>NC_092453.1:8961858-10299252 GCF_036169615.1 Heliangelus exortis
CCCCTCGAAGAGAGGGGTCTAGCTGGGGTTGCCCCCCCCCCCCGTGCACCCCCAGCACCCCTGAGTGCGAATATTGAAGTGTTAAACCATCATCATTCTATGATGATTCTATACATTCACCCATGGCGTGGAACCTGGGGATGTTTAGGGTCCATTCCAAACTCAGTAATTTATATTATATGATACCAAAAAAACCTAATAATTTGAAAAAAAAAATACATCTAGATGATTTGGGGCGCACGAAAAAGCAATCATTCTGAAAATAATTTGCACTTTGACAGCACCTGTCGTCAAAAGGAAAGGAAAAAATATTTCATAGTGGCTGAGTATACTCCAATTCTCCCAAAAAGGAGAGGCAGGAATGATGAGCACCCAGCACTACTGCTATTCTTGTGACGGGTCCTACTATCAGGAATGATTTCTGGCACCCGGGATGCTCCACAGATATACCAGTCCGAGTTCTCCCTGCCAAGGAATGGGGAAACTGAGCCACCAAGAGGCTGAGTGGCTTGGCCAGCTATAAAACACAGAGCAAGGGGGGGGGGGGGGGGGAACGACACAAAAAACATTCCCAGGGTTGTCCCTCCTGGGTCCCTGCCTTTGATGAAAGGAGGAGAATTTTACAGCCTGGCCTTGCAAGCCAGGAGATTGCTACCAGGCCCGGAATCTGTCACGCTGTTTTGGATCTAAATTTGTTTAGGGGGTAGATTCTGGGGCAGTTTTATTAAGTATTCCTGAGAATATCTGATAATATTCATTCATGAGTCACCCAAATCCACTCCAAATCTTGCTTTGTGAAAAATAACATGGGAGGAAAAAATCAAGGAGGGGAAGAGTATTACTTGCTAGCATGGAAAAGAAAAATTTAAGGGTTTTAATACAATCAATTGAGTAAAAGCTCTCCAAAACATCTTCAAAAACTTTGCTGGATTCTTTCAATATACGATCTCGCTCTAGGTTGAAGTTTGTAATATCCGTTGAAGTTTCCTCATCATCGCTGGAAAGGCCTTCGAGGTGATCTGCCATCTTCCCAGTTTGCTCTCATGCTTGTCTACGACGAGCTCTTCTAGCCTCTCTTTCTGCAGTCCGACGCTTTACTTGTTCTTGGTAGATCACTCTGTCTCGTCCAAAAGACTCAAGAATTGGTGCCATCAGTGCTTTATTTTAATGGCTTGAAAACTCTGAAGATTCATCTTTAATATCATGTCGTCTTTGGACAAGGCGGGAAGCTCGCTGTTTGTACAGCTGGTGCATTGCAGATTCAAGTTCATTAATCAGAGGCACTTTTTCACTGAAACACTCAAGCAAGTCTTGGACATACCCTCGCATTTCTTGCAAAAATTTATACTGTTCACCAATACCCCCAGAAGACCCTAAGATTTCAGTTGGGTTTAGTTTTGTTTTTTCACAAAACTGGAGTCTGAGGAAAGGGATGGACTCACCTCCGAATAATTATTGGCCACAAATAGGACCTGCCCGTGGGATGGCTCATCAAATTCTGTGGCTGCTGCTGCTGTGCTGGTGAGAAAATACTATTGCTTTTAAAATGGTCGCTTCTCCCTCCTGAAAAATGGAAATTTGAGACCACTTTTTTTGTTTTGTTTTGTTTAACATCTTGTTCTCCAGCCTCCGGAGTGACCTGTCCCAAAATGAACCAGGGGTGCTGCTAACCTGTGAAAAGGAATAAGATCTGTTTAAATCATCGAAGGGTTTGGGTGGGAAGGGACCTTTCAAGGCCATCCAGTCCAAGCCCTGCAGTCAGCAGGGACATCTGCAACTGGATCGGATTGCTCAGAGCCCCATCCAACCTCACCTGGAATGGTTCCAGGGATGGGGCATCTCCCACCTCTCTGGGCAACCTGGGCCAGGGTCTCACCACCCTCAGTGTAAAACTTTTATTCCTTTTGTTTAGTCTGAATCACCTTTCTTTTACTTTAACCCGCTCACCCCTTGTCCTGTTGCTACAGGCCCGGCGAAAAACTCTGTCCCCCTTTTTCTTCTCAGCCCCCTTGAAGTTTGGAAAGTATTTGTATGATTTATCACATTTGTATGATAGATTTATATAATGCATCGCATCCCTCGTGCGAAAGGCATGGGGTCCTATCTGCAAAATCCCACCCATCTCACGCTCATCATCCCGAGACCTCAATTCCGCTGGAGGTTTCTGAGGACCTTTCCTGAACCCAGCTGCCTTTAAAGAGCTCAAGCCGAGTTCATTTGCATTGCAATTCAGCCTTTGACAGACAGTTGGAGCCAGGGCACTGTTAGCCTAATTGTTTTGCTAACAGCACCAGGGTGTGAGACTCACCAAAGGCACTTCCAACAAAGGGGATAAAAATCAGGCTTGGGGGGGGTGGGGTGTGGTGTGGGAGGAAAGAAAACAAAACAGACCCCTTTATCCTGACGTCATTACCAGGTACAAACAAACAGAGCTGATCTCTCTTCAGACACTTTCGAGGCGAGGGTCAATAACAAGCACGCTTTTGCTCTTTTGGGGTATGTCTCTCTTTTTTTTTTTTTTTGACCAGCAGTGAAAAGCCATTCAAGGGAGGTGGGAAAGACCAAGCCAGGCTGCAGGCAGGGTAGAGGCAGTGCAGGCAGGCTCCTGGCACCCTCCCATCCTTTTGTGCACATTAGGAATAGGCTTGTGGCCCTGCTTCTATTTTTATGCTCTCAAGCAATGCTCCAAGTCTGGGTTACCATGCCATTTAGGCTGGAGCTGAGGTCTCCTTCCACTCCTGCAGCAAATTCAAGCTGAGATCTCAGGTCTGCAGAGAAAACTCTTCTCCAAGCAACCTTGCACAGGTCACCAGGAGCCATGGGACCTCCCATGCTCTCGCTCTTCTCACGCAGCTAAAAGCATCATTTCCGGGCTGGTGCTCATGGATGCTGCAACGTTGTATCTGTCAGAAAGAGTTCACAGCAAGAAAAAAAAAACCCCAAACCAACAAACCTGGTGAGATGGACCTTTCCCTGTATTCCTCGGGGATGAGGAAAACCCACTCCTTTCTCAAGCCCTGGGAACTGGTCCATCCCAATCCAAGTGGTCCATCAGGAGGCTGGGCAGGCACTGGTACTGGCTCTGGGGACTCATTTGGTCCTGGGAAAGACAATTTATCAAAGCAGTCTCATACATGCCTGATTTCACATCTGTGCTTTGCTAGCTGAAATTTTATTAGTGTTTTGGGTTTTTTTTAACGGTTTAGCCACACAAATATTGAAGGTTTTCTGTCTAGAGGTGGGTTCAAACAGAAGGCAGCCTCTAGATTGGGCTCCCTCATAACATAAAGAAAATTATATATATATAATGTAAGGAGTGGTGCCTGCCCTTTGTGGCCTCTCTGGTGGTCACTTGCAGCTGCAGTGTGGCTGTTAATCCCTGTCACATCTCCATCTCAGCCCACATCACTCCCCTGTCCCCAAAAAGAACCCGTGATGGCAGTGCTGTGTTGCCAACGGGGCTGAGGTTCAACCCGGACGTCACCAGTGGGATTTATGACCAGGAGGGTGAGATGGGAAGGGATTTAGGTCAGGCAGTCTGTAAAGAGATGAGCCAGGAGCTGAGGATTGCAGTGCAGGAGAAGGTGACACCTCCTGGGAGCTGCTGGTGGGGCAGAGATGTGGGAATGCTGGAGGGGAGAAGCAGAGGAGAGGATGGGGAATATTTGACTTCACAGGTAACAGAAAACCTGCAAATCCCTTTTGTTATGAGGAAGGGATCAGCTTTTTCCTCCAGCAATCCAACTCTGAGATCCTGCTGCCTTTCCTGTTGTGTGCTCCTCAGGATCTTGCAGAGTAGGAGGCTCAATATTAATATAAAATATACAACATGAACACACCACCTCACCCCAAATACATGTTTTGAGGTGTTTCTTTTGTTGTGTGAGCTCTCAAGAAGGGATATTTTGTTTGTTTGTTTCTGTATGGGAACAGAAAGCATAGCAGCTTGGCTAGAACATTTTAAAGGTCAGCACACTTAGCAGGTATCCCTCTTCCTGCATTTTAATTCAGGGGTGTAAATCCAAATCCTCTTTGTGTCAAGGAAGGCCACTTGCCAAATATTCTATTTGTAGGCACCTACAGCAAGCTCTGGCCCAGATAACTGAGTTTATGTCAAGAGCCAAGGGCTGACATGGGTAATCAGGTTCCTTACCTAACAATTCCTTCTCCTGAAACCTCTGGAGTGGAAATGAAGATAACTGGAGATGGAGAGAGAACTTTCTGGTTCTGATTTGCCTGTAGACCCCAGGGTCCATCCAACATATGGATCTGCTGCCTCCTGGATGCTGAATATCTGGTACCTAGGACACTGCTACACCTATGCCCAGGGGAAACAGGGAAGGGTGGGGTGTCCATCACTTCAAAAGCAGCACTTGAGTCCAAACATTATCAAGCTAATCCCTGCCTTTGGGTGGGAAGCTTCAGGTTTTAGGGGAATTTAACAGCTCCTGAAAGTTGGGCTGCACAGATAAGCTCCACAATGGAGAAATGTGCCCATCTCCAGGATCAGCTGTCTACCATGGGCCACAGCACATCAATTTCCCAGCAGGAGGAACCCCAAATCCCTTCATGAGAAATCAAACAAAACTACCCAACCTGTTCTGTTTTGTTTTGGCAGAATGAGAGAGCTGTAAAGGGGATGGAAGAATAGCAGGCAAAGCAAGAGGAAAATCACCAGCTTCTGGGTTGCAGATAAGTGCGGCCTTTTGGGGTTCCTTTTTAATGGGCTAGGACTTTTTGTATTTATTGTGGTGGCCTGGTCAGATGCATCATGGAGCTGGTTCCTCTCCTTCAAACACCAGACATGTCCTCAACCTATGCTTTCCATGGTCTTGTCCAGAGACATTTCCTACTGAAGCCAAGGGGGATTTTGTCAGCCTGGAATCAGCCTCTTGCAAAAAGAAAATTCCCCCATTTATGGTGGATTGGTCAGGATCAGTGTCCCTCATACTGACCTACAGCTTGACATTGAAAAAAATAAATCACTGATCAGACACCCATGATGCAATGCTGGCATTTTCAGTGTAGAGTCTTGCGGTTACATTGGGCAACACTCTGCTTTAAAGAACAGGCTTTAGATTTCTAGTCCTCAAATACAAGACAAGTTCTCCTCTGCTTCTTTATATTCAATTTCTATGGGAGCATTTTATCTCCAGATGACACCATTTTGGGCTCTGATTGTCATGTGCTTAAGAGGGAATGCAGAGGATACATACACATTATTAGAAAATTATTAGAAAATGCTCCAAAAGCAGGATAATTTATCATAGAATGGTTATAGTTGGAAGGGACCTCAAAGCTCATCCAGTTCTAACCTCACTGTGTGGGCAGGGACACCTCCCACCAGCCCAGGTTGCTCCAAGCCCCATCCAACCTGACCTGAGACACTGCCAGGGATGGGGCAGCCACAGCTTCTCTGGGAAACCTGGGACAGGGGTTCAGCACCCTCACACCAAAGAATTTCTTCCTCATGTCCAACCTCAATCTCCCCTCTCCCAGTTTGAAACTGTTCCCTTATCCCGTCCCTCCATGCCCTTGTCCAAAGTCCCTCCCCAGCTTTCCTGGAGCCCCTTCAGGCACTGGAAGGTGCTCTAAGGTCTCCCTGGAGCCTTCTCTTCTCCAGGCTGAACAACCTCAACTCTCTCAGCCTGGCTCCAGAGCTGCTCCAGCCCTTGATTGAGGGGAAATAGAACAAATAATAGAAAGATGATGACAGTCAACAGGCAAACCCCAGATGCTCCAAGGGACCCATTCCCTTCCCCCTCTGGATTTGGGTGCCCTAATTTTCTGTGTGTTTACCTGTTCTCTCTATACCACCATCCCTGGGATTTGGGAGATAAATCTTCCAGTTGAACTCAGCTGGGCAGCTGAACCATCATGGTCTTATGTTGGCAGCTTCAGTGGGAGTCACCAGCCACTTGTCCCACCTGTAGGTGATTAAGGAGGTGGTTTGAAACTCTTTACATCCCCTTTCTTCTTCCCTCTCCCCTGAGCTTCCCAAGCCAACACATCCTTAATATTTCAATTGCTGCCTTACAGGTAGCAAACCATGGCATGGAGAATTGTCCACCTCTTGACCCACAGCCAGGAGCAGGGATGAGGCTGAATCCTGCATCCTGGAGACATGGGCAGGGCCAAGTAACTCAGCCTCAATACCAGGGATTTGGTGCTGCAGGGTGATAATAACACACATAAATACATACATAGGGTATAGAAGGGGTTTATTGCATTATGATCCTGCATATTGCGTGAACTCATAATGTCTTCTATGAAATAGTCCCAGAGTTGCCTCCTTGGGAAATGAAGAGCCTTGCCTACTAGAATGATAATATTCCATGAAAAGGATATTTTTATGAATGAAGCTTTGGAAAAGTATTTCTCAATCTTGAGGACGGTGCATTGCAGAAAGCACACACGTGATGCTAAAAGCCACCACAAATCACAGAATTCCACTGGTTGGAAAAGACCTTCAAGATCATAGAGTCCAACCATTAACCTAACACTGACAAGACCTTAACTAATTCTTTTATTTAAGTATTATGTCTATACAACTCTTAAATACCTTCAGTTATGTTGACACCACCACCACTGCCCTGGGCAGCCCCTTCTTCCTAACATCCGTAGAATCATTGAATGTCAGGGGTTGGGAGGGACCTCTGGAGACCATCCAGTCCAACCCCCCTGCCACAGCAGGATCACCTCATGTAGGTCACCCAGGAACAGATCCAGGTGGGTTTGGAAGCCTCCAGAGAAGGAGACTCCACAACCTCTCTGGGCAGCCTGGGCCAGGGCTCCCTCACCCTCACAGGAAAGAAGTTTCTCTTCATGTTGAGGTGGAACTTCCTATGTTCTACCTTCAACCTAATCTAAACCTTCCCTGGCACAACTTGAGGCCATGGAAAACTTGCACTCATTGGGGTATAGATGTCAGCAATGTGTCCCTCCTTTGTAGTTCCCCCAACATCTCCTCTTAAGACAGAGTTTGTAAAATGATATTTCTATATTTACTGAAGCATCTATTTAAAGAGGAATCCCTCATAGTTACTCACCACACAGATAGATGACACTGTTTGGCTGTGTTTATTTAGTTTCTTTTGGTGATTGGCAAAAAGTCCCCTGGGGCTTCAAAGCAGATATAGATGAATGACCCACCGATCATAAAGTATGATGATCTTTTCTAGGCCTTGTGGGAAATGACGTAGAGGGGATACAAATCACTAGATCCTCCTGTCACTTTGTGATATAATACTAAATCCAGGCATTCTGGGAGGGTTGGCTCAGGAGAAGATGTCCATAAAGTGATGGCAGGCAGGTATAGAGTAATGAGAAGAACGCAAGGGAAACTTAGCTTCAGAATCAGGAGATCCCCAAGCTCTTTTGGGTTGGAAGGGACCCTAAAGCTCATCGAGTTCCAACCCCCTGCCATGGGCAGGGACACCTCCCACCAGCCCAGGTTGCTCCAAGCCCCATCCAACCTGACCTGAGACACTGCCAGGGATGGGGCAGCCACAGCTTCTCTGGGAAACCTGGGACAGGGGCTCAGCACCCTCACACCAAAGAATTTCCTTCTAACAACTCACCTAAATGTCCCCTCTTTCAGCTAGAAACCATTCCCTCTCATCCTATCACTCCATGCCCTGCCACTCCTGGGCAGACTTCGGCTCCAGACCCTTCCCCAGCTCTGTTGCCCTTCTCTGGACACACTCCAACCCCTCAACGTCCTTCTTGTCCTGAGGGGCCCAGAACTGACCCCAGGATTCCAGGTGCAACCTCCCCAGTGCTGAGTAATTTTCATACTGAGTTTTCTTTTTCAAAACCTCCTGACTCACCACTTTTTTTTTTCTCTTCTGTCTCCTCTTCTGGACAAAGTGACGACAGGAGTCTGGCTTCAGACTCCCAGTGTAGACTGTAAGATATAATATATTGTTTTGTTTTGTTTTTAAATTGGGAAATAGGCTTCTGCATTGTGCTGTCACCTTTGTTAATTTTACCCTAGATTTGTGGTTTCATTCCTCTGAAGTGTTGTATGCTGTTTCCAGATATTTATATATATATATATATATACACACACACAAAGATGTATGTTTAGATACATACTCCTGCTGTCAGTCATCATATTTGCTCTTCTTTCACTCATACTCATTAGCACAACACCTTGTAGACCCCAGCTTTGCTGAAGGCAACTCATCTCCAGTTTGGATTGATTAACCCCAACCAGTTAGATGTTGGATGAATTTGGTAATTTCTCCTCACTTTTGATGCTACCGCTGTCTGAAGGTTCTCACCCATCACAGCAATTTCATAATCCTTATGGGTCCCCTTCATATATCTTCAAAAGACAGGAAATAGGGTTGGTTTGCTTTGTTGTTGGTTTTTTTTTTTAACCTATTCAAGAGCCACTCATCTGCAGGTAAAGAACATAACAGCTTGTGGGAGTGCTACTTAGTGCCAGCAATACTGTGACTGATCTTTCTTGGCACTGGAAAATTGTTTCTTAGAAGTCACGTTGTCAACCCAAAAATGGAGATATTTTCTTTCACACCTTTAGCAGGCACGAAAATAAATACCTAGAATTGAAAAGGGGTGGGTGGGTGGCTTTCTGCACTGATTTCTATGGCAGAATTTAATTGTTCAGGTTTTCTGGTTTGTTGTTTGTTTGGGGTTTTTAAAGATTCGGTATAGAAAAGCAACAAGCTGTTTGAGGATTTTCCAATTTAGATGTTTGCAGGAGGAAAAATCCAAAACAAAACACCTGTTTAAAGTTAACCAGATTTATTTTATTTATTTATTTATTTTAAATTTCAGGTCAGGAGGATTTAAGAGCAAAAAAACAAATTGCAGAGATTGTTGTATGACATACATATCCAGATGGTTAGGCTGGCTTGTCTTTATTGTAGGATTTGTGTGTCCTGAGCTCCAGTACATGGTTTTGGCATGTATCTCACTATTTTTTTTTTTTTTTTTTTGGTGTACAGATTTACCTGACAAACTCTGGTGTATGTAAACCCTGGCAGCTATTTCCCTCATGCTTTAGGAGCTGGGATGTTTTCTTTCAAGGCCATGGTGCTGCCTCCCATGGGGTCTTCCCATCCTGTGCAAAAACCAGGCAGAAGCATGGGGTCAAAAGGAGTTGAAGAGAACTGAGAGCTTCAGTTGATGTGATTTGCCTAAAATAACAGGTTGCTGTTGATAGGGTTGGTCCAAAAGAATGAACATAGTAACATATCTGGCTCTACCTTGCCCCAAGATGGTTGTGTTTTTGGGTATCAACAATCAAGACTTTAATGAAGAACTTCAATGATTCTTCCAAGATGCTTTGGATCATCTTGCTTGAACCTAGACTGATGTTAATGGCTAAATTCTGTCCATCCTGGAAAAAATAAAATAATCAGATCAGCGTTATGAAGGGTAACTTTATATCTCACACATTCCTGCAAAATGTTCAGATGAAACCAGAGCCATAGTCTTCACTGAGCAGAAATGTTACACAAGGCCACTTGAATGAGCTTCTCATCCATCTGCTGTAAAAGGTTTTGGATTCTGGAGTTGGTTTTGTCTGGCAAATGAGTATTCAATGTCCTGTCTTCCCACACAATTAAATGCCTCCTGTAGGTCAGAAACCTTTTTACAGCTGAGGATGTCTACTTGCCAGACATGGAATAGAGTGTAGGCAGCAGGTGGCAGGACCTGCCGAGTAATGAGCTCAGTCGATGCTCAGCCTCACCTGTGCCCGCATTCTCCACCAGATGTAGCAGGAGACGAACTTCGCAGCGATGATAGGCTCTGAATGAGGACAGGATCAGTAGAGAACTGGCCTCGACCAGCACGGCTGCTGACCTGCTTCAGAATGAGCCTATCATCGCTGCGAAGTTCGTCTCCTGCTACATCTGGTGGAGAATGCGGGCACAGGTGAGGCTGAGCATCGACTGAGCTCATTACTCGGCAGGTCCTGCCACCTGCTGCCTACAATAGAGGAGCTACATGGTGATGGGAGGACACTGGGATGGGGGCTTTGATATCAGGGTTGGCTTATGCAGAGCTTCCCAGCACATTTTCCATAAAAGAAAAGGGCTCCTGAAGCCTTTTTTGCTGTGGGGAATCCTCTCCTGAAGCTGTGTGACAGATTAGTTGACTTCAAGAGCTTCTTTCCAAGCTTCATTTTTCATAAAGTTTCCTAAGAGGAAACCAAACTCCTATTATTTGGACCTGATGATCTCATCGGCATGAAAATTATAATGTGAAAATATTTTCTTCTAATTAAAAACAATGCCCTCACCACCATGTATCTTATCTTGGAAATGGAAAGGTCTGCCAGGGAATTCTGCATATGATGATGCCTTCCTTGCACAGCACTTCATCTACAGAGAGTTTATTTAGTTTAGCAAAGAGAGGAAGCAAATAACCTCAGTGGAACTGCATTAATGTCCGGGCGAGACAGTGTTGCTCTGTTTAGGATGCTTTTTATCCCTCTGAAAAGAAAAAAACCCAAACAAACAGTAGCAACCAACCAACCAACAAAACATAAAAGCAAAAATTTGCACCCACCCCAGGCAATGCAATCACTGAAGGTGCCTGGCCTGGATATCCAAGAACCAGGCATGGTGGAAGGCAGTAAAAAAGCTCTTCAGCAAGCTAAAAAAAAATTCCGAAGTCATAGAATTGTAGATTTGCAGAATACCAAACTGGTTTGGATTGGAAAGGACCTTAAAGATCATCTAGATCCCTGCCCCTAGTAGGAGGACACCTCCTACTAGACCAGGTTGCTCTAACACCTGAATCAGGGCAAGGCTGGGGTAGCCACAACTTTTCTGGGCAAACTGGGCCAGTGTCTTACCACCCTCACACCAAAGAATTTCTTTCTAATATCTAAATTGCCCTTTTTCCTGTTAAAAATCATCACTGCCTTGTTCTGTCACTCCATGCCCTTGTACAAAGTCCCTCCCCAGCTTTCCTGGAGCCCCTTCAGGCACTGGAAGGTGCTCTAAGGTCTCCCTGGAGCCTTCTCTTCTCCAGGCTGAACAACCCCAACTCTCTCAGCCTGGCTCCAGAGCTGCTCCAGCCCTCCCAGCATCTCCATGACCATGAGAAAAAGTGAAAAAAGAAAAAAAAACAACAACCCAAAAAGTGATTAAAGATATTGAGTTGAATTAAACTCAGAGAATTTTTTTCACCTTCAGGGTTCACTGATGACAGCTGCAGCCTGGGGCCATTCAGGGTTGGCTGAAGGACTCAAGAGTCAAGATGGGAAGGGACAGAGGATGTTCATGGAAAAGGGAGATGTCACAAGGCCAAGGAGAAAAAAGGAAACTTGGACAAGGATGAAATAGAAACATTAAAGAGAGGCAGTGAAATGGAAGGGAGTTGGGGGTGGGAGCAGACTGGGAGGCAGGGAATTAGAGTTGGGGGTGCAGGACACCTAAGGGTGAGGATACAAAGTAATGTGGAAGGTGAAACAGATTGGTCAAAAGAGATTTGAGGAGAGAGGTTGTAGAGAGGTGGGAGAAAATGGTGACAAAAGGGCTACTGGAGAGCTTCTCTACCACAAACTGCATGTCTGATGCAGGAAATGAAAGCTGATATACTTTCGGGGTTCTGGGCTTTGAGCTCAAGAGGAGTTAGATGCAGAAGTGCCTTTAACAACATTCTCTTTTAGCTGCCTTAGTTTCTTAAAGAGAGAGAACAGTGCTGGAAACTTTCCTTCTTTCCCTGCTTGCTCTAAGGATGAGCTCCTCACATGTTCCAAAGTCATCAAGGAAAACAACAGCCACACTGATGGCCAAGATGGTTCCACCCAGGTTATACATTGACTTCCAGCTCTGCAGAGCTGTGGTGAAGGACCTGACCCCAACAAACTGTAGCAGCTCCAGAATGTTGGAGAATACAGGAAGGTGACACCATGAATCCTCCCCAATCCACCATCAGTCCTCATCAATCCTAGACTGGTTTGGGTTGGAAGGGACCTTTAAAGGTCATCAAGTCCACCTCCCCCTGCAGTACATCAGGACATCTGCAACTAAAACAGTTTGCTCAGAACCCACCATGGGAAAAAGCATGTAGTGGAATGAAGCTGTCCATGGAGACACCTTCCTCGTGAAGTCCAGGTGGCACCTGTGGGGCTTGGGGTAATTGTCTGCCAATATTTGCACCAAACTGCAAACAGGGAAGGAGTAGAATCTGGAGTGATGTTTTCTGCCTCCAAGAAGTTAACCTGGGTGTGTAAAAGTTAAATAAATAACCCTGAAAGCCAAGTGGCTATGAAGTTCCTCTTCAAAGTAGACTGTTCCACCCAGCAGGGTCTTGTGTCCTAGTGTAAGGAAAGAGGAGACTGGGAGCTCAAGAAAGATGATAGGGTACCCCTTCATAATTAATGGGCAGAGACGCTTCTTGGCCTTCCCTGTGCTTGTTCTCATCATGTCACCCCATCAGGTTTATTCTTAGTCTTAGCCACAGCCTTATGAATAATAAAATGGGTCCTGTTTTATCTTAGCCCAGTGATCACTGTAATGTGGCTTCTACCTGAGCCTCTGCCAAGCCCTTGACATGGGCAACATTTAGAAGTAGGTACAAAAGTATTTGTTGGAAGGAGTCCAGAGGAGGTCATGGAGATGCTGGGAGGGCTGGAGCAGCTCTGGAGCCAGGCTGAGAGAGGTGGGGTTGTTCAGCCTGGAGAAGAGAAGGCTCCAGGGAGACCTTAGAGCACCTTCCAGTGCCTGAAGGGGCTCCAGGAAAGCTGGGGAGGGACTTTGGACAAGGGCATGGAGGGACGGGATAAGGGAACAGTTTCAAACTGGGAGAGGGGAGATTTAGGTTGGACATGAGGAAGAAATTCTTTGGTGTGAGGGTGCTGAACCCCTGTCCCAGGTTTCCCAGAGAAGCTGTGGCTGCCCCATCCCTGGCAGTGTCTCAGGTCAGGTTGGATGGGGCTTGGAGCAACCTGGGCTGGCGGGAGGTGTCCCTGCCCATGGCAGGGGGTTGGAACTGGATGAGCTTTGAGGTCCCTTCTAACCAAACCATTCCATGATTCTGTAACGACCTTCCCAAAAGTACAGAAGAACTTCTTAGCGGAAAACTGGAAGTGGCCTCCAGAACCCAGAAGTGGAAGTAGACCCCAGAAGCACACCTGTGGGGGCCTGGTAGTGCTTCCCAGCATTCATCCTGGGAACAACATTTCTCTCTTGGTAACTTCTACCTGCAGCAAGTCTTTGAGAATGAGAGGGGGGAGAGGTGAGCTTGGCATCATGTTGGGTTCCTGAAACCTCCTCAGACAAGGGTCATTCTTGCACCCTTTCCAGAGGATTCTCCTGCTGAGGAGCTGAGTGCAATTATTAGGAAAATTCTTTTTTAGGGAGAACTGCAGTCAACAGGTCTGTATGTGTGCAAGCAAGAAGGTATTTGTGGGGTTGTTAAAATGTCAGCTTCTCTAAAAACCTTTGCTTTATGTGAAGGATTCCCATGTTTAGTCTTTGTGAACAGGCAAATGGAGTGTAGCCAGAAGTAAAAGGGCTCAGCACAACATCCCAGCATAGCCTTCAGTTCAAAGAAGCAATTATAAATAATCTTTTCATCCCATAAATATTTTCCTTCAGCTCTAATGGTTCAGTTCCTTCCATTATGTTGGTTTCTTTCTCCAACCCTCTTTCTTCAGTGTTTAGATGTTTGTAAACAAACATCCAAACCTCCCCTCTGCTGCCTTTGCTTTCTTCTTGCAGAAGTTCCCCAAGCTGAAGTTCAAGTACGTGGAGGAGGAGCAACCTGAGGAGTTCTTCAACTCCTACATTTGGTCCTTGGTCTATAACTCCGCCGTTGCCCTCTACTAAAACCCCCAGGACATCCAACTCTTCACTATGGATTTGGGTTGAAGGAGATTGATGTAAACACTTTGAAAATATGAGATATGTCTCTTGAATCAGTATTTTTTCTACTCTTTTAAAATATACCAAACATATTCTCAATTAACAGATTTTTACACCAAACTTAACTAGCTTCTGTTTTGTATCATGCTTGACAGGCACCTAAAGATAAGACTGCTTATCCAGTCGCCTCCTGGTACATGGTCCAGACAAAGATAATAAATTTAGCAAGGTAACAAGGACTGAAAGATAATAATAAATAAAAGAGAAATTCTTGAGATGGCAAAGTCTGTGTCATCTTTAGCAAGTCTGTGTGCCAGTGATTTATGAAAAGACAGAACTGTATAAAAACTCCAAGAGAAAAGGAGATATGGCTCTCCCCCCCCTTCTCTCTCGCCACTTCGGCTTCAGCTACGGGACAGCAACAGCGGAGGAAAGGAAAAGCGGAGAACATCAACCAAGCAGGAACGGTGGGTCCTACGCCCCCCCACTCCAGCCAGAAGGCAGGGCTAGCAGACGGTGATAAAGCTTTATTGCTCTCTTGTTTTCTTTCCTTTTCTTAACAACTCTTTCCCCAAAGTGACTAATTTGTGTAAATTTTCTCCTCCTGTAAACTTGTTTTTCCTTTTAAAGGTGGTGTTATTGTCTCCTTTCCCTAAAATAAATCTTTGTAATTTGCTTAAATCATAAAGCCTGTTATTTTTGTAAATTCGTGCGCCGTCTATGAGTAGTGGCTGATTTTTCCTCACAATCAAAATATAAAATAATAGCTTGGATCGTAACAGAGATGTTCCAGCCAAGCCATCCCAACTCCATCTTCTGGAAAACGAAACTCCACGCCACGTGTTTAATACATGTGACCCCTTCCAGCATGCACCCTCTTGACCTCAAAGCTTTTGGAGAATGAAGCTCCTAGTTTCCAACTCAATATCCATGTGTCTGGAGCATTTTCCCGCTGACATTCTGTCAGCAGCCTCTGGTGGGAGGAACTGATGTCTTGTAGGCAACCTTGTGTTTATAGCCCTTATAAACTAGAGCTTGTTTGATGAAAATGAGGCCTTAAACGTGGGGTATGATGTTACTACCAAATACTAACCCAATTGGTCTTCTAACTTCAAGGGGTAAATTGAGGGAAGAGCTTTGTGGACTTGGATTGGGAAGGCAATGGTTGTGTTTTTCTGTTTCTTTCAAGCAAGGCAGCTTTGTTGGGTCAAGCTTTTCTGTGGGCTGGTGGATTCTGCCATGGGTTGCTCCTTACCTAATCCCCTGCTTTCCCTCAGCCCTTCTTGGCAGCACCACCAAGGCCACCATGGTGAAACTGGTGTCTACACCATCACCCAAGTCAAGGCAAAGCAGTGTATTGGTGAGGTGAGCTCCCTGGCAGATCCAGAAGCCTTGATTTAGATGTCAAAATGGCTGTGGGAGGATTTTCAATAGCAAATCTTTTTTTGTGATGGTGTTTGACTGGCAAATACTCTATGGAGGGCTCAAAACACCAACTTTGAGAGTCAGGCCCCTTACAGACTCCAACATAAAAGTTGTTCCTGTAAATATTGGTCATGGTGGGAAAAGCAAAAAGGCTCCAAAGAAAATAGTGATCAGATTGTAAAATAGACCCAGGTCTTGTAAAAATATGTGTGATGGTTACAGCATGTCACAAGGGATCCTTGGTAAAGTTCTGTCTTGAAAATCCCCTGTTTGCTATTAAAGGTTTTATGGCAGAAGTAGAAATTTATCTGAATGTAAGATCCTTCTCTTCTTCTATTTTTTTTTTTCTGCTTGTTGTTTTAAAGTGTCCTTTTCTGCAGTTGGAAGAACAAAAGAAAGGGTTTGATTGGAAACAACAGCTCAGTTTTCTAAAGGAGAAGCATTTCTGGGGAGGCTCCTGATGGTGTCAGTGGCATATGCATGCCAACCCCCTCCTAAATCCCACAAGCTGCTGAGTGGAAGCCCATCCACTGGTGCCTTGCATGCCAAAAACCAGAAGTATCAAAGAATTAATTGCTCACCATACCTGGCAACCTCCTGGATTCAGCATACAGCATGTCCTGTTTTGTTGACCTGAAGAACTTTCAAACTGTCCCTTGAGTGGCTTTAAATAGAATTTCCTGTTCTTTTTTTTGTCCCCCCTAAAGGATGCTCTGGGATTGTACTTTCCTTTGATCTGCTTGTTAAAATTGGATGTCCAGCTGAGTCCCCCACAAATGGAAATGCTGGTTTAAAAAGGAAAAAAAAAACCCAACTTTCCAAATGTGTTTAAATTTATTATCCAATAAATTATCCAAATTTATTTAGGACTCTAAAATGACAGAAACTTTTGAGAAAATGGAATATTAAGACTTGGAGATACAGTTTTTCCAAAGAAAATGAGAAATGACTGAGCTGCACATGTTTATGCTGTGGTTTGGATTTATTTTAATTTATTTTCTTCTTGGGTCTTTCAGCAAATGTCAAAGGGGAATGACTCTTCATGGTTCCTGTAGTGGTTTGTAATTTGGTCTTCATTAAAAGGTGGTGGTAAGTCAGCAGGGCTGCCCCCATCTTTTGGAAAGGTCAGGCTGAAGATGCACTTTGGGGATGCTGAAGCTATTGGGTTGGCTCAGTTTCCATCTCTCTTCAACCTGCTTCTTCACCAAAGAAGGCTCAACCAGAGCAGATGCTCAGCAAACAAATGTCAGAGTAAAGAAAACTTGATTTTTTTTTTTTTTTCCCTTGAAAGGGCTTTTGATAAAGAGCAGCAACCTGATAGAATAGGTCAAACCAGCTGCTCAAGCACTATATATTCTTTCTCACTTCTTGTCAGGATGACACTGAGTTGAAGTACTGAAGGACCAGATTGGATCCAGTGGTGGCATTTCCTTGTGTGTTGAATTAATATGCAGTGTTCCCAGGACCCAGCTGGTTTGGAGCAGCTGGAGATACAATCCAAAGCCCAAACAACAGGGCCAGACCAAGATTTATGCTGAAAATCCATGTTCACCCCATTGGTTCTTTCCAAGAGTTTGAGGGTTCTGTGGGTCTGGCAGTGTCCTGAAGACTGCAGTCTGGCATGGTTGCATATATTCTGTTTTCTTTCAGATGTGTAAAGTATCACCCTAGGGAGCCTTTTCATTGCTTTGAAAGATTTATTATGCATAATAATAATTTTTAAAAAAAGTAACAAACAACATTGAAAAGAGTAAATACAGGCTTGCAGTTGTGTGTGTTTGACATCATAGTTGCTGCATGGTGATGTTTGGGTCTTGGTGTGGTCATCAAAGCTTTTGTAATGTTCTCCATGAGGTGATATTAAAAATAACATTTTATTTATTGGATTTTATTTATTGAAGTAGGTGACTGTTTAAATCCCTGCCTGGTGAAAGAAGGAACATGGGCAATGTGCTGGATCCCACCCAATGAGGGCTTGTGCCAGCTCAGTTTCTATGGTGGCAATAGGGACAACCTGGAGGAGGACACTGGAGGGACAGGACTGTCCCCTTTAGCCAACCCAGAGGTGAGGTTTAGGAGCCACCATGTAGGCAGATGGTGGCTTTCTGGTTTGGGGTTTTTTGGGGGTTTTTTTTTAATGTGCCCATGTTGTTGCTCTGAGTCCTGATCAGTAGTGATACCATCTTTGAAGGCCACTTGAGTCATGGTGGATAGGGAAATCCATTGCATCAAGGTTGGGGAGGAGAAGGGGGAGGTTTGCTCTGTTCTCACTCAGGGGACAAGCCCTTCCATGAGTTTGAAGCTTTTGGGAGAACGGACAGGAAACCAAATTGCTGTGGAAGTTGGTAGAGAAGTGGAGGTTGTGAAGGTGGAGCCTGATGCATGTGTCCCTGCTGAGGGAGAAATTGTCCTTCCTGGGTTAATTGAGAGAACCTCTGCTCTTGCTATGAAAATGAGGTGGTGGGCTGGAAGCCAGAAATGAGTCAGGCACCATTCACTTTGGCAGAAGCAGTTACAAAAAAAAACCCAAAAACCTTCCAGGTGGCACTTCTTGACCCCCACTAACCTTTTTTCCTAATCTGTCATTTAAATCTCCTCTTCCATCTTCACCCACTGTCAGGGCTTTGGCCACCTAACCCTAACCAGCCTGAAAAAATCTCTACCATTTTGTCTTTGGTTTGTTGTTAATTAGCTGGGTTTTTTGGTTGGTTTTTTTTTTTTTGGGGGGGGGGGAGCAGTGTTACTAACATAGTAATTATTATCTATCATAACAGACCCTACAAACTCCCAACTAGCAGTGTGTAAAGTAAGGGCCTCGAGGGAGTTACCAGGCTGAGAGGAAGGAAATGTTTACTCAGTATGTTCCTGTTCATAGCTGTGGTCTGTCCTCTCCTCCCCAAGCCCAGATGGAGGTGCTGAGGTCCAGATCCAGAGCACTTCATGGTGCTACAACCATTTGGGGAGCTTTCTGGAAGTTGCATGAAGGGTTGTGTGGTTGAGATTTCTCCAGATGGTATGGGGCTAAAATCTTTATCAAGCACATACCCACACCCAGAAGGCTCCAAGAGGATTCTTTTCTCTTTAATTATGTAAATTAATTCCATAAAATTTTGAGGAAAATAGTTCTCTGCTCCCTTAGTCAGCTGGTTAGACAGGAGCCATGTTCTCCTTACCTCCACCCTGTAGATTCATCTGCTGGATCCATCCACATTGCTCTATCGTGACCATGAGAAGCTGGTTGGGGACAGTTGGCTCTGCCAAAAAGCTCTTAGCAGTCAATGGATGATTCAATCATGTCAGCTCCTGGACATCTTCTAGCAGAAGTCATGGTGGCCATGAGCTCTCAGTATGGTGCAAATGTCCTTTGAGACTAAATTCTGCAGGAAAGGTCGTCCCAAATGTCATGAGGTTGATTTTCTGGGTTGTTCTGGTTGGGGGTGGCAATTATTTTAGGCTTGGTGAGAAGGCTGATGTGTAATTCTAGTTATTAGTTTTTCATGGTGCCTTTGTTTGTGATGTTCAGATTCAGGAGGAGTTCTCTGGGGGCAGCAGCATGGAGATGGTGCCAGGCTTCAGGGAGAGGATTGTGGAAGCAGGACCTGGAGTGATAGGACAAGGGGTGGTGGGTTTGAACTGAAAGAGGAGAGAGTCAGACTAGAGAAAGATGAAATGTTTTACACTGAGGGTGGAGAGACCCTGGCCCAGGTTGCCCAGAGAGGTGGGAGATGCCCCATCCCTGGAACCATTCCAGGTCAGGTTGGATGGGGCTCTGAGCAACCTGATCCAGTTGCGGATGGCCCTGGGGTTGGACTGAATGGCCTTGAAAGGTCCTTCCCTACCCAAATGGTTTGATGATTCTATAAAGCGGAGAGTTTGCCTTTTTTTTTTTTTTAATCCATTTCATGAAAGGAGGGGGAGGACCTCCTCTTGGCAGGACTTCCCCAGGCAGCTGTGGCGTGGAGAGTGCTCCAGGGTGGTTCTCCTGTGTGACATCAACCCACGTCACCAGCCTCATTCATTCTCTGATAACAGCTCTGTTATCAGAAGATAATTATATTTCCAAGACAAAAGGGCAGCTCAGTTGACCTGAAGGGCAGAGCTCTGCTTCCTCCAAGGACTTGTCGGGTGCCAGGGCCCTGTGGAGGAGGTGATTTATGGTGATGATGGCAACGCCTACATCATAAAATAAAATAAAATAAAAAATTATGCTTTGGTTTGGATTTATTTTATTTTGGAGTAACCCGTTGTAAACACTGTGCTGGCCGTGAGTACTTAACCCTGAGCTGCAAAGCTCCAGCTGAGCCTACAGCAGGAGAAAAAAACTTGTGGGAATTTAATCAGGGATGTGTGGCATTGCTGGATGGGTCTTAGGGCTTGCCCTGCCTCCTGGAAAATTATTTCAGGTGGCCATGTTTAACCCTGGAGGTGCTGCTACCACCCAGGAGTTGTGCCAGCATAGCAGTGTGCCTGGGGAGAAAGGAAAATGTTTCTATCAGTGAAGCCTTCCAAATCATAAATACACCCCTTAGCTACCAAACTGTGACTTGAGAGATTTTATTTAGTTTACATTTTTTTAATTTATATTTTGTTAAATTTTATTTATTTTTCTAATTATTTTTATTCATCTATTATTTAATTTTTTATTGTTCATATATTGTGATTTTTATTTAATTTGTCTTTTTAATTTTAATTATAAATCTATTTTTATTTTAAAACTTTTTAATTCTTTTTATTTATTTATTGTTTTGAAATTTTATTATTTTTTTATTATTTATTTGGGGGTTAATTAATTATGTATTTTATTATTTTTAACATTTTTATATTTGCTTTTGTTATTTATCTAATTTATTTACTTTTTGGTTTATTTTGTTTAATTATTTTTATTTATTGTTTTTATTATTTATTTGTATTATTTTCATTTTTTATTTTTATAATTTTTTATTTATTTATTTTTGTTATTGTATGGGGTTTTTTTAAATTTTTTTTTTTTAATGCAGCTGAAGATCACGGGGTAATCCTACATCATTACTTGAAAAAACTGTCTGGGAAAAAAAAAAAAAAATGTTCAGCTGGACATCAGTTTTTTTGGCAGCCTTCAGCCTCCCTTAGGGGCACTTTGTACTTCTGAAAACCTTCAACCTGATGGCAGGGAGAGAAAACTGGAGGTCTGGGAGTATCCGGAGAGGGGTGGCAGGGAGGTGACAATCTCAGCGATGCCCTCAATGATGCTGCCCTGGTCCCTCCTCCTATTTATGACACTGTGACACAAATGCTTTTCAAAGAGCAGAACATTTTATTAAAAAACTTCCATTTAAACCAGGAGCAGTTGTCCTCACCCTGCAGCTCCTTTTTTTTGTCCCCAAAGCCATTGTCAAGGGCTGTCCCCTCTCCTGACACAATTCCTCCATCCCAGTTCATCCAGGGATGGATCCTCCATACAGGGATGCTGTGGGTACAGAGGACCTGAGGTGCTCAGCCCCACCAGAGCTGTTATCAATCAGAGCATCAGTAAACCATCCAGAGGAAAAAAAAAAAAAAAAAAAAAAAAAAAGATGGGAAAATCCAAACCCTCTTCCAAACCAGGTGCTTGAGGAACTTGGTGGCCTCTTCAGGTGGGACCTGAGGTCAGCAAAGCCAATGGGGACAGAAAGGGACTGCACCTGGGATGGTGACCACGGGAGAAATGGGGAATAAATGGTGGGCAAAGAAAATAATTGGTGACTGGACCTAAAAAAAAAAAAAAATTGTAAAAGTTTTAAAATGTGGTTTTTTGTTTCCTAATAGAGGCCTGTGTGGGGTTTTTTTGTCCCATGTCAATCCAGGGGGTTAGGAAAAAGCCACCTTCATTCCTTGATATGGGATATTCAAGATCCAGATGCACTTGGCTGAGCTCAGGTGCGGAGCAGAGAGGAATAGCAGAGCCATTTTCACCCTGAAATGAAGCTCTTTGTGAGGAAAAAAAAAAAAAAAAACTAACAAAAATCACTCCATTTCCCCCCTAGGAAAAAGCAGCTTTGGGGGCTGCAATCTACCAAGTTTCTCCCACCGGCAATATGAAGTGAAAAAATTTCAATTTGAATTATTTTCTTTCTCCTAAATCAAATTCCCCAGGTGTCAATTGCCCTTTGAAAGGTCAAGTTTTTTGCCCACAAAATGTCACCAATTGACCTAAACAACAGCCAGAACTTCAGGCTGCCTTTCTCTCCTCACTTGGCTTCTTTTTCCGTTCCCTTTGGGCAGGGAAAGTAGAAGCTCCTGGTGAAGGTGGCATGGAGAGAGCAGATAAATCCAAAAAAAACCCAGAAGTCCCAGAGGAACTTTATCATCAGCAGCACCACACAGGTCAGGATTGAATCTTGTCTTTTTCTTTCTTCCTTCCTTGGGTTTCCTGAAGGACACGTTGGCAGTATCAGACACCACTTGCACATCTCCCAGAGCCATTACTGTAGGACCCAAGAAATGGAGTTTAACAAATCTTCTTTGGCCAGTTTTGGATTGGAAAACTGGATCAGGTTGCTCAGAGCCCTGTCCCCAGAATCACGGAATTATTAAGGCCTCATTTACTATTAAGCTTTTCTTCAGCTTAAGCTGCCTTCAAAAGCTTTCAACCAAGAGGTAAAACAGTAGCAGAAATTCCAACAGCTACAGCTGAGATGCTCAACTCTTACTATCCCATCATCTCTCAGCTTAAAATAAATCATATTTTCAGGCAATAAGAGGTATGCATCCAATTTATTAAGCTTTTCTTCAATGTCACCAACTATTGCGATCGTACTCGAACAATTTCATAATAAATTTTGAATTAAAGATTTGAACTCCCTGCCATCAGCCTGGACTCTCACTCACACTCAACATGTGCCTCGAACAGTCTGAAACTTTATCTTGGGAATGGAGAGAAGATCAGGATCAGTGAAGTTTTTAGGGAGAGATATAATACACGTTGCCTCGTGCCTACACATGACTTCAAATGCGTTTTTATCAGAAGAAGGTCAGGAATGGCAAAGATCAATTTTTTCTGATGGTCCCCTTGAACAGTGGACCCAAGATCACAGAATCACTGAAGCTGGAAAGGAGCTCTGAGATCATCAGGTCCAGCCTGTGACCTAACATCACCACATGGGTTGGACCACGTCACTGAGTGCCACCTCCAGTCTCTCCTTAAACACCTCCAAGGATGGTGACTCCACCACTTCCCTGGGCAGTCCATCCCAATGCCTGAACACCCTCTCCATGAGGAAGTGCTCCCTGATATCCAACCTAAACCTCCCCTGGGGCAGCTTCAGGCCATGTCCTCTCCTCCTGTCACTTGCTGCCTGGGAGAAGAGCCCAACCCCACCTGACCACAACCTCCCTGCAGGGAGTTGTAGAGAGTGATGAGGTCCCCCCTGAGTCTCCTCCAGGATAAACACCCCCAGCTCCCTCAGCCTCTCCTCATCAGACTTTCCCCCTGCTCTCTTCACAGCCTCATTGCTCTCCTCCATCACCTCAATGTCCTTCTGGAAGTGAGAAGCCCAGAACTGGACACAGTACTCGAGGTGAGGTCCAATCTGACCTGGAATGGTTCCTGGGATGGGGCATCTCCCACCTCTCTGCGCAACCTGGGCCAGGGTCTCACCACACTCAGGAGGAAAGACAATTCACTGGAAGACAATTACATTCCTGGTCCTGCTGGCCACACCATTCCTGATACAAACCAGGATGCTATTGGCCACTTGGGCACTGATATCTCAACACATCACTAATAAGATGCAAAGAATTTGATTTCCAGGTTGTCAATTCAAACCCAACTTCTTTAGCTGACTGCAATGATCCATGGATGATGGGAGGCCATGTTTTCTCATCTATTAAAAATGCAAAATCCTGAAGGTCCAACATGGGGAGCACTTCTGTGCCAGCATCCATCTTGCAAGATTTACCACCATTAAGAGAAAATCTCCCCATGCTGTTTCCCTGCTGGGGTGTTCACTGAAAAGAACATCTGGTAACAATCAAAAATTACCACATTGAAGTCACCTCAAAATACTTCTTACTTCTCATGCTGACTTTAAAACAATTTTAAAAAGCAAGGGTTCAGCACCACGTAAAAAAATGGGACCCGTGCCGCAAAAATTTTTGACAGGTTCAAGGAATGTTTAAATTCAGCTCTGTGCCAGATCAGAGAAGTCCCAAAGCCCTTCCAGCATCCCCCTAGCCAGCACTGGTGAGTTTTATCATGGTTAAAATACTTCTCCAAGTGGCACCATGTAGAGAACCACTTTGTCCTGCTTTGCTGCACTTGCGTACAACTTAACCCTGAAAAAGGCATTTGCTTCCTGGCTGGGGACACTCAAATGGACCTCATTTTTAGTACTTTTGGAAAAGTGGGACTGTTCTAAGGCCACTTAAATGGTCCTAAAAATAGAAGAGAGGTCTTGATGTGGGATAAATCACAAAGGGGGCCTACAGGAAAGCTGAGGAGTGACTTCTGAAAAGGGCATGAGAGAAAACAGTTTCAAACTGGGAGAGATGAGATTTAGATGAGACATTAAGAAGAAATTCTTTGGTGTGAGGGTGCTGAGCCCCTGCCCCAGGTTTCCCAGAGAAGCTGTGGCTGCCCCATCCCTGTCAGTGTCTCAGGTCAGGTTGGATGTGGCTTGGAGCAACCTGGGCTGGTGAGCGTTTGTCACGGTTTAACACTGGCCCGGCGATTAAACCGAGTGACAGATGCTCTCTATTAATCTCTCTCTCCTCCTTGATAAGAAAGAAGACAGAATAAGGGAGAGAGACTTATGGGTTGGAGGCTAATACAAATATACAAGAGAATGAATATCAGATTCCTTCCCCCTTTCCCCCAATAATTCTCACGCAAGCCAAGGCTGCAGGGCAGCCCTGGGAAAGTCCAGACTGGACGCACAGGAGGCAGGAACACAGGCAGGCAAACGGACTGGAGGTGTAGGCTGGCACGGATCAGGACCACAGGCAGATGAATGGATGGGATCCTTCCAAGATGCCAGGTGAAGGCAGGCAGGCAGGCAGGCAGGCAGGCAGGCAGGCAGGCAGGCAGGCAGGCAGGCAAGCAAGCAAGCAAGCAAGCAACCGGGCAGGGCAGCGGGCAGGGCTAGCAGGCAGCCAGCCAGGGAGGCAGCCAGGGAGGCCAGGAGCTTCTGCTGGTCTTTTATAGTGCTACAGGTGAGACCAATTAGCTGTTAAGGGGGGGTGGTACCCAGCACTTCTGCTGGTGATTTCAGGTGAGGCCGATCAGCTGGTAAGGGTGTGGCTTGGTCCTCGTGATCCCCCAACTCCATACCGAGGATGATGCACATGGGATGGAATACTCCATTTGAGAAACTTGCTGTCAACCTCAGCAAGTTCAACCATCTACAAGAAACTTAGAAAAATCACCTTTATCCTGGCCCAAACCAGGACAGCGGTGTCTCTTCCCATGCAGGGGGGTTGGAACTGGATGATCTTGAAGGTCCCTTTGAACTATAATCATTCTATGATCCCTATTTTTTTTTCTTCAGAGCCCTACTCATTCACCTGTATGGTGCTGGAAGATGCACAAGCTCTTAACAACCCATTTGCTTCCCTACTTCAGTTTTTATTAACTCACTGCCCTGCCACAAACAGGCTGAGCAGAGCCAATATTTGCATTTTTCTCCAGTCACTCCTGGAGCAGGGACAACCCCACCAAGTTTCAAACAACCCAACCTGAGCCAGCACTTGAAAACTCAAGAGCCGGAGGTAACCCCAGGAGTTAAACAGCACAGTTTAAATACAGACACCCCTTATCAGCCCAGGTCAATCAACCCACAACAGCACCTTATCTTGTCTTCTCCTGCCAGACAAAGCAGAAGTCAGATTTAGTGGTTGGGCCCAGGGTGGAAACTAGACAGAGCAAGGACTCTACACCAGTCTGAGCCATCAATCACCCGATTCGATGAAAAACCACAGGAAGTCCAACGAACAGATGCAGAACTGAAATGTAAGAACTCCTCTGCTGCAAAAGTTCAACAACATGGGGGTTAGTTTGCCTTTTTTTTTGCTTTTTCTTTTTTTTTTCTTCTCCTTTTTGGCAGTTAAAGATTAGGGAGATAGCATCCCGGCCAGCCAACTGCACCTGGCGGGGCTCCAGGTGGCATCTGAGCTGCAAGGCTTGAGCCACACATCAGAGTAAAAAAAAAAAAAAAAAGATATTAAAAAAAAAAAAATCCCCTTTCCCCTCTGAAATGAAATGTCAGAGATGCTGGAAGGCTGCAGTGTCATGGCAGTGGATGATGTCCACTCAGATAACATAAGCAAGGGCAGCTGGAGCTGCTTGGAGAGCAATGGATACAAGTTGTCTTTAGTTCTAAGGTGATGTAGATGTTTGGCTGGATGAAAAGCAGCCCTCATCAAAGGAAGGAGGAGAAGAAAGCAAGCAAAGACCTGGATTAACATGAAGCTGGAGAATCCTCTTTTCCTCCAGGCCTCAGTGAGAGACACTGAAACAGAGCTCCAGAGTGGGTCAGTGTTTCCATGGGACTGGCTGAGGAGAAAAGGACCATTTCCAAAGGAGTCTGAAGACATTTGATTCACACTGCCACCAATCCAAAGCTTCAAAGTCTTTCTGAAAAGGGGATTTGTGTGAAAAAACCTACCATGGGTCTTGGTTGGGAATCTAATGACACACTGGCAAACAGAATCACAGAATCATTGTGGTTGGATAGGACCTTCAAGATCATCAAGTCCAACCATGTGTCCTACACCACCATAACCACTAAACCATCTCCTGAAGCACCACATTAAACATTTTTTTGAACACCTTTCATATTGCTTCAAGCTCAAAATAGTAGTTTGACCTGGGGAGCACCTGCAGGATTGGACCTTATTAGCAGAAGACCTCAAGTGGCAAAGAAAAATTAAATATAAGGATTTAAATTCAGCACCTTCCCAAGGCTTTATTGGGCCACAATATTCACCCCAGCAAGGTTTAGTTCTGCACCTTGCACCAGACTTGTAAGGAGTTTGGGCTGGGGAAGAACTTTTATATTGGTCTGGAAAATCCAAAGCACCACTTTGAAATCTGGTCCTCAGCATCCTGATCTCAATATAATTAATATGAAATGAATTTGACGACAACTCAACAGTCATGCCTGGCACACTGTACACTGTACAGACATTCAGGTACATGTGTAAACATCAATATATTTAGTTTTTATATCAATAGAAGCACTCAAATGCTTTCAAAGAGCATAATTTATGGAAGAAAAATTCTCAGCACTGGTTCTAAGCTACTGACGGTTTGAAATTCTGCAATTATTTACTTCATCTGGGGTGACAATGCCATTTCATCTTTCTCTGGATCTCTCTGAATATACAATGCTTCTTTTGGACTTCAGACAAAAAGTCTGTGTGGCTTTGGTGAAATAACTGTATGGTTACACCACACATGCCCGATACCATCTTTGCCTCTTCCTCAGATACAGACAGCCCAGCAGATGATGGTGGGGAGATGAAGGAAGCAAACAGGAAACCTGCTAGACTAAGCATGAGCAGAACATCTCCTTCAAAGATCTGTGTAAGGAATAGGTGCAAATTTAAAGAAAGAGAAGAAAAAAGTGGAGAGCTGGGAGGTTTTGAAAAAGAAAACTCAGCATGAAAAGTAATCAGCACTGGGGAGGCTGCACCTGGAATCCTGGGGTCAGTTCTGGGCCCCTCAGGACAAGAAGGATATTGAGGGGTTGGAGTGTGTCCAGAGAAGGGCAATGGAGCTGGGGAAGGGTCTGGAGCAGGAGTCTGCCCAGGAGCAGCTGAGGGAGCTGGGGGTGTTGATTCTGGAGCAAAGGAGGCTAAGGGGAGACCTTCTGGCTCTCTGCCACCCCCTGAGAGGAAGTTGGAGCCAGGGGGGGGTCAGGCTCTGCTCCCAAGGAACAAGGGATGAGACAAGAGGAACGGCTTCAAGTTGTGCCATGGGAGGTTGAGATTGGAGCTTGGGAACAATTTCTCCCTGGAAAGGGTTGTCAGGGCCTGGCCCAGGCTGCCCAGGGCAGGGGTGGAGTCCCCATCCCTAGAGGGCTTTCAAAGCTGTGGAGATGTGGTGCTGAGGGCCATGGGGCAGTGGTGGCCTTGGCAGTGCTGGGTTAATGGTTGGACTGGGTGATCTTCAGGGTCTTTTCCAACCAAAACAATTCTACAATTACATAAAGAGGTTCAAAAGGAGCTAAACATCCCCAGTTCAAGCTGTAGTAGAAAACAACCTTTTTCCCAGGGAGCAAAATTCACTAAGTGACCCATACTCATCTAATGAGACAGAATTCTCGTGGTCCAGAAAGACAGGGAAACTTATCTGTTAGGAGACAACAGTCTTAGGAAGTTCAGGATCTTTGACAGGAGATTTCCAAGTTCAGATGGCTCAGAGGAAAAGTTTGTCATATAAATGCAAACGGTGAATCTGTACAGTAAGATGTGAACTTCCACCAGAGAATCACATGTGCCTTTGAGAAGAGTTCAGAAATTGTAATTTTATTTTTTTTTTTATTTAAAGACTACTGATAAGCCAGGTCAGTTTTGGGGACACCAACTCAGGAGCTGTTCCTGATGTTTATTGGTAAAGATGTGATGATTTCAAGAAGTGAAACAGTTGCAGCAGCCCTACCAGGGTTTCAAGCTTTGCATGAAAAGATGATTGCATTTCTTTCTAGGATAGGCTTGCAAGCTCCTGACACCTTCCAAGTCCTTCTGGAGCCTGGGATGCACATGAATCCACACTTACTGCTTTTCCTTGCAAGGTGGAGATATTGCTGATAAATGTCACAAGGTCCAAAATGTGCCTTGAAAAAGTGAGTCTGGAGAAATTCCAAAAGCACCATACAAAAGGAGAAATTTGAGCCTTGGATGAGGCTGGGTACTCATTTCAGGCTAGGTCCACCTTGGAGACATCTGACTCTAGGATACTTCAAGATAGGGCAGTAAATAAACTGGCCAGCAACTTCTTCAGCAAACATGCCAGCTGATCCCAAGAAAAATACCTGAAGCAAATGGCTGGAGAAAAAACAGGAGATCCCTGCTCAGCTTTGGGGGTACTGTGTCTACCTTGGGAAAATTTTGGACTAGGAAGAAAAGTTGAAGAAGATGAAAGACTGAAAAAGAACTCAGATTTTTAAGTATCATGAACCTTGGTGTAACATCGTCTGTATCACAAATACAGAGTTACAATTCATGGATTTCCAGTTCTAATTACAAGTTCCTTGCTGTGTCAGTGTTGTTCTGTAATACCACATTGTCTAGACACAGACACATCTTTTCAGAACATCTCCAAGATATCTTGGAGCCAGCCAGAGCCATGACTTGCTGCCAGACCAGAGAGACAGGCAACTGCGACAGGAACATTACACTACAGAAAATACAATACAGGATAGGGTTGTCAAATGATAAGGAAAAAAAAAAAGGACTAAGACTGATAAATGTAATTATATTTTAAGCCTGAGTATGAAGGCCTGATATGTCGATGTGGTCCTATTGATAAAAAAATGGAACTTTCATCCACTTCAGGGCTTAACTTGAAAGATCAATAAATTGTTGAAAATACTGAGGTTTTTTTTTTTTTTTTTAAGAAGAAAGAAGGTGGGATCTGAGCAAAAAGCCCAAACAACCTCAAAATGATGACAGGGAAAAATGAGGCATGTTAAATAGCAAAAATTCAAATATTGATTTCAGTACCGATAACTGAAACGTAAAATAACCACAAAAAGAAAATAAAGGAAAAAAAGGAAAAAAGGAGAAAAAAATAATAAAAAAAAAAAAAAAAGAAGAAAAAAAGAAAAAAAAATTCAGCTACATAGAAGGAAGAAAGCTACTGGCCCAGCTCACAAATGCAATTCTAGTGCCTGACCTGGCTCTGCACTTGCCATCCTGACACGCACACACCCTTATTACTCAGGTAAAGAAGCAAAATTCTTTGTGTGCTTTTGAATTTTGGGCATTAAAACCTGAAAACCAGAATAATCCCATTTCTCACTGGCATTAAAGGGCACCACTGCCCAAACGAGGATGAATCCATCAACTCAGAAATGATGAAGTGGATGGATAAGCCATGGATGGATCTGCAGCGAATGCCCGTTTTGTAACACCAGACCCAGTTTGCACCAGTGCTAAGGAAGATGCAAAAAAGTTGAAGCTCTGGCTTCTAAAATCCTTCTCTAGAATAATGTGCAAAGGTTTAGACAACAGTGGAAAGCAGGATGGTGGCAAGAAATAATGCTGTTAAAACTGGAATGCCTTTCGAAGTCACTTGTTGCCAATGCATGTAGAAGATTTATATATAAAGAAGGTTAAAATATTAGAAGTAGGTTTTGGATGCTTTGCTACAACTCAGGGAATCCCAGACTGGTTTGGGTTGGAAGGGACCTTAAAGATTATCCAGTTCCACCCCCCTGCCATGGATAGGGACACCTCCCACCAGCCCAGGTTGCTCCAAGTCCCATCCAACCTGACCTAAGACACTGACAGGGATGGGGCAGCCACAGCTTCTGTGGTGGGAGGTGTCCCTGCCCATAGCAGGGGGTTGGAACTGGATGAGTTTAAGGTTCCTTCTGACCCAAACCATGCTATGATCCCACTGCTATCTTCACAGCCTTCTGGTGGAGAACTGGTGACCACCTCTGAAGTCCTTAGCTCCGATTTTCATCTCCTTGCTCTTCAGGCTCCAAGGTGGACAGGGAAGGGACTGAAACATGCTAACATAACCAACACTAATTTCACAGCTAAACAATTTTTCCTTTTGGAAACTACCTCTGTGAGCCCTTTTTGCTTCTCTGCGATTATCCCAGAGGCAGAAGATCAAGCGGTCAAAACCTCTTGTTTTCACCCACTTGCTTCTTTTAACCAAACCCCCCAAGTTCCTACAATGTCCCAGTAGTTTGTTTTCTCATATAGCTCTGGAGAACATGTTTCCCCAACACTAAAGGTGGCAGGAGGAGAGCAGAGTGATTCAGTTTGCATATTTTTCCAATGATGAGGTCCCAGATATGCTTTCAGGGGAAATCAGTGCAACGCTCCAGCAGCATCCAAAACATCCCACCAAGCCAAAAAGAACATTATTTTGGACAACAGGGACCCAGCTCCCAGCTCCTCTCTGTTATCACTCTTCAAAGCTCCAAACCAGCACGTAGACTTTGGCTTCGAGTGTCAACCCAAGTAAACCAGACCCCTCAGCACTGTTGGGCTTAACACCTTCCAAGTCATCTTGTGGAGGTTGACATTTATGCCACGTTTCCTCACGGGGCATTTTATGAGGTTCTGCTTTTAGAGAACAGCAGCCACAAAGATGAAGCCCCGGCTGACGTCCTCCTCCAGTCCCTCCCACCCAACATGGTGGTGGGGCAAGACACCAAGCCCAAACATCCTTCCCCTCCCTCAGAGCCCAGGGAGGAAGATCTCCTTTTGATTTTGTCCTTTTTTTAATCTGAGAGAGCCAGGCTTGTAAATATTAAAAAAAAAAAAAATTATAACAATTACTTCAGAACAGAGACAGACTCGCTGTCACCAACTGTTAACTCTCCAATCAGGGTAGCATGGGACCCTTATCTGCCCGAGGTTCAGGACGTGCTGACCAACATCCCTATTGAGTTTACAGACCTTTGGCTCCCTGATCTCCCCCAGAATTGGAGAATGGATGCACTCCCTTCTCAAATATATTTCAAGCTTTAGCAAACAAGAGACTTCGGGAGGGGAGATGAGCAGCTCTGCCCCCTTCCATGCAGGAAATCCAATTTTGTTTGTCTCGGAGGAGCAAAATGTGAAAGCCCAAGTTCAAACCTAACAGAGTGTCAGATTGCAGCCTTATCTCTGATGGGACCACAAGCCCAAGAATTGGTGCCAAACGTGGAGATTTACATTTTTGTGGATGTTGACTTCACAGCTTATTTATTTATTTAGATATTTATTACTTATTGCTGAGAGTCCAGTGAAGATGCACTGAAGACAGGGGGGTTTTGGTTGACCTCAATGTAGAACCACGTTTCTTAATGGCTTTTAGGTTGTTCATTCTGTTCCACCTTTTAATTTATATTGTAGTAATAGAATTGTGGGATCACAGAGTTGAAAGGGACGTTAAAAATCATCCAGTTCCAACTCTCCTGCAGGGACACCACCCACTAGACCAGGTGGGGAGTTCATGAAGGTTGTGATAGGACTCAAATTAGCTACTGGAGAGAAGATTTTGCCAATGACAGAGGCAAGGTGCAGGTGGGAGAAAGGGATGGCTACTAATGAGCAAGACAAGGACACCTTCAAGGTATCATAGACAAAGGACACATCTTTATGTGCCTTGAAGCAAGGCAATGGCATCTCCCTTGACTAAGCATGGAGGGTTAGGAGTTGACTGCATCCAAAAAGTACTTTGTAGGCTTCGTGTCCTCCTGAAGCCACCAGTTTAACAATTAGCACCCTCCCATAGAGAATGTGTCTTTTTCAAAACCAAACAATCACCTCAATCTAAAAAAGGGCCTTGAGTGAATGACTCTTCCCACAATGCACAAAAATTACTCATGTTTTCTGTTTCACGATGGTTTAGATGCAGTATTTCCAGATCTTCACTGTATTAAGACCTCCTCTTCTGCTGAAGACTCTCTTTAAGACATGAATTAAACAGTTCTAAAGAACTTTCCACCTCAGGCTGGAGAATTTTAGAAGTCAGATATTCACAAATACAATGATGTCCCTGTTCTCCAACCTATCTGCCCTCCCTGTGCATCCAGGTCAAAATTGTTTACCCTGGTGACAACATTCAGGCTTGCTGGTCTTGACACAAGGTGATGGAGCTTGGTAAAACCTGATGGGACAGGTAAGTATAAGGAATTCAAATAAAATTCTGCTGCCTGACTCCCAAGATCAAATCTTGCACCTTCCTGGAGAAAATTGCTGGCCTCGGCCATATTATTTTATTTTTTTTTAAAGAAGAGATTAGCTCTTTTTTTTTTTTTTTTTTTAATGAGAAAAAAAAGTGAGTTTATTTTAATTGACAAAAATAATAAATTCATTGAAAACACAACTTTTCCCCTTTTCAACCACGCTGGGGTTTTGCAGCAGAAAATGAACATGTGGGTTGGAAATAGGAAGGAAAAAAAAAAAAAAAGAAAAGGAAAAAGAGGAGGAAAAAAAAAAAGTCAGAGCATTTCAGTGCAAATTCACTTTGCTTTGACCCAAGCTGCAAGATATTTGGAAACAACACATCAGGCACATGCAGTGAATTTGGCACTGGACTTTTCCTGAACCTCCCAACAAATGTGACCAAGGATGGGGAAGCTGCACACCACATGCAGAGCAGATTTAGGCACAACAAAAAACATAATAAAAAGTATAGGGTGGTTTTCTGGGGTATGGGAGATGGGAAATGTTATTTAGTTTGGGCTCTGAAGTTAACCAGGGGATGGACTCTGGCTCTGAGCCCTCCAAGATGCACTGGATGGGGAGTTATGAGCTGCTCATGAGTCCTGGGCTCTGGCCAAAGCTGCTAAAAAGTCAGCAGAGCTATGCAGCTCTGGGCAGGGAAGCTCCTCTTCTGTTCTCTTTAAAAAATTGGGATCATCCTGGAAGGTTAAGAGAGTTCAAATTCTGTGGCAGGCAAGCAGAGTGGCAGTAGCTTTTAGGAATATTGTTTACCAGTGGTCAGAGATTTGTTACTATGGGGAGTGACTTGGAGAGTCTCCCTCCTGCTTTCCCATTCTCTCATTTCTTCAGGGCTTGCTTTCTGCCTTGATATTTTATATTTCTGGTTTGTAGGAGTTTCCTACAACCAATGATAATCAATTTAAAGAAGTTAGAGACAACCAACCAGATACACAGACTGACATAACGAGTTCTGGAAGGTTTAAATTTTTCTACGTGGTCTCCACATGTACCCCTCCATCCTTTAATGGAAGAAGATGACCCCATTTCTGTATCTGCTACTGAAACATTAAATTTAAGGCATATTTCTTCATTTTTAAATGGCATTGAAGTAGATGCATGAACAGGCAATGCAGCATCTCTGGAGCTCACACGCAATAAAATCATCATGGTTGGAAAGGATCTTCAAGATCATGAAGTCCAACCATCAGTCCTACACCACCATAACCACTAAATCATCTCCTGAAGGGCCACATCTACCCATTTTGTGAACACCCCCAGGGATGGGTACTCCAGAACCTCCCTGGGCAGCCTGTTCCAATTCTTCACCACTCTTTTGGTGAAGAAATTTTTCCTAATATCCAATCTGAACCTCCCCTGGTGCAACTTGAACCCATTTCCTCTTGTCCTAAGAGGACACATGGAACAGATTCTGTTGCTATACTCTCAGTCTTGTTGGATATTTCCCAACACAATGAAAGGCCAAGACTGGGGCTTCAGGTGTGCATAAAGAAATAAGAGATTCATCTCTTCTGGCAACCCAGAGAAGCAACTGAAATTTGTATGTCATCTCCTGACCCTTCCCCTCCAGAAGGTTTGCAGAACACCAAGCCCTGCATTTACCACCACCTTGAGCAGGGATGCTTTGCCATCTGGAGAACATCCCTCATCCTGGGGGACAGGAAGAAAATGCCATTTCCCACTTTTTCTCTCCTCCAAAAAACATTCCTAACAGCACTGGATCCTGCTCAGCTCTGCAAACCACTCTCCTGCTGGGTTAAGAACTGATTGGGGCATCTTTCACTGGTTAGGAAACCAAGATGCTGAAAGGCTCCTCCTCTCATGCCACTAGTAGAGGCACAAACAGACTTTTCTGGTCCAAGGAAGGAGAAGTTAATTGCAATGGACATCCCTTGTGTCAATTACAGAAATATTTTTCTGGTCCCTACAGGCTGCAGAAAGAATTACATATTTATTTCTTCAGGCTCATATTTAAATACCTTTTGTTAACCTTATTAACATCCATTTTGTAGTTGTTGCTCTGTTTCAGGAGAAAAAGCAAATGTTAATCATTATTTAAGAGGAAACCAGCCCCACCCAGAGGACCACTGGTGCTTCTTCCTCAACATTTGTTATCCTTCCCTTCATCATTACTTCCTATTTTTTATCACCGGATGCCAACCAAACTCCTAAGAGCAAATTCTCTGCTCCTCTTACTGCTTCTCCCTCAGGCCACTTCTCCAACAGCTTTCACCTCAGTCTGGAATTTTTTTGGTGTGTATGTTAATCACAAACATGACCAAACAACTTTATTATCTTCTGGCCATGTGCTGCATTTGAAAATCCTGATAAGCCACCCTCCACCTTCCTCTCTTCTACCCAGACTCCAGTTCTGCTCCTGCTCAGCTTCAAAGGAATTTTTAACTTCACAATATCCACAGTTGGCCTAATCCTGTGTCAGAAAGGGAAAAAAAACCCCAAACCAACCCAACTACAGCCACCTTAATAGCTGTTCTTACAGAACACTGTTCCACCTTCTAAAGCCTGTACATGTAACTGCATGATTTCATCTGCTGCCCTAATGGGAATCAGTTAATTACAACCCACAAGTTGCCACAGGCAAGGCTGAGACATTCATCATCTCAATGGGGTCCAGGGCTGGAACTGCAGTTCTGGTTGTGAGGGGACCAAGCCCAGGTGATGACAGAGTGGAGGCAACCACAGGAGAAACCCACTGAGGAACACTGAAACTGGCAGGGCTGATCCTCCTCCTTCTGGAAGGGTTTTTATTCCCTTTTACATTTCTTTTGAAGAATTAGTCTCAAAATCATTAACAATATGTATTTTTGTATTAATCAAGTCCTCTCCTATGGAGCCAGGCTGAAGGAGTTGGGGTTGTTCAGCTTGAAGAAGAGAAAGCTCCAGGGCGACCTTAGAGTACCTCCCAGGAAAGCTGGGGAGGGACTTTGGACAAGGGCATGGAGAAATGGTTTGAGGGGACAGTTTCAAACTGAAAAAGGAGAGATTTAGGTTAGATATTAAGAAGAAATTCTTTGGTGTGAGGGTGCTGAGCCCCTGTCCCAGGTTTCCCAGAGAAGCTGTGGCTGCCCCATCCCTGGCAGTGTCTCAGGTCAGGTTGGATGGGGCTTGGAGCAACCTGGGCTGGTGGGAGGTGTCCCTGCCCATGGCACAGGGTTGAAACTTGGCAGTCTTTCATGTCTCTTCCAACCCAAACCACTCCATGACTCTATAATATTATATTTGCATTTCTACAATTCAAGTGTTATTATTCAATTTCTCCTGGCTGGGTGGAGAGGGCTTTGTCAGCTGAACATTTCAGTTCATTCTCAAAGCTGGTTTTGCAGAAATGAAACACTGTCCAGACTTCTGCAGAAGGCTGACCCACATAAAATATTTTTGAGTAGCTCTTTGGAAGCAGCTGGGTAACTCCAAAATAAGGTGATTTCATTCCAGTGTAATTGTTCAGCTTTGCAAAGAAAGCAATTACACTGGAATGAAGTGACTAAATCCAGAGTGCAGATTCCAGAAGGTAACTGGAAGAGTTTTCAAGGAGAGGACAGATATGAAGCCTCCATGTAAATATTAGTCTCCATGTAGACAACAGCTTTTGAATAGGAGTGTCCTGTGTTAGCCCACCCTTCATCTTCATCTTGGCCAATGCATCTCATTCCTGAACCAAGAGATCATTGTTACTCGAGTCACTCACCCTCAGCACCACCCTCCCCAGCTACCTTGTCATGCAATCATAGAATTGTCAGGGTTGGAAGGGACCTTTAAGATCATCCAGTTCCAACCTCCTGCCATGGGCAGGGACACCTCCCACCAGCCCCATCCAACCTGGCCTTAAAAACTTCCAGGGATGGGGCTTCCACCACCTCTCTGGGCAACCTGTGCCAGGGTCTCACCACCCTTATGGTGAAGAACTTCTTTCTAACTTCCAGTCTAAATCTCCCCTCCTCTAGTTTGAATCCATTCCCTTGGTCCTATCACTCCCTGACATCCTAAGAAGTCCCTCACCAGCTTTCTTGTAGCCCCTTCAGATACTGAAAGGACACAGTGAGGTCTCTACAGAGCCTTCTCCTCTCCAAACTGAATAACCCCAACTCTCTCAGTTTGTCTTCACAGCAGAGGTGCTCCAGCCCTCTGAACATCCTCGTGGCCCTTCTCTGGACACACTCCAGCACCTCTATGTCTTTCTTGTCCTGTTGTGCAACCCTCAGCCCTTGCTGTATTCCTTCATCTCACGATGGAATTGGCTTTTCTGGATTCCAGTCACCTACTCAGAGAATTACCATCAAACTCTAAGGAGGATGAAATGGAGATGATAATAAAAAGACATCAAATCTTGCATTTAAAAACCACACAGGCCACCAAAGTCCTGAAGCCAACAGAAGCTTCAGCATTGCTTCTGAAAACTGTAGGTGTAAGGTTTCCCTATGTTGTATTTGCATTTCTACAATTGTTCTGAGTACTGTTAATCCACATTAGTCTATTTTCAGTCATTCTCCTGTGGGTATCGACAGAAAATGAAGATCTTATGCAAAGGTTGAAGAAAGAAACTGGATCAAACTGTTTGAAGCTTCCCCTGATTATTATCATGGTCTTTTTGGGATCATGCCAGGGTCACTGATTATTCAACACATGAAGCAAGCATGGACTGGATTGTCAGTGCCACTTTGGCCTTGACCATCAGCAGTCTGTCCACTGACAGACATGAGGGATCACCAAGAGTGCAATCTTCTGGCTTCCCTGGTTAAGAATGGAAAGGACCAACACTCTGAGATTCTCCTACATGGTACATTTGAAAATGTCTGGGGTTTCAAAGGAAAATCATATTTATACTACTAAACCACTTGGTTTTTGAAAGCAAGCTATGCTGAATTTGTAATATCTTGAAGTTAACTACAGCTGAAAACACAGCTCTGCAAGCACCTGATGTTCATGAGTTTGTTATGACAGCAACGTGGCCAAGTCACCTACTTTTCTTCTTTAACATCTCAGCTTTTCAGGACACACACTGTCAATGGGGACCCTTGATGACATCAGCCACACTGATCCTGCAACACCAACACAGCCTCAGCTGCCCAGAGAAGTTGTCCCATCCCTGGCAGTGTCTCAGGTCAGGTTGGATGGGGCTTGGAGCAACCTGGGCTGGTGGGAGGTGTCCCTGCCCATGGCAGGGGGTTGGAATTGGATGAAATTTAAGATTCCTTGTAATCCAAACCAGTCTGGGATTCTATTGGAAGACCCACATGGTGCTCTCATAGGTTGCAGATGAGCTGTTTCCAGTAAGTTTTTGTTTACAGATCAAGGATCCAAAGCTAAATGAGCTGAGGGAGCTCTAAATATTTTCACACTGACCTACTCTTCATAAAAAAAAAAAGGGGGGCGGAGGGGAGGAAGAGTTCTGATAGAACAGCACACAAAAATTCTGTTTACAGACTCTTGGTCTGAGCAGCAGTGAATTGAAGTGAATTGCTACTGCTGGTAATTCATGCAGAGCCACTTCCAGACCGAATAATTACCAGATGCTTATTTAATGTCAGACACAGAGGAGGTTACAACTATTGATTGCATCAAAACCTGTGTTACGGCCGAAAAGCTCCCCCTGTGACCCATCCTTGGGCAGACTGAAGGGATTCAAGTGATTCATCTCATTTCTCCATCCCCTTTTCAACACATGGATGCACAATTGCAGCAGGAGAGAGCTCAGCTGCTAGGGGACAAGACCTAGAGGGTCTTAAGAGGCATATGTTGAGCACTGGTAAAATGTGCAATCCCCAGGAGTATCTCACACACCCTCAGGAGTTTTGCTGATGACACCAAGCTGTGTGGTGTGGTCAACATGCTGGAGGGAAGGGAGGTCCCTCCAGAGGGACTCTGACAGGCTGGAGAGGTGGGCCCATGCCATGAAGTTCAAAAAGACCAAGTGCAAGGTCTTGCACCTGGGTCCGGGCAATCCCAACCACAAATGCAGGTGGAGAATGGATTGGGAACAGCCCTGAGGAGAAGGTCTTGGGGGTGTTGAGTGATGAGAAGATCAACATAAGTTGGTAATGTGTGCTGACAGCCCAGAAACCACCCATGTCCTGGGCTGCATCCCCAGCAGCCTGGTCAGCAGGACCAGGGAGGGGATTGTTCCCATCTGCTCTGTTCTGGTGAGACCCCCCCTGCAGTGCTGGGTCCAGTTCTGGGGTCCCCAACACCAGAAGGACATGGAGCTGTTGGAGTGAGCCCAGAGGAGGCCATGGAGATGCTGGGAGGGCTGGAGCAGCTCTGGAGCCAGGCTGAGAGAGTTGGGGTTGTTCAGCCTGGAGAAGAGAAGGCTCCAGGGAGACCTTAGAGCACCTTTCAGTGCCTGAAGGAGCTCCAGGAATGCTGGGGAGGGACTTTGGACTAGGGCATGGAGGGACGGGATAATTGGGAACAGTTTCAAACTGGGAGAGGGGAGATTTAGGTGAGACATTAAGAAGAAATTCTTTGGTGTGAGGGTGCTGAGCTCCTGTCCCAGGTTTCCCAGAGAAGCTGTGGCTGCCCCATCCCTGGCAGTGTCTCAGGCCAGGTTGGATGGGGCTTGGAGCAACCTGGGCTGGTGGGAGGTGTCCCTGCCCATGGCAGGGGGGTTGGAACTGGATGAGCTTTGAGGTCCCTTCCAATTCAAACCAGACTGGGATTCTATGATCAAGAGAAATAAATTAGTAGCAACAAAATGGCCTTTTCTGTCTCACTACAATCTCCCCCACTGAGGATTTGCTCCCATAGAAGCAGCTGCCAACCAGCACTGCCCTGGGAACTATGGAGCAGCCTGAAGTTTGGCAAGTCTCCAAAAAATATAAGGTTTTTTTGTTTGCTCATTTGGGAGAATTTTAAAAGCACATTGGTCTTTTGATACATAACAAGCAAAAAGAACATAAAAAAAACACCTAGAAAAAGCAACTGGGTGTCTAAGAACACCCCAAACCCAGCAACACATTCCCGAAACAACTGCACCCCATTGGCACTTGGGGTTTTTTGTTGTCATCCCATCTGCATAATCAAAGATCTATTTCTCTACATTTCCCCTCAAGGTTCTAGACATTGTATAACCTGCTTTAAAAACTCCCTGTAAACAACAAAATCTTGTTTGTATTTTGGAATCATCAAAAGGTTTGGCTTGAATTATCAAATCAGGGAATGGTTTGGGTTGGGAGGGACCTTAAAGATTATCTGGTTCCAACCCTGTTGCATTTTAATACATCTTAATTTTCCCTCTTCTACTTTAGACTTTTTCAACCAAGAAGGCGGTGGTAAATCTTGCATGAAAAAAGTAATTCCAACTGTCCTAAAATAATAGTTATAAAGCCAGACACAAGCGTGATGGAGCAGAACAAACGTAACGGGTGAAATTATCAAGTTCACTGCATTGCTAACACATTATCTACATCAGGAATTTGTAGAAAATTTAAAAAAATAAAGAGAAAGTAGCTTTCCCCCCCCAAGCCAAAACACTAAAAGCAAGTCCCAGGCATAAAGAGTTAACACCTTCTTCCTTCTCATTAAAGTTGGAATGAACCCGATTTCTTCAGTGAGGTTTGGCAAGGGGTGAAATCCTGTAACCAATTTCATTTCCTGATAAATGAATGGTCCACAGGGGAAAAAACTCAGCCAGAGGCTTTGGGAATCAGCAAGAGCTCAGACACAACTGAGAGGCTCGTGGAAGGAGCCAGACTGTCTCTTATCACCACCAGCCAAAAGGCAACAGCCAAATACCGCTGGTACAAGATTCCCCGTTTCAAGGCGTAAGGTGATAGAGCTTCATCGACAAGCAAGATCCTACCCCCACACAAAAAAACCCCAACCCAGCTCCAACCCAATGTCTTGTATTAAATTTGAAGCCCTGGGGCTGAAAACACATGGTTGTATAAAGCAGGAGTGGGGACAATGTAACTTGTAGCCCGCTGCATTGTTTATGCGTTTGCAAGCCAAGTGCTAGGAGTGACATGGTATTCTGGAGGTTAGAATTTCCTTCCTGCCCTTCCAACAGGAAAAAAAACACCACCAAAAAACTAAATACAGAAGGATAAATCATTCATTATTGGAGAGATTTTGGCATTAGTGAGACTGGGAAAGATGAGTTTGCAAGAGGAGCTCTGGGCTGTCTTGAGCCGCCAGCTGAGCAGCTCTCAGTTTTGTAAACTCTCTCAGTTTACAATTTGCCTCAGTTTTAAACTGTAATTATTTTTTTTATTATTTTATCCTCATAAAGGTGATTGCTGGGCTTACAGGATCCTAAGAGTAAATATCAGAATTGTCAAATGATCAACCTGCCTCAACATGAGCTCAGCCCTGAGTTTCTGCTCTAGTTAAATGCCACTTTCCATGCTGAACCAGAATGTTTGCTCATTTTTATCTTAAGAAGCTGATCCACAACTCCAGAATCTTTACAGGAAATTCAAGTAGCTTGAAAGATCAAGATATGAACTTCTAAAAGTCAAAAGTTTGAGCTTGTAGGAAAAAAAAGAACAAAAAACTATTAAAGTGTAATAGAACAAATTAAACCAGGATCTTGGTGGCCTTCTGCTCAAGACTGTGACAAACACAAGGTGATAATATCAAGCAAGATACTTGATGGTGACTTCTACCCAAGGTTTGCATACAATGTGGTGCTCACATTGTGCCTGGTAACATCTTGATGGCAAAACTTGAAAACCTTCAGAAGGCACCAGCAAAGCTCTCCAGGGAGCACAGGGTTTTTCCCATGGATCTCTGGAGCATCAAGGTAGCAACCAATGTTTGGGTGACCCAGAAGAAAACAAGCTCCAAGTTCTACATTTATTCTTGACCTGTGAAGAACAGATTTATATGGGGCTCTTTCCAAGTTGAAAGCATGAGGTATTATTTTCTGCTCCATAAAATAGCTTTGTTTGTTTGTTTTGTTTTCTTGTTCTAGTCAACAATGCCAACATTTACTGTTTATTTTTTCTCTGCCCCCCCCCCCAATGGAAGAATTTATAACCAATGAAGTAAAGTGAAGTAAAAAAAGCTGTTTTCAATTCCCCAACTGACTGACAGCTGCTATGTGAGAGCAAACTGAACTTGTTTGGGTTCTCAGGAGCATTGGCATTTGAAAAATGAAGTTTCCTGGAGTTATTTGAGGGGTGGGGGAGTTTTTTGCGCCTTTTCCCATGATGCTAAACAAATAATTTTTTTAAAAGGTGATGCTATGAATATTTCATGTTCAGAAGACACCTGGGGAGAGGTGGGGAGCACAGAACCTTTTCACAGAGCCGTGAGAATGCCATATAAACATGGGATCAGTTACAGAGTGAATGGAATCTTGTTGGGAGCTCCAAAGAGAGCTTGTGAATGCCATGGTCCACCCCAACACTTGTAGACCTGTCAATATTCAACCAGAGATCTACTCAGCTGTAACAAAGACCTCATTTGCAATACACATAGCTACAAACCAGTCTCTAAAGGCTGCTGAAAATCCCTTTTAAACCATGGAACACAACAAATCACCAAATTTTGAAGCTAATTTCAAATTTCCTTTGCCTCTTGGCTTCTTCAGTGTTAGTAAAAAAAAAAAAAAAAAAAAAAAGTAACCAGGCATGTAAGGAAGTTTTTTGTTTCCATGTCATACATTCTAACCAGCTATTCAAACCTACCTCCCCCTTGGGATGCACTTCTGTGGATTATCATATTTCATGTAATGGAGGACTCCACCACTGCCCTGGGCAGCTTGGGAATTAAGGGTATGGATTCTGAAGCCAGCATAAGACTCAGGTGGACAAGGTTTTTACTTCATCTTGTCGACACCATGCTTTTTCCAAGGAGAAGATGATCCTTGAGGTTCCTCCCAAACTTAGTGTTCTATGATACTATGATCTTGCTGTGATCAGATAACAACCACTGAGGACATCAGGACCTCATCATCAGGAGCAATGGTGAGGGAATATGGGGCAATTGATGGTCTCTTGAGATCAACATCACATTAGGTAGGGTGCATACTACCAATTTCCTTCACAATCTGGGGCACTGTGTCAGTGTTGCCCAAGTCCTGCCTCTCTGCATGGTGGGATGGTACAAACAGCCATCAAACAGATGATGTCTCCTCCCTAGGAGGAGCATTTGAAGAAGCAGGACAAACTTTGCAGAGAGCTCAGCAACTAAACCAAAAGATTTTTTTGATTCTCCCAAGTTCTGGAGACTTCACATGCACTTGCTTTTATGGCTTTTATGGCTATACTTTCCTTCCAGAGTTGAAAGTACCCATGCTTGATGTCCTCCATTGAATTCACTGCCACCTCAGTCTGGTGCCTCCATGATTTTGGGCTTTCTCCAATGTAACAAATGGAAAATGAAGAAGTTCCATGGTTGACAGAAGAAGAAACCTATGAGACATGCTTTTAGCACCTCAAGCAAAGCTTGTTCTGTTGAGAGACTGAAAGCTTTTACCTCTTCTCCTTTCCCACATTCTATGAAATTTTCATGCCTGTCAAACTAGAAGCCACTCAAATAAATATTAAATTTTGAACCATCCCAAAAAGGTGTGAGCTGATGGTAGAAGGGCACTTCTGTGGAACACATGGAGAATGCCTGATGGGATGCACACTGCTGACAAAATGCTCATTGAGACAGGGAGACAAGGGGGAAAAAGTAAAGCAGCTAAGAACACCTTCATGAAAATGAAATCTCTGCCTTAAGTGGCTTAGCTAATGGGAACTTTTTGTTTGGAAAGCATTAACTGTGGCCTCCTGAGTGTGATGGTTCCATGAACCCAAATCTCAGCTTCCAGTCACTGGCTGGCATTCACAACAAGTTTTCACACTTATCTGCTTGATTACCTCCACTTGAAAGCCTGAGATAACTCCCAGACTCCAGCCACAGGCCCAACTTCTCCCAGCCTCCTAAAAAGGGGAAGAAAGGCAGCCCAAGAATTAAAAAAAAGCAAAACAAATCAAGAAGGAAGGAGAACAATTTTCACCTATCTCTATGATCTCAAAATTGCCTTCAAAAAGCTTCTGCAATAAAAGAAGGAGCCTGGATTATGGGCTGCTTGTCTGTGAAGGAGACAGCTCTATCTCCATGCCATGGCTTCTCTCCATCCTGGCCATACTCATTTAATTTCTCTCCTCCCCCAGACCAAGGAGAAATAACCAGCTCTTGATTTCAGCACCCTTTATGTTTATGCAGAAGGTGAATTACTTACCTTGCACTTTTCCATGCCTTTCACAGGCTGTGGCTAAAAGCAGAGGCTTAAAATAATGTTAATGATATTGTTTGTCTCTGGTTGGGTTGACTGGAAGGAAAATATGAATTATATCTCCTATTATCCCAAGAATTATTTGCCAAGAAAAGGTAGGATATCTTTTGTTGGAGAGTTTTTGGAAGAAAATGGACATGTGAGCAATCCTGACTGTTTAGCTTTAGCCAGAGTGAGCTAAGGGCCTTGAGGCCCAGCTGCAAGGTTACCAAAAGATCAGCCACGGGCAAAAGATAAGGGAGTTGGCAGCAGAAAAGAATAACAACAGGATGGGAAAGCATTGCATAGACAGCACATAAAGAGTTGTATTTAAACAGTTAGATAGTGCCCTGTGGCATATGAAGAATGTGCTGTACCAATCAGCAATATGCTTATATTATGTTATCAGCCTGACTGTGTATAAAAGGGCTACTGCTACTCTCAATAAACAGCAATACTTTGATTACATTAATCTGCGTGTTGTCCGCTGCACTCTTCCTGGCAATCTTTCTTCACACATATACATAAATATGACAATTGTGTCCTGGGCTGCATCAGGAGAAGCATGGCCAGCAGGTCAGGGGAGGTAGTTCTCTTCCTCTACCTCACTCTGGTGAGACCCCACCTGGAGAACTGTGTCCAGTTCTGGTGCCCCTACCACAAGAAAGACATGGAGGTGCTGGAGTGTGTCCAGAGAAGGGTCACGAGTATGCTCAGAGGGCTGGAGCACCTCTCCCGTGAAGACAAACTGAGAGAGTTGGGGTTATTCAGTCTGGAGAGGAGAAGGCTCTGTAGAGACCTCACTGTGTCCTTTCAGTATCTGAAGGGGGTCTACAAGAAAGCTGGGGAGGGACTCTTTAAGATGTCAGGTGGTAATAGGATCAGCGGGAATGGAATAAAACATGTGATAGGTTGATTGAGATTAGACATTAGGAAGAAGTTCTTCACCATGAGGGTGGTGAGACCCTGGCCCAGGTTACCCAGAGAGGTAGTGGAAGCCCCATCCCTGGAAGTTTTTAAGGTCAGGGTGGATGGGGCTTGGAGCAACCTGAGCTGGTGGGAGGTGTCCCTGCCCATGGCAGGAGGTTGGAACTGGATGATCTTAAAGGTCCCTTCCAACCCTGACAATTCTATGGTATTTCAAAAAAAAGATACATATTTATGACCTCTCATTAATTCACACACTCACTCTGCAGCCTGTGTTGCTTCCCACAGGGAAAAGGAGCAGGAGAACCAAGGCTGTGCTCCTAAGCTGATAAATCCCATTATGCAGATGAGGACTGTGGCTCTAAGTGCTGTTATTTTTAGTTTATTCAGGCTTGAACTCAGGTCTAAGCAGTGAGGCTGAAGATCTGAACCCGTGCAGCACCTCTTGAACAGTTTTCTTCCTCCACAAAGGCAGAGATAAGCATCTTGCCAACAGGCCTCTATGTATCTGGGCATAGATTAGGGACCTATGTGTAAGAAAAAAAAACAAACCAAAAAGCAAACCAACCACACCATTGCCTGAGCTGCAAGGAAGGAAGGGAGGAAAAGTGGTGCTGAAAGGTTCATTTTGCCCCATCGGAACCACTGTGTTCAACCTCCTTCCTTGGGGTACTCCAGCTGGAGGTGGTAATTTCCAGGAGGTAGGAGTAATGTCTCTGCAGGGTCTCTTCTACTCTAGAGCACTTTCATTATGAAAATTAATGAGCAATTAACTACCAAGCCAACCTAGAAAGTCTGAGGATTAAACTCCACAGCTTGGCACGTTGTAACCACGTGTAGGTCATGTCAACCCAGATGCAACAGATCCATCTTTTATAGAATGGTTTGGGTTGGGACCTTAAACATCATCCAGTTCATCCTCAGGTTGTCCAAGCTGGCCATGCACAAGCCAACCCCTCTCCAGAAGCCACAGGCTGTCCCCAAGCCACTCCCTGTTAGAAAATTGTCTTTTCAGCAGGCAATATTAGTTGATCTCCATAACTCGCATCTCACATCCAGGTCGTGGATGTGAGCTTAGCAACAGAACCTCTTGTGCAGGCAAAGCAATTGTGGGTAGGGCTGCTCCCACCCATCTAGATATGCCCAGAGAAGGTCATTAAAGACTTGTGGATGAAAGCTTTCTCCTTGATTTAGACACTGAAATTCTTCAGGGTTGTGCAACTGTATCTTTTGTCTGATGATTTTGTGGAGCTTTAGAATAGGTTCCCCTGAAAACTTCAGAAAGTGAAGCAGGAAGACCTGAGGAACTGTGAGACTCCAAGGAAAGAGGTACAAGGACAGAGGGCATGAAGACTCACAAGGTCATTTCTATAGGAAGGAACAGTATGATGCTCATCATTACTATGGCACCAAGCTGGGTGGTGTAGTTGACATGCCTGAGGGACAGGATGGTGTCCAGAGGGACCTGGACAAGATCTAGAAGTGGGTCAGCATGAACCTTATGAAGTTCTACAAGGCCAAGTGCAAGATCCTGCACATGTCAGGGCAATCTCTGGTATCAGCACCGGGTAGAAGATGAAGGGATGGAGTCCTGAGGAGAAGGACTTGATGGTGTTGGTTGGTGAGAAGCTCACCATGAGCCAGAGATGTGCACCAACAGCCCAGAAACCAACCGTGTTCTGGGCTGCATCTCCAGTAGAATGGCCACCAGGGTGAGGGAGGGAATTGTCCCCCTCTGCTCTGCTCTGCTCTGCTCTGCTCTGCTCTGGGGAGACTCCCCTGCAGTGCTGGATCCAGTTCTGGGGTCCTAAGCATAGAAAAGACATGGAGCTGTTGGAGTGAGTCCAAAGGAGTGACACAAGAATGATTCAAGGGCTGAAGCCAGGCTGAGAGTTGGGGTGGTTCAGCCTGGAGAAGAAAAGGCTGTGAGGAAATCTTATTGTGACCTTTCAGTACTTCTGTCCCCTGTAAGAAAAATGGGGACAGACTTTCTAGCAGGGCCTGGAGTGATAGGACAAGGGCTGATGGTTTATAAAACAAAAAAAGGAGAAATTCAGACTAGGATAGAAGGAAGAAATTATTCATGATGAGGGTGGTGAGACCCTAGCCCAGGCTGCCCAGAGAGGTGGGAGATGCCCCATCCCTGGAATCATTCCAGGTCAGGTTGGATGGGGCTCTGAGCAACCTGATCCAGTTGCAGATGTCCCTGCTGACTGCAGGGGTTTGACTGGATGGCCTTGAAAGATCCCTTCCCACCCAAACCGTTATGTGATTCTATGATTACCTTGCATGCAGTTACAGATTAATGCAGGACATTACAGATACCAAGTGTCACCAACTTTTCTCCATGTAGGACTAACCTGCTCTGGACAAACTGCTGCTCAGCAAGAGGATTTGGACAAAAAATAACAAAGCCCAGTAGGTCTAAGTGCCAATGCAGAACTGTGTGCCAGACTGTCTGTGTTCACTTGGTTACCCTGTCCCCAAACTCAAGTCCTTCAGAGGAAAAGAAAGTGCTCCAAGCATCCTTCAAATTGGAAGCACTCAACAGCTTGGTGAGGACTTCCAGAGCTTGGCACTGGTCCAAATATTTTCATTTGTTGATTCAAGTGGCAACATAAACCCGACATTTTCAATACTGGATATCATTAATGCCCCAAAACAAACGTGATGGGAATTCCCTCCTGAAGCATCGTGGTCATCTGGCTCACTACCTGCTAAACCCTTCATTTTTTCTAAACAGCAAATTTATTCAGGGATGGTTCTATGTCAAGATGGAATCTTTGCAGTCTCTTAAAGTCAGAGCTTCGATTGATCTGCATGTAAGAATAAATTGACATAATTAAAGCAAAAGGTCCAGTGTTTCTCTGTGTTCACAGCATCACAGCACAGCAAGGGCAGAACCTAAAGGGCTGGATTTGCATCCAATTCCTCTGGAGTTACTTAAGCTATTCCTGTCCACCAGCTCAGGATTTGGTCTCTTGACCACTCTCACCTGAAGTAATTCAGTCCAAGTGACTAAATATGCACCAACTCAGGGACACAGGGAAAGATGTGAGTGTAGGCAGCCAGCTAGACAACTCCCACTGGGGGTTTTAAAATTACCAGGGTATAAATAAATCTCCAGCTGTGCCTCAGCACATATTTTCCTAAAGCTGCCCCAAAACAAACAGGTCTTGAGATGCCACTCTGGCTCTCTTACCATGGAGTAGAAATGGTCCTGAGGTAGGGCAGACAGTATTTCAAATACACTCTGTATAACAGAGAAGCAAACTTTATTGTGCGTTCATCCAGCACACCTAACTACCAGTTATTTACTTCCCTGCTTACACAGATTTCATCACTGCAGTATTTAAACATTCCCTTCATGGATTTTAGCCACCCAAAACCTCTCCAAGTTGGGAAAATCCTTGCAAGATCAGAGAGATGCTCAAAGGAGCAGGGAAGGGTCTGCTTGGGGTTCTATAGAAGATTCACCATCATGTTGACCAGGCTTTTGAGGTCTTGAACTGATTTTCAGAAAGGTGGTTCATTCTTTATGAAAGCCCCAGAAATTTATTTTTGCAGTGTTTTATAGAGACCCAGATGGAGGAAGAAGAGTAAGTTAATAAAAATAAATAAATAAATCAAAGTTTGGCTACAACTTGACTAAGTAACTGATGGGGAAGCAAGATGTGAGACTCCACCTCCCAGATACAATGAAGAAAACCTCACCCTCAGCAAATTTTCATTCCTCCACATGCTTCAGCTGAGTAACTCATCAAGAAAACACCCCCAAAACATCAAGAAAACCCCCTCATCAAGAAAACACCCCCCAAACACTTAGCACAAATTAGGGATTTCAATGAAATCACACCCCCCTGGCAATCCACAACCTGCTCCCTTATCAGCTGCTATTGATGGGAGGAATGAGGCTTGGACATTACAGATATAAAATATTTATGTAACTGATTGCAACAGGGTGATTAAATCAAGGAGGTCTTGAGTACTTACTCTTAGCCTGTCTTTGGGCAATGCAACAGCTCCTTGCTTGATGATTTCCATAACTCTCTCCACTGAGAGCTCAGTTCCAGCTTGCTCTAATCGGCTGCTGAAAAAGCTGATCACCTGGGAAGAAAAAGCAGAGCCCACAAATGAAGAGAAAAAAAAAAAAGCCAAGCAAAAAAAAAAGATCTTTGTGTCAATTTACACACAAAGCTGTCACCTTGGATGAATGGATCTGTACTTCTAAAAGGAATAAAGATGTTATTGCTTGTGTTGCAGCCATGGGGACATCTGACAATTTTAAACACACAGCTGAATTATTAAAATTACACTCATTATTTACTTATTATTATATATTAAATATATTTTTATTATTTATTACACTCTGACCTTTGCTAATGTTTCTATCCATCCATACTGCACCTCAGCACTGTCAAGGTCTTCCAGCCCACTTACTAAGAGTTGGGCTCAAAATTTCTTTTTCAAGCATAAAAAAGTAAAATTCTGATAGTTCCAATGCCACTTAGAAGGCTTTAAGACAACTATTAATTATCTCCATACAGCTACGAGAATCTACACAACTTCCTGGGGGGGTTGTAGCCTTCAAGGCCACAGGAATTGGAGGAGGGGGGAAAAACAGCCCACAAAGCTCCTCTTCTCCTCAGATCAACCACCCAAAACGCCCCATCTACCTTTCCCATCAAAGGCACCAAGCCCAAGGATCTGCATGCTCCCTCTCACTGTTCTCATCCTCCTTGTACCTCCCTGGTGAGGCCAAGCTGCTTTTCACCATATTTTCCTTGTCTGTGACCCAGCTCGTCTTTGTTAGCTAGGACACACTTAGGTCAGGCTTTAACTTTTATCTCTCTCCAAGCTCAGTAGCTCATAGCAGAAGCAGATATCCCACCAGCAGTTCCCCATGTGGGACATCAGAACTCCATTTCTCTAGCTCCTTTCATCCCAAAAAGAGCACAGTTTGCAAACCCCATCCCAGAGAAACTCATTAGTCAGGCAGGGGTCACAACTCCAAACAACTCAAGAAGGGTACAGGGCAAAGTTTCAACACCAACTTCAAGAGGTTTTTTGTGGACACAAGATGGTCAGAGCTGAGATAAATGACTGAGACCCAAATGGGATTGTAATCAAAGTTTGCAATTTATTAAGCGAATAAAGGCAAGCAAACAGCACTGAGAGTCTCTACTCCACCAAGACACCCAGCTGCCAAATTCAGTTCCTTTCTTTTATGCATTTTCCCCCAAAGTCTCCTCCCTCCTTTTTCCTGCCATGTGATGTCCTATTGGCCCCCTATACTAATACATATTCATAGAAAAGGTTGGTCTTTGCAAATGAATTCCAGGAATAGGTGTGTCTTCTTCAACGCATGCCCTCTTCACCTCTTAGGGTCTTCTCATCTCACATCCTCAGCTCACCCTTAGGATGACCCTAAACTTTACACATGCGCTTTATAGGTTTCTCTTACATAACACTATGCAGTTAGCAGCAAAACTGGTTTAAACTGGTATACAAGAATGTTCATCAGGTGGCTTTCACAAAAAAACCCAGGAACTATATACATATCATCTTTAATCACTTCTATTTTTCTTAGGCTTGTGGTTATACAAGGGTATGTAAGAGAGAAGGTCACATTTCATTATGTGACCCTAGCATTGTTCCATATTGACACGAATCAGATGAACATATTTTACTGAGCCAATTGGGGGAGCCCAAGTGAGCACTTGGCTACCCCTTGGCTGGAGTCACACACAAGTTCTCCAACATCTCCTGGGCTTCAGAGATGCTCTCCTCTGAAAAGCTGCAATGCCCACTTGTATCTGAATCATAGCTTCCAACACATGGATTAATCTCTGTGATTAATCTCTTTTCCTTCTCAGGAAAAGAAGGGGGAAAGTGGATTAGAGTACACAATATCTGCAAAGCTCTCTTTGTTCTGCAGAGAGACACAAGCTGGAGTCAGAAACCATTAGCTTAATTATGCCTCCCAGCTCAGTTGCTCTTCATAAAACAAAGCCAGCTGATGGCTCCATTATTTTGAGATTCAAATTTGTTGTTCCTCTCTTGTGATTCCCCCCCAAACCTTAGCCCTTGGTTTTGAGCAAGTAGGTTTGTTGGACAGCAGAGCAATTTTCTCTAGAAACTGAAACAGATGACACTTGCTGGAAGTTGCTTTCCTGGGGTTGTGGTTTGAGTTTTTTGGGTTGGTTCTGTTGCATTTGAAAGAACAGAAATGTGGCAATCAGGCAAGAAAAAAATTCAGGTTTCACCTTCTGTCCTGTCCGTGATTATCTTCATGCTTGAATACAGAGAAGAATTTCCCTGCTTCTGGCAGATGTTGCAGGAAGGTTTTACATTCTTACAGACAAGGTCCTGATGCAATGCTGTGATCTCTGATCCTTGGGGGAAAAAGAAAAACCAACCAACCAGGAGTAGGAAAATGTGCTGAGTTCATAAGCAAAGGAGCTTGAGGGAGGAACCAGAAATTACAGAAGAAAAAGGCAAGAAACAGCTTGTGCAAAGAGTGTGAGGACTCCATGTGGGGCTCCCTGGGTTTGGCATAGAGTCTGGGACAAATTGCTGGTGGAGGATTCCCAGCTCAGAGAGGAATGAGAAAGTTGCCCCCAAACTTCAAAAGAAAAAAACAAACAAACCCAAGAAAACACCTTCTTGCATTTCAACACTCCTCAGCTGTCAAGAATGGGTTGGTGAAACCTTTACCTGCCTGGGGCAGGCTCAGGTGGAGAATCCATCCCACCAGGGATGGTGGGATAGCTCAGGTTCTGCTAAGCCACAAGAAGAGCAAAATGGAATATTCAGATTAAATCAAAAGGATAAAATCCTCTCATACCCCACCAGCATAAAAAAACTTAGAGAGGCTGACAGATCCTACCTGAATTCTGGTGTTTTCTATTTTGGAAAGTTAAAGGCTCCCATCTTAATGTGTTTTGAAATGACTTTTATGTTTGTGTGGTGAAGTTGAGTTGTATTTCACAAAGAACAAAAGTGTGAGAGGCCTCCAATATTTTCAAGCTATGTCAGCATTTCACAAGGCTGAGGATGGCTATTTTTGGTGTGCAGTTGAAGACTGAAATGAAAAATACCTACTTGAATAGCAATACTTATCTCCAAGCATTATTTCCCTTACTACTTGAGACAGTATAGAGTTAATCCTTGATAGTAACCCTGAGAGTAAAGAACCCCAAAGAGATACTCAGGTACCCACTGAGAGCCCCAAGGAAAAAAGGGAAAAAAGGGGAGGGAAAAAAAAAGATATGAGTTATGCAGAGGAGAAATGTGAAGAGGCCTTTGCTTAGTGACTTAGATCAGTAATAAAACCAAAACTATCCAGCATTACATCATAGAATTATAGAATTGTGTTGGTTGAAAAATAGTGAATTTTGCTACCTGGGAAAAAGGTTGTTTTCTACTACATCTTGAACTGGGGATGTTTAGCTCCTTTTGAACCTCTTTATGTAATTGTAGAATTGTTTTGGTTAGAAAAGACCCTGAAGATCACCCAGTCCAACCCTTAACCCAGCACTGCCAGGGCCACCACTGCCCCATGGCCCTCAGCACCACATCTCCACAGCTTTGAAAGCCCTCTAGGGATGGGGACTCCACCCCTGCCCTGGGCAGCCTGGGCCAGGCCCTGACAACCCTTCCAGGGAGAAATTGTTCCCAAGCTCCAATCTCAACCTCCCGTGGCACAACTCGAGGCTGTTCCTTGGGAGCAAAGCCTGACTCCCCCTGGCTCCAACCTCCTCTCAGGGGGTTGCAGAGAGCCAGAAGGTCTCCCCTCAGCCTCCTTTGCTCCAGGATCAACACCCCCAGCTCCCTCAGCTGCTCCTGGGCAGACTCCTGCTCCAGACCCTTCCCCAGCTCCTTCTCTGGACACACTCCAACCCCTCAATATCCTTCTTGTCCTGAGGGGCCCAGAACTGAGTCCAGGATTCCAGGTGCAGCCTCCCCAGTGCCCAGCACAGAGGGACAATCACATTCCTACTGCCAGAGCTCCCACTTCTTCCAGAAGGTGTAACACTTTCCCAAGTAATTTCCCCAAAACTACAAAATAGAAGAGGTAAATACAATAAGAAAGTGGGGCCTTTTCCTTTTGCAAGAGCTTAGATTATCTTTTACACCTACATGACAGAGCTGTGTTTAAAATAAACCATGAAAATGAGCAGATTTCAATTCCTTGCCCACCTACCTAGAAAAGGAACCCGAAAAAGCAAACTGGCTGCATGACATCAAATGACTTTCAAATTTAAGACCCAACAGTGAGTATATAACTGTAATGTACAGAAAAAAAAAAAAAAAAGATCTCCAGGAAAGGCACTATACTGAGAGATGAGCTTTCTTTTTTTTTTTTTTTTTTTGGTGTCTCTTTTATGATATTTTGAAAGTCATTTTTTGTCATCAAATTTTGGGCAACTGGCCAGAGAAAACAGAAAATAACTTCAAAGACTGCTTAACAAAAAGGCTACCAAGAAACTTAATGTGGCACCATGTATTACTTGTAATGAAATGGCATCAGTTGGATCATTTGCATCACTAAACCATTACTCCCCACCTCCTGTTACCTATTTTGCAACCAAAATTCTAGCAGCTCCCAGTTAAGTGTGTTCAACTATGAGGAACTTCTGACAAGCTCAGAAGAAGTATCAAAGTCATGAAAGCCAAGGAGTCCTCCCAATGGCCATGAACCAAACTCATCTGTAGAAACCTCTAAGGAAGAGTCTCCACCAAATTCCTGACACATCTGAGGTTGCTGAGACAAGCAGAGACCACCTCTGAAAGGGAGGCATGTAGGTAGTTCCCAGCTGAAACATTTCTGCAGGAGGCCAAAGCAGGAACCAGAGCATTCCTCTTTGTTCACCATCCAGAGGAAGACTATCCCATTTAGCTAAACAAGATGCACACTATCCTTTGAAGATGACTTTCTTGAATGAAAAGTAAATTAATAGGAAACAGAAGGTATTTTGATTTCAGTTTCTTCTGTACAGCATTAACTGCTCCCATCTGTTCCCAATCACTTTGCAATGGTGATTTTTAGATTTTTTTTCCTAAAAATCAGATTAAGTATAAAAATTCATTAAAAAGTTTCTACAGGCTGATTCCCCTTAAATATTCACCAATTTTTGCCTCAATGCTGAAGCATCCAGAGGTCACGTGTTATCTCCAGAGTAAACAAAATGTCCAAACCCAGAGGGAAAGTCCAGAGTTACTGTGACCAAGTCCATGATGCAGATATCTTGGGTAATCTGTTGGAGCTTCAGATCCACCTCCATATCCATGTGTGCCTACAGACATGGTCTGCTCCATCCTCCTCAGTGTCATCCTGCCAAACGTCTGCTATCCAGAGGTCTCCAATGCTGAAGAAGGCCCTGGAAACCTACCACAGTGCTTTGTTATTATTAAACATTTGAAAGTCTTTCCTTATGACCTGTGAATCCACAAGTATGTGAGAAAGCTGATTCCCTTTCCCTTCCCAGCAAGGTTTTATTTGAAAAACAAACACATCACCTTTAGCCTTCCTTTAGCTGATCAGCACCCCTTCCATTTGTCCCCAGAGCTCCTCTTTCCTAACAGCTCTTATTTCTCCCTAGAATCTCTTCCATGGTGCCAGCTGAATATGAGCCAGGGTGTGCCCAGGTGGCCAAGAAGGCCACCAGCATCCTGGCGTGTGTCAGCACTGTGTGGGCAGCAGGAGCAGGGCAGGGATTGTCCCCCTGTGCTGGGCACTGGGGAGGCTGCACCTGGAATCCTGGGCTCAGTTCTGGGCCCCTGAGGACAAGAAGGACATTGAGGGGTTGGAGTGTGTCCAGAGAAGGGCAATGGTACTAAACCTAAACCTAAACCTAAACCTAAACCTCCCCTCTTCCAGTTTAAAGCCATCACCCCTTGTCTTATCACTCCAGGACCTTGTCTAAATCCCTTCCCCAACTTTCTTGGAGCCCCTCCAGGCACTGGGAGGTGTTTTAAGACCTTCTCTTCCCTAGGCTGTGTAATGACCAGAAAAAGAAGCACTGGAGGGAGTCAGGAGGTAGCACAGTCCCTTTACCAAAACCTGAAACATTTGCCATTTACACCCATGATTTACAGGCCTTGGACCACCAAATTACAGCTCAGCAGTCTGAGACCCAAGAGAGATCCATGTTACTTGGGCAGTTGGTGGGTCCATCTTCCTCAACCAGTCTTGGACACAGGTAGAAGTCCAACCAGCTCACTACTCTGTCTCTGGATGCTGAAATAAGTATATAAGAGCAGGTCAGGAGATCTTCCCTTTGAAAACATCCTTCCAGGATTCATCAACACACAGTTTGGGAATTTGATGTCACAAGTCCCAAAAGATTTCTTTCCACACTATTTTCATAGAATCACAGAATGGTTTGGGTTTGAAGGGACCTTAAAGATCACCTAGGTCCAACCCCCTGTATGTGTAGGGTCACCTCCCACCTTGGCCCAGGTTGCTCCAAGCCCCAGTTGACTCCTTCTCAGAGCAAAAATACCTTCCAAACACTCACAAAGTCCTGTGGCCATGCGGATGGAGCTCTTATCTCCATCACCAGAGACAAAAGCCTGAAGCAAATGCTGTGAACTAGGAACTCCTTTTGGCTCTTCTCAGATACTTCCCACATGGTCCCAGACATTCTCCTCTTGTGTGTACACTGAAACTAAAATGCTTTGTCATTTTTTCAAGGGGTAGGAAGAGCAGTTAGAACATTTTGGCTGTAGCGCACAGGACAAAGCCCAGTTATCTGTGATGGTAGAGCTGCCAGTATGAAGTGGAGGACCTGACAGGGTAGAAGAGGAGTCAGCTGAATCTAATCTTTTATTCAGATCTTCAAGCCTGACAGCTTTCACCACTTGCCAGCTGGTGACAGATACATTAAAAAAAAAAAAAAAAAAAAATTTAATCTTTTCTTGACATCCTGCATTCTCTAACAAAGGAGCTATTTAAAAAATCAACATGCTCCCTTGGAGAGCTTTAAATAGTTCCTGCCTGTAACTGGCATTGTGCTGTAACCTAATATTAAGTAGTTTTGGGGAGGAATTGTTTAAATTGTTGAGGAAAACCTATGTTTAACTGTTAGAAAGGAAAAGGACACACTGTTATCTGTGGGAGACATGGGGCTGCCATGCAGAAGGATCTGGCCACCCCTGGTTTTCCTGGAGCTGGACAAGTAACCAGAAAAGGTTCCTCTCTCAGGAATGGAGATGGCTGTTATCTTCATTGCACCATATCTTCTCTTTACACAGCTTGAAGATTTTTTATCCTCACCATCCAGGCTGTATCAGGGCTGGAATTTTTTTTAAATTCCCTCTATTCATTAATAGGCTGGGGTTGGGAGTATGACTAAAGAAAAAGATGAGGAAATCTGCTCATTCTCCCCCCCAAAAAGAGATTTCTAACTGGGAGTAGTGAAGAGAATTTGATGTTGTCCTTCCTCAGGGGAATGAAAGCTGGGTAACAGGGTGGGAATTCCCAAATTCCCTTGGCTCTGCTGAGTTCAAGATGTTACCCAGAAGAAGTCACAGTGGAGGCCCAGAAAATTACAACATGATAGCTTTTTAACTCAGTGTTCTCACAGAATGGCTGAGGTTGGAAGGGAGCTCAGAGCTCATCTCCTCCAATCTCCCTTCCATGGGCAGGGACACCTCTCATTCAGACAAGGATGCTCAAAGCCTCATCCAACCTGGCCTTGAACACCTCCCAGGAGAGGGCAGCCACAGCTTCTCTGGGCAATCTGTTCCAGAGTCTCACCACCCTCCTGCTGAGGAATTTCTTCCTCAGATCCAGTCTGAACCTCTTCTCCTTCAGTTTAAAACCATTTCCTCTTGTCCTGTTGCTGGACACTCTTCTGAAAAGTCCCTCTCCAGCCTTCCTGTAGGTTCCCTTCAGGAATTGGAAGGCAGCTCTGAGGTCCCCCTGGAGTCTTCTCTTCTCCAAGCTGAACAATCCCAGCTCCCTCAGCCTCTCCTCACAGCAGAGATTCTTCAGCCTCTGAATCATCTTTGTCACCTTCCTCCTTATCTCAGGCATTTAAGTTAGATCTAAAAAGTCGTCTTCAGCATTGAAATTAGATGGAAAACACTTTCTAGAAGAAACTGCTAGAGATGATGAGTATTTTCCTCTTCTCCAAAGGATGAAGAGATGAAATAACAACCTGTAAGCATCCTTTAACCAATGACTCACTCACCATATCCATATTTTGCATGACATTGTGGAAGGAAGGGTGGGTTTGAAACTGCTCAAAAAGTTCCCACTTGTAGAGCAGCGCGTAGACCAGGTTGGGGTTGTGGTGGTCAAGAAGGAGTTGATGATCTCTAACATCATTCAGATCACTTCCTCGATCACATTCAGGTCTTGAGCCTTTAAGAAAGGAACAAAAGGTTAGAGTGCCCTTTCCCATTGTAAAAAATTAAATAAATTAGGTAATAAAAGAGTGCACGGGTAATAATGACTTAACGGGGCTATGAGCTGGTTAACATCTCAACAGCGAGCAAATTTGGCATGCCTGGATCTGTAAAAAGGTCTGCTTCCTCTTGTAAAAACCCAAATTTGAACTGAAAGGCAATGCAATCAGCCTCATAGCTTGATTCTTTCAGCAGGAGCAAAGCAAAAAGGATTGCCCCCTATTGCAAGACAGACACTGAGGGGCTGGAGCAAGTCCAGATGATGATGAAATAAATACATATAGAAGGGCAACCAAGCTGGGGAAGGGTCTGGAGAACAAGTCCTGTGAGGAGAGGCTGAAGGAATTGGGAATGTTGACTTTGGAGCAAAGGAGGCTGAGAGGAGACCTTATTGCTCTGCACAACTCCCTTCAAGGAGGTTGTAGGGAGGTGGGTGCTGGGCTCTTCTCTCAAGTGCACAATGACAGGACCAGAGGAAATGGGCTGAAGTTGCACCAGGGGAGGTTTAGAGCAGATCTGAGGATGAATTTCCTTCCTGAGAGAGCAGTCAGGTGTAGGAATGGGCTGCCTAGGGAGGTGGTGGAGTCCCCATCCCTGGAGGGATTTGAAAGCTGTAGATGAGGCACTTCAGGACATGCTCCAGTGGGCATGGTGATACAGATATTGATAAATAAACTTTATTTATTTTATAGAGGGGGAGTGTTGGTTGACAGTTGGACATAGTGATCTTAGAGCTCTTCTCCAACCATGACAATTCTCTGATTAAGATATTGTAAGCAGCCCAATTCACTATGGGTTGAAGTCAACTTTGCCTTCCTACTCTAAGTAAAAGCGCTTCAGTATACATTTCATTTACCACATTTATTCAGCCCCTGCTTGGGGAGGAGAGATAGGGAGAGAAAGAGAGAGAAAAAAAAACCCCAGAAAAATAAAGTGCTGCTTGTGACAGAAAAAAGCAGAGACAGAAGGAAAATTGACTGGGTTCCCATCACACCTTGAACATCTGCCATCATTCTCTAGACTTAGCCCTTGTCTTTTCTGTGTGTGCGTGTATATTTTTGGCATTGAATACTTGTAATAAAGGAAGAAAATAAGAAATCTGCTTTTGTAGTGCTCTGTAGCACTCAAGATAAATTCGTGGAGCTTTTCACCTTCTTAATGCCTTTGAGAAAGCACTCCTGATGATTTTGAAACTCCAACTTTCTAAGCTGAGCAAGGCAGCATAAGAACCTTCTGGACTCCCCTCCTTGGGCTGCACATCAGGATATCCCATAGATGGTTGTTCAGCCCAGAGAGATGCCTGTCCTTCCTTGGAACAGGGGAAAAAAAGGCAAATCTACTTTGGTCTTATCATTAGGATTCTCCACCACACTAAAAGATGGGTTGTGAGATTTTACAGATCTGGCAAGAAGGTGAATCAGAGCAAAACAGCTGGAGTTTTTCAGCTCCGTACAAAGACTGAAACCACTGGCATTTGCTTTCACCAGCTCCCTACAAAAAAGTAATTTTCTGAGTTATCATGAGGCACATGAACACTTCCTAACAGGTCTGTAGTTGTGACAGCTTTTTGTTGGGCTGTCAATCAATCTCTACACAGTGGAATTGTTCTCTGTTCTAAAGAACCATCACTTGTCAGACACGTGCTCTTACTAAGGCAGGAGAGAATATGGGAACCTGTCACTACCCTGGTTAGGCTCATCTAAAAAGCAAAATTTGCTACTGCTTTGCTCTGGCTATTTTTACTGGAAAGCAAAGATGCTTTTCTTCTACAGGAAAGCTGGGGCCTGGAGTAATGGGATGAAGGAGAATGGTTTTAAGATGCAAGAGGGGAGATTGAGATGAGATCTGAGGAAGAAATTCTTTGGTGTGAGGGTGCTGAGCCCCTGTCCCAGGTTTCCCAGAGAAGCTGTGGCTGCCCCATCCCTGGCAGTGTCTCAGGTCAGGTTGGATGGGGCTTGGAGCAACCTGGGCTGCTGGGAGGTGTCCCTGCCCATGGCAGAGGGGTTGGAACTGGATGAGCTTTAAGGTCCCTTCCAACCGAAAATATTCCATGATTTTATGATCCCCAACCCTCCTCCTCCATCTCTTCCATGCTGCTGAGGAGCATGGAGAAGGGAGCACCCATCCTCACCCTTAACCACATTCATTTGATTCTCCCCACTGCTTGTCCTCTGCACATCCATAGGAGATTTATATGACAAAAACCTTTGGGAATTCCTCTTTGAAGAACAATATTTGGTGCACACACTACAACAAAATTTTCTTCTGGAATCTGTCCATGGGATCACATTCATCTTGGACAGAACCAATCTTTGCATTCAAAGCAGAGGTGGTTCTGCCTGTAGTTTCCTGGTTAGTGTCCTACAAAATAGCAACCTAGTGAGATGTTGTGCAGTGTGTCTAACACAGAGACAAACCCTGAAACAATGGCTTCAGCTGGAATCTAAAGAAACATCCAGACCTGGCTGATGTGGAGTGGTACATGCTGCTGAACTTGGATTTAATGCAGGATATGGTATATTGTGGGGGTTTTTAAAACCACCATCATCAACGTCATCTTAGGGTCATGCTTGATGGTGGCCTTGGCAGTGCTGGGTTTAATGTTGGACTTGATCTGAAGGGGCTTTTCCAACCAAAAGGATTGTGTGATTTTAACCCAGTGCAGCAGAATGCTGTGTCAGCTGAGCCACTATCTTAAAATACAGAGAATATTACTTGGCAGAAACATTATGATCCAGGATTCAAGTGAGATCTCTCCAGTTACCAGAAAAGTAGCAAGCCACACAATTAATTGCTTTACAAAATCTAAATGCTTTGTAAGAAAACATGTTTACCTTAAAAACTGGGCAGTGCACAGCTAGTTTAAATAGAAAGTGTTGCTAACCGTCTCCAAACATGTTCTTTCAAGAAAAAAGCTGCTACTGGTCAGCTTCAAACAATTAAAAGTTACCAGAAGTCGTTTCTCAGGAATTATATTAAAAGTTTTTAAAAGCTGATGGTCAGAACTAACCACCTGTTGGTTTTTTTTCTTTCTTTTCTTTCAGCTACATCTTTCCAGGTGAAGAACCTGAGACTCAGATGAAGAAACCCAGGAGCTACAGTGAAGATTTTCACACATAACAGAGCAGATAACAGGAATTCAGTCATTTCTAAGAAGAGTAAGCTCCAATCAAAGAAGTAGGACGGAAGCCCAGCCTTGCATATATGTTATCCCAAGAGACAAATGCTCCTATAATCAGTGATGAAAGCATTTGTAAAGACTTACCAGTTTTCAAAAAAAAAAAAAAAAACCAAACCAGGAAAAAACAAGCAGAAAGCCAAGGATGGTGTTTGGATGAGACAATGGAGCAACACTGCAAACAAACTGGATGATCTTTAAGGTCCCTGACAACTCAAACAATTCTATGAAGGTTATATATATATATTTTTTAACTGAATTGGCTGTTATATGATGTTGGGGAGTGAGATAGGAAAGTTTCAATCCATTAAACAGGACAGTTAAAGGGACAGTTCCAAATAATGGAGTTTTCCTATTGCTTGAAGTTGACAAATTCAGAAACTGAAAAGTATGAGAGTATTTCTTTATAAAACAGGGCTCATAGAATGGCAACACTAATACATACCAGCTTTCCCCTTCTTTTTTTTTGTTTTGTATTTTTTATGCCCACAGAAATAATTCTACCTATCATTAAAAGAAATGTGGAAGCTAAAGCCTGGTACCAATTTTTGAGACTAGATGAGAAGTGTCCCTGCCCATGGTAGGGAGGTTGGAGTAGATGACCTCTAATGTCCCTTCCAACCTAAGCCATCCTATGATCTTTTGATAATCCTAGGTAATCACCTCATAGCTCCTTGTCAGGATTAAACATGGCATGCTTTTTGCAAAGATTTTCATTTTTAAGGCAAAAAGCCAGATGTTTGGCCAGATTCCAGTTGCACAAGGACCAATGTAGGCAATGAGAGCCACAAGTGATGCAAATGCAGTTCTGCGTAGCCTGGGTTTATTTATTTATTTTTTTTTTTAAGAAAAAGGAACAAACAAGTGATAATGCCAGAGAAAACAAGCCAAGAGGATGCAGAGGAAAACATTATGAGCACAGGAATGGGAACATTATCTGGAGACAAATAATTGGAGTTTGATAAACACTAACAAGGGACACACAAATGTGCAAAGCCAAGGCAAACTACAGGCAGATCTGGGTGTCCCCAGCTGTGGCCATCCCAGAATACTCTTCCTTTTCTTACTGCAATAGAATTAATAATTACCCTGACATCCTCCTGGGCAATTCCAGATGGTTCAATAGTGCTGGAAAGACACTGATGTGAAATACCTATGAAAATTATATGGATTATAAAAAATCAGCATAGCCAAGCAGCCAAAACACCAAACCTTGGGTGTGTGCTCATAGTTTGGTTCCTTACAGACATATTTACTCAAAAAAAGATAAAGCAGTTGTATCACTGGCAGTGGAGGATGCAAGACCTCAGTGCTGCCAAAAACCTGCTCAATTTATGTGATCCATCTTCTCTTTTCTCACTGAAAAAATTCCAAGGGTTCATCCTTTGAATTTAATTTGACCTAAAATTAATTTTTATTTTTATGATAACAGAGACCTGCTTAAAAAAGTTCTGTTCTGAATGAAAGCAAAGCTCCGGCCTCCAATTTTTTAGGAGAAAAAGGGCATGACCATGTGGCAACTTTGCTTAATTAGCCTTCATGGCTTCTAATGTCCAATACAAAAAAAGAGAAAATTATTCTACTTTCTGCTTTCTTTCTTCCTATTGCTTGTGGAAAATAATAGTAATTTGCAAACCACAATTTCAGTCACTTGTGATGTTATGAAGAGAGGTTTACAAGCAAGAGTGGATATGAAGCTGTCTCTCAGGATGAAACAAACTATTCAGAGACAGAAACACATTTGTTAAAGACTTCTTTCTGGTAGTCTCCCTGAAGTTATTTCCTCCATAATTGCAACCTGAGGTCTCAGCAGATCCATAGTCACTTCAGCTGCCACATGAGAAGTGTCCTTACCACAGAGCTCCTGTCCCCAAGCTGGCTCTGAGCTGCGCAGAGGCTTGGCTAATTTTTTCATAGAATCATAGAATGGTTTGGTTGGAAAAGACCTTCAAAACCACCCAGTCCAAGTCTTAACCCCGCACTGCCAGGGCCACCACTGCCCCGTAGCCCTCAACACCACATCCCCTCCAGGGATGGGGACTCCACCCCTGCCCTGGGCAGCCTGGCCCAGGCCCTGACAACCTTTTCCAGGGAGAAATTGTTCCCAAGCTCCAATCTCAACCTCTCCTGGCACAACTTGAGGCCGTTCCTCTTGTCCCATACTTTGTTCCTTGGGAGCAGAGCCCAACCCCCCCTGGCTCCACCCTCCTCTCGGGGTTGCAGAGAGCCCTCAGCCTCCTTTGTTCCAGGATCAACACCCCCAGGTCCCTCAGCTGCTCCTGGGCAGACTTCTGCTCCAGACCCTTCCCCAGCTCTATTTCCCTTCTCTGGAGGGGCTCCAACCCCTCAATGTCCTTCTTGTCCTCAGGGACCCAGAACTGAGCCCAGGATTCCAGGTGCAGCCTCCCCAGTGCCCAGCACAGGGGGACAATCCCTGCCCTGCTCCTGCTGCCCACACAGTGCTGACACACGCCAGGATGCTGGTGGCCTTCTTGGCCACCTGGGCACACCCTGGCTCATATTCAGATGAATCAACCAACACCCCCAGGTCCTTTCCCTCTGTGCACTTTCCAGCCCCAAGCCTGGGGTTGGTGTGACCCAAATGCAGGACCCAACACTTGGCCTGGTTGAACTTCAATGGGCCTCAGCCCATGGATCCAGCCTGGCCAGCTCCCTCTGCACCTCTCCCACCTCCAACCTGGGCCAGGATCTCAGCACCTTCATTGTAAAACACTACTTTAAGTCCCTCACCTCTTGTTCTGACTCTACAGGCCCTCCTAAAAAGTTGGTCCTCATAATAGGTAAACCCTTTGAAAACATCATAAAGTGGTTTGACTTGTTCTCCTCTTACCTTACCACTTAGTCAAAATTAGTCACTGCCAGTAGCAGCATCATTTATTCCACTCAGATGGACCTGAAAAACCTTCAGAACCAAGTTCTGAAGGACCTACTCTCTCTTGTTGAATAAAGTGCAAATAGGGAGCAGATGAGAAACAGCCTTTTGAGACTTGAGAGCAGGCAACCCAACTAAATGGAGTAACTGTTAGATTAAATGTTGTTTTTACTACATTCCATCTTATTTTTCAAATGCATTCCCCTGGACACTGTAGCAATTCTGATAAAGCCAGAAGATAATGACCACTGCTCTGCTTCCTGCCAAATTATGGGGAAGCACACAGCAGCTGTAGCCTGAACACCAAAAAAAAGAAGTTTTAACAGAGATTTGGAAAACCCAGATTTTTTCATACAATGCTCCAGCTTGTGCCCATTGCCCCTCATCCTGTCACTGGGAACTGCTGAGAAGAGTCCAGCTCCATCCTCCTTGCACTCACCTTTTAGGTATTTGTAGATATTGATAAGGTCTCCCCTCAGCCTTCCCTTCTCCAGGTTAAAGAGTCCCAGCTCTCTCAGCCTTTCCTCACCAGAGATGCTCCAATCACATTTGTCACCCTCCTCTGGACTCTCTCCAGTAGATCCCTGTCTCCCTTGAACTGGGGAGCCCAGACCTGATGCAGGATTCCAGCTGTGACCACACCAGAGCAGAGCAGAGTAGAGGAGGAAAATGACCTCCCCTGACCTACAACCACACTCTTCTTCATGCAGCCCAGGATTCCATTGGCCTTCCTGGCAGCAAGGGCACACTGCTGGCTCAGGAATAATTTGCTCTCCATTAGGACCCCCAGATCTTTCTCCTCTAAACTGCTTTCCAGCAGGTCCACCACTAACCTCCACTGGTGGCTTGGGGTTCTTCCTCCCCAGGTGCTGGATTGGGTATATATATATATATAAAATAATTTTGGTTGAAAAGGACCTTTAGGATCTTCAAGTCCACCCCTTAACCCAGGACTGCCAAGGCCGCCACTGACCCATGGCCCTCAGTACCACATCTACAGGCTTTTGAAAGCCCTCCAGGGATGCCATCTACATCCAGAGCTCATTGCATTCATATTCTTTATATTTTTTTCCTCTTTTGGATTGCCAGCATTTCTTTTGACACCTTCAATGACACAGAACCAGCAGATTTTGGACAGGGGGTTAAAGGATGGCTCTTCATACACTCACAAGAAGACATCTGAAAATATGAGAAGCTTAACCCAACACTACATTACTTCTGTCACTGACAAAATATCTTCACCAGCAAAAAGCTGGTCAAGTGACAGCCCTCTACCTGGAATAATTGAAGATAGCAGCACAGGTTATTTTTAGAATTTTTCCTAAATACATTTAAGCTCCATCTGGATAGAATAATGAATTTCTTTAACAGGCAAAATTTAGAACTTAGAAAAAAATTTGATGTAAATTATAACAATTCTTTCTATATAGCTAGAAATCATAGAATAGTTTGGTTTGGAAGGGACCTTCAAGCTCATCCAGTTCCAAGCCCCTGTCCATGGGCAGGGACACCTCCCACCAGCCCAGATTGCTCCAAGCCCCATCCAACCTGACCTGAGACACTGCCAGGGATGGGGCAGCCACAGCTTCTCTGGGAAACCTGGGACAGGGGCTCAGCACCCTCACACCAAAGAATTTCTTCCTCATGTCCAACCTAAATCTCCCTTCTTCAAGTTTTAAACCATTAAATTCTGTGATGCAGAATCACTTTGGTTGGAAAAGCCCTTCAAGATGGTAAGAGTCCAACCATTAACCTAATGAGGATCCTTAAGGTCCCTTCCAACCCAATCCATACTGTGATTCTGTATGATTCTATGAAATTACAGAACTGCTGCCTCTTTCTGGGTTCTGGATCAATCAACTGCAGAACCTTGATGGGTCCATGTCTTCAGAAGATACCAATTTGCCCCATACCTGCAGGAATTCCCAAAGGATCACTGGAAATTGTTTTCAATCAGGTTTTTTTTGTTTTGTTTTTTGTTTTTTGGGGGGAAGCATTTTAGCCCAGTTTTTCAAAATAAATTATTTGAACTCTAGGATTTCAATATCCTGAACTACAAAACAACTGAAGAAGTGCAAGGGGACAAGGAACAGTAAGATGCTCAGCTATGAAGAGCTTTGGGTTTGGTTTGCCATTTGTGTTATTTTATGTTTTGTTGTCCTTTGGTTTTTTTTGGTTTCATTTTTTGGTCCTTTTAAAGACAATTTCAGCCATGACATCATTCCTCCAGGTTTCTCTCTTTTGGTGTTAGTAGTTGCTGAGCTGTGAAAGATTTTGAGAAATCTCTGGAGATCTCAGGATGCCCCACTTCTGGTTTGAAGCCCCAGCTAAAAGCTGATGTTTGATAAATAATCAAGGAGTGGAGAGTCACTGGAGCCCAGGGCACCTCTTAAGGACTGCTTAGCTTGCTCCAGCACTTTGTTGTGTTTTTTAAACAGCAAAGAAAATAAACTGAAAGAGGAAAAAAAAAGGAAATTAATTAAAAGAATTAATTAAAATAACATCCTGAAATACTTAACACACTCCAGTCCAAAGAGGTTTCAATAAACTTGTCTAAAGATCATTTCTAGATGCACAAGAGTTATAGAATTGACTTATTTCTTTAACATCTGGGTGAAGCAACAGACTGGTTTGGGTTGGAAGGGACCCTAAAGCTCATCCATTTCCAACCCCTTTCCATGTGCAGGGACACCTCCCACCAGCCCAGGTTGCTCTAAGCCCCATCCAACCTGACCTGAGACACTGCCAGGGATGGGGCAGCCACAGCTTCTCTGGGAAACCTGTTTCTTTTCCCTTTGTCCATATAATATCCTTAAGTCCAGCTGGTAACATCTGTAATGCCTTTTTTACCTGAAGATCAAAATTTAACCCTCCTGGCAAGTAAACTACTGGGAAAACCAGTAGGTTTATTTTAGCCCTGCCAAGGTTGGACTACAAAACATGGATAAAAACAGCGTTTTGCTAAATATCTGAAGTGTTTTATAAAATTTGAAGGGGATGGTCAAAGATGGAGCTCCTTCAGGATACTGAGGAGCCTTTTCCTACTGGGAGCTGTGGTGATTTTGGTCGCTCGTGTTTGTACTTCCAGAGAGGGAGACAAAAGCTGGGTAGTCACTGCTCCAAAGGATTTTCCTTCTTTAAAGCCTTCCAGATGAGCTGTTCTGGAGCTGCCATCTTCCTGCAATGATGAGTAGTTTAAAGTGCCCATTTTATATTTCTGAAAATGTTCTGTAGATGCTAGAGGCCTTGATGTGCACATACTTGGGATACTCACAAGTCCTTGCTCTATATTGGCCTAATTATTTTTCCTTTTTCATGTGTAGTTTGTTTGGGTTTTTAGAGGTGTGGAAGAAGAAGGAGAATATCAGTGAACTCCTCAAATTTAGGATGCATTTTTAGGAAGGGCAGCTTGGCTGGTGATAAGGATGTACAGGCAATGAAGCAGAGAAAAACCCCTGGTGTTAATTTGAACAGATGAAGGAATGGGCATGGGTGCTTTTGAGGGGCTGTAGCTGCTAAAAAGGAAGGAATAAAGAAAATACTGAGAAAAAACAAATGACTAATGGGAATTAAGAAGATGCTGTGGGTTGGCTTCTCAGGATGTTGGTGTAGCACAGGTACTAAGCTGGGCAGGGGCAGTCTGGGCCTTCCTCGAGTCAAATTAGCTTTGTGAATCTTTGATTGTGTGATATATGATGTTAATGAATTTGTATTCCTAACTAGTAAATTCAGAATTAAACTAAGAAGAAAGTGAATATGGGGCTAGACAAAGCAATTGAGACCTATAATTTTCCACAAAAACAGTGTAAGCAACACAAGACCTTAATGAGACTAACTTCTGTCTCGGCGATAATTGAAGTGTGGGTCTTGTTCTTAAAACAAGGCACTGCCAAGGCTAACTAGGCACCAAAGAATGCAAACATCTGCACAGAGACAACATAAAAATGCCACAACCAGCAGATAAGGGAAAAATTATGGCTAGGGTCTAATTTTGCTCTGTAACAAGATAATGAAGTCGGCGAAAACAAGAAAGGTAAAGGGTTCAAGTTTGAGGAAGACTTCTTACTTCATCCAAAGACTCCCTAACGACCCCCGGGTATCTCCCTAAGAGAGGACTCCGCCTGGACTCCACCCAGACTCCGCCTATCATGAATATTGTAATAACATGATGTAATCCCTATGAATATATATGTAAACCCACCCCTTTTGTAATATTCATAGAATTGTAATCAATATAAGGTAATTCTAGAGTTTTAGAAGCGTGCGTGTGAGCGGAGCGGAGACTCCCCATGCACCCAGCGCTGTTTTGCTCACTGCAATTTCAATCTTATTAATTAAATTAAACCATTAACAGAATATTGAGTCTCGGTCATTTTTAACAATTTGGGGGCTCGTCCGGGATCCCTCTCAGTGTTTGCACTGAGGTCCGGATTTGGGGGGCGTCCCACTGATCATCGGTGGCTCCTTTCCGGGCCTCCGGCTCACTGACAGGATCCTGAATCCGAAATTGCAATAAGCAAAAATTTAATTTTTTTGGTGATGAGCTCTTTTGTGGACTGCAGTGTGTTTTGCCCGTAATTCTGCGCTCGAAGATCCGAACAAAGACGACAGGGTCGTAAGTATTAAAGGTGTATTCCGTTCGGTTGGGTGGGATTCGGTTGCTTGTGTGTGTGTGAGAGTGTGACTGAGACGTAACCTGGTTCCGAAGCGATTGTGGAGGTCTTCTAACCGCCGTTCCAATCTCCCACGAGGGACTTGGCCGATGAAGGACCGAAGTGATTCCTATAGGATTCTTGGGTGGGTGATAAGGTATTTAAGCCACCTACAAGACACTCTTATTGAAGCAGCCAAGGGCGAGAGGATTGCCACTAGTAAAATCCTCATATTATGGGACAGAGTTTGAAGAGTTCTAGTCAGGTACCAGATATTCCTCCAGAGAGTCCTTTAGGTCTTATGATTAAATATTGAGATAGTAAGGGAAAAAAGAAGAGGAAAAACTAAAGTGAAAGTAATGCAATATTGCATGACAATTTGGCCAAAACCATTTTCACAGGAAGAAAGTGACTATGCATACTTATGGATCCAGAATTCTACTTTACCTACAGTGCCCCTCCTCACATTAAAACCTAGGGAGGAGGAGAATGAAAAGAAAAGCAAAGATAAAGAAAAATGAGAACCTTTGGACTGTCTGCCTCCTCCACATTTGCATAATCCGAGGTCGTTTGCTCCGCTGGCACCAGCAATACCTCTGTCACCTTCTCTGTCGATGAAAGGTGAGCAGCTGATTGAGAGAGGCAGCACGAGACTGCTTTAAGGTACCCCTTAAGGGAAGTACCACTTGGTGCGAATCAATGAGGATTAGGATTTGTGACAGTTCCCCTTAACACAAGTGATGTTAGAAGTTTTAAAAAGGATATGGGAAAGCTTGCCCAGACATTAGGAAAAAGCTGGAGAAATTGGAAGACTGGCCCGATAGGGTTTGGAAGAGTTGTTGAAGGAGAGGCAGAGTAAAATTTATTAGGCAGAGATTTGATCATGAAGTTAAACATAAATATCCAAAGTGATGGAGAAAAGTTACAAGTTAATTTATGTACTCTGACAGAAATGGATGAAGAAATAATTGATCCCTCAGTATGATATACATGGGGAGAGATTGGGAAGATAGATATGGATCCAATAGAAGTTCAGATAACGGATCCACATAACCCAATCAGGATTAAACAATATCCTATTTCAATGGAGGGGCGGAAAGGGTTAAAGCCTATTGTAGATAGGCTTTTAGAACAAGGGACTTTGAAACCTCGCATGTCCCCGCATAATACACCAATTCTGCCTGTAAAGAAATAACATACCAGATGGTGCAGGATTTAAGGGCAGTAAATCAGAGGGTCATCACTGAATTTCCAGCCTTATACTTTACTAAGCCACATTTCTCCCAAATATATTTGGTACAGCGTAATAGATTTAAAAGATGCATTTTGGGCTTGCCCTTTACATGAAAAGTCTAGAGATTATTTTGCTTTCAAGTGGGAGGATCCATCGACAGGGAGAAGACAGCAGTTAAGGTGGACTGTGTTACTGCAGGGATTTATAGAGTCACCTAATTTATTCAGGCAGGCTTTGGAGAAGCTGTTACAGGATTTTGAAATGTCCGAGAATGTGAGGTTGTTACAATATGTGGATGATCTATTAATAGCTGGGGAAACTGAAAGAGAAACACGGGAAGTTACTATCAGATTATTAAACTTTTGGGGGAAAAAAGGACTAAAAGTGTCAAAGTCAAAATTGCAATTTTTGGAGCAAGAAGTAAAGTATTTAGGACATTGGCTAAGCAAAGGTTAAAAGAAACTGGATCCTGATAGGGTGTAGGTACAAAGGTAATATGCACAGACAGTACAAAATACTTGATGGAGACAAACTATCTCTCATACAAACCGTGGAATAAACATAGTCCCGAGCTATGCTAGATAAGCACGGGACTTCCTGATTATGCAGCCTCCTGATTGTGAGATTGTCTTGAAGGGATTAGCAGCATAGATAAGGTGTGATTTGAAAAAGGTATATAACTGCATGTAAGGATACAAATAAACGGATTTTAGTTTGCATCAAACTGTTGTCCCCGTCCTTGCTGCGGCAAATGGTGACCCCGACGTGATTTCGGGAAGAGTCTGCTGAAGAAGCAGTCGGCCGCAGGTCTCCGAGAACTTCGAATTTGAGGCTGAAAGAAGCCTGGGGCTGAAAGAAGCCTGGAAAAGGGTGGCCACCCGTCTGCACCTCCTCGCGATTGGCAGGTGAGCTCGGAGAAACGTAGTCATGGGTAATCAAAGTTCCCATGAAGAAAAGGACGTTTATAGACTAATGAGAGAACTGTTGCTTAAGCAGCAGAAAGAAATATCGGACCATGAACTTAAGCTCATTTTAAAATGGGTCCGCGATAAATTCCCAGGTATTACTGCTGTTACTATCTTTGAATCTGAACTGTGGGATAAAGCGGGAGTCCGTTTATGGGACCTGAGTAAGCGAGGGGATCAGGAAGCGGTCAAACTCCTTTTTCCCTGGCGAACAGTATTTGAAGGGGTTAAAGAGCGGGAATCGGAAGGAGCAGGAACTCCTTCTGCCGCTTCTGCCGCTCCCAGCGCCCCTCCGTTACCAGAGGGAAGAGCGCAGAAAGACTCTCCCCCTGTCAGAACTGTAGCCAAGGTAACCAGACCGGATTCACCGAGCGACGATCCGTTCGAGCCCGATCCTTTCGATCCGGGACAAGAACCAGATCTGTTTCCCGATGATCACAATCCATATGCGGTGTGGGCTGCTATTAAAAAGCAAGCTTTAGATGCGGGAGAAATTGACATGGCTATAGCTATCAGTGTGCCCCCACGCCCTGCACAGCGACGGTACGAAAAAAATAATCCTTTTGTCGCTCCCGTAATATATCCAGCGAGGGGAGACCCCCAATGGTCGGCTCTCAATTTTTCCGTCACTAAAGAGCTACGCAGGGTAGCTGCGGAAAACGGACTCGGATCTCATTATTTCGCGGGGTTGCTGGAGTCGGTCTGTGAAGGTCATGTCTTTACGCCATATGATTTAAAAACCTTAGCCCGCTTGCTGTTAAACCCCTCACAATATGCGCTCTGGGAGTCTAACTGGAAGCACGGGGTGGAAAAACTAACTCAGCGGTGTGCGGCAGGGGATAATCCAGCGCTGCAGGCTTTAACAGTAGACCACCTCATGGGGGCTGGGCAGTTTACCGATCCTGCAGCCCAGGCACGAGAAATTCCAAGAAATTCCCTGCTAGATACCACCCAGGAAGCTAAAAGAGCTTTTTTAAAAATTCCAGATGCTAGCAAACCTCAAAAAGCTTTTACAAGCATAATACAAGGACCGAAAGAGCCCTATATGGAATTCATATCTAAATTGCAGCAAGCACTGGAAAAGCAGATAGATAATGTTGATGCCAGAAACATTCTGCTACTTAAATTGGCTGTGGAAAATGCTAATGCCGATTGCAAACGGCTCCTTAAGTCTCTGCCAAGATCCGACCCTACCCTGGTGGAAATGATGCAAGCTTGCAACTGCTTCGGTACCCCCGATTATAAATACGAGACAACGGCGGCTGCCTTTGCCTCGATGCAGGGGCCGGGACACAAATTTAAAAATGCCCCAGTATGTTATGGGTGTGGCCAAGTCGGTCATCTGAAAAAGAACTGTCAAAACAAAAAAAATCTGCAAAATATCCCCATGTGCAGCAAATGCAAAAAGGGTCGGCACTTGATAAGCCACTGCCATTCCAAATTCGATAACCAGGGGCAACCGCTGCAGCCGCAGGGAAACTTATCGCACGCCGCGCGCAGACACAAATTCCTCTGTCGTTTCAAACCCCATCGGCTCAGCAGTTTTTTCAAGCACACCCGATGCAGCAATATCCAGCGCTCAATACGCCACAGCAAATGACTTCGCTCTTACAAGAGCAACAGCAGGGAGCGTCGGACTGGATTTATCAACCCGGTTCACAGTGACTCTTGCCGACCCCTCCGTGCATCTGATCGAAACTCTGTTTCAAGGGCCGCTTCCGTCCGGGACTATGGGTCTTATTGTGGGACGGTCGTCAACTACTTTTAGTGGTCTTTTTGTTTTACCAGGAGTTATCGACAACGATGCGTTAGAAATAAAAATAATGGCTTGGACGCCTTCACCACCCTGCACGATACCCGCTAAAAGCAAAATAGCGCAATTGTTGTTGTTACCCTTGAATATTGAATTTTTCCCCTCAGATGCCACGCGGCAGGGTGCTTTCGGATCTACAGGCTGCCCGCAAATCTACTGGACACATGCGATCTCAAAGGACAGACCATTGAAACAATGTAAACTTAAAAAAGGGTGTCATCAAGTTGTGTTAACAGGTCTTATTGATACAGGTGCCGATGTTACCGTCATATCCCAAGCTAAGTGGCCATGCCAGTGGAAATGAACTCGCACTGCACAGCCATTAGCAGGAATAGGGGGAATTGGTAACAGTTATCAGAGTGAAGATATTATTCAAATCATTGGTCCAGAGAACAGGGTAGCTAGTGTTCGACCCTTTGTATTGCCTGTGCCGTTGAATCTGTGGGGAAGGGATGTTCTGTCACAATGGGGATTGCATTTAGAAACGGTTTTTTAGCGAGGGTCACTGATGAAGGGCGTGAAATTCCACAATTAACCTGGAAAACACAGGATCCAGTGTGGGTGAACCAGTGGCCCTTATCAGAAGAAAAACTTAGCGCCCTAGAACAATTGATACAAATCCAATTGAAAAAAGGACATGTAGTTCCGACTTTCAGTCCGTGGAATACTCCTGTTTTTGTAATTAAGAAAAAATCAGGGGGTTGGCGATTATTGCAAGATTTACGAAAAGTTAATGCTGTTATGGAGCCAATGGGAGCGTTACAACCAGGTCTCCCGTCACCAACAGTGATCCCGCGGGAATGGAATTTGATTGTTATTGATCTGAAAGATTGCTTTTTTGATATTCCTTTACATCCTGATGATGCACCTAAATTTGCCTTTTCTGTGCCTAGCATTAATATGGGAGCACCTCTCAAACGCTACCATTGGACGGTTTTACCTCAAGGCATGAAAAATAGCCCCACAATTTGCCAATGGTATGTGGCCAAAATACTGGCCCCCATACGTCTTGAATTTCCAACTGTAGTATTGTACCATTATATGGATGACCTGTTAATTGCTGCTGCCACTGAGGGTGAGTTACAAAAAGCAATAGAATCTGTGTTAACTGCCATCGATCAGGCAGGCTTGAAAGTTTCACCAGAAAAAATTCAAAAGCAGGCTCCCTGGAATTATCTGGGGTGGAAAATTACCAATCATTCCATAATTCCGCAAATGCTATCTATTACTACTCAGGTAGCCACACTGCACGATGCTCAAAAACTTTTGGGATCTATTAATTGGTTGCGACCCCTTCTGGGTATTTCAAATTCCGAATTGGCTCCCCTATTTGATCTTCTTAAAGGAGACGCAGACTTACTGGCACCCAGACACTTAACACCCTCTGCGGAATCAGCTTTACAAAGTGTTTGCAAAGCCATCGCACAGAGGCAAGCCTCTCGATGGGACCCTGATCTACTCTTTCAATTAATAATTTTAGAGGATGGTGTAAAATATTGTGGCATGATTTTTCAGTGGGACACTATGCTTACAGATCCATTGTTGATTTTAGAGTGGATTTTCCTGCCCAATCAGTCCTCTAAAACTATCTTACAGAGGCCAGAGATGTTTTCTCAAATCATTATGAAAGCCAGAGAGCGACTGTTAACTCTTTCCGGCAAATCTTTTTCTACAATTTATGTTCCTGTTACTGAATTGTATCTTTCTTTTCTTCTACAGAATTCGCTTCCTTTTCAGATTGCGGTACAGGACTTCACGGGACAATTTTCAAATCATTTCCCTCCGCATAAACTTTTTCGCTTGTCCTTTTCTCTTGCAGAAGTTCCAAAGAGAAGTGAAGTTCCTTTACAGGCAATTACTGTGTTTACAGATGGTTCAGGTGCCTCTCATAAAGCTGTGATTGTATGGAGGAATCCTGAAACCAAAGATTGGCAGTCTGATGTCACCTTCCACCCAGGTTCTCCTCAGCTTGTTGAATTAGCTGCTGTAACAAGAGCCTTTTCTCTTTTCAGTAATCAACCCTTTAATATTGTCACGGACTCGGCTTATGTAGCAGGTATTGTTCTCCGAGCAGAAGCTTCAGCGCTCAGGGACATTTCCAATTTGCAACTGTATATTCTGCTCAGAGCACTAATTGATCTCATCAACAAACGGCAACACGCCTTCTTCATTATGCATATCAGGTCTCACACCGCCCTCCCAGGTTTTGTAGCCGAAGGAAACAAAGCGGCTGACCTGCTAACTATGTCGGTGCTCCCCCTTCCTAATCACTTCGAGCAGGCTCGCCTAAGCCACATGTTCTTCCATACAAACGCTAAAGGGCTCCGCAGACAATTTGGTCTGACTTCACAGCAGGCGGCTGATATCTTATCTGCTTGCCCTGACTGTCAGCAATTTACATTTCAGCCTTTAGCAGGAGGAGTTAACCCTAGAGGGCTCCAAAGCCTTGAACTGTGGCAAAGTGATATTACTCATTTTTCCGAATTTGGTCGTCTTAAGTACATACACTCTTCCATTGATACCTTCTCCAGAGCTATTTATGCATCATGCCATACAGGAGAAAAGGCCAGAGACGCCAAAAAACACTTTTTAAAAGCATTTGCCTCTCTAGGAGTTCCTCAAACAGTTAAAACAGACAATGGCCCTGCCTATTCTTCTCAACTTTTGAAGACCTTTTTTGCGGAATGGGGAATTAAACATGTGACAGGTATCCCCCATTCTCCGACAGGTCAATCAATTATTGAACGTTCCCATCAGTCCCTTAAGGCACTTTTACTAAAACAAAAAGGAGGAGCTGGTGGACTGATAAGCACACCAGAAGACAGATTGCAAAAAGCTATATATACTTTCAATTTCTTGAATTGCTTTTCTGACAATACCCCGCCAATCACAAAACATTTTGCAAGTAACCATCTTTTTAAATTCCAGGAAAGACCCCCTGTGTTAGTACGGGATTTGGAGTCCGGGAAAGTTGAAGGCCCATTTCCTTTAATCACGTGGGGCAGGGGCTACGCTTGTATTTCAACAGAGGCAGGACCTAAGTGGTATCCGGCAAAGAATATCCGCCCATATCGAGAAGGACCGCCGAAGGAACAGAAGTAGCACAGATCTCTCAGCACACGCAAAATGCTATACAAATGGCTTTGTATGTTGCAATTGTTTGTATGTTGCTATGCTGTATTAGAAATCTCACCAAGGCGAAACATGTGGGTAACGTGGGCAAATGAAACTGGTACCACTGATTTCTGCATTGCAATGGCCTCCGCTACAGATCCTTTTCGTACCTGCCTAATTGGTATCCCAGGCTTTAATGATTCTCTGTTTGCTGATTTTTCAATTGGATCTTGCAAAGCAAGCCCTTCACTTGGAAATTGTTCAGCAGAACTGATTTTGGGGCTGAAAAAGTCCCTCCCCTGGGATCCACAAGAATTAAATCTATTGGGGTCCCAGGCAGTCGGCAACGTATCAGGAAACTGGACACCTACTTGCATAGTTTTTTGGTCCTAAGTATGCTGCTAGGGCATACCCTGATACCTGGCCGGACATCAGTCCTACATCTGAAGAATATAGACTGGGATCCAGATATTGTGGGTACAATGGGTCGGAGCGAATGCCGGTAATAGGGACAACACATAACCCCAAAGCTAACATTAAACTTATTTGGGTTAATGAAACTGCTAAGGCTTTGCCCCCCGGGGTATTTCTGATCTGCGGTGATAGGGCCTGGCAAGGCATCCCCCTTAATGTTGTAGGTGGACCTTGCTATTTAGGCTCGTTAACCCTTTTTGCTCCTCGCTATGCTGAATTAAGGCAGCTTGTAAACCCTATATATAGTGCTCGTAACGCAAGTATTGGCCTCACACCACGGTGTGATGATAATGTTAGGCTTTTAAGTGTAGCTGCTAGAACTGCTTTAGCTCTTTTTATTCCTGGCGCTGCCGCAGGAAACGCGCTTACTAACCTCGCTAGATTAGCATGTTGGGCTGAAAAGCAAGCAAATGTTACTACTGAGATTTTAGATAACCTTTTAATGGATCAAAATAGTTTGCGACACGCTTTATTGCAAAATCGCGCTGCTATAGATTTTTTATTGCTAGCCCAGGGTCATGGCTGTCAGGAGTTTGAAGGCATGTGCTGTATGAATCTTTCTGATCATAGTGAAAGCATCCACGCCAGCATCACGCAGTTGAAGCAACACACACAGAAGATTCAGCAAGGAATAAACCCTCTCGGCGATGCTTTCACAACCTGGCTTCATGATATGGGACTTAAAGGATGGCTTTTACCTTTAGTTAAAACTCTTTGTTATGCTGGGATTGTTATTCTGATTTTGCTTTTGTTATTGCCTTGTCTTTTTCAATGTATCCAGGGAATGCTTAATAGAACTGTTTCTAAGGTTTTTCTGGTGCAACAGAAGGGGGGAGATGTAGGTACAAAGGTAATATGCACAGACAGTACAAAATACTTGATGGAGACAAACTATCTCTCATACAAACCGTGGAATAAACATAGTCCCGAGCTATGCTAGATAAGCACGGGACTTCCTGATTATGCAGCCTCCTGATTGTGAGATTGTCTTGAAGGGATTAGCAGCATAGATAAGGTGTGATTTGAAAAAGGTATATAACTGCATGTAAGGATACAAATAAACGGATTTTAGTTTGCATCAAACTGTTGTCCCCGTCCTTGCTGCGGCAATAGGGTATCAGGAATACTTGCTCTAAGACTCCCAGAAACTAAAAAGGAAATTAGATAATTACTGGGGTTACTAGGATATTGCAGACCATGGATTGAGGGTTATAGTGAAAAGGTAAAATTTTTGTATGAGAAGTTGACAAATGAGGAAATTGGGTGGTCGGAAAAAGACGATCAGAAATTAGAGGAAATAAAAAGAACATTAATACAAGCTCCAGTATTGAGCCTCCCCAACCTGGAAAAATATTTTTCTTATTTGTCAACGTATCAAATCAGACAGCTTATAGGGTGCTTACTCAAGATTGGGCAGAAAAAAAAACAAAAACAAAAAAACCCTGTAGGATACTGCTCAAAGTCATTAGACCCCGGGAGTAGGGGATGGCCAGCCTGTTTACAGGCTCTGGTGGCAACTGCATTACTTATAGAAGAAGCACGCAAAGTTACCTTTAGTGCACCACTGAAAGCATACACCCCCCATAATGTTAGAGGTGTTTTACAGCAGAAGGTGGAAAAGTGGCTGACAGATAGCCGGCTCCTGAAATATGAAACCATATTGATAGACTCTCCTAATTTGGAACTTAAAACAACTTCATCACCAAGTCCTGCACAATTTCTGTTTGGGGAACCATCAGAGAAATTACAGCATGATTGCCTACAAGTAATAGAAACCCAAATGAAAGTGAGATCTGATTTAAGTGATACTGAACTGGGGAAGGGAAAAAAATTATTTGTATACAGATCCTCCCGAGTAGTAGAAGGGAAAAGAAAATCCGGATATACAGTATATTATTTTATATTTTGATTGTGAGGAAAAATTAGCCATTACTCATAGACATTGCACAAATTTACAAAAATAACAGGCTTTATGATTTAAGCAAATGACAAAGATTTATTTTAGGGAAAGGAAATAATAACGACACCTTTAAAAGAAAAAAAAAAAAAAAAGGGGGAACAAGTTTACAAGAGGAGAAAATTTACACAAATTAGTCACTCTGGGGAGAGAATTGTTAAGAAAAGGAAAGAAAAACAAGAGAGCAATTAAGTTTTATCACTGTCCACAGGCCCTGGCCTCTGGCTGGAGAGGGGGGGGTACAGTGGCAAGAGAGAAAGGGGGGGGAGAGAGAGAGAGCTGCGCCTTCCCCTTTTCTCTTGGACTTTTTATACAGCAAAAAGGAGTTCTTTTTTTTGGTTTTTTTGTTTTTTGTTTTTTGGTTTTTTTTTCATAAATCACGGGCACACAGACTTGCTAAAGATGACACACAGATTTTGCCATCCCAGGAACTTCTCCTTTATTTATTATTATCTTTCAGTCTTTGTTACCTTGCTAAATTTATTATCTTTGTCTTGATTATGTACTGGGAGGCGACCTGATTAGCAGTCCTATCTTTAGGTGCATGATACAAAACAGAAGCTAGTTAAGCTTGGGGTAAAAATCTGTTAGTTGAGAATCTATATATATATGTATATCACATTTTGTGTGGTTATCTTATGTCGTGTGGCTCTTTTTGCAGTCTGTGCTTTTTTAGCAGGCCGATTTCATCTCTGAGATTTCCATTAAGGAGCAATTGGGAACTGCCCCCTGTCTGGCAACAGTTCTTCCTGCTGCATATCTTTCCTGGCTCAAAAGACAGTAAATTTTTAACGTGTGTCTGTGGGGGGTGGTAAACTATCTGTTGTACCACACATTTGCCACATTGCATTTACCTCACCATATCATATCAAGGACCAAAAGATTCACCTCTGAAAAAGTGTCAAAATTCGAGAAGATAGGGGCCAAAATTGGAACAGGGTAAATGGATGCTGCCTGATGGACGAAAGATGTTACCAAAAGTGTACAGCAGGCAAATTTTGGCAAGGATGTTTAACTTGTCAAAAGATTACTAGGAAAATATTTAAACAAGTAGCCATGGGAGGAAGAAAAATTGCCCACAGGCCTCTTGAGAAAAGTATCAGATATTTATTGGTAATAGTGGGTCATTTAACACACTGGGTAGAAGCTTACCCGGTAGTGAGAGCTACGGCACAGACAGTGGTAAAGGTTTTATTAGATCAGGCAATACCTAGATATGGAGTAATTTATGGTATCGACTCTGACCAAGGCACACATTTTACTTCAAAAATAATTAAATTACTATGCAAATCTTTGGGTAACCATTGAGATTATCATACTCTTTGGCACCCGCAAAGCTCGGGCAGGGTGGAAAGAACGAATCAAACTATTAAGCAACAGTTGGCAAAATTAATGGTTGAAACTCAAATGCCTTGGATAAGATATCTACCATTGACACTTTTACATATAAGAACAAAACCACAAAGTGAAATTGGGTTATCACCATGTGAAGTATTATATGGGATGTCTTATTGTTGGGGAATGCCAATAAAACATGATAGAGAATATGAGTATCAGAAAATATATAGAAATTTTGGGAAAACGGTTGAGTTAAGGAAAATGGGAATGTTGGTGTAAACAACTCCCCCTGGGGATTTGCAATACATCAAAAGAAGAAAGCTTGTCCCCTCTCTGGGAAGGACCTTTTCTTGTCTTATTAATTACAGATACTGCTGTCCGTACTGCTGAGAAAGGGTGAACACATGCCTCTGGAGTTAAAGGACCAGTAAAGGAGTGGAAGATCACCTCCCAGGCTGGGGAACCGAAAATCACACTGAAGAGAACATAAGCAGATAAGTAATTGGGGAATTTCATATAGTAACTCCATAAATTTAGATACCTGATAAAATTTTATTTAAAGAAAAAAAAAAAAAAAAAAAAAAAGTAAATATTCTAAAGGAACAGGGAAGGGAAGAAGGGAGTGGAGACACAAATGACGAATGCCATAAGGTGGAGTCAGAAGAAAACTAAATTATCTTAAGTTCTTTAATTTGGCCCACCATAGGAAAAGGGGCAAGACTGGATGGGACATAGAAGCTGCAGTTGAAGAAGGTCTGCCAAGGGCTGCAACCCCTCTGGGCTGTGACCACTGAGCAATATGATCCCTACTGGACCCTTTTTGATTTTGATGGGGATACTAGCATCCGCCTTGGCCAAAAATTGTAGTCAATGTGTAGCCACTACCCGTAAAGGAATTGAAAAAGAAGAAGTGCAGAAAGACTGTACTGCTCATGCTTGTAACCCTCTAAATCTAACCATTCTAAACCCTCAACATTGGAAACATTTGGAGGTGAAATTTGGGATAAAAATATATGGGTCTGGTTATGATCCAGGAGCTGTGATTCATGTAACATTTCCCAGGCGAATTAGGGAATCCATACAGCACAGGTTGCTTTTTAACTCATTTTATCATGAATTGGAAACTGGAGCGAAATATGAAATCCCCACAATTACAAGCACAATTACAAAAAACCTTTTTTGTAAATTTGGCTGAAAACATTGCTAAATCTTTGAATGTCACTAATTGTTATGTTTGTGGAGGAACGAATCAAGGAGACCGATGGCCCTGGGAAGTGAGACAGAGTAAAATAACTGATTCAAAGATATGGGAACGGATTGAAAAAGGTAACAAGAAACACCAGTGGTATTACAAACCTCTACAATTGGAAGAAGTTGCTGGCAAAATTTAGGAGATGGCATACCAGTGTGTAACCTCGAGTGTGAAAGAGGTTACCTCTGGAATGAAATGACAAAAAGGTGGGATAAATGGGGAATGCCTCTTGAAATGGCACGGGCATTTACAAATTGGACTGATGGAATCAGTATATCAAAGGGGTGGCCCACTCCTTAGGGCCAGTATTGGATTTGTGGTCAATTCGCTTATGCATGCTTACCAAAAAATTGGTCAGGATCTTGTGTTTTAGGAACAATCAGACCCAGCTTTTTCCTGTTACCTATAAGTAAGGGAGAATGACTTGGAGTGCAAGTATATGCAGAGGCCGAAGAACTAAGGAGGCGACGAATCAAGCATGAATTACAGATAGGTAACTGGGATAATGATGAATGGCCTCCTGAAAGAATAATTGCATATTATGATCCAGTTACATGGGCTGAGGATGGTATGTATGGATACCGAACTCCAATTTATATGCTCAATAGAATCATTAGATTACAAACTGTGTTAGAAATTGTTGTAAATAAAATAGGGGATGCTTTAGAGCTAATTGAGAAACAGAATACGCAAACAAGAACCTTTCTATATCAGAACTGTTTAGCTTTAGATTACTTGTTAGCACAGGAAGAAGGTGTGTGTGGGAAATTTAATTTAACTAACTGCTGCTTGGAAATAGATGATGAAGGAAAAGCTGTACAGGAACTGGTACAGGAAATGAAGAAACTTGCACATGTTCCAGTTCAGACCTGGAGAGGAATAAATTTGAAGGAATTTGGAACAATTTCCTGGGAGATGATTGGCTGGTAAAAATTGAGATTGTGGTGTTGGGGATTTTTGGGATTGTTAATTATACCATGTTTAATACCTTGTATGACACAATTTGCCCAATCAGAAGTAAAAAAAAGTAAAAAATGAAACTCTTAAATTGTTAGTGGTAAATACAGGTGAGGAATATCAAGAAGAGGAGGAAGAAGAAGGTGATGTCAATTTGTGTTCCTGTAAATGGTAATGACATGGTAAAAATGATCCATATAAATGTGAATCTTGTAAGTATGGGTGCAACTTGTGTCATAACAAGTTCTGAGGAAGAGAGTTATTAAAAGGAATACAAATTCATAATGGTTATAAAAAAGAAAACGGGGGATTGTGATATATGATGTTAATGAATTTGTATTCCTAACTAGTAAATTCAGAATTAAACTAAGAAGAAAGTGAATATGGGGCTAGACAAAGCAATTGAGACCTATAATTTTCCACAAAAACAGTGTAAGCAACACAAGACCTTAATGAGACTAACTTCTGTCTCGGCGATAATTGAAGTGTGGGTCTTGTTCTTAAAACAAGGCACTGCCAAGGCTAACTAGGCACCAAAGAATGCAAACATCTGCACAGAGACAACATAAAAATGCCACAACCAGCAGATAAGGGAAAAATTATGGCTAGGGTCTAATTTTGCTCTGTAACAAGATAATGAAGTCGGCGAAAACAAGAAAGGTAAAGGGTTCAAGTTTGAGGAAGACTTCTTACTTCATCCAAAGACTCCCTAACGACCCCCGGGTATCTCCCCAAGAGAGGACTCCGCCTGGACTCCACCCAGACTCCGCCTATCATGAATATTGTAATAACATGATGTAATCCCTATGAATATATATGTAAACCCACCCCTTTTGTAATATTCATAGAATTGTAATCAATATAAGGTAATTCTAGAGTTTTAGAAGCGTGCGTGTGAGCGGAGCGGAGACTCCCCATGCACCCAGCGCTGTTTTGCTCACTGCAATTTCAATCTTATTAATTAAATTAAACCATTAACAGAATATTGAGTCTCGGTCATTTTTAACAATTGTAACCTTTTCCACAGTAAATTGAAGCCTTACAAAATGCTTCACTAGCCCTTGTTTGTTCGGCATCTGCCTGTGTTGACTTCTGGCTCTATATTACAATCGTTTTAAGAAAATCAATTAAAAATGAGGATTCTCAATAATCATTTTCATGCGGTGACATGGCTCTTTTTTCAGGGTAAAAAGACCTAATTTGTATTTCTAATCTGTTATGACATGAAGTTTCCTTTGGAAAGAGGTTTATTTATGAGTTCCTACACTTTGCAGGTTTATATTTAGGTTCATGAATCCAGAGAAATTCAACAGAGGGGATTGACATGACAGTGAAGGATGTTGACAATTTTTAGTTGTGCTTTTGATTTTTCAAGTGAAGCATTGTTAGCCTGTCAGAGGAAATATTTATTTGAAATATTAATGGAGATGAAACTGAATCTTGGGTTGGTATTGAAAAGCATTTAATGTATCACATTAATTGAAAGTATCCTGTATTTTTGGTGCATTTTCCCTTTCTTTCAAGTCATAACTTAATGTGCCTTTGAAAATTTTGAAGCATTTCAGCCTCTTTCATAGTATTTACACCATGTGTGTCACTGTTATTTGCAATTAGGAAGTTAAAAGTGGTATTTCCAACAAAATTGCTTCGTTTCTTGGAGGATGTATGGATGCCCATTGTTGTATGGACACCCATACATTTGTTTTTGACCAGATACTGTATTGTGAATTCTGAGTTCATGATAAAGTATCATACATTTTTAACAGAAAGCTCTGCCCTTTATTAATTTCAGTGTATTTCATGTCCAACCTGATTTATGCAGAAAGGAATCCATCAATAAAATTTGTAAATGGCCTAGAAAATTCTGTATTTACCAGTTTGAATACACTTTAGGAATTGCAGTTTGAATACCAGGAGAGAACATCCATCTCAATAACTGCCTGGTGACATTGTAGAGGAATTAAGTTTTTAGTTGTAGGAATTAACTTTTTAGGTTTTCCAGGCATTTTTTCCATGCCTGTAATTCACTCAAGTCAATATATTATTTTTATGTACTTACTGGATTTAAAGAAAAAAAACAAAATTGCCTTGATCAATCTTAAAATTTCACTTGAGGTTTAGGAAGTGGGAGATTAACCTTGCCTGTCAAGCTTTAATTCAGCATCTTTATTTCAACAGCAAAGCCATCATCCTCAGTGAAATGATTATGCATTGGGTTTTTTTTTCTCAATGTAGCAGAATGTTGTTTTTTACATCATCTTTATTACCCCTGTGGCCTCAGGGCACACAGAACACATGCCATCTAAATTCTGTCTGGAAGACCCCCAAAATACTAATTTCCTTAATTAGTGATTTTTTTTTCTGAACTGAACCTGTGGTCCTCGCCAAAGATTCTCAGTAGGACACAAATACTCAGAAAGAAAATATAAAATATTTCTGGGTTTGGACTTGAAAAAAACTGTTACCCATTATGAATGGAAGTTCTCTTCAGGTATAACTGTGATATTGCCAATTTTCTTTTCTGAGGGGGTTTTAGAAGTCTAGAAATCACCTCTTTGTTAGGTAGGAAAAGATTATGTTTGGGAGCCTGTGTGAGATCTGTCTCTGGTTTGGATTTTTTGGATTTCAAAGCTGTGGAGATGTGGTGCTGAGGGCCATGGGGCAGTGGTGGCCTTGGCAGTGCTGGGCGAGCAGCTCCTGAATGATGGATGGATGGATAGATGGATGGAGGGATGGAGGGATGGATGAACGGATGGAGGGAGGGAGATTTCAAGACCTCTGTGGTGGTTATGAGGGTTGAGAACATCTGCTGCTCTAAGGGTAACCCAGTGCATGGTATGCAGTGAAAACTGGAATCTTCGGTTTTCCCCTCACGTTATCCAACACTTTCCCTAAGGAGAAGGAGAAGGAGTTGGGGGTGGACCAGAAGCTCAGCATGAGCTGTCAGTGTGCACTTGCAGCTCAGAAACCAACCAGGTCCTGGGCTGCATCAAAAGAAGCACAGTGTTCAAAGGAGGGGATTCTGCCCCTCTGCTCTGTTCTGCTCTGCTCTGCTCTGCTCTGCTGAGACCCCACCTTCAGTGCTGGTTCCAGTTGTGGAGTCCCCAACATCAGAAGGACACAGAGCTCCTGGAAGGTGTCCAGAGGAGAGGCACTCAAATGCTCAGAGGGCTGAGCACCTCCCTGGGAAGCCAGGCTGAGGGATTGGGGTTGTTCAGCCTGGAGAAGAGGAGGCTCCCAGGTGACCTTAGAGCAACCTTCCAATATCTGAAGGGTCTACAAGAAAGCTGGGGGAGGGCTTTGGACACGGGGGTGTAGGGAGAGGACAAGGGGCAATGGGTTAAAACTTGAAGAGGGGAGATTGAGGTTGGACATGAGGAGGAAATTCTTTAATTTGAAGGTGCTGAGCCCCTGTCCCTGGTTTCCCAGAGAAGCTGTGGCTGCCCCATCCCTGGCAGTGTCTCAGGTCAGGTTGGATGGGGCTTGGAGCAACCTGGGCTGGTGGGAGGTGTCCCTGCCCATGGCAGGGGGTTGGATCTAGATCATCTTTTAAGGTCCTTTCCAACCCAAACCATGGTTCTATGATTCCATGATCTTCAAAGTCTTTTCCAACCATAACGATTCTGTAACTCCTAACAAGGATCCAGAATTTCCCTGTCAGTGTGAGCTCAGAGAGGCACAATAATTGGCTCTGCAAGTATAGCAAAGAGCCAGACACATAGAAATGGGGATGTACCCATTCAGTGTGTTTGAGCCAAGCCATACCAAATAAAAGCTCCTCAGAGGGGAGGGATTTGGAGCCTGGTTTGCATGGCAATGTCTTCATTTTCTTCTTGTTGTTTCATTGTTCCATGCCTGTCTTTGGGGTTTTGGGTGGGAGTTTGGTTCAGGCTGCTTTCTCTAACAATTTCCTCTGATTCTCACCCCTGGAGTTTTGTCCTAATTCAAGACAAATGTCTTCATCTCAGCAGCTATGAAACTCTTCTCCTCTTGAATTAAAAGCAAGTGGATGAAATGGAATTCTTGCAGACCCTGTTGGCCTTATAAAATATTAACAAGACAAACCCAGGGAATATTGAAAGAAATTATCCTCATGCCCTGAGACACAGGGCAAGTTCAGGGATATTCAGCTCAGAATGAACCTTGTAAGTAGTCTAAGCTTTCCAAACATATTTTTTTCCCCCAAAGCTTTAAGCTTTCCTGGATTTAGTTTGCCACTTGCCACTCAGTGAGAAGAAAAACCAGCAGATTTTTATGGGTTACTTCAACCATGGGCTGGTTATTGAGTTTATACTCAAATACAACATCAAGCTTGGAAGATGTTGCTTCCAGGTGCTGCTCCTCACCCCCACCTGACTCTATCCTGGGATTACAAGGATGTTATTTGGCATGCCAGACACAAGGAGGAATAAAATTACCTGGGCAAAGATACAGTAGAAGAATTTTACTGCTTTCTGGGTCTTTCTTCTTATCTTGTGATGGGAGCATCAATTTCCCAACAGCTTTTGGAAAGTGGCCACAAGCTGCCTAAAAATTTGTGCCTTGAGTTGAAAAATATATTTGCTGCTCAATGCACATGAAGCTCTGGGCTGACTTTTGTAAATATTTACATCTCTCCACATCAAATCCCTTGCTTCTTCCATATTTTTTTTCCAAAGTCTCTTTGTCTTTCTGGTTCCATTTGAACAGGAAATCCTGTTCATTAATGCAAAACCTCCATTAATTGTTCTCATGGTCTGGAGCATCATTCTTCTGAGGAGCAGCTGAGGGAGCTGGGGGTGTTGATCCTGGAGCAAAGGAGGCTGAGGGGAGACCTTCTGGCTCTCTGCAACCCCCTGAGAGGAGATTGGAGACAGGGAGGGGGGCGGGCTCTGCTCCCAAGGAACAAGGGATGGGACAAGAGGAATTGACCTGGAGGTTGAGATTGGAGCTTGGGAACAATTTCTCCCTGGAAAGGGTTGTCAGGGCCTGGCCCAGGCTGCCCAGGGCAGGGGTGGAGTCCCCATCCCTGGAGGGCTTTCAAAGCTGTGGAGATGTGGTGCTGAGGGCCATGGGGCAGTGGTGGCCTTGGCAGTGCTGGGTTAATGGGTGGATTGGATGATCTTCAGGGTCTTTTCCAATCAAAATGATTCTAGGATTCACTGTTGCTACTGAATTTCCTTAAATACTTTTGCCTCAAGGTGATTGTGTATTTTTCTTTTTTTATTAATAAGAAATTGTGTCTAGGAGACAGAGTTTGGAATATGTTCATCCCTCTCTGTCCATATGTAAGCAGTGCCAGATAAAAAAGTGCTCTTGAAAAGGGATGAGAAGCTTTTGTTGTCATCACATTCAGCATTGCAGAATGAAAGCAGTGGTCTTGAAAAGCTTTCACAGGACCATGGGTTAGAAAGAATTAATTTATCAAGGTTACAATAAAATAATTTGTCAAGCTTTGTGATTGATCCTTAAATAGCAGGGGGCTGAGATGCACAGACTGTTTCCAAACAAGCCCTGTGAGGAGAGACTGAGGGAACTGGGAATGGTGAGTTTGGAGAAGACAAGGCTGAGTGTAGACCTTATTGCTCTGCACAACTCCCTTCAAGGAGGTTGTAGGGAGGTGGTGCTGGGCTCTTCTCTCAAGTGCACAATGACAGGACCAGAGGAAATGGGCTGAAGTTGCACCAGGGGAGGTTTAGCCCAGATCTGAAGATGAATTTCCTTCCTGAGAGAGCAGTCAGGTGTAGTAATGGGCTGCCCAGGGAGTCCCCATCCCTGGAGGGATTTGAAAACTGTGGACGAGGCACTGCAGGACATGCTCCAGTGGGCATGGTGATACAGATATTGATAAATAAACTTTATTTAATTTATAGAGGGGGAGTGTTGGTTGACATTTGGACATGGTGATCTTAGAGGTCTTCTCCAACCACAACGATTCTGTTATTCTCTGAAAGCCTGAGCACCAACCAGCAAAATCAGAACAAGCTGATTAGGGCTGCGAGGAGTGCCAGTGACCCGGAGTGCGGCAAACAGGAGCAGGCAAACAGGAACGTGGCATGGCAGTTAGAGACAGACAAGAGGAAGATCTGTCTGGAAGGTCTCCTGTTGGCTCCCCGTCTACCAGATGGGTTACAACTACAGCTACAAAGAAAAAAAGAAGGGTAGTTGTAGTTGGTGACTCCCTTCTGAGGGGAACTGAGGGCCCTATATGTCAACTGGACCCATCCCACAGGGAGGTCTGCTGCCTTCCTGGGGCCCAGGTGAGGGATATTAGTAGGAGACTCCCCCAGCTAATTCGGCCCTCTGATTATTATCCACTGTTGGTAGTCCAGGCTGGCAGTGATGACATTAATGGAAGAAGTACCAAGACAATTAAAAAGGACTTAAAAAAAAATATAGAAAAAAAAAATAGAATGGGCTGGGTTGGAAGGGACCTCAGAGATCATCAAGTCCAACCCTTGATCCACCGCTGCGGTTGCTAGACTATGGCACTAAGTGTCTTTTTAAGTGTCCAGTCTCTAAATATCTCCAGGGATGGAGAATCCACTACTTCCCTGGGCAGCCCATTGCAATGCCTGATCACCCTCTCTGTAAAGAAATTCTTTCTAATATCCAACCTAAACCTCCCCCAGCACAACTTAAGACCATGCCCTCTTGTCTTGCTGAGAGACAAACCCCCGCCTGGCTACAACCTCCTTTCAGGGAGCTGTAGAGAGTGATGAGGTCTCCCCTGAGCCTCATCTTCTTCAGGCTGAACAGCTCCAGCTCCCTCAGCCTCTCCTCATAGGACTTGTGCTTGAGACCCTTCACCAGCCTGGTTGCCCTCCTTTGGACCTGCTCTAGGACCTCGATATCCTTCCTGAACTGAGGGGCCCAGAACTGGATGCAGTACTTGTGGTGTGGCCTCACCAGCGCTGAGTACAGGGGCAGAATCACTTCCTTGGACCTGCTGGCCACGCTGTTCCTGATACAGGCCAGGATGCCATTGGCCTTCTTGGCCACCTGGGCACACTGCTGGCTCATGTTCAGCTTCCTGTCAATCCAGACTCCCAGGTCCCTTTCTGCCTGGCTGCTCTCCAGCCACTCTGTGCCCAGCCTGTAGCGCTGCATGGGGTTGTTGTGGCCAAAGTGCAGGACCCGGCACTTGGCCTTGTTGAACCTCATCCCATTGGAATCAGCCCAACTCTCCAGTCTGTCCAGGTCCCTCTGCAGAGCCCTCCTGCCTTTCAGCTGATTGACACTTCCCCCCAGCTTAGTGTAGTCTGCGAATTTGCTGATGGTGGACTCAATCCCTTCATCTAAATCATCAATGAAGATATTAAACAGAACCGGGCCCAACACTGATCCCTGGGGGACACCACTAGTGACCGGCCGCCAACTGGATGCAGCCCTGTTCACCACCACTCTCTGGGCCCGGCCCTCCAGCCAGTTCCTGACCCAGCGCAGAGTGCCCCTGTCCAAGCTGTGGGCTGACAGCTTTTTCAGGAGAATGCTGTGGAAGACGGTGTCGAAGGTTTTGCTGAAGTCCAGGTAGACCACATCCACAGCCTCCCCCTCATCCACCAGGCGGGTCACCTGATCATAAAAGGAGATCAGGTTGGTCAGGCAGGACCTGTCCTTTCTAAACCCATGCTGGATGGGTCTGATCCCTTGCCCATCCTGCAGGTGCTGTGTAATTGCACTGAGGATGATTTGTTCCATAACCCTGCCAGGCACTGAGGTCAGGCTGACGGGCCTGTAGTTGCCTGGGTCCTCCTTCCGGCCCTTTTTGTGGATTGGCGTGACATTCGCCAACTTCCAATCATCTGGGATGTCCCCAGTGAGCCAGGACTGTTGGTAGATGATAGAGAGAGGCTTGGCGAGCTCTTCTGCCAGCTCTTTCATCAGGAATTGGAAGGCAGCTATAAAACACACAAGGCTTAGATGGTTACTTGGGGTATCAGCAGTCTTTCCCCTTCACTGATCCCTGCTTCACTACAAACTCCTCCAGATCTGATTTTAGACAGGTCAGGAGTTCATGAACCAACACATCAGGGTCTCCACTCCTTGTGGACTTGATGAGCATCCAAGTCAACTGCATTTTGAGACCTCTGAGGCAATTTTTCACTCACCCAATACCCACAGCATTGATTTTTCTATCTCCCTGGCTTCTTGCACAGCACCAAGACAAATAATTTGCAACAGAATTATTTATAAACAATTTCCCTCTCCCAAGTCACCCAATGTGGAGTGCAATGTGATCCTTCCAGTATAAGATCCCCCTCCTGCTCAATAAAATTATCAGCAGCTGACTAGAAATCACAGTGTAAAAGCATTAAACATTAAATTACATTAATTCAACAGCCCCCTGACATGTCTTTTTCTTTTTAAAATTCTATTTATTTTCTCAAAGGGAATTAGTGAAACGAGCTTAATTTCAGGGAAATATTGTTACAGTGACCAAAAAAAACAAATCAGCCCCAAAGCCTCATCTCCTACCCTGTGGTTCCAGGTTGGGAAATGAGTCCACAAAACATTTGGAGTTTGGGTTGGAAGGGACCTTCAAGATCATCCACTTCCAACCCTTTCCATGAGCAGGGACACCTCCCACAAGCCCAGGTTTCTCTAAGCCCCATCCAACCTGACCTGAGACACTGCCAGAGAGGGGGAATCCACATTTGCTCACAAAATGTACCAAAATAATCATAAAAACTTGAATTTTAGGGGGTATCTGCAGACCAGCCATTACTCAGGGCTACATCTTAGATTCTTTATCAGGAGTCCTGCAAAGATGCTTGAGTGAGAGGGTTGTGATTTCTAAATTGCCATTATTAATTATCCACTGCCTTGAAGTGACTGATGCGGTCAACCTCTTTCCTAAGCAAGCTGTTCACAGGAAAAAATACTGCAGGGCTTAATCCAAGAGGGATACCTGGATAACCCCCAAACTCCACTTTTGTCACACTTCCATTTTTGCCACTTTATTTGATGCTACTGACAGATTTAGGCAGGCAGGTTTCCTGAGCACACACTTTTTCTTTTAATCACACTTCTCTTTTTTCACACTTTTCTTTTAATCACAGATTACCAGAACAACAACAGAGAACCAGCTGCTAAAACCTGCTACCTATGTCTTTTTCAAGCAGCAATCTCAATTTACACTGCTCTCTCCTCCTGTCTCAGAAAAAAAGAGAGCCTGTAGTGAAACCCTGAGTTCTTACCATCTCTCAGGCTGTTATATTCAAATATCTCTCAACTGATGCAGAACTCACACTTCAGAAAGCAATGCCACTCAATTATTTTTCCACCAGTTGCCATCTGAGGACGAACTTTTTCTTCTGAAAACTACACCAGCTTGTTAAATGAGGTGTTCCGTGTTATCAGTGCTTAGTTTCATCCATAAAGCCACCTGAAAGATGCAATATCCATGGAGCAGTGATGATTTTGCCATCTTAATGTAGTGTTGCCATCATAGAGAAGGACCAAAACTTGACTGGAACAAGCTGGAATGATTTCAGTTATTCCTTTGATGTTTTCAGGCTTTCACTCCTCCATGTAAAAACTCTCCAGCTTCAACAGGATTTTGGTCTGGGCTGCCCTCATCATTATTAATAATTTTTAAATAATGCCTTTGAAATCTGAAGGGGTTTTGTCTACTTTACTCCCCCAGCCTTAGTCCAAATGAATGGGGAGAACACCCCTGGGACAGCTCAATTTTCACCTCCTGTGGAGATCCTTCAAACTCTCCATCATTCCCTACTCCCAGAAAATTTCTTTGGTACAAAAAGAGCTATTTCAGCTTGCATATCATGTTTTCTTCCCTTGATAATCAGGATGGTTTTACTTATGTTGACTGTGTGGTCTGTTGCTGTTGTACATTGGCTTAGCTGGGAAGCTGCATTTCCACCCTGGATGCTTTCCATGTTCTGATCCATCCTGCCATGCCATTTTCCCCCCCTTGTTTTCCGAAAGCTTCCAGCATCTCAATTAATATATGAAATTATTTTCAGTGTCAAGGGTGAAATTACAAAGCCTGTATGTGTTTTTACTTGGGGTAAACAGCTCAGAGAAAACATTTGGGTATTGCAATTACAATTTCAAGTCCCTGCTACTCTTTAGTCACTGCAGAGCATTTCTAAATCTGCAGCATGGATTTTCTGTGCTCATTTTGGGATGATGGATTATCATCACTTGTATTCATAGAATGTCAGGGGTTGGAAGAGACCTCTAGAGATCATTCAGTCCAAATCCCTTCCAAAGCAGGATCTCCCAGGGCAGGACACCCAGGAACAGATCCAGGTAGGTTTAGAAACATCCAGAGAAGGAGACTCCACAACCTCTCTGGGAAGCCTGTGCCAGGGCTCCCTCACCTGCACAGGAAAGAAGTTTCTCCTCATGTTGAGGTGGAACTTCTTATGTTCCAGTTTGTCCCTGTTGCCCCTCTCAGGGGCACCACAGAGAAGAGACCTTCACCTTCTTGACCTTCACCCTTCTGCTATTTCTAAACATGAATAAGATCTCTTCTCAGTCTCCAGCTCAACAGCTCCAGGTCCCTCAGTTTTTCCTCATCAGACAGATGTTCCAGCCCTCCACTGGTCTCTCTCCAGTAGATCCCTGTCCCTCTTGAACTGGGAAGCCCATAACTGGACACAACACTCCAGATGTGGGCTCACCAGGGCAGAGGAGAGGGGGAGAAGCATCATGACAGCAAGGTTTGGGATGCAGCACCCCTTGTGAGGACTGTGAGCTTCTTCCAGGATAGAATCCCAGACTGGCTTGGGTTAGGAAAGACCTTAAAGCTCATCCAGTCCCATCTCCTTTGCCATGGGCAGGGACACCTCCCACTAGCCCAGGTTGCTCCAACCCCATCCAACCTGACCTGAGACACTGCCAGGGATGGGGCAGCTACAGCTTCTCTAGCTCAGTGTATACTGAACCCAACTTCTATCTCCACACTAATTCCAAACTGCAGGACTGTATGGAAGCTCCTTGAATCCCAGCTCATGTTCTGGTGTCACAGCTTCTGAAAAGGCTTAAAGTTTTTAAAACATGTAAAACTTCCACATTCATTTCAGAAGTTGTATGCTAAATTGAAAAACAAAACCCAAAAGCAAAACTAAAACCAACCTGAAAAGAAAACCAAACCTAATTCATTTATTAGAATCCCCATTTCTACCCCACTTTTTAGGACCCACACCAAGGATGCCCTGAAGGTACAAACCATCCCCTTTCAGCATTTCAAGTTACTGATGGGTGCACTGCCCAACATGCAGGGAGCAGTCAGGGAGAATGCAGCATGCAGTAAAGGGAGAGCAGAGGTTAATAACCTGGCAGCATAGGATTTGAGAATGTGAGAACAAGTTAAAGTCAAGTTCCTCTCCATTGCCACTGAGGGTCGAGAAGCAATGCTGCAGCCTGGAGCAGTGAGAGTGAGGGAAATACAGTTTGTCCAAGACATAGACATATCTCTGAAACTGGTGGCAGGTATAACTGCAAGACGAGGGTGAAAAAGGGAGAAAAAAAGAGACAAAAAGAAGTATTTGCCTTTGAGAAAGCCAAGTCATGGTTTCACGCCCTTGTTTTTTTGTTCCCAGAAGCAAGGGAAGGTGTCAGCAATGGGGATGTCTGACATAACACAAGAGTTTCAAAAGATGTTGGCTCCAGCATGACCACAAAGGGAACTCACCAAATTTGATGTGTTAGAGATGCAAGAATTTAGGGTTTTTTTCTTTTTTTTTCTTTTTTTTTTTTTCCTGAATAAAGCTTATTCAGAAAAGCTTTTTGCCTCTCTCAGTTTGCCCTGAAAATATAAATGCAGGAGTCTGCACCTGCTTTACAAAGTTTAACATTAAAATAAATGAGAGTATTATTAAAATGATTTTCATAGAGCTTGATGCTTGCTTTTATGGAAAACAAAGATGCACAGAGAATTTCTGACCAGTGGGAACTACTCTGGCAACCTGGGAGGGCTTTCCTGTAGTTAATTCTAGTGCCTCAGGCATGGTGTTTGATCATCACTGAGTTGCACAATCAGTATGTTAAGAGGTTACAATCATGGAATGGTTTGGGTTGGAAGGGACCTTAAAGCTCATCCATTCCCAAACCCCTGCTATGGGCAGGGACACCTCCCACCACTCCAAGCCCCATCCAAGCTGACCTGAGACACTGCCAGGGATGGGACAGCCACAGCTTCTCTGGGAAACCTGGGACAGGGGCTCAGCACCCTCAAATTAAAGAATTTCCTCTTTATGTCCAACCTCAATCTCCCCTCTTCAAGTTTTAACCCATTGCCCCTTGTCCTCTCCCTACACCCCCATGTCCAAAGCCCTCCCCCAGCTTTCTTGTAGACCCTTCAGATATTGGAAGGTTGCTCTAAGGCCACCTGAGAAGGCTCCATCAGGAGATGAGGGCTAGAGAACATCAAGGGAGGACACCAGGAGGACTCAACCCAATTCCAGCAGGATTCAAACCATCTGAGCTCACATACATTGTGGTCTTCAGAGAAGGACCTACTTTTGGACCCAAGAGGCCAATTAATGAGTTACAGCAACATGTCTCTACACAACTACAAATACATTTCCTCATTGGTGAATGAAGTGTATTTACCTAAAAGCCTGTTCTTTCTTAAACTTGCTGAAGGCCACAGCCATTACATGGGTTGAGTCATTCAGCACTTGCAAAGACCTGAGGCACATTCAGGTGGTTACATTCTGATTCCTTCCTCTGTACCTACATATTCACCCTCCACTTAAGTGTCAGATGTTTCTAAGTGCAATATTCTCCTTGTGAGCCACACAAACTACAGTGGAAGTTTGTGGTGGTGGGAAGAACCTGGGCTCAATATTTAAGAGACTCAGAAATTTCATAAAGTGTTCTGTCTGGAACAGGCAGCCCAGAAAAGTTGTGGATGTTCCATCGCTTGAAGTGCTGAAGGCCATGGAATCAGATTTTTAAGCATCTTCTCAGTGCACAGCTGGGAGTGCCATGGAATCACTGAATGCTTCGAGTTGAAAGGGACCTTTAAAGGTCATCCGGTACAACCCTCCTGCAAGAAGCAGAGATAGCTTCAACTTTTTACAAGGGCAGGGAGTGACAGGACAAGGGGAAATGGTTTTAGACTGAAAGAGGGAAGATTTAGATGAGATATTGGGAAGAAATTCTTTGGTGTGAGGGTGGTGTCCCAGGTTTCCCAGAGAAGCTGTGTCTGCCCCATCCATGGCAGTGTCTCAGGTGAGGTTGGATGGGGCTTGGAGCAACCTGGGCTGGTGGGAGGTGTCCCTGCCCATGGCAGGGGGTAGGAGTAGATGATCTTGAAGCTCCCTTCCAACCCAAACCAGTCTGTGATACCATGTTTTAAAAGGGTTTTAATATCTAAACACATACCACCCTAAAAGCTCCATTTTTGGGCAAGATGCTTCTCTCTTCCTTTGACCATTTGTGCATCTCTGCTGACTTGTAAGCCACAATCCATCACTGTTTATCCACAACCCCTCTGGTGGCACTCTGATCCAATCTATCTCAAAATAAAGCTGTGAGTCTGTCCATCTGGGAAATCTCCAGAACACATGAGCTTGGGTGTCCTGGGGTGTTCAACCCCTTCTGATGGCATGCAAAGCACTTGTGCCAGATGGGGGACAGGGTATTACTGTCCCATCAGCAGGTTCAACCAGGGTTAAATCAAGGTCAATGCTATTTCCATGTTGGAAACAGCTGATATCAGCCTAAAACCTCACCTCCGTATGTTACCAAGAGGCAAAACCAGGAAAGCCCCACATGGAATGGAAGTTCTTGAAGAGAAATCTTTCTATGGATACAACACTAAAACGACATTTTAAGTCATTTGACCAAAATGACACTCAATCCACAGTAAAAAAACAAAAAAAGAATGTTTTGGTCCTTTTCAAAATGAACCTCACTTTATTTACTAAGTCATCCCCATTTGTCACAGTCTCTCCTCCTAATTGCAATGACACCTCCTCATTTTGGACTGGCTGATCAGCTTAGAAGCTTCCCCACAGCTAATCTAGGTCAACAAGCTACTAATAAGGACAGCATATGGTTCTTTTATTTAACACTCTTGAGATCTTTCGAAATTGCTTCTGTGTCCCAACCAAAGCCACTCCAGAGATGCAGGAACTTCTCCAGAAGTAGCAGCAAAATGGAGGATGAAGAGCATCAAAAGCATCTGCACACAACTCCTGTGGATGTCCATCAACAGCTCATGAAAGAACAATCCAAAGCTACTCAAGGTTGACCACTTCCCACCAGAACCTCTCCAGATCTCCTGCTCTGCGCACAACTTCTATCCTGACAGTCCACAAGCAAAGTTGAGACTCAGTGGCTTGGAGCTGTTTGATCTTCCATCCCCAGACTATACTCTTTCAAGCACAGAATATTATGAAGGACCTTTTTCTGAGAAGCCATTAGTGTTCATGCAGACCATCTTAATAAAAATGGGATTATAATTTTTGGAACATATTGAACTGCATGGAGGGGGTAAAGAAAAATAAAAAAGTCTCATTATAAAGTTTCTCACAGATTATCATTTTATATCCAGGTTAGGTAATAAATGTCTTCTCCTCTAAACAAAAGCACTACAAAATTATTTCAAAGTTAAGAAGCACTAAACTGTCCTTGAGGTTTTGAATTCTTACTTTCAAGGCACTGTCCAACAGTCAGTTCTGCGGCCTTTCCTCCTGAAGAGAATTTATGGCTAAAATCTACCTCTTAAAGAACATGGTAAATGACACCAAAATGTGGGACACGGGGTAAAAAAAAATCAACACAAATATTTCCAAGTCACAAATTGCTCAAAGCAGAGTCCTGTGGATTAACTGGCAATAAAAACTTCCTGGGATGAGCAGGTCATTTGCCACAGCTTGAAAGCAAACACAGAAAATTAATTAAACTGGTTGAGCTGTAGATAAATCACCTGAAGTTGTATCCACAGAATGATGGTTTTTTCTCCCTATTTGTTTCAGTGATATGATGTTTGCATGAAAAATACTCCAGGACAGGAAATACACCAAAAGCCACTGTCTGGATCAACAAAGAACCCAAACAGCATCCAGGGCTTTGGGGTGTCCTCATGGCCTTCAACACAAGCACCTCCAGTGAAATCCAGCACAAGCCTGGTTTTAAAAACCCTCTTGTTTAGAAAACTTAGAGACCAGCCCTGGTGTTGCAGTAGGTGGCAACTTCCTTCTAGCACAACTACAATCCATGTGTGATGCAAAGAATGATCCCACAGACAAATACAAGTTGGGAGGAGAAAGGATTGAGGGCAGCCCTTAAAAGAATAATTTGGGGGTGATGGTGGACTAGAAGCTCAGCATGAGCCATCAATGTGCACTTGCAGATCAGAAACCAACCAGGTCCTGGGCTGCAGCCCCAGCAGTGTGGCTAACAGGTCAGGGGAGGTGACTGTCCCTTTCTACTCTGCTCTGCTGAGACCCCACCTTCAGTGCTGGTTCCAGTTGTGGAGTCCCCAACATCAGAAGGACACAGAGCTCCTGGAAGGTGTCCAGAGGAGAGGCACTCAAATGCTCAGAGGGCTGAGCACCTCCCTGGGAAGCCAGGCTGAGGGATTGGGGTTGTTCAGCCTGGAGAAGAGGAGGCTCCCAGGTGACCTTAGAGCAACCTTCCAATATCTGAAGGGTCTACAAGAAAGCTGGGGGAGGGCTTTGGACATGGGGGCATAGGGAGAGGACAAGGGGCAATGGGTTAAAACTTGAAGAGGGGAGATTGAGGTTGGACATGAGGAGGAAATTCTTTAATTTGAAGGTGCTGAGCCCCTGTCCCTGGTTTCCCAGAGAAGCTGTGGCTGCCCCATCCCTGGCAGTGTCTCAGGTCAGGTTGGATGGGGGCTTGGAGCAACCTGGGCTGGTGGGAGGTGTCCCTGCCCATAGCAGGGGGTTGGATCTAGATCATCTTTTAAGAGCCCTTCCAATCCAAACCATTCTATGATTCTAAGGATGAGAAAAAAAATACATATTATTCTTGAATAGGTTAGAGCAGAGATATCTTCATTTCACCATCAAAAACTAGGAATTTGTGATCATGCACTTCCCAACACCTGCAGTTTCCCTGTCACTACAGATTTCACTATATATGTATTTTAGTGAAAAAGTTTATAACCCTCAACTCCTTTTTTTCTTCTTTCTTTTCTTTTGGTTATAAAAAAGGAAGAGGTGCTTCAGAGGGTTCAGTATTTAACAGCTTCGTCCACAGGATGTTAATTCCAAGAATCCCCCTCAGAGCTTAATCTTTTCTTAGTGTATAATTTGATTTGTGAAGCCTTTTGATGTATACTTGGGGAAAGAGCAGCAGCTTCTTCTCTCCATGATTTACTGTTATGGAAACTCCTCTGTTACAATGAAGAGATCAGTAAATTGTGATATAATTAAATGCTCCAAGATTTGACACCCTGACTATAAAAGATTTGTTATTGATCTCTCCTAGGATGGCATTAAAGCCTACTCAAGGGCCAGGCTCCCAGCAGAAATGTGATGATGGTGGTGATGATGATGCAAACCTGTGGCTTCCAAAGCTGTTGCGTGGGATGAGTCTCGCCGTGGGAGTCAGTCGAGCTAGTGCTGGCTCGGATGGTATCAGGAGCTAACTTTGATCCGTCCGGCTCTGGAATCCTCTCCGGAAGCCACACCTACCGAACCCGGGCATGCGTGCCTGGGCTAGCCCCAGCTGGGCACAGGCGGGGGGGGCACCGTCTGGGCACTTGCTGCCTACATTTCCCCCCTTTTTTTTTTTTTTTTTTTTTTTAATGGGGGAAAAGATGACAAATACGCGAAGATCTTAGCTGCGTGGTGCCTCGTTGTTCAGAGCCGGTGGTACTGGTCTGCAGGGGGAGATTGGTGAAGACGACGAAGCTGCAGAAGCTGAGGGTTAAAGGCATCATCTGCGAAGCCTGCAGGCTCCTGGAGGTGATCAACAGGATGATGGAGCTGGGCTTTTCCCAGCAGTGTATGGCAGGAGGACCAGAGACAAGGAGCAGGAGTAGAAACATAAAGAGCTTGGGGTTAAGGATTCCCTCGTACAGCCACTTTAGTTTAGGGGCTGATTTTATCTTCGCAGCCTTCCGTGGGGCCGGGGGCGGCATCGGGGGTTGCTCTCCGCGGCAGCCGGGGGTGCCGCCAGCCGCGGTTTCCGCCCCATCATTTTCCGGTGTTTCGACTTCCTCCAGGGGTGGTGCCGACGGAGTTGCGCTCGGCGCTGTCCCGGGCTCCCCACCCTCGGAGGGCGGCGCCGGCGGGGCTGCGCTCGGCGCTGTCCCGGGCTCCCCCCCCTCGGGGTGCGGCGCCGACGGAGCTACACTCGGCGCCCTCCCGGGCTCCTCCCCTTCGAAGGGGGGTGCCGAGGGGGTTACTGTGGGCATTTCCTTCAGGGGAAATACCTCGGTTTTTCGTAATGGGGCCGCGGCGGTGGCCATTGCCACTTCTATTTCGGCTTTCAAGCAAGCTAATAGATTGCAAACGGTTCGCCAGGTGTTGTCCGCACCAATAATGTCGCCGTTGGCTGAAGTTGCACCAGGGGAGGTTTAGCCCAGATCTGAGGATGAATTTCCTTCCTGAGAGAGCAGTCAGGTGTAGGAATGGGCTGCCCAGGGAGTCCCCATCCCTGGAGGGATTTAAAACCATGTGGATGAGGCACTGAAGGACATGCTCTGGTGGGCATGGTGATATTTTATTTTATTTTGGTTTGTTTGGGGTGGGGAGGATGTTGACAGTTGTACATAGTGATCTTAGAGGTCTTCTGCATCCATGACAATTCTGTGATATAGCTCAGAGACCTGAACTTGTCCATGCTCTAGGATGCAGCATGTTGTACCTGAGTTTCATCATAACCTGTTGTAAGAGCAAAGCCTGAGTCCTACAGCCAACCCCACTGATTCTGTTGCTGTCTGGAAGAAGCAAAGATAGTAACCCTACTTCTGACTGATCAGACATCCTTGAAGCTGATAGTGATGACTTCTGTAGCAAAAAAGAGGGGACACTGAGATGAGATATTCAGAAGAAATTCTTTGGTGTGAAGGTGCTGAGCCCCTGTCCCAGGTTTCCCAGAGAAGCTGTGGCTGCCCCATCCCTGGCAGTGTCTCAGGTCAGGTTGGATGGGGCTTGGAGCAAACTGGGCTGGAGGGAGGTGTCTTTGCCCACGGATCATCTTTAAGGTCCCTTCCAACCCAAACCAGTCTGGGATTCTGTGCTGCTGGGCACTGGAGTTGCTCAATGTTGGGTTTTCCTTTTTTATTTTTTTATTAATTTTTTTTATGTGTGCCCTTCACAAAACCTTCATCATTGTGTAGAGTCAATTCTGTTTCATAAGATCCCAAGAAGAATTCCCATGCCTTCTGATACACACTTCTGTATTTGAGACATTTCACCTTCCCAGCCAAACCATTACTTTCCTGTAGTATGAATTTCATTTTTCTGCTACAGGTTCCTTTTGTTAGGAGTCTGAGGGGATTTTCTTGAGTGAAAACACTTGTAATCACTCTTTAGGACTACAAACTGTTGCTTCAAAGTGCACTTTTTAAGCTCAGTTGAAGCTGATGCTAGATTGAAAACTGTCTTAAAGTTGTTAATGTGTTTCTGTTGAAACCTTGCAGTGCTACTGCAATGCATTTATAAATAATTCAGTGCTTTCCAGCTGCAAGTGGCTTTGATCAGCAGATTTTCTGCTGAATGAGAAAAAAATCTTGTAGGTAGTGCTGTTAAGAGTGAAAAACGTGTGGCATGAGGAGAAAATGCATAACTGATCTTTTAATTTGGCTTTTTTCTAAGGAAATGTCTCCATGGTGATAAGAGATGCAGGTAGCTGTGTATTTTCTATTACTGTGTATGAAACCCTCTAGCTGATTTTTTAAAAATAGGAAGTAATGAGCATCTGGGATGGAATTCTCAACCATTTTCTCAACCATTCTCAATGGAATTATCAACCATTTTTCAGTGATGACCCTAAGTGCTCTGAGTAAAATTCTCAGAGCTCTGTAAAGCTTATGTGCTTTAAACCCGTAAGTCCAGGTTGGAAACTGAGGTATAAAAGCAATTAAATTTAAAAAACCAAAAAGTATAAAAAATGAAGTGTGAAAAAAATTATATTTTTCTTCTATGTTAGCACAGTTTTTAATTATTTAGTTGTGTGCTTTGTCCTTGGGCATGGGTATAACTCTTGAGTTCTTGGGTTTGCAGAATTGAGAACTATCTTATCTGCAAATGAAAGTTCATTGCTTATCCAAGAATAGGTTTTGCTTTCAATGTAAGTATCTGTTGGCTTTGTGAACTGAAATTTTGGTGAGTTCCACCTTAATAAAGTGGTTAAGTTTTTTCCATCATCTTTCTAGAATGACACATCTCTGACATCATCTTATTTCATGGTGTGCATGACATTTTTTCTACCTTTTTTAGGCTGGAAGTAATCAGACTAATTGTCATTATTGTCAGTTTTCATGTTGTATTGTTCTTAAAAGAAGAAAGAGCATTCATTCTCTCTGTTTTCCCTTAGATTTGGGCAGTTGCTTTTATAAAATAAGGATGAGGAGGAAACTAACCAAATATATCATGTGTCACTGTGTTTGGCAGAATGATGAAAAATCATTCCTGTTCATTACATCTCCTCCATGCTTTTCTTGGGCTAATGAGTATTTACTGAAAACACTGTTTATTGATTTAATATAGATATTGCTGAAGTCTTCTTAAAGCTTTCTTCAACAAGGATCTCTGTGTAGAGAGCAAAAGATATTTTAATTTTACTGGGCATTTGTTTATTGAAATTTTCCAGTATTTTTCAGCAAAGGAACCTTCTGTTTAGTAGGGGCCACACTCAACTGAAAACACTGAAATTTTTTAGTGTGTGGTTGTGCTAAAATTCCATTTTACCCATTGCTTAGGAGCAGCTTTGACCCATGCTCATAATGAGATGTGATTGCTGGATCAAAACTCTTTAGGCTGCTCACCTAGGAAGATAAACAGATTTTTCTCCCAGGTGGCTTTATCCTCTGTGAGCATTCTGGTTGTCCTAACTTTTTTTTTTTTTTTAATTTCCTTTGATGTCCAGGGTGCTTTTGGGAAGCTCTTTAATGTATAGCTTCCTCATTCACTGGAGAATAGAGATGGGACAGTTGGAGCAGAAAATGAGTGAAACTGTGTTCCCCAAATCAAAGGGGTTTTTTAAGGAGAAAAATTTGAAGAAAAAAACACCAATAAACCAAGAAGCCAGGTTGTTGCATGAATGCTTCAAAGCTGTTTGGTTTCTAATTTAAGTCTCATTTGAAAACATAAGAACAGAAGAGTTGCTTCTCATACAAGAGTCCTGTTTGGGTTTTTTTTATTATTATTTCTATTTTAAATTTTAGCTTTGTGGGCATTTCAAACTTGAAATGAAGTGTGTAAATTGAGCAGAAAATATGAGGTATATAGAGCATTCTATGCTTTTATTCAGCTCATCTTTCTGTCTTCTCTTAAAGGAGGGAAATAAATGGTGTTAAGTAAGAGCCATTGGCCAGATAAGAAATCTTCTCAGATTGATCTGAATGTAGGGGTAGAACCTTTTGAGCCAATGAAACCTGATGATGGAAAAATCTTATTTTAGAAATAACCAAAATAAAAAAGCTCCCAGTTTTCTGTAATCAAGCCCACATAACACAAGTAAGATGGTGGTGATAGAGTTATAAATGAAGAGCCAATTTATCCTTCTGTTAATATATAATAAAAAAACCAATTCCTCCTTCCTTTATTCCTTCTCTGTTGGTACTGGGGTGACAAAGGAATTTGTGTCGCATGGCCCTTTATGGCTTTGTGTAGGCAGCAAGTGCCCAGACGGTGCCCCCCCCGCCTGTGCCCAGCTGGGGCTAGCCCAGGCACGCATGCCCGGGTTCGGTAGGTGTGGCTTCCGGAGAGGATTCCAGAGCCGGACGGATCAAAGTTAGCTCCTGATACCATCCGAGCCAGCACTAGCTCGACTGACTCCCACGGCGAGACTCATCCCACGCAACATCTGGTGGAGAATGCGGGCATTAATTTCGGTCTAAACTGTCTCCCCGAGCGTTTCGTCCGAAAGTGACCTTTCTCCACAGACCGTTCGATACCCTGAAAGATTCGGGTAAGAGAAACCCTTTCCTCTTTTCGACATCGACATCAGTAAAACCGATGATGGAATCCTATGTAAGCAAACCTACCGGCACCGCCGTTGCCGATCAGATTACAACCCAGGCGGAAACGCAGGAAAACCTCCGCTACCCGAGTCCTGAAACGGCCTGGGACCTGTGGGGGGAGGTGTACAACCCGCTGGCAAGTTTCCACTATAAGGAGACCAACGGCGACATTATTGGTGCGGACAACACCTGGTGAACCGTTTGCAATCTATTAGCTTGCTTGAAAGCCGAAATAGAAGTGGCAATGGCCACCGCCGCGGCCCCGTTACGAAAGACCGAGGTATTTCCCCTGAAGGAAATGCCCACAGTAACCCCGCCGGCGCCGCCCTCCGAGGGGGGGGAGCCCGGGACAGCGCCGAGCACAGCCCCGTCAGCGCCATCCCCGGAGGAAGGAAAAAACGAACAAGTGTATCTGGGGCTGACTGCGGGCAAGCCTGCCATAAAGGGCATGTCCGGGAAGCCCCACCAAACCGTGACCGAACTCCTATCGGATATCGGCCCGGAAGTCAAAACACCGGAAAATGATGGGGCGGAAACCACGGCTGGCGGCACCCCGGGCTGCCGCGGAGAGCTACCCCCGGCGCCGCCCCCGGCCCCGTGGAAGGCTGCAAAGATAAAAGCAGCCCCTAAACTAAAGTGGCTGTACGAGGGAATCCTTAACCCCAAGCTCTTTATGTTTCTACTTCTGCTCCTTGTCTCTGGTCCTCCTGCCATACACTGCTGGGAAAAGCCCAGCTCCATCATCCTGTTGATCACCCCCAGGAGCCTGCAGGCTTCGCAGATGATGCCTTTAACCCTCAGCTTCTGTGGCTTCGTCGTCTTCACCAACCTCTCCCTGCATACCAGTACCACCGGCTCTGAACAACGAGGCACCACGCAGCTAAGATCTTCGCGTATTTGTCATCTTTTCCCCCATAAAAAAAAAAAAAAAAAAAAAAAAAAAAGGGGGAAATGTAGGCGGCAGGTGCCCGGACGGTGCCCCCCCCCCGCCTGTGCCCAGCTGGGGCTAGCCCAGATGCGCATGCCCGAGTTCGGGAGGTGTGGTTTCCGGGGAGAATTCCAGAGCCAGACAGATCAAAGTTAGCTCCTGATACTATCCGAGCCAGCACTAGCTCGACTGACTCCCACGGCGAGACTCATCCCACGCAACATGATTGCCCTTCTCTGGACTCTGAAGCCCAAAAAGGCCTAATAAAACTGTTTAGAGACAGAGTTTTTGGGCTTCATCTGGGCTTTTTGGGCTTTTTGGGCTTCATCTCTCCAGCAGCTCAATGTCTGTCTTGTAGTGAGAAGCCCAGAACTGAACTCAGTATACATTTTAATATCACCTTTTCTCCTAATTCTACCCAACCCCTATGAGCACCAGGAGGATGACAGAAACCTCTGTCTTCGTATTGTTCCCTGAATCTCCTACAACAGCCAAAGAAATCAACAAACGATGACACTGATAGAATTCTGTGCTGACTTTGGAGAAGTGCAACCAAGTTCTTAGTGGTTTCCATGGGAACAATTGTGTTAAGAGCGTAGAAAAAAAGGCACTCTGGATAGTTTTGCTAGCCCCATAGAGTCATCTCACTTTAAATGTGTATGTCTAATTAGGGAGGTGTATGGCAACCTCTAGTGGTGCATGTGTGCTTAGAAACCAGGAAACATTCCAACAGATGAAGCTGTAAGGAAAAGTATTTGCCTTAAGTCATCTTCTTGTCAGTGATTTTATCAGAAAGACATGGCCCTGAGATGTCAGAATGCAGCTGCTCAGGGAAAGCCCTTCCTCTCCATTTCCAAGCACTACCTGAATATCATCAAACCTCTTTCCAAAGAAGTTAAAGAAATTAAAGCCAAGTGACTCACAGTTTTAAGTGACAAATCCAACACATGCACTAATAATGACGTGCCTGGCTTTACTTTTTGATAATTGTGTTTGAAGTTTAGAAAGCAAGACAAGGAAAAACCTACCCTGGTTGCAGGGCTGTAGCACTCCACTTGGATCTTATTATAAATCATCTATTACTTTTTTTTGTTTGTTTCACTTCCAGCAGCTTCTTCTAATAGATTTAGAGAAATCTGTCAATTTTCATGCTCCCTGGAATGTGATACAAATTACCCAACATGATGAATTTGTGTTTTACTGAGCTCTTAAGACGCTACATTGAATATTCACAGCTAATTCTTTCCTAGAAAATAGCCTTCAGAATTTAAAACAATTTTCAGTCTGTGCTCAGAATAGGATTTGGAAAAAGCCTGCATGGAAATCGATTTACTTCTCACATTAAGAAAGGAATCATTAGAGCATCTAGTGAGGCTTAAATTATGACTGCTGTATTGATAAAATTTGAAGTTGTGTTTCACAGCTACTTAATTTAAAGACCCATACCCCAAAATACTTCATGCAATATAAAGCATCATCCTCTTTTTAGGCTTTTCCTTACCAGGAAACACTTGCTGAGTTTGGATGCTCAAGTTTATTCTCTCAGAGATGCTTGCAAGCTGGTGGCAGAACCAGAAGAGAAATTTAAATATAAATATTCTGCTTTTGCCAAAATGGAGCAAGGTGGGCCCATCAGTGCTGGCTACATTTAATAACAGGGGCTAAGAGATTTCATAAGGTGAAATGAATAAATGAATTTCAAGCCTCACAGGGAAGCCAGCAGAGAACATGTTTAGGCATTTCATAATCCAACTAAATCAAATTAATCCAGCTGAGATTACTTTGAACCAGGAGTTTCAAGTTTGAACAGCAGATGTCCATAAACTAAGAGCATTTTGACCAAAAGCCAAGCCACTCATGAAACTACACTAGATGGTGTTGCCTCTGCCGAGGCGTGGCGACCTGGTTCAGGAGCGGCACGGCGGCCCACCCTCGGCCGCTCGGGCCATAAGCTCACAGACACCAGTGTGGCGGACAGCAAGATGGCGTTTATTAACTGGTTACACGGGGCTATATAGCCTCGGCTCACTGCGCCGCTTCTGCTTATGTCATAAACTGGGCGTTGCTAACTAACAAATGGGGGTTAAGTGACTTCATTGAGAGGAGGGTACGACACGTATGACACGTACTGCCTGTACAACACGTGACTGCCTGTACAACATGAGATCTTCCGATCGCCTGTCCCTAATTTCCCACATTTCCCCCCTCCCTCATGCTTAACTAAAAACGTATGAAGCATAAAGGTTGTAAAAGTGCAAAGGCTATTAAATGTAACGGCTATTAAAACTGATACATGGTAAAAACCGATAAGCGGTAAAAGGCAATGTAACATGTCCGCAACAAGCGTGCCTTAAAGCAATTGTTGGCGGCCAACAAATAAAATGTTAACTTTTTCCAAACGGTTTTTAACAAACAACACTAATTTGTTCAATATGCAAGGCCCAAAAATCAGCGTCAGGAGTATTATAGTAAGAGGGCCTATTAAAGTGGAAATAAGGGTGGTCAGCCATGGGGACTGATTGAACCATGACTTGAACCATCCCTTTTGAGCTTCCCTTTCACTCTTTCTCTGGGCTACCCTTTCTCTTAGTTCGGCCATCGAGTCTCGTACGACTCCAGTATGGTCTGCATAAAAACAATACTCTTCCTTCAAGGCGGCACACAGGTCTCCTTGCTGCACGAACAAGAGGTCTAATCCTCGCCTGTTCTGCAGGACAACTTCCGAAAGCAAGGAGAGGGATTTCTCTAAAAAGGAGATAGATTTCTTAATTCTCTGTAAGTCCTTGTCAATGGTCATCTGCAGCTGAGAAAGTCCTTGGTGTTGAGTCACAAGGGCCGAAACACCTGTGGCTGCACCCGTAGCTCCTAAACCGAGGAGCATTGCAATGGTTATGCCTGTTATTACTTCCCTTCTGTGGAGCCGGTTGGGTTCCTCTAAAAGGTGATACACTTCTTGGTGATACAGGACTCTAGGAACAATTAGAACTTGGACACAAAAATCAGCAGAGTTATCGAATTTATCAAGGAGTACACAGGGGCTTACTCCAGATTGCCGACAGACCCATATTCCTGATGTAGACGGGATCGCCCACTTATAGATCCCTTTTTTAGGCTTGATAAATTCAGTGCAGATATTGCCCATCTGCCTTGCTAAAGTTGCATTGCCGAAGCACTTGCCTTGGCCTGTGACCTGACTCAGGGTACTTCCTCTCCGGGGAGTGTCCCACCTGCACTGGTGTGGATTCTCAGCCATTGAATAGTTAAAAGGGACATTAAGGGCAACACCCTCATAAAAAGGGGGCTTTGCATTGTAGCATAACCAGCATGTTTTTGTGAGGTTCGGGTTAGATTGGTTCAACGATAAAAAGGTAGCATTCAATACATAAAAAAATGGATCGTAAGGAGTTGGTTTATCTAAAAGGCTGGATGGGAAGGGGGTAGAATTTAATAGTTGTGTATTAAGGGTAAAATTGGCACTAGTTGTGGTCTCCCTCTTGGGCCCACCTGCTGTAAGAATTAGATTGGGTCCGATTGATCAGGATACCGGCGGTAAGAGCCTGATAATTTGTATGTTCACCCAAATGTCGTGAAAAGCACGAGCAAACACCAACCACACCTTACCCGTGGCCCAGCTCTCATGGGTCGGCTGTAAAATCGTCGTTGTGTAGCTCGTACAATCATGTTTTCTCCCGTCTTGGGGTATGTATATTTGCTTGTCACTTCCGAATTTTGGTTCGCGACAGCCCTGGGGAGCGTACCTGACTTGCAGGAACTTATCAGGTTGCTGCGGTTGCCATCTATCGCTTGTCACGATAGTTTCACAACCCCAATACCCACAGTATCCGTACCCTGGATAGTTACAGTAATTCTTGCCTGGGTTGGAAGCAGGGCACCAATAGGTTTGGTATAGTGATTAATCTCCAAATTTAGGGAATCCTAGTTGTGGGGGAAAAATGTCCCTTAGCTTAAACTCAAAAGATGGGCTGCCCGGTGTGATGGTTTCCTTGATAGCGTTATCGCTCGAGAGATGGCGTAAGACCCACCTGAACGACTGGTGAGGGTAATGCCCTGCATTGGCCTGCCCTCTGCCAACAAACCCTAAAAGCAAGATCACACAGAGATACCCTTGTTGCTTGGATCTCACTGGTGTGGGATTCTCGGGAGCTGTTGGGATGTTCGATAGTTTGCCGCTTTCCTCAGGTACTGGGGTATACGAGTTACGGGGGCGTCCGAGGATCCAGTCCTGCAAATAAAACCTCACAATTCTCAGTAGTTCTACTCTGAAGGTCTGGTTTGATAGACTTAAGAGGACACCATTTGACTCTACCGTCTTTTTTAACCACTGCATACCCTTGCCCCGTGAGCACCAGTCTCCAGTCTCGTTCCCATCCCCCTAGTTCGTTTTTAACTATAACCTGTGGGCCTTCCTCTAGTGCTCAGGTGGCCCAGTGTCTCTGGGTGGGGCTGTTCGTCTCATCTCCCCTAGGGTATTGATTTAATGCTAGCAGAGCGGTTGCCAGTATGCGCGCTTGGTCTCTCGGGGGAATGAAATTAGTAAAACCCCCTGTTTTTGCCAATACCTCCAATTTGGCTTTCAGAGTTTGATTTGCTTGCTCAACAATGGCCTGCCCTGTGCTATTGTATGGGATGCCATGTACTAAAGTGATACCCCATTTTGAAACAAATGCTTGGATCGATTTTGAAACAAAATTCAGGCCGTTGTCTGTCTTGATCTGTTTTGGAACACCAAGCCACGCCATGGCCGTTAGCCAATGTTGGATGGTTGCTTTGGAGTCAGTTTTTTGATGTTGTGTGGCCACGATCACCTCGCTATATGTATCCACAGTCACTGCAAGCCATGCTCGGGGTCTAAGAAGCTGACATAATGTAAAGTCTGTTTGCCATATTTCTGCGGCCTTGAGGCCTCTGGGGTTGACGCCGCTAGACCACAGTGGTGATTTCTGGCAGTAGGGGCAAGTGGCGACGACATGTTTCGCATCCATGACTGAAATCCCGCATTTTTTCGCGAGTGCTTTAGCTCCAATATGAAGGGGCTCACGTAGTTGACGGGCATCTCTCAACGTCCACAATCCTCTTGCGGCGGCATCTGCCTTGTCGTTGCCGAATTGAAAGAATCCCTTAACTGGATTATGGCTGTTGACGTGGATGATAGATATGGTGCCTTTTCGCGAAGAAAGTGCCCCTTCAAGCACTGACACGCCGGGTCCAGACATGGCTAGGCAGAGCTTAGCCACAAATATAGAGTCGGTTACAATGTTGAGGTGCTCTTCTGGGAACAATCCACATGCTAGTACTACAGCGGCTGCTTCGAGTTGCTGGACTAAAGTGTAGGATCAGTTGTTTTGATGCATTGCCACTGTTCTCCTGACTGCCATACCGCTGCTGCGGTGGAGGTTAGCGAAGATGCGTCTGTGAAGACCGTGGGTCCTGCTCGTGGCCGGTCAATTATCTTTGGTGGGAGGTCGATGTCGACGATCGCAAGCAACTGAGTTTTGCTGCATAGCGAATCTCTCCTCCAAATCCAGCAAGGGCTATGGCTAGATGCTCTGATATTGTCGCTGACTGTGCGGAAAGTTGTTTGCAGAAGGGCAGATATATCTTGGCAGGTTCAATGCCCAAATGCCTTTGATGTAAACACTAAAAATACAAAATTATGTCTCTTGAATCAATCTTTTTTTTCCTTCTCCCTGCTATGTTGCAACATTTTGTCAATTAGCATATGTTTACCTCACCATATGCCTGACAGACACCTAAAAGATAAGAATGCTTATCAGGTCGTCTCCTGGTGCATGATGGAGACAATGAAGGTAGCAGGACACCCAAGAAGACTAAAAGATAAGGATGACTCATCTCCGGGAAGTCTGGAAATCTGTATGTATCAGGGACTTATGTAAAAAAGGGACCCCTTTTCTTTTCCTGTATAAAAATCGCTCAAAAAGAACCGAAAAGGTAGCCAGCAGCTCAAAGGAGCCAGCAGCTCAGAAGGACACGTGGAAGCCAGCTCCTGTGACTACAAACTCCAGCCAGCTCAGCGCAAAAAGGCGGCAAACAGCTCTAAAGGCCCAAGCGGAAAGCGGCGAGGCGGCTTTCTTCTAGACCCCCCCTCTCTCGGCACTTCGGCTTCAGCTACGGGACAGAGAAGCGGCAGGAGCAACAGACCCTACACACCCGACTGCAGCCAGAGGCCAAGGCCAGCGGACGGTGATAACACCTTAATTATCCTCCTTCTTTTCTCTTCTTAACGACTCTTCTCTCCAAAGTAACTAATTGTATAAATCCTAAATAAATCCTTTTAACTTGTTTAAATCATAAAGCCTGGTTATTTTTGTAAATTCACGCGTCGTCTATGAGTAGTGGCTGAAATTTCCTCACAAACAAAATATAAATAATAACTCGGATCGTAACAGCCTTAGGGCAAGTTTCCTGCCTTTCATGATAAGGCTGCTAAGACACTCAACTCCCGGGGAAAAAGCACGTGATGGTTTTCCTAAGACTACCCATTGTATCGGTTGGGCTTTGTCGGGGGGTCCTTGTGTTGCCCGTAGTCAAGACACAAACCAACAGAGTGTCAGTTTATGCGGTGCTTTATTCGGGGCCCGGGAAACCTGAGGACTAGCGTCCCAAGTCAGGATTCCAACGATCCCCGTTTTCGGTTCAGCTTTTATACCCTTTTACAATGAAGCCTTCGTGCGGAATTTCAGTTGCGAAACAGTTACATACATCATGCAGATAACAATAGAGAGACATCCACGAACCACAAATCTCTCATACTTTTTCAACTTAAGATATTGTTTTGACTGTCTCCCACCACCAACCCCCCCTTACATGCGTAATAACCCTTATCTTCAATGTCAGCTTACTTTTCTTCATGTTCTGTATGCTTGACTAATCCCCTTTGATAAGCTGTTCCCCTCTTCCCAGCACATTCCTTGTTGATAAACTGTTCCCCTCTTCTCAGCACATTAACACATTTCTTGCCAGTTTCCCGTGGCAACGTGGCCTGCCTGGCCACACGTAAAACATGCCATCGCACTAGTTACGGCAGAGTGAATGGCTGCCTGGATTGGAGCTAGATGTTCCTCTTTTGCGACATGCCTAATCATGTCCATGATACCTGACCCGGGTGGTAGTGACCGTAAGATGTCCTTAGTGGCTGAATTGCATTGTTGGCGCAAACACTCCGCTAACACAGGACCCTTTGCTTCCGAAGGTAGAGCTGAGGAATCAAGTGCTGCCTGGAGGCGGTCCACAAATTGTGTAAAACTTTCACTCTCACTTTGCTTCATAGTAGACCATGGTGATGGTCTAGCAATAACCTTAGAAGCAGAGCGAATAGCCTCTCTAGCGGCGCGGGTAGTTGTCATAACCTCATGGGCCCAAAGGCCCTCGGCCTGTGCCTGGGGAGTGATCATGGTTGGGTCTGTGCCCATTAGCCGCTGTATACTGGAACCATGCAGCGGGTGGTCTGCCCCAGTCACTAAGGCTAGTTGCTTTATGCAGTTGTCCTCCCATTCTTGTTTAAAAACGATCATCCCCGCCCCATCAAAAATTAGTCTGCAAGTTTGTTTAATGTCAAATGGGAGCATGTCATCTCCTCCAAAAACGCTATCGATGAGAGTGGAAACCATAGCCGAATTAATCCCTTTGTCCGTAATTGCTTTAACAATTGCTTGCACATCCTTAGGGTAGGTCCTCTGGTTTCCGCCTTGCCCTCCCACTCGGACCGGAAACGCTAGCGCGGCTGATGGGGCCCAATCGGCGCATGCTATTTTTATTTTCTTCCAGTCTGTAAGTGGAGTTCGTTCCTTTTCTAACTTCCCCTTAACCCAAGTAGGAGCATTGTGGTTACTAATCTTGTATACCCTCGCTTCCTCTTTGTCGGAGGCGGAGTCGGCTACAGACCACTTGTCAAACCATTCATCCCAGCTAGAGTCTGACTCGGGTCCGGAAGTCGGCTGACTGGATGCTTCCGGACTCCGGAACCTTTTCGTTTGGCTCCGACCCCTCCCCTTTCTCCTCGGATTAAGCCGCTCCTTCCCCCTAGGCTCACCCCACCTCCTGCTGGGGGAGGCTCTCTGGTTGGTCCTGATTTCCCGCCCAGGTCTCCTCCCTCTCTCCCGCTCACGCGCGTCTGCGCCATCTAGCGGACCTTCTCTGTTCCCGCATACCACATCCGCATGCCTCCCATCCTCCCGGGGTTCAGTGCCATTTTGTGGCGCATAAGGCGGGGGCCTTTCCCGGCCCCTCTCAGACCCCAAATCAATGGCAGCGTTCCTGGCCTCCTCCGCCAGCCCGTCCCAAAATGATTGCGCCTGCTCTCCTCCCCCAACAGGTGTGTCTGGGCCCAGGGGCTGCGGAGAGGGTCCTCGCGGCTGCAAATCCCTGCACTTGGCAAGACTGCAATCGTTTATAGTCTGTGTAGACGCCCCAATCCCCAGCCAGGGTGCGGCCAGCAAGCAGTCTTGCGCGGTTTTCCAAGTCTCTTGCTCTTGCTGAGCTTTTTGCAGAGCCTGTACGACTCTCCCCCCATGATTTAAGATTCCGCCCCGAACCCGAGGACATTGTTTCCTCGGCCAGAGCCTTAGTGCACTTGTCCCATATTTCTGGGTGGAGTATGTCCACTGGTCAGTCAATGACCCCAATTCGCAACAGCCTCAACACCGCGAGCGTAAAATCTTTTGGTTTACAATCGATACCCCATTGCTTATGAATCTGAGATACGACCTTCGCGAGAGCTTCCATCCTCTTCGCTGGTCCGGGAGCGTCCTCCCCGCCGAGCTGGTCCAGCCGCTTTGGCTGCCCTTCACCCGTCCAGGCGATTCCCGTTTCCCGGATAGTGTCCCGGGTTTCGGCACCTCTGCCTCTGTTGCCTCTGCTGAGGCGTGGCGACCTGGTTCAGGAACGGCACGGCGGCCCACCCTCGGCCGCTCGGGCCATAATCTCACAGACACCAGTGTGGTAGACAGCAAGATGGCATTTATTAACTGGTTACATGGGGCTATATAGCCTCGGCTCACTGCGCTGCTTCTGCTTACTTCATAAACTGGGCGTTGCTAACTAACAAACGGGGGTTAAGTGACTTCGCTGAGAGGAGGGTACGACACGTACTGCCCGTACAACACGCAACTGCCCGTACAACACGAGATCTTCCTATTGCCTGTCCCTAATTTCCCACAAGATGGCTACAAGACTACTGAGTGGTGATAACAGGCTGGGGCTAGTAAGATAACCTCTTCCTGGCCCAAATGTAACCTGAGGAACACATCTTCCTTTGGCCTGCAGAAACAGCAGTAGAAGAAAAAGGAATAAAATCAGAAACAAGGAACATAGGAAAAAGATCTGAAGTGGGAAACAAAGCATCCCACTACTAACCTGACCAAGTTTTTGAGCACCAAGACAATGTATCTCACACCACACCAAGAGCTGTGACTTCAGAGCTCAAAGTGAGTGGAACTGTGCTGACATATTTGCTAAGGCTGCCAGACAATTTGTATGAAGGTACTTGTCCTATCAGAAAGAAAAAAGAAAGCACCCCACATTAAATTGTTCTTTTAATACACAATAACACCTACTGCAGGAATCATTCAAAAGGCTGAGTAATACACCACAGAATCACAGAATGTCAGGAGTTGGAAGGGACCTCGTTGCTTTAAAGGATGTGGTCAAAAGCATAGAGCAGAAATTTAAAGTGTATGTACTTTGGGATGTTTTAAATATGCTTTTCTTAAAGCATACTTATAAAAGAATGATATGTGTATGTCTTCCTATCTTTAGCAATGCTGATTTACAATGAGGTCACAGGTGTAACATACTGAAAGACATTCTTCTCCTCTCCCTTCCTCTCTCCTTTTTATTGTCTTATCCTAAAATTTTCTGCTTCCTAACTCATCTCCCTATTAATTGTTTAAAGCATTATAGATATCCCACAACTATAATCACATGATACTTCAGATATCTTGTCCCCTTGTTAGCATCCCTGAAAGCATTTGAGCAGGTAGCAGCTCAAATGATGCCCCTGACAAAGTCCAGGCTTATCACAGAACCAAATTTATTCACTTATCCAATCCAGTATGGATTTATTTTCCTTATTCAGGTCTAAAATATTAATTTACATAACATAATCCTGTTGCGTGAGACGAATCTCGCCGTGGGCGCGAGCTCGGTTTGCGAGCAGAGTCAATCGAGCTAGTGTTGGTTCGGATTAGTATCAGTGAACTAACTTCGATCCGCCTGGCTCTGGGACCTGCTGGAACCACACCCTGCCGAACCCGGGCATGCGCCCCCTGGGCCAGCCCCAACTGGGCACAGGCAGGGTGAGCACCATCCGGCCCCTACACCTGCTGCCTACATTTCCCCCCTTTTTTTTTTTTTTTTTTTTTCTTTTTTTTTTTTAAGTTTTTATGGGGGAAAAGATGACAAATACGCGAAGATCTTAGTTGCGTGGTGCCTCGTTGTTCAGAGCCGGTGGTACTGGTCTGGTCGGGGCAGGGCGTGTCCATTTGCTGGGCACCCAGAGAGGCCCAGAGTCTGTGGATACACAGCTGTACCCTCTCCCGGTGAACAGCAATGGTCTTGGCCCCATCCATTGACCTGTTGTTGGTTCTTTGTAATAAATTTGGACTTCAGGCATGCTGATGACTTTCTGCGACGAGTAATGTAGAAGGACGGGTGGCTCTTGGGAGTCGCGGCTTAGGCTCAGAAAATTTAGAGTGAAGAGCGCTTTACTAAGCTGCGTCTGTGGGTCCATATTTTCGCTGTCTTTTTGTTTCTGTAGGTATGTCTTCAGGGTGCGATTGGCTCTTTCTACAATCGCTTGCCCTGTAGACGAATGGGGGATTCCTGTGATATGTTTCACTCCCCAGGTAGCGAAAAATTGCTTGAGCTTTGCACCTGTGTAGGCCGGCGCGTTGTCTGTTTTTATTACCTGAGGGATCCCCATGACAGCGAAACAGTTGGTCAGATGACGGACCACGTGTAGCGCCTTCTCCCCCATCTGAGCTGTTGCCCAAAGCATGCCTGAGAAGGTGTCAATTGTAACATGGACATATTTCAGTCTTCCGAATTCCGGGACGTGTGTTACGTCCATCTGCCAGATTTCTCCGGCTTGAAGCCCGCGTGGATTCACACCCATTCCCAGGGTAGGGCCGAACTGGGCGCACTGGGGGCAGGCTTTAACGATGCCTTTTGCCTCCTCCCAAGTGATGTTGAACGTGCGCTTCAAGGCCCTAGCGCTCTGATGAAATAGAGAATGGCTGTTCTGGGCTTTGGAGAATTCGGTAACTGGGTTTTGTAAACCTAAGCTGACTAGAGAGTCAGCTTTGGCATTCCCTTCCCCCAGGCCTAGCGCTGTCTTGTGGCTACGGATATGAATAATGCAGCATGGCTGTGTTCGAATTCTCAGCGCACGCTGCAATGATAGGAAGAGTTCCTGTAGCCTTTTGTTGGGCACTGGCTTAATGAGGGCATCCTCGATACGGTTCGCGACTCCGACTGCATAAGCCTTTTGTTGGGCACTGGCTTAATGAGGGCATCCTCGATACGGTTCGCGACTCCGACTGCATATTGGGAGTCGGAGATGATGTTAACGGGAACTTGCTGCCACTGCGTCAGGGCCCAGATGATCGCGAGCAGTTCCAGGGTTTGTAGATTGTCCTCGGAGGTGCCTGAAATCAGATGCTGTTTCCACTGGCCTTTGTCCTTCCATACACAGGCAGCCATTCTGGATCTTTGTCCAGCGTCTGTGAATACTGTTATACCGGGCACTGGGCGCTCCGAAACGATCGGTTGCTCGAGCCAATGGAACTGGCTGATAGCTTGTAATCGCTGATGTTTTGGGCCATCATGACGCACCTCGCCGGGATAACCAAGTAGGGCGAGCTGTAGAGGCTCGGAGTGTTGTAGCATCCAGTCAAAATCGGTGGTTTTGATTGGGATGTTGATCCACTCCGGTTCTTGGCCGTCTACTTCCAGACAGCGCTGGCGTCCCTTCCGTATGAGGAATGCTATTACCTCGGTCTTTTGCCATATGCCCTTCTGAGGCATATGGGGAGGGAACAGCCATTCTAAAATAGCTATAGACTCTGATCTTGTAGAGTCTCGGTTATAAGTCAGATTGAGTTTGCGTTCCCCAGGTATTCTTTTGTTCGTGAAGTCCTGCATGAGTAAAGCGAAGGGGAATGAGGGGTGGTTACATACCCACACTCCGATGGGGTGGGTGGCGTCTCGCCGATCCGCATAGCCGGTTGTCAGATTGTGGACGACCTGCTTCAAGGCGTTGGAGTGGTCCTCGGTCCAGTCCACAGGTGCCCCTGGATGTGTACCCCGTAATAAGGACAAAAAGGGGTGGATGTCTGCATTGGTGAGACCTATAATGGGTCTAACCCATTGTAGTTCGCCCACTAGTTTTTGGGCATCATTCAGTGTTTTAACTGAATGGACTACTTCTAATTTTTGAGGTCTCACCATAGCATCAGTTACCTTCCACCCTAGGTAGCTCCAGGGTGACTTCATTTGAATTTTTTCCAGAGCTACGATTAGTCCCTCGGTCTCGAGGTGGTCGGTCAAGACCTGGCCGATGTTTTCGGGGAATGGGGCTTGCTGGCAAAATAAGATGTCGTCCATATAATGATAAATTATCGTATCCGGCATTGCTTTTCTAATTGGCGCGAGCGCCCGTGCCACATACGATTGGCATATGGTCGGGGAGTTTCTCATTCCCTGTGGCAGTACCACCCACTCATATCGCTTCGCTGGTTCACTTTTGTTAACTGATGGGACCGTGAACGCGAAGCGAGCAGTATCTTCACGATTTTAGGGGATATTGAAAAAACAGTCCTTTAAATCCATGACCAGAAGATGCCAGTCTCTAGGTAGCATGGTAAGCGGGGGCAGCCCAGGTTGGAGGGCGCCCATTGGCCACATCTGGTCATTAATTTTTCTCAGATCTTGTATCAATCTCCACTTGCCTGACTTTTTTGGAACCACGAAGATGGGTGTGTTCCATGGGCTCACGGATGGCTGGACGTGTCCAGCGTCTAGCTGTTCTTTTATCAGGCGATTTGCTATGTCTAGCCGCTCCTTGGAAAGGGGCCACTGCTCTACCCAGACAGGGGTGTCCGACTTCCAGTGGAGTCTGGGGGTCAGCGGCATGTCAGCAGTGGCCCTTATTGAAAATTTTGGGAGGGTTGGGTGGGTTCAGGGATAGTGAGGATGGCCCCTATCTGGCTCATCACGTCCCGACCGACCAACCCCCCAAGCTGACCGGGCAAGGGTAACACATATGGTCTCACAGTTACCACTTGCCCTTCTGGAAATTTAATTTGTACTGGTTGGTGCGCTTGCAAGGGGGTGGAACCGCCACCTATCCCCTGAACGGCATCAGAAACTGCAATAAGCTTCCATTTTCGAGGCCAGATATTCTTACTGATGATTGTGACGTCGGCTCCTTTATCTAGCATTACAGGGAGGGTTTTTACCTCTTTGCCGATCGCCATCTGTATGTTTATAATCGGCCTTGTTCTCATCTGTTGCGCCAGGGTTACCAAGGTGTCTCCAGATGAGCCAAAGGCCTGATCGCCTCTCTCTGTTTTAACGTTCTTTCCTAGGTCTAATTTTGGGAGTGGGACTAGCTGTGCTAATCGGGTCCCTGCCTTAATTACTAGGGGGGGATTTAGTGTAAAACACATTATCTTTATTTCCCCCGTGGAGTCGGCGTCTATAACCCCTGGGAGCACTACTAGTCCTGCCAGTCCTGAGGAAGAACGTCCTACTAAAAGTGCACCAACGTTAGAATTTTCATGGATTACCGGTCCGTACACGTTTGTTGGTATTGTGTGGACAGCCGTGGTCAGCAGCGTGGTGTCTATCGCAGATTGTAAATCGATGCCGAGGCTTCCCCGGGTTGCTGGGGCGGGGAGCCGGCATACAGCGTTGGCCCGTGTCCTGGTTTGGGCCAGGATAAAGGTGATTTTTCTGAGTTTCTTGTAGATGGTTGAACTTGCTGAGGTTGACAGCAAGTTTCTCAAATGGAGTATTCCATCCCATGTGCATCATCCTCGGTATGGAGTTGGGGGATCACGAGGACCGAGCCACACCCTTACCAGCTGATCGGCTTCACCTGAGATCACCAGCAGAAGTGCTGGGTACCACCCCCCTTAACAGCTAATTGGTCTCACCTGTAGCACTATAAAAGACCAGCAGAAGCTCCTGGCTGCCTCCCTGGCTGGCTGCTTGTGTCCCTGCTTGCTGGCCTGCCTGGTTGCCTCCCTGGCTGGCTGCCTGCTGCCCTGCCCGCTGCCCTGCCCGGTTGCTTGCCTGCCTGCCCGCCTGTGTTCCTGCCTCCTGTGTGTCCAGCCTGGACTTTCCCAGGGCTGCCCTGCAGCCTTGGTTTGCGTGAGGATTGTTGGGGGGAAAGGGGGAAGGAATCTGATATTCATTCTCCTGTATATTTGTATATATATATATATATAGCATTTTTCTTTTTTTTTCCTATTTACCATTATTGTTTCATTAAAGTTGATTGGTTTAGCCTCCAACCCATAAGTCTCTCTCCCTTATTCTCTCTCCTTTCTTATCAAGGAGGAGAGAGAGATTAATAGAGAGCATCTGTCACCCGGTTTAATCGCCGGGCCAGTGTTAAACCGTGACAGCCCGGCTACTTGTATCCCGGCGTGGGGGCCCCTCGCGCTGTCCCTGCCGTTTTTTTGGTACCAGCAGGCTGCGTTGTTGTGTGTCGCTTGCTGACAGCGATTACACCAGACGACTGCAGAGCAGTTTCGCCAGGTGTGTCCCCTTGCGTGGCATCACAAACAGACCGGGCTGGACTGCCTCTGTCTGTTTGGGCGATTTCGGCGGTTTTGACGGCCACGTCCTCCGTTATTGCACAGTTTTTGTACTACCGCCGCGAGGAGCTGATGGGTTGGCTCCAATGCGGCGGCGAAAGCACCAGCCATTCCCTGGTGCTGCTGGTGCTGAGACGCCCTGGCGGCAACGTCCAGCATTTCTGATACTGGCGCCGTTTTCGGCAGTGTCGAGAAGAGGGCTTTTGATCTGGGATTTGCATTCTCGAATGCCAGTAGTTTAAACATAGATTCACGCTGCTCTATCGTCAGGTCTGATTGAGCCGTGACAGATTGCCACAGTCGATCGACAAAATTTTGGTAGGGTTCGTTCAACCCTTGCTTTACATTGGTAAATGATGGTACTGGGTGCGGTTCTGGTACTGCGTAAAATGCCTGACGTGCCAGTCTTGCCGCGGCGTGGTGGAGCTCGCGCGGGTATTGCAGCAGAAGATCGATCTCTGCAAAGTGCCCGGAGCTGGTGAGCATCTCCGCTGTGACGCCCGCTAGCGGATCTCCGGGTGCCCTGTCGCTGTTAACTTCCGCCGCGGCGAGGCGTTCCCACTCCCTTAACCGGATGATTTGTTGGGAGGGGGTTAGTAGGTACTGACTTAGACTGCGACAGTCATATGGGCTGTTTACATTGGAGGTGAACAGCCAGTCCAGGATGGCCCGGCCGCTCTCCGACCTCAGCCCCTGTTCTTTGATTATCTGCCTCGCCTGCTGCAGGGTTTTCCATGAGTGTTGTTCAAACACCGGCTGTCCATTAGCGCCCTGCAGCACGGGGCACGCCACAGTGGTGGGCTCCCACTCGCCCTCCAGAATGGCATCCCGGATGATGCCAGACCAGCGCCCTGGGCGACCGGTAGTAGCGCCCCGGGCGTTTTGAAGTTGCCGCGGCGGGGTCGGGACATCATCCTCGTCGTCCGTCAGGGTGGGTGGGTTCCTGTACTGCTGAAAAGCTGGGTGATGTTCGACATCCCGCTTCTCTATTAGTTGCATGGCCCGAGTGACCTGGTCTTGCAGGGCCGATATCTTGTTTTCCAGCGCAGATACTGCCTCTGGTTGAGGGGCTGCTTTTTTCTCTGCAGCCTTCTGTGAGGCCGGGGGCGGCGGCAGGGGTAACTCTCCGCGGCAGCCGGAGGTGCTGCAAGCCGCGGTTTCCGCCCCATCATTTTTCGGTGTTTCGACTTCCGGGCCGATATCCGATAGGAGTTCGGTCATGGTTTGGTGGGGCTTCCCAGACATGCCCTTTATGGCAGGCTTGCCACTGGTCAGCCCCAGACATACTTGCTCGTTTTTTCCTTCCTCCAGGGGTGGCGCCGAGGGGGTCACGGCTGGCGCTCTCTCGGGCTCCTCCCCCTCGGAGGGTGGTGCCGAGGGGGTCACGGCTGGCGCTCTCTCGGCCTCCTCCCCCTCGAAGGGTGGTGCCGAGAGGGTTGCAGCAGGCATTTCCTTCAGGGGAAATGCCTCGGTCTTTCGTAATGGAGCCGCGGCGGTGACAATTGCCACTTCTATTTCGGCTTTCATAAGAGCTAATAGATTGCAAACGACCCGCCAGGTGTTGTCCGCACCAATAATGTCGCCGTTGGTCTCCTTATAGTGGAGACTTGCCAGCAGATTATACACCTCCCCCCAGAGGTCCCAGGCGGTCTCAGGACTCGGGTAGCGGAGGGATTCCTGCCTTTCCGCCTGGGCTACAATCTGCTCAGCAACGGTGGTGCCGGTAGGTTTGCTTGTATAGGATCCCATCATCGGTTTTACTGATGTCGATGTCGAAGAGAAGAAAAGGTCTCTCTTACCCGAATCTTTCGGGGTATTGAACGGTCTGTGGAGAAGGGTCACTTTCGGACGAAACGCTCAGGGAGACGGTTTAGACCGAAATTGTTGCCCGCATTCTCCACCAGATGTTACGTGAGACGAATCTCGCTGTGGGCGCGAGCTCGGTTCGCGAACAGAGTCAATCGAGCTAGTGTTGGTTCGGGTTAGTCTCAGAGAGCTAACTTCGGTCCGCCTGGCTCTGTAGCCTCTTCCGGAAAACCACACCTCTTCCGGGGCCATCACCCGGCAAGTCCTGGCACCTGCTGCCTACAAATCCACATGCAAGAGCTGCAGGTAACTCACCCTCATCCGGGTCATGTTGTACTGGATGGTTCTTATCACCACCAGAATCAGGAGATTCCCAAGTGAGATCTCTGTTAAGACACGCTCAGCATACCAAGTATTATTTTTCAATATCTGGAAAAGAAAAAAACCCCAAAACTGACTAATAAAGTTCTGAAGCACCTAGGTCTGCATAAGAACACAGTACCACAGTGCGTCATCTGGACTCTCATGTCCCTTAAGATCGGTAAATTGGTTTCCAGCCTCAAGTGTCACCAAAACATATTGGATTCTAAAGCAACAATAAATAATAATAAAAAAATAAATAAAAAAGAGACCTCTGCAGTATTATCAACCAGTAGATATCATCAACCTTATTCTAAGTCACAGGGAAACACACTAAGTGAGAAAGGTGAGTAAATCTGGCAATTCCCTGCTTTCTAAGCCCCATGCCACCCCACTCCTATATTCTCCTGGATCATACCCTTTACAAAGTCTCCAGTTCCACCCCAGACACCTGAGTCATGCTGCCAATTCCTTCCCATTTTCCCTCATTACAAGTTGGGCAAGAGGTAGCATGCAGGAGCTCCAAGTGATGGGCAAGAGCACACATGCTAAAGGTCGCGAGACAGAAGAACAGCTCAACTGCTGACTTCACACCAGAGCCTTTCTCTTGCCAGATGTGAGGTTTCTTCCTTCAAAAGGTTAGAAAAAGTCAAGAGTAAGAGCTTTGTATCTTCTAGTGCTCTCCACAACCAGGGGGGATGAAGTCTGCTACTGTTTCCCATCCCTGGCAGTGTCTCAGGCCAGGTTGGATGGGGCTTTGAGCAACCTGGGCTGGTGGGAGGTGTCCCTGACCATGGACAGGGGCTTGGAACTGGATGAGCTTTAAGGTCCCTTACAACCCAAACCAGCCAGGGGTTCTATGATATGATTCTGAGTTTAATGCAGAAGGAGAATCAATCCACTATTTCCTCTTACAATATTCAGCTGACCAACCCGGAGCAATACAGCAAATAAAGCAGAAAACAGGAATTGCCCTAAAAACATGGAGAAGATCCTCTATCAATTCAGGGTTATTTCGGGTCAAAAAGCTTGCTTAAAGAGGATTAAGTTATCACTTTGCATAATTCCATCTCTGGTGTATGAAGTTACATTGAAAGTTCACATTCACTGAAGGTAGTACAGGTGTCTTAAAAAAATCCAAACTTTATCATCAACCTCACTGATCAACTTTATTAATGAACGTCTTCTCTCCAAAAGTTCCACAAGCCCACTTCTGACTATATCCCTTCTTCCAACCTCTCCTTTGGATGAGTGAATGGAATTGTCACCCTTGTTTTGTCATTCCTGCTTTTTGAATTCCCTCTTCCACCCACTAATGATCTTGATCAACAAAACCTTCTTCCTTTAAGAAAGAGGATGGAGAAGCAGTAACCAATTTCCTATGAGGACACTGAGAGAGTTGGCCACTCAATGACTTGGAGAAGACAAAAGGAAAGTGTCCTGGTTTGGGCCAGGATAAAGGTGATTTTCTGTCTTGCACTTTTGCTTTCAGCTAAGTCTCTTGTAAGTAGTTGCACTTGCTGAAATTAACAGCAAGTTTCTCAGACAGTGTCTGCTTCTAGGACTGATAACACTTGATGTTTATAGCTACTGCTAGAGACTGGTATGCAGAGCCAAGGACACTGCTCGGCTCTGAGGAACATTTTACCCTCCAGAAGAAGTAAAGAGGTCCCACCTGCAGCCCTCCTTTGGGGAGGACAGGACAAGATAGATGCCAGAATTGACCAGAGTATTCCATCCCATACACGTCATACTCAGTATAAATTTGAGGGATCACAAGGGTCAAGCCAGCTTCCTGCACTTCCTGACCTTCTTGCTACCCTTTCTTTGCCCGTTCCCTGTTTTGCTTCAGCATCCTGGGGGGATTCCATCTGTTCGTCTGCCTGTGGTCCTGATCCGTGCCAGCCCATATCTGTGTGTTCCTGCCTCCAGCTCCTGACTGCTGCCGACTCCAGGAGTCCAGCCTGGACTTTCCCAGGGCTGCCCTGCAGCCTTGGTGGTGACGTGAGAGTTATTGGAGGAAAGAGGGGAGGAACGTGGTATCAATTTTCCCGTATATTTGTATATATTTAGTAATTTTTCCTATTTATCATTACTGTTTCATTAAAGTTGTGTAGTTTAGTTTCCAACCCATAAGTCTCTCTCCCTTATTCTCTCTCCTTTCTTTATCAGGGAGGAGAGAGGGATTAATAGAGAGCATCTGTTACTCGGTTTAATTGCCAGGCCAGTGTTAAACCGTGACAGAAAGACAATGCTGTCCTTCAGAATCTAAAACCTGACACGACAAATGATGCAGTCACTTGGTTGCCTATGACTAACAGAGCACAGAATGGGATTCAAAAAGGTCACCCCAAATTTTTAATTCCATTTGAAACCCTGCATATTATATATTTAAGAGACTCAGCAGTTATGGTCATGCACACTGCTCCACTCAAAGGCAGTATGTTAAGATTTGAGAAATAAACAGGACACCAAGAGCTATTTTACTTACACAGCTTCTTCCATGCAACCCGGGACCTGGACCTGTGAAAAACTTTTGGAATTACACTTATATTCATTTATATATATATGTATTCGTTATTACTTGAGCTTAGAAACAGAAAATACTGTATTAACTTTGAAACCTCTATCATCAGTCATTAAGTCTGAGTTTTGTTTCCCCACAGTATTACACATGCTGAACTCATTGAAATATCAACTGGATTTGTTTCATAGCTTGCATGGAAATTATAAATCACAGAATTGTACTGGAAGTGGAAAGAAGGAAGTTATCCCATCCTCTTGCCAAAACACCATTGGTCTTTAGAGCCCAGACTGAAAGGAAAATATAGGAAAAAATTACTATTTGTTTAGTCCTCTTTTATCTGATTCAAGCAATCAACTGTCCCCTAGGTGGGTTATTCCAGATGTCTTGGGTTGGTGCAGGGTGTTTTGGAAGCTGAGAGGCCACAGGGGTGGCTCCTGTGAGAAGCTGCTGAAAGCTCTCCTGGTTCCAACCCTGGTCCTGTCCGTGCCTCTGCCAGTGACATAGTGAAGAAAGGGGAAAGGAAACTGCAAAAATATAAAAAAAATGAGACCTGCAGAGGAGAGAGGAGAAGGTGAGAGCAATGTCAGAGCAAAGCCCGTGGCAGAGGAGGTGACTGTTCCCGCAGCAGACAGGACTCTGAGCAGCCTGGGATGGAGCAGTTCCTGAGGGACTGCACCCCATGGGAGGGACTCATGTCCCAGGGGTTCCTGAAGGACTCTCCTGTCAGCCTTGGAGCGGGGGAAGAACGTGAGGAGTCCTCCCTGAGGAGGAAAAGGGTCAGAAACACTGTGTGGGGAACTGACCCTGAACCCTTCCTGTGCCCTAAGGGGAGGCGGCAACGAACTGATCCACGTCTGGGGAGAAGGTATCTGTATACGTTTTCTTTTTCTCCATGTAGATTAAATTAGATTTTTTTCTTCTTCCCAAGTTTTTTTTTTGTCTGTTACTGTAACCGGGGAATGGAGATCTCCCTGTCCTTGTCTGGATTCAGGAGCCTTTGGGTGGATTCAAGGGTTGGACTTGATGATCTCTGAGGTCCCTTCCAACCCAGCCAATTCTATGATTCTATGATTCTATGATTTTCTCCTCCTGTGTGGGAAACTGACCCTGAATTCCCCCTGTGCCCTGAGGGGAGGCGGCAGCAAAGTGCCCGGGAAGAAAGGGGTGGGGAGGGGTATCTGTCCATGTTTTCTCTTTCTCCTTGCAGATTACATTAGATTTTTTTCTCCTTCCCAAATTTTTTGCCTGTTACTGTAATTGGGGAATGCCAACCTCCCTGTCCTTGTCTGGATTCAGGAGCCTTTGGGTGGGTTTTCTCCTCCCTGTCCCACAGTGGGGGTGAGCAGAGGCCAGATTAGTACCACGACCCCAGAACTCACCCATCCCTATGGTGACCACGACCACCCTGGGGTGCATCAACCATGGCACTGCCAGCAGGTCAAGGGAGGTGACCGTCCTGCTTCACTCTGCACTGGTGAGGCCCCATCTTGAGCACCTAGTTTGGGGGTTCAGAGGAAACATTAAAACATCTTAAATTTCAAAATCACCTCCCTGAAGCCAGTGCCACAATCTGGGCCATCTCATTAATAGATAAAATTTAGAAAGGGGAAAAAAAGAAAACCAGAAAGCTCAGACCTACACAGTAAGAATAATTTTTAAAAACAAATAAAAATTAAAATGTTTTGATTAATTACTCTTTTTAACATCAGGCTCCTGGACTCTCAGGGTGCAAGAATTGCAGATATTTCTTAACACAGTAAAAGTAAACAGTTCAATTGTGATTTACCATCTATTTACTACAGCGTAAAGTACTACAGTAGCACTACAGGTAACAGCTACATAAAGTACTGCCTGATGTTATTTTCACATCCCATGTCATTTTACTTACAGCTTCATAAATCAGAGAAGAAAAAAATCACAACTACTTGTCCCCTTTAGGGAATTCTCACATTTGCTTTGTTGTTACTACTATTATTAGTGAAAGAAATTGAGCTCTACGTGCATCCAGGGACCTCACTGCATTAAAGCCAATTACAGGAACAAGACCTATGGGGTTTTGATCACATTTTCCAAGCAGCTAAGACCACATTAATTTTAAACAAACAAAAAAATGCTTCAGCAGTCAAAAAGTTTCTGTGGCTTCCTGAGCTCTTTACCAGCCAGTGTAATCACAAGTTTTATAAATCTGTACTTACTAAAATTAAATTTAAAAATCAATAAATAAACGTGGGTTAAATCCCATAAAGAAAAATAGCCCAGGAATGGACTGTACAGTCATGATTCTTATAAGAATAGTACACATGTTACACAGGGGCAGAGAGAAAAACAGGTTGACTTAAAATATAGAAAATCCTTTTTCTCTTCATCCTTCAGCCAAGTAAAGGGGAAAAAAAAATAAAATCTTGCTGTAACTATTAACATTTGATAAATGTTTGCAGCAAGTAATCATGTCATTCCAGTTATGTAACTGGCACTAGATGAACACATTTTATGGAAATATCTTACAGTTTTCTGACTCCATTCATTTTGCTGCCCTCTAACACCCTCTCAGCCTTTAGGAGATGTGGACTTAAAATTTAAGAGAATGTAAAACTCATTTCTTACTTTATGCTGCTGGTTTTGAGTAGTAACTTGGTCATTCATACCTAGAAATATCCATTCAAATGATTTGAAAAGATTTAAGAGGGAAAATGATTTTTCAGTGTGATTTCAAATTCTTTTGCCACAAAGTGGGACACTAAGTACACTTATTCAATAATTTCTATTCTACCATTGGATCTGTAGGAACCCACCACCTGTAAATCCATTCCTCAACAGCTCACAATACAAAAGTCAATGATCTCATTTGTATCTTCATACCCACAACCCCCTCCTAAACTTCAGGAAGAGAAGAAATATGTTGATCAAGGAGATAATTTTTATATTTGACAAATATAACAGACTGTGGGGTTTCTATAGATGAGGAATCCTTTTCTTAAGGAATATTTAAGAACTGGTATCACAGTCATCAACCCTCTTGCCTATATTAGAGTTTATTTTGGTGACTTTTGGAGAGCACTGTTGAAGGTTTCAAGAAGGGGCAACCTCTTTTCTCCTTCACTGCATCCAACCCATCCACGTCCCACCAAGATTAAGAGCAGAGAGCAAGAAAAAACCTTCAAATTCCCTAAGAAAAGCACTGCAAGGGTGGGAAAACATTCTGCTTAGCCTCCAGGTTCACTCTCTCCTCCAGCATAAACATCCCCCCATCCATCAATGCATGGAGGAAAGAGTAAAGGAAAGAACAGCAAGGAGGAAGAGGAGGAAGAACTGAGGCTATTCCCCATCTGTCCTCTGCAGTGCCCTAGCACTCCATTGGCTTTTGATGGTCAAAGTTTCCATTTTCACAGGGGGTTCCTGCAGTAGGTTTGAGAGGAGAAGATCACATGGACAGGTCTGCAGGTTCAGGCACTTCACAGCTACTTCTCACTATATAGCCAAGAAGCAAATCTGGCCACAAAATGTTATTTATAAATTTATGCTCCCCACAAGACACCTGGCAGTGGCAAAACACAAGCACTGAGTAAAAGAAAGAAGCAGTTAATGTAAAACCTGAATGAAAATGAAAATAATCAATAGAGAAGAAGATGGAAGAAGCAAAGGAAGAACTGAAAAAAACAGGCCAGGGTAAAAGGAACAAGGTATTCTCTAGCACAGATGGTAGTAACCAGCATAGGTAGTAAAAATTTGGATCATATTATATGGAGAACATAAAATAGATATTAAACTAGCAGAAAGACAGGAAAAGAAATGCCAAGTAAGGAAGTAACATTCAGCCTGGAAAATAAAATTCCTATTAAAAGCTCCTCTCAGATGCATAAAACTGGTTGAGCAAAGTTTTTCAAGAGAAACAAAGAAGGTTTTCTCTTTTTTTTTTTCAAGCCACATCACTTCCAGGGCAGACACTCAGCATCTCTGAGGCAGCCAACCTGGCTACAACTATTTTAATTTGCAACAGGCAACACCAAAAAAGACAGGGAAAAAAAGGCTACATGCAGTATCTCTACGAGAGGAGAATTTTGGGTTAGTCCTTAAGAAATATGGATATGCCATCAACTTTGGGTGACCACAGCCTCTGCTGAGGAAACATCTACAGATGTTTCAAAAGAAGTATTCAAAAGAATTATCTCTACTCAAAATATCTCTTCCAAATTAGTATTGGAACACTTTAGAGCTGAAGGATTATTTACCAAAAGAACAACTCACCACTTCATGGATGGACCTGTTGAAGCCATCATCCTCTGTCAGGATCAGCAGAATGAAAAGAGATGTAAATGTGGTGGGGATTCCTTTCTTCCACATGATACAGAATTTCAAGAATTGGCAGAACCTTTCAGGAAGGAAAAAAACCCTTTGTGTTACTTAAGTCTTCCAAACACCTCAGACAAAGAGAGGAGACTCCAAACCTCCTGTGTGTCACCCTGCCCTTAGGAATATCACACCAAGTTCTCCCTCTTGAAATAACCACCCCTAAAGAGTGACACCTTCCATCTGTTTCATGCTGCCTCCACTGGAGTCTAAAGATATTCTTTCCTGTGGTCAGACATGGAATTTCAATTCCTAATAAATGACATTGCCAGCCATACCAGTTACCAAAGGCTCTGAAAAGCTTTATTTCCACTCTAGACTATGGGAAAAGAAAAAAGTTCAACGAGATCTTCACACATCTTCAGAAGCCTGATCTGAAAGGACTTTCCTCATCAAAAATTGGAGCTGAGGTGCACAAAGGCATTTTGGAGATCTGAAACTCAAATCCCCTTTTGGTGCATGGAGATAATCACAGAAAAGAATCAGTTTGGGGAAGGTTAAGACTAGAAAAGACCCAGTTTTCCAATTCTGGATGATAGGCAGCCAAAGAGAATTGCCATTAGGATGAGAGTTCAGCCTGAGGCCTTGCAACATTTCCATCAGGATGAAGAGCAAAAGCCAAAGTCTTGCAAATGAGATTTCATTGCAATAGCAAGCATACCTGAATGCTAGACTAAAGTTAATCCAGATGCAAATGTTGTCTCTCTACCAACTGAAAATTAGCTTTCCACTGCCTCAGTACAACGTGGCTTCCCCAAGCTTCAGAAACAGGCCTCAATCACAAAATACCCCGGATAAAAAGGGAACTGGAAAAAAGAAAAAAATCACAGTTCCAAGATAGCAGCTGAGATGAAGAACATGTTCCAGAAAGCTTCTAGACACCTAAAGATTTGCTGTTTTTCCAAACAGGCTGAGAGCAGCAGGATGAATCATGTGAAACCTACTCTGATGAGCAGGCAGGACACCAAGTGCTTCACAAGGCTCTGAAGTTACCAGAATGTTCTCTTACCATCAATCAGTCCCAAAACAGTTGGAACGTATTAAACCACACAACAGTTTCTATTAAAACCAGAGATCGATGTAAATGCTGCAGGCCACAAAACTTCTTTTGACAGATGCTTCGGGCAGGGTCAAGACAGCACTGCAAGAAAAGCAGAGGGCAGAAATATTTACTTGTTGCAAACACCCTTCACAGAATGGTTTGGGTTGGAAAGGACCCAAAAGCTCATCCACTTCCCACCCCCTGCCATGGTCATGGACACCTCCCCCCATCCCAGGTTGCTCCAAGCAACCTGCCCGCAGCAGTCTTGGGATCAAAGACCAAATTGTCCTAGAATATCTACTTAGAATATAGCAACAGACCCTGGAACCATTGCAGGCCAGGTTGGACAGGGCTCTGAGCAACCTGATGGAGTCAAAGATGTCCCTGGCTTTAAAGGTCCCTTCCAACCCAAAGCATTCTGTGATTCTATATAGCAGGTAGCAACATAAAACTACCAAAGAATTTCATTTACAACTTGACTTTGCAAGGAGAACACAAAAAGACTTCCTGAAGGTAACCACTGGGACCACTTCTGAGTTTTGAATATGTCTCCCCAATACATGTGTAGTCCTTCAGAATGACCCAACACAACTCCTCTGTTAATTTTTAGGCCAAAAAATTAGGTGTCATGAATATTAAGACAAACTGCCATTGAAAAAAATGTCTTCATGCTCTGGAGTGCCCCAAGTCCTAAGTGTTTCTCCAAACTATATTAAAAAAAGGGCACCTTGATCCTGATACTGACACATTCCCATTGGAAACTAATTTTACCAAGATTTCTGAGTAGATACTCAATCCCTCTCACTCTGAGGAGTGATTTGTCTCCCCAGATCACTGCATCCAGTCTTCCTGCCCTAAAAACATCTCAGAAGTTCCTGAAAGGCCTTTCCCTTTTCATTCCCCTCACTACATTTTCCTTTCCAGGCTTTTTTCAGTCTTCTCTCCCTCTCCATACCTGAGCAACCTCAAGGACACAAGCAACAACTCTCTCTGCCTGCCATTTCCACCTGAAAACAGAACCAGGTCACACAGTTTCTGTAACCCTTCCTCCCCTGAACAGTTTTTCCTTTGCATACAGATGGCTGAGGGACACACTATTTTAGGATGAGTATTTCAGTTCTCAGAACAAATTCTATTTGAAGAGCCCCCATTGAAATAAGAAAGAAGATGAAATAAAATTTTGACTTCTATTAAAATTCAACCTCAAATTGTAAATAAACTGCATTTTTACACCTGCATGTCATTCCCACACATTAAAACTTACCCATACTGTTACACACCAGGACTGTCCAGCCATGTACTGAGAAAATAACCACTTCAAATCACAGAATCATTTTGGTTGGAAAGGACCTTGAAGATCACCCAGTCCAACCATTAACCCAGCACTGCCCAGGCCACCACTGCCCCATGGCCCCCATCACCCCATCTCCACAGCTCTGAAAGCCCTCCAGGGATGAGGACTCCAACCCTGCCCTGGGCAGCCTGGGCAAGGGCCTGGAAACTCTTTCCAGGGAGAAATTGTTCCCAAGCTCCAATCTCAACCTCCCCTGGCACAACTTGAGGTTGGTTCCTCTTCTCCCATCATTTGTTCCTTGGAAGCAAAGACTCAACAACCCATTTCTTTTCTGCTAACACTCCTCCATCAGGAGCAGCTTTTAAATGGTCAGACACAAATATCATTAAAAAGTTACTTTTAAGCCCCAAAACAAGGGCCAGGTAATAACGGACACTGAAAATTGCAGGTGCTATATTCAGTCCAAGGTCAGCAATAGTTTACCCAGCAGAGTTTTAAATAGTTTGCCTGTAGTGTACAACAAAATCCAAACCTTCAAATCCACACGAGTAACCTGCTTAAGCTAAATTTACACCACGGAAAAAAATATTGGTTTCCCATCAGTTAATATAAATACATCCTCACATACATTCTTTCAGTCCAGATTCATTGAGCAGCAAGAAAATGCAGAGCACACAGCAGTGCATCCAAGCTCAGCAGACAAAGCAAACATTTTTAACAGAAAGAGCTTGTTTGTCACAAGCAGGTATCTCACTGCCATTTTTATCTGCAATCTGGGGGATAACTGCTCTTAAAAACAGCAAGTGGGTTGTTGGAGCAATTTTGGGAAGAAAATGGACATGTGAGCAACCCTGACTACTTAGCATTAGCCAGAGTGAGCTAGAGGGCCTTGAGGCCCAGCTGCAAGGTTATTAAAAGATCAGCTACGGGCAAAAGATAAGGGAGTTGGCAGCAGAAAAGAAGAATAATAGGATGGGAAAGCATCACATAGACAGCGCATAAAGAGTTGTATTTAACCAGTCAGACAATGCCCTGTGGCATATGAAAAAGGTGCTGTACCAATCAGCAACATGCTTATATTATGTTATCAGCCTGGCTGTGTATAAAAGGGCTACTGCTACTCTCAATAAACAGCAATACTTTGATTACATTAATCTGCGTGTTGTCCACTGATCTCCCGCAACAGGTCAGTAATCTCCCACCCCCAGACACTGAGGGAGATGGGGTTGTTCAGCTTGGAGAAGAGAAGACTCCATGGGAACCTCAGAGCTCCCTTCCAATTCCTGAAGGGAACCTACAGGAAGGCTGGAGAGGGACTTTTCAGAAGAGTGTCCAGCAATAGGACAAGGGGAAATGGTTTTAAACTGAAGGAGAAGAGGTTCAGACTGGATCTGAGGAAGAAGTTCTTCAGCAGGAGGGTGGTGAGGCTCTGGAACAGATTGCCCAGAGAAGTTGTGGCTGCCCCCTCCCTGGAGGTGTTCAAGGCCAGGTTGGATGAGGCTTTGAGCATCCAACCTCAGCCATCCTATGATCTATGACCTTCTCCTGCAGCGTCCCGCTTTGCATCATACTCCTGAGATGATGTAATAAAAATGAGAAAGTGAGCTAGAACCAGCAAATAAGTGAGCCAGAACCTACCACCCTGACACAGAACAGGGGTCACAGACAGCTGGTGACATCCAACCTCCCAAGCCCTTGTGAGGAGAGCAGCAAAAAGAGCAATACTTACAAGACTGTCTGTTCGTGCCAACATGTAAATCTGGACATTGCTGTTCTGATGCAGAAGCATGTAAAGAAGGAGAGTGGCTTGATCAAATTTCTGCTGCTCACACAAATCTGTGTACAAACTGTTAAAATTAACCTGGAAAGCGTGGGGGATTGATGATGAAAAAGCAGTGCTATCTGAAAGAAAGAAAAAGAACAATCTTTAAGAAATGAGTTGACCATCCAGCTATTTGTAAACTTGGTAACAAATTCTAAGGGAGAGGGGAATATTTTATACAGACACCGCATTAAAGTGAAAACCAAAATCATCCATAAGTTTTATCACTGATGGTCATCAAGCTTCAAAAGGATCTCATGAAGCTTCAGTTGTGCCAAGAAACTGAGGTTGTCCTCTCTCTGAGCTCCACAAGCACGTAGGTCAACATTATCAGTAAAATTCCAGTGCAACCTAAGTGTGTCAGGGCTTTAAAAGATGCATGTGTGGGGGGAGCCTGGTGGGTAAAGTGACTTCTAACACCACATCATGTTGTCTAAAAAGGCCCAAAGTTACAGCAGTTTGTTCATATTCACAATATAATCTGTGCCCAAGCTGCAAGTGAGAATAAAGCAGATTTCTGAATCAATCACAGAATTATTATGGTTGGAAAAGATGTCTCAGATCACTATGTCCAATCATCATCAACACACCTCCCCCTAATAAAATAAAGGTATCTGTATCACCATGCCCACTATAAATAAACCCCGAATTAAATAAATATATCAATATCTGCATCACCCACTGGAACATGTCCTGCAGTGCCTCATCCACATGGCTCTTAAATCCCTCCAGGGATGGGGACTCCACTACCTCCCTGGGCAGCCCATTACTGCACCTGACTGCTCTCTCACAAAGGAAATTCATCCTCAGATCTGGGCTAAACCTCCCCTGGTTCTATCATTGTGCACTTAAAAGAAGAGCCCAGCACCTACCTCCCTACAACCTCCTTGAAGGGAGTTGTAGAGACAACCAAGAAATGTTGTAGAGAGGGACCAAACTTCACTTCTGTTGATGTCTAAATTGTGTCACTTAAATGCAGAGCATTTTGCTATCTGTTAATTAAAGGTTATTAAGAAAATAACCTGTAAACTCCCCCCAATAGACTAAACAGCATTAAAAAATCTTCTCAGACACTGCAGAATATCCTCTATTATTCTGCAGAACATTAAACTGATCAACCAAAAAATTAAGCTTTCTAGACCATGTAAAGAAAACCATCTTGAATTTGATGGGTTCTGTGCTAACTGAATTAAATAAACTATTTTAACAGAAGTAAGAAAGAAGCTGTTTACACTGAGGGTGGTGAGACCCTGGCCCAGGTTGCCCAGAGAGGTGGGAGATGCCCCATCCCTGGAAACATTCCAGGTCAGGTTGGATGGGGCTCTGAGCAACCTGATCCAGTTGCAGATGGCCTTTAAAGGTGCTTCTACCCCAAGCCATTCTATGATTCTAGGACAAAAACCAAACAGTTTTCATATTACAGTCACATACTAGAGATCATTATGACCATAACCAACCTTTCATTTCCATTTTCCTTTTACCAGCCCATCAGAATGTTGGTATGAATCAAATTTCATCTCGATTACATGAATATCATCAGTAGAAACAAGAGGAAACAATAAATCATTCTATAAATGTCCACATCTAGAAAAAATATGGCTTTTGGCCATAGAACAGGTTCTTTTAAAATTTTACAAGGATATAACAGTGTTAGAATGCAGAATGTTTTCTGCACCTAGGATGGGGCAACCCCGGTGGCAAGTACAGAATGGGGTACAAGTGGTTGGAGAGCAGCGAGGCAGAGAGGGACCTGGGGGTCCTGGTTGATGGCAAACTGGACATGTGCCAGCAGTGTGTCCTGGCAGCCAGGAGGGCCAACTGTGTCCTGGGGTGCATCAAGCACAGTCTCACCAGCCAGTCCAGGAAGGTGACTGTCCCGCTCTACTCTGCACTGGTACAGTCTCACTGTGAGTACTGTGTGCAGTTTTGGGCACCTCAGTATAGAAAAGGCATCAAGGTGTTGGAGAGTGTCCAAAGCACAGCAACAAGGATGGTAAAGGGTCTGGAGGGGATGACTTCTGAGGAGCAGCTGAGGTCACTTGGATTGTTCATTTGGGAGAAAGGAAGGCTGAGGGGAGACCCAATTGCAGTCTACGAATCCTCATGAAAGGAAGAGATGTGTCTGGTTCTGATTTCTTCACTCCTGTGACCAATTAAAGGACTTGGGGAAATGATAGGAAGCTGAATCAGGGGAGGTTTAGGTTACATAGCAGGGAAAGGCTTTTCCCCAAAGGGCAGTTGAGCAATGGAACAACTTCATTGCTTCCAAGCAATGACCACATCCCCAGGGAAGCGGTCACAGTGTAACAGATTTACAATATAAAGTTATATTTGTTCATTTAATCTATGTAACTTGGTTTATAAAATGGACGTATTAACTGTAAAGTTATGTGCCAAAAATATTGTGTGATTGTGACAAATTGTAATAACCTACATATAATGTTTCTTTATTTAACCTAAGTAGAAAATTTTAGTGTATTTACTTATAGAGGCAAGATAGAAGTAGCAAAATATGTTGACTACAGAGAAAAGGTGTATTGTGGCAAAATGCTGTGTGGTTATGTTTACACATTCTTGGAGATAACCTTTGTGGAGAGGGGTTAGCCAAAAAACAGGATGTGTCTGCAGAAGAAATAGTGTGGAAAGAAGTTAACAAAAACACAGGATGCGCCTACAGAAGAAATAGTGTGGGAAGGATGTGTCTGAAGAAGAATAAGTATTGTTGGATGTATATGCTCAAGAAGATTTAGTATCGTTGATAAATGACAACTTTTCCAGCAACTCGAGTATGAGCACAGAACGACATGGCCATAAAGGACTATAAATACTTGAGAAAATTTTAAAGAAGTTGCACCCACTTTGAGGAGCAGAGACTCCCGGGTGTCCAGTGCTGTTATTGCTTGTTGTCACTTGCTATTAAATTCCAATTGATTCACTAATTGGCATGTCCTGGTCAATTGTTTAATGGGACTTAACTTATAACAATTTTGGTGCCGTGACTTGGATAAAGGCAATTCGGTGCAGACTCTTTTACTAGGGGAGGCGCCCCGCTTTATAGCGGCCCCTGTATTTGGGACACTCACCAAAACCTTTATCTGATGAACCTCTAAAAAATCTGACAACAAGCAAGGAGAAGGGCCGGCAAAAAAACCCCGTAAACTTTGTGCACGAAGATCCGAACGAAGACGTAGGACGCGTGAGTATAGGCCGGTTATCCGTTCGGTTGGGGTTGGGTATCCTGAGGTGTGCCGTGTGAGACGTCCAATTGTGGGCGAAGTGAGTGCGGAGTCCTTAGTAGTGCAGTTCCCACATCCCGCGAGGGACTGGGTCACGAATAGGACAAAGCGTGTGTGTGTGTGTGAAGGCACCTCGGAGGATGGGACAGAAGAAAAGCAAGTCTTCTGGTCCCATAGGAGGAGAACCGCAAGTTAGGCTTCCCCAAATACCCCCAGATAGTCCATTAGGAATAATGATTACACATTGGGATGATATACCTTCTATGGGAAATAAGGACAAAGTAAAAATGATACATTACTGTATGGAAGTATGGGGGGATAAGCAGATTAAAGGAGATAATTTATATTGGCCAGTATTTGGATCTTTTGAGATTTGGATTTGCGAGGCTCTGAATAAATTTGTTAATTCAAAGGAGCCATTTAGTTTAGGAGAAAGCGAATATGCTAGCTTATGGGTTAGATCAGAGACCAGAATTAACCTATACCCTTTAAAAAATAAGGAAGAAAAGAAAAAGAAAAATTCAAAATCAGAGGAAATTCCTCTTGCACCTCCACCATATATTCCACCACCTCCACCTCCAGAACCTCAACCCCCGGTACAATTCGTAACCCCCACTGCCCCCCCTGATGAAGACACAGATTCTGACTCCTCAGGGGTGGATCAGAGATGGGTTACAAGGAGCCAAACAAGGGGGAAACAAAGTAAAGATGTGGGTGGTTTATACCCACTAAGAGAAATTGCAGTGGGAGGACCACAGGCAGGTATGGGATATGTGGTTGTTCCTTTGAACTCAGGAGATGCAAGGGAATTTAAAAAGGAAATGGGAAACTTGTTGGAAGACCCTCTGGGAGTGGCAGAACGTGTAGATCAATTCCTAGGACCTAACGTGTTTACCTGGGATGAGCTGCAGTCAATTTTGGGGATACTATTTACAGTAGAAGAACGAGGAATGATTAGAAGGGCAGGAATGAGAATTTGGGATGAACAACATCAGCAGGGTCCTGCTGCAGAGACCAAGTGGCCCCTTCAAAGACCAGACTGGAATAATCAAGATCCGATACACAGAGGACATATGCAGGACTTGAGAACTATCATCATACAGGGCATCAGGGAATCAGTTCCACGAGGGCAAAATATTAATAAAGCGTTTAAGGAACACCAAAAGAAAGATGATACTCCCACTGAATGGTTAGAGAGGTTAAGAAAGAATTTACAGCTGTATTCTGGGTTGGACCCGAGCACCCCAGTAGGAGAGGCATTGTTGAAAACTCAGTTTGTGGCTAAGTCTTGGATGGATATTAGGAAGAAGTTGAAAAAGATAGAGGATTGGCAGGATAGAGGATTGGATGAGTTATTAAGGGAAGCACAGAAAGTGTATGTGCGAAGGGATGAGGAGACGGAAAAACGGACAGTAAAGATGATGCTCACGGCTGTTCGGGAAAGTCAATGACCTATGGGTCAAGGATTTAAAGGACAGGGTCTAAAAGGTCAAAATGGACCTGGCAAGATGCCAGGATCATTTGAAAGAAATAGAGAGGCGATAGTTTGTTATTATTGCAACAAGAAAGGTCACGTGAAGAGGGAATGTAGGAAAGGGATGTGGAATGAAAAAATGTTTAAAGAAGATTAGGGGTGTCAGGGGCTCTACTTGCTGGGGACAAGAGAAATAAAAGAGCCCTTGATAAAAGTAAAAGTGGGTCCCCAGCAACAGGAGGTTGAATTTTTAGTAGACTCAGGGGCAGAAATGTCAACAGTTCGAGTTTTGCCTCCTGGGTGTGAAGTGTCATCAGAATTTGCACAAGTAGTAGGTGCAAGTGGAGTTCCCTTTGGAGTACCAGTTATTAAAAAGGTACAATTGGAGACTGAAACTAAAAGAGGATTAGGAACCCTACTGCTGGTACCGGAAGCAGATTATAATCTGCTAGGTAGAGATTTAATGATAGAATTAGGAATCAGCTTAGAAATTGTAGATAAGAGCCTAGAAATCAAATTATGTCCCTTAAGAGCGGAGGATGAAGAAAAGATCAATCCCGAAGTGTGGTATACACCCGATACTGTGGGAAAATTGGAAATTGAACCCTTTATAGTAACATTAACTAACCCTGAAATACCAGTCCGGATAAAACAATACCCCCTTTCTGAGGAAGGGAGACGAGGTTTGAAACCTGAGATTCAAAGACTGATCCGGCAGGGGTTTCTAGAACCTTGTATGTCCCCCTTTAATACTCCCATTCTCCCGGTGAAGAAAAAGGATGGGACATATAGATTGGTACATGATCTGAGAGAAATAAATAAAAGAACAATTACCCGATTCCCTGTGGTAGCTAACCCGTATACCCTTTTGAGTAAATTAAACCCTGATGATCAATGGTATAGTGTAATTGACTTAAAGGATGCATTTTGGGCCTGTCCTTTGAAGGAGAATTGTCGAGATTATTTTGCATTTGAATGGGAGGATCCAGATACACATAGAAAACAGCAGTTGAGGTGGACAGTTTTACCCCAGGGATTTACGGAATCACCTAATTTGTTTGGACAAGCACTGGAGCAGATATTGCAGGAATATGAAAGGACAGCAGGGGTCACCCTGGTCCAGTACGTTGATGACCTATTATTAGCTGGGAAGGATGAAGAAGCTGTAAGAAAAGAAAGTATTAGGTTGTTAAATTTTCTGAGTTTGCAAGGATTAAAGGTCTCGAGATCTAAATTGCAGTTTGCAGAATCCGAAGTTAAGTATTTAGGACATTGGATCAGTAAGGGAGCTAAGAAATTAGATCCTGAAAGAGTTAATGGAATATTATCAGTCCCCCCTCCAAAAACAAAGAGGCAAATAAGACAATTGTTGGGGCTTATGGGGTATTGTAGACAGTGGATTGAAGGATATAGTGGAAAGGTGAAGTTTCTCTATGAAAAACTAATTAAGGATGGTTTGTTGAAGTGGATAAAGGAAGATGATGAACAACTAGAGAATTTAAAAACTGATTTAGCTAATGCTCCTGTATTGAGTCTCCCAGATTTAAAGAAACCATTTTTCTTGTTTGTAAACACAGCAGATGGAACTGCATATGGAATATTAGCCCAAGAATGGGCAGGACATAAAAAAACAGTAGCTTATATTTCTAAATCATTGGACCCTGTGAGCAGGGGATGGCCGACTTGCTTACAGGCAATAGTTGCTGCTGCTTTATTAGTGGAAGAAGCACAGAAAATAACCTTTGGAGGTGAGGTCCGGGTGCAGTCACCCCATAATATTAGGGGTGTATTACAACAAAAAGCAGATAAATGGATAACGGATGCTAGATTACTAAAATATGAAGGCATCTTAATTGCATCCCCTAAACTAGTGCTGGAAACAACTTCACTTCAGAACCCAGCACAATTTTTGTACGGGGAACCTAGTAAGAATTTATCTCATAATTGTATACACAACATTGAGGAACAATCTAAAATTCGACCAGACTTGGAGGAAGAAGAATTAGAGGAAGGAGAAAAATTATTTGTAGATGGATCATCTCGAGTTGTAGAAGGGAAAAGAAAATCAGGATATGCTATAATTAATGGAAAATCATTTACAGTGATTGAGTCTGGCGCTTTAAGCCCCAGTTGGTCAGCCCAAGCTTGTGAATTATATGCGGTCCTAAAGGCTTTACAGTTATTAAAAAATAATATGGGTACTATCTTCACAGACTCTAAATATGCATTTGGTGTAGTACATACCTTTGGAAAGATTTGGGAGGAAAGAGGGCTTATTAATTCACAAGGAAAGGATTTAATACATCAGGAATTAATTACTCAAGTATTGCAGGCATTACGAGGACCAAAGAAAATAGCAGTAGTACATGTAAGAGGCCATCAAAAGGGGCTAGGCCCTATAATTAGGGGCAACAATATGGCTGATCAGGAAGCAAAAAGGGCAGCTTTACTGACTATCCAGGTGATTGGCAATGAATTGCAATCAAATAATAAAGACGGTCAATCAGAAGATAAATTCTATACACTTTTTAGTTTTCCCACACAGGAAAAGGAGAAGTTGGTCAGGATGGGAGCCCAGCAGGTAGATGGGAAATGGAGGCTCCCTGATGGTCGAATCATACTGCCAAAGTCCCTAGCTCTAGACGTTATGCGACGATTTCACGAAATTACACACTGGGGAACACAAGCGTTGGTGGATCACTTCGCTGTAAAATATGCAGCAATAGGAATATATAATATAGCGAAGAAAATAGTGGGGGAATGTATGACTTGCTTAAAGGTAAATAAATATCAATTACGAGAAACTGTACCAGGAGGAAGAGAATTGGCACACAGACCTTTTGCATGTATACAATTGGATTTTACTGAATTACCAAAAGTAGGGAGATATAAATATTTGCTAGTAATAGTGGACCACCTAACACATTTCGTTGAGGCCTTTCCAACTGCAAGAGCTACGGCCCAAGCAGTGGTTAAGGTTCTGTTAGAAAATATAGTCCCCAGGTATGGAATAATAGAGGCTATAGATTCTGACAGAGGCCCACACTTTGCTTCTAAAGTTGCTAGAGAAACTTTAAAAGCCCTGGGGACACACTGGCAATATCATACACCCTGGCATCCACAAAGTTCAGGTAGAGTTGAAAGGATGAATGGAGAAATAAAAAAACAACTCACAAAATTGATGCTAGAAACACAGATGTCATGGGTAAAGTGTCTCCCTCTTGCATTAATAAATATAAGGACGCAACCTAGAACAGATGTAGGGATATCCCCCTTTGAAATGTTGTATGGAATGCCCTATGATCTGGAGATTCCCCAGGATCACCCTCAGTTACAGGATCTAAAAATTAAACCATATTTGTTACAGCTGATGGCTAGAAGAGAACAATTGCGAGCTAGGGGTTTAGTGGTACAAAGGCCACCATTAGATTTAGCAATACATAAGATAAAACCTGGAGACAAAGTTTTAATCAAATCCTGGAAGGAGTCCTCTCTAATTCCTCGCTGGGAAGGTCCCTATGTTGTTTTACTCACTACAGAAACAGCTGTCCGCACTGCTGAACGAGGTTGGATGCACGCCAGTCGAATTAAAGGACCAATTAAAATAGATGAATGGAAGTCTGTCGTGGGACCTGACCCAATGAAGATGAAGATCACAAGAAATTAACAACAAATGAATGGAAATTCTGAATATCAAGAATTTAAGGAAGGAACGCCGCATTATCAGGTTACTCAAACCAATATTAGTGTCCTGGTTTGAGCCAGGATAGAGGTGATTTTCTGTCTTGTACTTTTGCTTTTAGCTAAGTCTCTTGTAAGTAGTTGCACTTGCTGAAATTAACAGCAAGTTTCTCAGACAGTGTGTGTTTCTAGGACTGATAACACTTGATGTTTATAGTTACTGCTAGAGACTGGTATGCAGAGCCAAGGACACTGCTCAGCTCTGAAGAAAACATAAACTCTGGTAGGAACAGTAAAAGAGGAAGAAGTAATACCTTTATCTAGAGAAATAATTGTTACTAGAAGAAGTGACTATTTAAAGTTACAGCCCCTCAAGAGGGAGCTTTTCGAAAGGTGTGACTGTAAGACTGTATTATGTAATTATTGGGTAAAGTTTCAGTGCGGACAATGTAAGAAAATCTATTGGGATACTAGAAGGGTGTTTGATAATTATACAACTTCTTGTGATTCTTGTTTTATTGCTTCTACTGTGGGAATATCAATTTATACAAATTGGCCTCAGATAGTGCAGAAACAATGAACAGACAAAAGCGGGATTCCAGAAGGGCAGTGGTATAATGTAGAGAGGTTTGTGCTGGAAAATCAGGAACATGGAGAATTAACCCACACCTGGTACAGGTTAAAAACAACAGTGGATTTTGTTCTAGGAAGAAACAGGATAAGAATAGTGGATAGGTGCTGTGCTACAAGGGCTCCAATAGGACAAAGAATAAAACAGGTGTCAGAGCAAGAGTGGGAATCTGAATTAAGAGAATTATCCTTTCGACTAAGCAGGCTCAAGCTCTATAAAGGGACCCCACATCCTCTGAAGAGTACTGTCTGCTGCCGAGAAGAAAAGAGACTCCCGGCGCCTTCTTCAAAAAGGCGGCCGAGGCGAAGGCAGAGAAGTACATTGTGTGAGATAACATATAATGGGGAACCTAATATTCATTATACTGATCATTTTGATCCTGCTGGCCGAAGGTATAGGAAATGAGCACCACCAACCATATAAATGCTCTTTAATAAAATTGGAAAATTTAAAATATAATTCAGGAAAAGTTAGGTCCTGGAGCCCCGCAATTTGCAGCTTACTTGTGTAGCCTGGCACCTATATCACCTTGTTTAAATAAAAGACCTTATTATTTTTGTCCTGCTTCAAACCCCGGTCGACCTTATTGTAATTATCCAGGTCAATATTATTGTGCTTATTGGGGATGTGAAACGATTGCATCACATTGGAACCCCGGAGGAGGACAGGATCAATTTTTGAAAACAAAATGGGGGCCACAGGGTTGTAAGCCCCCAGAAGTTGATGGATCAGGAGGATCAAGGGGAATAAGTACTTGTGATCATTTGCTTTTACAAGTTTTACAGCCAGAACATAAGGGATGGCTAACCGGTAGGACTTATGGAATAAGATATTGGGAACCTGGAACAGATAGGGGAGGTCTGATAATGATAGAAAAGGAACCAGTTCCCATGAGCAAATCGGCTATGGGACCGAACAAGGTTCTGACACAGGAATTTGAAACAAAAGTAATAAAGATTGATAAAAAGACTAAAGCAATAAGTACAGATGCCATCGCTTCGGGCACAAATGTGACCTCCATACAGGAAAAAGAATATGATGATAACAATCTTTGGAAAATACTGAAAGCCAGTTACCAAATTTTTAACAAAACCAGCCCAGATTTAACTGAGCATTGCTGGTTGTGTTTTAGTATTAAACCACCTTATTATGAGGCCATAGGGGTCACCAATACACCAAAGAGAGTAAATGGCTCTAATCCACTTCAGTGTACATGGGTAAAAGGAAAAGAAACTCAGGGAATTACCTTAACTAGGGTAACAGGGAAAGGAAGATGTATAGGGACAGTACCAAAAACTAAAAGACATTTATGTAATACAACAACCACAGTAAATAAAAAAGAGAAACCAGCTGATTGGTTGGTGGCTGCCAATAATACTAAATGGTTATGTTCTAAAACAGGAATTACCTCATGTGTTTCTTTAAAAATATTTAATGAATCTAGCGAATATTGTGTGCAAGTAATAATAATGCCTAAAGTTTTGTACCACCCTGAGAACTATGTGTATGAAAGACAAACTACTCCGGAGTACCATTTGGTAAAAAGAGAACCTGTTACAGCACTGACACTTGCAACATTGATGATTTTAGGAGGGACCGGTGTAGGTACAGGAGTAGCCTCTTTAATAAAACAAAATCAAGAATTTACTGCATTAAGGACAGCAGTAGACGAGGACCTAGTTCGAATAGAACAATCTATAAGTGCATTGGAAACATCTTTGCGATCCCTCTCTGAGGTGGTTTTACAAAATAGACGGGGTTTAGATTTGTTATTCTTACAACAAGGGGGACTTTGTGTAGCCTTAAATGAAGAATGTTGTGTATATGCTGATCACACTGGAATAGTGAGAGACACTATGACCAAGTTAAGAGAAGGATTAGAAAAACGGAAACGAGAACGTGAGGCTCAACAAAATTGGTATGAATCTTGGTTTCGACAGTCCCCCTGGCTTACGACCCTACTGTCTACTATAACAGGACCATTTATATTACTCATGTTAGGACTTACTTTGGGGCCTTGTATTTTTAATAGAATAGTTGCAATAGTTAAGAGTCGTTTAGAAGCAACTCATTTAATGTTTGTGCAAACTAAATATGAACAAGTACCTTCCAATGAACCTGAAGAAATTAAGACTCTTATGTTGAGTCGACAAGAATTACAGCGGTTCAATGAACAAAATAGGTACAAAAAGAAAAGGAGGGATTGTAACAGATTTACAATATAAAGTTATATTTGTTCATTTAATCTATGTAACTTGGTTTATAAAATGGACGTATTAACTGTAAAGTTATGTGCCAAAAATATTGTGTGATTGTGACAAATTGTAATAACCTACATATAATGTTTCTTTATTTAACCTAAGTAGAAAATTTTAGTGTATTTACTTATAGAGGCAAGATAGAAGTAGCAAAATATGTTGACTACAGAGAAAAGGTGTATTGTGGCAAAATGCTGTGTGGTTATGTTTACACATTCTTGGAGATAACCTTTGTGGAGAGGGGTTAGCCAAAAAACAGGATGTGTCTGCAGAAGAAATAGTGTGGAAAGAAGTTAACAAAAACACAGGATGCGCCTACAGAAGAAATAGTGTGGGAAGGATGTGTCTGAAGAAGAATAAGTATTGTTGGATGTATATGCTCAAGAAGATTTAGTATCGTTGATAAATGACAACTTTTCCAGCAACTCGAGTATGAGCACAGAACGACATGGCCATAAAGGACTATGACTGTCCTGGTCAATTGTTTAATGGGACTTAACTTATAACAGCACCAAGCTTGCCTGAGTTCAAGAAGTGTTTGAATGATGCTTTCAGGCTCATGGTGTTATCCTGGGGGTTCCCTACAAAGAACAGAGTTGGACTTGATAAACCTGATGGGTCCCTTCCACTCAATCAGGTCTCCCAAAAAGCTTGTGTCATCTCCATCCCTGCCGATTTTCAAGCACAAAATTAATAAACCCTGAGCAACCTTCCCTTACCCCAAAGCCAACCCTGATGAGACCAGGAGGTTTGCCTAGAGACGTCCTGATGATCAGCCCTCTGATCATCTTTGTGTCCTCCTCTGGACTCATTCTAACAGCTCCATGTCCTTTTTGTGCTTGGGGGTCCAGAATTGGACCCAGCACTGCACTGGGGTCTCTCCAGAGTGGAGCAGAGGAGCAGAATCTCCTCCCCTGACCTGCTGGCCATGCTGTTTTTTGTGTATCTTAGGACATGCTTGGCTTCCTGGGCTGCCAGCACACCTTGCCAGCTGGTGCTGAGCTTCTCATCAACCAGCACCCCCAAGTCCTCCTCCTCAGGGCTGCTCTTAATCCATGCTCTGCCCAACCTGTATTTGTGCTGGGGAATTCCCCAGCTGAGGTGCAGGACCTTGTACTTGTCCGTCTTGAACCTCATGAAGTTTACGTGGGCCCACCTCTCCAGCCTGTCCCTTTGTCTGGAAAGTCTGTGTTTGGAAAGGTGACTTTAGGAAATGGTCACTGTATCACCACCACCAGGAAAAAATTTTTCTTGAGGCTTTGGACTTAGTTTGCTCCACATCCCATCTTGGGGTAGCCAGGAGGTGGTGTACATTTTCTGACATTGATCTTCACACCCCGTTGTCCCCAGGAAGAATCCTGACCCACAAGTGAGGGATGGGCTCTGCCTTCCCATTGCTGGGGTTTCAGAGAGTGGCCTCACTGCTTAATAAAAAATAATAAATAAGAAAACTCTTTGGCTTCAGAGCCACATTTACTGAGCCTTTGCCTCCCTGTATGATGTAAACACTTTAAAAAATATTTGATTCTTGAGCAAGGATTATTTAGGTTTTTTTCTTTTCAAGCTCCCATATCAAACATGCTGCGACATTAACATATCTAAAGACTGGCAAACAGGAAAACAAATTCCTGGCGCCTGACATTTGGCCAGACGTCGCGAAATTAGCATATCTTAACGAACTGATAAGGTAACTTGTTTTCGGGAAGTATGCTCAACTCTGGGAAAGCCTGATTTTATCAACAACTCACACAAAAGGAAAAAAGAGGGGGACCCGCTCTCTGTTGCATTATAAAAATCCCCCAGAAAGAACCGAAAAGCAGCCAGCAGCTCAGAAGAACCACGTGGAAGCCAGCTCCTGTGACTACGAACTCCAGCCAGCTCAGTGCAAAAAGGCGGGCAAGCAGCTCCGAAGGCACAAGCGGAAAGCGGCGACGCGGCTTTTCGATTGCAGCGGCGGCGCGGTAAAACGACTCCTACCCCCCCCCCCCCTCCGCTAGGACCAACTGGCGGTGAAACATTTTAAATTACCCCTCGTTTCTTTCTTTCTTTCCTTAACGACTGTCTCTCCAAAAGTAGCAAATTGTGTTTACCCTTTCTTAACTGTGATATTTTGTTTTCCCTTCCCTAAAAATAAACCCTTGTAACTTGTTTAAGTTTCAAACGTGTTAGCTTGCAATTTTATGCATCATCTCTGAAGCAGAGGCTGAGAAATCCTCATAATCAAAATATAAAATAATAAACGGATCACGACACTGTAATCATGGCCTCCAGTGATCTTCTCTGTTCACTCTGATCACCTTCTCTGATCTTCTTTGATCAGGGCCTCTGAGGCCCTGGGGAGGCTCTAGAAGCAATGGGCCTCAGAGGGGCCAATCAATGCTTCAAGGTACTTTCAGGTTTCATTCTGACTACTTGAGCAGTTTTTTCAATCATCTCTCAGCACCTGAGGATCATGAACTCAGCACCAAACACACCCTGGGGCTCATTGAAATACAGAGTTCAGTAAAGAGCCATGGGTCTCCATGGGATATTCTTCATATCTTCAGGACTTGTACAGATAATTGGAGAGGTTTTCCCACTGTAGTTAAGGAGCAACATTTCATACTGTGATTAAGGAAAATGGTTTGTGGGAGGATTTTTTAATATTTTAAGAGATCATCTCATAATTTTCATTTTAGAGAAGAGGTGACAAAAGTTCCTTGAGGTCTAACACTGTATGGGCAACTTTACTTCTCACCTTCCCAGCTCCACCATTCCTTTCATTTCCCACCTGGGACTTCCATCCCTGGTCCTTGCATCAGACTTCTCCACTCCTCTCTGCAGCTAGAGGTTACAGCTCCACTGCACCACCTCCCACCTGCTCTCCTTAGAGAACTGACTGCACATGGGCACAGCAGGAATTTTCCTTTGTGCAAGCCAAGAAAAGTCAAACAGAGAAAGTGAAGAAGAATCTGATCAGAAATGGTTTAGAGAGACAGATGGGAAAAGAAAGATGTGATCATCATGACAGAGGTGGCTAAAGAGACAATCAGGCTGCTGAAAGACAGATGAGCTTTGAACAACCTGCTGCTCAAAGCAGCAGCCCAGGGGAGAGGCATCTGAATGAACAAAGAGTAGGAGAAGGGGACAACTGGAGAGTAATGGGAATGGCCTTTGGAAAGTCTGTATCTGGAAAGGTGACTTTAGAAATGGTCACTGTATCAGCACTGTTATAAACGTTTGACTCGTTTTAACGATAACAAAACTTTTATTGTAAATGAGAGAGATATATATGCAAAGCAGCGCGCTGGGCGACCAAGGCAGCACACCTCCGCCAACGGTTCGCCCCTTGGATAGGGTAAACCAGTCCTTTTATACTTTCGGTAACCCCCCTCCCTCTTAGTCCTTTATTAGTTTCTCATTGGAGGCTGTTTCACGCTCTCTCTCTTTGTATTGGTCCCTGGTCCGCAGGTTCTGTCCCATTGCTAAGGGAAGAGCTTCTTTGTTCTATCTCTGCAGACTTGCCTCGTGGTCTTCGACATGCCCCAACATGTTTTCCCACAAACAACCCGAACACAAACCCCGATCCTATGATTACAAACCACACCCAATTAAACATTCTAGGGAAGGATCCCTTCAACAAAACAATAAAGTAAAAATTTTGACTAGTATTTATTAGAATTCCCCCCTTTTAATTTTTATTGTTTTGTTGTCAGGACCTCAAAGGAAGAGAACTGCATCAGACCCCAGTGGAGCCAGCATAGCATACCGGACAAGGTGGTCGTGGTTCATAAACACAAGCTGAGGGCCAAGCGCTGCACATTCCCAAAGAGCAAAATAATAGTGTCCAGGATAGGCACCAACCAGGCAACCAAGGTCATAACCCCGAAAATACTGGAAACCTCCTCATGTCTCCACTTGTAGTACCTCTCTGCCTTCCCATCGGCCGATTCTTTGGAAAGAACGCTGGGGTTGTTGTTATCTTCTCGGCAGCAGATGGTATTCTTCAGGAGACAGGAGGCCTCGTGCAGTGCCGTGGGGGAAGACCTGGAATGTCACTAGTTAGGTTCCATCCCAGACACAACTAGGTGCAACTAGGGAGCATGCGACAAACGATCAGATCCCTCAGAGTGCATGCAAAAGAACCACAACCAGGAGAGTTACAGAGTATTTATATGGCGGTGTTACGAGTTAGCTTTAATTTTAATCCTTCCCCGGGAGCTGCCGTCCACGAATTGGCAGTGATAGGACCTTTTATTCTACTGGCGTGAGTCCACCCTCGTTCAGCAGTTCGAATCGCAGTATCTGTGGTAAAAAGAACAAGAAAAGGGCCCTCCCAGGCAGGGGTTAAGGAGCTGTCTTTCCAGGTTTTAATCAAAACATGATCTCCAGGCCTTATAGTGTGCACTGCCATGTCCAAAGGCGGTCTCTGAACAACCAAGCCTCTTTTTGTTAATTCAGTGCGCCTCTTGGACAGCTGGAGAATATAGTCATTTAAGAATTTGTCCTCAACGTTGGGATGATCAAGAGGAAACCCAAAATCATAAGGAATGCCATATAACATTTCAAAGGGAGAAATTTTAATATCCGCTCTGGGCTGTGTTCTGATATGCAATAGAGCTAATGGTAAACATGTCAGCCAATTAGACTGAGTTTCCATCGTCAATTTAGTGAGATGTTTCTTAATCTCCCCATTCATCCTCTCAACCCTACCGGAGCTTTGCGGATGATACGGTGTATGATACTCCCAAGTAACTCCTAAGAGGGACATCGTGCTGCGAATAACCTTAGAAGTAAAATGTGGGGCTCTATCTGAATCGATCACAACTACGATGCCATACCGGGGAATAATATTCTCCAGCAGTATCTTAGTCACGGTTTTTGCAGTGCATCGAACGGTGGGAAAGGCCTCAATGAAGTGAGTTAAATGATCCACGATGACCAGAAGGTATTTATACCTCCTGACTTTAGGAAGCTCAGTGAAATCCATCTGGATCCTCTCAAAAGGTCTTTTAGCAAGCTCTCTCCCACCCTGTAATCGGACCCTTAAATGAGACTTATTGACTTTCTTGCAAATCAAACAATGTCCCAGTACAGTTTTAATTATTGTATAGAGCCCAATGCAAGCATACCGAAGTTCGAAATGATCTGCCATAGCCTGTATTCCCCAATGAGTATGGTTATGCAATTTTTCTAACACCCTTCGGGCCAATGCTTTAGGCAATACCTGACGATCATCTGGGAGGTACCATTTCAGTTCAGTACCGTTCAGTTGCTCCCACTTGTTGTAGTTTGTCTTGTTCTTGTTCTGTAAAGCTGGTCTGAAACTCGGCCTGTCGGGGTTCAACTGAGATCAACAATAAGGCTGCTTGTTTTGCTGCCTCATCTGCCAAGTTATTACCACGGACATTATAGGATAGGCCACGTTGATGAGCCCTTAGATGAACTACAGCAATCTTTTTGGGGCCCCTAAGGGCCTGTAATACCGCTCGAATTAAGGCCTCATGAGTAAGATTTTTACTATGCGTATTAATCAAGCCTCTTTCTTCCCAGATCTTCCCAAATGTATGTACAACTCCAAAGGCATATTTAGAATCTGTAAATATTGTTCCAATGCGGCCTTTCAGAAGCTGCAAGGCTCAGAGAAGGGCATATAGTTCACAAGCCTGAGCTGACCACCTAGAATCCAATGGTCCTGATTCTTTAATGGTAAAATTATCTCCTTCTATTATTGCATATCCTGATTTTCGATGTCAACCCACTACCTGTGAGGAACCATCTATGTACAATTTAAGGCCTTCCTGTAATTCGGAGTCTTCTAAATCCTCCCTAATTTTAGCCTGCAACTCTATAGTCTGTAAACAATCATGTGAGAGGGTTGACTCAAGTTCCCCATACAGGAATTGAGCAGGATTCTGCAAGTTGGTAACTTCCAATCGCAATTTAGGGGAGTTCAATAAAATGCTCTCATATTTCAATAGCCTGCTATCAGTTATCCACTTTTCTGCCTTCTGCTGCAAAATATTTCTCAAGTTATGTGGAGTATATACTATTAATTCTCCTCCCAGAGTAACTTTTGCAGCTTCCTCCACTAACAAGGCTGTAGCTACTACAGCCTGTAAACAATTGGGCCACCCGCGGCTCACAGGATCAAGTAGCTTAGAAAAATAGCCCACAGGTTTCCGAGAATCTGCCCACATCTGTGTAAGTACTCCATATGCTGTTCCATCATGTATATTGACAAACAAATAAAAAGATTTCCTAATATCAGGTAAACTGAGGACTGGGGCATTAATCAAGTCCTCTTTAATGTTATGTAAATACTTATCGTCATCAGAAGTCCACTTCAGCAACCCATTCTTAGTGAGTTTCTCATAAAGGAATTTAACTTTGCTGCTGTAATCTTCAATCCACTGTCGGCAATAGCCTAGGAGTCCAAGTAGCTGATGGATCTGCCTTTTGTTTGTAGGAGCTGATAGGGCTAGAATCCCATTAACCCTATCAGGGTCCAGCTGCTTCTGGCCCTTAACCAACCAATGACCTAAGTACTTCACTTTCTCCTCAGTAAATTGTAATTTGGACTTTGTTACCTTCAACCCTTGCAGGCTTAAAAAATTGAGGAGTAGTATACTAGCAGCCCTAACATCATCCTCAGTGATCCCTGCAATTAACAAATCATCCACATATTGAATTAAGACTGTACGAGATCTCCCTTCAAAGGATTCAAGAATTTGTTCTAAAGCCTGGCCAAATAGGTTAGGGGATTCTTTAAAGCCCTGGGGAAGTACTGTCCACCGAAGTTGCTGTTTCCTATGTGTGTCAGGATCTTCCCATTCGAAGGCGAAGTAATCTCTGCAGTCTTCCCTTAAGGGACATGCCCAGAAGGCGTCCTTGAGGTCAATGACAGTGTACCACTGATAGTTGGGTGAAAGTTTACTTAAGGTAGTGTAAGGATTGGCAACTACTGGGTATCTAGTTATAGTGCGCTTATTTACTTCCCTTAAATCTTGTACCAATCGGTATGACCCGTCTGATTTCTTAACCGGCAGGATAGGTGTATTATGGGGAGACATACAAGGTTCCAATAACCCCTGAGTTAACAGTCTCTGAATAATAGGCTGTAATCCTTTCCTCCCTTCATGTGAAATGGGGTATTGTTTGACCCTAACCGGGCAATCAGGGTCCCTAATAGTAATGATAATAGGTTTAATGTTTAAACGCCCAACCGAATCAGGAGTATACCAGACTTCAGGGTTAATTTTCTTTTCATCTGCTGAAGTTAGGACCAGTAATTTGACATTCAACTGTTGTCCTTTTATTTCTAAACCAATTCCCAACATAATCATCAAATCCCTCCCCAACAGGTTATATTCAGCTTCAGGCACCAGTAAGAAAGTGCCTGTGGAAATCTGGTTGTTTAATCTAATTTCCACATTTTTGATTAAGGGTACCGCAAAGGGTTCTCCCTTAGCCCCTACAACTTGTAATATGTCTTGAGAGATAGTGCATCCCTGTGGAAGGGTCTGGACAGTAGATCTTTCAGCCCCTGAATCTATAAGAAATTCAAATTCTTGTTGCTGGGGACCAATCTGTAATTTTATCAAGGGCTCTTTGCTCGTAGATGTCCCCAGCAAATAGAGCCCCTGACACCCCTAATCTTCTTTATATATCATCTCGTCCTGCATCCTTTTACGACAGGAGTATTGTTTGTGTCCCTTTTGTTTGCAATAGTAACATATTAGCTCTTTAGGCACAACAGGGGGCATATTTCTCCTATTCGGTCTCGGCCTGTATTCTGTTTCTCTCGGTCTTCCTCTCGGGCCAAGGGGGGTGGGACCAAGCTCTTTAACTGCTGTAGCCAAGAGTTGCGCTTGTTGCTTTTGCTGCTCCTCATCCCTTCTTACATAAACCTTTTGAGCTTCTCTCAGAAGCTCATCCGGACCCTTATCGTGCCAATCCTCAATTTCTCCCAACTTTTGCCTAATATCACTCCAGGATTTTGCCACAAAGTGAGTTTTTAGTAAAGCCTGCCCTAAGGGTGTATCAGGGTCCAGACCTGAATATAACTGCAGATTCTTCCTCAGTCTCTCTAACCATTCGGTAGGGGTTTCATCTTTCTTCTGACATTCCGTAAAGGCTTTATTAATATTCTGCCCCCGAGGAACAGATTCCCTAATCCCTTGCATGATAATCTCTCGAAGGTCCATCATGTGCCCTCGATGTTCTGGATTTTGATTATCCCAGTTAGGTCTCTGCATGGGCCATTTTACATCTGCAGCAGGACCTTGTTGGTGTCTCTGATCCCAGTGTCGTAGACCAGCCCTCCTAATCATTTCCCTCTCTTCCATAGTAAACAAGATTCTAAGGATAGCTTGCATTTCATCCCAGGTATATATGTTAGCTCCCAGGAATTGATCAAATCTCTCAGCCACCCCCAGGGGGTCCTCTAGCAATGCTCCCATTTCCTTTTTAAAGTCTCTCACATCCATGGAACTGAGTGGTACCGAAACAAATCCAGTCCCAGGCTGAGGTCCCCCCATTGCAATTTCACGCAAAGGATATAAACCTCCTCTTTCTTTCGTTCTGCTTCTTGTGAGTACCCCCCTCTCATGTTGTTCATGTTCCTTCGGCTCACTCTCAGAGGAGTCAGTCTCCGTAGCAGCCGGAGGGGGAGGATTATCACATGAAGGAGGTGACTCAATGATTCTCTCAGGTTCCCTACGTTTTCTCCTGAGTACCCTCCTCTCATACTGTTCAGGTTCCTTTGGCTCACTCTCGGAGGAGTCAGTCTCCATAGCAGCCGGAGGAGAAGGGTTATGGTAAGGAGGAGGTGACACAAGGATTTCCTCCTCAGGTTCCCTATGCCGTCTCCTGCTCCCATCTCTGACCACAAACATCCTCGCTGGGTCACTTCCCTTCCATACTGAAGCATATTCACTCTCTTCTTCATTAAAAGGTCTCTTAGCATTAACCCACAAATTTAAACTCCGGCACACCCAATTCTCAAATGTTCCATATATTGGCCAGTATACTCCTCGTTCAATTTCCTGGTTTCCCCAAACTTTTATACAATAGTATACCATGTTTTCCTTGTGTCTAGGAGAAACTTCCCAATGTCTCAACATGATTCCCAATGGGCTATCAGGGGGGATATCAGGGAGACATTCATACCCCCTCTGAATACCGGGAGGATCCTCCAACATGAGTTTATTCCACCCTTGGCCCATCTTCCAGGTGCTTTCTGTCACACAGCCCAAACGCTTCCCTCTGTTCGTGGCCCAGCCCCTTGCGGGACGTGGGAACCGCACTACAAGAAGGTCCGCACTCGCTCTGCCCTTCAGGACGTCTCACTCACTCAAATCTCAATCAGGCGCACCGTGGGCACCGGCTCCCCTACACCCGGGGGAACCAGCTCTTCCCGGATAGAAGTTAAAACCCCGCAACCGGAGGGTAACCCCCCGTTGGCCAGAAGAGGAACCCGACAACCGGAAGGTGACCCCCCCCTTTGGCCAGAAGAGGAACCCAGCAACCGGAAGGTGACCACCCCCCCCCCGTTTGGCCGCAAGGAAAAAAAACCTTGTGGTCGGAGAAAAACAAAACAAAACAAACAACTAACAAGCAGACACCGAAAAACAAGCGTCCCTGACCGCGTGGAAAGACCAGGATCAAAGAAACTTCATCCCCAGCCGCGAAAATCCCGCAGCCAGAGGCATACCCTCCCTGATCTCGTGGACGAGATCAGAGGAAACCCTCCCTAGCTGAGAAAACCTCGCAGCCAGAGGCACACCCTCCCTGATCTCGAGCACAAGATCAGAGGAAACCCTCCCTAGCTGCGATAATCCCGCGGCCAGAGGAAAACCATCCCCAGCCACGAAAACCTCGCGGCCAGAGGTACACTACACCATCCCCGGGGGAAATCGCTTAATACTCACTTGTCTCCTGTTAATCTGTTATCCGGATCTTCGTGCACAAACAAAACAGAACAGAACAAAACAAAAAGTACGGGGGAATTCTAAATTATTCCTTTACTTATATATCTCTCCCTCCTCGGTGAGATCCCTGCCGTCTATGGCACGGAGCTAGACTGCAGGTCCACCCGCAAAAGTGCGGATGGGGCGCCTACGCAGTAGAAAAGCTCCACAGCATAGAGTTCAGGATCCGAGTCACGGCACCAATTTGTTATAAACGTTTGACTCGTTTTAACGATAACAAAACTTTTATTGTAAATGAGAGAGATATATATGCAAAGCAGCGCGCTGGGCGACCAAGGCAGCACACCTCCGCCAACGGTTCGCCCCTTGGATAGGGTAAACCAGTCCTTTTATACTTTCGGTAACCCCCCTCCCTCTTAGTCCTTTATTAGTTTCTCATTGGAGGCTGTTTCGCGCTCTCTCTCTTTGTATTGGTCCCTGGTCCGCAGGTTCTGTCCCGTTGCTAAGGGAAGAGCTTCTTTGTTCTATCTCTGCAGACTTGCCTCGTGGTCTTCGACATGCCCCAACATGTTTTCCCACAAACAACCCGAACACAAACCCCGATCCTATGATTACAAACCACACCCAATTAAACATTCTAGGGAAGGATCCCTTCAACAAAACAATAAAGTAAAAATTTCGACTAGTATTTATTACAAGCACCACCAGGCAGAAGTTTATGTTGAGGCTCTGGACTTGGTTTGCTCCTCTCCCCTTCTTGAGGTAGCTGGGAAGTGTTGTGAAATTTTCCTACAATTTTTATTGCCGGTCTTCACACCCCAGTGTCCCCAGGAAGAGTCCTGACCCAAGTCAGGGGTCATGAGGCTCTGACTTCCCTTCTCCTGGCATTCAGAATTTGGCCTCTGCTCCTTAAAATAAATAAATGAATAACAATTAATTAATAAATATCTATGGCTTCAGAGCCTCTTTCCCAGGGCCTTTACCTCCCTGCAATCATGGCCTCCAGTGATCTGCTCTAACAAGTCCCTGGGGAGGCTCCATCAGTAATTACCCACAAAGGGGCCCATTACTTCTTCAAGGTACTTTTGGGTTTTATTCTATCTTTAACTTCTTGAGAGATGTTTTTTCAATCTCCTTTTAATACCTTGGGATCATAGACTCAGTCCCACCAGCACCGTGGGCTCCATTACAGTACTGAGCATCCATGTATCACCCTGTGGTGTTTTTTACATCTTCAAGACTCGCACAGCTAATTGGAGAGGTTCTGGTGTAGAGGAAGATTACAAAAAGCATCAAATAAAAATAATTCAGAGGATCTATTTCATTGCTCTTCTTTTGAGAATTTTATATTTAATTGGTATTGGGGCAGAGTGACACTTCAAGAAGCCTGGACACTGATGAAAAACCTCTGAGGTTCAACAGTGTGTGGACAGCATTGCTCCTCACCTCCCCAAACACTACATTTCTCTCATTGGCTCCCTGGGAAGGGTCTGGGATAATTTGCCACCAACACTTTGTCAGTGCCACCACTTCTACCCTCCATCCAGCAGCTGCTGCTCGTTTAGCTCACTCATGTCCCTACGCTGCCACTTCATCCCCACCCACCCACCCTGCATGGCACCAGCATCATCGGGGGCTCTGCCGGGAGCCCTGAGTGCTGGCAGTGATTGTCCTGTCACACATGGGTATGGGGGTGTTGTGGCGAGCCTTTCTCTTGGGGACTCGGCTCTTCTCCGGAGCTCTTTCTCACCATTCCTCTCCTCAGGCATCTTCATCTCTTGACTGTCCCTGCTTCTGGGAGCATGCCTTTTATTTTGCCCTTCAGCCCCGCCCATTTCCGGCTGGGGCAGGCCCTAATTATTGGGCACAGCTGGGCCTAAGCTCCCAGTTCATTATCGGCGACACCTGAGGACCTGTGGTTCTCTCTACATTTCCCCCCTTTTTGTTGTTTGTTGAAAAATAGCAATAATTTACAATTAATTTCTTATATTTTACAGAATAATTTAACATTTAAACATTTCATTAGCATTAATTTAATTTAACATTTAAACTTTTCATTAACATAGAATAATTTAACATTTTTTTTTTTTTTTTTTTTTTTTTTTTTTTTTTTAAGCATTTCATTATTTTTCAACATTTTTTCGCCTATTTTTTTGAGGAGGGAAAATTCGGGCTCTTTAGCCTCTGTTAGCAGGAGATGAGGTCTTAAAACACCAGCTCAGTTTTCGCTGGCACTCGCCACCTCGGAATGCCTAGCCATGCAGAGGCTTCTCCGAGCATTCAGCGCACCAGTCTTATCGCGTTGTCCCTAGGGCCCCGTTTCAGGACCGCACTATCGCATGTCCCTGGGGGCTCCGTTTCAGGACCGCACTATCACGTGTCCCTGGGAGGCTCCGTTTCAGGACCGCACTATCGCGTGTCCCTGGGAGACTCCGTTTCAGGACTGCACTGACTTGATGCGCACTCAGAGCTCCGCTTCAGCTTCAGCATTCCTCGGGCTTGAGTTCCGCGCGCCAACTCGCTGCGCCTTTCGAGCCTCATTCTTCTCTCCTGCCTGGCTCGCCATTCCGGGCTGTTGTATCTTGCCGTGCTGGGCTTATATTTCTACACACCGCCTACAGCATTTAAGCTTGGCCTTGTGGAGCTTTTCCCGTGGTTGCGTATTTGGAGCTCTTTCTAGAGCATCCCGCACCAACGTGGTGGCTCCATCTGACGTGGTTGCGTATTTCGAAGCTCTTTTTTATCGCCTTTCGCATTTAAGCCAGGCTTTGTAGAGCTTCCCGCCACCAACGTGGTCACGTAGAGCTTCTTATATTATCTCAGCGTTCACGGCTGCTGTTGTTGCCCGCATTCTCCACCAGATGTTGCAGCGAGCCTTTCTCTTGGGGACTCGGCTCTTCTCCGGAGCTCTTTCTCACCATTCCTCTCCTCAGGCATCTTCATCTCTCAACTGTCCCTGCTTCTGGGAGCATGCCTTTTATTTTGCCCTTCAGCCCCGCCCATTTCCGGCTGGGGCAGGCCCTAATTATTGGGCACAGCTGGGCCTAAGCTCCCAGTTCATTATCGGCGACACCTGAGGACCTGTGGTTCTCTCTACATTTCCCCCCTTTTTGTTGTTTGTTGAAAAATAGCAATAATTTACAATTAATTTCTTATATTTTACAGAATAATTTAACATTTAAACATTTCATTAGCATTAATTTAATTTAACATTTAAACTTTTCATTAACATAGAATAATTTAACATTTTTTTTTTTTTTTTTTTTTTTTTTTTTTTTTTTTAAGCATTTCATTATTTTTCAACATTTTTTCGCCTATTTTTTTGAGGAGGGAAAATTCGGGCTCTTTAGCCTCTGTTAGCAGGAGATGAGGTCTTAAAACACCAGCTCAGTTTTCGCTGGCACTCGCCACCTCGGAATGCCTAGCCATGCAGAGGCTTCTCCGAGCATTCAGCGCACCAGTCTTATCGCGTTGTCCCTAGGGCCCCGTTTCAGGACCGCACTATCGCATGTCCCTGGGGGCTCCGTTTCAGGACCGCACTATCACGTGTCCCTGGGAGACTCCGTTTCAGGACCGCACTATCGCGTGTCCCTGGGAGACTCCGTTTCAGGACTGCACTGACTTGATGCGCACTCAGAGCTCCGCTTCAGCTTCAGCATTCCTCGGGCTTGAGTTCCGCGCGCCAACTCGCTGCGCCTTTCGAGCCTCATTCTTCTCTCCTGCCTGGCTCGCCATTCCGGGCTGTTGTATCTTGCCGTGCTGGGCTTATATTTCTACACACCGCCTACAGCATTTAAGCTTGGCCTTGTGGAGCTTTTCCCGTGGTTGCGTATTTGGAGCTCTTTCTAGAGCATCCCGCACCAACGTGGTGGCTCCATCTGACGTGGTTGCGTATTTCGAAGCTCTTTTTTATCGCCTTTCGCATTTAAGCCAGGCTTTGTAGAGCTTCCCGCCACCAACGTGGTCACGTAGAGCTTCTTATATTATCTCAGCGTTCACGGCTGCTGTTGTTGCCCGCATTCTCCACCAGATGTTGCAGCGAGCCTTTCTCTTGGGGACTCGGCTCTTCTCCGGAGCTCTTTCTCACCATTCCTCTCCTCAGGCATCTTCATCTCTCAACTGTCCCTGCTTCTGGGAGCATGCCTTTTATTTTGCCCTTCAGCCCCGCCCATTTCCGGCTGGGGCAGGCCCTAATTATTGGGCACAGCTGGGCCTAAGCTCCCAGTTCATTATCGGCGACACCTGAGGACCTGTGGTTCTCCCTACATGGGGGCACTGTCAGTGAGCCTGTTCCTGCCCTGCCTGCAGGACACCTTCCCTAGGGGCAGAAGGAGCAATGCATGACAAGTGTCCCTTTCCAAAACCCCACAGCAGCCTCTCTTTCCTACAGCAGCTGCTTCCTGCACTGCAGGCTGCACTTTGCATTTCCCCCTAAGAAAGGGAATGGTCCTTATTGGCATCACCCAGCACGGTCAGAATGTCCTTGCTTCAGAAGAAAACACAAAAAGGGGGGACACCCACTCCCACTGGCTCATGGGTGCCAGCCGTGCCCTCTGTGCCTCCCACCAGCCCTGGCCCTTCCGCACTGGGTTTGCCCAGGGGCTCTGCAAGTGAAGAGGGGAAAGGTGGAGGTGGGGGCCAGTGAATCCAAACGAAAATATTCTCCAGCTGAGGCCAATAAAAGGTCAGGTTGTCCTACCAGGCAGTGCTCTAGGGGCCACACAGGTGTGGGGAGGTGGCAGCAGGGTGCCATATGGAGGTGCTGAACCAGTGCCAGCTGCCAGCCAAAGGTGACAAGTGGTGGTGGCAAGGTGGTGGTAGCAAACTGTCCCTGTTCCCCCCAGTGAATTTTTTATCTTTTCCTCCCATCAGACTTCTCCCCTGCAGGCTACAGCTAGATGTTACAGCTCCTTTGCACCAGCTCCCAACCCATCTCCCTTAGAGAACTGCTGCACTCAGGCACAGCAGGAGTTTCTCTCTCTGCAAGCAGAGAAAAGTAAAGCAATAGTTTCCTTATTATTCCATTTTTGTGTAGTGAAATGAGGCAACCAGGTGCCACTAATTGCCAGGTAGTGGGCATGAGCTTGTGTTAAGCCCACCTGTGCCTGATTAGGGTGGGCTCCTACTGCGCATGAGCAGGACTGGGGGGCCAATAAAAGGTAAAGCTTGAAGCACAAGCTCATGCCCACTACCTGGCAATTAGTGGCACCTGGTTGCCTCATTTCACTACATTTTTGTTTCCTTATTATTCAATTTTTAGTCGTATAAATATTAGAACTAACATTAGAATTACTTCTAGTATTAATATTTTATTGTATCTTACTGCAATAATTAAAATATTTTTATCTCAATCCATAAATATTCTTATGTTTTCCTCCATCCCACTTTTGGGTTGTATGTGAGCAAGTGACTTAGCGGTGCTCAGTGCCTTGCTGGGTTCAACTACAACAGTCTTTATTTGGGCTCAGCATGGGGCACAAAAGGCTGAGATAATGACAGATCTGATCAGAGTGTGTTAAAACAAATTAGTTATAATTATTCCCTGTATGAGTTTAACAGTTGCTGGTCACCATGTTGATTGGTTTGGTCTCAGAGCTGTTCTTAGAGCTGTGAGAGGTCACCACTTTCCTTGCTCCTTTTTGTGCTGTCAGCTATGGAGCCTGCTCAAGGGCACCATTGGGCTGTGCTCTGTGATGCTGATGGTGAAACTGACCTGGGACCTGCAGCCATAATGAACATCTCCCTTCTTCATTTGCCACCTCCTGCAGACTGTTAAGAATTACAGTTCTCACCATTTCTCTTAAGAGAAACCGGTGCAGGTTAAATCTCCATATTTTTTGTTATCTCCTCGACATTATTTATAATTACACTTTTCCTTTTTTCTCCTTCATGGAGAAGACATCATTCCTGATCTTCTCATTCTCCCTATTGCTAATTACTGTAGTTGAATGGGATTCTCTCCCAGGCACTTAACAGCCCAGAACAGCTCCCTCCAGGCTCTCCCACTCCCCTCACCTCTCTCCCAGCACAGCCCAGTTGCTGCTGGCCCCACACCAGTGTCCACCCTAGGCTGCTCTGGGCAGTCCCACCACAGCCACAGCCCCTCTGAAGGGCACAGCAGCTCCCAGGGGGCAGAGAGAGCTCAGAGCCCCAGATGGGTGGCCATGCATGGCAAAAGGAGCAGGAGGCACACTGTGTCCCCTGCTCTCCTCTCCAGGAGATGCGCAGAGGTCTGCAGCCCCTCTGGGCCATCCCCTCTCCCCAGCCCAACACAAAAGCCCTGGCCCTTGTGCTCCTCAAGAGCTCTGACTGCTCCAGGCACAGAGCAGCCTTCCCAGGGCTGCTGCAGCCAGGGAGGGGGTTTCACTTCCCATTCATTCCTGATAGATTGAGATAGGATCTAAGACAAAAAAACTTGCTGCAGTTTCATTTATTTCTTTTAAATTCAGTGTAGGCTCTCCATTTACAGAAAGTTTCTTTTTTGTCATAAAAGATGGGTGGATAGTAAAGTAGGAGGGATGAATAATGACATTACTTTCCCTTCCCATTCAGTTAGGAGGGATCTCAGAGAAAAATATAGTGTTGATGGTTCTTCTTTTTAATTAATACAAAGCACTACCCCATTAACATAAAATACCTGTATCATACATGATGGGTGGAAAATGAAGAGGGGATGAATACTACCCTCTTTTTAAAAAGAACAACTTGCTAGGTAGAAAAAAGGAAATAAAAAGAGAACGAGAAAAAAAAAACTTGACAGTTCATGGCATACACCTTCAGCCAATTGCAGATGAAGGGAGGCAGTCTATGGCTGCTGAAAAATATCAGTCATCAGCTTACTCAGAGAACCCTTGAACTATAGATGAGGGGGTTCACTGCTCGAGGAACCACTGAGTACAGAAATGACACCACCAGGTCCAGGGCTGGGGAGCAAATGGAGAAATGGAGGGGGGCTTCAGGTAGGCAAAGATGGCAATGCTGATGAACAGGGAGATCATGGCCAGGTGAGGGAGGCACGTGGAAAAAGGCTTTGTGACGTCCCTGCTCAGAGGGGATCCTCAGCACGGCCCTGAAGATCTCCGCATATGAAATAACTATTAACACAAAACAGCCAAATGAAAAACGGGCAGTGACCATAAGAACCCCAAATTCCCTGAGGTAGGAGTGTGAGCAGAAAAGCTGGGGGATTTCACAGAAGAACTGGTCCAGGGCATTGCCCTGGCAGAGGGGCAGTGAAAATGTATTGGCCATATGCAGCAGAGCAGTGAGAAACCCAGTGCCCCGGGCAGCTGCTGCCATGTGGACACAAGCTCTGCTGCCCAGGAGGGTCTCATAGTGAAGGGGTTTGCAGATGGCCATGTAGCGGTTGTAGGACATGATGGTCAGAAGACAGTACTTGGCTGTGAGGAAGAAGACAAAGAAAAAGAGCTGTGCAGCACATTCTTTGTAGGAGATGTCCATGTTGTTCCAGAGGGAATTGGCCATGGCTTTGGGCAGAGTGGTGGAGAAGAATCCCAGGCCGAGGAGGGAGAGGTTGAGGAGGAAGAAGTACATGGGGGTGTGGAGGTGTTGGTCACAGGCGATGGTGGTGATGATGAGGCCGTTGCCCAGGAGGGCAGCCAGGTAGATGCTTAGGAAGAGCCACAAGCGCAAGAGCTGCAGCTCCCAGCTGTCTGCAAATGCCAGGAGGAGCTCGATGATGGAGCTGCTGTTGGACTTGGGCTTCTTTTCACCTTGGAGCACTGATCAAGGATGAAAATGAACAAAGCTAGGGGAAACATGTCTGGAACATCAAAGACAATTTCCATATCTTCTTTTCCTGGCACACACACTTTTCTACAAGATCTTTCTTTCAGCTCTAAGTTTGGATCTCTGACTGCTGCTGGCTGACTGTGTAGTGAGGAACAGAACCTCTGTATGATGGCTGCTACAGAGTCAGATCTGCTCTGAAGCTGTGAGCCCAAGGGATCAGGCAGTCAGGGGAAAGAACTACTGGTCAACTTTGTCATATCAAAGCAGTGCTAAAAAAAAGGGGTCATCAGCATCTGCATTCTTAGAGCTGAAGAACTGGGTTGGCAGAAGAAAGTTTCAGAGAGGTTTAGGTTTTTATTTCAGCTCCACTCATCTCTCCTTGGGAATATTCTTGGATGTCTCAAACCCTCAGTTTTTCTGCTGCACTCAGGGAGAACAGAGCAAGGCAAGAGGATTGCCTGTGGCTGCGTGCAGAGAAGGGGGAGCTGGTCTGATGCAGGGAGGGTCAGCTCCTCCCCAGCCTCACAGAGGGCATTGTCCAGAGCTACAGAGGGCAGAGGGAAGATGGACACCTCCATGCCATGGACACAACTGCTGTCTGGAGCTGCCCCAGCCAAGAGCTGGTTCCTTGGCCCCATCTCCCTTCCTGCCCCTGCTCACAGAGCCCAGCCCCTGGGTGCCCAGCTCTGCCGTGCAGCCACTCGAGGGGTGTAGGGGCTAAAGAAGAGGGCACACACCCCCTGAGGACAATGGAAACGGGGGGCTGAGCTCAGCTGCTGGAGGGTGGTGGGTGGAGCCACTTCCAGAGGTTCCCAGTCTCCCTCCAGGTGATGCTTGAGGAGTCTCAGCCCCCGCTCTCTCCTGCACAGCTGAGTTTCCATCCAACCAAGCTGAGCCAGAGACAAGTGAAAGCAGAGTCTGAGGAGAGCCCAGACTGGAGCAGGAAAGCCCTGCCCTGAAGGGACTCCTGAAAAGTCCCCTCATAAATATTCTGGGCATCACCTGGAGCTGTGGGCAGCCCTGAACAATTCAGCCCTCTCTCACAAGCACCAGGACCCTACCCTGTCCTCCCTGTCTCCTGCCATCCACAGCTTTTGCCAGCTCCAGGGAGCTCCCCGGGCAGGCTGAGAGCTGCCCCTGGCAGGCAGCAGAGTCCCTGCCCCAGCACACAGCCCCTGGGCTGCAGGACCCTTCTCTGAAGGACAGGCCTGGGCACCCATACCTGCACACCCACCCTCACTCCTCTTCACAATTCCCCACCTCCAGCCCCTTCCCCCTCACAGCTTCCATCAGCTGTGGCTCTACAGCTTCAGGAGATGCCTCCAGGAACTGCACCAGCACTGCTCTGCACCAGACACTGTCACGGTTTAACACTGGCCCGGCGATTAAACCGAGTGACAGATGCTCTCTATTAATCTCTCTCTCCTCCTTGATAAGAAAGAAGAGAGAATAAGGGAGAGAGACTTATGGGTTGGAGGCTAAACCAATCAACTTTAATGAAACAATAATGCTATATATATATATATATAAATATACAAGAGAATGAATATCAGAGTCCTTCCCCCTTTCCCCCAACAATTCTCACGCAAACCAAGGCTGCAGGGCAGCCCTGGGGAAGTCCAGGCTGGACACACAGGAGGCAGGAACACAGGCAGGCAAACGGACTGGAGGTGTAGGCTGGCACGGATCAGGACCACAGGCAGATGAATGGATGCGATCCTTCCCAGATGCCGGGTGAAGGCAGGCAGGCAGGCAGGCAGGCAACCGGGCAGGGCAGCCAGGGAGGCAACCAGCAGGCCAGGAGCTTCTGCTGGTCTTTTATAGTGCTACAGGTGAGACCAATTAGCTGTTAAGGGGGGTGGTACCCAGCACTTCTGCTGGTGATCTCAGGTGAAGCCGATCAGCTGGTAAGGGTGTGGCTCGGTCCTCGTGATCCCCCAACTCCATACCGAGGATGATGCACATGGGATGGAATACTCCATTTGAGAAACTTGCTGTCAACCTCAGCAAGTTCAACCATCTACAAGAAACTTAGAAAAATCACCTTTATCCTGGCCCAAACCAGGACACTCCACCCCTTATTCCATACCATTTGCGTCATGCTCCAATCAGCAGAAATTAGGAATTCTCACCTAGTGTTAGATTCGCCTGTGGCACACATTGTACTTCTCCATCTTTCATCATTACCCACCAAGCGTGTCCAGGCCCTTGAGCGAAAGCAACCCCACGAATGGGTTTGCCTTTGCCCGAGGCAGGATAAATCCAAACTGTTTTCCCTAGCAGATTCCTTTCATGCACCACAGGCAGTTTGTCTCCATCTACTGTGTGTAGAAGATCTGACTGAGCAGGACCAGCTCGATTGATGGAACCCCTGGTATTAACTAACCAGGTAGCTTTTGCCAAATGCCTGTCCCAGTTCTTGAAAGTTCCACCACCCATTGCCTTTAAGGTAGTTGTTAACAGTCCATTGTACCTTTCAATTTTACCTGAGGCTGGTGCATGATAGGGGATATGGTATACCCACTCAATACCATGTTCTTTGGCCCAGTTATTGATAAGACTATTTTTGAAATGAGTTCCATTATCTGACTCAATTCTTTCTGGTGTACCATGTCTCCACAGGACTTGTTTCTCTAGGCCCAGAATAGTGTTCCAGGCTGTGGCATGAGGCACAGGATATGTTTCCAGCCATCCTGTACTTGCCTCCACCATTGTAAGCACATAGCGCTTACCCTGGCGGGTTTGAGGCAGTGTGATGTAATCGACTTGCCAGGCCTCCCCATACCTATACTTTGACCACCTCCCTTCATACCACAGAGGTTTCAACCTTTTAGCTTGCTTAATTGCAGCACATATGTCACAAACGTGGATAACCTGCGCAATAGCGTCCAAAGATAAATCCACCCCTCGGTCACGAGCCCATCGATATGTTCCATCCCTGCCTTGATGACCTGAAGCATTGTGGGCCCATTTGGCTAAAAAACAGTTCACCTTTATGGTCCCAGTCCAGGTCTATTTGGAACACTTGAGCAGCTTCATCTGCTCGCTGGTTGTTTCGATGTTCCTCAGTAGCTCGATATGAAGGTACGTGGGCATCTACATGACGCACTTTTACATCAAATTTCTCTAACCTTGCAGCAATGTCTTTCCACAGTTCAGCAGCCCAGATAGGTTTATCTCTACGTTGCCAGTTGTTTTGTTTCCACTGCTTTAACCAACCCCATAAGGCATTTGCTACCATCCATGAGTCAGTATAGAGATAAAGTCTCGGCCACTTTCCTTGTTCAGCAATGTCCAAAGCCAATTGGATGGCTTTTACCTCTGCAAATTGACTTGATTCACCATCTCCTTCATCTGTTTTTGCAACTAGTCGTGTAGAATTCCATACAGCAGCTTTCCACCTTCGATGGCCTCCTACCAGTCGACAGGATCCATCAGTGAAAAGAGCATATTGTTTTTCATCCTCTGGTAGTTGGTCGTATGGTGGGGCTTCTTCAGCCCGTTTTACCACTTTTTCTGGTGGCATTCCAAAGTGTTTTCCTTCTGGCCAATGTGTTATTGCTTCTACAATTCCTGGACGATTGAATCTTCCTATCCTAGCTCTCTGTGAGAGTAAAGCAATCCACTTACTCCAGGTAGCATCGGTAGCATGATGGGAAGATTCTCTACCTGTATACATAAAACCCAGTACAGGTAATCGTGGCACCAGGAGGAGCTGTGCTTCAGTACCAATCACTTCTGAAGCAGCTCTAACTCCTTCGTATGCGGCCAGTATCTCTTTTTCAGTGGCTGTGTAATTGGCTTCGGAGCCTTTGTAATTTCGACCCCAAAATCCTAGAGGTCGGCCTCGAGTCTCTCCTGGAGCTTTCTGCCAGAGGCTCCATGTAGGACCATCACCTCCATCTCCGGTGTAAAGCACATTTTTAATGTCTAGCCCCGTTCGAATTGGTCCAAGGGCCATTGCCTGCACAATCTCCTGTTTGATACTCTCAAAAGCAGCTTGTTGTTCTGAGCCCCATTTAAAGTCTTTCTTCTTCCGAGTAACCTCGTAGAGAGGTTTCACAATCTGATTATAAAGAGGAATATGCATCCTCCAGAAACCAACAGTTCCTAAGAAGGACTGAGTTTCCTTTTTAGTAGTTGGTGGGGCCATAGCTGTTATTTTGTTAATCACGTCCATTGGGATGTGGCGACGTCCATCTTGCCACTTAACTCCCAGAAACTGGATCTCTTGTGTAGGTCCCTTGACCTTGCTCCTTTTAATGGCAAAACCAGCCTCTAGAAGGATTTCAATTATCTTCTTACCTTTCTCGTAGACTTCCTTTGCTGTGTCACCCCACACAATGATGTCATCGATGTACTGTAGATGTTCTGGAGCTCCACCCTTTTCCAAGGTATCATGGATCAGTCCATGGCAGATGGTAGGACTGTGTTTCCACCCCTGGGGCAGTCGATTCCAAGTGTACTGGATACCTCTCCAGGTGAAAGCAAACTGTGCCCTGCATTCTGGTGCTATAGGAATAGCAAAAAATGCATTAGCAATGTCAATAGTAGCATACCACCTGGCTGCCTTTGACTCCAGCTCATACTGAAGTTCTAGCATGTCTGGCACAGCAGCACTTAGTGGTGGAGTAACCTCATTCAGGGCACGGTAGTCCACTGTCAGCCTCCACTCTCCATTAGGCTTTCTCACTGGCCATACAGGACTGTTGAAGGGTGAGTGAGTCTTGCTGATCACTCCTTGGCTCTCTAGTTGCCGGATCAGCTTGTGAATGGGGATCACAGCATCTCTGTTGACACGATATTGTCTTCGATGCACTACTGAAATAGCAGTCGGCACCCGCTGGTTTATAGTTCTCAGCAAACCCACTACAAAGGATTTGTCTGAAAGGCCAAACAAAGCATGCAGCCATTCTCCATTCTCAGTCTTAATAGCTGCAGTACCAAAGGACCACCGGTACCCTTTTGAGTCCTCGAAATCACCTCCCTTGAGGTAGTCTATGCCAAGGATGCAAGGAGCATCTGGACCAGTCACTATCGGGTGCTTATGCCATTTTATTCCAGTGAGGCTCACATCAGCCTTCACGATAGTCAGTTCTTTAGATCCCCCTGTCACTCCAGAAATAGTGACAGAGTCTGTCCCCTTCTGATTCGATGGCATTAGTGTGCATTGTGCACCAGTGTCCACCAAGGGTTTATTCTTTTGTGGCTCTAATGTGCCAGGACATCGAATCCACACAATCCAATAAATTCGGTTGTCCCTCTCCTCCACCTGGCTGGAGGCAGGGCACCTCTAAGCTTGTGCACATACAGCATTGTCAGTATGTGCATTACTGGAGTTTGCATCCCCAGTACTCACTCCTGATGTACAGGGATCTTGAGTCACCAGCATATTTGAATTGGGTAACTCTGTTGCGTGGGATGAGTCTCGCCGTGGGAGTCAGTCGAGCTAGTGCTGGCTCTGATAGTATCAGGAGCTAACTTTGATCCGTCCGGCTCTGGAATCCTCTCCGGAAGCCACACCCCCGAACCCGGGCATGCGCGCCTGTGCTAGCCCCAGCTGGGCACAGGCAGGGGGGGCACCGTCCGGGCACCTGCCGCCTACATTCCCCCCCCCCCCCCCCCCTTTTTTTTTTTTTTTTTTTTTCTATGGGGGAAAAGATGACAAATACACGAAGATTTTGGTTGCGAGGTGCCTCGTTGTTCAGAGCCGGTGGTACTGGTCTGCAGGGGGAGATTGGTGAAGACGACGAAGCCGCAGAAGCTGAGGGTTAAAGGCATCATCTGCGAAGCCTGCAGGCTCCTGGGGGTGATCAACAGGATGATGGAGCTGGGCTTTTCCCAGCAGTGTATGGCAGGAGGACCAGAGACAAGGAGCAGGAGTAGAAACATAAAGAGCTTGGGGTTAAGGATTCCCTCGTACAGCCACTTTAGTTTAGGGGCTGCTTTTATCTTCGCAGCCTTCCGTGGGATCAGGGGTGGCGGTGGGGGTTGCTCTCCGCGGCAGCCGGAGCTACTGCAAGCCGCGGTTTCCGCCCCATCATTTTCCGGTGTTTCGACTTCCTCCAGGGGTGGTGCCGACGGAGTTGCGCTCGGCGCTGTCCCGGGCTCCCCCCCCCTCGGAGGGCGGCGCCGGCGGGGCTGCGCTCGGCGCTCTCTCGGGCTCCTCCCCCTCGGAGGGTGGTGCCGAGGGGGTCACGGCTGGCGCTCTCTCGGCCTCCTCCCCCTCGAAGGGTGGTGCCGAGGGGGTCGCAGCAGGCATTTCCTTCGGGGGAAATGCCTCGGTCTTTCGTAATGGAGCCGCGGCGGTGACAATTGCCACTTCTATTTCGGCATTCAAGCAAGCTAATAGATTGCAAACGGTTCGCCAGGTGTTGTCCGCACCAATAATGTCGCCGTTGGCCTCCTTATAGTGGAAGCTTGCCAGCAGGTTGTACACCTCTCCCCACAAGTCCCAGGCCGTTTCGGGACTCGGGTAGCGGAGGTTTTCCTGCGTTTCTGCCTGGGTTGTAATCTGATCAGCAACGGCGGTGCCGGTAGGTTTGCTTACATAGGATTCCATCATCGGTTTTACTGATGTCGATGTCGAAAAGAGGAAAGGGTTTCTCTTACCCGACTCTTTTAGGGTATTGAACGGTCTGTGGAGAAGGGTGACTTTCGGACGAAACGCTCGGGGAGACAGTTTAGACCGAAATTAATGCTCGCATTCTCCACCAGATGTTGCGTGGGATGAGTCTCGCCGTGGGAGTCAGTCGAGCTAGTGCTGGCTCTGATAGTATCAGGAGCTAACTTTGATCCGTCCGGCTCTGGAATCCTCTCCGGAAGCCACACCCCCGAACCCGGGCATGCGCGCCTGGGCTAGCCCCAGCTGGGCACAGGCGGGGGGGGCACCGTCCGGGCACCTGCCGCCTACATAACTCCACACTGGAGACTTGAGCAGCTATCTTTTTAGAAGGACCTCCTTTTGCCTTCGTCTTATTCAGCAACTTATGTACTTGCTCCTCTAGGACAGTAGTAGGCTTCTGATCAAACTTTTTCATGTCCTCTCCATACTCCCTCAGGAGTGCCCATAGGATTCCTCTTGCTGAAGTCTGTTTCTCTTGATTCCATCTCATAGGAGGGTGTCTCTTCTTAATGGCTGCAGTGTGGGGTTCTCCTTCTGTCTGAGGAAAAAGGGATGAATGCAGTTTCTCAGATTGTCCCTTTATAGCTGAGACCCAGGCCCGACAAGGGGCTGTGACAGCATCTTCACACTCTCGTACTGTTTTAATCACATCACCCACAGTTGCATCCACATCTGCAGGAACCCATAGCATTACTGATAGTGTATGGTTAAAAGGTGGTGGTGCAGCATGCACAAACCTTTGCATCATAGGTCTAGGGCACGGTACGTGATAAGGATCTTCAATGTCATCAGCATTATAGATCACGTCTCGTACAGCCAATTCCTCCAGATACCTGATGGCTTTTTCAAGTTTGTGTGCTTTGACCTGTGGGCAGTCTATTTCCTCTTTGTAGGGATATCTCTCCCTTACAGCTGCCAAGAGTCGTTTCCATAGGCTGGTGGTTCCAACCTTTTCCCCAAATGCCCGATCAATACCTGCATCTTTGGCCAGGGATCCCAACTGTCTGGCTTCCTTCTGAGTTAATGTTATGGTAGCAGCCCCTTCCGTCCAGCATCGGAGTAACCAAGAGAGAAGTGGTTCACCTGAAAAACGGCTGTAATCTTTTCTCAGAGTACGCAAGTCTCTCATGGAATAGGACTGAGCAGATTCTGAGTCTGAGTCCTCCTCAGATGACTCTGCTTTAGAGTCTCTTCTAGCTGCTCTGCGAGGAGAGGCAGTATCCTCTATCTCCTCTATCACTTGGTCGTCTCCTTCAGACTTGGAGGGGTGAAGGCTCGTTTCTGATTTCCATTGTTTTCCTTTTCTCCTAGTTACAGGGTCAACAAGTAGCTGTGTGGGCTGAGGGGGAGAGGCTGTGGTATCTGCAGCGGTAGCAGCAGCAGGGCTTGTTTTCTGAACAGCAGCAGTGTCTGTGGGGGTAGAGACAGCTGCTGCAGCTGTAGCAGAAACACTGGCGATGCTGGCCGGCCTTATCTGAGTTGTGCCCTTGCCTGAGGGGGGGCGAGAAGCGGCTGCGGAGGCAGGAGCAGGGGTGCTCTCTGTACGAGGAGCAGCTCTCACTCTCCGAACAGCAACTCTCGGCCTCCAAAAAGGCATGCTCAGTCTCATTATTGTGGTTTTTGTGTTTCTCCTCACCACTATATGAGAAAAATTAACAACACCCACCAGAAGATTGAGAAATGAAATGCTATTGTTACTAAAATCTGGGGGAGTCAGCCCAAAATACGATGGAATGGTATAATTTCCCAAATTAAAACTGGGAGTGTAATTACCAACCAAGTTTTTTATCTCTGTATGAAACACTACTGCACCATGCACCATGATATACATCAGTATTGAGGACCATATTGCAACAATGGTTTTTAAGCAGCTCTTCCGAAAAACAAACCACAAAGTAACAGCAATTCCAGCTGCAAAAAGACAGATTGCATACCCGAAATACCAAAGGTACGGAATGATTGGTTTAATCTCCAACCCTGTGAAATTTCCAAAGAGCAAGATCTGATTCCAGCTCAGCAATGCCATTCTTTCTGCTGGAGTTTGAATTCAAACTATTCAGGCAAATTAGTCAAAATTTAAATTGGACTCGAGCCAATTAGCTCGTGCCCCACGTTGGGCGCCAATTAAATCTGTCACGATTTAACACTGGCCCGGCGATTAAACCGAGTGACAGATGCTCTCTATTAATCTCTCTCTCCTCCTTGATAAGAAAGAAGAGAGAATAAGGGAGAGAGACTTATGGGTTGGAGGCTAAACCAATCAACTTTAATGAAACAATAATGCTATATATATATATATATATATATATAAAAATATACAAGAGAATGAATATCAGAGTCCTTCCCCCTTTCCCCCAACAATTCTCACGCAAACCAAGGCTGCAGGGCAGCCCTGGGGAAGTCCAGGCTGGACACACAGGAGGCAGGAACACAGGCAGGCAAACGGACTGGAGGTGTAGGCTGGCACGGATCAGGACCACAGGCAGATGAATGGATGCAATCCTTCCCAGATGCCGGGTGAAGGCAGGCAGGCAAGCAACCGGGCAGGGCAGCGGGCAGGGCAGCCAGGGAGGCAACCAGCAGGCTAGGAGCTTCTGCTGGTCTTTTATAGTGCTACAGGTGAGACCAATTAGCTGTTAAGGGGGGTGGTACCCAGCACTTCTGCTGGTGATCTCAGGTGAGGCCGATCAGCTGGTAAGGGTGTGGCTCGGTCCTCGTGATCCCCCAACTCCATACCGAGGATGATGCACATGGGATGGAATACTCCATTTGAGAAACTTGCTGTCAACTTCAGCAAGTTCAACCATCTACAAGAAACTTAGAAAAATCACCTTTATCCTGGCCCAAACCAGGACCCTGCCCTGTCCTCCCTGTCTCCTGCCATCCACAGCTTCTGCCAGCTCCAGGGAGCTCCCCGGGCAGGCTGAGAGCTGCCCCTAGCAGGCAGCAGAGTCCCTGCCCCAGCACACAGCCCCTGGGCTGCAGGACCCTTCTCTGAAGGACAGGCCTGGGCACCCATACCTGCACACCCACCCTCACTCCTCTTCACAATTCCCCACCTCCAGCCCCTTCCCCCCTTACAGCTCCCATCAGCTGTGGCTCTGCAGCTTTAGGAGATGCCTCCAGGAACTGCACCAGCACTGCTCTGCACCAGACACCATGTCAGAAGCTCTGAAGGTTCTCCTCTGCTGAGCTGGCAGTCATCCCCTCCATCTTCACCACCTTGAAACTCTCTCTGCCTTGCTCATCTCCCTTGGCAGTGCCCTCAGCCCTGCTGCGCTCTGCAGAGGAGCTGCTCCTGCCCAGAGCTGTCTCTCAGCAGCACTGCCCACTTGCCAGCAGCTCCCTCCATGCCAGGAGCCCAGCTAGCAACTTCCATGAGCCCTCTGGGGGTTTGATGCTGAGCCCATGACAATTGCTCAACAGGCAATGAGAAGCTGCAAAACCTTCTCAGGTTCTGAGAACCCTCAGGGCTCTCCTGGCAACACTGGGATGTGGAGATGGGCAATGCCAAGGCAGGACTATGGCACGGCACCTCCCAGGCTCTTGCACATGGACAAGGAGGCCCTGAGCCCCAGTGCTGGAAGGTCCAGCTGTCTCCCCATGGCCATCAGTGCCAGAGACAAGAGCCATCAGCAAAGTCATGGAGATCTTGGCTCTGCCACGTGTGCCTCCAGCTTTTCCACAGCCCTCTGTCATCTCCACCACAGTCTGTCCTACGGTGTCCCATCCCCTGTGCCTCTTGCCCTGCAGGCTCTGCTTCTTCACCCGCCTGCCCCACCTTGCTGTCACTTTCCTCTACTGACATCTCTGTGCCCTCCCTGCCTCTGCCTTGGCACACAGAGCCTTGGGCTGATTCAGGCTCCTTCTGGGGGATGTGGTGTACCACAGCATGGCCCTTGGAGTGACATTTCTTTCTTCTGCTCTCCACTCCAGGCATCCCCAGCTGCACTTTGAGCCATTATTTCTTGCTCAAGCTGTTTCCCACTTTGAAGAAAAGCTCCAGCATGCCCAAACCCACCCTTCAGGCACTCCCAGGATACCCCTCTACTCCTCTACAGTCTCCACAGCACTGAGCCTTGGCCCATCAACCTCTGCAGAGTGGTGATAGGCTTTGGGCCTCCAAATCCCATCTTGTGAGAACTCTTGGAACTCTCCATGGTAACTGAGGTGGATGAAATTCATATAATCATAGAATCACAAAAGCACAGAATTACTTGGGTTGGAAGGGACCTCTCAAGGCCATTTAATCCAACTGTTAGGAGGGACACCCTTGATTAGATCAGGTTGCTCAGAGCCTCACCAGGCCTCACCTTTAATATCTCCAGGGATGAGACCTCAGCCACCACTCTGGGCGACCTGTTCCATTTTTCCACTACCCTAACGGTAAAGAAGTTTTTCCTAACATTAAATCCAAATCTATTTCTCTCTAACTTAAACCCATTCTCCCTCATCCTATCACTCCAGGCCCTTGAAAAAAGATCCTCTCTATCATTCCTGTAGGGCCCCTTCAGTACTGGAAGGTTTCCCCAGAGCCTTCTTTTCTCCAGGCTGAACACCCCCAGCTCCCTCACTCTTCCTTCTTAGGAGAAGTGTTTCAGCCCCATGATCATTTTTGTGGCCCTCCTCTGGGCCCACTCCATCAGGTCCATGTCCTTCCTCTATTGAGGGCTCCAGAGCTGGTTGTGGTACTCCAGGTGAGGTTTTACCAAAGCAAATTGGCAGAATCCTCCCTCTCAGACTGTTGGACACTCTTCTTTTGATGCAGTCCAGGATGAGATTGCCCTTCCGGCCTTCTGCACGTGTGCACTCTTGGGTCATGTCCAGCTTTCCATCCACCAGCACCCCCAAGTTCTTTTCTGCAGTGCTGCTTTCTAAAACCTCATCCTCCAGCCTGTACTGATGGTGAGGATTGTTCTGCTCCAGGTGCTGCACCCTGCACTTGGTCTTGTTGAACCTCAGGAGGTTCACCTGGGCCCACCTCTCCATTTTGTCCATGTCAATATTATGAATACTGCTGATGTACAGCACAGATCTTGCTCAGATCTGCCCTAAGAGGGTCCAAGAGTCCAGTGGAGGGGGTTCCTCCACCAAGTCCCTTACAAGGACCCAGAAGCAAACCCTGCCTACTGACAGTGGGTACGTGATGGATACCTCAGGACAGTTTAGAACATTTGGGCACTGCTCTGAGAGCAGCTGAGTCCCAGCACTGCAGTGAGGCCAGGACCATCCCAGCTCTATCCACAAGATGAGTTTGAAGCACATAACAGTGAGGTCTCCACTCGGTGGACCACACTCTCAACCTTTGCTGGTCCTTCTATCCCCTTGCTGATACACTGAAGGAAGAGGCCAACACCTTTCACAGTGTGCCTGGATGGCAGTTGCAGTAGCCATGTCTCCATGAGCTAAGCGGGAGAACCCCTGCCCAGACCACGTGAAAATAGGTCCCTGTGGACACCCGCAGTGGGCTGTGTACCTCCCCGAGCTGAACACCTTCCTCGTGTCCGTTCCAAGTGGGTGCTGGTGCCCAGGATCTCCTGTCTCAGACTTACCCTTCCTCTGCAGGTGTCTTTGCAATCAACCGCCCGCCTCACGGGACACTCTTCAAACCACTGACCCAGATGTCCCAATCCTAGGGGTCACCAATCCACTCCCCAGTCTCTGCTGGCTGTGCAGCATTACCCTGACTGTGAGAGGAGGGCAGACACCCTGCTGGGTGATAGACCTGAGCAGCAGAGCCAGGGCAGTGGCAGTTTTTGCCCTGAGCAGAACAGCCCCTCTGCAGAGCAGCACCAGCAGCTCAGAGCCCTGCAGGGAGCATGAGGAGAGCTGGGGAGATTACAAGTGACAGGGACAGGGACTGATGCGATGAGAGCTGACATGGGCTGAAAACTGGTTTGAGAGGAAAATGCCATCAACTGTATCAAAGTGAGGGTGTACTAACCCAGAGTCATGGTGCAGAGCCAGGTGTCCTTGCTGTGCTGGTGTTCCACATTCTGCCAGCCTCTGCAAAGTGGCTGAAGGAGGACTGGATTCCTCCATCCCCATTTCTCGATGCCATTGTTCCTTCCTTTTGGTGAAATGGTGTCACGGTTTAACACTGGCCCGGCAATTAAACCGAGTAACAGACGCTCTCTATTAATCTCTCTCTCCTCCCTGATAAGAAAGGAGAGAGAATAAGGGAGAGAGACTTATGGGTTGGAAATTAAACTACACAACTTTAATGAAACAGTAATGATAAATAGGAAAAATTAATAAATATATACAAATATACAAGAAAATGGATACCACATTCCTCCCCCCTTTCCCCCAATAGCTCTCACGTCACCACCGAGGCTGCAGGGCAGCTCTGGGAAAGTCCAGGCTGGACTCCTGGAGTCAGCAGCAGTCGGGAACTGGAGGCAGGAACACACAGATAAGGGCTGGCACGGATCAGGAGCACAGGCAGGCAAACGGACGGGATCCTTCCAGGATGCCGGGTGAAGGAATGGAAGCAGGAAAGGCAGGAAGGGCAGGCAGCCGGAAGCTGGAAACCTGGAAATCTGGCTTGGCCCTCGTGATCCCTCAAATTTATACTGAGGATGACGTATATGGGATGGAATACTCTGTTTGGTCAATTCTGGCATCTATCTTGTCCGTTCCTCCCCAAAGGAGGGATGCAGGTGGGACCTCTTTATGTTTTCTTCAGAGCTGAGCAGTGTCCTTGGCTCTGCACACCAGTCTCTAGCAGTAACTATAAACATCAAGTGTTATCAGTCCTAGAAGCACACACTGTCTGAGAAACTTGCTCTTAATTTCAGCAAGTGCAACTACTTACAAGAGACTTAGCTAAAAGCAAAAGTACAAGACAGAAAATCACCTTTATCCTGGCCCAAACCAGGACAAATGGGAAGCTGGGGTCCTGTGTCTGAGCTTGCACCGAAGGAAGCCTGACCCAGGGCGCATGCCAGTTTCCTGCTGTCCCTCAGTCCTTGTTCCCAGCACAAGTCCTTGAGACAGGCTCCCACACCCCATGTGCCAGCCCTTATCCCAGTGTCATCCCCAGACAAAGCTTCTCAGCTGGGGTCCAGCTGGAGGACTGGGATCCAGCTGTGACCACGGGGAGGATGACTTCTCCTGGATCCTGTGAAGGGCTGGGGGATTCTGGGTGCCTCACAGGGGAAGGGAGCATGCAGAGGAGATCCTGGGTCTCTCCATGCACAGGTGAGGCCCTCAAGGAGGGTCCCTGACTCCAAAGATCCAGCCCAGCTGCAGAAGACCAGCCTGGCTGAACAGAGCTTTGGCTGGAGCTCAGGAAATAAAGGAGAGTTTATGGCCTTTGGGAGAAGGGGCTGGCCACTCAGGGGGCATGCAAAGATGTGAGATTGGGCAGGGAGGAAACTGGAAAAATCAAAGCCCAGCTTGAACCCTCAGCCAGTTTTCAGATGACACAAACTAGAGCAGGAGTATTGGTCTGCCCCATGGCAGGAAGGCTCCACAGATGGACCTGGACAGGCTGGATCAATGGGCTGAGGCCAAAGGTACTATTAGAGGGACCTGGGGGTGTTGATACTGAGGAAGTGGAGTGTGTCCAGAGAAGGACAACAGAGCTGAGGAAGGGTCTGGAGCAAAATTCTTCTGAGGAGAGGCTGAGGGACCTGGGGGTGTTGAAGCTGGATTAAAGGAAGTTGTGGGGAGACCTTGCTCTCTACAGCTCCCTGAGAGGAGGCTGGAGCCAGGTGGGTGTTTGTCTCTTCTTCCATATAACCACTAATAGGACAAGAGGATATGACCTGAAGCTGTGTCAGGGGAGGTTTAGTTTGGATATTAGGAAATATCATTGTCCTGGTTTGGGCCAGGATAAAGGTGATTTTCTGTCTTGTACTTTTGCTTTCAGCTAAGTCTCTTGTAAGTAGTTGCACTTGATGAAATTAACAGCAAGTTTCTCAGACAGTGTCTGCTTCTAGGACTGATAACACTCGATGTTTATAGTTACTGCTAGAGACTGGTATGCAGAGCCAAGGATACTGCTCAGCTCTGAGGAACATTTTACCCTCCAGAAGGAATAAAGAGGTCCCACCTGCATCCCTCCTTTGGGGAGGAACGGACAAGATAGATGCCAGAATTGACCAATTGATAAATGACCAGAATTGACCAGGAATCCATGGGAGAGAGCAGGAAGTTTGGGAATGTTGAATTATTCTGGACTCACGCAGAAGTTATAGAAGACTGACCTGTTCAGGAAAATTGGGTGTTGTGGGGGGGATCACCCACCTTTAATCCCTTTCTTCTCTGTAGGACTGGAAACTACATGAAGCAGTTTGCTTGCATAAAAATGTGTTTTAGCACCATGAAAACTGCTGTTTTATGCATAACCTGGGACTTATTCCTCTTGTCAGAATGCCCCCTGGAGCATCATTGTCACCAGGTTCATTGGCAGATAGAATCCTCTTTTTCTTTTCATGGGATTCACCCTTCACTACATAAAAATGAATGATTCAGATCTAAGATAGTCCCCAAGATCTTTGTATGTGGACACAGCATCAGAGGATGAGCCCTTACATGGCAGGAGAGATGAGATGAATTTCTCACCAACATCAAGAATCACATTGCCCCTTGCCTTGCTGTATTTTGATTGCCCCTCCCAGTCTGGTCTTGCCTTGCTGTGTCTTCCCTTTTTCATCAGTTTCATCCTTTTCAACATTTCTTCTTAATGTTCTCACATTAAAAACAGCTCATATAAGATCTGCACAAGGAACATGAGTGCAACTGTTGTTAAAAGGGCTCAGATGTATCCATTTGCTTCCTTTTTTGCCACCTATCACCAGGCATTCTACTCAATAAAATCACCTCTGAAGAAGAAAGTCAAGTTTCTTTCATCCATATGACCAAACCCAGTCACCAAGGCTCAAGGATTCTTTTCTTTCCTCTCTTACACACAGCAACCCATGTTAGATGTCCAGACATGCACACATACCTTGGTCAAGCTCCCCTAATCCTGCAGTCACACCTATGATGATGTTTGTTGCATCTTTCTCTAGGCTTGCCATGTATGTGATGAAGCCCTTAGTGAAGCTGTGTTGGCTGTCACCAATCATCCCTTTGTTATCTGCTTGCCTTAGCAGAGACTTCAGGAGGATCTGCTCCATGATCTTGCCAGGCACATAGATCATAGTATCATAGAATGGAAATAGAGATGAGACTTAATGGCCTTGAGTTCTCTTTTTTTCTAGGTTTGAAAATGGGGGTTATGTTTCCCCTTTCTCTTGGCTTGCCATGGTATGGTGGACAGGACATCAGCACCCTTAAAGAGTCTACTGTTGGGATTGATCTGTGGAGGGAAAATGCCCCAAAGAAAAGTCCTGGAGAATCACACAGCTTGACCTGGATTCATTCTTCTGTGATTTTCTGACCACTCCAGCCTGCAGGGAGGGCCTGCACTTCACAGTCTTCTTGCTCATCTACCTGGTGGTCCTCACAGGGAACAGCAGTCACAGTGGTGGAATTGAGCCTCCACAGCCCCATGTATTTCTTCCTGAGGAACTTGTCCTTCCTGGAGATCTGCTACACATCAGTCACTCTGCCAAAAATGCTGGTGGGTTTCCTGATGGGAGATGGCAGAATCTCCTTCCTTGGCTGTGCTGCCCAGCTCTACTTCCTGGTTTTGCTGGGTGGTACTGAATTCCTTCTTCTGGCTGCCATGGCCTATGACCACTATACAGCCATCTGTGACCCTCTGCACTACAGCCTCATCATGAGCAGGGAGCTCTGTGTCACACTGCTGGTGGGATCATGGATGGTTGTTGTACCAATGCAAGTAGGACAGACCTACCAGGTGTTCACTTGGCCCTTCTGTGCATCCCATGACCTTCATCACTTCGTCTGTGATGTTCCTCCTCTGCTGGAACTTTCCTGTGCAGACACTTTCTCGAACTGAAAAAGAGAAAGATCCTGACAGGATTAACTCCTGAGCAGGCCAAGCTGTTTGTAAAATTTAGGGTTAAACTGAGAAAGAAGTGAACAAAGCAGCTGAGACATGTAACTTTCCACTAGAACAATGTAACCAAACACAAGGCCAGAACGAGATTAGCTTCTGTCTCGAAGATAATTAAAAGTGTAGGTCGTGTTCTTAAAACAAGACACTGCCAAGACCATTTAGGCGCCAGCTGGGCACCGAAGAATGTGAACATCTTCACAAGAAGGTCACCAAAAACAGATAAGAAGAAAGTTTGGATAGAGTCTGATATTGCCTTGTAACAATATAATGAAGTCAGCAAGAATTGAGAATGTAACGATGTTGTAACCTCCCCTTTTGCTGTATAAATACCCTAACCCTTTCCCTTAACCCTCGGAACTCTTTGTCCAGTGAGAGCTGGGGGTTCCCCGGATCCGTAAATAAATACCTTTGCTGTTTAAAGGCTTAAAACTCTGTCTCTAAACAGTTTTATTAGGCCTTTTTGGGCTTCAATTTGGTGACCACAGCAGGACTGGACTCCGTCATGCCGTGATCCAGGGGATCCAGGGACGCTTTTGGGCCCCCCCCCAACAAATTCTGTCGGATAAGCCTCCCCTACTCCCTTGGCTCCTATGCGCCGATGGACACCAGACCTTCCTCATACTGAAAAGGTATTTATATATATTTGTTTGGGTTTTGAGGCCTCCAGGGAAAGGGAGGTTCGAGTCCTCCCAGGATTTACGGGGTTAGAGGCCCCCCAGGATTTACAGGGACGCGGGGGACGCCCCCAGGCTGACGGATTGGAGTCCAGTCTATCTCTGAGTTCGCCCCTTCCGGGGTTTGAGTCCCCAGGAGAATTGTATGGTATTGATAACAGGCTTCTGTTAATGCTGTGGTCGTTGATTCTGGGATCCCTCGCTTATATGTTGGTTGTTGATTGTGCTATCTTGTTGTGCCGCTTTTAAGAGAATTAAGTGTTTTAAGTGTTTGTTGCGTCGCTTTTAAGAGAATTAAGTGTTTTAAGTGTTTGCGCGTCCCTGTCGAAGAAAAGTTTTATAGCTTTAACTTCGGGGGGGGGGGGGGGGGGGGGGGTGTTGCGGGGAGTCTTTTGCCGCAGCACCGGCAGTATCCGTGGTTGTTTATAGCAGCATCTTGTGACCGTAGGTGGTAAAGCAACGTGTAAGGTTCTGTGTAAAATTTTACCTGTGCAAAGTTTTGACTGAAAGTGCGTATGTGTGCGTGAAAGTGAGTGATTGAGACGCAATTTAATTGCGAAGCGAGTGCGGAGTCCCGATTTGCGTTTCCATGTCACCCGCGAGGGGGCTGGCCAGAGACGGACGAAGCGAGTGGTGTGATTGTGGATTGTTAAAACAAAGTAAGAAGTGCTCTTGAATGCTAGAATAAGTTGAGTAAGGTGTTGAAATTGTAAGTTGCTGAAATCTGAACAGAATTTGGTAATCCAGAAAGGGCCCCCCCAGTTGTAACCTCTGGAGTAGGCATAATGGGGACTGAACAGAGTAAGGAAATTAATGCTAAAACCCCTTTGGGATGCATTTTAAAGCATTGGAAGGAGTTAGGTGGAATTCCAGGGGGAAATATAAAGAAAAAGACACTTGTGAAATATTGTCAGGATTGGTGGCCTCTGTATATATTAGATGATGGAGAAAAATGGCCACTGGTGGGGAGTTTAAACTATAATACCATCCTACAATTTCTGCTGTTTCTCCGTAGAATGGAAAAGTGGGATGAAGTAATGTATGCAGACATTTTCTTTACTTTAAGGGATAAGCCGGAATGGCAAAAAAGTTATGGAATAAATGTATCACCTCAAGATCCCTTTGTTTTAGCACTAGAACGGGATCAGGAAAACAGCAAGCTAAAGGAACACTGTTGTGACGCTTGTAGCATAGGGAAAAGATGCCTTAAGTTGAAAGGAAAAAATAGTGAAGCGGAAAGTACCGTTAGCCTCCAAGAATATCAGCCCCTCGTGCCAGGATGTGGAGTACCGCCGCCAGTATCACAACAGGGAAGCGGCAGTAGCTCTGTAGAATCGGGAAGCGAGAAAAAAGAAGAATTGAAAAGTGTTCTGCAAAAGCCAGTAGGGGGAGACAAAGATGAGGAGAAAACCCCGCAGGAGACAGGGAAAAGAGCAGACACCGAAAACCTGGGAGATGATCCCGGAGAAGGGACTAGCCATTCATATTACACAAGAGCAACCGAGCGAAAGGAAAAAGAAAGGGAGGCAGAAATGGCAAAAATAGGAGAAGAGAGAGCAAAACTGGAAATAGAGAAAGCGAGACTAGAAGCAGAGAAAGCTAGGGTAGAAGCCAAAGCTGAAGCAGAGAGGGCAAGATTAGAAGCGGAAAAAGCTAGGGTAGAAGCTAAAGCCGAAGCAGAGAGGGCGAAACTGGAAGCAGAGAAAGCAAGACTGAAGGCAGAAAAAGCAGAAGCAGAAAGGGCAGAAATAAAGACAAAAGCTCAGACTGGAGAGGGTGAAGTAGAGGGAGGAAAAGAAATCCCAGAGAACTATACAATAGCCCCTCTTCGACAAGTAATGCCCAAATTAGGAGAACAAGCACGGATAAAAATACCATTTACCACAAGCGACCTTAACAATTGGAGAGAGGAAGTGAGAAATTTGAGGAGAGATGCAGAAGGGGTCGCTAGAAGGTTTGAATTAATCACAAAGAATTTAGACGTTGATTGGGAGGATATCGATCTGATGCTGTCGGAGTTAACAGAGACGGAAAAAGAGCTTGTTTTAAGAACTGGAAGGGAACAGGCTGCAGTGCTACGGGAGCCTGTGGATGTAGTATTTCCAACTAGTAATCCAAACCGGGATCCAAACAACCTGCGCCAATATGATTTATTGCTGCAATACCGAAGGTTAGTTGCACAGGGCTTGTGAAGAGCAATACCGAAGGCAGTAAACTGGGCAGCCCTATTTGAAGTAAGACAAGGACAGAATGAAACACCAACAGACTTTTTAGACAGACTTTGAGTGGCAATGAGACAATATACCCCCTTAGATCCTGGGTCAGAACTAGGTAAACAACAACTGCTGGGATTGGTAATGGGGCAGTGTTGTGTAGATATCAGAAAGAAATTACAAAAACTTGAATATCCTGCAAATAGAGATATGGAAATCTTAATGAATGAGGCCTGGAAAGTGTATAACAATAGGGAACAAGAAAAAGAAAAGAGAGAGAGTAAGAAACTTGCCAGAATTATGGCAGCAGTATATTCAACTCCAAAGCTTCCAGAGGCAAATGCTAGAGGTAGAGGGCGTGGTTATCCCAAGAGAGGGGGAGGAAGGTTCCAGGGAAATAAGGTTGACCCAAATCAATGTTTTTATTGCCACCAAATGGGACACTGGAAACGAGAATGCCCTAAACTAAACCAAGAACTTGGAAGGGCATCTGTTGTTCCGGTTGCTCATGATAGTGGTAACTGAAGGGGACTGGTGGGTCATTCCCTAGCAGACCCACTGGTTAAAATAGAGCTAGGGGAAAGTAAAAAGGAACTGGATTTTTTAATTGACACTGGAGCTACCTATTCAGTCTTAAGAGTTAATGCCAAAATGTGATGAATTTGTACATCTTGTGGGGGCAACAGGCCAAGCAGAAAAGGCTTTCTTCTTGAAACCTCTTAAATACAAAATTGGGAAACAGATGGGGATTCATCATTTCTTATACTTACCTAATTCTCCAAAATCTCTGCTAGGGAGAGAATTGTTAGAGAATTTAGGGGCCGTAATAAAATTTGACAAAGATAAACTTGAACTCCAGGTAAACGAAAAACAATTTATAACTGCCCTAAGTCTAACTATCAGTTGTGTTAAACCAGAATCTGATAATCATAACATCAACCGAATCATAAACGAAACATATCCGTCAGTGTGGGCAACTGATATATCTGGAAAATCAAAGCAGGCTGCCCCCATCGTTATCGAATTAATACCAGGGGCTAAACCGGTAAACAGAAAACAATACCCCCTGAGGCTAGAAGATAGGAAGGGAATCGAGCCATTGATAGAAAGGTTTTTAGAATTAGGACTGTTGATAGAATGTGAATCAGATTTCAATACACCAATATTACCAGTCAAGAAAACAAATGGGACTTACAGACTGGTACAGGACTTAAGGGCTGTAAATGATATTACCAAGACTCTGCATCCAGTGGTGGCTAACCCTTATACACTCTTGACCAAACTAAAAGATAATCTGATCTGGTTTACAGTGTTAGATTTAAAAGATGCATTTTTCTGCCTTACCTTAGCCCCAGAAAGCCAAAAGATTTTTGCCTTTGAATGGGAGTTTGTGAGTAAAGGGAAAAAAACACAACTAACCTGGACGGCGTTACCTCAAGGTTATAAAAATAGTCCTACAATATTTGGAAATCAATTGGCCAAAGAATTGGAACAGTGGGAACGGCCACCAGGAGAGGGCACACTCCTGCAATATGTGGATGACTTACTGATAGCAACTGAAACAGAAGAGCAATGTGTTGAGTGGACAATTTCATTGTTAAATTTCCTGGGCCTAAACGGTTATCGAGTCTCCCAACAGAAAGTACAGCTGGTGCAAGAAAAGGTGGTCTACCTAGGATACGAGATCTCTGGAGGACAGAGATCCCTAGGAACAGCGAGGAAAGAAGCCATCTGCCAGATGCCCAGACCTGAAACGGTGAGAGACCTGCGAGCCTTCCTAGGAATGACAGGTTGGTGTCACCTGTGGATATATCAATACGGGATACATGCCAAACCTCTGTATGATCTGTTGAAAGAGTCTAAAAATATCCTAGTCTGGACTCCTGAGGCAGAAACAGCCTTTAAAAGACTGAAACAAGAACTAATGAAAGCCCCAGCATTAGGTCTACCCAATGTAACAAAACCATTTTGTCTGTTCTCACATGAACGCCAGGGAATGGCCCTGGGAGTCCTAGCTCAACAATTGGGACCATACAAAAGGGCTGTGGCTTACTTCTCTAAACAACTAGATGAAGTAAGTAAAGGATGGCCCACGTGCCTGAAGGCAGTGGCTGCAGTGATCATAAACATAGAAGAGGCCAGAAAACTCACTATGGGCCAGAAAATGACTGTATTAGTGTCCCACACTGTATCAGCAGTACTGGAACAGAAAGGTGGCCATTGGTTGTCACCTTCCCGGTTCCTGAAGTACCAGGCAATCTTAGTTGAACCAGATGACATAACCATTCAAGTGACTAATGTTGTCAACCCAGCATCATTCCTAGAAGGAAGAGTGTCAGCAGAGCCAATTGAGCATGACTGCCTAGAAACCATCGAGGCTGTGTATTCCAGTCGTCCGGATCTCAAGGAAGAGCCACTCAAAGGGGCAGATGACTGGTTCTGGGATGGCAGTAGCTTCGTAAAGCAGGGGGTAAGGATGGCTGGCTACTCAGTAACTACAACAGACCAGGTAATTGAATCAAATCCCTTGCCTGTGGGAACTTCGGCGCAGAAGGCCGAACTAATAGATCTTACCCGAGCCTTTGAGCTGACAAAAGGGAAAAGAATTAATATATGGACGGATTCTAAGTATGCTTTCTCCATCGTGCATGCCCATGGGGCAATCTGGAAGGAGCGAGGACTGCTGACTGCCCAGGGAAGACCCATAAAGTATGCAGAAGAAATCCTACAGTTGCTGGAGGCTGTTCAGCTCCCAACCCAAGTGGCCATAATGCATTGTAAGGGGCACCTGAAAGGTAACACCGTTCCAGAAATAGGTAATAGAGCAGCAGATGCAGAAGCTAAATTAGCTGCTGCAAGAACCAAGGATTTAGTATTGGCCCTGGTACCGGAAGAATTAGATACCAATTTTCAACCAGGAATCAGACCATAAGTGGATACAAAGAAATAAAGGTAAAATGTTAGATAGTGGATGGGGTCAGCTAGAAACAGGACAACTAGTGCTGCCAGAGAAATTAGTATGGCAATTTGTAAAAACAGAACATGACAAGGCCCACTGGGGATTAGATCCTCTTTATCAGCATTTAAAAGTTAGAATAGCAGGGCCAAAGTTATTCACGGCAGTGAAACAGGTCACATCCCAATGTGAGCGCTGTTTGAAAAATAATCCAAACACAGGAACAAAGGTACACCAGGGGGTAATTGATAGAGGAAAATTCGCGGGGGAGGTGTGGCAGATTGATTTCTCTGAACTCCCCAGGAAAGGGGGGTATAAATACCTCTTGGTTTTGACAGATACATTTTCTGGATGGCCTGAAGCGTTCCCATGCAGAACGAACAAAGAAAGAGAAGTAACTAAAGTCTTGTTCAATGAAATCACTCCGAGATTTGGGGTGCCTAGGAGCATCTCCTCGGACAGAGGCTCACACTTTTGTGCTAAAATTGTATGAGCAATAAGTAAGGCACTGCAAATCAAATGGCAATTGCACACGCCTTATAGACCTCAAGCTAGTGGGCAAGTAGAAAAGATGAATCATCTTATTAAACAACAAATTGCAAAAATATGCCAGGAAACTAACTTGCAATGGTACCAAGCCTTACCTATTGCTCTAATCAGACTAAGGGTAAAGCCTCACTGAAAAGAAAAACTGAGCCCGTTTGAAATTTTATATGGGAGACCTTATGCAATGCAGACTGTAAATAGTGAGGCTGTAGATCAAATAGGTAATCAATATGTGTATGATTATGTTATAGCTGTGGGGAAGCACTTTGATAAAAATGCCACAGTGGTGGTGGATCACCAACCTAAGCAACATGATTGTAAATTGCATCCTTTTAATCCTGGTGATTGGGTATATGTTCAGAATCTTTTAGGGAAACCTCTGCAAGAGAAATGGGAAGGACCCTTTCAAGTGTTGCTCACCACCTTCACTGCAGTTCGAATTAAGGAGCGACCCACCTGGATCCACTACTCCCGAGTCAAGAGGGCCCCTGAACATTGCCAAGAACATTCTTGAAGAAGCTCACATTATCCTTCTTATTGTGGGTAATGATTCAAAGGCATCACAACCTTCCCTTGGAACTTGACGAAAGAATTCCTAAGTTCTAAGGAAAGGGGGGAATGAAAAAGAGAAAGATCCTGACAGGATTAACTCCTGAGCAGGCCAAGCTGTTTGTAAAATTTAGGGTTAAACTGAGAAAGAAGTGAACAAAGCAGCTGAGACATGTAACTTTCCACTAGAACAATGTAACCAAACACAAGGCCAGAACGAGATTAGCTTCTGTCTCGAAGATAATTAAAAGTGTAGGTCGTGTTCTTAAAACAAGACACTGCCAAGACCATTTAGGCACCAGCTGGGCACCGAAGAATGTGAACATCTTCACAAGAAGGTCACCACCAACAGATAAGAAGAAAGTTATGGATAGAGTCTGATATTGCCTTGTAACAATATAATGAAGTCAGCAAGAATTGAGAATGTAACGATGTTGTAACCTCCCCTTTTACTGTATAAATACCTGTTGGGAAACTGTCTGGAAGAAAACAGACATGTGAGCAATCCTGACTCTTTAGTTTTAGCTAGACTAAGCTAAGGGCCTTGAGACCCAGTTGCAAGGTTACTGAAAGATGAGCTATGGGAAAAAGATAAGGGAACTGGCAGTAGAAAAGAAGAAATAACAGGATAATGAGGAAGCCAGCAGAAGTTCTGTGAGAACAGAATTTGTGTCCAAGATATAGCCACCTGCAAGATATCGTTATATAAACAAAGGCTCTATATAAAGCGAGTGTGAATTGTTAATGAATGACTTCACTTTAACCATATTGGTGACTGCGTGCCGTCCTTTAAGCCTCTGCGGATTTTTTCCCACAAATACCCTATCCCTTTCCCTTAACCCTCGGAAGTCTTTGTCCAGCGAGAGCTGGGGGTTCCCTGGATCCGTAAATAAATACCTTTGCTGTTTAAAGGCTTAAAACTCTGTCTCTAAACAGTTTTATTAGGCCTTTTTGGGCTTCAGAACTAAGTGACTCTGTACACCATCATCCTGGTTTTCACAGTCCTTCCCTTTTCCTTGATAGTTCTTTCTTACAACAAAATTATCAGGGCAGTTCTGAAAATGCAAAGGCAGTTCTGGGCAGACACAAAACCTTTTCCACCTGCTCCTCACACCTTGGGGTGGTCACTCTCTTCTATGGCTTAGCCACAGTGTTCTACTTAAAGCGATGCTCAGGGACTCTGTAGACACTGACAGATACCTTTCCCTGTTTTACACAATATTGACCCCCGTGTTTAACCCTGTCATCTATAGTCTGAGGAACAAGGAGGTGAGAATTGCCTTGAAGAGACTCCTATGGACAAAGTGATACTGCAGAGTGGTGAATATAGTCCCAAATAGTAACAGATATCCTGGTGTAGTACATGCTTGCTTGATCACAGGTACCTCCTGTTTGGTCAGACAAAATCAGATCTTCTGCTTGGCTTTGATCCTGCTCAAGATGGAAAGTAGTCTCCTGATGCATTCCTGTTATGTTGTGCTCCACCATGGTATCTTTGTACTCCAGAGCACCTTCAGTGACCCTAAAGAGCTTAATGCAAATACCTACTTCAGGCTGTGTCTGAACAAGGTCACCAGTCAAGGGAAACAGTCAAAGCACAGACAGTAGTCAAAGAGATATAGTGACACATCCAGTGAAGAGATGACCACCCTCAGGTATGAGGGATCACCTGAGAGACCCCACAGATCATCTGCAGTGTCTCTAAGAGTCAACTAAGAAAAGTTCAAAGGCATGAAGGTGATCTTCCTCCATTGTGTTGTCTTGCGCTGAGTTATGTCACTCTTGATCAACTTGATGGGAAAGGAAGGGAAAAAGGAAGTCAATAAAAGACCAGGGAGACAATCTAGCAGTGGCACAGGGATAGGGTCCCAGAGAGACTGTGGAGTTTCTGCTCTTGTAGACTTTTGCCACCCGGATCAATACCACCCAGCTGGCCAAAGCTGTGAGTAGCCTGGCCTGAATTCAGTGGGAACTCTGCCTTCAGAAAGAGGATGGTCTGGAGACTGCTCAAGGTCTGTTCCTGTCAGAATGGTGTCCAGAATCAAGTGCAAAATCTTTTCCAAACACACTTGCTGATCAGTGGCTTAAAAGAGGTCGAGACTGATTTTTCTGAGCTTGTTTTAGTGTCACACACAGAAAGAGGTGAATCATCTTCCAGGTCTTCCTTCTCTGTGTCTCTGATGATGGCAAAGTGAGCCTGGAGCCGCCTGATGGGTGGTGAGATGTGACAGTAAATCATCTCTCTGGAGGACCATTATATTTTCATGATGACCGGACACTGCAGAGGATCTGAAACAAGAGTCAGATGACCAAATGCATCGAGAGTCCTTAAGCTTCCTTCAGGTGAAGGCCATGAACATTCTCTAGGTTGTTTTAAATCTCAATGTACAATTGCTGCTTGCTGTGCTGCTGTGGTTTAAACTTTGAAAAATTGTACTGTTGGCCTGGTCTGATTTTCTGTCACTGCAACCCCTTTTGCATCTTTGATCTTGAATGTGTGATGCATTCTTTGATAGGGAACAACAGAAACACAAGCAGACAGGGCCAGGAGAAACTTACTGGGACATCAAAACAGGCAAACAGATGCTAAGCTCCTTCTGGTGCCTTGTGGGTTTACCCTGGTAGGCAGCTCGACATCACACAGATATTCGCTCACTTTCCCCAGGTGAGATGGAGAAAGAGGAAAGGAAGAGTAAGAGCAGAAAAATCATGGGTCAAGGGTAATCCTAAACAAGATGTGAACCACATTCAGGAATGTGCTGGTTCCCAGCAAAAGTACCACACAGGTTTCAACCTGTCTTCAATACTTTTCTGATAGCAAAACATTCAAAATTCATGAAAGGTTTTTTAATTAGTCTGGCAAAGAAAGAGATGATGCAGAACTATGTCTCCTCTGTAAGTGAGCTCCCCTATAAGCACATGTAAAAAGTAGAGTTACTAACAATAATGTCCAGGGGAGAGCACCTGAGCTATTGTGATTGTGGAGGAATTCCTGAAGGAACGTGGACACCCGGCACTTATGGTCAAACCATGCTTTGAGGCTTATGAAGCAGATTGAGGCCTTTGGTTCTGAGAGCAGTAAACAACTTGTCCTTGAAAGAAGTTCTTGAGGAAGCGGTTTTGCTGATATGAGAGCAGTTCTGTAAAAACAGGATAATGATGTAGCCAGCTGTAGTTCTGTTAGAACAGGATTTCTGGCCAAGATATAGCCACCTGCAAGATTTCATTATGTAAACAAGGGCTCTATATAAAGCAGTGTGATAGTGAATAAAGCGAGCTGTATGTTAATCATATTGGTGTGCTGCAGTCTCCATTGCACTCTTCCTGACAAATGGCGCCCGAACTGGGTTTTTGAATTGCTGGTAGTTGCTTCGCGTGACGGTTTATCTGGATGTCAGGAAACGTGGACGGGGTAGGCACTGCTTTGCAGGAGCTGGAAGTGAGCTGGCCACTCACTCCCGTAATGCAGACAGAGGCGGCGGTGTCATTACTAGGTAGTATACTCTCTAAGAGAGGGATTCCTAGTAATTTGAAACAGCTCCATGAGCTAATGAAGTGGGCATGGAAACGGGGAATGATGCAAGAAATCCCGTTGCTTTTTAGCCCAACAGACTGGAGAGAGGTGGGCGATAAACTGGGGGACGCTACCATTGCTGGAGAAAAAGATGATGCTAAGATTGCAAAGGACCTAGGTCCTACTTGGAAAGCAGTAATTAACAGTCTCCAAGAAATGCGAGCCGAGCAGCAAGTGGCAATTGCCGCTTCTCAAGCCTTAGTGGCCGCTCCTGCATCTGCGTCACCAGAAAAACCCGAGCCGCCGGCAGCGGAAAAAGGTCAATCATGTCTAGAAAAGTTTTTTTTCGGTTCCACTAAAATGATGCCAGTAAAAGGTATGACCGCGACTGTTGCTAAAACAATAGCGGACATTAAAACAAAAAATGAGCAAATATCAGACATTAAACTGAAAATGTCTTATTTTATAATCATTATCATTCTTATAATTTTTATTACTATTGCTATTGTTATTATTAGTTCTCATATATAAACGTCTTGTCCTTCTAAATTAATCGCTAAGATTCTGTAAATGTCAATATTTTCCCTTTCTTTCTATACATGTAAATGTCACTATCAGAGACAATTGCTTTGTACAGGCACATACCTTACTCATATTAAGTTGATTCTTTGTAACCTTTCATATATGCTCTCTGCTACCTTTTAGCCGTTAAATGTCTGTAATATGTCTAGATACCTAGTTGCAAACCTTCCCAATGCTAAAAAAAAAATAATTTTTATATATATATATGTAGAGAGAACCACAAGTCCTCAGGTGTCGCTGATAATGAACTGGGAGCTTAGGCCCAGCTGTGCCCAATAATTAGGGCCTGCCCCAGCCGGAAATGGGCGGGGCTGAAGGGCAAAATAAAAGGCATGCTCCCAGAAGCAGAAAAAGACAAGAGATGAAGATGCCTGAGGAGAGGGACGGCAAGAGAGCTCCGGAGAAGAGCCGTGTCCCCGAGAGAAGGGCTTGCCGTAACATATATATTTTTATATATATAAATGTGTTTATCCCGAAAACACACTCCCCTAGCCTCAAAACCCATGGGGTGAGGTGACGTGATATGGTGAGGTATATATGATGTGGCAAATGTGTGGTACAACAGACAGTTTAGCACCACCACCACCCCCAAACACACGTTAAAAATATACTGGCTTTTGAGCCAGGTAAGACGTGCAGTGGGAAGAAGTGTGTCAGGCAGGGCGCGATTCCCGGTTGCTCCTTAATGGAAACCTCGGAGACGGACTCGTCCTGCTAAAACAGCACAGATTACAAAAAGAGCCACACAACACAACCACACCAAATGGGATGTGTGTATATGTATATATATATACATATAAAAAAAAAAAAATACTGACTCAAGAGCCACAGGGTGAAATTATGCAAACACTTTAAAAATACAAAATATGTCTCTTGAATCTTTTTCTCTTCCTGCTCTGTTGCAACATGCTGTCAATTAACATATGTTTACCTCACCATATGCCTGACAGACACCTAAAAGATAAGAATGCTTATCAGGTCGCCTCCTGGTGCATGGTGGAGACAAAGACAATGAAAGTAGCAGGACACCAAAAAGACTGAAAGATAAGGTTGACTCATCTCCAGGAAGTCTGTGTGTATCCGGGACTTATGCAAAAAAGAGACCTCTCTTCTTTTTGCTGTATAAAAAACCCCAGGAGAAAAGGAGAAGGGGCGGCTTTGTCTTCCCCCCCCCCTTCTCTCGCTACTTCGGCTTCAGCTACGGGACAGCAACAGCGGAGGAACGGAGAAGCGGAGAACTTAAAAACAAGCGGGAGCGACGGATCCTACGCACCCCACTCCAGCCAGAGGCCAGGGCCAGCGGATGGTGATAAAACTCCTTGGTTCTTTTCTTTTCTTCTCTTAACGACTCTCTCTCCAAGATGACTAATTGCTGCAAAGCTCTCTTCTTGAAAACTTGTTTTTCCTTTTTAAAGGTGGCGTTATTGTCTCCTCCCCTAAATAAATCCTTGTAACTTGTTTAAATCATAAAGCTTGTTATTTTTGTAAATTCATGCATCATCTATGAGTAGTGGCTGAATTTTCCTCACAATCAAAATATAAAATAATAACTCGGATCATAACACCATGTCTGTGAAAGAAGCCATAGTGCAGTGACAAAGTAGGGGTGGGTTTTTTGTGTGGTGATGGCAGCCAAAACCTACATCAAACATACTGTGTGTGAAAATGGAGTGTGAGGTGGAACAAGGAGGTTACCCATAGAGTTGGATGATCACCCAGTGATCATCCTTTACTTCATCTTTAGAAGCTACACTGGCACCTAAAACTCAAAGGGAAACCTGGTGGGACACAGGGTGCTGCAGTTGTGAGCCAGTCTTGGCTTGAGTTGGGATCACTCCTTTGCATTTACACTCCATGAGATATTTTAGTTCTCCCCTATTTCTGTCAACAACCCTTGGAGTGATTTAGTGGTCTGTACATGCCACCAAACATCTCCAGTATGATTTTGTGTTCCCTAATGTGGCACCAAATCCCACCATGACCTGGGGGTTCTTCTATCACACCCACATCCAGGATGAGCTGTCATCCACTGGGGTGAGTTGGGGTCTCCTGAGGTGTTTTTGAATCCCCAATTTGTAGCTCCTGAGCCCTAGGGTCATTAAGTCCCCTGTAAGGATTCTGGGGTTGCCATCATTACCCCTGGCTCCAGGGTGATTTGAGGGTCCCCCGTTGCAGCCCCCAAACATTGGGGATAACTTGGGAGTCCTCTATCACAGCATCCCAACCGGGAATGAGTTGGGATTCCCTGGATGATGTGGGGGGAGACCCAATCACAGCTCCTCCACCATCTGAATGAGTTGGAGGGTCGCCAATCCCACCACCCTCACCCCAGGAATAAGTTTAGTTCCCCTCTCACACTCACACCAACCAACATGGTGACCAGTGACTGTTAAACCCATACAGTGAATAATTATAACTAATTTGTTTTTACATGCTCTGATCAGATCTGTCATTATCTCAGCCCTTTGTGACCCACGTTGGGCCCAAAAAAACCACTGTTATGGTTTATCCCCAGCCAGGCACTGAGCACCATGCAGCCGTTCACTCAACTTGCCCCAGCAGTGGGGTGGAGGAATGGTTTGACACAAGAAAAGTTTAATGATTGATGTAAAATAGAATTACATACTAATAATAGTATAAAATACCGTAATTTAAATGCTCCTCTTTGCTCATTCCCATTCCTCTCTGATGCTCTCAGATTGAGCGAGTCAAAGCTCACAAACATTTCAGCACTCTGATTGCCTCCTTAGCCAACTTTGTCATTGTGTTTCTGTCCATCTCTTTGTGTCTCCTCACCCAAAGTATTTCTCATAAAATTATCCCTAGTAGAAAGGCGACCTCATTAGGGGTAGCTCGTACTTAGCACATGGTTGAGGAGGGTGTTTGATTGGCCATGAAACTTTATCATGCTTTGCTTTGCTTTGTTTGCAAAGAGGAAAACTCCTGCTGTGCCTGTGTGCAGCAGTTCTCTAAGGAAAAGAGGGGGGAGCTGCTGAAAATAAGCTGTACCATCCAGCTGCAGAGACCAGGAGATAAGTCTGATGTGAGGAGAAGTGATGCAAGTCCCAGGAGCCAAGGAAAGCAGTGGTGGGGTTGGGGAGGTGAGGAGCAAGGGTGTCCATCCAGTGTCAGACCTCAAGGAACTGTTTCTCCTTCTGGTGCAGACCTCCTGAGGAGACCCTCTGTGTCATTATCACTTGGAGAATGCTGCTAGAACATCTCCTCTGAAGTACAAAGTGATGAAATATTCCCTTTCAAATAAGAGTTCAAAGGTGCACTTTGAAAGCTTCCTCCAGAAATGCACTGTGATTAGAGCAATAATTCCAGGGAGCTCTATAGGTCTTGAAGACATGAAAGAAATTACAAAAAGATAAAGAGCTCCTTCGGGCTTTTGAGGATCATTACATGAACTTCAGATACTGAGAGAAGAACGAAAAAAATCTCTGCTAAAGTCAAAGTCAGAAGTAAAACCCAAAGTACCTTCAAGCACTGATGGGCCCCACTGATCCTGCCAGAGCCTCCCCATGGCCTCATTAGAGAAGATCCCTGGAGGCCATGATTGCAGGAGGCAAAGGCCCTGTGCCAGTGCCTGTAATATCGAGAAAATCCTTTGGTTTGTTGGATGCAGCAGAAATGCCAAGCCCTGACCCCAGGCTCTGGGAAGGCAGATCCTGTCCCTCACAGATGGCTCAGGGCTCTTCCTGGGGCAGTGGGGAGTGAGGGTGACCAAGGACAAGTGTAGGAAAGTTTTCTGACTGCTCCTGGCTTCCCATAGATGGGGCAAAGAACAAAGTCTAGAGCCTCAAAATAAAGAGGTTCATGGTAGACCTTGGTGGTCAAGGCAGCTACCATGGGTAAGGCAACAAAACCCTGGGTCTGTTTGGGCCTTTAAGGCTTGACAGAGCCCTTGGCCACCTCTCCTGCAGGCTGTCCTACACTGTCTATGCCTGCAGATCCTTCCCTTCAGGCTGTTGTCACTCTTCCTGCTTTCTCACCTAAATCTCACCCCAGCATTTATAGACCTTCTCTAGTGTCTGTCTTCTCTCACTGTCTTTTCCTTGAAAACAAAATCCTGGGCTGATCCAGAAACCTCCTAGGTAAACCTCTAACACAAGGATAACTTTGGGGTGAGACTGCTTGTTCTTTCCCTCCAGTCTGGACCTTCCAAGGTGACCTTTGTGAAGGTTGTGGACTACCAAGTGAAGTTCCATCATAAAGTCATAGAACTGTTTGGGTGTGAAGGGATGTGACAGACCAGACTTGTATTTCACGTGATCACTGCAAAAGGACTGGCCATACCACCTTTGTGGAAACTTCCCCATACTACAGTCTGGAGTTTTGCTGGGATGGTTAAAAACTCATGGGCAGATTTAAGTGTGATGTGGGCTGAGAAGAGTGTGTGCCTCAGAGTCTGGGATGGATGCTTCTGATCCCATCCCTCTAATCAGTTTTGCTCTGGGCTGGGGATTTCCAAATGCCCCAGGACATTCCTCTTATCCCTGTTTACTTGATATTGTTAGGTCTGATTTGCTTCTTTCCTAGAGAAAGAATTTCTCCTCTAAGTGATAATGTGACCCTCAGTCCTTTCACTCTGTAGCAGTCAGTCATATCAGAGGATCTGTTGAGCATTTTCTGGGGCTGTATGGGTTCAGTCACTCTCCCCACAAGGGCCAGGTCTGGCACTAAGGTTGGATCCAGCAGCACCTTGGCTCCTCTCTGAGAAGGAGTTTATGAAGCAAGGGGGTGCGAGCTGTGTCTCCCTGGGTGCCCTCCCCGGGTCATGACAAGTGCCCACCAAGACCTTTCCCACGGGGCTGCTCCCAGCCAGGCAGCCCCAGCCTGTGCCATGTCCTGGGTCAGTCCCCTGCAGGGGCAGACACTGGCACTTGTCCTGAGATTTCTCTCCAGATGAGCTCTGCTGCTCCTTGACGCCTTTCATGGAGCAGAGAGGCCTGGGAGAGCTCCTGAGGAAAGACTCCGTCCCAGAAGGCATTGAGTCCCTCAGCACCATTGGTGTCTCCTCTTCCTGAGATCACTGTCCTCCATCAGCAGGAGCCCTGCACTTCCCTTCTTCAGCCTTGGTCTCGAACACAGCCATGGAAGATGTTGCTTTTGCTCTCAATTTCTCTTGCAGGCAGCAGCTCCAGGTGAGCTTTGCCTGTGCCAAAGTCAGTCCTGGAGAGCAGAGGGAAGGAAGATCAAGCCCCTGTCTGCAGCTGTCCTTGCTGTCACCCCGCGGCAATTTCTCTGTAGCCCCTGTCCTGTGACAGCCCAGCCCTGCTGCCCCACACATGGTCCCAGGGCCCCAGTGTGCAGGCACAGCCCAGGACAGGGTGCACTCCTGCTGGAGACAGCTCTATCTGATGGGATATTATGTGGCCATTATGTTAGGCAGCATCTCCAGCTCCTGGAGAAAACATGTCAACTGTGGGGCTTCAGCAACACCTCTGCCCCAGGCTCTGCTGGGCTCTGGGCCAGGAGAGAGGCTGGGCAGGGCTGGGAGTTCCCCCCATGCAGGCCCTGAACCCAGCAGGAGGATGGAGATGCTCTGTCAGAAAGACAGCCTAAACCTGAGGGGTGTGGCCAGGGCTGGGAATGGCCAGGGAGAGATGGCCAATGGCTGCGGGGTGACCAAGGCCCTGGGACACCTTCCTGCTCTCTTTGTGCCACCAGGGGCACAGAGCAGCCTCCTCTCCCCTGCACCTCCATCTCTGGGCTCCCTTCAGCAGCCCCGGCTCTGATCACAGACCCTGTGGGGAGTCCCCCCCTCCATGGCCATGCAGGGCCAGTTACACACCCATGGGTTTCTCTCCAAGGCACTTGACAGCCCAGAACAGCTCCCTCCAGGCTCTCCTTCCTCCCCTCACCTCTCTCCCAGCACAGCCCAGTTGCTGCTGGCCCCACACCAGTGCCCACCCCAGGCTGCTCTGGGCAGTCCCACCACAGCCCCAGCCCCTCTGAAGGGCACAGCAGCTCCTGGGGGGAAGAGAGAGCTCAGACCCCCATATTGGTGACCATGCATGGCAAAAGGAGCAAGAGGCACCCTGTGTCCCCTGCTCTCCTCTCCAGGAGATGCGCAGAGGTCTGCAGCTCCTCAGGGCCATCCCCTCTCCCCAGCCCAGCACAATAGCCCTGGCCCTTGTGCTCCTCAAGAGTTCTGACTGCTCAAGGCACAGAGTAGCTTTCCCAGGGCTGCTGAAGCCAGGGAGCAGTGTTCACTTCCCATTCATTCCTGATACACTAAACAGGGATCTCGGACACAGTACTTGCTGCAGTTTTGTTTATTTCACTTAAATCCACTGGAGGTTCTCCATTTACACAAAGTTTCTTGTTCACAAAATATTGGTGGATAATAAAGGAAAGGGGATGAATACTGACATTACTTCAGCCCTGCTTGTTGCTTTCTGTGTCAGGAGGAGCAGGGACTCTGTTCATCGGCTTCCAAGGGGTTGTCCCAGCTCTGCAACAGAAGCTTCATGGGAAAGGTGAGGACAGGGACCAGTCCTAGAGTGGAAATTTTTCAAATGAAATAACTGGTGATGCCAAAGGCATTGCAGCTTCTGTGTTCCCTGCCACAAAAGCTGTGCCTGAATCTGCAGATGAAACTCTCATTTCCAGCCTGACATCAACAGCAAGAGTGGCTGAGAGAGGCATGGAGAGAGGCAGAGGGGAACTCAGGAAAGCCTTTGTGAAAAATAAGGGTTTAAAATTGTAATTTATTGTTTTGTTGAGTCTATCTTTCAATTTAATAATGTTTGCTTGGGCTGTTTGTTGAGGTAGCATGTTGTATCCTGTTGTTTTGGGGTGTATGTTTAAGTGTACTTATAAGGAAGAAAAGTCAGAAAAGCAGGAGGAGGGGCCCGTGAAACAGGGATGTCATGTGACCATTTCCGTCAGCATCAGAATGAAGCCTGCGAAACATGAAACCATTTCCCTCAGCAACAGAACGAAGGCCTTGAAGGAAGAACCAATGCTGGGAGAGCCTGCGATATGAGAACCAATGATAAATTGATAAGAGACTAAGGGGAAGGGGTTTACAAAAAGTATAAAAGGACTGGTTTTACCTTATCGAACTTGCAAGGCGGTGGTGAAGCTGCAGCACAACACATTGTCCTCCCACCCACAAAAATCCTCCGGAAGGATCCCATCAGCTGTGGCACAGGCTGCCAGCTGGAGAAGACCCCCTCCAGGAAGCCCGGCTTCAGTGCCCTGCAACCAGAGACTCACCATGGCAGAGGCTGGGAAGATTTCTCCCCCAGGCAGCTCTCAGCTGTCCTCCAAGCCTAGGCTGCTTTTCTCCTCTGTCTCCCTCCTCTCCCCTGCCCTGCTGCCTTCAAGCAGTGCCCTTAGCCCTGCTGCGCTCTGCAGAGGAGCTGCTCTTTTCCAGAGATTTCTCTCTGCAGCACTCTCTGCTTGCCAGCAGCTCCCTCAGTCTCAGGATCCCGGCCCAGCAGCACAGGACCAGCGCCAGACTTTGGCACTTGCTCAACTCTCTCGGGGCTCCCTCCAGCTCTCCCTGGGGCTCCCCAGGAACCCAATGTGACACACACTGAAATCATAGCTGATGTCGCCTCCCTCTGCTGAACAGGCACACTCCTTTCCAGCACAGGCAGTTCCCCTCTAGAGACACAGCCTCTGCTTGTCCCACTGTCACACTGGACACCCAGGCAGTAAAAGGGGGAATCTCCTTTCCTTCCTCTTCCCTTGCAAGCGATGGGTGACACTGGAGGTGCTAGGGGTTGACCAACCTCAGTCAGGGCAGCTGCTCAATTGAGTGGCCAAGCACAGCCCTGTGGTGCTACAGGTAATGTCAGGGCACTCCAGAAGAACCACCTGCTGCTGGCACAACATCACAGGACTGTCACATCCCATGACCTGACCCAGACAACAGCCAAAGGAGATTCCATCTCCCAGGCCAGAGTTTCCCTTTCAGGGAAAAGTTACCCTTGGAGGGTAAATAAAAAGTGAAAGCCTCCTGAGACCATCCAAATAGCCCTTGATCACATTAAGATGAAATGACACTCAAGGTCTTTTTCTCTTCAGTCAAAATATCAATTCTGTTGCTCTAACAGTTAAAGGTTTTTTTTGGAGCAATTTTTAGGGAACACAAATCACTCACAAGTATGTATGAATAAATATATTATAAAGCACAAAAATAAACACTTCAATGTTCAGGCTGTGCAATCACAAGGGCTGATTGCTTGGATCACAAAAACCACATACTCAAATGACATCTCAACAATGCAATCCCCTCACCCCATGAGTCCAAATATCACAAGGCATCATGATATCATAAGGCAATATCATAAGGCAATGATATCATGATGGCTACAAGCTTAGCATCTTCACTCCAGCTGTGATATGCATGACGTTCATAGTCTTTGTTCTTCAAGCAGTGTCACCTCCAAAGCTAAGGGTTCTGTAGCAACATCCTTGGGACTTGCTGTACCTTTGAATTTTGTTCTTCAAAAGCATTTCTAAGTCAATTGTTCAAGAGGTGCACTTTACAAACTGATGTCTTTTATTTAGGATAGGGCACTTCAAATCAGAGACTTTTTGGTGGCATTACCTGCAATAACATTATTCACTATGTACAATGATCATAAACTTCACAACAGTAGAGCATAACAAAACCAAGTAAGAATGGAAAATTTACACAATAGCAGCACAATTAAAAATACAAGAACTCATAATTAATTTTGTCTCAGTTTTGGTCCTGCAGAGTTCAGCAACCTTCAGGTATCCCATAGTCTGCTCTCATGGATAAGTTTTCCATAATAACTACTGTTGCCTTTGTTTAAAGGCTCAACCCGGTTCCGGAGTGGCACACGGTTGCTAAGTAACAGACGCCGAGGTGGGATGAGCAGCAAAGAGGCTTTATTGAAGCGTGACACGGGTTTATATAGACGTACCTAGGGCTTCAGCACGTCACTTCCGTCATGTCACTGGTTGCATGCTATTGGCTATAGGGGGAGGGGCCCTGAATTCCCGTTACAACACGAGATCTTCTGTTCGCCAGGCCCTATCTCACCACATTTCCCCCCTCCCTATGCACAATTAAATAGGTTAAAATATAATCATAATAGTCTACTTATAAAGTTAGTTAGAAATGTGCCGTCTATAAATTAGTGTGGTCTTAAAAATCATCATTTAGTGCAAATCTTAAACATGTGCATATATAAAAATATATGTAAACATATATCCCATGTCCCTGAGTTTAAAAACTTTAAAGCACCATAAGTGAATGTAGGTTAGAATAAGTTAGTGGGGAATAGAATAGAATTAGAGGTAGTATGGGGCTATTGAGGTAGTAACATGCGAATGTATTCCTAGAGCAGCTGTTGATGTTCTAGGAACAGAACGTTGACACTCTCAAGTCGATTTTTAACGAACGACACTAGTCTATTCAGAATACAGTGTCCAAAGATCAGTGTCACTATGAGTATTGCGATTGGACCTATCAAGGTTGATATCAAGGTGGTCAACCATGGAGATTGGTTAAACCATGATTCGAACCATCCCTGTTGGGCTTCCCTCTCTTTTTTCCGTAGAGCTAGTCTCTCTCTCATCTTTGCCATGGAGTCTCTAACAACTCCGGTATGATCTGCATAAAAACAGCACTCCTCCTTCAAGGTGGCACAAAGGCCTCCTTGGTGCAAAAACAGGAGGTCTAAGCCCCGTCTGTTCTGCAGGACAACCTCAGAAAGTGAAGAGACAGACTGCTCTAGGAATGTCATTGATTTTTCAATTTTCTCCAGGTCTTTGTCGATGGCAAGTTGTAGTTGGGACAGGCCTCGCTGCTGAGTTGTCAGGGAGGCCACTCCCGTGGCCATACCGGCCACTCCCAGGCCGAGCAGCGTTGCTATTGTGATAGCTGTCAGCACCTCTCTTTTCTGCAGACTGATACTCGACCGTTCCCACTGATAGTACGTATCTTCTTCCGGATGGTACAGGACCCTGGGGGCAATCAAAATCTGAACACAAAAATCATTAGCGAAATCAAACTGTTTAAGGGACACACAGGGGGTTATTCCCAGTTGGTGGCAAATCCACATCCCTGGTGCAGATGGAATTGCCCACGCTCGGGTTTTATCGATCGCAACGACTTCTGTGCAGACAGAGTCGTCCCAGTTAGCCAGGCCAGTATTGCCGAAACATACTCCTTTGCCCCTGACTTGGCTCAGGGTGATTCCCTTTCCCGGTGTGTCCCATTTACATTGGGAAGGGTCACTGTCGGATGAGTAGGTGAAGGAGGCATTGAGTGCGATGCCCTCATAAAAGGGAGGATTCACATCATAACACAACCAACAGGAATTAGTGAGATTAGGATTAGAGTGGTTCAATGATTGAAAGGCAGCATCTAGCACGCCAAAAAATGGCTTACCAGGCACGTGATGGGTGTTCGCGATTGGTTTTCCGGGGAGAACTGTCTGCTTAGGTGATAGGGGGCTGGTTGGAATGGGGGCAGAGGTTGGCAAGCTGTCTTTTCTCTGCTGATTATCATTTTTTATTACAATATTGGGGCCAATTGCCTTGCTGCGCTTAATTTCTCGTTTTTTGATAAAGAATAGACCTCCCCTATCTCCTCCAGTCTCCCGGTATCTGAAACCCCATATCTTACCGACTGTCCATCCCAGGTTCTTTTCATTGGTTGCATTTAACAGAAGATATTTGCACCATGCTTTGTTTTTAAGTTCTGCCCACATTCCAAGATTAGAACCCCGCTGCGGACGAGGTATGCGTCTAGCACAATTATTAGGTCCCCATTGTACTCGCAAGTATTTGTCCGGCCCTGCTCCTGGTGTCCAATCAGAGGCTATAGTCTCGCAGCCCCAAGAAGCACAGTAGTATTGATCAGGAGCATTGCAATAGGATCTGCCGGGGTTGGAGCTAGGGCACATATAATACTCCACGTAACTTAAACAAGGGTTCGTGGGGACCAATTTACAGGGGGATACCTTGAAGCTAGGGGGCCCTGAGGTGACGATTTTTTGCAATATCGTCTGGTCCCCCCACCTCCCCAGCACCCATTCCCACGGTTGGTGTTCATACAGACCGCTCGATGGCATTACGAGTCCCAAGAGCATGAGTATATAAAAGCATCGTGGCCCCCCCCCGCAGGGGTTGCCTCACCTTCGTACAGGTTCTACAGGCGTGGGTGCTTGAAGATGTGGACGGGGTGGTTGCTGACATGTCTCCTGCCACCGGGAAATACGGATTACGAGGGCGCCCGACGATGCAGTCCTGTAGACAAAAACTAAGAATTGTCATTAATGTCGCCCTGAAGGTCCGGCTTAATAGACTTAAGCGGACACCACTTAACTTGGCCGTCTTTTTTGATTGCAGCATACCCTCGCCCTGTCAGCACTAATTTCCATCCCTTTTCCCATTCTCCCAGCTCGTTTCTGACCATGATTAATGGGCCTTCCTCCAGCGCTTGAGTGGCCCAGTGTTTTCAGGCGGGGCTATTTGCCTCCTCACCCCTGGGGAACTGATTCAGTGCTAGTAGGGCAGTTGCTAGTAAGCGAGCCTGGTCTCCCGAGGGAATAGCGTTGGTGAGACCTTCTGATTTTGCCAACACCTCAAGCTTAGATTTCAAGGTCTGGTTTGCCCGTTCGACTATGGCCTGCCCTGTGCTATTGTACGGAATGCCGTGTATCAAGGTGATACCCCATTTTTGGACAAAAGCTTGGACTGACTTAGATACAAAATTTTGACCGTTGTCTGTTTTAATCCGACTAGGGACACCGAGCCACGCCATGGCCGTCAGCCAATGTAGAATGGTTGCCTTGGAATCGGTTTTAAGGTGTTGAGTGGCAACAACCATCCCACTATACGTGTCTACCATTACGGCTAACCATGCTCGGGGTTTTAGCAGCTGGCAGAGTGTGAAGTCCGTCTGCCACACCTCGGAGGCTTTAAGACCTCTGGGGTTTACACCACTAGACCACAGTGGTGCTTTCAGACAGTGGGGACATGTGGCTACTACATGTCTTGCATCAGTGACTGAAATTCCACATTTTCTTGCCAGTGCTTTAGCTCCTATGTGGAGAGAATCATGTAGCTGTCGGGCATCTCTCAGTGTCCATAGTCCTTTTGCGGCAGCATCCGCCTTGTCGTTACCGGTTTGGAAAAACCCTTTGATCGGGTTATGGCTGTTTACATGGATGACCGAGATGGTTCCCTCTTGGGAAGAGAGCGCGTTTTCCAGCATCAGAGCAGCTGTAGATGTTGGCACGCCAGGCCCTGACATGGCCAAGCAAAGTCTGGCTACGAACATCGAGTCAGTCACGATGTTAAGATGTTCTGTCGGGAACAGTCCACATGCCAGCACTACAGCCATTGCTTCTAGCTGCTGAACTGAAAGGGCAGGATCAGTCATTTTAACACAGTACCACTCTTCTCCTGCTTGCCACACTGCTGCTGCAGTCGAAGTCGCAGAGGATGCATCGGTAAAGACTGTTGGTCCTGGTTGAGGTCTGTCCATGACCTTCCGTGGAAGGTCGAGGTCAACAACTGTCAGCATCTGGGTCCAAGGGGGCTTTGAGGCATACCGGATTTCTCCGCCATATCCAACAAGGGCTATAGCCAGATGCTCTGACATTGCCACTGATCGTGTTGGGATCTGCTTCCGGAAGGGTAGGAATATCCTGGCAGGCTCGATACCTAAGTGTCTCAGGGCGAGCTTTCTGCCCTTCATGATGAGACTGCCAAGGCACTCAATTCCTGGAGAGAACGCACGTGATGGTCTTCCCAGGACTACCCACTGTATCGGTCGGGCTTTTTCAGGGGGGCCTTGAGCCAGCGCTCCTACTCCCCCTTCTTTCGTAAAGTGTACATACAGGTCGAGTGGAATATTAGGATTCCACCTGGCGAGCGTGCTTGACGACATCTGTTGCTCGATGAAGTCAAGGGAGTTCGTTGCCTCTGCCGTCAGGGTTTTCTGCTCCTATGGATTCTTCCCTTTCAGGAGCTCATACAGGGGGGCCATGGTTTCAGGCGGGATCAGAATGATGTTTTGGAGCCATTGTAGGGATCCCACCAGCTGTTGCATGTCATGAAGTGTTTTGATGTTTCGATGAATTTTCATCTGCGGAGGGCTCACATGAGAACTTGCAATTTCCACCCTCAGGAAACTTACGCACGGGCCTCTTTTGATCTTTGCACTCGCGATTTCGAACCCGTTCGCTTTTAGGATCTCAGAGACCGTTGACACCAGCTGGTCCACCTGCTTTGCTGACGGTGCAGCAATCAGGATGTCATCCATATATTGGATGATGGTTGCAGTCGGGTCGCTGCATCGAGCTGGTGCTAATGCTCGGTCCACCGTGATTTGGCAAATGGTCGGTGAGTTGATCATCCCTTGTGGTAGTACTTTCCACTGGAACCGAAGGTTGGGGCATTGGCTGTTCAGAAACACAACAGAAAAGGCAAATCGCTCCTTGTCCACTTTGTGTAGGGGTATCGAAAAGAAACAATCCTTGATGTCAAGGACAGCACAAGGTTGTCCCTCTGGCACCATAGAATTCATGGGCAACAATGTCTGGACTGGACCCATTGGTTGAATCCTTTTATTCACCTCACGTAGGTCATGGAGAAGACGGAATCCCTCGCCCGTTCGTTTGGGTATGACGAACACCGGGGTGTTCCATGGGCTGGTAGAAGGCTCTATATGGTCTCGCTGTAATTCGCGATCAATCAGTTCGAGAAGGGCGTCCATTCGAGGTTTTGACAGGGGCCACTGCTCAACCCACACCGGGTCGGTCGACTTCCATGTCAGTCTTATCGGTGGAAGTGGGTGCACGGCAGTGGCCCTTACGGTAAATTTGTCACCCTGGCGTTTAATAGGGAGAGAGCATCACTTCCTAGTAGGGGTGGGACTCCTGACATGACGTACGGGAATAGAGTGATGGTCTTCTCCGGTCCGTTCTCAGTATGAATTGTGATTGCTATTGGCTAGGCGCTTTTTGAAGCTTGGGTAGGTCCTCCGACTCCTCCCACCATGGGGGCGTCTTGCAGTTGCCAACTCGGAGGCCATCTCATTGCAGGAAGGACAGTGACATCAGCTCCTGTGTCGATCAGGAAGGGAACCTTAATGGTGATACTGTTGGGGACGTTGTAGAGAGAGCACATCCCCCATACTACTGGTGGGTCATCACATTTTACTGCCAGGGCCACCCTGGGGTCTCGCCCCCAAGGGGTGCTCCTTGTTGCTGCAGCAGTTGAGGATTCGATTGGGCCGCCGGTTGGACCGTCAGGCTGGTTGCTTCTAGGGTAGGCAGTTGGTTCGGGGGCGCCTCGCCCCATCCAGGGTTGGCGTAGTTGAGCTGCGGGTGTAAGGGTGTCTTGCCCCATCCAGGATTGGCATAGTTGGGCTGCGGGTGTAAGGGTGTCTTGCCCCATCCAGGATTGGCACAGTTGGGCTGTCCCGTGTTCCAGGCGGGAGAGGACTGCACACGGCCCAGGTGTCCTCTCCCCACCCCGTTTCCCTGGACATTAGCTCTGCAGTCCTTAGTAGTATGTCCTTTTTTGCCACAACTCCAGCACATCCCTCTAGGCCGGGACTTGGGACGGGGGGGTGCAGGTGGATTGGGTGCTGCTGGTGGGACTGCCATCTGGGGGCAGTTTGCCACAACATGGCCCACTTGGCCGCATTTAAAACATGCCATTACAGTGGCCAGTGCGTGAACAGCTGCCTGAACTGGGGATAGATACTCCTCGTTCATGACATGCTTGATCATGCTTGCGAGGGTCGACCCTGCTGGCAGTGATTGCAGGATTTCCCGGGTTGCTGAGTTACACTGCTGACGTATGCACTCAGTAAGAACTGGGCCTTTAGCGTCTGAGGGCAGGGACGAAGAGTCGACCGCCGATTGTAGGCGATCCACAAAATGTGTAAAGCCCTCGTTCTCCTCTTGTTTTATCGAGGCCCATGGTGAAGGCTTGGCGATGGATTTAGAAGCTATGCGAATAGCTTCTCTAGCAGCGCGTGTGGTTGTCATCACCTCGTGGGGCCGTAAGCCTTGGGCTTGTGCCTGAGGAGTAACCATGGCTGGGTCTGTGCCCATCAATCGCTGCAGGCTGGAACCATGTAGCGGGTGGTCTGCCCCAGTTATTTGGGCTAGCTGCTTTGCACAGATGTCCTCCCATTCCTGCTTAAAGATAATCATGCCTGCCCCGTCAAAAATGAGTCTGCATGTGTGTTTTATATCAAACGGGAGCATGTCGTCTCCCCCGAAAAGCCCATCCATAAGGGTGGAGACCATGGCGGAATTTATTCCTTTCTCTGCAATTGCTCGAACAATTGCTTGTACGTCCTTGGGGTTAACGGGAGAGTGAACCTTACGTTCCCCATCTCCAACCCAGACTGGGAATGCTAGTGTTTCTGGGATCCAAGCGGCGCGTTTTGTATTTCCCTCCAATCCGTAAGGAAAGGCTTTTTTGTTTCTGAGTTGTGTGGATTAAGGGTGCGTTCCCTGTAATCAGGCGGGCTAAGGCTCCGCCCACTACCCGTGGGAGCAGGGGAGCTGTGGTGTCACCCACTCCCCCTGTGGGCAGGTGGGCTGTGGCCCTGCCCATTTCCTGAGCGGGTGGGGGAGCTCGGGCTCCGCCCACCTCCCTCGTGTGTGTGGGGGCTGTGGTTCCGCCCACTTGTGGGGCGGGCCGGTGATGTCCGGTCTCGCCTACCGCCCCTGAGGGTGGGCGGGGTGTGGCTCCGCCCACGTCCTGGGCGGGCGGAGGAGCTCTGGTCCCGCCTACCGCCACTGTGGGCGGGCGGGGTGAGGCTCCGCCCACTTCCTGTGCGAGCACGTGCGCTCCGGTCCCACGTGTTCTCCCTGTGGGCATATTTTTCCCCCCATGAGAGCATTTATTTGGAATGTTATCATGTTCAATTCTTGGCCCCTCGCTTGTGCTTCCTTCCCATCTCCAAGTGTCCCCACCGCCCTCATTCCACCCAGGCTCTTTCCCCTTTTCAGCGCGTGCACGTGTTGAAACCGGCGCTCCCTCCCCGCTCCCGTCGGGTACACTCGCGGCCTGCCCCTTCCCCTGCTGTTCGGCGTTGTAGTGGGGGGCATATGGCGGTGGCCTGGCCCCGAACCCTTCCGCGGCAATCCTGGCTTCCTCAGCCAGCCTGTCCCAGAAGGACTCTGCCCGGTCTCGGTCCTCCGGCGGGGGCACAGCAGATGGGTTCTGCCGTCCCGCGGGACTCGGAGACCGGGGGCGGCGGGGTGAGGGCTCGCAGCCGCGGGATGAGGATCCGGCCCCGCGGCGAGGCGAATCAGCGCAGCTGGAAGGGGATGCGTCGCGGCGACACGGGGACTCGGCGCGGCAGGGTGGGGGCTCTGGGTATATATCACTTTCCTGGAAGTCCTGAGGCTCTGCAAGGTCGCCGACCTCTGGTGGGCGCGAGGTCTGCGTGGTCACCCCGACCCCCAGCTTCGGGACGACCAGCAGACAGTCCCTTGCTGCCCTCCAGGTCTCCTGTTCCTGCATGGCCTTCTGCAGAGCCTGCCGGATCTTCCCCCACACTTTCAAATTTTTCCCACGACCTGAGGAGATCGTCTCCTCGGCTAACGCTACAGTACACTTGGGCCAAACCTCTGGGTGGAGAACATCCACCGGGTGCTCAATTACCCCCAACTGTATTAGCCTCAGAACCGTGAGTTTAAAATCGAGTGGCTTACAGTCAATACCCCACTCCAACGTTTACTGAACACTAAGGCCGGGTTTCGGCACCACTTGTTGCCTTTGTTTAAAGGCTCGACCCGGTTCCGGAGTGGCACATGGTTGCTAAGTAACAGACGCCGAGGTGGGATGAGCAGCAAAGAGGCTTTATTGAAGCGTGACACGGGTTTATATAGACGTACCTAGGGCTTCAGCACGTCACTTCCGTCATGTCACTGGTTGCATGCTATTGGCTATAGGGGGAGGGGCCCTGAATTCCCGTTACAACATGAGATCTTCTGTTCGCCAGGCCCTATCTCACCACAAACTACATTCCATTATCACATATACCCTTGCCATACACACACCTACCTATATTAGTCAGCTAGTAAATTTCCACAAGGCTCCCTTAAGCTATTGCTTATACATTTCTACTACTTCTATACTTCTACTTCTGTAAAACCATTGCATATATGTTTCTTTAAACTACTATTATTTCTGTAAAACTACTGCTTCACAAGAAATCAGTCAAGCAAGCAAGCATGCAAGATGTTCTGAGGCTTTTCAGCCAGATTATTTTCTACTGAGCTCTCACCAACTCGTTCCATCCTCTTTAAAAACCATCTGGTTTGTAATTCTCTTGTTTGAGGAGAAAACTGACAGAAGCATTACTGCAGGCAGCTCAAGGCATCCTGTCGCATGACCCATGGTGTCACAGAGGTTTCGGGAGAGCTCATGAAGCATCCCTCCTGACATGCAAGGAGCAGTAACGCTCCTCTGAAGAGCTGTGCCATCTCCTGCAGTCTACAAGCATCTACAAGCTGGTGAAGGGTCTGGAGGACAAGTGCTATGAGGAGAGACTGAGGAAACTGGGAATGTGTAGTTTGGAGAAGATGAGGCTGAGAGGGGACTTTCTTGCTCTCTACAATTCCCTGACAGGAGGTTGTGTTGAGGTGGGTGCTGGCCTCTTCTCTCAAGTGAATGAGAGGAAAGGAGGACATGGCCTGAACCTGCACCAGGGGAGGTTTAGATTAGATCTGAGGAAGAATTTCTTCACTGAGAGAGTAGTTAAGTGTTGGAACGGTCTGCCCAGGAAGGTGGTGGAACCACCATCCCTGGAAGTATTTAAAAACCGTGTAGTAGAGATGAACCTGCTCTGTTGCTGTCACCATTGTCCTGTGATCTGCTGCCTCCCTCTTCTACTGCTCACTCAGCTGCACTCCCAGCCTGCTGTGCAAGAGTGTCCAGGATCCCATCCTGCCACATCACTTTAGGAGGGTGACACAAATGTAAATACTTCTCTGTTTTTTTCTTATTTGGTAAAAAAGCCTTCATGATGCTGAAACAAATGTTAAATCTCAAATTTTGGATGGGACATGAAGTGGTTCCTGATCTGACTCAATTTGGTTGTCCACAAGAAGCTTAAGAAAGCATCATTGGTGTGATGGAGCTTGGAAAATGAGGTCAACTTGACCCTTGATACTTAGTGATGGCTGTGATGGGTCGAGTAATGACCGATAAAATAATATTCAGTAAAATCTCATCTTGCACTTTAATGTGTAGCTTTAATGTTTTTCACTGGTATGGAGGCGTTGATGGGTTGTCAAATGGGAGTGTTGATGGAAGCTCTTCCCGCACTCAGGACACTTGTAGGGACGTTCACCCCTATGGATCTGAAGGTGTTCGGTGAGACCCGAGCTTCCTGGTAAGCCCTTCCCACACTGGGGACATGTGTAGGGTTTTTCCCCAGTGTGGACATTTTGGTGATTAATCCAAGAGGTGCTATTGTTGAAGACTTTCCTAGAGTGAGTGCACGGATACAACTTCTCTCCTGTGTGGATGCAGTGATGTTGTGATAAATGGGAACTCTGGGTAAACTCCTTCCCACACTTGGAACATTTAAAGGGTTTCTCACCTGTATGGATCTGTTGATGCTGGATAAAATCTGATCACCTGCTAAAACCTTTCCTGCAGTCAAGACAGGTGTAGGACATGGTGCCTGTGTGATGGTGTCACTGTCGGACTAGATTTGAGCTGTCGCTAAACCATCTCTTGCAGTCAGGACATCTCTGGGGTCTCTCACCCTGATGGATTTTCTGATTGTGGAGATGTCCCGAGTGGATCCTAAACCTTTTCCCACATTCCTTGCCGATGTCAAATTTTTCACCTGGATGGATTAAGTGATTTTTCACCCAAATCACATTTTGTCCTAAAGCTTTCCTGTCGTTAGGGCACCCAGGGAGGTTTTTTCCCAGATGGAGTCACCCCGTGTTTGAGAAAGAAGCCATAGTGCGGTGACAAAGTAGAGGTTGGGCTTTCTGTGGGGGTGAGGGCAGCCAAAACCTACATCAAACATACTGTGGGTGAAAATGGAGTGCAAGGTAGAATGAGGAGGTTACCCATAGAGTTGGACACCCACTGATCATCCTTTACTTCATCTTTAGGAGCTAGACTGGCACCCAAATCCCAAAGGGGCCGTTGTGTGGGGCAGGGGGTGCTGGGGTTTTGAGTCACTCCTGGCTTGAGCTGTGATGACGCAAGTGTACTGACACTGCAAGAGGTAATTTAGGACTCCCCCCTTGCTGTCTTAAACCCCTGGGGTGATTTAGGAGTCTTATATATTGGTCAACCACTTTGGTATGAGATTGTGTCCCCTGTCATGGTACCAAATCCCACCATGACTTTGGGATTCCCCCAACACAGCCACATCCAGGATGAGCCGTCATGTAGAGAGAACCACAAGTCCTCAGGTGTCGCCGATAATGAACTGGGAGCTTAGGCCCAGCTGCGCCCAATAATTAGGGCCTGCCCCAGTCGGAAATGGGCGGGGCTGAAGGGCAAGATAAAAGGCATGCTCCCAGAAGCAGAAGCTGAAGCAGTCAAGAGATGAAGATGCCTGAGGAGGGGGATGGCAAGAGAGCTCCGGAGAAGAGCCGTGTCCCTGAGAGAAGGCTCGCCGCAACATCTGGTGGAGAATGCGGGCAACAACAATAGCAGCCGTGAACGCTGAGGTAGAAAAAGAAGCTCTACACGACCACGTTGGTGCGGGAAGCTCTACAAAGCCTGGCTTAAATGCGGAAGGCGATATAAAGAGCTTCGAAATACGCAACCACGTCAGATGGAGCCACTACGTTGGTGCGGGACGCTCTATAAAAAGCTCCAAATACGCAACCACGAGTGGAGCTCCACAAGGCCAGGCTTAAATGCTGTAGGCGGCGTGTAGAGCTCGGAGTAAAAGCCCAGCACGGCAAGACAACAGCCCGGAATGGCGAGCCAGGCAGGAGAGAAGAATGAGGCTCGAAAGGCGCAGCAGGTTGGCGCGCGGAACTCAAGCCCGAGGAATGCTGAAGCGGAGCTCTGAGTGCGCATCAAGTCGGTGCGATCCTGAAACGGAGCCCCCAGGGACACGTGATAGTGCGGTCCTGAAACGGGGCCCTAGGGACACGCGATAAGACTGGTGCGGTGAATGCTCGGAGAAGCCTCTGCATGGCTAGGCATCCCGAGGTGGCGAGTACCAGTGAAAGCTGAGCTGGTGCTCACGAGACCTCATCTCCTGCTGATAACAAAGGCTAAAATCCTGCTGATAACAAAGGCTAAAGCGGCGCAAAAAAGCTGGTAAGAGCCCGAATTTTTCCCCCACAAAATTATTTTTTCAACAAACAACAAAAAGGGGGGAAATGTAGAGAGAACCACAAGTCCTCAGGTGTCGCCGATAATGAACTGGGAGCTTAGGCCCAGCTGCGCCCAATAATTAGGGCCTGCCCCAGCCGGAAATGGGCGGGGCTGAAGGGCAAGATAAAAGGCATGCTCCCAGAAGCAGAAGCTGAAGCAGTCAAGAGATGAAGATGCCTGGGGAGGGGGATGGCAAGAGAGCTCCGGAGAAGAGCCGTGTCCCCGAGAGAAGGCTCGCCGCAACACCGTCATCCACTGGGATGAGTTAGGATGTCCTGTGATATTTTAGGAGTCTCCAATCGTGGCTTGTGAGCCCTGGGATTATTAAGTCCCCTGGAAGGATTCCAGGGTTGCCATGGTTACCCCTGGCTCCAGGGAGATTTGAGGGTCCCCCGTTGCAGCCCCCAAACATTGGGGATAACTTGGGGGTCCCCTATCACAGTATCCGAACCCCGAGTTGGTCTCTCACCAGATGATGTGGGAGAAGACACAGTCACACCTCCTCCACTCTCCAGATGGGTTGGGGTGGTTGCCAGTCCCACTGCTCTCACCCAGTGATAAATTTAGTTCCCCCCTCCTACCTCTTTCCCCTCCCTCCCCCACCTTGTGCTGCTCACCCCCAGTTTGGGCAGTATTGAGATAACCACCACCCTCCCATCACCTCCCGGTACCTGCAGGGGGGGCACAGCACAGGCCAGGGGGGAGGGGGGAGGCATGATCTGGCGGTCACCAGTTGGGGCGTCCTGGCTGCTGAGCGGGGGGTGTGGGCGGAGAGAAACCTCCCCTAGAGCTGCTCCATGATCACGGGAAGCAGAGGGAGGGTGGAAGAAAAGGTAGGGAGGGGCCTTGGAGGGGTGGGACACAACCCGGGTGGGACACAACCCAGGTGGGCAAGGTTGGAAGTTGGCAGGAGGGCAGACACAAGCTTGTGTCCTGGGGGGGTGTGGCACATCAGGTTTGTGGCATGGGCGAGGGGAGGGGACACATTACAGCTGGGTGGTGTTGACCCAACATCAACACAAAGCCCGCTGGCCCTGGAGATAAGAGGCTGTTAATTCACTGCTGTCAGGGGTAACCTCAGGGGGACAATGACCAACCTGAAGGTTATTGTCCTGAAGGTTCTTCCTTCTCCTTCATTTCCATTTCACACTCAGCTTGTTTCTGCTCATGGAACAGAATTAATTCTGAAATAATTTTTTCTGTTCAGAACACCTCGAGTTTTGGGAGGCTGCAGAGTCCAACTCTGATAGAACAAGAGAGATCAGAGGCGTTGGGTTGTGGGAACTTCCAGAAGCTTCTCACAGGAGCCACCCCTATGGCACCCCTGATTCCAAAACACTGCTGCACTAAACCAAGACAGTTTAAAACTTGAATAGTGAGTTTTTAGATTAGATATTCAAAGGAAATTGTTTACATGAGGGCTGTAAGGCACAGGAACAGATTGTCCACAGGAGCTTCGGATGCACTCTCCCTGGAAGTGATCAGGGCCAGGTTGGAGGGGGCCTTGGTCAATCTGATCTCGTGGGAGGTGTTCCTGCCCATGCAAGGGGTTTGCAATTAGATGATCATTAAGGTCCTTTCCAACCCAAACCATTCTATGATTCTATGATTTGTTAACTGGTTTCTTGGTCCCTTTTAGAGTGGCAATGCTCAAAAATGTCACTCAAAGGGTCAGGGGCTTTTTGTCAGCAGGGGTCCCTCTAGCCTATGAGTGTGTATTTCAGTGTGGTAATAGCTCATTAATATGTTAATACAATGAATATCATTACTCAGTGTTTCTCTACCCAGCGCTCAAGGCTGTGACCAAGATAAATTGTGGGGAGCTGTGGGGAGTGCTCCTTCCCATCACTCTCTTTCAGGTATCTTGTAGGCCTGTGTCAAGGCCAGGCTGTTGCCTACTTGTGATGTTTTTTCCAAGATTTAGAACCTGGTTTTGTCTAATTCTTGCTGTTTCACTGCTTTGTGAGCTCTATCATTTTTCTGAGTCTGTCTCTCTTTCTCTTTTACGTGATTTTCCCCCAAAATTTTATTTCTTTCAATTACTAAATGACATCAGGGCTGTTTGGTCTGTGCTCCCCTCTCCACTGGCTCCTGCTGCCCTGTCACTTGTATAGGGGGGGATCCTCGTCTCCCCTCCGTCCCCCTGGCACCGGGCTGGCCTTGCTCTGCCTGCTGCCCAGACATGCCTGGCTCTCCCTGCTCCTGGGCTGGGCTCTCCCTGTTCCCAGGCTGGGCTTGGCTCTTCCCACTCCTGACTTGGCTCCAGGCCTCCCTGCACCCCGCTGCAGCTCTCCCTGCTCCCCAAAGGGAGCAAAGGCCCGATGTGTGCCAGGGTGTGCAGAGACCGATTGTGCCTGTGAGGGCTCTGCAAGGTTGCTCACCACTCTTCACCTGGGTGCTGCTGAAGGAGTGCTCCTTGATGTCCTTCAGCTGCTCCATCAGGTGCACAGCTCAGGAAGTGCCACAGTGTGGCTCCTGCCCTTCTGGAGGTGGAGACCTTCAGTCCCAAGGCCGCCACCTTGGTGCTGCCCATGGTCTTCATCTGCTCCAGCTGACAGTGCTTCTGCTCACTTAAGATCTGCTGTGGGGATGGGAGGGGAAACCTCAACCCCCCTCTCTGTGGGCACCATCTCCTGCACCCCGTCCCACAGCTCCATGAACACTGCTCCACCACTCTCCAGCATCCTATGCATCCTATCACGGTGACTGTAACAGTCATGCACTCCCTTTCACCTCCTATGGAGCCACAAGCCATGTCCTTGCAGTGACAGCTGTGTGCGTCTGGGGATGCAGAAAGCCTCTATAACCCCTGCTGGGGGGCTGTGATACACCAGCTGGAGCAACCAGGCTGGATTCAAACGCAGCCCCCTATGGCAGGGTGGCCTGGGCAGCCTCAGGCACTGCAGGAAGATGATGGCATTTAAGGCAATTTATTAGGGCATTCATGGCCTGTGCTGAGATGGACAAGTGTGTGCTTACAGTCAGTGAGGGTCAATATCCTTCCTACAGCGAAAAAGGGTTATGGGCATATTCAGAGAAATTGTGTTTTAGCACCCCATGAGACTGTTACAGGACAAAGGTTTTCTTTTGATTTCTCTTGCTCTCTTAACAGAAAATGAGTTTTACCAGAGAGCTGTGCTCTGGACAGGTTAGCAGCTACAGATAAACACACAGAAGAGCTAATTGGTACTGTGGGCTTTACTTGAAAACAAGAGCTTGCACAAATTGAAAAAATGTTTTACAAGCAAAAATAACAAAGATGAATTAAGAATATGAACTTTCAGCTGCTGACATAATGATACTGCCAGTCAAATAACTTGACAACATGTAAAAGTTCCTGCTTACAATACAGAACAGCTTCTTATCATTAGTGTAAAAAGACACAGGAAGGGAAACTATTTCTATCCACTTCTATCACATGAGCTACCACAGCTATTGACTCAGTTAGGGTGCTGTGCACTGCCTCTACTGGTACCTGAACATCCACATTTTTCACTACTCCACAACTGCCTGCAGTGCAAATCGTTGTTGCTGCAGTAAGATGCAAAACTCTTACATACAGCACTATTGACTCAACACTTCTAGCCAGATCTCCCAGCAAAATTCTCCACATACCTCTAGCTGTAACCAAAGAGAGTGACCTCCTTTTGAGGAAAATCTTATCTAAAAGCTTGTAAACTCAGCCTCTTGTACTGTGACTTCATGCCATTACTCAAGGAAAGACACTGATAGCATCAGTAATAGAGAGCTGTTCAGACTCCTGCCGAAGTGATTTTTTGGGGATTAAAAAAAACAGCTCGTGTCATGGCTTAGCAGTTTGGGTGGACCAAAAACCAGGATTATTCTCTATTACCATCACCCCTCATTACTAAGGGGAAGATAAAAGTGGAACAAAGATGAAAGACCTAAAGTTGGACTTTTTAAAAAAATGGAAATAGATTTACAAGAGCAGGGGAAAGGCAATAACATAAGGGATATAGAACAAAAATACAAATGTATACAAATATTTACACAACTTGGTCTGGATGCTGGCAGGGATGGGTGCCTGAGGGCCCCTGCAGCAGGGCCGACTCAGGAGGGGACTCCAGGGCTCTGCCCAGCAACTGATGGATGCGGATTCTGAAGAGCAGTGGTAGCTGGTGGTAAAGGAGCACAGGGGAACAGCAGCCAAGCACGAAGTGGGCAAAAGAGAGGAGGGGCTGATGGTCTGCATGACCTTGATAGAGTATGGGCAGGGATGGGAGGGAACAGACCCCTCTGTATTCAACCCTTCTCTGAGGCTGAAAGCCCTCCTGCTTTAGTTGCTCAAACTCAAACTGTGACAGCTACCCTGAGGTATCTCTTCACAAGGTTTTCTTTTATTACTTTTTAAACAACCATGTCACATTATTCCCCATCTGTTCATTAGCATCATTCCTCCTCTCAGTCCTTCACCAATTTAAGATTTCCTTACAAACACATCTCATCTTTTAACTCCTATGAAAAATCTAACCATGTCACCCAAATACTAGTGAAAACCACTGGTTTGCAGTCCAGGTTAAATCTCTCTGCTCTGGTATTCTCAGGGCTGCCAGAAGGTGAAGGACGTCATTGCAAAGGAACTTTGATGACAGACACCTTGCTCCTTGACAACTGCTGCCAAATCACAACTATCAGTCAACTGTCACCACCACCAGATTTGAGCTGGTAACCTACATATGAAACTGCTGTCCCTGCTGATCCTTGGAATCATCCAATCCATCCAACAATAGAGAGGTGGAGTGGAACTCTCCTGATTCTTCTGGACAATCTGGTTCTCCATTGTGGACCTGCAAAGCAGTCACCTGGAAAGCAAACACCTACACTCCTTTTGAAGCTCTTTATAGTCCATCAATTCCTGACCACATCCATCTATGAACTCATCGAGTTTGGACATCTTCTTCCTTTTAACATAAGTTTGACTTTTAATATAATTCTAGTTTGACCTTTTATTAATAAAGACCCCAAGAAACAAAACTTGGCCAATGTGAAAAAGCATATAATGCGTACAAATGCAGAAGTTGAATATATCAGAAAAAACATTTTAGAATTCCTGAAAGTTTTAGGGAACATTTTAGAATGAAATTTCTTGTTTTACTTTTTCATGTTTACCAAACACAATGAAAAAGCATATTGGAAAAAACACTAAGTCATTCTGGTTATGTCAGAGGCACTTCAGTGCAGCTACGGCCTCAGGTGCCATCAAAATACAAAGATTCTGAGTTTTGTTTTATCTTTAAGATTTTACAGACACAATGCATGTTTACAATTGTCACAGTTTTACACTGGCCCGGCAATTAAACTGAATAACAGATGCTCTCTATTAATCCCCCTCTCCTCCCTGATAAAGAAAGGAGAGAGAATAAGGGAGAGAGACTTATGGGTTGGAAACTAAATTACACGACTTTAATGAAACAGTAATGATAAAAAGGAAAAATTACTAAATATATAAAAATATACAGGAAAATTGATATCATTTTCCTCCCCCCTCTCCCCCAGTAACTCTCACATCACCACCAGGGCTGCAGCATAGCCCTGGGGAAGTCCAGGCTGGACTCCTGGAGTCAGCAGCAGTTGGAAGCTAGAGGCAGGAACACACAGATATAGGCTGGCATGGATCAGGACCACAGGCAGACCTCGCAAACTCTCAAATTTATATTGAGTATGACATGTATGGGATGGAATACTCTGGTCAATTTCGGTCATTTATCTTGTCCTCTCCTCCCTAAAGAAGGGCTTCAGGTGTGACCTCCTTGCTCCTTTTCTCTTTCTGGAAGACAAGATGTTCTTCAGAACCAAGCAGTGGCCTTGGTTCTGCATACCAGTCTCTAGCAGTAACTATAAACATACAGCATTATCAGTCCTAGAAGCAGACACTGACTGAGAAACTTGCTGTTCATTTCAGCAAGAGCAGCTACTTACAAAAGACTTAGCTGAAAGCAAAATTACAAGAGAGAAAATTACCTTTATCCTGGCCAGAACCAGAACATATGGGTACTGAGGGAACTGGGGATGTGGTTGCTAAAGCCCTGTCTGTTATATTCCAAAAGTCATGGCAGTCCAGTGTAGTCCCCACTGACTGGAAGAGCGGAAACATAACTCCCATGTTCAAAAAGGGAAAGAAGGAAGAGTCAGGGAACTCCAGGCCAGTCATTTACACCTCTGTGCCTGGTAAGGTCATGGAGCAGATCCTCATGGAGGCATTGCTGGAGCAGAAGAGTAATGAAGAGGCGATTTGGTATAATCAACACGGCTTCCCCAGGGGCAAAACATGCCTGGCAAACCTTGTGGACCTTCTATGGGAAGGTCACAACATTAATAGACAAGGGAAGAGCAACCAAGGTCATCTACCTGGACCCGAGCAAAGCCTTTGACACTGTCCCACACAACATCCTGGTCTCAAACCTGGTAAAAGATGGGTTTGATGGATGGATGGACCACTCGGTAGATAAAGAACTGCCTTGATGGCCGCACCCAAAGTTGGGCCACAAGGATGATCAGAGGGCTGGAGCACCTCTCCTATGAAGACAGACTGAAAGAGATGGGGTTATTCAATCTGGAGAGGAGAAGGCTTCAGCAGACCTTAGCCTTCCAGTACCTGAAAGGGGTTACAAGAAAGATAATGAGGGACTTTTTAGGATGTCAGGGAGTGATAGGACATGGGGGAATGGATTCAGAATAGAGGAGAGTAGCTTTAGATAGAATCATAGAATCATAGAATCATCTGGGTTGGAAGGGACCTCTGAGATCATCAAGTCCAACCTTTGATCCACTACCGCCGTGGTTAATAGACCATGGCACTAAGTGCCACATCTAGTTTCTTTTTAAATATCTCCAGGGATGGAGAATCCACTACTTCCCGGGGCAGCCCATTCCAATGCCTGATCACCCTCTCTGTAAAGAAATTCTTTCTAATATCCAACCCAAACCTCCCCTGCCACAACTTGAGACCATGCCCTCTTGTCTTGCTGAGAGTTGCCTGGGAAAAGAGATAAACCCCCACCTGGCTACAACCTCCTTTCAGGTAGTTGTAGAGAGTGATGAGGTCTCCCCGGAGCCTCCTCTTCTCCAGGCTGAACAGCCCCAGCTCCCTCAGCCTCACCTCATAGGATCTGTGCTGGAGTCCCTTCACCAGCCTAGTTGCCCTCCTTTGGATCTGCTCCAGGACCTCAGTATCCTTCCTGAACTGAGGGGCCCAGAACTGGACACAGTACTTGAGGTATGGCCTCACCAGCACTGAGTACAGGGGAAGAATCATTTCCCTGGAGCTGTTGGCCACACGGTTCCTGATACAGGCCAGGATGCCATTGGCCTTCTTGGCCACCTGGGCACAGTGCTGGCTCATGTTCAGCTTCCTGTCAATCCAAACTCCCAGGTCCCTTTCTGCCTGGCTGCTCTCCAACCACTCTGTGCCCAGCCTGTAGCGCTGCATGGGGTTGTTGTGGCCAAAGTGCAGGACCCGGCACTTGGCCGTGTTGAACCTCATCCCATTGGAATCAGCCCAGCTCTCCAGTCTGTCCAGGTCCTTCTGCAGAGCCGTCCTGCCTTCCAGCTGATTGACACTTCCCCCCAGCTTAGTGTCATCTGCAAATTTGCTGATGATGGACTCAATCCCCTCATCTAAATCATCAATAAAGATACTAAACAGAACTGGTCCCAACACTGATCCCTGGGGGACACCACTAGTGACCGGCCGCCAACTGGATGCAGCACCGTTCGGCACCACTCTCTGGGCCTGGCCCTCCAGCCAGTTCCTAACCCAGCGCAGAGTGCCCCTGTCCAAGCTGTGGGCTGACAGCTTTTTCAGGAGAATGCTGTGGCAGACAGTGTCAAAGGCCTTGCTGAAGTCCAGGTAGACCACATCCACAGCCTTCCTCTCATCCACCAGGCGGGTCACCTGATCATAAAAGGAGATCAGGTTGGTCAGACAGGACCTGCCCTTCCTAAACCCGTGCTGGATGGGTCTAATTCCTTGTCCATCCTGCAGGTGCTGTGTGATTGCCCCCAGGATGATCTGCTCCCTAACCTTGCCAGGCACTGAGGTCAGGCTGACGGGCCTGTAGTTTCCTGGCTCCTCCTTCCGGCCCTTTTTGTGGATTGGCATGACATTCGCCAACTTCCAGTCATCTGGGATGTCCCCAGTGAGCCAGGACTGTTGGTAGATGATAGAGAGAGGCTTGACAAGCTCTTCTGCCAGCTCCCTCATCACCCTTGGGTGGATCCCATCTGGTCCCATAGACTTGTGGGGATCCAAGCAGCTCAGTAGGTCACTGACTGCTTCCTTCTGGATTACAGGGGGGCTGTTTAGATTCTTGTCACCTTCTGTAAGCTCCAGAAGACTGCTGTCCTCAGGATAACCTGTCTTACTGTTGAAAATTGAGGCAAAGAAGGTGTTAAATACCTCAGCCTTTTCTTCATCTTTGCTAACTATATTCCCGCCCATGTCCAGTAGAGAATGGAGGTTTTCCCTGCCCCTCCTTTTGCTATTGATGTATCTGTAGAAGGACTTTTTGTTATCCTTCACAGAGGTAGCGAGATTCAGTTCAAGTTGTGCCTTTGTCTCTCTAATTTTCTTTCTACACAACCTAACTATATTCCTAAATTCTTCCTGAGTAGTTAGCCCTTTTTTCCATAATTGGTAGGCCCTCTTCTTAACCCTAATTTCTTTCAAAATCTCCCTGTTCAGTCAGACTGGTCGTCTTCCCCGCTGGCTTGCCTTTTGGCACACCAGGACAGCCTGCTCCTGTGCTTTCAAACTTGCTTCTTGAAGTACGTCCATCCCTCCTGGACCCCTTTGTTTTCAAGGGCTGCTCCCCAGGGTACATTCTGAATCCGTTGCGTGAGACGAATCTCGCCGTGGGCGCGAGCTCGGTTCGCGAATAGAGTCAGTCGAGCTAGTGTTGGTTCAGATTAGTATCAGGAGCTAACTTCGATCCGCCAGGCTCTGGAATCCGCTCAGGAACCACACCCAACCGAACCCGGGCATGCGCATCTGGGCTAGCCCCAGCTGGGCACAGGCGGGGCGGGCACCGTCCGGCAAGTCCTGGCCCCTGCTGCCTACATGAATCAGTCTTCTGAATAGGCCAAAATCTGCCCTCCGGAAGTCCAATGTAGAGGTTTTATTGACGGCCCTCCTTGCATCCCTGAGTATTGAAAACTCTATTATTTTGTGATCACTGTGTCCCAAACGTCCACTGACCACCACATCTCCCACCAGCCCCTCTCTGTTTGTGAACAGGAGGTCTAGCAGGTCTCCATCCCTGGTGGGCTCATTTACTAGTTGGAGCAGGAGATTATCCTCTATACACTCTATGAATTTCCTAAACTGCCTCCTCTCTGCTGTGTGGAGTTCCCAGCAGACATCCGGCAGGTTAAAGTCACAAGGGATGACGATTTTGAAACATCCGCCAGCTGCTTGTAGAATAATTCATCACCCTCATCATCCTGATTTGGTAGTCTGTAACAGACTCCCACCAGGATATCAGCCTTGTTGGCCTTCCCCCTGATTCTGATCCACAGGCACTCAACCTTATCGTTACTGACTTCAACTTCTACAGAGTCAAGAGACTCTCTAACATAAAGAGCTACCCCTCCACCTCTCCTACCCTGCCTGTCCCTTCTGAAGAGCCTGTAGCCCCCCATGTCAGTGATGTAAACACTTTGAAAATACAAAATATGTCTCTCTAATCAGTATTTTTTCTGCTTCTTTTAAAATGTACCAAACATCCTCAATTAACAGATTTTTCCCCAAACTTAACTAGCTTCTGTTTTATATCATGCTTGACAAGCTCCTAAAGATAAGACTGCTTATCCAGTTGCCTCCTGGTACATGGTCCAGACAAAGGTTATAAATTGAGCAGGGTACCAAGGACAGAAAGACAATAATAAATAAAAGAGAAGTTCTTGAGATGGCAAAATCTGTGTTACTTTTAGCAAGTCTGTGTGTCAGTGATTTATGAAAAGATAGAACTCCTTCTGCTGTATAAAACTCCAAGAGAAAAAGGAGAAGGGCGCGGCTCTTCTTCCCCCCCGTCTCTCGGCACTTCGGCTTCAGCTACGGGACAGAGAAGCGGCAGGAGCGACAGACCCTACGCACCCGACTACAGCCAGAGGCCAGGGCCAGCGGACGGTGATAACATCTTGATTACTCCCTCCTTCTTTTCTCTTCTTAACGACTCTTCTCTCCGAAGTAACTAATTGTATAAATCCTAAATAAATCCTTTTAACTTGTTAAAATCATAAAGCCTTGTTATTTTTGTAAATTCACGCGTCGTCTATGAGTAGTGGCTGAATTTTCCTCACAAACAAAATATAAATAATAACTCGGATCGTAACAGGCAGCACTCCAGTCATGGGAATCATCCCACCACGTTTCCGTGATAGCAACTACATCATAGATTTCCTGCTGCACGATGGCTTCCAGCTCCTCTTGTTTGTTGCCCATGCTGCATGCATTGGTGTACATGCACTTCAGCTGGGCTGCTGATTTGGCTCTTAACTTGGGCTGTCCACCCTTGGACTCCTTTCTGGAGAGCCCGGTTTCAACCCCATCCCCCTTCAAACCTAGTTTAAAGCCCTCCTTATCAGCCCTGCCAACTTATAGGCTAGAGTCCTTTTGCCCTTGCTAGATAGATGAAGCCCATCTGGTTTGAAGAGACTAAGTTTGATGAAATTTGGCCCATGGTCAAAAAACCCAAAGTTCCGCCGGTGGCACCAATCCCTTAGCCACCTGTTAATATGATAGGTTTTCCTGCTCCTTTCCTCATTCATCTCTGCTACTGCAGGTATTGAGGTGAACACCACCTGTGCTCCTGACCCATCAACTAAACAACCCAGTGCCTTGAAGTCCTTTTTGTTTGCCTTAGTACTTCTTCCATTAATGTCATCACTGCCAGCCTGGACTACCAACAGTGGATAATAATCAGAGGGCCGAATTAGCTGGATGAGTCTCTTACTAATATCCCTCACCTTTGCCCCAGGAAGGCAGCAGACCTCCCTGTGGGATGGGTCTGGTCAACATATAGGGCCCTCAGTTCCCCTCAGAAGGGAGTCATCAACTACAACTACCCTCCTTTTTTTCTTTGTAGCTGTAGTTGTAACTCATCCGGTAGACGGGGGGCGAACAGGAGACCTTCCAGACAGATCTTCCTCTTGTCTGTCCTTTGCCTGATTCTCTGATTCCAGAGCCTCATATCTGTTCTCTAAGGGCACCTGGGGAGATGGGGGGGGTTGGGAGGGGATTCTTTTGCCTCTCCGATGAGGGATCTGTTTCCATTCCCCCCCATCCACCTGGTTTGCTCCAACTGCCTGATGGCAGGAGGGGCAGGGCTTCACCGTCTCCTCCTGGACTTCTTTTGGGTTAGAAAGGGTGTGACTCCCCCAGTCAATTTCCCTTTCACTGTCCCTAATACTTCTTAGTCTCTCTACCTCCTCCTTGAGCTCTGCCACCAGGCATAGCAAGTCATTCACTTGCTCACATTGCACGCAGACCCCACTCACACCGTCCTCTGGTGCTAACACGAGGCTCAGCCACTCTACACAGTCAGAGGCCTGAACAGCTACATCCCTCTTGCTGTCCCTTTTAAGGGGTTCTGTCTGTGTGGACACGCCCTGTGTCTTAAAAGACACAGTTTTTGCTTTTTTGGAGACCATTGCTCCTTCAAGAGAGCTGGGAGATGGCTGTGCCCCTCCTGCTTGCCCTGCCTGCGTGAACTGCCTCGCTAACTGCCATGCCCTGTTCCTGTTTGCCTGCTAACTGCCATGCCCCGTTCCTGTTTGCCTGCTCCTGTTCGCCGCGCTCCGGGTCACTGGCGCTCCTCGCAGCTCTTTATATCCCTCTCCACAGTGCTGGGTGCCACCCCCTTATCAGCTGATTGGCCTTGCCTGAGACCACCAGCACAAGGTTGTGATATTAGGAAGTGATATTAGGAAGTTCTTCACCATGAGGGTGGTGAGACACTGGCACAGGTTGCCCAGAGAGGTGGTGGAAGCCCCATTGCTGGAAGTTTTTAAGGTCAGGCTGGATGGGGCCCTGAGTAACCTGATCTAGTGGGAGGTGTCCCTGCCCATGGCAGGGGGGTTGGATAAAACTGGGCTTACTAGAGAGGAGCCTGGAAGTGGCACGTCAATACCAACTGGTCAGCTTGCTGAGTTGGGCTTTAAACTGAAAGACCTGCAGGGAGGGAACCAAGATGGCAATGATCACCCCACCATCACCACTGCCACTGATCTGGGATTAAACCAGGCCAGCCAGAGTAGTGTAAAATGTGTCTCAGCTGTGTCCTCAAATAGGAACCATAAGATCATTCTCCTGAAGTGTATGGAAACAAAAACAAGCAGCCTGGGAAATAAACAGAAGGAAATGGAGCTCTGTGCCCAGTCAGGTAGTTATGATATCATAGGAAAAACTGAAACATGGTGGAGTCACACGACTGGAGGATCATGACAGAAGGCTGTTCTGTAAAGACACAGAAAAGAGAAAAGCCTCAGAATCAGCTCCTCAAACACCAGAGCTTCTGCCAACTCCACTACTGTAGAAAAGCCGCAGAGGCTTAAGGACAACACGTAGTCACCAATATGGTTAAAGTGAAGTCGTTCATTAACAATTCACACTCGCTTTATATAGAGCCCTTGTTTATATAACAATATCTTGCAGGCGGCTATATCTTGGCCACAAATCCTGTTCTCACAGAACTTCTGCTGGCTACATCATTATCCTGTTATTCTTCTTTTCTCCTGCCAGCTCCCTTATCTTTTGCCCATAGCTCATCTTTCAGTAACCTTGCAGATGGGCCTCAAGGCCCTTAGCTTACTCTAACTAAAGCTAAATAGTCAGGATTGCTCACGTCTGTTTTCTTCCAGACAGTTTCCCAACACACTACTTGAGCATTTCAAGCACACACAATCCAAACACAGTTCTCACGCCAGCCACAATGCCTCTGCCATCAACATCTTCAAGCAGGGGAAAGGAACTGCTCTGAGAGATGCAGAGCAGAGGAGAGGGGAAGCTGAGAGCAGTCCCCGAGGGGAGAGCAGTGCCAGAGCAGAGACACCTTCCCCTCTGGGGAAAGGAGACAGGAGAAGAGAGAGAGATGGAGGGGCTGGAAACTCAATTGCACAGTTGGCATGGAACAGCACTGCTGGAAAGGAAAAGAATGAAATCAAGACACAGAGAGACAAAAGCCATCTCATGTTCCTGCCACTTTCCCCAGCCATGCTCACGTTGCTCAAATATGACTTTTAAAAAAAATTTTACATATTTCAATTAATAACTGACATCACCCTGACGCAGGGTGCTCCAGGGCTGCAGATGCACATCTGCCCCTCCGTGCTCCTCCATGGGCTGCAGGAGACAGCTGCCCTCTCCCTATAGGCTGCAGGGGAACTTCTGTTCTGGCCCTTCCTTCATTCACTGACCTTGGTGTCTTGTGGAGGGCTGGGAGCAGGCTTCCGCTTCCTTCTCCATGGACATCTTGGGCATTTTCTGCCACAGACATTCCATGGTCACCCAGGGCCACTGATGCCTCCCAAGGGAGGTGCTCTCCCAGATATGGGCACCCCAGGTCTCCACAGCCCTTATATATCCCCAGGGTCACTGCAGAGACCCCCATGACAATGGTGTCCAGGCACCAGACCCTGCATCACAAAGCCCTGGTGGTGGCTGTGGAGACTCCCAGGCCTGGAACTGGCTTGGACTGTGTCACAGAACAATGGAATCATGGAATGGGTTGGCTTGGAAGGGTTAAAGATTATCTAGTTCCAACCCCATGCATGCGTGGGTAGGGACACCTCCCACTCAACTGAAGCCAACCCTGCCCCTGTCCCCATGGAACTCACTTCTTAATCCCATCCACAGCATCAGCCTCAGTCAGCAGTAGTGTCTCTTTGAGTTGCTTGAGGATGAGCTTCCTGTGGTTCTCCTGCTGCATGATCCTACAGATCATTCTCATGACCCCTCAGATCATTCTGAATCACAGAATACTTCAGGCTGGAAGAGACCCCTGAGCATCTACTTGTCTGAGTGCCCTGCTCAAGGCAGGATGAGGCAGATGAGGTTGCTCAAGGGCTTCCCCAGCATGGCTTCATCCACAAAAGGGGTGAAAGTGCCTTTTGTCCCAACCCACAGAGGGATTATAAAGACAGGGAACAGTGTTGGCACAAGTTCTGGACACTGAGGCACCATCACTGATTGCCAGGAGGACGTTGGGTCACTGATGGAATGTGACCCTCATCATCTAGTGAACTTCCCACCCACCACATCACCCACCTCTTCAATCCAGACATCACCAGTCTGGCTAAACAAGACAATGGTAGACCATGTCAAAGGGCTTGCTAAAGGCCAGGTGCACCCCATGCCTTTCTGTCCCCTGCCCACTTGGGTTCAGCAATCCCCTCGTTGTTCTTCACCTGCCTGGAACAGGCTAATTTCTGATTTCCATTGTTTTAATTTTTCTGTAATCACAGAGTCGACGAGTAGCTGTGTGGATGAGGGGGAGAGGCCGTGGTGTCTGCAGCAGTAGCAGCAGCAGCGCTCAGTTTCTGAACAGCAGAAGTGTCTGTGGGGGGGAGGCAGCAGCTGCAGTTGTAGCATATACGCTGGCAATGCTCGCTGGCCGTATCAGAGTTGTGCCCTTGCATGTGGGGGTTGAGCAGTGGATGTGGAGGTGGAAGTGGCGGTGCTCTCTGTACCAAGGGTAGCTCTCGCTCTCCAAGCAGCAACTCTCCATCTCTGAAGAGGCATGCTCCTCCGCACAATTGTGGTTTCTCTCTTACTCCTCAGCACCATCAGAACAATACTAGTAGTACCCACCAGGAGGTTCACAAACATAAAGCTATTTTGACCACACTCTAGTGGACTCAGCCTGGAATGAAAAAGAGTGGTATCATTTCCTACATTAAAATTGAAAGTGTAATTACAAACCAAATTCTTTACCTCTGTATGAAACACCACTGTACCATGTACCACATTGTATATCAGTACTGAAGACAATATCACAACTACAGTCATGTTGTCTTGGTTAGGGGGTTGGTAACAGATGCCTATTTAAGGTCACCCTTGGAGACAACGCCTCTGATTTTGACCCAGAGGCATTTCACAGGGCTACCACAATTACCATAGCTGACTTCTACCCATTAAGGTTTTCCTTATCACAGAGTGTGACTCCTCCACCTCTTTTCTCCTGCTGTCTTTACAGAACAGCCTATAGCCTTCTGTCATGATCCTCCAGTCGTGTGACCCTTCCCACCATGTTTCAGTTGTTCCTATGATTTCCTGACTGGGAACAGAGCTCCAGTTCCTTCTGCTTATTTCCCAGGCTGCTTGTGTTTGTATCCATACAATTCAGGAGGCTGATCTTTTGTTTCTCATTAAGGGAGACAGATGAGGCACATTTCACACTACTCTGGTTGGCATGTCTAATCCCAGATCAGTTGTAGTGGTGATGGTGGGGTGATCATTGCCATCTTGGATCCTGCCCTCCAGGTCTTTCAGTTTAAAGCCTGTTTAAAGCAGTTTAAAGAAGGAGCTGCAGGCATGGATAGTGTAGGACCGCCTGCAGGAGAGGTGGCCAAGGGCTCTGGGAGGCTGAAAGGCCCAACAGGACCAAGGGCAGACATGGCAGCTGCCTGCACCACCAAGGTCTACCAGGAATAATTTTGTCTTGAGGCTCTGGACTTTCTTTCCCCTTCTTGGGGAGGTCAAGATGTGTCATAATTTTTTTATTACTCATTTTCATACTCCACTGTCCCCCGGAAGAGTCCTGATGAACAAGTGAGGGATTGGCTCTGCCTTCCCATTGCCTGGGGTTCAGAGAGTGGCCTCACTGCTTCATTAATAAATAGAAAAATAGTTGTTGTGGAATGTTAGAGAGGTTTGGAGAATGTTGGAGAATATTCCTGAATATTCTCGAAGAGATAGGAGGTGCGACCCCTTTACTATGCCCAACCCCATGTTTGGGAGGCCAATTAGATCGGCCCATACTCCGGTGCTACCTGCACCAGGGATTCGCTGTGCTACAGGTAAACACACTGGATGTCCAATAAAGCGTTATGTTGGTGGCGGGGGCGTGGTCACAGAAGCACTATATAAGCGAAAGTTGCTGTGCAATAAAGCGGAAGTTCGTTTATCAACCATATTGGTTGCGCGCATTTTCTTCGCCAATCCCGCAACTGGCGCCCGAACTGTGCAAAGGCCCTGAACAATCAGAAAGTCTGAAGAGCCTTGAAAAAGTCTGAAAAGTTTCGAAATCAACAGGCAAATCCTGCGGAAGACCGATCTTCACTAGGGAAGCCTTGTGGAGGACCGAACCATCGATAGCACCAATCACAGCTCGGCAGGTAAAACCACTGAAACCAAATAACTTGGCTGGGAACGGGGGCTCCAGGAAAGCACCGAAAAAGCAACGTTTCGGATGGCAATAAGTTCCTCTCAACGCAGGCGTAGAGAGGCGATTCGCAACTGAAAGAAAAATGAATGAGTTCGTTTGCTGCTGGGGAAGGGCTACCGGTTTTTAGTTATAAAAAGTTGTAAAAAGCCCACAAAAGGCTCGTACAAAAAGCCCATAAAAGGCTCGGATTAAGGCTGCACCAAAGTAATAAAGGGATAGTTAAGCGCGCAGAAAATAGAGAACGAAGTAGCCCTAGACTCTCTATTCTATTTCTATTCTATTCTAGACCTTTTTTATTAGTTTCTTACAGAAACGTGCCATAAAAGATGTGGATTTTACAAAAGATCCGGTGGCGCTTGTAGCATACGGCCGCACATATCAGTTTTTTACTGACCCTGCTAACTTATTTGATGAGAAAGAATGGAAAAGCTTAGGAGATATTTTGTGGTATAAGGTAATAGAAGAGGATAAGACAGCTCGTAAGTTAATGAAACCGTGGCATGCAATGATTACTTGCTTGCACCGTTATCAGACAGAGAAGAAAATCGCCGCTGTAGCTTCGGCAACCTTAAAAGGGCAGCCGATACCAGATTTGCATCAATTAGGAGTTGATTACGATCCCTGTCCCCCAACGGGAGACGAAATAGTTGTACAGCTTGCTCAAAATTTCTAGTAAAGTTCCGATGCAACCTGCTGCCCCCCCCTCCCCCCCCTCCCTCTGATGTGGCCTGTGCCGGCCATCTTGAGCCACGTGGCTCGGGATGTACGGACAGGACAGAAGTGACCACTTGCAGTGCCGGAAGTGGACTGAACCAGAGTCCGGAAACCCTATGTCCCGTGTCATCCGGCGAGGGTGGCTCCAGGGCTGGTCCCGACCTCCATTGGGCCCCGCCTTGGGCCCCACCCCTACGCCATACGTCATCCGACGGGGACGTTCCCGGCCCGCAGCACCCCTCCTCCTCCCCCTCCCCCCTCTCCCTCCTCCGACCAGCCCTCCCCACCCCAACTTCCCCAACCCCTCCCCCCCCCCTTCCCCCCCCCCCCCCCCCGCCGCAAGCAGCCGCTTTTCAGAAATAAAAGCCTGCTGCACGGCATTACCACACCTTAATGATTAATTGATCACAAATGCATGAGGAGGCCCTTAATAATAAAGATTATGATTTATCCTCAGTTTTAGATACCCTGCCACAAGTTTTCCCGATCATATATAAAAAAGCTAATCAGGGAAATGTGGAGTTGGAGTATCACTCTTTAAATTAGAAATTGCTAACACAATTAAGAGCTACCATAAATGAATGCGAGTTGCATGTTGAACCAGTCAAGCAAATGATGTTATATCTGGGGCTCAGGACTGTTGCTCCCAGAGGACATAAAAGGAATTATGAGAATGATCATGACTCAATCAGCTTTACTGTTATGGCAAGCCCACTGGCAAACATTATGTCACAGATTTGTAGACATTCCTAGAGAACAAAATGACCCCCTGTATGGGATAACAATAAATCAATTTATGGGTTGTGGATTATATGCTAATTTTGAGGCACAAGCAAGATTAGGCCCACATATAATAAGAGAGTTTATGAGATTTGCGAGGGAAGCTATGAGTAAAGTTAGAACTACACCAGTTGTCATCTTCTATGTCAATTATGTCAATTAAGCAAGGCAGAGATGAGCCGTTCTCACAGTTTGTAGATAAACTCACTGATGCCGTCAACCAGGCTTGTGTACCAGATCAAATGAAAACCATATTGCTCCGTCAGTGTATCCTAGACAATAGCAATACTCCCACGAAAAATATAATTTCCTCCATACCGTCGGAAGCATCAATTGAGGAGATGCTGGAACGGCTATCTAGAGTACCAGTAAGGACTCAGGCAATGTTAATTGAGGCAATACAAGATGCAGGGAAAGGTATGGTGCAAGCCCACCAGCAAGCTCTTGCAATCCAGCAACAGCAAACTCTTGCAATCCAGCACCAAGCCTTTGCAGCCTTAGCCCCGTTATGTCCTGCCATCACCAGACAGCCGCAACGATCAACCCACAAATGTTTTCGCTGTGGACACACTGGACATCTTCGAAGGCATTGTCACAAAGCCACAGTCTGGTGTCAACACTGTAATACGAACACTCATGCTACCAAAGTTTGCAGATACCAGGGAAACGGATCGAGGAGCACGAGGAGCCGCGGCACAAAGACCCCAACTGCGGCTCTAGTGTGGACCCCTTCGAACAACAGCAACCAGCCACTTCCACTTCCCCCCAGCAACCAGCCACTTCCACTCCCTTCCAACAATCAGCTACCCCCACCTACCTCCAGCAATCATCCACCCGCACTTCCTTTCAGCAACCAGCCATCCCTACCTCCCTTCGACAGCCAGTCAATTTCCACTTCCCTTCAACAACAACTCCAGCCACCCACCTCCCTCCAACCAGCAACCAGTGGAAGCCTCGGGCTGGACCTGGCAACCGCAGTAGATGTGACTCGCAGTGACATCAAGCCCCAAAAGATCCCTACGGGTATCACCGATCCAGTGAAATATCAAGAAAAACCATGTGGACCCCTTTTATTAGGACGATCGTCTGCTGGACTTAAGGGTTTGTTTGTCTTGCCAGGAGTAATAGACAGTGACTATACTGGAGAAATTTGTATTGTAGCTATGACTTGGACACTACCTATGGTAATTCCAAAAGGAACTCGAATTGCCCAGCTAGTCCTGACACGACAATTAACTGATGCAGCAGCCGTCTCTTCGATTCATCACCATCATGCCCACAAACGTACAGGCCCTTGTTGGCCGAGAAGTACTAAGTCAGATAGGAGCACGCCTGATCACAAGAGACCATTTTTATTGGCGGTCACTCCTTGGGCTTTCTCGATCCCATTGATATGGTTATCATCGCAGCCAATATGGATCAAGCAGTGGCCGCTGAAGCGAGAAAGCCTCAGACAAGCACACATCTTAGTACAAGAACAGCTAGAGCAAGGGCATATACAACCATCAACTAGCCCTTGGAATACTCCAACCTTCGTAATTAAAAAGAAGTCTGGCAGGTACCGTTTACTACATGATTTACGTGCAGTTAATTCCCAGATGGAAGCAATGGGAGCTCTTCAGCCCGGAATGCCTAACCCCGCGATGCTTCCAGAGCGTTGGCATCTACTTATAGTAGACCTAAAAGACTGCTGCTTCACCATACGCATACACCCACAAGACACAAAGCGATTTGCATTTACACTCCCAGCCCTCAACAGAGAAGCCCCTGCTTCACGATTTGAGTGCGCAGTGCTCCCACAGGGCATGGAAAACAGCCCAACTTTGTGTCAACTGTTTGTAGATGCAGCATTATTGCCAGTACGGCAAGCATGGCCAGATGCCTTAATTTATCATTACATGGATGACATCCTAATAGCACAACAAGACCCATTTACCGAGCAGCAGGAACATTTTTTAACACAACAGCTAAGTCACCAGGGATTCCAAATAGCACCTGAAAAGATACAACGTACGCCACCATGGAAGTACCTAGGATGGCATATTACTGAGTCACAAGTTAGACCTCAAAAAGCTGCTCTCTATTTGACTCTTAATACCCTACATGATGTACAATGATTCTTAGGTGATGTTCAATGGTTACGCCCTGTGATCAGTATAACAAACGATCATCTAGAACCGTTATGACCACTTCTTAAAGGCACCGAACCTGCCTCCCCCGTTACCCTTTCAACAGCTCAACAACAGGCCATAACTGAAATTGGCCTGACAATATCTCAGCGCTCCGTGGATCGCTGTGATGTAAACTTACCCATAGACCTAACCATCCTTACGGTTAAACAACATTTACTTGGAGCTCTCACGCAGTCCAAAAAGAAAAAGGGGGACACTAGGTCTGCTGATATCCGTGTCTTAGAATGGATCTTCGGACCACTACAGCCAAAGACTACAATCCAAACAAAGATTGAGGTATTGGCCCTTCTAATTTGTAAAGGCCGAACCCGTATTATACAAATTACTGGAGATGAACCTAGCACAATTTATCTTCCAATGAAGCAAGGAGAGTTGGACTGGTATTTGCAGCACTCTCCAGACCTGCAGTCAAGTCTCCTAGAAGCACCGCAAGCCATTGATCTCTCTCCGTTGCGATCTACTGTGTTAAAGTGGATGTCCCTGCATGAATGGATTCCTGTTCCAAAACGATCTGAGGAACCCCTTCAAGATGCACTAACGGTTTTTACCAATGCAGGAGAACGTTCACAACGAGCCGCAGTGACGTGGCAACACAAAGAGCAATGGTGCCATGAACGCCTGTCCTCACAAGAGGACGATACCCTACAGACTCTAGAGTTGGCAGCCATTGTTTACGCCTTTTCACGCTGGCTGAATGTACGTCTTAATGTTGTCTCAGATTCCCTATATGCTGTGGGAGTTGTACAGCGAATTGAGGACGCATATCTCAAAGACGTCGCAAACTGGCGATTAAATGACTTATTTTGTCAGCTGCAGACTGTCATCCAACAGAGAGATCAACCTTATGCTGTCATTCATATTCGGAGTCACCAATGGTCTGACGGCCTAGGAGAAGGCAATGCTCGAGCAGACAGATTGGTTTCGCTATCCGTACCCATGGACGAATTTACTAAGGCAAGGAATGCGCATGCTACCTTCCACCAGAACGCCAGAGGACTCCATCGTCATTTCCAGATTTCCATGGATGAGGCCAGAGGCATTGTAAAAGCCTGCCCACAGTGTAACCAAAAGGGACTTGGTCTCGGCATCAGACTTAATCCCCGAGGTCTTGGTCCAAATGAAAGATGGCAAATGGATGTCACTCATGTACCAGAATTTGGAAGGCTTAAACATGTTCATGTCACTATTGATACTTATAGTCATTTTATCTGGGCTACAGCTCAGTCTGGTGAGAAAGCGTTGCAAGTGATGCGACATCTCACCCTTTGTTTCGCCGTCATGGGAGTGCCAGAGCAGATAAAGACTGATAATGGACCGGCATATACTAGCGGCAAGTTAGCTCGATCTTTTCAACAGTGGGGAATCAGGCACATTACAGGCATTCCACACTCGTCAACAGGTCAAGCTACAGTAGAGAGGGTAAATTAAACATTAAAAGACTACCTGACAAAATTCACAGATTTACAAGACCCACAGGAGCGATTATTCAAAGACTCTAATTGTCTTGAATTATCTGTGTATATTCGGGGACCAAAAGTTAGCGCCAGCATATATTCATGGGACAATAGCCCAACAAGCTGACCCTTCAGAAGCCCCACTGTATGTGACCTACAGAGACGCCACCACGACTATATGGCAAGGACCAGCAGAGGTTAAATATTTAGGCAAAAGTCACGTGTGTTTCCACCCCTACAGGTACCTTGTAGGTTCCCAGCAAGCGGACTCAGCCAGCACCTGCTCCGTTGAATTTGAAAGCATGAGCTCAAGAGCAGAGACAGCCGTATTAAGTGCTCAACATGTTCAAAGATAGAAACTGCCGTGTTGACTTCATCATAGGTTTCATTGTCATTTTAAACTTTGATTGTTTTGCCTTCCTGAACTTCGACCCTTGACAGAATGTCTGGGTTACCCTTGCGCGTCAGCTTAACACCACTTCCTTTTGTGCCAGTCTAGCGACACCCCAATCGCCTTTTATTACGTATTTAGTTGGTGTACCAGCCTCTGAAGAGACGTGGCCAATGTTTCAAGCAGCAATGAACCACACACAAGTGCAATTTCACACCGAGAGTCTATGTTCCACCAAGGCCAGTCTAGTTGCGTGCTTAAGTGACTACGACACTTGGGTTAGTCGTCTGCTTGTTGGGCCCGATCCCCAAGAATTAAGCCTTGTAGACTCTCTAAATGCCACTTATTGTCTCTGGATGAGTAGCTTGTCCACTGATTGCACAGAAGTCATGAGGAGACAATGCGTTACTACCAACGTTTTCCCAATGGGCAATTTCAGCCAGTGGTGCAACTACACCCTCCGTGGAGCTACTAACCCATTGCCTGGGACACAGCTTCCTAGGAAATTACCATTAGGGTACCTTTTAATTTGCGGAGATCGGGCATGGTCAGCTATACCGTCCCATCCCGTTGGAGGGCCTTGCACCATTGGTCAACTGAGCTTAGCTATGCCTCACGCACACCCGAACAGTACCCATCGTGTGCGGTAGAAGCGAGGCCTGGCCCAAATACTAGCGCAGGGATGTGATGATGATGTTAACCTTTGGTCCAAATGGCAGGTGATTGTTCCTTCTATTTTTTGCCGGGAGCAGCTGCCGCTCGTGCACATCGGAACCTGAAGAAGTTGAGTTGTTGGGTGGTAAAGTATGCTAGTGATACCAGCAAGGTATTATCTGAATTAGCTGATGATTTATCTTCTGTACAACATGCAGTATTAGAAAATAGAGCTGCTATTGATTTTTTTTTGTTTGTTTTTAGCTCATGGCCATGGTTGTGAAGATTTTGATGGTATGTGTGGTATGAACTTGAGTGATCACTCTAAATCGATACATAAGTAGATACAACAGTTAGTAGAACATACTCAAAATATCAAGCAAGATGTAGGATTTTTCGGTATAGATGAATTAGTCAATTGGTTTGGCCTCACCGGATGGCTTCAAAGTTTATGTAAGACTGGTTTGCTCGTACTTTGTATTATATTGATAACTTTGATGTGTTTTAGTTGTATGTTAGCGATACTTAAGAAGTAATTTGCCAAAGCTGTTAATATTATGAAAAAGATAAAGGTTTTTTTGAAGAATGGTTTGATGTACAAGGACATGGACCTCTATTAAGTACCAAAAGGTTGTGAATAGTTACATAACAAGTATATTAAGAAGTTACGAGATCAACCAAAAAAAAAAAAAAAAAAAAAAGAGAAGAAAAGAAGAAGAGAAAAGAAAAAGAGAAAAAGAAAAAGAGAAAAGAAAAAGGACATAGCACATAGTAAAATTAATACATACTGCTTTTTAAAATATAAAAAAAAACAAAAACAAAACCAAACAAAAACAAACAAACAAAAAAAAAACAAAAAAAAAACCAAACCAGACTTCGTCCGTTATGAATGTAGTAATTGAATGTTGCAATCCTAAATTTAACACAATTCGGCAACTATGAAGGTCCTAGGACTCCATTATGCTATGAGCTGGTGGGACCTGGAGACGCTTATAGGGGCCCCCCGACAACATTTCGTCGGATAAGTCTCTCCTATCCCTCTTTTGGCTCTCTGCAGTAGTGGACGCCAGACCTTCCTAATATTGAACAGAGCTCTGTTAAAGAGTGTGTGAGTATGAATGGTTGTATGAAATAGAGACATGTCATAAACGCGAAGTCGACTCTTACTTGATTAAGACAACAAAATCTGGTTGATAACTTGTTAACCAATTTGTTTGATTCATTAGTTGAGTGGTTTGCATAGTTGTTAGATTATTTTACGAGGGCATTACAACATTGAATGTATAGTGAGAACCACAAGTCACCAGGTGTCGCCGATAATGAACTAGGGAGCTTAGGCCCAGCTGTGCCCAATAATGATGGCCTGCCCCAGCCGGAAATGGGCGGGGCTGAAGGGCAAAATAAAAGGCATGCTCCCAGAAGCTGAGAGATGCCTGCGAAGAGAGACGGCGAGAGAGCTCCTGAGAAGAACCGTGTCCCCGAAGAGAAAGGCTCGCCGCAACAATTGGTGGAGAATGCGGGCAACAACAGCAGCCGTGAACGCTGAGGTATTATAAAGAGCTCTACATGACCACGTTGATTGCGGGAAGCTCTACAAAGCCAGGCTTAAATGCGGAAGGCGATATAAAGAGCTTCGAATACGCAATCACGTCAGATGGAGCCACTACGATGGTGTGGGACGCTCTATAAAGAGCTCCAAATACGCAACCACGGGAAAAGCTCCACGAGGCTAGGCTTAAATGCTTTAAGCGGCGTGAAGAGCTTGGAGTAGAAGCCCAGCACGGCAAGGTATACACCAGCCCGGAATGGCGAACCAGGCAGGAGAAAAGCCGAAAAGCGGTAAGAAGAACGAGGCTCGAAAGGCGCAGCGAGTTGGCGCGCGGAATTCAAACCCGAGGAATGCTGAAGCTGAAGCGGAGCTCTGAGTGCGCATCAAGTCAGTGCGGTCCTGAAACGGAGCCTCCCAGGGACACGCGATAGTGCGGTCCTGAAACGGAGCCCTAGGGACACGCGATAAGATTGGTGTGCTGAATGCTCGGAGAAGCCTCTGCATGGCTAGGCATCCCGAGGTGGCGAGTACCAACGAAAGCTGAGCTGGTGTTCTGAGTCCTCATCTGCCGCTGACAACAGAGGCTAAAGAGGCGAAAAAGCCGGTAGGAGCCCGAATTTTCCCTCCGATGAAAAATAATGAAATGTTGAAATGTTTGAAAAAAAAAATGAAAAATAATGAAATGTTTAAATTATTTGTAAATGAAAGGCCGTAATATAAATTATTGTGAATTAATTGTAAGAAAATTGTAAAATTAAGGAAATGAAAGGCCGTAATATAAGAATAATTGTAAAAATGTTTAAAGTATTGAGAATTAATTGTAAATTATTGAAAAAATGAAGTTTATTTTTTCAACAAACAACAAAAAGGGGGGAAATGTAGTGAGAACCACAAGTCACCAGGTGTCGCTGATAATGAACTAGGGAGCTTAGGCCCAGCTGTGCCCAATAATGAGGGCCTGCCCCAGCCGGAAATGGGCGGGGCTGAAGGGCAAAATAAAAGGCATGCTCCCAGAAGCAGAGAGAAGAAGCCGGGAGATGCCTGGGAAGAGAGACGGTGAGAGAGCTCCTGAGAAGAACCGTGTCCCCGAAGAGAAGGGCTTGCCGCAACAGAATGTATCAACCTGTTTGATTCATTAATTGAGTGGTTTGAGTAGTTTCTAGATTGTTTTAAAAGGGCATTATATTATTGAATGTATCCTTAAGTTTTGCACGTTGTTATTTGCACTATATTTGTTTGAAAATTAGCACTGCAAAATTTTAAACCAAACATGGGCTTGTGCAAGAAGAAAAGGGGGGATATGTTGGGGAATGTTAGAGAGGTTTGGAGAATGTTGGAGAATATTCCTGAATATTCTCGAAGAGATAGGAGGTGCGACCCCTTTACTATGCCCAACCCCGTGTTTGGGAGGCCAATTAGATCGGCCCATACTCCGGTGCTACCTGCACCAGGGATTCGCTGTGCTACAGGTAAACACACCGGGTGTCCAATAAAAAGTTATGTTGGTGGCTGGGGTGTGGTCACGGAAGCACTATATAAGTGAAAGTTGCTGCGCAATAAACCAGAAGTTCGTTTATCAACCATATTGGTTGCACGCATTTTCTTTGCCGCTCCCGCAAATAGTTTCTGTTTAGAAATGTATATTCAATTGGTATTGGTGCAGAGTGTCTCTGCAAGAGTCCTGGACAGTGAAGAAAAGTCTTTGAGATCCAGCACTGTATGGACAGCATTGCTCCTCACCACCCCAAACACAACATTTCTCTCATTGACTCCCTGGGAATGGTCTGGGATAATTTGCCTCCACCACCTTGTCACTACCACCTTGTCAGTGCCACCACTTCTACCCTCCATCCAGCAGCTGCGTTTCACCCAGCTCACTCATGTCCCCACGCTGCCACTTCATCCCCACCCAGCCACCTACCCCGCATGGCACCAGCATCATTGGGGTCTCTGCAGGGAGCCCCGAGCACTGGCAGCGATTGTTCTGTCACACAAAGGGATGAGGGCACCGGCAGCGAGCCCGTTCTTGCCCTGCATGTAGGACACCTTCCCTTAGGGGCAGGAAGAGCAATGCATTACAAGTGTCCCTTTCAAAAACCCTGCAGCAGCCTCTCTTTCCTACAGCAGCTGCTTTCTGCACTCCCATCAATGACGCACTGCAGGCTGCACTTTGCATTCCCCCTAAGAAAGGGAATGGTCCTTATTGGCATCACCCAGCATGGTCAGAATGTCCTTGCTTCAGAAGAAAACACAAAAAGGGGGGACACCCACTCCCACTGGCTCATGGGTTCCAACCGTGCCCTCCATGCCTCCCACCGGCCCTGGCCCCGCCACGCTGGGTTTGCCTGGGAGCTCTGCAAGTGAAGAGGGGAAAGGGGGAAGTGAAGAGCAGTGAATCCAAATGAAAATCATCTCCAGCTGAGGCCAATAAAAGGTCAGGCTCTCCCACCAGGCAGTACTTAGGGGGCATCACAAGGGTGGGGTAGCAATAGCACAGTGCCACATGGAGGTGCTGAATGAGTGCCATCTGCCAGCCAGAGGTGACAAGTGGTGGTGACAAGGTGGTGGTGGTGGCAAGGTGGCGGTGGCAAATTGTCCCTGTTCCCCCCCTGGGAGTTTTGTGTCTTTTCCTCCCATCAGACTTCTCCCTTGGAGGCTGCAGCTGGATGTTATATCTCCTTTGAACCAGCTCCCAAACCATCTTCCTTAGACAACTGCTGCACTCAGGCACAGTAGGACTTTCCCTCTTTGCAAACAGAGAAAACCAAAGCAATAAAGCTTCCTTATTACTCCATTTTTAGTCATATAATTAGAACTAGCATTAGAATTACTGCTATTTATAATATTAATTTTATCTTAGTGCAATAAGTAAAATAATAAATATTCTTATGTTTTCCTCCATCCCACATTTGGGTGGTATGTGAGAGAGAGGCTGTGTGGTGCTCAGTGCCTGGCTGGGGTTCAACTACAACAGTCTTTATTTGGCCCAATGTGGGGCACAAAGGGCTGAGATAATGACAGATCTGATCAGAGCATGTTAAAACAAATTAGTTATAATTATTCCCTGTATGGGTTTAAGAGTCTCTGGTCACCATGTTGGTTGGTTTGGTCTCAGAGCTGTTCTTAGAGCTGTGAGAGGTCACACCTTCCTCACTCCTTGTTATGCTGACTGTCAGCTCTGTAGCCTTCTCAAGGGAATCATTGGGCTGTGCTGTGTGACACTGATGGTGACACTGGAATGTTTAGAAGAGACCTTCCTGTCTGGGAAAAGATCATGGGAGAGTGTTGCGTGGGATGAGTCTCGCCGTGGGAGTCAGTCGAGCTAGTGCTGGCTCGGACGGTATCAGGAGCTAACTTTGATCCGTCCGGCTCTGGAATTCTGCCCGGAAACCACACCTACCAAACCCGGGCATGCGTGCCTGGGCTAGCCCCAGCTGGGCACAGGCGGGGGGGGCACTGTCCGGGCACTTGCTGCCTACATTTCCCCCCTTTTTTTTTTTTTTTTTTTTTTTTTTTTTTTTTTTTTTTTTTTTTTTTTTTTTATGGGGGAAAAGATGACAAATACGCGAAGATCTTAGCTGCGTGGTGCCTCGTTGTTCAGAGCCGGTGGTACTGGTCTGCAGGGAGAGGTTGGTGAAGGCGACAAAGCCGCAGAAGCTGAGGGTTAAAGGCATCATCTGCGAAGCCTGCAGGCTCCTGGAGGTGATCAACAGGATGATGGAGCTGGGCTTTTCCCAGCAGTGTATGGCAGGAGGACCAGAGACAAGGAGCAGGAGTAGAAACATAAAGAGCTTGGGGTTAAGGATTCCCTCGTACAGCCACTTTAGTTTAGGGGCTGCTTTTATCTTCGCAGCCTTCCGTGGGGCCGGGGGCGGCATCGGGGGTTGCTCTCCGCGGCAGCCGGGGGTGCCGCCAGCCGCGGTTTCCGCCCCATCATTTTCCAGTGTTTCGACTTCCTCCAGGGGTGGTGCCGACGGAGTTGCGCTCGGCGCTGTCCCGGGCTCCCCCCCCTCGGGGTGCGGCACCGACGGAGCTACACTCGGCGCCCTCCCGGGCTCCTCCCCTTCGAAGGGGGGTGCCGAGGGGGTTACTGTGGGCATTTCCTTCAGGGGAAATACCTCGGTTTTTCGTAATGGGGCCGCGGCGGTGGCCATTGCCACTTCTACTTCGGCTTTCAAGCAAGCTAATAGATTGCAAACGGTTCGCCAGGTGTTGTCCGCACCAACAATGTCGCCGTTGGCCTCCTTATAGTGGAAACTTGCCAGCAGGTTGTACGTCTCCCCCCACAGGTCCCAGGCCGTTTCGGGACTCGGGTAGCGGAGGTTTTCCTGCGTTTCCGCCTGGGTTGTAATCTGATCGGCAACGGCGGTGCCGGTAGGTTTGCTCACATAGGAGCCCATCGTCAGATTTACTGATAACGGTGTTGAAGAGAAGAAAAAGTTTCTCTTACCCGAATTTTTCGGGGTATCGGACGGTCTGTAAAGAAGGGTCACTTTCGGACAAAACGCTCGGGGAGACAGTTTAGACCGAAATTAATGCCCGCATTCTCCACCAGATGTTGCGTGGGATGAGTCTCGCCGTGGGAGTCAGTCGAGCTAGTGCTGGCTCGGACAGTATCAGGAGCTAACTTTGATCCGTCCGGCTCTGGAATTCTTCCCGGAAACCACACCTACCAAACCCGGGCATGCGTGCCTGGGCTAGCCCCAGCTGGGCACAGGCGGGGGGGGCACTGTCCGGGCACTTGCTGCCTACAGGAGAGGGCAACAAAGCAGATACTATGGTGGGAGTCTGCTCTAGAGCCCCCAACCAGGATGAAGAGGCAGATGAAATATTATTTTGAAAGCTGAGACCTTGTTATCATCAGGGAACTTCACCTTCCCAAATGTCAGCTGGAAATACAGTCCAGCAGAGAGGAAACAGTCCTGGAGGTTCCTGGAATTTGTGGAAGAGACCCTCCTGACACAGATGGTGAGGGAACCAACCAGAGAAGGCACGACAATGAACCTGCTGTTTGCAAACACAGAAGGACATGTGGTTGATGTGATTGTTGGAGGCCATTTTGGGCACACTGATGATGAAATAATAGAGATCTCCCTCCCTAGAAGCACAGAATCATAGAATCATCAAAGTTAGAAAAGACCTCTAAGATCATGTAGTCCAACTGTCTACCCTACAACCCCTAACCACTACACCACACACTGTAGCTCTTCATTTAAACACCTCCATGGATGGTGCCCCCACCACCTCCCTGGGCAGGCTGTTCCAATGCTCCACCACTCTTTCTGAGAAGAAGTTTTTACTAATATCTTACCTGAACTTCCCCTGGTGGAGCTTTAACCCATTTCCTCTTGTTGTCTCACTGTTCAGAAGAGAGATGAGGCCAGTGTCTCTCTCACTACGACCTCTTTTGAGGTAGTTTTAGAGAGCAATAAGGTCTCCCCTCAGCCTCTTCTTCTCTAAGCTTAACAGCCCCAGATCCCTCAGCTTCTCCTCATAAGTCCTGTTCTCCAGACCCCTGATCAGCCCAATTGCCTGTTGAAGAACAGCCGAGGAGAGAACGCTGTGTGGGATAGAGGAATCGTGTGAACTGCCTGATACTGCCTTACCCTGAAGGAAACAAATAGATGTAATTATCCTGACGAATTTGCCATCTGGACAATGTTATTTCCTGGTACCAGGCACCTCCAGTGGGAAATGGTTAGATAAGGTTTTATAGAAAGAGCACTTTGAGACGCAAATTGTAGATCAATCAATAGATATCGGGATACTCTATAAATGTAGTGAATCACAAAATAAACTGATTCTGATTGTGTTCAGCAATTGGTGTCTGTACCCTCATGTCCACCGTCATATGGAGCTCAGTGCGAGGAATTCAAGAAGAAAGTGAAGGACTCGGAGGAGAATTCTGAAAATCTCTGGGAGGACACCCCCCAGTGAGCTGAACGGGAAGGTGAGCAAAGAGGCGTCCATCCTCAAGGGAAGGTAATCAACGATTGCGGCCAGGGGAAAACTTAAAGATGGGTCAAACAGTGACCCGATCCCAGAAACTTCATCATGAAGTTTGCTGCATATAGACAGAAAAACAGAGGTTTAAAATAAGGCCGCAGAAATTGACTTTGTTATGGGTACGGCACAACTGCCCATGGTATCCAGAATCAGGAACTTAAGAAGTGTTAGACTGGCAAAAAGTGGGTGATGAATTGACAAGGGTGCGGGATGCCGGACAAGACTTTTCACCCGATCATCTGATAACCTGAAGAATGCTAATGACTGCTATGAGCTGAACATGAGCCAGCAGTGTGCCCAGGTGGCCAAGAAGGCCAATGGCATCCTGGCCTGTATCAGAAACAGCGTCACCAGCAGGTCCAGGGAGGTGATTCTTCCCCTGTACTCAGCGCTGGTGAGGCCACACCTCGAGTACTGTGTCCAGTTCTGGGCCCCTCAGTTTAAGAAGGATGTAGAGGTCCTGGAACAGGTCCAAAGGAGGGCAACCAGGCTGGTGAAGGGACTCGAGCACAGGCCCTATGGGGAGAGGCTGAGAGAGCTGGGGCTGTTCAGCCTGAAGAAGAGGAGGCTCAGGGGAGACCTCATTGCTGTCTACAACTACCTGAAAGGAGGCTGTAGCGAGGTGGGAGCTGGACTCTTTTCACAGATGACCTCCAACAAGACAAGAGGACACAGTCTTAAGTTGTGCCAGGGGAGGTTTAGATTAGATATTAGAAAGAATTTCTTCACGGAGAGGGTGATTAGGCTATGGAATGGACTGCCCGGTGAGGTGGTAGATTCTCCGTCCGTGGAGACATTTAAAAAAAGACTGGATGTGGCACTCAGTGCCATGGTCTAGCAACTGCTCCGGTGGGTCAAGGGTTGGACTAGATGATCTCTGAGGTCCCTTCCAACCCGGCTAATTCTATGATTCTATGATTCTATGATTCTATTATATACCCACCCGAGTCGCTTGCCAATGCTCGCCAATCCCCCTCTCCTCCCTGATAAAGAAAGGAGAGATAATAAGGGAGAGAGACTTATGGGTTGGAAACTAAACTACACAACTTTAATGAAACAGTAATGATAAAAAGGAAAAATTACTAAATATATACAAATATACAGGAAAATGGATACCACATTCCTCCCCTATTTCCCCCAATAACACTCACATCACCACTGAGGCTGCAGGGCAGTCCTGGTAAAGTCCAGGCTGGACTCCTAGAGTTGGCAGCAGTTGGGAGCTGGAGGCAGGAACACAAACAGATATGGGCTGGCATGGATCAGGACCACATTAGGGGGGCCAATAAAAAGCTCACACCTGGCTGTTGGTTAGCCACTTTTTACTGCTTCTGAGGGCACCGCGCTAACCTGATTGCGCCACTGGAGCTTTGTCTCAGCACCGCACTAACTTGGTTGCACCACTAGAGCTCTTCATCAGTAGGGTGAGGCTTGAACCCGTGGCGCCAGCGTTGCTCGGGTTTGCTGTATGAGCGCGCTAGCCGGCTGCGCCACTCAGATGTGAGCTTTTTATTGGCCCCCCTAATCCTGCTCATGTGCAGTAGGGGCCTGCCCTAATTAGGCACAGGTGGGCTTAACACAAGGTCAAGCCCACTACCTAGCAATTATTGGCACCTGGTTGCCTCATGTCACTACATCCAACCCTTGACCCACCGCTGCGGTTGCTAGAATATGGCACTAAGTGCCACATCCAGTCTCTTTTTAAATATCTCCAGGGACAGAGAGTCCACCACTTCACTGGGCAGCCCATTCCAATGCTTGATCACCCTCTCTGTAAAGAAATTCTTTCTAATATCTAACCTAAACTTCCCCTGGCACAACTTAAGACCATGCCCTCTTGTCTTGTTGAAAGTCGTCTGGGAAAAGAGACTGACCCCCATTTGGCTAAAACCTCCTTTCAGGTAGTTGTAGAGAGTGATGAGGTCTCCCCGGAGCCGCCTCTTCTTCAGGCTGAACAGCCCCACCTCCCTCAGCCTCTCTTCATAGGGTCTGTGCTCGAGTCCTTTCACCAGCCTGGTTGCCCTCCTTTGGATCTGCTCTAGGACCTCGATATCCTTCCTGAACTGAGGGGCCCAGAACTGGACACAGTACTTGAGGTGTGGCCTCACCAGCGCTGAGTACAGGGGAAGAATCACTTCCTTGGACCTGCTGGCCACGCTGTTCCTGATACAGGCCAGGATGCCATTGGCCTTCTTGGCCACCTGGGCACAGTGCTGGCTCATGTTCAGCTTCCTGTCAATCCAGACTCCCAGGTCCCTTTCTGCCTGGCTGCTCTCCAACCACTCTGTGCCCAGCCTGTAGCGCTGCATGGGGTTGTTGTGGCCAAAGTGCAGGACCCGGCACTTGGCTGTGTTGAACCTCATCCCATTGGAATCAGCCCAACTCTCCAGTCTGTCCAGGTCCTTCTGCAGAGCCGTCCTGCCTTCCAGCTGATTGACACTTCCCCCCAGCTTAGTGTCATCTGCAAATTTGCTGATGATGGACTCAATCCCCTCATCTAAATCATCAATAAAGATACTAAACAGAACTGGTCCCAACACTGATCCCTGGGGGACACCACTAGTGACCGGCCGCCAACTGGATGCAGCACCGTTTGGCACCACTTTCTGGGCCTGGCCCTCCAGCCAGTTCCTAACCCAGCGCAGAGTGCCCCTGTCCAAGCTGTGGGCTGACAGCTTTTTCAGGAGAATGCTGTGGCAGACAGTGTCAAAGGCTTTGCTGAAGTCCAGGTAGACCACATCCACAGCCCTCCCCTCATCCACGAGGCAGGTCACCCGATCATAAAAGGAGATCAGGTTGGTCAGGCAGGACCTGCCCTTTCTAAACCCGTGCTGGATGGGTCTAATTCCTTGTCCATCCTGCAGGTGCTGTGTGATTGCACTGAGGATGATTTGTTCCATAACCCTGCCAGGCACTGAGGTCAGCCTGACAGGCCTGTAGTTGCCTGGGTCCTCCTTCCAGCCCTTTTTGTGGATTGGCGTGACATTCGCCAACTTCCAATCATCTGGGATGTCCCCAGTGAGCCAGGACTGTTGGTAGATGATAGAGAGAGGCTTGACAAGCTCTTCTGCCAGCTCCCTCATCACCCTTGGGTGGATCCCATCTGGTCCCATAGACTTGTGGGGATCCAAGCAGCTCAGTAGGTCACTGACTGTTTCCTTCTGGATTACAGGGGGGCTGTTTAGATTCTTGTCACCTTCTGTAAGCTCCAGAAGACTGCTGTCCTCAGGATAACCTGTCTTACTGTTGAAAACTGAGGCAAAGAAGGTGTTAAATACCTCAGCCTTTTCTTCATCTTTGACAACTATATTCCCACCTGTGTCCAGTAAAGAGTGGGTGTTTTTCTTGCCCCTTCTTTTGCTGTTGATGTATCTATAGAAGGACTTTTTGTTATCCTTCACAGAGGTGGCAATATTCAGTTCACGTTGTGCCTTTGTCTCTCTAATTTTCTTTCTACATGACCTAACTATGTTCCTAAATTCCTCCTTAGTAGTTAGCCCTTTTTTCCATAATTGGTAGGCCCTCTTCTTAACCCTAATTTCTTTCAGAGTCTCCCAGTTCAGCCAGACCAGTTGTCTTCCCCGCCGGCTTGCCTTTTGGCACACTGGGACAGCCTGCTCCTGTGCTTTCAAAATTTGCTCCTTGAAGTACGTCCATCCCTCCTGGACCCCTTTTTTTTCAAGGGCTGTTTCCCAGGGTATACTCTGAACTAGTCTTCTGAATAGGCCAAAATCTGCCCTCCGGAAATCCAACGTAGAGGTTTTATTGACGACCCTTCTTGTATCCCTGAGTATTGAAAACTCTATTATTTCATGATCGCTAAGTCCCAGGTGTCCACTGACCACCACATCTCCCACCAGCCCCTCTCTGTTTGTGAAAAGAAGGTCAAGGGGGGCTCCATCCCTGGTGGGCTCATTTACTAGTTGGAGCAGGAGATTATCCTCTATACACTCTATGAATTTCCTAGACTGCCTCCTCTCTGCGGTGTGGAGTTCCCAGCAGATGTCTGGTAGGTTAAAGTCACCCATGAGAACAAGGGCTGACGATTTTGAAACATCCGCTAGCTGCTTGTAGAATAATTCATCATCCTCATCATCCTGATTGGGCGATCTGTAACAGACTCCCATCACGATATCAGCCTTTTTGGCCTTCCCTCTGATTCTAATCCACAGGCACTCCACCTTATTATTGCTGACCTCAACTTCTACAGTGTCAAGAGACTCTCTAACATATAGGGCTACCCCTCCACCTCTCCTACCCTGCCTGTCCCTTCTGAAGAGCCTGTAGCCACCCATGGCAGCACTCCAGTCATGGGAGTCATCCCACCATGTTTCCGTGATAGCGACTACATCATAGCTTTCCTGCTGCACGATGGCTTCCAGCTCCTCTTGTTTGTTGCCCATGCTGCATGCATTGGTGTACATGCACTTCAGCTGGGCTGCTGATTTGGCTCTTAACTTGGGCTGTCCACCCTTGGACTCCTTTCTGGAGAGCCCAGTTTCAACCCCATCCCCCTTCAAACCTAGTTTAAAGCCCTCCTTATCAGCCCCTTCAACTTATAAGCTAGAGTCCTTTTCCCCCTGTTAGTTAGATGAAGCCCATCTGATTTGAGGACACTAGGTAGTATGAAATTTGGCCCATGGTCAAAAAACCCAAAGTTCCGCCGGTGGCACCAATCTCTTAGCCACCTTTTGATCAGATAGGTTTTCCTAGTCCTCTCCTCATTCAGGTCTTCTACTGCTGGAACTGAATTAGTTGTAATTATAAATTTTATATATTTTAGAGCTACTCTTCACCATGTTTGTGGCTTTTGCTTTTTTTTGTGTATTGGTTATTTTTATTTTTTTGGTTTTTTTGTTGTTTTTTTTTTTTAATGACAGATTATCAATTATAGGTGCAATTCTTTCTTGAGTAAAGTAAGAAAACGGGCTTAACAAAAATCAAACAAACAAACAAGGATAAGAGGAATGTCCTGAGGTATTCGTACATCCCCAGCCCAGAGCAAAAATGATTAGAGGGATGGGATCAGAAGCACCCATCTCAGACTCTGAGGCACAGCCCTGGAGGTGCTTCTGCAATTTCTGTGTGTGGCGATCATCAAACACCCTTGTACAGGCCACGTGCAGGACGTGTTATAAGGCATCCCTCCCTCCATTCTGATTGCAGAGAGGTGCCCCTGTAAATGTCCCGTACAGTTTAATTCCCAGATCACTGTTTTTCAACCCAGGAGTCATCCTACTGTTGGGAAACTGGAAGAAAACAGACATGTGACCAATCCTGACTATTTACCTCGGCCGCTGCGGCTCCTGTTGGAGAAGTGCTGTCAGTGCCTCCAGTGAATCCTTTTGCCGGTGGCCCGCTGCCGCCCTTGCCGGGGTTTTTTGGCACTACAACAACACGTGGACAGCTATAACATGCAGGTGCAGGAGAAAGCACATCTAAAGAACCCAACTTGCCTCCCCCTTCGAGTGAGGATGAGTTAAGAGAACTTCATTCAAATAATGAGTCTGGTGTCTTGGGTGAAGCTCAGCGTCCTGGTCGATTGGAGGCCCTGCAGAGCGCAGAATATCCACCATTGTCAGGTGCTCCTCTTGACAGCCCAGAACGAGGAGGATCTGTCGAAACGTTGTTAAACAGCCTTGTTCAGAAAATGGGGGATCTTGCAGTTAAACCAGCAGAAGAGCGTTTGGGTCCAGAATCTTCGGCCCTGGTACCGCTTGACTCTCCACAGACTCCTCCGTGTGCAGAAGCAATTATTCCACCTAATTTGCGGAATCCGGTTCCTGAGCCTCCAGGAGAATCAGAATCTGGACAAAGATGGAGAGGAGTCATACGCAATGCAATAATAGAGGAGCGGTTTGTACTTAATTTGTCGGTGTTCCCTGTGTCGGTGCAAGCAGATGGGACACGGAAATGGGAACCTTTTGATTGGAAAATATTAGGAAAAGCTAGAGCAGCAATAAATCAAAATGGCATTAGGTCTCCCATAACACAACAAATGTTGAAATACATTTTTATAGCTGATTTGTTGATACCGCAAGATATAGCTCAATTAACTGAGATTTTGCTTTCCCCCTCTCAATTATTATTGTTTTCTAGGGAATGGCAGAGATTATGCAGTCATGAAGCAACTCAGCCACGCAGCAGAACGACCCTTTGTATGGTATTCAGGTGCAAATGCTAATGGGTCAAGGTCCTTTTGCTGATGGTACTTTGCAAACCCGATTTTTGCCACAGGTGTTGCAATTAACCCAAAGACTTGCTTTGCAGGCACTATCAATTCAAGAACCAGGTCGATCGCATGCCTTTGCTCATGTTAAACAGGGTTTAAATGAGTCTTTTCCTGATTTTGTTGATAAGCTGTTCAGGGCAATCCAAGATCATCCTCATTTGGATGAGGATTCCAAACAGTGTATGTTTAAGGTTTTAGCTTTTGATTATGCGAATGACAAAACAAGACAAATTTTAGGATCGTTGCCTCGAACAGCTGAGGTTGCAGATATGACTGAGCTCGTGGAGCGCACTCGGCAATTGGAGAAAGCTGCCTATATGGCTGCTGCATTAAAAGGTATGGTGCCAACAGCACCAAAAGGCAAGTCATCGAAAGATAAAAAATGTTTTAATTGTGGTAAAGCGGGTCATTCTAAAGCACAATGCAGAGTTGCAGGACCCAAATGGAAATGGTGTTTGAATTGCAATAAGAATAATCACAATGCATCTGAGTGGGTTGTTGTTAATTTTTCTCATATATTGGTGAGGAGTAAGAAAAAAAAACCCCACAGTTATGAGAATGAGTATGCCTTTTCGGAGGCCGAGAGTTGCTGCGGAAAGTGAGAGCTGCTCCTCGTACAGAGAGCACCCCCCACTCCTGCCTCCACAGCCGCTTCTCACCCCCCCGCACACAAGGGCACAACTCAGATATGGCTGGTGAGCATCGCCAGCATATCTATTACAGCTGCAGCTGCTGTCTCTACCCCCACAGACACTGTTGCAGCTCAGAAAATGAGCCCTGCTGCAGACACCACAACAGAGAAAAACAAAAAACAAAAAACAAAAAAAGGGGGAGAGTGTGCCTTTGCTGTTTAAAGGCTTGGAATTCTGTCTCTAAACAATTTTATTAGGCCTTTTTGGGCCTCAATTGGGCAACCATGGAGGAAACCAGGACTCCACCATGCCGTGACCCGGGAGGGGTCTGGGGACACTTTTGGGGCCCCCCGATGAATTTTTGTCGGATAAGCCTCCCCTACCCCCTTGGCTCTATGCGCCAGTGGACACCAGACCTGCCTCATACTAAAAAGGTATTTAAGTCCTTCCACTGCAGTGTGAAATGTGCTTTTCGTATCGTATTGTATTGTATTGTATTGTATTGATAACAGGCTTTTGTTAATGTTGTAATTCATGTGATCGTTTATATGTTGATTATGGGATCCCTCGTCTATATCTTGATTGTTGATTGCGCTATTCTGTTGCACTGCTAAGCAGATGAACTTAACTTCTGGTATTTTAACACAGATGCTAAAAGATGTTGATAGTGTCAGACATGCAGTTTTACAATATCATGCTGCCACTGACTTTTTATTGTTTGCTTTTAGGTTATATTTGTGAAGACTTTGATGGAATGTATTGCATGAATTTATCTGATCATTCAGAGTCAATTCACAACCAAAAGCGATTGATTAAGATAACATGAAAAAATTAACTGTTGCATATACTGGGTTAAATGAATGGTTAAATCGCTTAAGGATATGGGGATAGCTTAGAGATTTAATTAGACAAGGTTTATCAATTATATTTGTTATTGTTGGTTTTGATTATTAGTATGTTATTATTGCTTTTGTATTATTAGTATGTTGTTTATGGCAACGTATCATTAGCATGTTATCTCGCGTGATGAAGTAAGTCAGGATTGCTCAAAAACAAGAAGGGGGATATGTTGGGAAACTGTCTGGAAGAAAACAGACATGTGAGCAATCCTGACTATTTAGCTTTAGCTAGCGTGAGCTAAGGGCCTTGAGGCCCAGCTGCAAGGTTACTGAAAGATGAGCTATGGGAAAAGGATAAGGGAGCTGGCAGCAGAAAAGAAGAATAACAGGATAATGATGTAGCCAGCAGAAGTCCTGTGAGAACAGGATTTGTGGCCAAGGTATAGCCACCTGCAAGATATCGTTATATAAACAAGGGCTCTATATAAAGCGAGTGTAAATTGTTAATGAATGACTTCACTTTAACCATATTGGTGACTACGTGTTGTCCTTAAGCCTCCGCGGATTTTCTACATCCTACATCTGTCCAGTGATGGGGGTCACCCTGGTCTTTCTTTTATTGTTCATATATTTGTGAAAGCTTTTCTTGGTACCCTAAACCATGCAGGTCAGATTAATTTCTAGCTGGTCTTTGGACTTGCTAATTCCCTCGCTTCATAGCCTTACAGCATTGTTGCAGCTTTTTTGAATGTCCTGCCCCTTCCTCCAGCCCTCGTACATTCTATTTTTTTCCTTGAAAGACAGACAATATTCCTTTTTCAGCCAGGCTAGTCTTCTGTGCCAGTGACTCACCTTACAGCTCTTGGGGATGGCCTGTTCTTGCACCTTCAAGACTTCCTTCTTGTGGAAAATCCACGGAGGCTTAAGGACGACACGTAGTCACCAATATGGTTAAAGTGAAGTTGTCCATTAACAATTTACACTCACTTTGTATAGAGCCCTTGTTTATATAATGATATCTTGCAGGTGGCTATATCTTGGCCACAAATCCTGTTCTCACAGAACTTCTGCTGGCTACATCATTATCCTGTTATTCTTCTTTTCTGCTGCCAGCTCCCTTATCTTTTTCCCATAGCTCATCTTTCAGTAACCTTGCAGCTGGGCCTCAAGGCCCTTAGTTTACTCTAGCTAAAGCTAAATAGTCAGGATTGCTCACATGTCTGTTTTCTTCCAGACAGTTTCCCAACACCTTCTTAAAGAGCATCCATCTTTCCTGGACTCGTTTATCCTTCAGAACAGATTCCCAGGGAATTCTAGCCATCAGGCTGCTGAAAAGGATCAAGTTTGCCCTTCGGAAGTCCAGTGTAGTAGCTTTGCCTCCCACCCCCCTGGCAAATATGTAGAACTCAATCAGTTCATGGTCGTTGTGCCTGAGATGGCCTCCAACCTTCACATCTCCTACTGACTTGCAGAAAACAGCTCTACAACTTCTAAAGTTATAGAGAGGGGTATGTTTATTCAGCACTGGATGCACAAGGGGATAATTCCTCCAAAATCTGTGCACACCAATCTTGTAATTAGGCTTTTGTTATATACACTGATGTTTCACATATTCACTATATTTCTCAAAAGGCCTATACATCTGCATCACCTACTCCCGCTTTGTATTAAAATTAGTCCCAAGAGGTCATTTTCATAATCTCCTCCCTCCTGCCCTTGCATAGTGTCTCCTGGTGGTGGTCATGAGGGTCATGGGGATGAAGTAACAATGAAGAAAAGGTCTTTCTCTATGTAAACTTTACATCTTCTTTTCTATGTAAACTTTACATCTTTCTCTATGTAAATTACTCCTCCGGGCATGCGCATTTCTTCAGTCTTAAGCCAAGCCAACATGTTCTGTTTCTTATCTCAGGGTTGCTATAGTTATCAGTTTAGCACATATATTTCCCTTATAAGGTGATGACTACCTAAACCATTTCTTAGCTTCTATTAAACAAGCATTCTGTGTTAGCTTCTATCAGGTCCATGTGAGCCCCAGACAATTACTAGCAGACATTTTATATTAACCTGTTGTGGAATGTTAGAGAGGCTTGGAGAATGTTGGAGAATATTCCTGAATATTCTCGAAGAGATAGGAGGTACAACCCCTTTGCTATGCCCAACCCCATGTTTGGGAGGCCAATTAGATCGGCCCATACTCTGGTGCTACCTGCACCAGGGATTCGCTGTGCTACAGGTAAACACACCGGGTGTCCAATAAAAAGTTATGTTGGTGGCAGGAGTGTGGTCACGGAAGCACTATATAAGCGAAAGTTGCTGCGCAATAAACCAGAAGTTCGTTTATCAACCATATTGGTTGCACGCATTTTCTTTGCCGCTCCCGCAACTGGCGCCCGAACCGTGCTACAGGCCCTGAACAATCAGAAAGTCTGAAGAGCCTTGAAAAAGTCTGAAAAGTTTCGAAATCAACAGGCAAATCCTGCGGAAGACCGATCTTCACTAGGGACGCCTGGTGGAGGACCGAACCATCGATAGCACCAATCGCAGCTCGGCAGGTAAAACCGCTGAAACCGAAAAACTTGGCTGGGAACGGGGCTCCAAGAAAGCACCGAAAAAGCAACGTTTCGGATGGCAAAAAATTCCTCTCGACGCAGGCGTAGAGAGGTGATTCGCAACTTAAAGAAAAATGAACGAGTTTGTTTGCTGCTGGGGAAGGGCTACCGGTTCTTAGTTATAAAAAGTTGTAAAAAGCCCACAAAAGGCTCGCACAAAAAGCCCATAAAAGGCTCAGATTAAGGCTGCACCAAAATAATAAAGGGATAGTTAAGCGCGCAGAAAATAGAGAACGAAGTAGCCCTAGACTCTCTATTCTATTTTATTCTAGACCTTTTTTATTAGTTTCTTACAGAAACGTGCCATAAAAGATGTGGATTTTAGAAAAGATCCGGCGGCGCTTGTAGCATACGGCCGCACATATCAGTTTTTTACTGACCTGCTAACTTATTTGATGAGAAAGAATAGAAAAGCTTAGGAGATATTTTGTGGTATAAGGGAATAGAAGAGGATAAGACAGCTCGTAAGTTAATGAAACCGTAGCATACAATGGTTACTTGCTTGCACCGTTATCAGACAGAGAAGAAAATCGCCGCTGTAGCTTCGGCAACCTTAAAAAGGCAGCCGATACCAGATTTGCATCAATTAGAAGTTGATTATGATCCCTGTCCCCCAACAGGAGAAGAAATAGTTGTACAGCTTGCTCAAAATTTCCAGTGGAGTTCCGACGCAACCCGCTGCCCCCCCCCCTCCCTCTGATGTGGCCTGTGCCGGCCATCTTGAGCCATGTGGCTCGGGATGTGCAGACGGGACGGAAGTGACCACTTGCAGAGCCGGAAGCGGACTGAATCAGAGTCCGGAAACCCTATGTCCCGCGTCATCCGGCGAGGGTGGCTCCAGGGCTGGTCCCGACCTCCATTGGGCCCCGCCTTCGGCCCCACCCCTACGCCGTACGTCACCCGACGGGGATGACGGCCCGCAGCACCCCTCCCCCTCCCTCCCCTCTCCCTCCTCCCCCCAGCCCGCCCTCCGTCCCTCCCCCCCCCCCCCCCCGCCGCAAGCAGCCGCTTTTCAGAAATAAAAGCCTGCTGCACGGCACTACCGCACCTTAACGATTAATTGATCACAAATGCATGAGCAAGCCCTTAATAATAAAGATTATGATTTATCCTCAGTTTTAGATACCCTGCCACAAGTTTTCCCGATCATATATACAAAAGCTAATCAGGGAAATGTGGAGTTGCAGTATCACTCTTTAAATTAGAAATTGCTAACACAATTAAGAGCTACCATAAATGAATGCGAGTTGCATGGTGAACCAGTTAAGCAAATGATAAGTTATATCTGGGGCTCAGGACTGTTGCTCCCAGAGGATATAAAAGGAATTATGAGAATGATCATGACTCAATCACCTTTACTGTTATGGCAAGCCCACTGGCAAACATTATGTCACAGATTCGTAAACATTTCTAGAGAACAAAATGACCCCCTGTATGGGATAACAATAAATCCATTTATGGGTTGTGGACTATATGCTAATCTTGAGGCACAAGCAAGATTAGGCCCACATATAATAAGAGAGTTTATGAGATTTGCGAGGGAAGCTATGAGTAAAGTTAGAACTACACCAGTTGTCCCATCTTCTATGTCAATTAAGCAAGGCAGAGATGAGCCGTTCTCACAGTTTGTAGATAAACTCACTGATGCCGTCAACCAGGCTTGTGTACCAGATCAAATGAAAACTACATTGCTCCGTCAGTGTATCCTAGACAATAGCAATACTCCCACGAAAAATATAATTTCCTCCATGCCATCAGAAGCATCAATTGAGGAGATGTTGGAACAGTTATCGAGAGTACCAGAAGGGACTCAGGCAATGTTGATTGAGGCAATAAAAGATGTAGGGAAAGGTATGGTGCAAGCCCACCAGCAAGCTCTTGTAGCCCAACAACAAGCCTTTTTAGCCCAACAGCAAGCCCACCAGCAAGCTCTTGCAATCCAGCACCAAGCCTTTGCAGCCTTAGCCCCGTTATGTCCTGCCATCACCAGACAGCCGCAACGATCAACCCACAAATGTTTTCGCTGTGGACACACTGGACATCTTCGAAGGCATTGTCACAAAGCCACAGTCTGGTGTCAACACTGTAATACGAACACTTATGCTACCGAAGTCTGCAGATACCAGGGAAATGGATCGAGGAGCGCGAGGAGCCACGGCACAAAGACCCCAACTGTGGCTCTAGTGTGGACCCCTTCCAACAACAGCAACCAGGCACTTCCACTCCCCTCCAGCAACCAGGCACTTCCACTCCCTTCCAGCAATCAGCTACCCCCACCTACCTCCAGCAATCATCCACCCGCACTTCCTTTCAGCAACCAGCCATCCCTACCTCCCTTCGACAACCAGCCAATTTCCACTTCCCTTCAACAACTCCAGCCACCCACCTCCCTCCAACCAGCAACCAGTGGAAGCCTCGGGCTGGACCTGGCAACCGCAGTAGATGTGACTCGCATTGACATCAAGCCCCAAAAGATCCCTACGGGTATCACCGATCCAGTGAAATATCAAGAAAAACCATGTGGACCCCTTTTATTAGGACAGTCGTCTGCTGGACTTAAGAGTTTGTTTGTCTTGCCAGGAGTAATAGACAGTGACCATACTAGAAAGATTTGTATTGTAGCTATGACTTGGACACCACCTATGGTAATTCTAAAAGGAACTCGAATTGCCCAGCTAGTCCTGACACGACAATTAACTGATGCAGCAGCCGTCTCTTCGATTCATCACCAGCATGCCCACAAACGTACAGGCCCTTGTTGGTCGAGACATACTAAGTCAGATCGGAGCACGCCTGATCACAAGAGACCATTTTTATTAGTGGTCACTCCTTGGGCTTTCCCGATCCCATTGACATGGTTATCATCACAGCCAATATGGATCGAGCAGTGGCCGCTGAAGCGAGAAAGCCTCAGACAAGCACACATCTTAGTACAAGAACAGCTAGAGCAAGGGCATATACAACCATCAACTAGCCCTTGGAATACTCCAATCTTTGTAATTAAAAAGAAGTCTGACAGGTACCGTTTACTACATGATTTACGTGAAGCTAATTCCCAGATGGAAGCAATGGGAGCTTTTCAGCCCGGAACGCCTAACCCCGCGATGCTTCCAGAGCGTTGGCATCTACTTATAGTAGACCTAAAAGACTGCTTCTTCATCATATACATACACCCACAAGACACAAAGCAATTTGCATTTACACTCCCAGCCCTTAACAGAGAAGCCCCTGCTTCACAATTTGAGTGCGCAGTGCTCCCACAGGGCATGGAAAATAGCCCAACTTTGTGTCAACTGTTTGTAGATGCAGCATTATTGCCAGTACGGCAAGCATGGCCAGATGCCTTAATTTATCATTACACGGATGACATCCTAATAGCACAACAAGACCCATTTACCAAGCAGCAGGAACATTTTTTAACACAACAGCTAAGTCACCAGGGATTCCAAATAGCACCTGAAAAGATACAACGTACGCCACCATGGAAGTACCTAGGATGGCATATTACTGAGTCACAAGTTAGACCTCAAAGAGCTGCTCTCTATTTGACTCTTAATACCTTTTCGCTTTTGTTACATATTTAGTTGGTGTACCAGCCTCTGAAGAGACGTGGCCAATGTTTCAAGCAGCAATGAACCACACACAAGTGCAATTTCACACCGAGTCTATGTTCCACCAAGGCCAGTCTAGTTGCGTGATTAAGTGACTACGACACTTGGGTTAGTCATCTGCCCGCTGGGCCCAATCCCCAAGAATTAAGCCTTACAGACTCTCTAAATGCCACTTATTGTCTCTGGATGAGTAGCTTGTCCACTGATTGCACAGAAGTCATGAGGAGACAATGCGTTACTACCAATGTTTTCCCAATGGGCAATTTCAGCCAGTGGTGCAACTACACCGTCCGTGGTGCTACTAACCCATCGCCTGGGACACAGCTTCCTAGGAAATTACCATCAGGGTACTTTTTAATTTGCGGAGATCGGGCATGGTCAGGTATACCATCCCGTCCCGTTGGAGGGCCTTGCACCATTGGTCAACTGAGCTTAGCTATGCCTCACGCACACCCGAACAGTACCCATTGTGTGCGGTGGAAGCGAGGCCTGGCCCAAATACTAGCGCAGGAATGTGATGATAATGTTAACCTTTGGTCCAAATGGCAGGTGATTGTTATTTCTATTTTTTGCCGGGAACAGCTGCCGCTCGTGCACATTGGAACCTGAAGAAGTTGAGTTGTTGGGTGGTAAAGTATGCTAGTGATACCAGCAAGGTATTATCTGAATTAGCTGATGATTTATCTTCTGTACAACATGCAGTATTAGAAAATAGAGCTGCTATTGATTTTTTGTTTTTAGCTCATGGCCATGGTTGTGAAGATTTTGATGGTATGTGTGATATGAACTTGAGTGATCACTCTAAATTGATACATAAGTAGATACAACAGTTAGTAGAACATACTCAAAATATCAAGCAAGATGTAGGATTTTTCGGTATAGATGAATTAGTCAATTGGTTTGGCCTCACCAGATGGCCTCAAGTTTTATGTAAGATTGCTTTACTCGTACTTTGTATTATATTGATAATTGTAATGTGTTTTAGTTGTATGTTAGCGATACTTAAGAAGTAATTTGCCAAAGCTGTTAATATTATGAAAAAGATAAAGGTTTTTTTGAAGAATGGTTTGAGGTACAAGGACATGGACCTCTATTAAGTACCAAAAGGTTGTGAATAGTTACATAACAAGTATATTAAGAAGTTACAAGATCAGTCAAAAAGAAAAAGAGAAAAAGAAAAAGAGAAAAGAAAAAGGACATAGTACATAGTAAAATTAATACATACTGCTTTTTAAAAAAAAACAAACAAAAAAAACAAAAAAAAAAAAAAAAAACAAAAAAACAGACTTCGCCCGTTATGAATGTAGTAATTGAATGTTGCAATCTTAAATTTAACACAATTCGGCAACTATGAAGGTCCTAGGACTCCGTTATGCTATGAGCCGGTGGGACCTGGAGACACTTATAGGGGCCCCCCGACAACATTTCGTCGGATAAGTCTCTCCTATCCTTCTTTTGGCTCTCTGCACTAGTGGACGCCAGACCTTCCTAATATTGAACAGAGCTCTGTTAAAGAGCGTGTGAGTATGAATGGTTGTATGAAACACAGACACGTCATTAATGCGAAGTCGATTCTTACTTGATGAAGACAACGAAAGCTGTTTGATAACTTGTTAACCAATTTGTTTGATTCATTAATTGAGTGGTTTGAGTAGTTTTTAGATTATTTCAAAAGGGCATTACAACATTGAATGTATCAACCTGTTTGATTCATTATTTGAGTGGTTTGAGTAGTTTCTAGATTGTTTTAAAAGGGCACTATATTATTGAATGTATCCTTAAGTTTTGCACGTTTTTGTTATTTGCACTATATTTGTTTGAAAATTAGCACTGCAAAATTTTAAACCAAACATGGGCTTGTGCAAAAAGAAAAGGGGGGATATGTTGTGGAATGTTAGAGAGGCTTGGAGAATGTTGGAGAATATTCCTGAATATTCTCGAAGAGATAGGAGGTACGACCCCTTTGCTATGCCCAACCCCATGTTTGGGAGGCCAATTAGATCGGCCCATACTCCGGTGCTACCTGCACCAGGGATTCGCTGTGCTACAGGTAAACACACCGGGTGTCCAATAAAAAGTTATGTTGGTGGCAGGGGTGTGGTCACGGAAGCACTATATAAGCGAAAGTTGCTGCGCAATAAACCAGAAGTTCGTTTATCAACCATATTGGTTGCACGCATTTTCTTTGCCGCTCCCGCATTAACCCTTACATCACATATAACCCACAGCCAAGAAGCCAAGCGCTGCAATAAATATTCCTGCTTTAGAACCTTTCCTGGGTATCCGTATATCACACCCTTCGACGAATTTCGAAACAATGCCCAAGCAGTGGTCAAACTCCACAGCACACTCGCTTCACTTTATGTTCACTGCCCCAAGGAAGAGTCCTGACCCTCAAGTGAGGGGTGGGCTCTGATTTCCCATTGCCTGGGGTTCAGAGTGCAGCCTGATCGATCCACAATATAAATAAATAAATAAATACACAACCAAATAAATAAATAAATATCTGTGCCATCAGAGCCACCTTAACAGAATCTTTTCCTCCCTGCAATCATGGCCTCCAGTGACATTCTCTAACAAATCTCTGGGGAGGCTTTGTTTTATTGGACGGTGTAGATTCGATGGCCTGGCACATTAGAGCCACAAAAGTATAAAGCCTTGGTGGACATTGGTGCACAGTACACCTGAATGCCATCGAATCAGAAAGGAACAGAATCTTTCACTATTTCTGGAGTGACAGGGGGACCTAAAGAACTGAGTATTGTTAAGGCTGATGGGAGCCTCACCAGGATGAGGTGGCATATGCACCCTATAGTCACTGGTCCAGATGCTCTGTGCATCCCTGGCATAGGCTACCTCAAGGGAGGTGACTTCAAGGACACAAAAGGGTACCTGTGCTCCTTTGCTATGTGTCCTGGTTTGGGCCAGGATAAAGGTGATTTTTCTGAGTTTCTTGTAGATGGTTGAACTTGCTGAGGTTGACAGCAAGTTTCTCAAATGGAGTATTCCATCCCATGTGCGTCATCCTCGGTATGGAGTTGGGGGATCAGGAGGACCGAGCCACACCCTTACCAGCTGATCGGCCTCACCTGAGATCACCAGCAGAAGTGCTGGGTACCACTCCCCTTAACAGCTAATTGGTCTCACCTGTAACACTATAAAAGACCAGCAGAAGCTCCTGGTTGCCTCCCTGGCTGGCTGCTTGTGGCCCTGCTTGCTGGCCTCCCTGCCCGCCGCCCTGCCCGCTGCCCTGCCCAGTTGCTTGCCTGCCTGCCCGCCTGTGTTCCTTCCTCCTGTGTGTCCAGCCTGGACTTCCCCAGGGCTGCCCTGCAGCCTTGGTTTGCGTGAGAATTGTTGGGGGAAAAGGGGGAAGGAATCCGATATTCATTCTCCTGTATATTTGTGTATATACATATATATATAGCATTTTTCTTTTCTTTTTTTCCTATTTACCATTATTGTTTCATTAAAGTTGATTGGTTTAGCCTCCAACCCATAAGTCTCTCTCCCTTATTCTCTCTTCTTTCTTATAAAGGAAGAGAGAGAGATTAATAGAGAGCATCTGTCACCCGGTTTAATCGCCGGGCCATTGTTAAACCGTGACAGATTTATTGGCGCCCAACGTGGGGCACGAGCTAATTGGCTCGAGTCCAATTTAAATTTTGACTAATTTGCCTGAATAGTTTGAGTTCCAACCCCAGCAGAAAGAATGGCATTGCTGAGCTGGAATCAGATCTTGTTCTTTGGAAATTTCACAGGGTTGGAGATTAAACCAATCATTCCGTACCTTTGGTATTTAGGGTATGCAATCTGTCTGTTTGCAGCTGGAACTGCTGTTACTTTGTGGTTTGTTTTTCGGAAGAGCTGCTTAAAAACCATTGTTGCAATATGGTCCTCAATACTGATATATATCATGGTGCATGGTGTAGTAGTGTTTCATACAGAGATACAAAATTTGGTTGGTAATTACACTCCCAGTTTTAATTTGGGAAATTATACCATTCCATCGTATTTTGGGCTGACTCCCCCAGATTTTAGTAACAATAGCATTTCATTTCTCAATCTTCTCGTGGGTATTGTTAATTTTACCCATATATTGGTGAGGGCTAATAGAAAAACCACAGTAATGAGGGTGAGCATGCCTTTTCGGAGGCCGAGAGTTGTTGTCCGTAGGGCGAGAGCTGCTCCTCGTACAGAGAGCACCCCCACTCCTGCCTCCGCAGCCGCTTCTCGCCCCCCCTCAGGCAAGGGCACAACTCAGATAAGGCCGGCCAGCATCGCCAGTGTTTCTGCTACAGCTGCAGCAGCTGTCTCTACCCCCACAGACACTGCTGCTGCTCAGAAAACGAGCCCTGCTGCTGCTACCGCTGCAGATACCACAGCCTCTCCCCCTCAGCCCACACAGCTACTTGTTGACCCTGTAACTAGGAGAAAAGTAAAACAATGGAAATCAGAAACGAGCCTTCACCCCTCCAAGTCTGAAGGAGACGACCAAGTGATAGAGGAGATAGAGGATACTGCCTCTCCTTGCAGAGCAGCTAGAAGAGACTCTAAAGCAGAGTCATCTGAGGAGGACTCGGACTCAGAATCTGCTCAATCCTATTCCATGAGAGACTTCCGTACTCTGAGAAAAGACTACAGCCGTTTTTCAGGTGAACCACTTCTCTCTTGGTTACTCCGATGCTGGACGGAAGGGGCTGCTACCATAACATTAACTCAGAAGGAAGCCAGACAGTTGGGATCCCTGGCCAAAGATGCAGGTATTGATCGGGCATTTGGGGAAAAGGTTGGAACCACCAGCCTATGGAAACGACTCTTGGCAGCTGTAAGGGAGAGATATCCCTACAAAGAGGAAATAGACTGCCCACAGGTCAAAGCACACAAACTTGAAAAAGCCATCAGGTATCTGGAAGAATTGGCTGTACGAGACGTGATCTATAATGCTGATGACATTGAAGATCCTTATCATGTACCTTGCCCTAAACCCATGATGCAAAGGTTTGTGCATGCTGCACCACCACCTTTTAACCATACACTATCAGTAATGCTATGGGTTCCTGCAGATGTGGCTACAACTGTGGGTGATGTGATTAAAACAGTACGAGAGTGTGAAGATGCTGTCACAGCCCCTTGTCGGGCCTGGGTCTCAGCTATAAAGGGACAATCTGAAAAACTGTATTCATCCCTTTTTCCTCAGACAGGAGGAGAACCCCACACTGCAGCCATTAAGAAGAGACACCCTCCTATGAGACGGAATCAAGAGAAACAGACTTCAGCAAGAGGAATCCTATGGGCACTCCTGAGGGAGTATGGAGAGGACATGAAAAAGTTTGATCAGAAGCCTACTACTGTCCTAGAGGAGCAAGTACGTAAGTTGCTGAATAAGACGAAGGCGAAAGGAGGTCCTTCTAAAAAGATGGCTGCCCAAGTCTCCAGTGTGGAGTTACCCAATTCAAATATGCTGGTGACTCAAGATCCATGTACATCAGGAGTGAGTACTGGGGATGCAAACTCCAGTAATGCACATACTGACAATGTTGTATGTGCTCAAGCTTAGAGGTGCCCTGCCTCCAGCCAGGTGGAGGAAAGGGACAACCGAATTTATTGGATTGTGTGGATTCGATGGCCTGGCACATTAGAGCCACAAAAGTATAAAGCCTTGGTGGACACTGGTGCACAATGCACACTAATGCCATCGAATCAGAAGGGGACAGACTCTGTCACTATTTCTGGAGTGACAGGGGGATCTAAAGAACTGACTATTGTGAAGGCTGATGTGAGCCTCACTGGAATAAAATGGCATAAGCACCCGATAGTGACTGGTCCAGATGCTCCGTGCATCCTTGGCATAGACTACCTCAAGGGAGGTGATTTCGAGGACCCAAAAGGGTACCGGTGGTCCTTCGGTACTGCAGCTATTAAGACTGAGAATGGAGAATGGCTGCATGCTTTGTTTGGCCTTTCAGACAAATCCTTTGTAGTGGGTTTGCTGAGAACTATAAACCAGCGGGTGCCAACTGCCACTTCAATAGTGCATCGAAGACAATATCGTGTCAACAGAGATGCTGTGATCCCCATTCACAAGCTGATCCGGCAACTAGAGAGCCAAGGAGTGATCAGCAAGACTCACTCACCCTTCAACAGTCCTGTATGGCCAGTGAGGAAGCCTAATGGAGAGTGGAGGCTGACAGTGGACTATCGTGCCCTGAATGAGGTTACTCCACCACTAAGTGCTGCTGTGCCAGACATACTAGAACTTCAGTATGAGCTGGAGTCAAAGGAAGCCAGGTGGTATGCTACTATTGACATTGCTAATGCATTTTTTGCTATTCCTGTAGCACCAGAATGCAGGGCACAGTTTGCTTTCACCTGGAGAGGTATCCAGTATACTTGGAATTGACTGCCCCAGGGGTGGAAACACAGTCCTACCATCTGCCATGGACTGATCCATGATACCTTGGAAAAGGGTGGAGCTCCAGAACATCTACAGTACATCGATGACATCATTGTGTGGGGTGACACAGCAAAGGAAGTCTACGAGAAAGGTAAGAAGATAATTGAAATCTTTCTAGAGGCTGGTTTTGCTATCAAAAGGAGCAAGGTCAAGGGACCTGCACAAGAAATACAGTTTCTAGGAGTTAATTGGCAAGATGGACGTCGCCACATCCCAATGGACGTGATTAACAAAATAACAGCTATGGCCCCACCAACTACCAAAAAAGAAACTCAGTCCTTCTTAGGAACTGTTGGTTTCTGGAGGATGCATATTCCTCTTTATAATCAGATTGTGAAACCTCTCTACGAGGTTACTCGGAAGAAGAAAGACTTTAAATGGGGTTCAGAACAACAAGCTGCTTTTGAGAGTATTAAACAGGAGATTGTGCAGGCAATTGTGTAGAGTTTTACAGACCAATGGTTGCAAGACAAAGGACATGGCAGTGTGAAGCTGGTTAGCGTATAGGCGACAAGGACAAGGTGTCCTTGTCACCAACTGTTATACAGTAACAGAATGTTGTGGTTAGCAGTAAGGGGAATGTAGCCCCCAAGAAGAATGTTCTAGAAACTGCAAGGCGTTGCCTAGCTACATTGCGTCAGTAGCTAAGAACCAATGAGGAGCTTAGTTTTTGTAATATGCATGAGCTGATTAAGGACCTTATAAAAGTGTAACGAATGTTCAATAAAGTTGAGACTTGTTGATCATGATAGCATGAGTCTTGTCTCCCGTGGCTCCGGTTATCCAACAGGCAATGGCCCTTGGACCAATTCGAACAGGGCCAGACATTAAGAATGTTCTTTACACCGGAGATGGAGGTGATGGTCCTACATGGAGCCTCTGGCTAAAAGCTCCAGGGGAGACTCGAGGCCGACCTCTTGGATTTTGGGGTCGAAACTACAAAGACTCCGAAGCCAATTACACAGCCACTGAAAAAGAGATACTGGCCGCATACGAAGGAGTTAGAGCTGCTTCAGAAGTGATTGGTACTGAAGCACAGCTCCTCCTGGTGCCACGATTACCTGTACTGGGTTTTATGTATACAGGTAGACAATCTTCCCATCATGCCACTGAGGCTACATGGAGTAAATGGACTGCCTTACTCTCACAGAGAGCTAGAACAGAAAGACTCAATCATCCAGGAATTGTAGAAGTGGTAATAGACTGTCCAGAAGGCAGACACTTTGGAATGCCACCAGAAAAAGTGGCAAAATAGGCTGAAGAAGTCCCACTATACGACCAACTACAAGAAAATGAGAAACAATCTTTTTTCACTGATGGGTCCTGTCGTCTGGTAGGAAGCCATAGGAGGTGGAAAGCTGCTGTATGGAAAATGTGTAGCAAAAACAGATGAAGGAGATGGTGAATCATGTCAATTTGCAGAGGTAAAAGCCATCCAATTGGCTTTGGACATTGCTGAACAAGAAAAGTGGCCGAGACTATCTCTACAATGATTCATGGATGGAAGCAAATGCCTTATGTGGGTGGTTAAAGCAGTGGAAACAAAACAACTGGCAACATAGAGATAAACCTATCTGGGCTGCTGAACTGTGGAAAGACATTGCTGCAAGGTTAGAGAAACTTGATGTAAAAGTGCGTCATGTAGATGCCCACGTACCTTCATATCGAGCTACTGAGGAACATCGAAACAACTAGCGAGCAGATGAGGCTGCTCAAGTGTTCCAAATAGACCTGGACTGGGACCATAAAGGTGAACTGTTTTTAGCCAAATGGGCCCACAATGCTTCAGGTCATCAAGGCAGGGATGGAACATATCGATGGGCTCGTGACCGAGGGGTGGATTTATCTTTGGACGCTATTGCCCAGGTTATCCACGATTGTGACATATGTGCTGCAATTAAGCAAGCTAAAAGGTTGAAACCTCTGTGGTATGAAGGGAGGTGGTCAAAGTATAGGTATGGGGAGGCCTGGCAAGTCGATTACATCACACTGCCTCAAACCCGCCAGGGTAAGCGCTATGTGCTTACAATGGTGGAGGCAAGTACAGGATGTCTGAAAACATATCCTGTGCCTCATGCCACAGCCTGGAACACTATTCTGGGCCTAGAGAAACAAGTCTTGTGGAGACATGGTACACCAGAAAGAATTGAGTCAGATAATGGAACTCATTTCAAAAATAGTCTTATCAATAACTGGGCCAAAGAACATGGTATTGAGTGGATATACCATATCCCCTATCATGCACCAGCCTCAGGGAAAATGGAAAGGTACAATGGACTGTTAAAAACTACCTTAAAGGCAATGGGTGGTGGAACATTTAAAAACTGGGACAGGAACTTGGCACAAACAACCTGGTTAGATAATACCAGGGGTTCCATCACTCAAGCTGGTCCTGCTCTGTCAGACCTTCTACACACAGTAGATGGGGACAAAGTGCCTGTGGTGCATGAAAAGAATCTGCTAGGGAAAACAGTTTGGGTTTTTCTTGCCTCGGGCAAAGGCAAACCCATTCGTGGGGTTGCTTTCGCTCAAGGGCCTGGACACACTTGGTGGGTGATGATGGAAGATGGAGAAGTACAATGTGTACCACAAGGGAATCTAACACTGGGTGATAATTGACTAACTTAATCAGTAGAGCATGGAATTTTGGGGGCCGTGAATTCATGCCCCACATTAATTTCTGTTATGTGAATTGCTGCATAAATTAACAGTGTTCTGTGAGTGTTGTTCAGGATAATGTCATGATGATGAAACCGGAACTAGGTTCATCAGCTGGCACCCAGTAACTTCCTTGAAGTTAATATCTGTAACCTGCAACTTATGGATGATGGACATGAACTGCGACAATTGTTTCTTGCTTTAAGAGTCTACTACAATAGATGAGCATCTGCAATCATAAACTAAATTAACTTAGTGGGTTTTAGTATAGAGAGAATTTAATAGTTTGTTTATAGGTGCATTTAGGAATAAGAGATGGTAATGACTGAAGCATGACACAAATGGTATGGAATAAGGTGTGGAATGTCCTGCTTTGGGCCAGGTGTAAACTCAGGGGGACAACGACCAACCCAGGTCAGGGTTACTGCCCTGAAGTTTCTTCCTTCTTCATTTCCATTTCACACTCAGCTTCATGGAACAGAATTCACTCTAAAATAAGTTTGCTGTTCAGAGAACCTCGAGTTTAGGGAGGCTGCAGACTACAACACTGCAAGAGCAAGGGAGATCAGAAATGTGTTGTGCTGTGTTCTCCCCAACTCTGGAATGTGAGTGCAATGTGATCATGATCTAAAGTCCAGGATAGCTGCTCTGACCTAGCCAACCCCACTGTTCCACAGTATGACCACCAACAGTCTCCTGATACAGCAGGAACCTCGACGAGATGATCTTTAGAGGTCTTTTTCACAGGTGGGCTTAACACAAGCTCACGCCTCCCACCTTGTAATTAGCACCTGAGTGCCTCAAACATGGGCTTGTATACGCATGCTCAGGCCATTCCTATGCTATGGTTCTCCAAAGGGATGTGAGCTTTTGGAATGATCAGCTGGAACCCCCTCTATCATTACCAAGGGTTACACTTTTTATCACATAATCATCAAATGAGGAGGGATGAGGAGGGACTTTTGACAAGGGTTTGGACTGATCAGACAAGGGGGGGAATGGTTTCAAACTTGAAGAGGGGTGATTGACTTGAGATATGAGGAAAAAATTTATGCTGTGAGGGTGATGAGACAGAGGATCAGGTTGCCCAGAAAATCTCTGGCTGCCCCATCCCTGGAAGTGCTCATGGCCAGGTTGGATTTGGCTTAGAGCATCCTGGTCAAGTGGGAGATGTCCCTGCCCATGCAGGGGGCTGGAACCAGATGATCTTTCAGGTCAAACACAAGCCATTCTGTGATTCATGGTTCTACAAGCACAAAAGTGAAGGTTATGGGCTGCATAAAATACCCCCATGAGTCTCAAAGGGGGGATTTGTTATTGAAAGAAAAGGGTTAACAGCCACAAAAGTTTTTCTAGTCTTAAAAACCTGAAGGGCTGGTGTAATGGAGGTGGGGAGGATGGAAGGGGAGGACAGCTTCCTGACCTGATCACAAAACAAAGACCTGGGGAGCCTGGAGATAAGAAGCTGTTGAATCAATGCTTTCAGGTGTAAATGAGAAGGACAATGACCAAGGCAGCATTTTCTGCCATGAAGGTTCTTGTCTTTGGTCTGCATAACCAATGTTAATGTCTTCTCCAAAGGGCTTGGGAAATTTTTCCTGGCACCTTTTCTGGGCACAACTGGGATAAACCAAATATCTGCACTCTGGGCGGGGATTGTTTTTTTAACCATCCAGGTGAAGAACCTGGATTTGGGGATCTCGAGGAACATGGAGGAAATGTTCAGAGTGAATCTGCAGCTTCTGAGACTGAGTTTGAATTTGATCTGGAATTAAAAGATGGTGGAAGCACAACCCCCTGTTATAAATGACCAAGACTCAATATTCTATTAGTGGTTTAATTAATCAATAAAATTGAAATTGCAGTAAGCAAAACAGCGCTGGGTGCATGGGGAGTCTTTGCTCCACTCACACGCACGCCTCTAAAACTCTAGAATTACCTTTTATTGATTACAATTCTATGCATATTCAAAAGGAGGTGGGTTTACATACGTATTCATAGGGATTACATCATTCCATTATAATATTCATGATAGGCGGAGTCTGGACGGAGTCTTCTTTTGGGGAGATATCCAGGGGTCGTCAGGGGGTGTTTAGATGAAGTAAGAAGTCTTCCTCAAGCTTGAACTTTTTACCTTTCTTGATTTCGCTGACTTCATTATCTTGTTACAAGGTGATATCAGACCCTAGCCATAACTTTCCCCTTATCTGCTGGTTATGACATCTTTATGTTCTTTTTGTGCAGATGTTCACATTCCTTTGGTGCCTAATTAGCCTTGGCAGTGTCTTGTTTTAAGAACAGGACCTACATTTTTAATTATTTTCGAGACAGAAGTTAGCCTCGTTAGGGCCTTGTTTTGTTCACACTGTTTCAGTGGAAAATTACATGCCTTAACTGCTTTGTCTAGCCCCATATTCACTTCTTTCTCAGTTTAATTCTTTCCTGAATTTGACTGGTTAGGAATACAAATTCATCAACATATATTACAGTAGTGATGCAGAATAAAAAATGGGCTCACATAACAGTGAAACAGTAAGAATTAGAGAAAACCAGGTTGTAATTTGGGAAAAAAATATTCCAAGTGGGCAACAGCCTGGCCTTGAGACAGACCTGCAAGATACCTGCAAGACAGATGAGAGTGATGGGAAGGAGCACTCCCCACAACTCCCCACAACTTATCTTGGTCACAGCCTTGAGCGCTGAGTAGAAAATCACAGACTCACAGAAAGTCAGGAGTTGGAAGGGACCTCGAAAGATCATTGAGTCCAACCCCCCTGCCAGAGCAGGGTCACCTGCAAGAGGTCACATAGGAACAATCCCAGGTGGGTTTTGAATGTCCCCAGAGAAGGAGACTCCATGACTTCCCTGAGTAGCCTATGCCAGTGCTCTGTCACCCTCACAGCAAAAAAAATTCTCCTTGTGTCTATATGAAACCTCTTATGCTCAAGCTTCTGTTGCCTCTTGTCCTATCATTGGGCATAACTGAGAAGAGCCTGGCACCATCCTCCTGGCTCTCTCCCTTTGTGTATTTGTAAACATTTATGAGGTCTCCTCTCATTCTCCTCTTCTCCAAGCTCAAGAGATTAAGCTCCCACAGCCTTTCCTCACCAGGGAGATGATCCACTCCCTTATTCATCTTGAATGATGTGCACTGGAGTTGTTCAAGCAGTTCCCTGTCCTTCTGGAACTGACGGGCCCAGAATTGGACACAATATTCCAGATGTGGCCTCACAAGAGCAGAGTAGAGGGGGAGGGGAACCTCTCTTGACCTACAAGCCACCCCCATTCTAATGCACCCCAGGATGCCACTGGCCTTCATGGCCACAAGGGCAAATTGCTGGCTCATTGTCATCCTTCTGTCCACCAGCACCCCAGGTCCCTTTTCCCTTCACTGCTCTCCAAAAGGTCAGTCCCCAACCTGTACTGGTACCTGGGGTTGTTCTTTCCCAGATGCAAGACTCTGCACTTGCCATTGTTGTAATTCACTAAAATTCTCCCATCCCAACTCTCCAGCCTGCCCAGGACCTGCTTAATGGATGATGGAAAGGTTGTTGATGTAGTCTACCTTGACGTCAGGAAAGCCTTTGACACATCTCCTCTGAAGTACAAAGTAATGAAATATTCCTTTGCAGATAAGAGAGGGTTTTTATTATCTGTGCTTTGGAATCTTCCTCCTTAAATCCACCAGGAAAACATTAACAGTGGCAACGAGGTCTTCAAAATGTGAATGAAATTTCAATAAGATATGCATCTTGTTAGGGCATTTGAGGCTCATTATATGAACCACAGATACTGAGATAAGAATGAACAATCCTCTACAGAAGTCAAAGACAGGAGAAAAAAACAAAGTACCTCAAAGTATAAACTGCCCCACTGAGCCTGCCAGAGCCTCCCCATGGCCTCAGAGCAGAACCCTGGAAGCCATGATTGCAGGAGGCAAAGGCCCTGTGCTGGTGGCTGTAATACTGAGAAAAACATTTGGTTTGTTGGCAGCAGAAAGGCCAAGCCCTGACCCCAGGCCCTGGGAAGGCAGATCCTGAGAGCCTCAATAGAAAGTTTCCTCTCACCAGAATTAGTGTCCCAGGACACTGCTATGGCCAAGGGGACAATGACCTCACTCCTTGACAGAGCCCTTGGCCACCTCTCCTGCAGGCTGTCCTACACTGTCCATGCCTGCAGCTCCTTCCCTTCAGGCTTTTGTCACCCTTCCTGCTTTCCCACCTAGCTCTCACCCCAGCATTTCCAAACCTTCTCTGCTGTCTCTCTGCTCTCACTGGACAGTGCTACAAACGCAATGCCAATGGGCTGAGCCTGACTCCCTCTGGGTGACCTCTTGAATCACAAGTTTATCAAATTTCCTTTCTCTCAAATCCAGATGAAGCCATCCAAGCTGCACTTTGTGAAAGTTTTCTTCTCTTCCCACTACCAAGAAGAGCTCCATTGTCTCTGGAACTACCCTTCAAAAAGGTGCAGGTTACTACTACAGTGCTGTAAGCCTCCACATCCCCAGGCTGCAGAAGCCCAGCACCTTCAGCCTCTCCATACAGCCCCCAAACTCCATCCTGGAAGGTCTCCTCTGTAGCCTCTCCAGTTCCTCCCCATTCCCCCAGAGCACGCAGCCCCAAAGCCAGGCACCCATAATCCAGATGTGTCCACATCAGTGCTGAGTCAAGGGGGATGATAAATCCCTGTCTGGGAGCCCACACGCCCCCTGATGCAGCCCCAGAGGTGCAGTCCCATATGCAGGTGGCTTTACAGAGGGTGAGCGTGTCCCCCTGGCTCCCATGGCATCCTTTATAACGCCCAGGCCCTTCTCCTCAGGTCCCTGCTGAGCTGTTCAGGTCCCTGGTGCCCTCTTGGAGGGGGTTCCTCTGCCCCAGGAAAGGACTGACTACTCAAACTCGAGGAGGTTTCTAGTGCCAAACACCTGCTGACTGCTCGGGGAACTCCGGATCATTGCCTTGCCCCAAGGTGTGTGTGTGTGTGTGGGTTAATGGTGAGAAGGTCAGAGCATGGGAAGGAGGGCTTTGGGGGTTGGGTGTTCAGGTGAGGGGGTTGCGGGTCAGACCTTGGCTTTCAGGGGTAAGGATTGGGCAGAGGACTCTGGGGAGGGTTTGGTGTTTCTCCAAGAGCTTCTGGTTCATTTCCAGGGTGTGGGGTTTTATTCAGGGCTTGGTGAGGGCTGGGGTTAAAGCTGAAGTTGTAATGCTGGAGAACCAGGCTATGGAGGAGGGTGGGCACCAGAGAACACCTGAGGGTGTGGGCTTTGCCTTCAAGATGTAGGTGAGGTGGGGATCAGAGCAGTGGATTCTGTTCAGTATGAGGTGCAGCATTTAGGGGAGTGCTAAGGCTTAATGTTCCTGGTAAGGATCAGGGCAAGGGCTTATCAGGAATGTTTTCTCAGTTAGTGTTGGTGCACCCTCAAGGTTTGCAGAACCACATTTTCTCTCATCCATATCTTTCATCTCTGTTGGTCAAGCCCATCGTCCCTCCCTCATATCCCTATCCCTTTCGTCCCAGTTTCCCCTATTTCCCCAAATCTTCAGGGTCAGATTTGGAGGACCTCCATGACCTCAGGTCATCTGCCTTCTCACAGCATCCCAGGGGACACAATGTTCTGCTGTGCTGGAGAGGACCCCCCTCAGCTGGCCCAGCAGTGCTGGAGGTGGGGGATTCCCTGCAACACCCAGATGTTCCCTTCCTGCATCCCAGCTCCTGCTCCAGAAGGCTCAAAGACATCCTGGGTTACGTTTCACACACAGGTGCTTGACCTGACCCAGGGCATCTCTGAGTCAACGGCCAACCCTGTGCATGCTCTAGAATGTCATGACTGAGGCCATCAGTGGAGATCTGAGCAGGAATCTCTGCAGGAAAGAGTTCTCTTCAATAGCTGAGAAAGTCCGCCTTTCCAGACATGCTCAGCATTTTTTCCCCTGGAATTTCCCTTGTTTTATTCATACTTTTTAATTGAAAAAACCCGTCTGGATGTTCATGCAAGCTGCTGACACTCATTCTGGGTATAAATAATATTGTACCACCGCTCACCAAAGGAAAGTTCCTACCAGTGATTCAAATGCAGAAACATTACTATGAGGAGCTGAGGTATTTTTGGGGCTCTTCTTCTGCCTCTCTCTCTTCCTCTTCCTATTTCTGTCCTCAAAGAGCTCTTGGAGTGAAAGAACATTTTAGTCTGGAAGAGACCCCTGAGCATCATCTTAGTGCCCTGCTCAAGGCAGGCTGAACCAGTGAGGTTTTTCAAGGGCTCCCCCAGTGTGGTTTCATCCACAAAGGGACTGAGAGTGCCTTTTTTCCCTCAGCACAAGGAATTATAAAGACAGGAAACATCAGTGGATCAAGTTCTGGACACTGAGGCACCCTAACAGTCTGCCAGTGTCGGAGGGTACGGGCTTGCAGAGCAAAGAGATGACTCAATATGAGTTAGCAACTAAGCTCGATTTTTTTAAGCAAAGCGTTACATTTATATGGTCTTGGCGTCTTTGTGGCTCATGTTGATTGGCTGTGTGTTGCTGTCCACACACCTGTTGTCGCGTTGCGATTGGGTGCTGCTTATCATCCTTGTCCTGCTTTGCTGATCGCAGGCATCCTGTTTACACTTTTTATCTGCTGTAACTTTCTTCTTCTCAGGGGCTCAGAACTGGTTAAATACAACTGTTTATGTGCTGTCTATGCGATGCCCTCTCATCCTGTTCATCCTGTTATTCTTCTTTTCTGCTGCCAACTCCCTTATCTTTTGCACATAGCTGATCTTTTAATAACCTTGCAGCTGGGCCTCAAGGCCCTTAGCTCACTCTGGCTAAAGCTAATTAGTCAGGATTGCTCACATGTCCGTTTTCTTCCAAAAACTCCCAACATGCCAGGAGGGCAGATCTACAATTTACACATCAAAGTGCTCGTTCTATTGACATAAAACTTTATCAAACCATTTTTCACTGGAGTTGCCTGGTACCAGAACATAACATTGTCCAGATGGCAAATTCCTCAGGATATTTACAGCTATTTGTTTCCTTCAGGTTAAGGCAGTATCAGGCAGTTCACATGATTCCTCCATCCCATGAAGCATCTCCTCTTCTGCTGTTCTTCTACAGGGAACTGGGCTGATCAGGGGTCTGGAGAACAGGAATTATGAGGAGAGGCTGAGGGAAATGGGGCTGTTCGGCATAGAGAAGAGGAAGCAGAGGGGAGACCTCATTGCTCTCTACAACTACCTCAAAGGAGGTCGTAGTGAGAGAGATGCTGGCCTCTTCTCTCTTGTGACCAGTGATATGACAAGAAGGAAATGGGTAAAAGCTCCATCAGGGTTAGATATTAGGAAAAACCTCTTCAGAGAAAGAGTGGTGGAATAATGGAACAGACTGCCCAGGGAGGTGGTGGGTGTACCATGCCTGGAGGTTTTCAAAAGACAGGTAGATGAAGAGCTACAGTGGGTGGTTTAGTGGTTAGGGGTTGTAGGGTGGACAGATGGACTCAATGATCTTATAGGTCTTTTCTAACCTTGATGATTCTATGATTCAGTGATTCTAGGGATGGAAATCTCTGTTCTTTCACCATCACTGTGCACAAGATGGCCTCCTACCATCACATCAACCACAAGTCCTCCTCTGTTTGCAAACATTGTCGTGCCTTCTCTGGTTAGTTCCCTCACAAGATGCGTCAGGAAGGTCTCTTCCACATACTCCAGGAACCTCCAGGACTGTCCCCTCTCTGCTGTGCTGTATTCCCAGCAGACATCTGGGAAGGTGAAGTCCCCCATGAGAACAAGGTCTCAGATATCGAAATAATACTTCATCTGCCTCTTCATCCTGGTTGGATGCTCTAGAGCAGACTCCCACCATGGTATCTGCCTTGTTGCCCTCCCCCCTGATCCTTTCCCATTCACACTCCACCCAATCCTCACCATGATTCAGCTCTGGGCAAACAAACTCTACCTAATACACAGGGCCACCCCACTGCCTCTCCTTCCTGGCTTATTGCTGCATAGCAAGTGGCACAAACTGCTGAAGGAGAAGCTGAATGGAGCCAGTTTGCAGAGGTGGAAGCCATCCATCTGGCTGTAGACACTGGGGAAGGAGAAAAAGGGACAGTGCTCCATCTCAGTAATGACCCCTGGGTGGTGCCTTGGGGGGATGGGTACAGCAATGGGAGCAGAGCAACTTGCAGCATCTGGGCTGCTTCACCCTTGCAAGATGCTGTGTCTCATCCATAGAACCTCTTTGTAAAAGTACATCATGTACCTGGGAACTGGGCCACTGCAGAATATCGAAAGAACAAGCAGGTAGGTCAGGCTGCTTAGGTCAGTGTGGCTCAGGTGGGTCTGGACTAGAAAGATAAGGTGAAATGTTTTATAGCTTGGTGGGCCCATCAGATCCATCAAGGAAAAGATGAAACACACAGATGGGGTCATGAGGGAGGGGTGGACTGAGCATGGCTGTTATTGCACAGCTGATCCATGAATGTGAAACATCTGCTGCCATCAAGTAAGCTAGGCCGAGAAGTTTATGCATGATGTCCCATCCATAAAGGAGAAAAAGGGAAAAGTGTAATTCCACATCCGAAGTATGCAGATGTGTCTTGCACCAGTTTATCTTGCACAGTGATAATTGTGCTTACTAACAGTCTGCAGGAGGTGTCACTCGATGTATGGAGGTGATTGTAGAGAGAACCACAAGTCCTCAGGTGTCGCCGATAATGAACTGGGAGCTTAGGCCCAGCTGTGCCCAATAATTAGGGCCTGCCCCAGCCGGAAATGGGCGGGGCTGAAGGGCAAAATAAAAGGCATGCAGAAGCAGAAGGAGACAAGAGAGGAAGATGCCTAAGGAGAGGGATGGCAAGAGAGCTCTGGAGAAGAGCTGTGTCCCCGAGAGAAGGCTTGCCGCAACATCTGGGGGAGAATGCAGGCAACAACAGCAGCCGTGAATGCTGAGGTATTATAAAAAGCTCTACACGACCACGTTGGTTGCGGGAAGCTCTACAAAGCCAGGCTTAAATGCGAAAGGCGATATAAAGAGCTTTGAAATACGCAACCACGTCAGATGGAGCCACCACGTTGGTGCGGGACGCTCTAGAAAGAGCTCCAAATACGCAACCACGGGAAAAGCTCCACAAGGCTAAGCTTAAATGCTGTAGGCGGCGTGTAGAAGTAGAAGCCCAGCACGGCAAGATACAACAGCCCGGAATGGCGAGCCAGGCAGGAGAGAAGAATGAGGCTCGAAAGGCGCAGCAAGTTGGCGCGCGGAACTCAAACCCGAGGAATGCTGAACCTGAAGCGGAGCTCTGAGTGCGCATCAAGTCAGTGCGGTCCTGAAACGGAGCCTCCCAGGGACACGCGATAGTGCGGTCCTGAAACGGAGCCTCCCAGGGACACGCGATGAGGTCCTGAAATGGAGCCCTAGGGACACGCGATAAGACTGGTGCGCTGAATGCTCGGAGAAGCCTCTGCATGGCTAGGCATCCCGAGGTGGCGAGTACCAGCGAAAGCTGAGCTGGTGTTTTGAGACCTCATCTCCTGCTGATAACAAAGGCTAAAGCAGCGCAAAAAAAAAAAAAAAAAAAAAAAGGCCGGTAAGAGCCCGAATTTTCCCCCCACAAAGGCAAAGAAAGTTGTAAAATTAAGAAAATGACGAAAAAATAATGAAATGTTTAAAAATGTCTGTAAATTATTAAGAATGTGCCGTAAATTATTGTGAAATGAAATATTTGTAAATTATTAAGAATGTGAGGCCGTAAACTATTGTGAAATGAAATATTTTTAAAAAAGTAATGAAATGTTTGAATGAAATGTTTGAATGAAATGTTTGAATGAAATGTTTGAATGAAATGTTTGAATGAAATGTTTGAATGAAATGTTTGAATGAATTGTAAATTTTTCAACAAACAACAAAAAGGGGGGAAATGTAGAGAGATCCACAAGTCCTCAGGTGTCGCCAATAATGAACTGGGAGCTTAGGCCCAGCTGTGCCCAATAATTAGGGCCTGCCCCAGCTGGAAATGGGCGGGGCTGAAGGGCAAAATAAAAGGCATGCTCCCAGAAGCAGAAGGAGACAAGAGAGGAAGATGCCTGAGGAGAGGGATGGCAAGAGAGCTCCGGAGAAGAGCCGTGTCCCCGAGAGAAGGCTTGCCGCAACAGATGATGGCCATGCTGACTGCAGGTTCTGAGTCAGTGTCACCATAAGCATCACACAGCAAAGCCCAATGATGCCCTTGAGCAGGCTCCAGAGCTGACAGCCAGCAAGACAAGGAGAGAGGAAGGTGTGACATCCCAAAGCTGTAAGAACAGCTCTGAGACCAAACCAACCAACATGGTGACCAGCTACTCTTAAACCCATACAGGGAATAATTATAAATAATTTGTTTTAAACACTGATCAGATCTGTCATTATCTCAGCCCTTTGTGCTACACATTGGGCCCAAATAAAGATCGTTGTGGTGGAACCCCAGTCAGACACTGAGCACCATGCAGCCTCTCACTCAGCACCCCCTCAGCACTTGGGTGGAGGAATGGATTGAGAAAAAAAAAGTTTAATGATTGATTAATTATTTAATGCTCCTGTTTGCTTTATATAAATGCATTATTATTTGGAATGGATTTTTATAGATATATTTTTTTTTTTTTAAATTAAAAAAACACCCTTTCCATCACCCTCCAGTTGTCTCCTCTTTGCTCATTCCCATTACTCTCACCTACTGAAGCCCAAAAAGGCCTACAAAACTGTTTATAGACAGAATTTTAAGCCTTTAAACAGCAAAGGTATTTATTTTCAGATCCGGGGAACTCCCAGCTCACGCTGGACAAAGAGTTCCACCAGTCAAGGAAAAGGGTTAGGTTATTTATACAATTAAAAGGGGAGGTTGCAAAATCCTTACATACATAGTCATAAGATTGCAATATGTAATTATAATATTCATAACAGGCGGAGTCTGGGTGGAGTCTGGGAGGCGTCGTCTTTTGGGGATATGTCTCGAGGTCTCTGGGGGTCTTCAGATGAAGTAACGAAGTCTTCCTCAGGGTTGAACTTTTTACCTTTCTTGATTCTTGCTGACTTCATTATATTGTTACAAGGCGATATCAGACCCTAGCCATAACTTTCCCCTTATCTGCTGGTTGTGACATCTTTATGTTCTTTTTGCGCAGATGTTCACATTCCTTTGGTGCCTAGTTAGCCTTGGCAGTGTCTTGTTTTAAGAACAGGACCTGCACTTTTAATTATCTTCAAGACAGAAGATGTTCACACTGTTTCAGTGGAAAATTACAGCAGTTAATCCTGTCAGGGTCTTCCTCTGTTTCATTCCCCCCTTTTCTTAGAACTTATGAATTCTTTCGTCAAGTTCCAAGGAAAGGTTTTGATGGGTGTGAATCATTGCCCATATTACTTGGATCCTTTTGACTATATCATTCAATTTGTAATATTGCCACATATTTAAGAAGAACTAATATAGGATGTATTAGGTAATGGAATACTTGTGTAGCTGAAGGGGAGTATCCTGTAAAGACATCCCACCAATGATGCTTCCCTACTTGTTCTATCTTTGTCAATACCTCTTTTATACCTGTTGAATCGTGTGTTACTTGCCAGAGCATACATTGAGTGGTTCTATTTACTTCATGAACTAATTGTTCTATATCCGGGTGCGTAAGCATTGCCTTGAAAAGATCAATGTTCATGCCTATCTGTAAATTTGGTATATTGTGATACAATGTATATTCAGCTTCAATTAATTGCATAGTGGTTATGGGAACAAAATAATCAAAATCACAGCCTGCAATTCTAGTAAAGTTACATACAAAAAGATTAGTACCATTTGCTATTTCATGACAATGATCAATAAAAATACTAATGCATAGTGTTCTAATACATGCACAGCCATTCCCTAAATAGTAAACTTGTGATTGGTTGTCATTATGGGGAAACATTTCAAAGGTACATACACTATCTTCAGTATCTAAGCACAAATCTTCATTTTCTATAACTGCATTTTCACAAATATATCCCAGTTGTTCTTTAGGAATACAGGCCTCTGTACTGACTGATTGCCGCTTATTCCTGGAGTAATCAAAACTTGCCCAAACATTATGGCTGTTGTAGAATGTTGTAGAATGCTCCAGAATGCTCCCGAAAAGGTAGGGGGTGTGACCCCTTTGCCGTGCCCAACCCCGTGTTTGAGGGGCCAATTAGATCGGCCCGTGCTACAGGTAAACACACCGGGTGTTCAATAATACGTTATGTTGGTGTGTGGTGGCAGGGGCGTGGTCACAGAAACACTATATAAGTAAAAGTTACTGCGCAACAAAGTTGAAGCTTGTTTATCAACCATATTGGTTGTATGAGTTTTCCCTCTCCGTCTCTGACATATGGCCATTTCACTAGGTGCTTCAGTAGGTGCTTTAGTAGTAGGTCTTTCAGTGAGTTTAATAGGAAACTGTTCGGAAGCAGCTCCCTACTTGCTAACCCATAAGCATGTGACTGCAATCGGATGTTCTAATATTATTTTTACTTCACACTGAGCTTTGTCAGCTTTGTATCTTTTCTTTTCTTTGTCTTCTTCCCAGATGCAAAAAGCTGGTCCCTTCCTTTTGACCCACATTCCGTGTCCTAGGTTCTATGTAAGTGATACGGTTTTCAAAGATGTCACAGTTAATCTGATTTGTTCGTTTTCCTGCCCTTTAATGCTTTTGCACCCCATCTGGATTTCATCCCCTTCCTCTCCTGTTAAGGAGTCTAATAGGCCTTGGCCTTGAGTCCAGTCTTTTTGCCCATATGGCTGGTTGTTATGTAGGACATAGATGTCTAGGCCAGGTTCAGGGTCTAATACCATGAGTGGTGTACCAACCCATGGTCGTGCCTTAACTATCTGTGCACCCGACCATGGCCATTCCTGGGTAGGGTTTTGTGATAAGGTTATACTTCTCCAGAGTCCAAGTATCAACACTAAAGGTCACCAGTTCATAGTGTCGAGCTTCTTCAGGAGCGTTCTTTGCAATGTTCGGGGGCCCTCTTGACTTGGGAGTAGTGGATCCAGGTGGGTCATTCCTTAATTCGGATTGCAGTGAAGGTGGTCAGGAATACTTGAAAGGGTCCTTCCCACTTCTCTTGCAGAGGTTTTCCTAAAAGATTCTGAACATATACCCAACCACTAGGACTAAAGGGATGCAATTTACAATCAGGTTGTTTAGGTTGGTGATCCATCACCACTGTGGCATTCTTATCAAAGTACTTCCCCACAGCTATAACATAATCATGCACATATTGATTACCTATTTGATCTACAGCCTCGCTATTTACAATCTGCATTGCATAAGGTCTCCCATATAAGATTTCAAACAGACTCAGTTTTTCTTTTGAACGAGGCTTCACTCTCAGTCTAATTAGAGCAATAGGTAAGGCTTGGTACCACTGTAGGTTGGTTTCCTGGCATATTTTATCTGTTGTTTAATAAGATGATTCATCTTTTCTACTTGTCCACTAGCTTGAGGTCTATAAGGCGTGTGCAACTGCCATTTGATTTGCAGTGCCTTACTTATTGCTCGTACAATTTTAGCACAAAAGTGCGAGCCTCTGTCCGAGGAGATACTCCTAGGCACTCCAAACCTCGGTATGATTTCATTAAACAAGACTTTAGTTACTTCTCCTTCTTTGTTTGTTCTGCATGGGAACGCTTCAGGCCACTCAGAAAATGTATCTGTCAGAACCAAGAGGTACTACTAGCCCCCTTTCCTTGGGAGTTCAGAAAAATTAATCTGCTACACTTCCCCTGGGAATTTTCCTCTATGAAGTACTCCCTGGTGTACCTTTGTTCCCGTGTTTGGATTATTTTTCAGACAGCGTTCACATCGGGATGTGACCTGTTTCACTGCTGTGAATAGCTTTGACCCTGCTATTCTAATTTTTAGATGCTGATAAAGAGGATCTAATCCCCAGTGGGCCTTGTCGTGTTCTCTTTTTACAAATTGCCATACAAATTTTTCTGTCAGTACTAGTTGTCCTGTTACTAGCTGACCCTATCCATTATCTAACATTTTACCCTTATTTCTTTGTATCCACTTATGGTCTGATTCCTCATACTCTGGTTGAAAATTAGTATCTAATTCTTCTGGTACCAGAGCCATAACAACTAAATCTTTGGTTCTTGCAGCAGCTAATTTAGCTTCTGCTTCAGCTACTCTGTTACCTCTTTCTGGAATGGTGTTACCTCTCTGGTGCCCCCTGCAATGCATTATGGCCACTTGGTTGGGAGCTGAACAGCCTCCAGCAACTGTAGGATTTCTTCTTCATGTTTTATGTCTTTTCCTTGGGCAGTCAGCAGTCCTTGCTCCTTCCAGATTGCCCCATGGGCATGTACAACAGAGAAGGCATATTTAGAATCTGTCCATATATTAATTCTTTTCCCTCTTGCCAACTCAAGGGCTCGGGTAAGAGCTATTAGTTTGGCCTTCTGTGCTGAAGTTCCTGCAGGCAAAGGATTCCATTCAATTACCTGTTCTGTCGTAGTTACTGCATAGCCAGCCATTCTTACTCACTGATTCACGAAGCTACTGCCATCCGAGAACCAGTCAACTGCTCCTTCGAGTGGCTCTTCCTTGAGATCTGGGTGACTGTAGTACACTGCTTTGATGGTTTCTAGACAGTCATGCTCAATTGGTTCTGCTGATATTCTTCCTTCTAGAAATGAGGCTGGGTTGACAACATTAATCACTTGAATGGTTATATCATCTGATTTGGCTAAAATCGTGTGGTACTTCAGGAACTGGGAGGGTGACACCCAATGGTCACCTTTCTGTTCCAGTACTGCTGATACAGTGTGGGACACTAACACAGTCATTTTCTGGCCCATAGTAAGTTTTCTGGCTTCTTCTATGTTCATAATTACTCCAACCACCGCCTTCAGGCACGTGGGCCATCCTTTACTTACTTCGTTTAGTTTCTTAGAGAAGTAAGCCAGAGCTCTTTTGTATGGTCCCAGTTGTTGAGCTAAGACTCCTAGGGCCATTCCCTGGCGCTCGTGCAAGAACAGCCAAAATGGTTTTGTTTCATCAAGCAGGCCCAATGCTGGAGCTTTCATCAGCTCTTGTTTCAGTCTTTTAAAGGCTGCTTCTGCTTCAGGGGTCCAGACTAGAATAATTTTAGATTCTTTTAACAAATAATACAGAGATTTAGCAAGTATCCCGTATTGATATATCCACAGGCGACATCAACCTGTTACTCCTAAGAAGGCTCGCAGGTCTCTCACCATTTCAGGCCTGGGCATCTGGCAGATGGGTTCTTTCCTCACTGTTCCTAGGGATCGCTGTCCTCCAGAGATCTCGTATCCTAGGTAGACCACCTTTTCTTGCACCAGCTGTGCTTTTTGCTGGGAGACTCGATAACCATTTAAACCCAAGAAATTTAACAACGAGATTGTCCACTCAACACATTGCTCTTCTGTTTCAGTTGCTATCAGTAAGTCATCCACATATTGCAGAAGAGTGCCCTCTCCCTGTGGTCGTTCCCACTGTTCCAATTCTTTAGCCAATTGATTTCCAAATATTGTAGGACTATTTTTGTAACCTTGAGGTGACACCGTCCAGGTTGGTTGTGTCTTCCTCCCTTTACTAACAACCCCCCATTCAAAGGCAAAAATCTTTCGGCTTTCTGGGGCTAAGGTAAGGCAGAAAAATGTATCTTTCAGATCTAACACTGTAAACCAAATCAGATTATCTTTTTGGTCAAGAGTGTATAAGTGTTAGCTACCACTGGATGTAGTCTTAGTAATATCATTTACAGCTCTTAAATCCTGTACCAGTCTATAAGTCCCATTTGGTTTCTTAACTGGTAAGATTGGTGTGTTGAAATCTGATTCACATACTTTCCTATCCTCTAGTCTCAGGGGATATTGTTTTTTGTTCACTGTTTTAGCCCCTGGTATCAATTCAATAACGATGGGGGTGGCTTGTTTTAATTTTCCAGGTATGTCAGTTGCCCACACCCACGGATATGTTTCGCCTGTGATTCAGTTGATGTTATGATTATCAGATTCTGGTTTAACACAACTGATAGTTAAACTTAGAGCAGCTATCAATTGTTCTTTGTTTACCTGGAATTCAAACTTATCTTTATCAAACCTTATTATGGCTCCTAAATTCTCTAACAAGTCTCTCCCTAGCAGAGGTTTTGGAGAATTAGGTAAATATAAAAACTGATGAATCCCCATCTGTTTCCCAATTTTGTATTTAAGAGGTTTCAAGAAGAAAGCCTTTTCTGCTTGGCCTGTTGCCCCCACAACTTGTATAAATTAATCAGTTTTTTGTATTAATTCTTGATTTTAAACTGAATATGTAGCACCAGTGTCGATTAAAAAATCCAATTCCATTTTACCTTCCCCTAGCTCTATTTTAACCAGTGGGTCGGCTAGGGAACAACTCACTGGTCCCCCTCAGTTACCATCATTATGAGCAACAGTAGCCCCCCCAAATTTCTTGTTTCGCTTAGGGCAATTTCGTTGCCAGTGTCCTATTTGCCAACAACAGGAACATTGATTCGGGTCTGCTCTGGCTCGTTGGAAATTTTCTCTTCCTCTTATGGGATAACCACGCCCTCTACCCCTAGCATTTGCCTCTGGGAACCTTGGAGTTGATTGTACTGCTGCAATGATTTTAGCAAGTTTCTTACTCTCTTTCTTTTTCTCTCTCTTTTCTTTTTCTCGCTCTCTATTATTGTACACTTTCCAGGCTTTATTCATTAAAACCTCTAAGTTTTTATCAGCAGGAAGTTCAAGTTTTTGTAATCTCTTTCTGATATCTACACTACACTGCCCCATCACCAATCCCAGTAATTGTTGTTTGCCTTGTTCTGACCCAGGATCTAAGGGGGTATATTGTCTCATCGCCGCTCTAAGTCTGTCAAAAAATTCTGATGGCGTCTCATACTGTCCTTGTCTAACTTCATATAGGGCTGCCCAATTTATCGCTTTAGGTATCGCTTGTCGTAAGCCCTGTATAATTAACCTCCTGTATTGCCGCAATAAATCATATTAGAGGGGGTCGTTTGGATCCCAGTTTGTATTACTTGTTGGAAACATGATATCCACCTGCCCCTGTATCAATGTAGCATGTTCCCTTCCAGTTTTCAAAACAAGTTCTTTTTCCGTCTCTGTTAATTCAGACAGCATCAGATCAATATCCTCCCAATCAACGTCTAAATTCTTTGTGATTAATTCAAACCTTCTAGCCACCCCTTCTGGGTCTCTTAAATTTTTCACTTCCTCCCTCCAGTTGTTAAGGTCACCCATAGTATTTTATTTTACGGTATTTTTATCCATTCTTGTTCTCCTAATCTAGGCATTATTTGTCGAAGAGGGGCTATTGTATAGCTCTCTGGGATCTCTTTTTTTTCCCTCAGCTCTTCCAACTCCTGTCTGAGCTTTTGCCTTTATTTCTGCCCTGTCTTCTTCAGTTTTTGCCCTTTCTGCTTCTGCTTTTGCTTTTTCTGCTTCTATTCTTGCTTTCTCTGCTTCTAGTTTTGCCTTTTCTGTTTTGGCTTTAGCCTTTTCTGCTTTTATTCTCACTTTCTCTGCTTCTAGTTTTGCTTTTTCTACTTCTACCCTTGCCATTTCTGACTCCTTTTCCTTATCTTTTTGCTCAATTGGTCTAGTGTAATATGGATGGTTAGTTCCTTCTCCAGGATCATTTCCCAGACTTTCGGTGTCTATCCTGTTCTCTCTTTTTTTAATCCTTTTCCCTGTCTCCTGCAGGGCTTTCTCTTAATTTTTGTCTCTCTCTACTGGTCTTTGTGAAACCCTTTTCGATTCCTCGTTTCTGTCATCTCCCGATTCTAGGGACGAGCTACTGTGTTGTGGAATGTTAGAGAGGTTTGGAGAATGTTGGAGAATATTCCTGAATATTCTCGAAGAGATGGGAGGTACGACCCCTTTGCTATGCCCAACCCCATGTTTGGGAGGCCAATTAGATCGGCCCATACTCCGGTGCTACCTGCACCAGGGATTCGCTGTGCTACAGGTAAACACACCGGGTGTCCAATAAAAAGTTATGTTGGTGGCTGGGGTGTGGTCACGGAAGCACTATATAAGCGAAAGTTGCTGCGCAATAAACCAGAAGTTCGTTTATCAACCATATTGGTTGCACGCATTTTCTTTGCCGCTCCCGCACTTTGGGCCATTCTTTCTTGCCCAGGCTGTTTCCCGCCTTTCTGTTCTGATATTGGCAGCAGTACTCCATATCCTGATGCAAGAGGCTGATATTCTTGGAGGCTAATGGCACTTTCTGTTTCATTGTCTTTTCCTTTCAGCTTAAGGCATCGTTTCCCTATGCTACATGCATCACAACAGCATTCCTTTAACTTGCTGTTTTTCTGATCGCGTTCTAGTGCTAACACAAAGGGATCTTGAGGTGATACATTTCTTCCACAATCTTTTTGCCATTCCGGCTTATCCCTTAAGGTAAAGAACATGTCTTCATACATTACTTCATCCCACTTTTCCATTCTACGGAGAAACAGAAGAAGTTGTAGGATGGTACTATAGTTTAAACTTCCCCCTGGAGGCCATTTTTCTCCATCATCTAGTTTATACAGAGGCCACCAATCTTGACAATATTTCACAAGTGTCTTTTTCCTTATATTTCACCCTGGAATTCCCCCTACTTCTTTCCAATGTTTTAAAATGCATCCCAAGGGGGTTTTAGTATTAATTTCCTTACTTTGTTCAGTCACCATTATACCCACTTGAGACGTTACAACTGTAGGGGCTCTTTCTAGGTTACCAAATTCAATTCAGATTTCAACACTTTACTTAGCTTATTCCACCTTTCAAGTATATTTCTTATTTTGTTCCAACAATTCACACCAATTGCTTTGTCCATCTCTGGCTGGCTCCCTTGCGGGTGACACGGAAACACAAATCAGGACTCCGCATTCGCTTCGCAATTATATTGCATCTCAGTCACTTACTTTCATTCGCACATACGTACTTTCAGTCAGAACTTTGCACAGGTAAAATTTACACAGAATTTTACATGTTGCTTTACCACCTAGTGTAACCAGATGTCGCTATAGATGACCCCCGAAGATAAAGCTATAAAACTTTTTTTCAATAGGGACGCATAACCACTCAAAACACTTAAATCACTTAAAAGCGGCGCAACAGAATAGCACAATCAACAATCAACATATAAGCGAGGGATCCCAGAATCAACATATAAACAATCACAGCATTAACAGAAGCCTGTTATCAATACCATACAATTCTCCTGGGTACTCAAACCCCGAAAGGGACTCGAACTCTTCTCCTTCAGAATCAGGGTTGACCAGACTCGAACCGCTTAACCCTGAAAAGTATTTCGCACTGCAGTGGAAGGACTTCAATTCTCCTGGGGACTCAAACCCCAGAAGGGACTCGAACCCTTCTCTTTGAGAATCAGGGTTGACCGGACTCGAACCGCTTAACCCTGAAAAGAGACTCAGACCTGGCCTGGACTTGAACCTGCCAGTCTGGGGGCGTCCCCCGCGTCCCTGTAAATCCTGGGGGACTTGAACCCCCCTTTCCCTAGAGTCCTCAAAACCCAAGCAAAAATAAATGCCTTTTCAGTATGAGGAAGGTCTGGTCTGATGTCCATCGGCGCATAGAGCCAAGGGAGTAGGGGAGGCTTATCCGACAGAATTTGTCGGGGGGCCCCAAAAGCATCCCCGGGCCTCCCCGGATCATGGCACAACGGAGTCAGTCCCATCTGATGAAGTCCCAAAATGAAGCCCAAAAAGGCCTACAAAACTGTTTATAGACAGAATTTTAAGCCTTTAAACAGCAAAGGTATTTATTTTTGGATCCGGGGAACTCCCAGCTCACGCTGGACAAAGAGTTCCACCAGTCAAGGAAAAGGGTTAGGTTATTTATACAATTAAAAGGGGAGGTTGCAACATCCTTACATACATAGTCATAAGATTGCAATATGTAATTATAATATTCATAACAGGCTGAGTCTGGGTGGAGTCTGGGCGGAGTCGTCTTTTGGGGATATGTCTCGAGGTCTCTGGGGGTCTTCAGATGAAGTAACGGTCTTCCTCAGGGTTGAACTTTTTACCTTTCTTGATTCTCTCTGACTTCATTACATTGTTACGATATCAGACCCTAGCCGTAACTTTCCCCTTATCTGCTGGTTGTGACATCTTTATGTTCTTTTTGCGCAGATGTTCACATTCCTTTGGTGCCTAGTTAGCCTTGGCAGTGTCTTGTTTTAAGAACAAGACCTACACATTTAATTATCTTTGAGACAGAAGATGTTCACACTGTTTCAGAGGAAAATTACAGCAGTTAATCCTGTCAGGGTCTTCCTCTGTTTCACTATGGTGCTGTTCTAAGCTTCAGGGAGTCAAAGCTCACAAACATTTCAGCACTCTCATTGCCTCCTTAGCCAACTCTGTCACTGTGTTTGTGTCCATCTTTTTGTGTCTCCTCACCCAAAGTATTTCTCATAAGATTATCCCTTGTAGAAAGGCGACCTCATTAGGGGCAGCTCGTACTTAGCATATGGTTGAGGAGTGTGTTTGCCCATGAAACTTTATCATGCTTTGCTTTGCTTTTTTTACAAAGAGGAAAAGTCCTGCTGTGCCCGTGTGCAGCAGTTTTCTAAGGAAAAGAGGGGGGAACTGGTGCAAAGGAGATGTACCATCCAGCTGCAGAGACCAGGGGAGAAGTCTGATGTGAGGAGAAGTGGTGCAAGTCCCAGGGGGCCAAGAAGAGCAATGGTGGTGTTGGGGAGGTGAGGAGCAAGGGTGTCCATCCAGTGTCAGACCTCAAGGAATTTCTTTTCCTTCTGGTGCAGACTGAAGCCCAAAAAGGCCTAATAAAACTATTTAGAGACAGAGTTTTAAGCCTTTAAACAGCAAAGGTATTTATTTGCGGATCCGGGGAACTCCCAGCTCTCGCTGGACAAAGAGTTCCGAGGGTTAAGGGAAAGGGTTAGGGTATTTATACAGTAAAAGGGGAGGTTGCAACATCGTTACATTCTCAGTTCTTGCTGACTTCATTATATTGTTACAAGGCAATATCAGACTCTATCCATAGCCTTCTTATTTGTTGGTGGTGACATCCTTTATGTTCCATAACTTCCTTCTTATCCATTGGTGGTGACCTTCTTGTGAAGATGTTCACATTCTTTGGTGCCCAGCTGGCGCCTAAATGGTCTTGGCCGTGTCTTGTTTTAAGAACAAGACCTACACTTTTAATTATCTTTGAGACAGAAGCTAATCTCGTTCTGGCCTTGTGTTTGGTTACATTGTTCTAGTGGAAAATTACATATCTCAGCTGCTTTGTTCACTTCTTTCTCAGTTTAACCCTAAATTTTACTGGTTATGAATACTAACATATTACAAGTTTTAATTCTACATAAAGTAGATTCACACAAACAGCTTGGCCTGCCCTCCTCTCCTTACAGGAGTTGATCCTGTCAGGATCTTTCTCTTTTTCAAGACCTCCTGAGGAGACCTCTGGGTCATTATCACTTGGAGAATGCTGCTAGAACCTCTCCTCTGAAGTACAAAGTAATGAAATATTCCCTTTCAAATAAGAGTGCAACGGTGCACTTTGAAATCTTCCTCCTTAAATCCACCAGGAAAAAAAAGAACAACTCCAGGGAGCTCTATAGGTCTTGAAGACATGAAGAAAAATGCAAAATGGTAAAGAATGCCTTTGGCCTTTTGAGGCTAATTAAATGAGCTTCAGATAGTGAGTGAAGAATGAAAAAAAATCTCTGATAAAGTCAAAGTCAGAAGCAAAACCCAAAATACCTTCAAGCACTGATGGGCCCCACTGAGCCTGCCAGAAACTCCCCATGGCTTTGTTAGAGCAGATCCCTGGAGGCCATGATTGCAGGAGGCAAAGGCCCTGTGCTGGTGGCTGTAATGCTGAGAAAACCCTTTGGTTTTTTGAATGCAGAAGAAAGGCCAAGCCCTGACCCCAGGCCCTGGGAAGGCAGATCCTGAGAGCCTCAAGAGAAAGCTTCCTCTCAGGAGTCTTGGTGGCCAAGGACACTTCTATGGCCAAGGGGACAATTGTTGGAGCAGTTTTTGGAAGAAAATGGATATGTGAGCAATCCTGACTTCTTAGCATTAGCCAGAGCGAGCCAAGGGTCTTGAGGTCCAGCTGAAAAGTTATTAAAAATAATCTACGTGCAAAAGATAAGGAGGTTGGCAGCAGAAAAGGAGAATAACAGGATGGGAAAACATTGCATAAACAGCATATAATAAATTGTATTTAACCAGTTTGATAATGTCCTGTGGCATATGAAAAAATGTGTTGTACCAATTAGAAATATGCTTTATTATCAGCCTGAATGTGTATAAAAGGGCTACCGGTATTCTCAATAAACGGCAATACTTTGATTATATTTATCTGCGTGTTGTCCACTGATCTCCTGCAGATAATGACCTCGCTCCTTGACAGAGCCCTTGGCCACCTCTCTCTCAGCTGGGCAGACCCAGCTGATGGTGCTCACTGCCACTGACCACCTCCATCAAAAGCACCACCTAGATGTTCCCTTCCTGCATCCCAGCTCCTGCTCCAGAAGGGCTCACAGACATCCTGGGTCACGTTTCACACACAAGTGCTTGACTTGACCCAGGGCATCTCTGAGTCAATGGCCAACCCTGTGCCTGCTTTAGGAAGTCATGACTGAGGCCATCAGTGGAGATCCGAGCAGGAATCTCTGCAGGAAAGAGTTCTCTTCAACAGCTGAGAAAATCTGCCTTTCCAGACATGCTCAGCATTTTTTCCCCTGGAATTTTCATTGTTTTATTCATAGTTTTTAATTGAAAAAAAACCATCTGGATGTTCTAAAAAGCTGCTGACACTCATTCTGAGTATGACTGGTTTTGAACTACCACTGACCAAAGGAAAGTTCCTACCAATGATTCAAATGCAGAAAAATTGCTCAGAGGAGCTGAGGTATTTTTGGGGCTCTTCTGCCTCTCTTTCTCTTCTTCCCCTTCCTATTTCTGTCCTCAAAGAGCTCTTGGAGTGAAAGATTCCTTGAGTCACAGAATATTCCAGTCTGGAAGAGACCTCTGAGCATCATCTTAGTGCCCTGCTCAAGGCAGGCTGAACCAGGTGAGGTTTCTCAAGCGCTCCCCCAGCGTGGCTTCATCCACAAAGGGGCTGAGAGTGCTTTTTGTCCCACCCCATAGGGGGATTAAAAAGACAGTCACCATCATTGGATCAAGTTCTGGTCACAGAGGCACCACCACTGTCTGCCAGGAAGACTTTGAATCACTGATGGTACTTGACTCTCATCATCTCATGAAACTCCTACCCACACCATCCTCCAGGTCTTCAATAGAGACATCACCAGTCCGGGTATTAAGGGACACTGGTAGGAAACGTCAAATAGCTTTCTACTGGCCAAGTGCACCCCATGCCTTCCTTTCCCCTGTCCACTCTTAATGTAAACACTTTGAAAATAAAAAATATGTCTCTCGAATCAGTATTTTTTCTGCTCTTTTAAAACATACCAAACATACTCTCAATTAACAGATCTTTACCTCACTATATCATGCCTGCCAGACACCTAAAGATAAGAGTGCTTATCAGGTCGCCTCCTGGTACATGGCCCAGACAAAGACTATAAAATTAACAAAACAACAAAGACTGAAAGATAAGAATAAATAAAAGAGAAATTCTTGGGATGGCAAAAGTCTGTGTCATCTTTAGCAAGTCTGTGTACCAGTGATTTATGAAAAGACCACTTTTTTGCTGTATAAAAACTCCAAGAGGAAAGGAGAAGACGTGGCTCTCTCTACGCCCCCCCCTTCTCTCGCCACTTCGGCTTCAGCTATGGGACAGCAACAGTGGAAGAAAGGAAAAGCAGAGAACATCAACCAAGCAGGAACGACGGATCCTATGCCCCCCCATTCAGCCAGAGGCCAGGGTCGGCAGAGGGTGATAAAACTTCGTTGTTCTCTTATTTTCTTTCCTTTTTTTAACAACTCTCTCCCCAAAGTGACTAATTTATGTAAATTCTCTCCTCTTGTAAATTTGAGGCATCACGAGGGCCAAGCTATGCTTCCAGCTTCCGGCTGCCTGCCCTTCCTGCCTTTCCTGCTTCCCTTCCTTCACCCGGCATCCTGGAAGGATTCCGTCTGTTCGTCTGCCTGTGCTCCTGATCCCTGCCAGCCCATATCTGTGTGTTCTTGCCTCCAGTTCCCGACTGCTGCCGACTCCAGGTGTCCAGCCTGGACTTTCCCATGAGAGTTATTGGGGGGAAGGAAAGTGTTATCAATTTTCCTGTATATTTGTATATTTGTATATATTTAGTAATTTTTCCTATTTATCATTACTGTTTCATTAAAGTTGTGTAGTTTAGTTTCCCACCCGGAAGTCTCTCTCCCTTATTCCCTCTCCCTTCCTTATCAGGGAGGAGAGAGAGATTAATAGAGAGCGTATGTTACTTGGTTTAATTGCCGGGCCAGTGTTAAACTGTGACACCTCATAATTTGCTTAAATCATAAAGCCTGTTATTTTTGTAAATTCATGCAATGTCTATGAGTAGTGGCTGATTTTTCCTCACAATCAAAATATAAAATAATAGCTCGGATTGTAACAACTCAGAGATTTCTGATTCTTTTTCATCCTTCATCTGCCTGGAGTGCCCTGCAGGAGCATTGGCCCCATCAGCATTCCAGTGAGAGGTGATACTGACCAGCAGGTAATGTTCCCCATTCCCCTTCCTGTCCTTCATGGCTGACAGAAATGCCCCTATCCAAGGTGCTGTTGCCTTCTCAGGACAGACCTTCCAGTCCATGACTCTTACATGGAAGGTCACAGCAAGCCCAGCACTGGACAAGATGTGGCCACCAGCAGGAAACACTCAAAGGTGCCAAATGTTAATAAAATAGCACTGAGGCCACTGTGGGCAGAAATAGTGGCCAGCAGCTGGGACAGGCTGGTGGACCTTGGCTGAAGGAAGCACAGCCCAGTGATGCATTCAGGTGGCTTCCCAGGGGAACTTAGTGTCTAGATGAAGTGACCTGAGGACACGGTCTGTGCCACTGACCTTCATGGCACCCCTGGGAAGAGCTGGTGGGGTTTGTGCTCCCACAGAGCCTTGTCCCTGTTGAGCACCTCTGGGCTGGTGTGGCCACCCATCCCTGCACCCTGTCCCCAGGCTGCCCCCTGCCCCGAGCTGGGGGTGCTGCTCTGCAGAGCACGGGGCTGGGGTGCCCAGGGCTGACTCTGTTCATGGGCTGTGCTGGTCAAGCTGGGAGGCAGACCCAGCTGATGGTGCTCACTGCCACTGACCACCTCCCACAAAAACTCTTGGGTAGTCATGGAGGGTGCTCAGAGGTGCCCTGCCTGATTCCAGTGCCGTGGGCTGTGTTTCTGCAAAGACATTCACCATCCCTGAGGGCTCTGGACACCAAAGAAGTTACAAAGGAACCAGCCCTAAGTCCCAAAAGCCCCAGATAGGACCATGATGGTATCACAAGGACCCACAGAGAAAGCAGCACAGCAACAATCTCTGCAGAGTCGACTCCTTGGGCAGCTCAATGAGAGCAACTGTGGAAAAAGAGATGAGATCAGGAGATCCCCTGTGATGATGGAAGAGCTGTTCTGGAGGCCATCTCTGTCACAGCATTGCCCGTGCCCTGTCCCTGCCTGCAGGAACAGGACTATCACACCGCAGGTCTGTGACCAAGCTGCCAGAGCACTCAGGCCTTACCCAAGGGTGCAGAAGGAGACTGTGGAGGTGGAAAGTGGACAGCTTGGAAAAGATCAAGTGCTGGTGCTCCCAGGCAGTGCGTTGTACCTGGACTCTTTCCCCTCCACTTCTGCACACAGGCACTGCCCTGCACCTCAAGAGAGGGTCTCAAAGGAAGATCCTCAAGCAAATAAGACACTGGAAGGATCTTTATTCTGTTTAAACACAGAGAGAGAGCAAAGCTCCTAACTGACACAGTCTCTAGGTAAGAAAACTAAAATAGAGAGACACATAATGAGAAAGGGCACATTCCTATTTGGGCAATATTTTGAAAGGGAAAACAGAAAATAATTAAACCAAATCACCAGTATCTACAACCAAACCCAATAATAAAATCCCTGAAGACTGGTTCGGTTTGTAATGAGTTATTTTAGGAGAGAACTGTAGATTAAGTCACTTATTTTAATTCGTTTGAAAACTCATCCAGACATCAGTTTCTTCAGACCATTCTTGAGATCCTGGCTCCTCATGCTGTAGATGAGGGGGTTCACTGCTGGAGGAATCACCTAGTCCAGATATAACACCACCAGGTCCAGGGATGGGGAGGAGATGGAGGGGGGCTTCAGGTAGGCAAAAACTGCTGTGGTGATGAACATAGAGACCACAGAGAGATGAGCGAGGCATGTGGAAAAGGCTTTGTGCCATCCCTGATCAGAGGAGATCCTCAATATTGCCCTGAAGATCTCCACATATGACACCACTATGAAAACAAAACACCCAAATGCTGAAGAGGCACAGACAACAGTAAGCCAAAAATTCCTGAGGTAGGAGTGTGAGCAGGAGAGCTTGAGGATCTGGGGGATTTCAAAGAAGAACTGGTCCAGGGCATTGCCCTGGCAGAGGGGCAGTGAAAATGTATTGGCCGTGTGCAGCAGAGCAGTGAGAAACCCAGTTCCCCAGGAAGCTGCTGCCATGTCGTTACAAGCTCTGCTGCCAAGAAAGGTCCTGTAGGGCAGGGGTTTGCAGATGGCCATGTAGTGGTCATAGGACATGACAGTGAGAAGATATAGCTCAGCTGACATCAAAAAGACAAAGATGAAGAGCTGTGCAGCACATCCCCTGTAGGAGATGTCCCTGTTGTCCCAGAGGGAATTGGCCATGGCTTTGGGCAGAGTGGTGGAGATGGATCCCAGGTCAAGGAGGGAGAGGCTGAGGAGGAAGAAGTACATGGGAGTGTGGAGGTGTTGGTCACAGGCGATGGTGGTGATGATGAGGCCGTTGCCCAGGAGGGCAGCCAGGTAGATGCCTAGGAAGAGCCAGAAGTGCAAGAGCTGCAGCTCCCAGCTGTCTGCAAATGCCAGGAGGAGGAACTGGGTGATGGACCTGCTGTTGGACATAAGCTTCTTTTCACCATGGAGCACCGATCAAAGGAAAATTAGCAAAGTTAAGGGAAACATGTCTGGAACATCAAAGACAATTTCTATATCTTCCTTTCCTGGTACACAATCACACACTTTTCTATCAGATCTTCCTTCAGCTCTATGGTTGGATCTCTGACTGCTGCTGGCTGACTTTGTAGTGAGGAGCAGAAGCCCTGCAGCTGTGAGCCCAAAGGATCTGGGTGACAGGGACAAGCACTAGTGATGAAATTTGTCATATCAAAATACTCCAAAAAAAAAGAAAAAAAAAGGGGGACATCAGCATATGAATTCTAAGAGTTGTAGAACCGAAGTGGCAGAAGGCAGTCTCATAGAGGTGTGGGTTTTTATTTCAGCTCCCCCCATCTCTCCTGGGGAATGTTCTTGGATGTCTCAAACCCTCATCATTTCTGCTGCACTCAGGGAGAACAGAGCAAGGCAAGAGGATTACCTGTGGATTACCTGTGGTAAAACATTATGGTCTACTTGGCAAATAGATTATATAGGACCCTTCCAAAGGTCAGGAAATAAACAGTATGTTATTGCAATTGTAGAAGTTATCTCTGGATTAATTCGTGCAGAGGCTTATGCAAAAGCAAGTGGGGAAAAAATGGTTTCTTTCCTGAAAAAGGTATTTGGAATTTTGCCTAAACCTAGCAGTATTCATTCTAATAATGGTACTCATTTCACTTCCCACCTGGTCCAACAATGGGCAAAAAGTGTAAATATTAACTGGGCATTTCATATTCCCTATCATCCGCAAGGAAATGGCATTGTTGAACGAACAAATGGGTTACTTAAAAAACTAATTAGACTTCAGGAAGGTAAATGGGAGAGACTCAATTATGCTATTGACACAGTCAATAATAGGTGGGGTGTGAACAGGTGTCCCAGAATGACAGCATTCTTTCCCCTGTCGCCTAATCAAGATAACAACACTGAGAAGCAGCCTCCCAGGAACTTCAGAGGGATTTTGCAGCCTGGCCAAGCTGTTTGTTTGAATTTGTCTAACACAGGTAGAATTAAACTCATTTTGCAAAATCCACTGAATTCTAACACATGGGTGGCAACTGACATGTATGATAAACAGCACAAAATTAGCACAAACTGGATAATCTGTGTGGAATAAGGTTTAAGTTCTCTTTTTCCCTGTGTACTCTACACCAATGGTTTCTTTTTGGTCCTTTGTGTAATTAGGCTTTTATGTATTGAGACAGAATGAGGTTGAATTATTGTAACTGCAGACTTCAGCAGTCCTAGGACATCAAAATAAACACCCCTGGTGTACAGTCTCAGACTTGGCTACTCTGAAAGAAATTACTGACAGTTGGGAGGCTAGCCACCTCTGTAGCCTAGGCAAAGTAATTTATAACATCATGATTTTGTTTATGACTGCTCCTGGTTTGCTGTTACCTGTAATACATTTTATTGGTGATATAATATCAGATGTAATTTGTATGTGTATGAAATGGGCTTATGTTATATACTTGTGATTATTGCATTGTATCTTATTTTATAATCATTATTATCATTCTTATAATTTTTATTACTATTGCTATTGTTATTAGTTCTCATGTATAATCAACATTTTCTCCTAATTAATTGCTAAGATTCTGTAAACATCAATATTTTATCTTTCTTTCTATACATGTTGTAAATGTCACTATCTGAGACAGTTGCTTTGTACATGCACATACCTTATTCATATTAAGTTGATACTTTGTAACTTTTTATATATGCTCTCTGCAGACCTTTTATACTTTACATGTCAGACAGCACCAGCAGAGGAAAAAAAAGGTGGAGAACAGCAGCCAAGCAGGAATGGCGGGTCCTACGCTGCCACCCCCCCTAGCCAGAGACCTGGGCTGGCTGACGGTGATAAACCTTCATTGCTCTCTTGTTTTTCTTTCCTTTTCTTAACAACTCTCTCCCCAAAGCTACTAATTTATGTAAAATCTCTCCTCTTGTAAACTTGTTTTTTTTCTTTTAAAGGTGGTGTTGTTGTTTCCTTTTCCCTTGGCGTGACATTTCTTTCTTCTGCTCTCCACTCCAGACATCCCCATCTGCACTTTGGGCCATTATTTCTTTCCCAAGCTGTTCTCCACTGTGAAGAAAAGCTCCACCATGCCCAAACCCACCCTTCAGGCACTCCCAGGACACCCCTCTACTGCCCAAAGTCTCCACACCACTGATCCTTGACCCATCAACCTCTGCAGTCGTGGCATGGGCTTGGGGCCTCAAAATCCCATCAGTGGAGAGCTCTGGGAACTTTCCATGGTAACTGAGGTTTCTGAAGATAACAATAAAATCACAGAATTTTTTGTTGGAAGCGACTTTTAAAGGTGATCCAGTCCAATCCCCCTGCAGTAAGCAGGGAAACCCTTAACTAGATAAGGTTGCTCAGAGCCTCACCAAGACTCACCTTGAATATCTCCAGGGATGAAGCCTCAACCACCTCCCTTGGCAACATCTTCATGCCCTCATGGTAAAGAACTTTTTCCTAACATCCAATGCAAATCTACTCCTCTTGAACGTAAACCCATTGCCACTCATCCTGTCACGCCAGGCCCTTGAAAAAAGTTCCTCTCTATCATTTCTGCAGGGCCCCTTCAGTGCTGGAAGGTCTCCCCAGAGCCTTCTTTTATCCAGGCTTAACACGCCCAGCTCCCTCAGCCTGTCTTCTCAGGAGAGGTGTTCCAGCCCCATGATCATTTTCGTGGCCCTCCTCTGGACCCACTCCATCAGGTCCATGTCCTTCCTCTATTGAGGGCTCCAGAGCTGGATGCAGTACACCAGGTGAGGGTTTCCAAAGCAAAGTGTCAGAATCCCCTCTCTCAGTCTGCTGGATACTCTTCTTTTGATGCAGCCCAGGATGCAATTGCACTTTTGGCCTTCTGCAAGCATGCACTGTTGGCTCATGTCCAGCTTTCCATCCACCAGCACCCCCACATTCTTTTCTGCAGTGCTGCTTTCTAAAACCTCATCCTCCAGCCTGTACTGATGGTGAGGACTGTTATGATTCAGGTGCTGTACCCTGCACTTGGTCTTGTTGAACCTCAGGAAGATCACCTGGGCCCACCTCTCCATTTTGTCCAGGTCATTATTATGAATACTGCTGATGCTCAGCGCACATCTTGCTGCATGATTTTGTTACGTGAGACGAATCTCGCCGTGGGCGCAAGCTCGGTTCGCGAACAGAGTCAATCGAGCTAGTGTTGGTTCGGGTCAGTATCAGAGAGCTAACTTCGGTCCGCCTGGCTCTGGAGCCTCTTCCGGAAAACCACACCTCTTCCGGGCCCATCACCCGGCAAGTCCTGGCACCTGCTGCCTACAATTTTTATCTGGCTTTCCCCGTTTTGTATCTCATTCTCAGTGCTGAGGGTACAGTAATTTGCAACTCCTTTCTGCCCGATAGCAAACCTGAGGAGGGTTCATCCTAGAACATGTGTATGCATCGATACAAAATCATCCGAGTTTCAACTATAGCAAGCTTAGAATTCTCAAGCTGAATTAATCTGCCTGTTTTCTCACTTTCATGAACATCCTCCTGCTTCAAAGCAGCAGAGACTCAGCAAGCAGCTTCTATCAAGGCAAGTACCCACAATATCCTAATTCTTTCCTTTGGGGGATGGTGCAACACACGTGTTACAGTCAGTACCATACAGGAAATCTAGGGAGGTTTTCCTATGCCTCTACTCTGCCCTGTTGAGACCACACCTGGAGTACTGGATCCTGTTGTTGCCTGTCTTTATACATAGGCACAATCACTTCCCTACTCCTGCTGGCCATGCTATTCCTGATACAAGCCAGGATGTTGGTGGCCTTCTTGACCACCTGGGCACACAGCTGGATGATACTCAGCTGGCTGTCGACCAGCTCTGAATTAAAAAATAATTTTTGTTGCTAGGGACATCTCATTGTCATATAGTCCAACTCCCCTGCAGTCAGCAGGGACACCCTCAACTAGATCAGGTTGCCCAGAGCCTCCTCAAGCCTCACCTTGAATATCTCCAGGGATGAGGCCTCGACCACCTCCCTAGACATCATGTTCCTTTTTTTCTACTGCCCTTATGGTAAAGAACTTCCTCCTAACATACAATCCAAATCTACTCCTCTCTAACTTCAACCTATTGCCCCTCATCCTATCACTCCAGGCCCTTGCAAACAGCCCCTTTCCAGCATTCCCTTCAGTGCTGGAAGGTCTCTCCAGAGCCTTCTTTTCTCCAGGCTGAACACTCTCATCTCCCTCAGCCTGTCTTTTTAGGAGAGGTGTTCCAGCCCCATGATCATTTTTGTGGCCCTCCTCTGGAAACCACTCCATCAGGTCCATGTCCTTCCTCTATTGAGGGCTCCAGAGCTGGATGCAGTACTCCAGGTGAGGTTTTACCAAAGCAAAGTGGCAGAATCCCCTCTCTCAGTCTGTTGGACACTCTTCTTTTGATGGAGCCCAGGATGCAATTGCCCTTCTGGCCTTCTGCATGCATGCACTGTTGGCTCATGTCCAGCTTTCCATCCACCAGCACCCCCAAGCCACAATATATGAATAATTTCCTTTGGGGAATGATGCAACACAATTGTGCTACAGTCAGCACCACACAGGAGATCTAGGGATGTTTTCCTACCCCTCTACTCTTCCCTGATGAGACCACACCTGGAATACTGGATCCTGTTGGTGCCTGTCTTTATACATGGTCACAATCACTTCCCTACTCTTGCTGGACTTGTCATTCCTGATAAAAGCCAGGATGTTGGTGGCCTTCTTGAACACCTGGACACACAGCTGGCTGATACTCAGCTGGCTGTCGACCAGCTCTCACTGTGTCTGATGCTTTGGATGGGATTAAAAGTAAGTTCCATGGGGACATGGGAAGGTTTGGCTTCAGTTGAGTGGGAGGTGTCCCAATCCACACATGCAGGGGGTTGGAACAAGATGATCTTCAACCCTTCCAACCAAACCCATTCCATGATTCCATGATTCTGTGACACGATTCCAGAGAGTTCCAGGCCTCTGCATCTCCACAGCCACCACCAGGGCTTTGTGATGCGGTGTCTGATGCCTGGACACTATTGTCATGGGGGTCTCCATGGTGATCATGGGGATATATAAGGGGTGTGGACATTTGGAGAGTTCATTAGCAGTTGAGCACCTCTCTCAGGAGGCATTAGCTGCCCTGGGTGACCATGGAACATCTGCGTCAGAAAATGCCCAAGATGTCCATGGAGAAGGAGGTGGAAGCCTGCTCCCAGCACTCCACAAGACACCAAGGTCAGTGAATGAAGGAAGGGCCAGTAGAGAAGTTCCCATGCAGCCTGTGGGGAGAGGGCAGCTGTCCCGTGCAGCTCATGGAGGAGCACGGAGGACGGATGTAGATCTGCAGCCCTGGAACAACCCACACCAGGGTAATGTTTGTTTTTAACTGAAATACATACAATTTTAGGAATAAAAGGAAGATTTGAGCAATGTGAGCATGGCTGGGGAAAGGGGAAGGAACTTTTGTCTCCCTGTGTCTAGATTTCATTCTTTTCCTTTCCAGCAGTGATGTTCCATGCCAGCTGTGCAGTTGAGTTTCCAGCCCCTCAGTCTCTCTCCTTTCTCCTCTCTCCTTTCCCCAGAGGGGAAGGTGTCTCTGCTCCAGCACTGCTCTCCCCTCAGGGACTGCTCTCAGCTGCCCCTCTCCTATGCCCTGCAGCTCTCAGAGCTGTTCTTTCCCCTGCTTGACGATGTTGATGGCAGAGGCACTGTGGCTGCCATGAGAGCTGTGTTTGGATTGTCTCTGTACTTGAAATGCTCGAGTAGCGCAGTTGGCAAAAGCTCTGGTGTTTGAGGAACTGATTCTGAGGTTTTCCTCCCCAAACTCCGCTGGTTCTGTTCAGGCAGAGTTTCTGGTGGGTGTAGGAAACAGGTGCCAGGAATTGCCAGGTAATGAGCCAGGCCGGTGCCCAGTCTCACCTGTGCCCAATTAGGGCTGGCCCCACTGGGCATGCCCAAGACCTAGGGCCAATAAAAGGTGAGGCTGGGGGTAGCCAGGTAGCTCATTCTTGAGTAAGATTGGTGTTAAGCTTGTTGCGGTTAGTCCTCGCTGCTAACTCAGATCACAAATAGCTCCTGTCTCCAGCTTCGGCATTGAGCTTGTGCTCTCGACGATGTTCAGTTCCAGCAACAGGTAGGTGCTCAGTCCTGCTGCCAGGGAGCCTGAGGAGGGTGGGCCATGGTTGTTTCTGCCTGGCTGTAGACTCCAGGAGCTGTCACAGCTCTTGAGAGGAGCATTACTGCTCCTTGCCTGTCAGGAGGGATGCTTCATGAGCTCTCCTGAAACCTCTGTGACACCATGGGTCATGAGACAGGATGCCTTGAGCAGCCTACAGTAAGGCTTCTGTCAGTTGTCTCCTGAAAAATTGGATTTACAAGTGGATTTTTAAAGGGGATTAAATGAGTTGGTGAGAGCTCAGTAGAAAAGAATCTGTCTGAAAAGCCCCAGAACATCTTCTTTACTTGCTTGCTTGATTTCTTGTGAATCAGTAGTTTTACAGATATGAAAGCAGTAGTTTTAAGAAACATATGCAATGGTTTCAGAGAAATAGAAATAGTAGAAATGTATAAGCAATAGTTTAAAGGAGTCTAATGGAAATTTAAAAATATAGGTAGACACATGTATGGCAAGGGTGTATGTGATAATGGAATGTAATTACTATGGAAAACTTATCCATGAGAGGAGGTTAAGGGATATCTCAAGGTTGCCAAAGTTTGCAGAAGTGTCAAAACTGAGCTAAACTAATTAGGGGGGTTTGCACTGCCAGAAAAGGAAGAAAAGTGCTGTAGGTCATCCAAAGGGCACAGTGAGGAAAACTAAGATAACGAAGGAATGACCACCAAGACCACCTGGAGACTGTAATGTGCATACAGAAAAGGGTGGCAACCTATCTTGATGAATTGTCAGAAAAGTTATGAATATTTTAATCATTTCTTGTAAAATATACAAATCTGTATATCACACCTGTATAAGAAACTATTTAACAAACCAATGTCAGTGTGTACATTACGAGAAGTGATCCCCTGTGGTCTCTGCACTGCAATAACGAATACCTTGCTTAATAGTCTCACAGACTATTGAGTTTTTATCCTACTTTCTTGGCATCACTTACTTATTTCTTGCTTTTTGATTGTTTGCTTGCTTGCTCTCTCCCTTTCCTCTTTTTCCATTTCCCTTTTTCTTTCTTTTGCCATTCTCTCACCTTTTTTTCCATTAGAGGATCACAGTTTTCCAAGATAAGCTCTCAGAGGATTTTTCCTCCAATTCCTAAGCAGCTTGAGAGCATTGCAATTGATGCTGTGTCCACAAGATGTATCTTGTTTTGCAGTGCTCTTAGTCTTCTGGAACCCTGGGCTGTGACCAGAAGAGAAGTCCCGCTTCCCATTCTCTTCTTTGCATGGTAACCATCATCCTCCTTGCAGGAATTTTCGGTGTGGAGGATTTTCATGTGGCCCTTCCCTTAGCTGTACTTTTCCCTTAGGAGTGCTGACTGTGGGACTGCTTCATCAAAACCATTTCTCTCCTTACTCCTGTATATTGACCTCATCTCAGCACCCTGGTGCTTTGCCAACAACTCCCGTCCCTTCCATGCCATGGAACACTTCTCTTGGGTGGCTTCCAGGGCATAGAATCGTAGAATGTCATTGTGGAAGGGACCTTAAGGACTATCTGGCGCAAACCTTCTCATATTGTTTATATGAGATGTCTCAGCAATGAGTCTCGAGATGAGACTTAAAAATGAGACTTAAATCCACCACTTCCCCTGGGAGACCATTCCAATGTCTGACTGTCCTCATGTGGAAAAACTTACTTTTTGTGTCCAATGGGAATGTCCCAAGGAGCAACTTGTGCCCATTTCCCCTTGTCCTATCCATGTGACTCCTTGAACATCGTGAGTCTCCATATTCTCTGTAGCCACTTTTCAGTACTGGAACATAATAAGGTCTCCCCTGTGTCTTCTCTTTTCAAGGATGAAAAAAACAAGCTTTCTCATCCTCTTCTCATCAGGCAGGTACTCCAGTCCTCTGATCATCCTCGTGGCTCTTCTCTGGACCCTCTCCAGCTGTCCACATCCTTTTTGTAGAGCAGAGAACAAAACTATATGCAGTACTCCAGGTGTTCTCAGCAGTACCCCAAACTCCACACTGATGAGGTCACTGCAGTCAAGTCTGTCATTAACCAGGATATCACAGAGTAGGTTTTCCTGGTTAGTGAGCAGTAAGTCCAGCTGTGCCTCATTCCTGTATGGCACACCCAACATTCGTGTGAGGAAGCAGTCTTCTGCACATTCCAGGAACTTGACTGATGTCAGGTGAGCTGCAGTTGTGTTCTTCCAGCAAACGTCTAGGTAGTTGAAGTCTCTGCTCCTAGTCACTTGCTGCAGGGGTGGGTAAGGACTGCCTTGTAAACAGCAGATAAAAGGTATGTTCATTAGATTTTAAGGCTATGGGGGACCCATAACTCATTGAGAACTGTCACGGTTTAACACTGGCCCGGCAATTAAACCGAGTAACAGACGCTCTCTATTAATCTCTCTCTCCTCCCTTATAAGAAAGGAGAGAGAATAAGGGAGAGAGACTTATGGGTTGGAAACTAAACTACACAACTTTAATGAAACAGTAATGATAAATCAGAAAAATTAATAAATATATACAAATATACAAGAAAATGGATACCACATTCCTCCCCCCTTTCCCCCAATAGCTCTCACGTCACCACCGAGGCTGCAGGGCAGCCCTGGTAAAGTTCAGGCTGGACTCCTGGAGTCAGCAGCAGTCGGGAACTGGAGGCAGGAACACACAGATAAGGGCTGGCACTGATCAGGAGCACAGGCAGGCAAACGGACGGGATCCTTCCAGGGTGCCGGTGAAGGAAAGGGAAGCAGGAAAGGCAGGAAGGGCAGGCAGCCGGAAGCTGGAAGCAGGAAATCTGGCTTGGCCCTCGTGATCCCTCAAATTTATACTGAGGATGACGTATATGGGATGGAATACCCTGTTTGGTCAATTCTGGCATCATTCTTGTCTGTTCCTCCCCAAAGGAGGGATACAGGTGGGACCTCTTTATGTTTTCTTCAGAGCTGAGCAGTGTCCTTGGCTCTGCATACCAGTCTCTAGCAGTAACTATAAACATCAAGTGTTATCAGTCCTAGAAGCACACACTGTCTGAGAAACTTGCTCTTAATTTCAGCAAGTGCAGCTACTTACAAGAGACTTAGCTAAAAGCAAAAGTACAAGACAGAAAATCACCTTTATCCTGGCCCAAACCAGGACAAGAACACATGCAGGGTAGAGGCTGCCGAGAGACTGCACTGAGACATATGAGAAAAGGGTGATTGCTAAGACACGAGGGACCTGTTGATGACTGTGTAAGAGGCAGGAGAAGGGTGAGAAGGAACAACCAGCTGGTAGTGTAGTGGTTAACATTCAGTGCTTTCACTGCCTTGGCCTGGGTTTGATTCCTGGTCAGGGAACCATGGTGTGGTAATGTAATTGAACTGACATCTAACCCTAGGTATTTGGAACTTCGTTTGTCATTGTTGCTTTTATGTTAAATGTTAGTAGTGAGCTTGTGAATGAATGAGACACAAGGTGTAAGGTGTGTGAAATTACTGAAAGTGTATGTATGTTACCCCTTTCATCCCGAGAATGAATGATATCTGATGTACAATCTGAAGTGTAGAAACTCTGAAAAAAGTTTTATACAGGGAATTGGATTTCCCTAAGTGTAAACTTTGGTTTAATTGGGACAATCAGTGGTCAAAGACCAAAGTTATAACATTTTTTGTGGATGAACAAAGTGAGTGTTTGGGAATAGATTGGCAACTCCGTACTCCATATAACCCACAATGAAGCAACCAAGTGGAGACTATGAAACATTTGATCAAATTGCAAATTGTAAAATTAGTCCAGGAAGCCAACCTGTCCTGGCCCCAGTTGTTATCTTTGGCACTCTTGAGTATAAGAACCAAACCCACAGCTAAGGAAGGGCTAAGTACATTTGAAATAATGTACAGGAGACCTTAAATTGAGCAGGCAGGAACATAGACTCAATTTGGGGAGGAAAAAATAACTGATTATCTAATAAGTTTACAGAAACATCTGTGGGAAATTGAGAAATTTGTTCTGGGAACTAGAGCCCGAGGTCTCTATGGGCCCATACATGTTAAACCTGGTGATTATGTATATGTTAGATCTCTTTCAGATTCTCCCTTGGAGCCTAAATGGCAAGGTCTACTCCAGGCCCTGCTCACTATGCATACCGCTGTAAAGATTAAAGAACAATCAGCTTGGATACATCATGTGAAAATAAAGAAAGCTCCTAAACTGAAATGGGAGACTATCTTGTTCTGGCCTCACAAAATTTGCATTAAAAAACAATAGTCAAGATTTTTCAAATCTTGTTGAGTTTTCAATCAGGCATTGAATGATTATGAGCAGGAGGCTGGTCAGGAAAGTGAGAAAACAAGCAGATTAATTCAGCTTGAGAATTCTAAGGTAGATAAAGCTGAAAACCAGATGATTTTGTATTGATGCAAACATATGTTCTAGGATGAACCCTACTCAGGTATGCAATGGGGCAGAAAGAGTCTGCAAATTACTGTACTATCATCACTGAGAATAAGATACAAATTTGGGAAAGCCAGACAAAAATCCTGCAGCCAGATCTGTGCTGTGCATCGGAAGTTTTCATAATATTGACCTGGACAAACTGGAGAGGTAGAACCAGGTGAACTTCCTGAGGTTCAAGACCAAATCCATGGTGCAGCTGGAGGGAGCTGCTGGCAAGTGGGCAGTGCTGCAAAGAGACACCTCTGGGCAGGAGCAGCTCCTCTGCATAGCGCAGCAGGGCTGAGGGAACTGCCAGGGTATCTTGGGGAGATGAGCAAGGCAGAGAGAGCTTCAAGGTGGTGAAGATGGAGGGGATGACTGCCAGCTCAGTGGAGGAGAACGTTCATAGCTTCTTACATGATGAGTGTCTGGTGCAGTGCAGTGCTGGTGCAATTCCTGGAGACATCTCCTAAAGCTGCAGAGCCACAGCTGATGGAAGCTGTAAGGGGGGAGGGGGCTGGAGGTGGGGAATTGTGAAGAGGAGTGGGGGGGTGTGTGCAGGCAGGGGTGCCCAGGGCTGTCCTTCAGAGGAGGGTCCTGAAGCCCAGGGGCTGTGTGGTAGAGCAGGGATTCTGCTGCCTGCCAGGGGCAGCTCTCAGGCTGCCTGGGGAACTCCCTATGGTGCTCTGGGGAGAAGCTGTGGCTGGCAGGAATGAAGCCCATCAGGACATGGCAGGGTCCTTCTGCACTCAGGATGGTGCTGCCTGGCTCAGCTCACAGCTCCACATCACCCCAGGACAGTGCAGAGGCTCCTTTGGAAGCAGTGCAGAGGCAGCATTTCCCTGCCTGAAATGCAGTCCGTGCTCGGAGTTCTCCACTCCTTGTTGGATGGATAGTCTGCAGGACATGGAAAGCTCTTTCTGCATTCTGCAGGAGGCACAGGGACCCCAGTTCTCCTTAGCCCTTGTCTCTATTGCTCCTGAGCACCTGCACAGCCAAAGATGCCCCTGTACAGGTCCTGCTGCTACCAGGAGGGGTCTGCAGGGCAGAGCTGAGCACTCAGGGGGTGGGATGGGGGCTGTGAGCACTGACAGGGAGGAGAGCTGGGGACAGAGAAAGAGCTGCAGGCAGCAGAGATGGGCAGGGATTGATAGGGAGCTGCTGCCCTGAAGATGATGGCAGGGGGGATTTCTGCACCTCCCAGCCATCCCCTGCAGAGCTGCTGCCCTCCCCAGAGCTAAACCCTGGTATCTGTCACACAGCACAGATGTTCTTCCCCTTCTTTTTGCTGGGCTGGAGGGTGAAGATATGAGTGCAGCTCAGACACTGATGCTGCAATTCCTTTCCTGCCACTGTGTCCATGGAGGAAAAGCATCCGAATCGCCTGAGATTTTGGGCTGTGGGGACTGCAGGGTGTGGGGCTAGGGGCAGCCCACCCTCCCATCAGGATACCCCATCTTTAGGGTCTTTCTGCAGCTGAGAGCAGGACTGATGGACAGAGCAGGTGTGCTCACTCTGGACTAAGGGACAATCCCTTTGCCCCTCAGCACCCTCAGGGTTTCACTTGCAGAGCACCAGAAATTACAGGGGTTCTGCATTAAAATTTTTTTCATGTGTGTGGGAGACACTCTAACAGACCAATCCACCCTGAATCCCTTCTGCGGTGCTCTGCAGGCTGGTTGTGCATTGGTGTGACAATGCTGAAAAGCTCTTGGATCTCAAGAGTGGATTAAATCTGAGATCTCCCCTGTTCCTTTTTACCAATTGCTCTTCAACAGCACTTACCCCTCCCACTTCTTTATGGGCATTCAGCCAGGATCAGCCAGGGTGTTTAAAGGGACATGCCAAAGGTGTTCATGAAACAGGAGAATCAGTTTGTGTGTAGGAGAAATCTAGTAATGTTTATTTAAGGAACACTGCCCTAACTTCTCCCTTTATTTTCTTCCACTGATAGGTCTATATCCCTAGAGGCATACAATGTCTAACAGTAGCTCCATCACCCAGTTCCTTCTCCTGGCATTTGCAGACAGGCGGGAGCTGCAGCTCTTCTTGGGCATCTATCTGGCTGCCCTCCTGGGCAACAGTCTCATCATCACCACCACACCCCCATGTACTTCTTCCTCCTCAACCTCTCCCTCCTCGACCTGGGATCCATCTCCACCACTCTGCCCAAAACCATGGCCAATTCCCTCTGGGACAAAAGGGACATCTCCTACAAGGGATGTGCTGCACAGCTCTTGTTCTTTTTATTCTTCATTTCAGCTGAGTACTGTCTCCTAACCATCATGTCCTATAACCACTACGTGGCCATCTGCAAACCCCTGCACTACAGGACCCTCCTGGTCAGCAGAGCTTGTGTCCACATGGCAGCAGCTGCCTGGGGCACTGGATTTCTCACTGCTCTCTGCACACGGCCAATGCATTTTCACTGCCCCTCTGCCAGGGCAATGCCCTGGACCAGTTCTTCTCTGAAATCCCTGAGATCCTCAAGCTCTTCTGCTCACACTCCTACCTCAGGGAACTTGGGCTTAGTGTGGTCAGTTCCTGTTTGGATTTTGGCTGGTTTGTTTTCACAGTGGTGTCATATGTGGAGATCTTCAGGGCCGTGTGGAGGATCCCCTCTTAGCAGGGAAGGCACAAAGCCTTTTCCACGTGCCTCCCTCACCTGGCTGTGGTCTCCCTGTTCATCAGTACCGCCATCTTTGCCTACCTGAAGCCCCTCTTCCCCATCCCTGGACCTGGTGGTGTCATTTCTGTACTCAGTGGTTCCTTCAGCAGTGAACCCCCTCATCTACAGAACAAGGAACCAGGAGCTCAAGGGTGCTGTGTGGAAATTCACAACAGGATTTTTTTCTCAATTAATAAAATACTCAAATTATCATGCATATAATTGATAATGTATCTCATATCATTTATGATATCTTAACAACAGACTCAGCCTTCTTTATGGAGTTGGGGGTGGTGGAGGTGTTTTCTCTCTTTTACATATCATAATGATGTGCACAAAGAAATCTCATTGTTCATACAATTTCCAGATCCATATCTTCCTTTCTGCTGTTAAACAAACGGGTCCTGGAAAGGTTTTTTAAATAACATCTATGTTCTCTGGGCATTTTAATAAATAAAGGATCCATCAGTGAAATCTTTACCTTATGTCCTTTTTCTGAGACTTCCACTGGTGTTAGGGTTTGATCTAGCCACACTTTGAGTCCTCTGAGAAGGAGTTTAGAAAGTAAAGATGTTCACTCTGACCCCCCTGACTCAACGGGAGGGCCTTCCTCATTCTTTTCCCTGATCCCTGAACAAATCACTCCAACCCTGTCCTGACTCCATTTCCACTGTCCCTCTGGAAATCAGTGCCTCAGATCCCTGTGTCAGCCACTCTTATTTTAACCCCTACACGTCCCTTCCACATCGTAATAGAGCAATCCTTGACATAAAATACTATTAAGTCACAACTTCTATATTAAACTTACTTTTTCCTGGTATCTTTGTCACATGAAAAATGTCAGGATGACTGGGACAGAATTCCATGTTTGTGTTGAAGAGACTTCAGATCATGGAACAGATCCTCTTGGAAACCATACCAAAATGTATGGAGGAGAGGGAGGTGATCTGAGGCAGCTAACACGGCTTTACAAAGGGCAGTCAGAGCCTCACCAACCTCCTGGTCTTCTGCCATGGAGTAATTGCAGCACTGGATAAGGGAAGAGCTGCAGACATCATCTACCAAGATTTGATATGATCCCCTAAAACATTCTCATTGCTAAATTGGAGGGAGATGTGTTTGATGGATGACAGTTGGATTGACAAGGAAATGGCTAGATGACTTCATGCAGACAGTAATGGTCAATGGATCAGTGTCCAGGGGCATGCTATTAATGAAGGATGTCCCTTCTGATTTTAAAGATATCTTCTAAATAGAACTGGATGTTGCCAGTACTAATGAACATCATCACCAGTGACAGGGATGGTGGGATCAAGTGATTCCTCAGCAAGTTTGCAGATGACACCAAGCTCAGGGGCACGGTTGATTCACATGATGGGAAGGGATGACAACCAGAGGAACCTGGACAGGTTTGAGTAGTAGGTCTGTGCAAACCTCATGAAGTACAACAAGGCCAAGTGCAAGGTCCTGCACCTGGGAGGAGGGCTGTGAGCACTGACAGGGAGGAGAGCTGGGGACAGAGAAAGAGCTGCAGGCAGCAGAGATGGGCAGGGATTGATAGGGAGCTGCTGCCCTGAAGATGATGGCAGGGGGGATTCCTCCACCTCCCAGCCCTCCCCTGCAGAGCTGCTGCCCTCCCTAGAGCTAAACCCTGGTATCTGTCACACAGCACAGTCCCCCAGCCTTTCAGATCATGGGCACTGAATTCTGAGTATTCTTCCAGCAGCCCCCATACCAGAGAGGAGAAATGCTGGAGTTTCTGCCTGTGTCTCCCTGTCCCAACTCTCTTGGCAGCAGAACTTTGTCATCTTTCCCTCTTGCCCCTGATGCTCCCCTTGTTCTCCCCCTTCTTTTTGATGGGCTGGGGGCTGAGGATTTGAGTGCAGCTCATGCACTGATGCTGCTGGTCCTATCCTGCCGCTGTGTACATGGAGGAAAAGCATTCAAAGCACCTGAGATTTGGGGCTGTGGGGAATGCAGGGTGTGGGGCTGGGGGTCAGCCCACCCTCCTGTGAGGATACCCCATCTTTAGGGTCTTTGACTGTTTCTGCAGCTGAGAGTAGGACTGATGGACAGAGTGGCTGTCCTCACTCTGCACTAAGGGACAGTCCCTTTGCCTCTCAGCACCCCCAGGGTTTCACTTGAAGAGCACCAGAAATTCCAGGGGTTCTGCATTTAATTTTTTCTCATGCGTGTAGGAGAAACTGGACCAGAATAAACCACCTTGAATCCCTTCCGCTCTGCTCTGCCAGCTGGAGGATTGGGGGTGACAATGCTGAAAAGCTCTTGTGTAGTGAAAAGAGGCAACCAGGTGCCACTAATTGCCAGGTAGTGGGCATGAGCTTGTGTTAAGCCCACCTGTGCCTGATTAGGGCAGGCCCCTACTGCACATGAGCAGGACTGGGGGGCCAATAAAAGGTAAGAATAGGAGCACAGGTGGAGGTCACTCCTGACCAAGGGAACCGTTAGGGTGAGGCTCAAACCTATGGCCTCAGCATTGCTCAGGTTTGCTGTGTGAGCGCCCTAGCCGGCTGCGCCACCTGAGCCTCACTCGAATGGTGAAGAGCTCTAGTGGTGCAACCAAGTTAGTGCGGTGCTGAGACAAAGCTCCAGTGGCCCAATCAGGTTAGCGTGGTGCTCTCAGAAGTAGTAAAAAGCAACTAATCTCTCTGCTGGCTTGTTAAGGAGTGACCTCCGCCTGTCCTCTAGCCTTACCTTTTATTGGCCCCCCAGTCCTGCTCATGCGCAGTAGGGGCCTGCCCTAATCAGGCACAGGTGGGCTTAACACAAGCTCATGCCCACTACCTGGCAATTAGTGGCACCTGGTTGCCTCTTTTCACTACACTCTTGGATCTCAAGAGGCAATTGAATCTGAGATACACCTTCTGTTCCTTTTTACCAATTACTGTATGGCAGCACTTACCCCTCCTCCTCCTTTATGGACATTCAGTCAGCAGCAATCAGAATGTTTGAAAAGTATATGCAAAAGGTGTTCACGAAAGGGGAGAAGCTGTTTGTGTGTCTCTAGGACAAATATAATAATGCTTTTTTTAAGGAACATTGCCTGAACTTCTCCCTTTTTTTCTTCCTCTGGCAGGTCTATATCCCTAGAGTCATCAGATGTCCAGCAGTAGCTCCATCACCCAGTTCCTCCTCCTGGCATTTCAGACAGGCGGGAGCTGCAGCTCTTGCACTTCTGGCTCTTCCTGGGCATCTACCTGGCTGCCCTCCTGGGCGACGGCCTCATCATCACCACCATTGCCTTTGACCACCACCTCCACACCCCCATGTACTTCTTCCTCCTCAACCTCTCCCTCCTCGACCTGGGATTCATCTTCACTGCTCTACCCAAAGCCATGGCTAATTCCCTCTGGGACAACAGGGACATCTAGAAAGGGTGTGCTGCACAGCTCTTCTTTTTATTCTTCATTTCAGCTGAGTTTTATCTTTTCATGGTAATGTCCTACGACTGCTATGTGGCCATCTGCAAACCCCTGCACTATGGGACCCTCCTGGGTAGCAGAGCTTGTGTCCACATGGCAGCAGGTGCCTGGGACACTGGGTTTCTCAATGCTCTGCTGCTCACAGTCAATACATTTTCCCTGCCCCTCTGCCAGGGCAATGCCCTGGACCAGTTCAGTTCTTCTTTGAAATCCCCCAGGTCCTCAAGCTCTCCTGCTCACACTCCTACCTCAGGGAAATTTGGGTTGTTCTTATTGGTTCCTGTTTAGGATTTGGCTGTTTTGTTTTCATAGTGGTGTCATATGTGGAGATCTTCAGGGCCATGCTGAGGATCCCCACTGAGCACAGACAGCACAAAGCCTTTTCCATGTGCCTCCCTCAGCTGGCCATGGTCTCCCTGTTCATCAGCACTGCCATGTTTGCCCACCTGAATCCCTCCTCCATCTCTTCCCCATCCCTGGACCTGGTGGTGTCATTTCTGTACTCGGTCGTTCCTCGAGCAGTGAACCCCCTCATCTACAGCATGAGGAACCAGGTGCTCAAGAGTGCCCTGAAGAAACTGATGACTTGAGCATTTTCAAAATCATTAAAAAAGGTCAATTTCTTCTGCAATTCTCCCCTAATGTAACTTACTACAATCCCAGCCAGTCTTCAGGGTTTTTTTAGTTGCTTTGGTTGTTAATATGGGGTTTTTAATTTGTTTTTTTCTTCTCTATTTTTTCCTTTCAAATCACTGCTCAGACAGAAATGTCATTATTTGTACCATTTCTCATTATGTGTCTCTCCAGATTTTGTTTGACCCAGAGACTTTCATAGAGAAGCTGTGCTCTCTCAGTGTGTTTAAAGAGAATAAAGAACCTTCCAGTCAATGTTTGCCTGAGGCCCTTCCTTTGAGACACTCTCTGGAGCTGCAGGGCAGCGCCTGTGTGCAGAGGTGGAGGGGAAAGAGTCCTGGAACAACAGCACTGCCCAGAAGCACCAGTGCTTGGCCTTTTCCAAGCTGTCCACTTTCCACCTCCACAGTCTCCTGCACCATGACGAGCTCTAGTGGTGCAACCAAGTTAGTGCGGTGCTGAGACAAAGCTCCAGTGGCCCAATCAGGTTAGCACAATGCTCCAAAAGTAGCTGATCTCTCTGCTGGCTTGCTCAGGCGTGAGCTTTATTGGCCCCCTAATCATGCTCATGCGCAGTAGGGGCCCACCCTAAACAGGCACAGGTGGGCTTAACACAAGCTCATGCCCACTACCTGGCAATTAGTGGCACCTGGTTGCCTCATTTCACTACACTGCGGTGTGACAGTCCTGTGCCCGCAGACAGGGAAAGGGCACAGGCACTGCTGTGACAGAGCTGGCCTCCAGAACAGCCCTTCCATCATCACAGGGGATCTCCTCAGCTCAGCTCTTCTTCCACACTTGCTCCCAAAAGCTGCCCAAGGAGTCGACTCTGCAGAGATTGTTGCTGTGCTACTTTCTCTGTGGGCTCCCTGTGATGCCATCATGGTCCTAGTGGGGGGTTTTGGGGACTTAGGGCTGGTTCCTTTGTCACTTCTTTTGTGTCCAGAGCCCTCAGGGATGGTGAATCAGGCAGGGCACCTCTGAGCACCCGCTATGGCCACCAAAGAGCTTGTGTGAGAGGTGGTCAGTGGCAGTGAGCACCATCAGCTGGGTCTGCCTCCCAGCTTGACCAGCACAGCCCATGAACAGAGTCAGCCCTGGGCACCCCAGCCCCGCGCTCTGCAGAGCAGCACCCCCAGCTCGGGGCGGGGGGCAGCCTGGGGACAGGTTGCAGGGATGGGTGGCCACGCCAGCCCAGAGGTTCTCAGCAGGTAGAAGGCTCTGTGGGAGCACAAACCCCACCAGCTCTTCCCAGGGGTGCCTGAAGGTCAGTGGCACAGACCGTGTCCTCAGGTCACTTCACCTGGACACTAAGGTCCCCTGGGAAGCCACCTGAATGCATCACTGGGCTGTGCTTCCTTCAGCCAAGGTCCACCAGCCTGTCCCAGCTGCTGGCCACTATTTCTGCCCACAGTGGCCTCAGTGCTATTTTATTAACATTTGGCACCTTTGAGTGTTTCCTGCTGGTGGCCACATCTTGTCTTCAGTGCTGGGCTTGCTGTGACCTTCCATGTAAGATTCATGGACTGGAAGGTCTGTCCTGAGAAGGCGTCTGCATCTTGGATAGGGGCATCTCTATCTGCCATGAAGGACAGGAATGGGGATGGAGAGAATTACCTGCTGGTCACCTTCACCTCAGTCCTTGGGATGGTGATGGGACCAATGCTCCTGCAGGCCACTCCAGGCAGCTGAAGGAAAAAAAGGGATTGCTGAACCACATTGTGCAGGGGAAAGAATGGCTTAGGGTGCACCTGGCCTTCAGTAAGCCCTTTGACATGGTCTACCACTGTCCCTTCGTGGCCAGATTGGTGATGTCTTTGTTGAAGTCCCAGGGGATGGTGTGGGTGGGAAGTTCATGCCATGATGAGGGTCAAGTGCTATCAGTGATTGAAAGGCCTCCTGGCTGACAGTGATGGTGCCTCAGTGACCAGCACTTGATTCAGTGATGATTCCTCTCTTTATAATGCCCTGTGGGTTGGGACAAAAGGCACTTTCAGCCCCTTTGTGGATGAAGCCACGCTGGTGGAGACCTTGAGAAACCTCCTCTGGTTCATCCCGCCTTGAGCAGGGCACTCAGACAAGATGATACTCAGGGGCATCCTGGGGTGCATTAGAATGGAAGTGGCTAGTAGGTTGAGAGAGGTTCTCCTCCTCCTCTACTCTGCCCTGGTGAGGCCACATCTGGAATATTGTGTCCAGTTCTCTGCCCCTCAGTTCCAGAAGTACATGGAACTGATTGAACGACTCCAGGGCAAACAATCAAGATGATTAAGAGAATGGAATATCTTCTTTATGAGGAAAGACTGATAGAGCTGGGGCTCTTCAGGTTTGAGAAGAGGAGAATGAAGGGAGACATCATTAGTGTTTACAAATACACAAAGGGAAAGAGCCAGGAGGATGGTGCCAGGCTCTTCTCAGTTATGCCCAATGATAAGACAAGAGGAAACAGACAGAAGCTTGAGCATAGGAGGTTTCATATAAACACAAGGAGAGTTTGTTTCTTTGCTGTGAGGGTGACAGAGCACTGGCACAGGCTGCTCAGGGAGGTGGTGGAGTCTCCTTCTCTGGGGACTTTCAAAACCCACCTGGAAGTGTTCCTAGGTGACCTCCTGTAGGTGACCCTGTTCTGGCAGGGGAGTTGGACTCAATGATCTTTCGAGGTCCCTTCCAACTCCTGACTTTCTGTGAGTCTGTGATTCTACCCAGTGATCAAGATTGTGACCAAAATAAGTTGTGGGGAGTGCTCCTTCCCATCACTCTCATCTCTCTTGCAGGTATCTTGCAGGACTGTATCAAGGCCAGGCTGTCGCCCACATGGGATACTTTTTTTGCTAAATGACAACCAGGTTTTCTCTAATTCTTACTGCTTCACTGTTATGTGAGCCCTATTTTTATTCTGTGCCTCTCCCTCCTTCACTTTTATGTGATTTTCCCACAATGTGATATTTTCCATAACTATTACTTCTTTCAGTAATAAATTACATCAGAATTGTATGGTCTGTGTTCCCCTGTCCACTGGCTCCTGCTGCCCTGTCACCTCTATGGGAGGGTTGTGTTTCCACCACCAGTTAATTGCAGATCAGGTTCAAACTCAGTCTCAAAAATCTGAATATTTCCAGTCTCTTCCTCGGGATACCCAAATTGAGGTTCTTCACCCCATTTTCAAAAACCAATAACCATCCAGGGCACAGATATTTGGTTTATCCAAGTTCTGACTAGAAATGTCCCAGGAAGTTGTTCTTCCTGATCTACTGGGAGGGTCTTTGTGGTCATACACTGGGGTTGGCCAGGTCAGAGTAGCTGCCCTGGACTTTAGATCATGGTCACATGGATCCCTCATTCCAGAGCTGGAGAGAACCCAACGTAACGCTTTTGATATCTCTTGCTCTCGCAAGGTTTCAATCATCAGCCTCCCAAAACTTGAGGTTCTTTGAAGAGAAAAAATATTTTAGAATGAATTCTCTTCCATGAACGGAAACAAACTGAGTGTGAAATGGAAATGAAGAAAGAACCTTTAGGGCAGTAACCACTGGGCTGGTCATTGTCCCCGAGTTTATACCTGAAAGCAGTGAATTCGCAGCCTCTTATCTCCAGGGCCTGCAGGCTTTGTGTTGAGGTGGGGTCAGCACCACGCAGCACTGTGATGTGTCCCCTCCCCCCACCCATGTGACAAGCCCAACCCCCCCTGCAAACTTCCAACCTCACCCCCGCTCCCCGGGATGGGTCCTGCCCCCCCAGCTTTTCTTCCTCTCCCTGCTGCTTCCCACGAAGGCGCTGCAGCTCCCAGGATGTTTTGCGCTGCCCCGGGGATACACCCACACCCCCCGCCCCACAACTGGTGACCGCCAGAGCATCGCCCCGCCCTCCCCACCGGCCTGGGCTGTGCCCCCTGCAGGTACCAGGAGGTGATGGGAGGAGGGTGGTGATGTAAACACTTTGAAAATACGAAATATGTCTCTCAAATCAGTATTTTTTCTACTCTTTTAAAAATATACCAAACATATTCTCAATTAACAGATTTTTACACCAAACTTAACTAGCTTCTGTTTTGTATCATGCATGACAGGCACCTAAAGATAAGAGTGCTTATCAGGTCACCTCCTGGTACATGGTCCAGACAAAGATAATAACTTTAGCAAGGTAACAAGGACTGAAAGATAATAATAAATAATAGAGAAGTTCTTGGGATGGCAAAATCTGTGTCATCTTTAGCAAGTCTGTGTGCCAGTGATTTATGAAAAGACAGAACCCTTTTTGCTGTATAAAAACTCCAAGAGAAAAGGAGAAGAGGCGGCTCTCTCTTCCCCCCCTTCTCTCTCGCCACTTAGGCTTCAGCTACAGGACAGCAACAGTGGAGGAAAGGAAAAGCGGAGAACATCAACCAAGCAGGAACGGTGGGTCCTACACCGCCCCCCCTCCAGCCAGAGACCAGGGCCGGCGGACAGTGATAAAACTAAATTGTTCTCTTGTTTTCTTTCCTTTTCTTAACAACTCTCTCCCCAAAGTGACTAATTTGTGTAAATTCTCTCCTCTTTCAAACTTGTTGGTTCTTTTAAAGGTGGTGTTATTGTCTCCTTTCCCCAAAACAAATCTTTGTAATTTGCTTAAATCACAAAGCCTGTTATTTTTATAAATTCGAGCGATGTCTATGAGTAGTGGCTGATTTTTCCTCACAATCAAAACATAAAATAATAGCTCTGATTGTAACAGGTGGTTATCCCAATACTACCCAAACTGGAGGCAAACAGAACAATATGAGGGAGGGGGCGGAGTGGGGAACAAAACTTATCCCTGGGGTGAGGGCAGTGGGATTGGTGAACCACTAACCTGTCTGGAAGGTGAAGGAACTGTGATTGGGTCTCCCCCCACCTTATCTGGGGAATCCCAACTCATCCTGGGCTAGGGGGCTGTGATACGGGACCCCCAAGACATCCCAAGGCTTTGGGGGATGCAATTGGGGACCCTCAAATCACATTGGAGCCAGGGATAACAATGGCAACCCCGGAATCCTTCCAGGGAACTTAGGATAAACAATTGGGTATCCACAATTCATCTCAGGAGACCCCAACTCATCCAAATAGATGACAGCTCATCCTGGATGTGGGTGCAATGGTGGAAACCGCAGGTCATGGCGAGGATTTGATAGTACGATGGGGAACCCAAAATCATGCCAGAGTTGCTTGGTGGTATGTAAAGAACCCTTTGGGTTTTGGGTGCCAGTGCAGTTACTAAAGATTATGTAAAGACTGATCTGTGAGAATCCAACTCTATGGGTAACATCTTCATTCATCCTCACAGTCCATTTTTGCCTCCAGTAGGTTAGATGTAGGTTTTGTCTTCCATCACCACAGAAAAACTCTCCCGTACTTTGTTATCACGCTATGGCTTCTTTCACAGACACAGGGTGATTCCACCTGGGCAAAAATATCTCTGGGTGCCTCAAGGATCAGACAGCTTTTGGTCAATGTGTGACATTGGTGAAACATCACTGAATCAATCCAGGAGAAAAATTAGACAGTGGTGAGGAACATGGGAAAAGGTTTAGGATCCGCTCAGCCCATCTCCACCATCGGAAAATCCATCAGGGTGAGAGACCCCCGAGATGTCCTGACTGCGGGAGATGGTTTAGCGATAGCTCGGAACTGGTCCAATGGTGACACCATCACACAGACACCATGTCCTACACCTGCCCTGACTGCAGGAAAGGTTTTCTGAGGAGATCAGATTTTATCCAGCATCAACGGATCCATACGGGTGAGAAACCCTTTAAATGTTCCAAGCGTGGGAAGGAGTTTACCCAGAGTTCCCATTTATCACAACATCACCATATCCATACAGGAGAGAAGTTGTATCCATGTAACCCTTTAAATGTTCCAAGTGTGGGAAGGAGTTTACACGTAGATACTGGTTACCAAGGCATCGCTGCATCCACACGGGAGAGAGACCTTATAAGTGTCTGGAGTGTGGGAAGGATTTTACCCAGAGTTCCAATTCATCACACCATCACCGGATTCACTCAGGAGAGAGACATAAGTGTGGGAAGGAGTTTTCCCAGATTTCCAATTTGTCACAGCATCACCGCATCCATATAGGAGAGAACTTGTATCCGTGCACTCACTACGGGAAAGCCTTCAACAATAGCACCTCCTGGATTCATCACCAACGAGTCCACACTGGAGAAAAACCCTACACGTGTCCCCAGTGTGGGAAAGGCTTCACATACAGCTCAGGTCTCACCCATCACCTATGGATCCATACGGGTGAACGTCCCTACAAGTGTCTCAACTGTCGGAAGAGGTTTAGGCAAAGGTCCCACTTGTTGAAACATCAGCGCCTCCATACAGATGAATGACCCTAAAGCTGCTCCGAGTGTGAGAAGAGAATATGGGAGTGAAAATCTGTGATGGTGTCATTTTGAGGTGAAAAGAAACTTTTTCCTTTAGGATGGTGTTTTGAGGAGATTTAGACCCCAAATTTTGTTGTTATGCTTCAGTGTCCAGATGGTTGTGGCTACAAAACTGGGTGGGGGCACACTAGTCTGAGGTTCAATAACATTTGTGGGTTGTTTTTATTAATAAGATACTCAATAAAATCATACAAATATGCAATGGAGCAAATCTTCACGACTCTTGAGTGCAAAGGGTTAGAGAATCCTTTTGGTTCTTTGAAGTTGGGACCCCCTCCTCAAAACACCCCCCTTGTCCCACCCTGATGTGTAGCAATGATCCCACCTTGAGGTTCAGAGTGGACCCTCTTGCTTTCTAAAATACTTCTGGGAGGAGTGGGGGCAGTGGGATCCACTTGTAGTCCCAGACTTGGTAAACGGTTCCTCATCCATGGGATACTGGTGGCTAAGGTGCCACCTGATCCATGGGAAAAAAGAAGCAGCAGAGGGTGAAAACTGCTGATATTGTCCATTTTGAGTCTTGGCAGGTCAATGGCTGTGGTGGTGCAGACCCCCCTGGTCACTGAGCCATGCTGCAACATCAACATGAGCAAACATGCTCCTTGCTGAAAGTTCCCACCCAAGAGCGGTGGTCCTGACGTTCTTGTTCAATAGTAAGTGCAGCAGCTGATACCATCCAGCACTGTCTGATCTTACCCACTGGAGCAGTGAGCCTGGAGAATTGGGAACCTTTTCATCCAAGTGCAAACACAGCGATTTGGGGCGATCAGGCACTCCCTAACCAGACCTGGAACCGTTGGCAGAAGGTACTTGAGACCCCTTTTCTGCTCAGAACGCAGCCCACTCTGAAAGTTCCCCTAATTCCTATGTGACCATGCTCAGACACTTCTGTAGTTATAAACCTCTCACTGCCTCTTGTGTCTTTGCTGCCACATGGATCAGCATCCCTATCTCCACTGAGACAACAGATTGTTAGACCTCACTAGCACTTTTCCCCATCAGCTCTGGCTTGCTGCTCCCAGGCTCCTCTCTAGTAAGCCTGATTTCATCCCCCCTCCAATCTAGTCTCAAGCTCTTTCAAGGAGCCCTTCTCACTCTTCTCCCAGGATCCTTCTTCCCCTATGAGTGAGGCTTTCCCCACCTGCTGCCAGCAGGCCTGGCCTCCTGTAAATCAACCCACGATCAAAGAAACCAAAGTCCTGCTGGTAAAATTCAGGATTTTCTGCCCGGTTTCAAACCAGGAACCTTTCTTCTGGGAGACAAATGTGGTAACCTCTACACTACAGAAACTCACCTGAAAAACAAAAGAAAACAAACCCAAAACAAAAATATATGAGTTTTCTGCATTTGGGGAAATTGCAGGGATCAGCACACTCAGAGTGCAAGGGCTGAGCCTCTCCCTGGGAAACCCACCTGCCTGATCATGGTGTCTCCCCTGCCCGGTAAGTTGATCTTTGAATTCTTTGCCTCAGTCTTTTGCGGTAGCGGTGAAGAAAACGTGTGCAACCAATATGGTTGATAAACGAACTTCCACTTTATTGCGCAGCAACTTTCGCTTATATAGTGCTTCTGTGACCACGCCCCTGCCACCATATAACAACGTAACATTTTATTGGACACCCGGTGTGTTTACCTGTAGCACAGCAAATCCCTGGTGCAGGTAGCACCGGAGTATGGGCCGATCTAATTGGCCCCCCAAGCATGGGGTTGGGCACAGTAAAGGGGTCACACCCCCTATCTCTTCGAGAACATTCAGGAATATTCTCCAACATTCTCCAACCCTCTCTAACATTCTACAACATATCCCCCCTTTCTTTTTTGCACAAGCCCATGTTTGGTTTAAAATTTTTTGCAGTGCTAAATTTCAAATAAATATAGTGCAAATAACAAAACATGCAAAACTTAAGGATACATTCAATAAAACAATGCCCTTTCAAAACAATCTAAAAACTACTCAAACCACTCAATTAATGAATCAAACAAATTGGTTAACAAGTTATCAACCAGATTTCGTTGCCTTAATCAAGTAAGAGTCGACTTCGCATTTATGACATGTCTCTGTTTCATACAATCATTCATACTCACACACTCTTTAACAGAGCTCTGTTCAATATTAGGAAGGTCTGGCGTTCACTAGTGCAGAGAGCCAAAAGAGGGATAGGAGAGACTTATCCGACAAAATCTTGTCGGGGGGCCCCTATAAGCATCTCCAGGCCCCACCGGCTCATAGTGTTGCAAGTAGCGAAAGAAATAGAAATTTAGAAGTAGTTATGCTAAGGTTTGGACTGGTCAAGCAGGACAGAAAAACAGGCCCTGGGAGCGGCTCTTGGAAACTAGCAAGAAATGTGCTAATGTGCTGAGAAGAGGGGAACAGTTTATCAACAAGGAATGTGCTGGGAAGAGGGGAACAGCTTGTCAAAGGGGATTAGTCAAGCATACAGAACATGAAGAAAAGTAAACTGACATTGAAGATAAGGGTTATTACGCATGTAAGGGGGGGTTGGTGGTGGGAGACAGTTAAAACAATATCTTAAGTTGAAAAAGTATGAGAGATTTGTGGTTTGTGGATGCCTTTCTATTGTTATCTGCATGATGTATGTAACTGTTTCGCAACTGAAATTCCGCACGAAGGCTTCATTGTAAAAGGGTATAAAAGCTGAACCGAAAACGAGGATCGTTGGAATCCTGACTTGGGACGCTAGTCCTCAGGTTTCCCGGACCCCGAATAAAGCACCGCATAAACTGACACTCTGTTGGTTTGTGTCTTGACTACGGGCAACAATAGCACAATGGAGTCCTAGGTCCTTCATAGTTGCCAAATTAAATTGTATTAAACTTAGGATTGCAACATTCAATTACTACATTCATAACGGGCGAAGTCTGGGTTTTTTGGGTTTTTGTTTTTTGTTTTTTTTTTTTCCTGGGTCTCGTAACTTCTTAATATACTTCTGATGTAACTGTTCACAATCTTTTGGTACTTAGTAGAGGTCCATGTCCTCGTTCCTCAAGCCATTCTTCAACAAACCCTTTATCTTTTTTGTACAATCATAATATTGGCAGCTTTGGCAAATAACTTCTTGAGTATCGCTAACATACAACTAAAACACATCAAAGTTATCAATATAATACAAAGTACGAGCAAACCAGTCTTACATAAACTTTGAAGCCATCCGGTGAGGCTAAACCAATTGACTAATTCATCTATAGCAAAAAATACTACATCTTGCTTGATATTTTGAGTACGTTCTACTAGCTGTTGTATCTCCTTATGTATTGATTTAAAATGATCACTCAAACTCATACAACACATACCACCGAAATCTTCACAACCATGGCCATGAACTAAAACCAAAAAATCAATAGCAGCTCTATTCTCTAATACTGCATGTTGTACAGAGGACAAGTCTTCAGCTAATTCAGATAGTACTTTGCTAGTATCACTAGCATGCTTTACTACCCAACAACTCAACTTCTCCAGGTTCCGATGTGCATGAGCGGCAGCTGCTCCCGGCAAAAAGATAGAAGTGACAATCACCTGCCATTTGGACCAAAGGTTAACATCGTCATCACATCCCTGCACTAGTATTTGGGCCAGGCCTCGCTTCCACCGCACACGATGGGTACTGTTTGGGTGTGCGTGAGGCATAGCTAAGCTCAGTTGACCAATGGTGCAAGGCCCTCCAATGGGATGGGATGGTATACCTGACCATGCCCTATCTTCGCAAATTAAAAGGTACCCTGATGGTAATTTCCTAGGAAGCTGTGTCCCAGGCAATGGGTTAGTAGCACCACGGAGGGTGTAGTTGCACCATTGGCTGAAATTGCCAATTGGGAAAACGTTGGTAGTAGCACATTGTCTCCCCATGACTTCTGTGCAATCAGTGGACAAGCTACTCATCCGGAGACAATAAGTGGCATTTAGAGAGTCTACAAGGCTTAATTCTTGGGGATCGGGCCCAACAGGCAGACGACTAACCCAAGTGTCGTAGTCACTTAAGCACGCAACTAGACTGACCTTGGTGGAACATAGACTCTTGGTGTGAAATTGCACTTGTGTGTGGTTCATTGCTGCTTGAAACATTGGCCACGTCTCTTCTGAGGCTGGTACACCAACTAAATACATAATAAAAGGCAATTGGGGGGTCGCTAGACTGACACAAAAAGAAGTGGTGTTAAGCTGCGGCGCAAGGGTAACCCAGACATTCTGTCGGGGGTCGAAGTTCGGTAAGGCAAAACAATCAAAGTTTAAAATGACAATGAAACCTATGATGAAGTCAACACCGCAGCAATAGTAACATGAACATATTTAAGCCTTCCAAATTCTGGTACATGAGTGACATCCATTTGCCATCTTTCATTTGGACCAAGATCTCGGGGATTAACTCTGAGGCCGAGACCAAGTCCCTTTTGGTTACACTGTGGGCAGGCTTTTACAATGCCTCTGGCCTCGTCCATGGAAATCTGGAAGTGACGGTGCAGTCCTCTGGCATTCTGGTGGAAGGTAGCATGCGCATTTCTCGCCTTAGTAAATTCGTCCATGGGTACAGATAGCGAAACCAATCTGTCTGCTCGAGCATTGCCTTCTCCTAGGCCGTCAGACCATTGATGACTCCGAATATGAATGATAGCATAAGGTTGATCTCTCTGTTGGATGGCAGTCCGCAGCTGACGAAATAAGTCATTTAATCGCCAGTTTGCGATGTCTTTGAGATAGGCATCCTCAATTCGCTGTATAACTCCCACAGCATATAGGGAATCTGAGACAACATTAAGACGTACATTCAGCCAGCGTGAAAAGGCGTAAACAATGGCTGCCAACTCTAGAGTCTGTAGGGTATCGTCCTCTTGTGAGGACAGGAGTTCATGGCACCATTGCTCTTTGTATTGCCACGTCACTGCGGCTGGTTGTGAACGTTTTCCTGCATTGGTAAAAACCGTGCATCTTGAAGGGGTTCCTCAGATCGTTTTGGAGCAGGAATCCATTCATGCAGGGACATCCGCTTTAACACAGTAGATCGCAACAGGGAAAGATCAATGGTTTGCGGTGCTTCTAGGAGACTTGGCTGTAGGTCTGGAGAGTGCTGCAAATACCAGTCCAACTCTCCTTGCTTCATTGGAAGATAAATTGTGCTAGGTTCATCTCCAGTAATTTGTATAATACGGGTTCGGCCTTAACAAATTAAAAGGGCCAATACCTCAATCTTTGTTTGGATTGTAGTTTTTGGCTGTAGTGGTCCGAAGATCCATTCTAACACACGAATATCAGCAGACCCAGTCTCCCCCTTTTTCTTTTTGGACTGCGTGAGAGCTCCAAGTAAATGTTGTTTACCCGTAAGGATGGTTAGGTCTATGGGTAAGTTTACATCACGGCGACCCACGGAGCGCTGAGATATTGTCAGGCCAATTTCAGTTATGGCCTGTTGTTGAGCTGTTGAAAGGGTAACGGGGGAGGCAGGTTCGGTGCCTTTAAGAAATGGTCGTAACAGTTCTAGGTGATCGTTTGTTATACCGATGACAGGGTGCAACCATTGAACATCACCTAAGAATCGTTGTACATCATGTAAGGTGTTAAGAGTCAAATGGAGAGCAGTTTTTTGAGGTCTAACTTGTGACTCAGTAATATGCCATCCTAGGTACTTCCATGGTGGTGTACGTTGTATCTTTTCAGGTGCTATTTGGAGTCCCTGGTGACTTAGCTGTTGTGTTAAAAAGTGCTCCTGCTGCTCAGTAAACGGGTCTTGCTGTGCTATTAGGATGTCATCCATGTAATGATAAATTAAGGCATCTGGCCATGCTTGCCGTACTGGCAATAATGCTGCATCTACAAACAGTTGACACAAAGTTGGGCTGTTTTCCATGCCCTGTGGGAGCACTACCCACTCAAATCGTGAAGCAGGGGCTTCTCTGTTGAGGGCTGGGAGTGTAAATGCAAATCGCTTTGTGTCTTGTGGGTGTATGCGTATGGTGAAGAAGCAGTCTTTAAAGTCTACTGTAAGTAGATGCCAACGCTCTGGAAGCATCGCGGGGTTAGACATTCCGGGCTGAAGAGCTCCCATTGCTTCCATGTGGGAATTAACTGCACGTAGATCATGTAGTAAACGGTACCTGCCAGACTTCTTTTTAATTACGAAGATTGGAGTATTCCAAGGGCTAGTTGATGGTTGTATGTGCCCTTGCTCTAACTGTTCTTGTACTAAGACGTGTGCTTGTCTGAGGCTTTCTCGCTTCAGCGGCCACTGCTCGATCCATATTGGCTGTGATGATAACCATGTCAATGGGATCGGGAAAGCCCAAGGAGTGACCACTAATAAAAATGGTCTCTTGTGATCAGGCGTGCCCTGATCTGACATAGTACGTCTCTGCCAACGAGGGCCTGTACGTTTGTAGGCAATGGCATGATGGTGATGAATAGAGTGCATGTACGGTTATCAAGGGTAAGACAAATCTTTTGTGTGCTTCGTTTTACCTGGGCTGCGCCTCCTACCCCTTCAACTCCAGACATCATTGGGGCAGCTGGCCAGTGACGAGGCCACAGCTTTTCATCCACGATAGTGATGTCTGCTCCTGTGTCCAGTAGAGCTGTAAAGTGACACTGGTCCTGCTGATGTTCTAATAATATTGGTGCTTTGGGGCGTTCATCCATTGGGACGCATAATAAGGCCATTTGTCCTGTAGACCCAAACGCTGCTGTTCGGCGGGGAACTGTCGAAGAGACGGCTGCTGCATCAGTTAATTGTTGTGCCAGGACTAGCTGAGCAATTCGAGTTCTTTTTGGAATTACCATAGGTGGTGTCCAAGTCATAGCTACAATACAAATTTCTCCAGTATAGTCACTGTCTCTTACTCCTGGCAAGACAAACAAACCCTTAAGTCCAGCAGACGATCATCCTAATAAAAGGGGTCCACATGGTTTTTCTTGATATTTCACTGGATCGGTGATACCCGTAGGGATCTTTTGGGGCTTGATGTCACTGCGGGTCACATCTACTGCGGTTGCCAGGTCCAGCCCGAGGCTTCCACTGGTTGCTGGATGGAGGGAGGTGGGTGGCTGGAGTTGTTGTTGAAGGGAAGAGGAAATTGGCTGGTTGTCAAAGGGAGGTAGTAGAGATGGCTGGTTGCTGAAAGGAAGTGCGGGTGGATGATTGCTGGAGGTAGGTGGGGGTAGGTGATTGCTGGAAGGGAGAGGGAGTGGAAGTGGCTGGTTGCTGTTGTTCGAAAGGGTCCACACTAGAGCCGCAGTTGGGGTCTTTGTGCCGCGGCTTCTCGCGCTCCTCGATCCGTTTCCCTGGTATCTGCAGACTTCGGTAGCATAAGTGTTCGTATTACAGTGTTGACACCAGACTGTGGCTTTGTGACAATGCCTTCGAAGATGTCCAGTGTGTCCACAGCGAAAACATTTGTCAGTTGATCGTTGCGGCTGTCTGGCGTCGGCAGGACGTAACGGGACTAGGGCTGCAAAGGCTTGCTTCTTGATTGCGAGAGCTTGCTGGTTGGCTTGCTGTTGGGCTAAAAAGGCTTGTTATTGGGCTGAAAGAGCTTGCTGCTGGGCTTGCACCATACCTTTCCCTACATCTTGTATTGCCTCAATTAACATTGCCTGAGTCCCTACTGGTACTTTAGCTAACCGTTCCAGCATCTCCTCAATTGATGCTTCCGATGGCATGAAGGAAATTATATTTTTCGTGGTGGTATTGCTGTTCTCTAAGACACACTGACGGAGCAATGTAGTTTTCATTTGATCTGGTACACAAGCCTGATTAATGGCATCAGTGAGTTTATCTACAAACTGTGAGAACGGCTCATCTCTGCCTTGCTTAATTGACATAGAAGATTGGACAACTGGTGTAGTTCTAACTTTACTCATAGCTTCCCTTGCAAGTCTCATGGACTCTCTTATTATATGTTGGCCTAATCTTGCTTGTGCCTCAAAATTAGCATATTGTCCACAACCCATAAGTTGATTTATTGTTATCCCATACAGGGGGTCATTTTGTTCTCTAGGAATTTCTATGAATCTGTGACATAATGTTTGCCAGTGGGCTTGCCAATAACAGTAAAGCTGATTGAGGCATGATCATTCTCATAATTCCTTTTATGTCCTCTGGGAGCAACAGTCCTGAGCCCCAGATATAACTTATCATTTGCTTGACTGGTTCACCATGCAACCCATATTCATTTACGGTGGCTCTTAGTTATGTTAGCAATTTCCAATTTAAAGAGTGATACTCCAATTCCACATTTCCCTGATTAGCTTTTGTATATATGATTGGGAAAACTTGTGGCAGGGTATCTAAAACTGAGGATAAATCATAATCTTTATTTTTAAGGGCCTCCTCATGCATTTGCGACCAATTAATCGTTAAGATGCGGTAGTGCCGTGCTGCAGGCTTTTATGTCTGAAAAGCGGCTGCTTGCGGCAGGGAGGAAGGGGGTTGGGGAGGGCTGGTCGGAGGAGGGAGAGGGGGGAGGGGGAGGAGGAGGGGTGCTGCGGACCGGGAACGTCCCAGTCGGATGACGTACGGAGTGGGGGTGGGGCCGAAGGCGGGGCACAATGGAGGTCGGGACCAGCCCGGGAGCCACCCTCGCCGGATGACGCGGAACACAGGGTTTCCGGACTCTGGTTCAGTCCGCTTCCGACGCTGCAAGTGGTCACTTCCGTCCCGTCCTTACATCCCGAGCCACGTGGCTCAAGATGGCTGGCACAGGCCACGTCAGAGGGTGGTGGGGGAGGGGGGGAGGGGCAGCGGGTTGCATTGGAACTTCACTGGAATTTTGAGCAAGCTATACAATTATTTCATCTCCCGTTGGGGGACAGGGATCGTAATCAACCCCTAACTGATGCAAATCTGGTATCGGCTGCCCTTTTAAGGTTGCCGAAGCTACAGCGGTGATTTTCTTCTCTGTCTGATAACGGTGCAAGCAAGTAATCACTGTATGCCATGGTTTCATTAACTTATGAGCTGTCTTATCCTCTTCTATTACCTTATAACACAAAATATCTCCTAAGCTTTTCTATTCTTTCTCATCAGATAAGTTAGCAGGGTCAGTAAAAAACTGATATGTGCGAGCTAAGTCTTTTACGGCATGTTTCTTTAAGAAACTAATAAAAAAGTCTAGAATAGAATAGAAATAGAATAGAAAGTCTAGGGCTACTTCGTTCTCCATTTTCTGCGCGCTTAACTATCCCTTTATTATTTTGGTGCAGCCTTAATCCGAGCCTTTTACGGCTTTTTATACGAGCCTTTTGCGGGCTTTTACGACTTTTTATGACTAAGAACTGGTAGGCCTTTCCCAGCAGGGAACGAACTCGTTCATTTTTCTTTCAGTTGCGATTCGCCTCTCTACGCCTGCGTCGAGAGGAATTTATTGCCCTCCAAGACGTTGCTTTTTGCTGCTTTCCTGTAACCCCCCTTTTCAAGCCAGGTATTTGATCTCAGTGGTTTTACCTGCCGAGCTGTGATTGGTGCTATCGATGGTTCGAAACTTTTCAGACTTTTCAAGGCTCTTCAGACTTTCTGATTGTTCAGGGCCTTTGCACAGTTCGGGCGCCAGTTGCGGGAGCGGTGAAGAAAATGCGCGCAACCAATATGGTTGATAAACGAACTTCCGCTTTATTGCACAGCAACTTTCGCTTATATAGTGCTTCTGTGACCACGCCCCCACCACCATATAGCAACATAACGTTTTATTGGACATCCGGTGTGTTTACCTGTAGCACAGCGAATCCCTGGTGCAGGTAGCACCGGAGTATGGGCCGATCTAATTGGCCCCCCAAACATGGGGCTGGGCATAGTAAAGGGGTCACACCTCCTATCGCTTTGAGAACATTCAGGAATACTCTCCAACATTCTCCAACCCTCTAACATTCTACAACAGTCTTTAGTAACAGGACCAGTCATACAGAAGAAATCCAACTCCCTCAGCTGGGTGACAGGGACCAGGCACAGAATAGACCTCCCCACAATCCAGGAGGAGATGGTCAGTGACCTGCTGCACCATAGAGATGTGCACAGATCTATGGGGCTGGATGGGAAGCATCCACGTGTGCTGAAAGAAATGGCATGGGTGCTCACCAAGACAATTTTCATCACTGATCAGCAGTCCTGCCTGACTGGACGGGTATCAACAGACTGGAAGTCAGCCAATGTGACACTCAGGTATAAGAAGGGATGGAAGGAAAATCTGCAAGTTTGACGCCAGTCCATGGGAAACTGATGGAGCAGTTCATCCTAAGTCCCATTATGGGGTAAAATCAGGAAAATAGGTTGATCGGGCCCAGTCAGCACGGCTTCATGAAGGGAAAGTCCTGTTTGACAAACCTGACCTCATTCTATGCAAGGGTGATTCTCTTCACGGATCAAGGAAAGGCTGTAGATATGGTCTACCTTGACTTCACTAAGGCATTTGACTGAGTTTCCCCCAGCATTCTCCTGGAGAAGCTGGCTGCTCATGGCTTAGATGGGCATGTGCTTTGCTGGGTTCAAAACTGGTTGGATGGCCGTGCCCAAAGATTTGTGGTCAATGCAGTTAAATCCATCTGGCGGGCGGTCACGAGTGGTGTCCCCTAGGGCTCAGTGCTGGGGCTGCTCCTGTTGAACATCTTTATCAACGACCTAGATGAGGGGATATGCGGGAGCGGCAAAGAAAATGCGCGCAACCAATATGGTTGATAAAAGAACTTCTGGTTTATTGCGCAGCAACTTTCGCTTATATAGTGCTTCCGTGACCACGCCCCCGCCACCAACATAACCTTTTATTGGACACCCGGTGTGTTTACCTGTAGCACAGTGAATCCCTGGTGCAGGTAGCACCGGAGTATGGGCCAATCTAATTGGCCTCCCAAACATGGGGTTGGGCATAGTAAAGGGGTCGCACCCCCTATCTCTTCGAGAATATTCAGGAATATTCTCCAACATTCTCCAAACCTCTCTAACATTCCACAACAGGGATAGAATTCACCCTTAGTAAATCCACACTGAGCTGGGTGGAAGTGTTGATGTGCCTGAGGGTAGGGAGGCTCTGCAGAGGGATCTGGACAGGCTTGATGGATGGGCCAAGGCCAACTGCACTACAGCCTTGGGGAGGAGTGACTGGAGAGCTGCCCAGCAGAGACGGAGCTGGGGGTGCTGATTGACAGCTGGCTGAACATGAGCCAGCAGTGTGCCCAGGTGTCCAAGAAGGCCACCACCATCCTGGCCTGATTCAGGAAGAGTGTGACCAGCAGGGCCAGGGAGGTGATCTTACCCTTGTCCTCAGCCTTGGTGAGGCTGCACCTCGAGCACTGTGTGCACTTTTGGGCACCACAAGATAGGAAGGACATAGAGGTGCTGGAGAGGGTGCAGAGAAGGGGAAATTAGCTAATCAGCAGTCTGGATCAGTGGTTTGAAGAGTGGCTCATTAGGTGGGTGGTTGTTAGCAAAGACACCTGCAGAGGACGAGTAAATATGAGACAGGAGATCATGGGTACCAGCACCCACTTGGAGCAGACACGAGGAAGGTGTTCATCTCGGGGAGGTACACAGCCCACTGCGGATGTCCACATGGACCTCTTTTCATGTGGGCTGGGTAGGGGCTCTCCTGCTTAGCTCGTGGAGACATGGCTACAGCAACTGCCACATAAGCACACTGTGAAAGGTGTTGGCCTCTTCCTTCAGTGTATCATCAAGGGGATAGAAGGACCAGCAAAGGCTGAGAGTGTGAGCCCACGAGTGGAGACCTCACTATGATGTGCTTCAAACTCATCTCGTGGATAGAGCTGGGGTGGTCCTGGCCTCAACTACAGTGCTGGAAATCAGCTGCTCTCAAAGCACTGCCGAAATGGTCTAAACTGCCCTGAGGTATCCATCACATACCCACTGTCACCAGGCAGGGTTTGCCTCTGAGTCCTTGTAAGGGACTTGGTGGAGGAACCCTCTCCACTGGACCCTCGGACCCTCTTAGGTCAGTCCACAGGGAGCAGGCGCCTGAGCACAGTGTTCATCACTGATCCATTATATTTGCTGACAAAATTCTGCTGAAGGTAAATGTAAGCAATGTTTCCTTATGGTATAGAGGTCATTGCTGCAGAGCCAGGAATATGAAATATCTTCCAAATGGACATTATTTACTATCTGCTCATATGATTTTTCATTTCATTGTGCTTTATTCTGATGTTTTGTAATTCAGTGTTATGCTACACCCTCAGTAGTTGTCTGATGAATTAAGAGATGACCACAAGTAACTGGTTTTTGTCCTTAACCTCTTTTCACATTCCCTAGTAAAGAAACAAAGGACCCTGTGAGCCAACTCCTTTCCAGCAGTGGGAAAAATGCCTTTAACTTCAAAAACCCGCTCAATCTTTGTTCTTTACTGTTAACCGGCCACCAACTGGATGCAGCAGCGTTCACCACCACTCAAGTTAGCAGGGTCAGTAAAAAACTGATATGTGCGGCCGTCTGCTACAAGCGCCGCCGGATCTTTTTTAAAATCCACATCTTTTATGGCACGTTCCTGTAAGAAACTAATAAAAAAGGTCTAGAATAGAATAGAAATAGAATAGAGAGTCTAGGGCTACTTCGTTCTCTATTTTCTGCGCGCTTAACTATCCCTTTATTATTTTGGTGCAACCTTAATCCGAGCCTTTATGGGCTTTTTGTACGAGCCTTTTGTGGGCTTTTTACAACTTTTTAAACTAAAAACCGGTAGCCCTTCCCCTTCTGTCACGGTTTAACACTGGCCCGGCAATTAAACCAAGTAACAGACGCTCTCTATTAATCTCTCTCTCCTCCCTTATAAGAAAGGAGAGAGAATAAGGGAGAGAGACTTATGGGTTGGAAACTAAACTACACAACTTTAATGAAACAGTAATGATAAATAGGAAAAATTAACAAATATATACAAATATACAAGAAAATGGATACCACATTCCTCCCCCCTTTCCCCCAATAGCTCTCACGTCACCACCGAGCCTGCAGGGCAGCTCTGGGAAAGTTCAGGCTGGACTCCTGGAGTCGGCAGCAGTTGGGAACTGGAGGCAGGAACACAGATATGGGCTGGCATGGATCAGGAGCACAGGCAGGCAAACGGAAGGGATCCTTCCAGGATGCCGGGTGAAGGAAGGGAAGCAGGAAGGGCAGGCAGCCGGAAGCTGGAAGCAGGAAATCTGGCTTGGCCCTCGTGATCCCTCAAATTTATACTGAGGATGACGTATATGGGATGGAATACTCTGTTTGGTCAATTCTGGCATCTATCTTGTCTGTTCCTCCCCAAAGGAGGGATGCAGGTGGGACCTCTTTATGTTTTCTTCAGAGCTGAGCAGTGTCCTTGGCTCTGCATACCAGTCTCTAGCAGTAACTATAAACATCAAGTGTTATCAGTCCTAGAAACACACACTGTCTGAGAAACTTGCTCTTAATTTCAGCAAGTGCAACTACTTACAAGACACTTAGCTAAAAGCAAAAGTACAAGACAGAAAATCACCTTTATCCTGGCCCAAACCAGGACATTCCATCCCTTATTCCATACCATTTGCGTCATGCTCCAGTCATTACTATCTCTTATCCCTAAACATAACTATACACAAATTATTACTACCTCTCTGTGCTAAAATTCACTAAGTAATGAGTCTATGATTGCTGATGCTCATCTATTGTAGCAGATTCACAAAAGAAGGAGAAATTTTCACAGTTCATGTCCATGGTCCACAAGTTGCAGGTTGCAGATGTTAACTTCAAGGAAGTTACTGGGTGCCAGCCGATGGATCTAGTTCTGATTTCACCATCACAAAATCATCCTGAAAAACACTCATAGAACACTGTTAGTTTGTGCAACAACTCACATAACAGTAGTTAAGGTGGGATACAAGTTCATGACTCCCAAAGAGTCCATGCATTACTGATTAAGCTAGACAAGCAGAAATTAGGAATTCTCACCTAGTGTTAGATTCCCTTGTGGTACACATTGTACTTCTCCATCTTTCATCATCACCCACCAAGTGTGTCCAGGCCCTTGAGCGAAAGCAACCCCACGAATGGGTTTGCCTTTGCCAGAGGCAGGATAAACCCAAACTGTTTTCCCTAGCAGATTCTTTTCATGCACCACAGGCACTTTGTCCCCATCTACTGTGTGTAGAAGATCTGACTGAGCAGGACCAGCTCGATTGATGGAACCCCTGGTGTTAACTAACCAGGTAGCTTTTGCCAAGTGCTTGTCCCAGTTTTTAAAAGTTCCACCACCCATTGCCTTTAAGGTAGTTTTTAACAGTCCATTGTACCTTTCAATTTTACCTGAGGCTGGTGCATGATAGGGAATATGGTATATCCACTCAATACCATGTTCTTTGGCCCAGTTATTTATAAGACTATTTTTGAAATGAGTTCCATTATCTGACTCAATTCTTTCTGGTGTACCATGTCTCCACAAGACTTGTTTCTCTAGGCCCAGGATAGTGTTCCGGGCTGTGGCATGAGGCACAGGATATGTTTCCAGCCATCCTGTACTTGCCTCCACCATTGTAAGCACGTAGCGCTTACCCTGGCAGGTTTGAGGCAGTGTGATGTAATCGACTTGCCAGGCCTCCCCATACCTATATTTTGACCACCTCCCTTCATACCACAGAGGTTTCAACCTTTTAGCTTGCTTAATTGCAGCACATACGTCACAGTCGTGGATAACCTGCGCAATAGCGTCCAAAGATAAATCCACCCCTCGGTCACGAGCCCATGGATATGTTCCATCCCTGCCTTGATGACCTGAAGCATTGTGGGCCCATTTGGCTAAAAACAGTTCACCTTTATGGTCCCAGTCCAGATATATTTGGAACACTTGAGCAGCTTCATATGCTCGTTGGTTGTATTGATGTTCCTCAGTAGCTCGATATGAAGGTACGTGGGCATCTACATGACGCACTTTTACATCAAGTTTCTCTAACCTAGCAGCAATGTCTTTCCACAGTTCAGCAGCCCAGATAGGTTTATCTCTACGTTGCCAGTTGTTTTGTTTCCACTGCTTTAACCAACCCCATAAGGCATTTGCTACCATCCATGAGTCAGTATAGAGATAAAGTCTCGGCCACTTTTCTTGTTCAGCAATGTTCAAAGCCAATTGGATGGCTTTTACCTCTGCGTATTGACTTGATTCACCATCTCCTTCATCTTTTTTTGCAACTAGTCGTGTAGGATTCCATACAGCAGCTTTCCACCTTTGATGGCCTCCTACCAGTCGACAGGATCCATCAGTGAAAAGAGCATATTGTTTTTCATTCTCTGGTAACTGGTCGTATGGTGGGGCTTCTTCAGCCCGTTTTACCACTTTTTCTGGTGGCATTCCAAAGTGTCTGCCTTCTGGCCAATGTGTTATTGCTTCTACAATTCCTGGACGATCAAGTCTTCCTATCCTAGCTCTCTGTGAAAGAGTAAAGCAATCCATTTACTCCAGGTAGCATCGGTAGCATGATGGGAAGATTCTCTACCTGTGTACATAAAACCCAGTACAGGTAATCGTGGCACCAGGAGGAGCTGTGCTTCAGTACCAATCACTTCTGAAGCAGCTCTAACTCCTTCGTATGCGGCCAGTATCTCTTTTTCAGTGGCTGTGTAGTTGGCTTCGGAGCCTTTGTAGTTTCGACCCCAAAATCCAAGGGGTCGGCCTCGAGTCTCTCCTGGAGCTTTCTGCCAGAGGCTCCATGTAGGACCATCACCTCCATCTCCGGTGTAAAGAACATTTTTAATGTCTGGCCCTGTTCGAATTGGTCCAAGGGCCATTGCCTGCACAATCTCCTGTTTAATACTCCCAAAAGCAGCTTGTTGTTCTGAGCCCCATTTAAAGTCTTTCTTCTTCCGAGTAACCTCATAAAGAGGTTTCACAATCTGATTATAAAGAGGAATATGCATCCTCCAAAACCCAACAGTTCCTAAGAAGGACTGAGTTTCCTTTTTGGTAGTTGGTGGGGCCATAGCTGTTATTTTGTTAATCACGTCCATTGGGATGTGGCGACGTCCATCTTGCCACTTAACTCCCAGAAACTGGATCTCTTGTGCAGGTCCCTTGACCTTGCTTCTTTTGATAGCAAAACCAGCCTCTAGAAGGATTTCAATTATCTTCTTACCTTTCTCGTAGACTTCCTTTGCTGTGTCACCCCACACAATGATGTCATCGATGTACTGTAGATGTTCTGGAGCTCCACCCTTTTCCAAGGTATCATGGATCAGTCCATGGCAGATGGGAGGACTGTGTTTCCACCCCTGGGGCAGTCGATTCCAAGTGTACTGGATACCTCTCCAGGTGAGAGCAAACTGTGCCCTGCATTCTGGTGCTAAAGGAATAGCAAAAAATGCATTAGCAATGTCAATAGTAGCATACCACCTGGCTGCCTTTGACTCCAGCTCATACTGAAGTTCTAGCATGTCTGGCACAGCAGCACTTAGTGGTGGAGTAACCTCATTCAGGGCACGATAGTCCACTGTCAGCCTCCACTCTCCATTAGGCTTTCTCACTGGCCATACAGGACTGTTGAAGGGTGAGTGAGTCTTGCTGATCACTCCTTGGCTCTCTAGTTGCCGGATCAGCTTGTGAATGGGGATCACAGCATCTCTGTTGACACGATACTGTCTTCGATGCACTACTGAAATAGCAGTTGGCACCCGCTGGTTTATAGTTCTCAGCAAACCCACTATAAAGGATTTGTCTGGCATTAGTGTGCACTGTGCACCAGTGTCCACCAAGGCTTTATACTTTTGTGGCTCTAATGTGCCAGGCCATCGAATCCACACAATCCAATAAATTCGGTTGTCCCTCTCCTCCACCTGGCTGGAGGCAGGGCACCTCTAAGCTTGAGCACATACAACATTGTCAGTATGTGCATTACTGGAGTTTGCATCCCCAGTACTCACACCTGATGTACAGGGATCTTGAGTCACCAGCATATTTGAATTGAGTAACTCCACACTGGAGACTTGAGCAGCCATCTTTTTAGAAGGACCTCCATTTGTCTTCATCTTTGTCAGCAACTTACATACTTGCTCCTCTAGGACAGCAGTAGGTTTCTGATCCCACTTTGTCATGTCCTCTCCATACTCACACAGGAGTGCCCATAGGATTCCTCTTACTGAATTCTGTTTCTCTCGATTCCGTCTCATAGGAGGGCGTCTCTTCTTAATGGCTGCAGTGTGGGGTCCTCCGTCTGTCTGAGGAAAAAGGGGTGAATGCAATTTCTCAGATGTTCTCTTTATAGCTGAGACCCAGGCCCGACGAGGGGCTGTGACAGCATCTTCACACTCTCGTACTGTTTTAATCACATCACCCACAGTTGCATCCACATCTGCAGGAACCCATAGCATTACTGAGAGTGTATGGTTAAAAGGTGGTGGTGCAGCATGCACAAACCTTTGCATCATAGGTCTAGGGCACGGTACGTGATAAGGATCTTCAATGTCATCAGCATTATAGATCACGTCTCGTACAGCCAATTCCTCCAGATACTTGAGAGCTTTTCCAAGCGTGGGTGCTTTGACCTGTGGGCAGTCTATTTCCTCTTTATAGGGATATCTCTCCCTTACAGCTGCCAAGAGTCGTTTCCATAGGCTGGTGGTTCTAACCTTTTCCCCAAATGCCGGATCAATACCTGCATCTCTGGCCAGGGATCCCAACTGTCTGGCTTCCTTCTGATTTAATGTTATGGTAGCAGCCCCATCCGTCCAGCATCGGAGTAACCAAGAGAGAAGTGGTTCACCTGAAAATCGGCTATAGTCTTTTCTCAGAGTACGCAAGTCTCTCATGGAATAGGACTGAACAGATTCTGAGTCTGAGTCCTCAGCTGACTCTGCTTTAGAGTCTCTTCTAGCTGCTCTACGAGGAGAGGCAGTGTCCTCTATTTCCTCTATCACCTGGTCGTCTTGTTCAGACTTGGAAGGGTTAAGGCTCATTTGTGATTTCCATTGTTTCACTTTTCTCCTAGTTACAGGGTCAACAAGTAACTGTGTGGGCTGAGGGGGAGAGGCTGTGGTATCTGCATCAGTAGCCGCAGCAGGGCTCGTTTTCTGAGCAGCAGCAGTGTCTGTGGGGGTAGAGACAGGAGCTGCAGCTGTAGCAGAAACACTGGCGATGCTGGCCGGCCTTATCTGAGTTGTGCCCTTGTGTGAGGGGGGGCGAGAAGCAGCAGGAGTGGGGGTGCTCTCTTTATGAGGTGTGCTCGTTCCCCTAGTTGTAGTTGTCTTATTCCTCACCAACATATGATAGCACATGAAAATATTGACAGACACCTGAACAACAATGGCTGCAAGAATCAGGAGGCTCAAAACTATAACAAGCATAATGCCATTTTGACAAGAATCCACTGAACTCAGCCCAAGAGAGGAATATTTCCTCAAAAGAGGGCTGAAAATGTAATTACTAACAAAGTTCTTAATCCTTGTATGAAACACCACTGTACCATGCACCATGATATACATCAATATTGAGGACCATATTGCAACGATGGTTCTAAAACAGCTCTTACGAAAGAAAAACCACATATTAACAGCAATTCCAGCTGCAAATAAACAGATTGCATACTCTAAGTACCAAAGGTATGGCATGATTGGTTTAATCTCCAACCCTGTGAAATTTCCAAAGGAAAAGGTCTGATTCCCACTCAACGAAGCCATTCTTCGACTGGAGTTGGAACTAAAACTATTCAGGCAAATTAGTCAAAATTTGAACTGGACTCGAGCCAATTAGCTCGGGCCCCACGTTGGGCGCCAATAAATCTGTCACGGTTTAACACTGGCCCGGCAATTAAACCGAGTAACAGACGCTCTCTATTAATCTCTCTCTCCTCCCTTATAAGAAAGGAGAGAGAATAAGGGAGAGAGACTTATGGGTTGGAAACTAAACTACACAACTTTAATGAAACAGTAATGATAAATAGGAAAAATTAACAAATATATACAAATATACAAGAAAATGGATACCACATTCCTCCCCCCTTTCCCCCAATAGCTCTCACCTCACCACCGAGGCTGCAGGGCAGCTCTGGGAAAGTTCAGGCTGGACTCCTGGAGTCGGCAGCAGTTGGGAACTGGAGGCAGGAACACACAGATATGGGCTGGCATGGATCAGGAGCACAGGCAGGCAAACGGAAGGGATCCTTCCAGGATGCCGGGTGAAGGAAGGGAAGCAGGAAGGGCAGGCAGCCGGAAGCTGGAAGCAGGAAATCTGGCTTGGCCCTCGTGATCCCTCAAATTTATACTGAGGATGACGTATATGGGATGGAATACTCTGTTTGGTCAATTCTGGCATCTATCTTGTCTGTTCCTCCCCAAAGGAGGGATGCAGGTGGGACCTCTTTATGTTTTCTTCAGAGCTGAGCAGTGTCCTTGGCTCTGCATACCAGTCTCTAGCAGTAACTATAAACATCAAGTGTTATCAGTCCTAGAAACACACACTGTCTGAGAAACTTGCTCTTAATTTCAGCAAGTGCAACTACTTACAAGACACTTAGCTAAAAGCAAAAGTACAAGACAGAAAATCACCTTTATCCTGGCCCAAACCAGGACACCTTCCCTTCTTTCAGTTGCGAATCGCCTCTCTACGCCTGCATCGAGAGGAATTTATTGCCATCCGAAACGTTGCTTTTTCGGTGTTTTCCTGGAGCCCCTGTTCCCAGCCAAGTTATTTGGTTTCAGTGGTTTTACCTGCCGAGCTGTGATTGGTGCTATCGATGGTTCGGTCCTCCACAAGGCTTCCCTAGTGAAGATCGGTCTTCCGCAGGATTTGCCTGTTGATTTCGAAACTTTTCAGACTTTTCAAGGCTCTTCAGTCTTTCTGATTGTTCAGGGCCTGTAGCATGGTTCGGGCGCCAGTTGCGGGAGCGGCAAAGAAAATGCATGCAACCAATATGGTTGATAAACGAACTTCTGGTTTATTGCACAGCAACTTTCGCTTATATAGTGCTTCCGTGACCACGCCCCCGCCACCAACATAACCTTTTATTGGACACCCGGTATGTTTACCTGTAGCACAGCAAATCCCTGGAGTATGGGCCGATCTAATTGGCCCCCCAAACATGGGGTTGGGCATAGTAAAGGGGTCCCACCCCCTATCTCTTCGAGAATATTCAGGAATATTCTCCAACATTCTCCAAACCTCTCTAACATTCCACAACAGCAATGTATCATTAGCAATGTATCATTATCTCGCATGATGAAGTAAGTCAGGATTGCTCAAAAACAAAAAGGGGGATATGTTGGGAAACTGTTTGGAAGAAAACAGACATGTGAGCAATCCTGACTATTTAGCTTTAGCTTGAGTGAGCTAAGGGCCTTGAGGCCCTTAACTGCAAGGTTACTGAAAGATGAGTATGGGCAAAAGATAAGGGAGCTGGCAGCAGAAAAGAAGAATAACAGGATAATGATGTAGCCAGCAGAAGTTTTGTGAGAACAGGATTTGTGGCCAAGATAAAGCCACCTGCAAGATATCGTTATATAAACAAGGGCTCTATATAAAGCGAGTGTGAATTGTTAATAAATGACTTCACTTTAACCATACTGGTGACTACGTGTTGTCTTTAAGACTCCGCGGATTTTCTACACAGGAGAAAGAAGAATTGCGCCAAAAAAAAAAGAAAATATTTAAAGTGGCATTTTGGTAGAATTTGGAGACTTCGTAAAAATTGACGAAGATGAGGAATCTGGAGAGCAAAATTCTGAAATTAGTGCTATCCCTAATCTGCTGTTGGAGTACCCCCCATGCACGTCTGAATATACAACAGACGATGGAGAGTATGTCTCTCCTGAAAGGCCATTTAAAAAATGGTGCATTTTGCATCCAATAGTGGTAAAAGCCGACCCTCAATTTTAAAAACAAAGCCACAGCCAAAAGCTGCCAATACCCAGACTCATCCTCCCCCTCAGGCTTCTAACCCGCCCGAGGGAGAAATGGCTGAAGACTTTTTCAATCGTAGAATCATAGAATTGGCTGGGTTGGAAGGGACCTCAGAGATCATCAAGTCCAACCCTTGATCCACTACCGCTAAGGTTACTAGACCATGGCACTGAGCACCACATCCAGTATCTTTTTAAATATCTCCAGGGATGGAGAATCCACTACTTCCTGGGGCAGCCCATTCAAATGCTGATCACCGTCTCCGTAAAGAAATTCTTTCTAATAGCCAACCTAAACCTCCCCCGGCACAACTTAAGACCATGCCCTCTTGTCTTGCTGAGAGTTGCCTGGGAAAAGAGAACAACCCCCACCTGGCTCCAACCTCCTTTCAGGTAGTTTTAGAGAGTGATGAGGTCTCCTCTGAGCCTCCTCTTCTCCAGGCTGAACAGCCCCAGCTCCCTTGCCTCCCCAATGCCCATGCCTTTTTTATCCTGGCCGCTATAATTTGGCAGGAGAAAGAAGAATTGCGCCAAAAACAAGAAAATATTGAAAGTGGCACGTTAGTAGAATTTGGAGACTCCATAAAATTTGATGAAGTTGAGAAATCTGGAGAGCAAAATTCTGAAATCAGTGCTAACCCTAATCTGCTGTTAGAGCACCCCCCATCTACGTCTGAATATACAACAGATGAAGGGGAGTACATCTCTCCTGAAAGGCCATATAAAAAGGTGCATTTTGCATCGAAAAAGGGGAAAAGCTGCCCCTCTATTTTAAAAACAAAGCCACAACCAAAAGCTGCCAACATCCAGACACACACACCCCCTCAGGCTGTTAAGCTGCCTGAGGGAGAAATGTCTGAATTATGCCATTTGGTCAGCATGTTTATAAAATCTGGGGCTAAGAGATTTGATAAATTGGAGAAAAAGGTCCATCAGGTCGCTGTAATGAGCGAGAAGGCCTCTATGCAGTCTTCCTCCCACCATGATTCTTCTTATAGTTCAGAAGATGAGACGAGACCTATAACCCATAAACATCTGCGTCCTGTGATAAGAGCAGAACATACACGTGAACTGGATACAGGACGAGAACAAGTTACCCATAAAGAATTTCCATACTCTCCTCTGGAGCTGACACAATTGAAAAGACAATTTGGCATATTACGCTTGGAAACTGATATAGATTATGTAGTAAGGGTTTCATCCTCTGGTGGAGACCACATATTATTATAAGAAAAAGAAGCCTCAGGCCACTGGGGTCCTGGAGTTATGTTAACTACTGGCAATCCCAGAGCTCCATGGTCCCTGACCCAACGAGCTGCTTATAATGTGGGCTTCCCTGACCCCATAGCAAGGGGAGAACCCCATGTATTGCAAGGGGGTCTCACCCAGCTACTGGACAATGTTCACAAAGCCAGTGTGATCCAGATGATATATGACCATGCTCTAGTAGTTAACCAGGATGATCCATTTATACTAAGGATAAGACCTGAAAGAATGGATATTCTCATCCCAGGGCTACCTGCACAACTGCAAAATCTAGCCCTACAGATCAAGGCTAGAATCAAAAATCCAAATGCAAATTTGCTATTTGGCACAGACTACACTTGTTCTGCTCTGCTTACAGAATTAGCAGAATTTGGATGCAAATATGTGGCACCCAAAGCTGATTGTACATCTGTAAAAAATCTTCAAACCCCAGAAAATAATAATGGTGATCAAAAATTTACTTATGCCGCTGCAGCTGCCATGCCTCCCCAAATTCCTCCTCACCAGCAAGAGAAATCATGGGGTGACTGGACAGTTGTAAATAGGGGAGGCAGACGGAGAAATAATAATAATCATCAGAATAGAACATCCCGAGACAGAAATAATTCACCACGGGGTGAACTGGGGCCTTTCACGAAGCTTAAAGAGGAAGCTAAGCGAAAAGGCATCCTTCCTTCACTCTTAAGTCACAATTTTATTATGGCCATCTAAAAGCCATAGTAGAGGAATTGGCCCACCAGGTCGAATTCAGGGGAAAGATCTGGAAATTCCCATAATTCGGGAAACTCAAAAAAGACCTGTCCCTGCTAGTAAAAAGAAAGCAAAAAGACATCAGAGAGAGGAGACAGGTCCTGATCCCAGTTCAGTAAATTCTACTGACCCCCTGAATAAACTGTGAGAAACCATCCCTACAAATCAAAATGATTGGTCTGAAAATAATGAACAATCAAATCCTAAAATATCCAGTCCTCCAAAAGACTGGCAAAATGTGCTAAGATTTGTCTTAAATAAAAATGGTGATTTAGAGCTGTCACGGTTTAACACCAGCCTGGCAATTAAACCGAGTAACAGATGCTCTCTATTAATCTCTCTCTCCTCCCTGATAGAGAAAGGAGAGAGAATAAGGGAGGGAGACTTATGGATTGGAAGCTAAACTACACAACTTTAATGAAACAGTAATGATAAATAGGAAAAATTACTCAGTATATACAAACATACAGGAAAATTTATGTCACGTTCCTTCCCCCCTTTTCCCCTAATAACTCTCACGTCACCAACAAGGCTGCAGGGCAGCCCTGGGAAAGTCCAGGCTGGACTCCTGGAGTTGGCAGCAGTCGAGAGCTGGAGGCAGGAACACACAGATATGGGCTGGCATGGATCAGGACCACAGGCAGACGAACTGATGAAATCCTCCCAGGATGGTGAAGGAAACAGGGAACGGGTAAAGGAAGGGAAGAAGGAAAGGCAGGAAGGGCAGAAAGACGGAAGATGGAAGCTGGCTTGGCCCTCATGATCCCTCAAATTTATATCGAATATGACGTGTATGGGATGAAATACTCTGGTCAATTCTGGCATCTATCTTGTCCGTTCCTCCCCAAAGGAGGGCTGCAGGTGGGACCTCTTTCTTCCTTCTGGAGGGTAAAATGTTCCTCAGAGCTGAGCAGTGTCCTTGGCTCTGCATACCAGTCTCTAGCAGTAACTATAAACATCAAGTGTTATCAGTCCTAGAAGCAGACACTGTCTGAGAAACTTGCTGTTCATTTCAGCAAGTGCAACTATTTACAAGAGACTTATCTGAAAGCAAAAGTACAAGACAGAAAATCACCTTTATCCTGGCCCAAACCAGGACACCTTCCTATCCTGTGGTGCCCAAAACTGCACACAGTGCTCAAGGTGCTGCCTCACCAAGGCTGAGGACAAGGGTAAGATCACCTCCCTGGCCCTGCTAGTCACACTCTTCCTGATAGAGGCCAGGATGCCATTGTCCTTCTTGGCCACCTGGGCACACTGCTGGCTCATGTTCAGCTGGCTGCCAATCAGCACCCCCAGGTCCCTCTCTGCTGGGCAGCTCTCCAGCTACTCCTCCCCAAGCCTGTAGTGCTGCTCATTTCAGTAAGTGCAACTGCTTACAAGAGACTTAATTGAAAGCAGAAGTACAAGACAGAAAATCACCTTTATCCTGGCCCAAACCAGGACAAGGGCTTACTTGTGCTGTTGGGCCAAAGTGCTACCCTGTAACATTTGTAGTAGACACAGGCGCACAGATCTCCACACTAAAATCTGATGTGGCCAAAAAATGTGGCATTAATTCTTCTCTGAAGCCAATATTCATGAGTGGTGCTTTGGGAAAGCCTGTTTTACAAAAAACTGCTAAAGTTTCCCTAAAGCTACCGGAAGACAAGAAGTTAATTCAGACCCAAATGATAGTAGACGACATTCCTTACAATCTGTTAGGAATGGACGTATTGATTGGTCGGTCCTGGAGAGACAAAACCGGCCGGTTTTGGAATTTTGGCACCCCACACTTAAAGTTAGACTGTTAAAAACTGTCCCATGCCTCCCCCAAAGCAAAATTACAAACGTTAAAGAGTATTCTATTCCCATAGCAGCAAAAGAAGGTATCAGAGAAGTAATTTCTGACCTGAAACAAAGAGGTATTATTGTCCCTTGACTTTCACCTTACAATTCCCCGATTTGGCCCATAAGAAAACCAAATGGTAAATGGAGAATGACCATAGATTATAGAAGACTGAATGCTGGGGAAATCAATCAAGGTGAAATCCAAGAATGGGAAAAATTACTAGAATGGCTTCATTGCAGAAGAGGTCATTTGGGTATTTTTGATTTTTATAAAGAAGCACAATCTCGGGGTTCGTCTATATCACGAGAACAATGTACAACAATAATTTCCTCATGTGATATGTGTAAAATTTGGTTGGGAGAACATCCTCTGACTGCTGACAATTTACATCTCAGAGATGGTAAAACATTATGGTCTACTTGGCAAACAGATTATACAGGACCCTTCCGAAAGTCAGGAAATAAACAGTATGTTATTGTAATGGTAGAAGTTATCTCTGGGTTAACCTGTGCTGAAGCTTATGCAAAAGCGAATGGGGAAAATATGGTTTCTTTCCTGAAAAAGGTATTTGGAATTTTGCCTAAACCTAGCAGTATTCAATATCAGATAATGTGTTGTGGAATGCTGGAGAGGTTTGGAGAATGTTGGAGAATATTCCTGAATATTCTCGAAGAGATAGGAGGTGTGACCCCTTTACTATGCCCAACCCCATGTTTGGGAGGCCAATTAGATCGGCCCATACTCCGGTGATAATTGCACCAGGGATTCGCTGTGCTACAGGTAAACACACCGGATGTCCAATAAAACGTTATGTTGTTATATGGTGGCGGGGGCGTGGTCACAGAAGAACTATATAAGCGAAAGTTGCTGCGCAATAAAGTCGAAGTTCGTTTATCAACCATATTGGTTGCGCGCATTTTCTTTGCTGCTCGCGGCTGGCGCTCTCTCGGGCTCCTCCCCCTCGAAGGGTGGTGCCGAGGGGGTCGCAGCAGGCATTTCCTTCGGGGGAAATGCCTCGGTCTTTCGTAATGGAGCTGCGGCGGTGGCAATTGCCACTTCTATTTCAGCTTTCCTAACAGCTAATAGATTGCAAAAGACCCGCCAGGTGTTGTCCGCACCAATAATGTCGCCGTTGGTCTCCTTATAGTGGAGACTTGCCAGCAGATTATACACCTCCCCCCAGAGGTCCCAGGCGGTCTCAGGACCCGGGTAGCGGAGGGGTTCCTGCCTTTCCGCCTGGGCTACAATCTGCTTGGCAACGGCAGCGCCGGTAGGTTTGCTTGCATAGGATCCCATCATCGGTTTTACTGATGTTGATGTCGAAGAGAAGAAAAGGTTTCTCTTACCCGAATCTTTCGGGGTATCGAACGGTCTGTGGAGAAGGGTCACTTATGGACGAAACGCTCGGGGAGACGGTTTAGACCAAAATTGGTCTCCAAATCTCCACCAAATGTTGCGAGAGACGAATCTCGCCGTGGGCGCGAGCTCAGTGCACGAGCAGAGTCAATCAAGCTAGTGTTGGTTCGGATTAGTATCAGGGAGCTAACTTCGATCAGTCAGGCTCTGGAACCTGCACCGGAACCTGCCCTGCCGATTCCAGGCATGCGCGCCTGGCACCTGCTGCCTACACACATACACCCACAAGACACAAAGCGATTTGCATTTACACTCCCAGCCCTCAACAGAGAAGCCCCTGCTTCACGATTTGAGTGGGTAGTTCTCCCACAGGGCATGGAAAACAGCCCAACTTTGTGTCAACTGTTTGTAGATGCAGCATTATTGCCAGTACGGCAAGCATGGCCAGATGCCTTAATTTATCATTACATGGATGACATCCTAATAGCACAGCAAGACCCGTTTACTGAGCAGCAGGAGCACTTTTTAACACAACAGCTAAGTCACCAGGGACTCCAAATAGCACCTGAAAAGATACAACGTACACCACCATGGAAGTACCTAGGATGGCATATTACTGAGTCACAAGTGAGACCTCAAAAAGCTGCTCTTCATTTGACTCTTAATACCCTACATGATGTACAACGATTCCTAGGTGATGTTCAATGGTTACGCCCTTTGATCGGTATAACAAACGATCACCTAGAACCGTTACGACCACTTCTTAAAGGCACCGATCCTGCCTCCCCCGCTACTCTTTCAACAGCTCAACAACAGGCCATAACTGAAATTGGCCTGACAATATCTCAGCGCTCCGTGGATCGCCGTGATGTAAACTTACCCATAGACCTAACCATCCTTACGGGTAAACAACATTTACTCGGAGCTCTCACGCAGTCCAACAAGAAAAAGAGGGAGACTAGGTCTGCTGATATCCGTGTGTTAGAATGGATCTTCACACCACTACAGCCAAAAACTACAATCCAAACAAAGATTGAGGTATTGGCCCTTCTAATTTGTAAAGGCCGAACCCGTATTATACAAATTACTGGAGATGAACCTAGCACAATTTATCTTCCAATGAAGCAAGGAGAGTTGGACTGGTATTTGCAGCACTCTCCAGCCCTACAGTCAAGTCTCCTAGAAGCACCGCAAGCCATTGATCTCTCTCCGTTGTGATCTACTGTGTTAAAGTGGATGTCCCTGCATGAATGGATTTCTGTTCCAAAACGATCTGAGAAACCCCTTCAAGATGCACTAACGGTTTTTACCGATGCAGGAAAACGTTCACAACGAGCCGCAGTGACTTGGCAAGATAAGGAGCAATGGTGCCATGAACTCCTGTCCTCACAAGAGGACGATACCCTACAGACTCTAGAGTTGGCAGCCATTGTCTACGCCTTTTCACGTTGGCTGAATGTACGTCTTAATGTTGTCTTAGATTCCCTATATGCTGTGGGAGTTGTACAGCGAATTGAGGACGCATATCTCAAAGACGTCGCAAACTGGCGATTAAATGACTTATTTCGTCAGCTGCAGACTGCCATCCAACAGAGAGATTAACCTTATGCTATCATTCATATTCGGAGTCGCCAATGGTCTGTCGGTTCAAAGACTCTATTTGTCTTGAATTATCTGTGTATATTCGGGGACCAAAAGTTAGCGCCAGCATATATTCATCGGACAATAGCCCGACAAGCTGACCCTTCAGAAGCCCCACTGTATGTGACCTACAGGGACCCCACCACGGGTATATGGCAAGGACCAGCAGAGGTTAAATATTTAGGCAAAAGTCACGTGTGTTTCCACCCTTACAGGTACCTTGTAGGTTCCCAGCAAGCGGACTCAGCCAGCACCTGCTCCACTGAATTTGAAAGCATAAGCTCAAGAGCAGGGACAGCCGCTTTAAGTGCTAAACATGTTCAAAGACAGAAACTGCCGTGTTGACTTCATCATAGGTTTCATTCTCATTTTAAACTTTGATTGTTTTGCCTTCCTGAACTTCGACCCTCGACAGAATGTCTGGGTTACCCTTGCGCGTCAGCTTAACACCACTTCCTTTTGTGCCAGTCTAGCGACACCCCAATCGCCTTTTATTATGTATTTAGTTGGTGTACCAGCCTCTGAAGAGACGTGGCCAATGTTTCAAGCAGCAATGAACCACACACAAGTGCAATTCCACACCGAGAGTCTATGTTCCACCAAGGTCAGTCTAGTTGCGTGCTTAAGTGACTACGACACTTGGGTTAGTCGTCTGCCTATTGGGCCCGATCCCCAAGAATTAAGCCTTGTAGACTCTCTAAATGCCACTTATTGTCTCTGGATGAGTAGCTTGTCCACTGATTGCACAGAAGTCATGGGGAGACAATGCGTTACTACCAATGTTTTCCCAATGGGCAATTTCAGCCAGTGGTGCAACTACACCCTCCGTGGTGCTACTAACCCATCGCCTGGGACACAGCTTCCTAGGAAATTACCAGCAGGGTACTTTTTAATTTTGCGGAGATCGGGCATGGTCAGGTATACCGTCCCATCCCATTGGAGGGCCTTGCACCATTGGTCAACTGAGCTTAGCTATGCCTCACGCACACCCGAACAGTACTCATCGTGTGCGGTAGAAGCGAGGCCTGGCCCAAATATTAGCGCAGGGATGTGATGATGATGTTAACCTTTGGTCCAGATGGCAGGTGATCGTTACTTCTATTTTTTGCCCGGAGCAACTGCCGCTCATGCACATCGGAACCTGGAGAAGTTGAGTTGTTGGGTGGTAAAGTATGCTAGTGATACCAGCAAGGTATTATCTGAATTAGCTGATGATTTATCTTCTGTACAACATGCAGTATTAGAAAATAGAGCTGCTATTGATTTTTTTTTTGTTTTTAGCTCATGGCCATGGTTGTGAAGATTTTGATGGTATGTGCGGTATGAACTTGAGTGATCACTTTAAATCGATATATAAGTAGATACAACAGTTAGTAGAACATACTCAAAATATCAAGCAAGATGTAGTATTTTTCGGTATAGATGAATTAGTCAATTGGTTTGGCCTCACCGGATGGCCTCAAGGTTTATGTAAGACTGGTTTGCTCGTACTTTGTATTATATTGATAACTTTGATGTGTTTTAGTTGTATGTTAGCGACACTTAAGAAGTTATATGCCAAAGCTGTTAATATTATGAAAAAGATAGAGGTTTTGTTGAAGAATGGTTTGAGGTGCAAGGACATGGACCTCTATTAAGTACCAAAAGTTTGTGAATAGTTACATAACAAGTATATTAAGAAGTTACGAGATCAACAAAAAAAACAAACAAACCAGACTTTGCCCCTTATGAATGTAGTACTTGAATGTTGCAATCCTAAATTTAACACAATTCGGCAACTATGAAGGTCCTAGGACTCCATTATGCTATGAGCCGGTGGGACCTGGAGACGCTTATAGGGGCCCCCCGACAACATTTCGTCGGATAAGTCTCTCCTATCCTTCTTTTGGCTCTCTGCACTAGTGGACGCCAGACCTTCCTAATATTGAACAGAGCTCTGTTAAAGAGTGTGTATGAATGATTGTATGAAACAGAGACATGTCATAAACGTGAAGTCGACTCTTACTTAAGACAAAAAATCTGTTTGATAACTTGTTAACCAATTTGTTTGATTCATTAATTGAGTGGTTTGAATAGTTTTTAGATTATTTCAAAAAGACATTACAACATTGAATGTATCAACCTGTTTGATTCATTAATTGAGTGGTTTGAGTAGTTTCTAGATTGTTTTAAAAGGGCATTATATTATTGAATGTATCCTTAAGTTTTGCACGTTTTGTTATTTGCACTATATTTGTTTGAAAATTAACACTGCAAAATTTTAAACCAAACATGGGCTTGTGCAAAAAGAAAAGGGGGCATATGTTGTGGAATGCTGGAGAGGTTTGGAGAATGTTGGAGAATATTCCTGAATATTCTCGAAGAGATAGGAGGTGCGACCCCTTTACTATGCCCAACCCCATGTTTGGGAGGCCAATTAGATCGGCCCATACTCGAGTGCTACCTGCACCAGGGATTCGCTGTGCTACAGGTAAACACACCGGGTGTCCAATAAAAAGTTATGTTGGTGGCGGGGGTGCGGCCACGGAAGCACTATATAAGCGAAAGTTGCTGCGCAGTAAACCAGAAGTTCGTTTTTCAACCATATTGGTTGCACGCATTTTCTTTGCCGCTCCCACAATAATGGTACTAATTTCACTTCCCACTTGGTCTAGCAATGGGCAAAAAGTGAAAATAGTAACTAGGCATTTCATATTCCCTATCATCCCCAGACAAACAGCACTGTTGAACAAACAAATGGGTTACTTAAAAACTAATTAGACCTCACGAAAGTAAATGGGATGAGAGACAATTATGCTAAAGAATGTGAATATCTGCAAAAGGAGAATGTGAAAAATAGGGGTTTAAAATTGTAGTTTATTGTTTTGTTGAGCGTATCTTTCAGTTTAATAATGTTTACTTGGGCTGTTTGTTTGGGGTGTATGTTTGGGCGTGCTTGTGGGGAAGAGGGGTCAGAAAAACAGGAGGGGCCGACCGCGGGGGCCCGCGAAACAGGGACGTCATGTGACCATTCTCCTCAGTAACAGAATGAAGCCCGCAAAACGTGAAACCGTTCCCCTCGGTAACGGAGCGAAGCCCGAGAAACGGGAACCAATGCTAGGGAAGCCCGGGGGATGGGAACCAATGATAAACTGATGGGAGACCGAGGGGAAGGGTTTTTTATGAAAAGTATAAAAGGGCCGGTTTTACATTATTGAAGGTGTGAGCCGGTTGCTGGAGCTGTGTCTCCCCGGCCGCCCAGCGCACTGCTTTACTTATATAGCTCTCACGTTCTCAATAAAAGTTTTACTGCTGAAACATCGAGTCAGCGTTTTTAACAAATTGGTGCCGTGACTCAGATCCTGAGACTCTGTGCTGCGGAGCTTTTCTCCTGGGTAGGCGCCCCATCCGCATTTTTACGGGTGGACCTGGGGTCCAGCTCCGTGCCATAGACCTCAGAGATCATACCGAGAAATGAGAGATATATAAGTAAAGGAATATTGTAGGATTCCCCCGTAATTCACGTGCACGAAGACTCCCAGGAGACGAGTAAGTATTAAGAGGTTCTGTCAGGTTGGGGACGGTTTTCCCTCGGTCCGGGAGAAATAGTTTCCTCCGGCCGGGGACGGATTCCTCCGGCTCCTCCAGCCGGGGACGGTTTTCCCTCGGCTTGGGAGGTTTATTTTCCTCCAGCCGGGGAAGGTTTGGCTCCTCCGGTTGAGGAGGACCGGTTCCCAAGGTGCGCCTGATTTAGATTTGAGTGAGTGAGACGTCCTGTAGGACCGGAGGGAAGTGTTTGAACTGCGTGAAAGAAGGTGCCTTGGAAGATGGGCCAAGAGAGGAGTAAGCCCATGCTGGAGGAGCCTTTCGGTATCTCAGGGGGGTGTGAATATCTTCCTGATATTCCCCCTGATAGCCCATTAGGGCACATGTTGAGATATCGGGAAGCTTCTCCCAGACAGAAGGAAAAGATGGTTTACTATTGTATGAGAGTTTGGGGAAACCAGGAAATTGAAGACGGGGTATATTGGCCAATATTTGGATCATTTGAAAATTGGGTATGCCAGGACTTAAATTTATGGGTTAACGCCCAGAAACCCTTTAGCGAAGAAGAGAGTGAATATGCTTCTGTATGGATGGCGGGAAATCACCCAGCAGGGGTGTTTGTCGTCAGAGAAGGGAGCAGGAGAAGGCGCAGGGATCCGGAGGTGTGGGAAAAAATCCGCGAAGGCTTAAAGGACGACACGCAGTCACCAATATGGTTAAAGTGAAGTCGTTTATTAACAGTGGACACTCGCTTTATATAGAGCCTTTGTTTATATAACGATATCTTGCAGGTGGCTATATCTTGGACACAAATTCTGTTCTCACAGAACTTCTGCTGGCTACCTCATTATCCTGTTATTCTTCTTTTCTACTGCCAGCTCCCTTATCTTATTCCCATAGCTCCTCTTTCAGTAACCTTGCAACTGGGTCTTAAGGCCCTTAGTTTACTCTAGCTAAAGCTAAAGAGTCAGGATTGCTCACATGTCTGTTTTCTTCCAGACAGTTTCCCAACACGGAGGAGATTGCTGCGCCACCTCCTGCATACAATAATCCTCCACCTCTGGCTACTCTGGAGGCTGAGTCCCATGAGAGTGAGCCGGAGGTACCTGGACAATCTGAGAGGAGGGTACTTACTAGAAGTCGAGCGAAAGAAAGGGGAGGTTTATATCCTTTGCGTGAAATTGCACTGAGGGGACTTCAACCAGGGACTGGGTTTGTTTCAGTACCACTCAGCCCCATGGATGTGAGGGACTTTAAAAAGGAAATGGGAACGTTGCTAGAAGACCCCCTGGGTGTGGCTGAAAGATTTGATCAATTTTTGGGAGCTAACATATATACCTGGGATGAAATGCAAGCTATCCTTAGGATCTTATTTACTATGGAAGAGAGGGAAATAATTAGGAGGGCTGGTATGCGAAACTGGGATCGAAAACACCAACAAGGTCCTGCTGCAGATGTAAAATGGCCCATGCAGAGACCTAATTGGGATAATCACAACCCAGAGCACCGGGGCCACACGATGGACCTTCGAGACATTATTATGCAAGGGATTAGGGAATCGGTTCCCAGAGGGCAGAATATTAATAAAGCTTTTAACGAGTGTCAGAAGAAAGACGAAACCCCTACCGAATGGCTAGAAAGATTAAGAAAAAGTTTGCAGCTGTACTCAGGCTTGGACCCTGATACGTCCTTAGGGCAGGCTTTGCTAAAAACCCAGTTTGTGGCAAAATCTTGGAGTGATATAAGGAAAAAGTTGGAAAAAATTGAGGACTGGCAAGATAAGGGTCTGGATGAGCTCCTGAGAGAAGCTCAAAAGGTTTATGTAAGGAGGGACGAGGAGCAACAAAAGCGGCAGGCACGGCTCTTGGTCACAGCAGTACAGAGATCAGACCTTCCCCTAGACCGAGAGGAACCGGGAACCACCCGAGGCCACCTAGGAGGAATACACCCCCTGCTGTGAATAAAGAGATAGAATGTTACTATTGCAAACAGAAGGGGCACATAAAAAGAAACTGCCGTAGAAGTCAGTGTTTTTAACAGAGAACATAAAGATGTCACAGCCAACAGATAAGGGGAAAATTATGGCTAGGGTCTGATATCGCCCTGTAACAATATAATGAAGTCAGCAAAATCAAGAAAGGTAAAAAAGTTCAAGCTTGAGGAAGACTTCTTACTTCATCCAAAGACCCCCTGACGACCCCCGGATATCTCCCCAAAAGAGGACTCCGCCTAGACTCCGCCTACACTCCTCCCAGACTCCACCTATCATGAACAGTATAATGTCACAATGTAATCCCTATGAATATGTATGTAAACCCACCTCCTTTTGAATATTCATAGAATTGTAATCAATAAAAGGTAATCCTAGAGTTTTAGATTGGTGCGTGTGAGTGGAGCGGAGACTCCCCATGCACCCAGTGCTGTTTTGCTTATTGCAATTTTATTAATTAAATTAAGCCATTAACAGAATATTGAGTCTCGGTCATTTATAACACTACCAGACAATGTTCCCATACCTGGGACCTCCTCCTCCACTTGCTGTGGCCATCACCTTTCCACTGGAGCCATTGTAATCATCATTAATTGTAACTCATTATTATTGTTATTACGCTATTAAATCATTTTTCATTGCAACCCTCGGGGATTCATTCCTTCTTCCCTTTCCCCTCCAAGGGTTTTTCCAGTGATTAAAAACTTTCTAAATGGCAAGGCTTGTCCAAAGTGGTGTGAGATTTAGGAATGATCACCTTACACCCCCTTCATCACTTCCAAGAGTTACACATTTTAATACAGAATCATCAAATGAGGAGTCATGAGGAGGGACTTGTGTCAAGGGCTTGGAGTGACCAGACAAGGGAGGAATGGTTTCAGATTTGAAGAGGGGCAATTGACTTGAGATATGAAGAAGAAATTCTTCGCTGTGAGGGAGATGAGACACTGGCCCAGGTTGCTCAGAGCACCTCTGGCTGCCCCATCCCTGGAAGTGTTCAAGGCCAGGTTGGATTTGGCGTAGAGCATCCTGGTCAAGTGGGAGATGCCCCTGCCCATGCAGGGGTTAGAACTAGATGATCTTTCAGATCTCCTCAAACACAAACCAGTCTCTGATTCATGGTTCTAAAAGAACAAAAGTGAAGGTTATGGGCTGTGTAAAATACACCCATGAGTCCCAAAGGGGGGATTTGTTATTGAAAGAAAAGGGTTAACAGCCACAGAGGTTATTCTAGGCTTATAAACTTGAAGGGCTGGTGTCATGAGGGTGAGGAGGAGGGAATGGGAGGACACACTTCCTGACCTGATCACAAAACAAAGACCTGGGAGCCTGGAGATAAGAAGCTGTTGAATCAGTGCTTTCAGGTGTAAGTCAGGAGGACAATGACCAAGGCAGCCTTTACTGCCCTGAAGGTTCTTCTTTGTCTTTGGTCTGCATAGCAAGCCCTAATGTCTTCTCCAAAGGCCTCAGGCTTTGGGGAAATATTTCCTGGCATCTTTTCTGTGCAGAACTTAATAAATCAAATATCTCTTCTCTGGGTGGGGATTGGTTTTTGAACCATCCAGGTGAAGAACCTGGATTTGGGGATCCCAAGGAACATGGAGGAAATATTTGAATCATAGAATCATAGAATCATAGAATAGGCTGGGTTGGAAGGGACCTCAGAGATCATTGAGTCCAACCCTTGATTAACTACCGCTGCAGTCACTAGACCATGGCACTGAGTGCCACATCCAGTCTCTTTTTAAATGTCTCCAGGGACGAAGAGTCCACTACCTCCCTGGGCAGCCCGTTCCAATGTCTGATCACCCTTTCCGTGAAAAAATTCTTTCTAATATCCAATCTGAACTTCCCCCGGCACAATTTAAGACCATGCCCTCTTGTCTTACTGAGAGCTGCCTGGGAAAAGAGACCAATCCCCACCTGGATCCAACCTCCTTTCAGGTAGTTGTAGAGAGCAATGAGGTCTCCCCTGAGCCTCCTCTTCTCCAGGTTGAACAGCCCCAGCTCCCTCAGCCTCTCCCCATAGGGCCTGTGCTCGAGTCCCTTCACCAGCCTGGTTGCCCTCCTTTGGACCTGTTCGAGGACCTCAATATCCTTCTTGAACTGAGGGGCCCAGAACTGAACACAGTACTCGAGGTGAGGCCTCACCAGGGCTGAGTACAGGGGCAGAATCACCTCCTTGGACCTGCTGGTCACGCTGTTCCTGATACAGGCCAGGATGCCATTGGCCTTCTTGGCTACCTGGGCACACTGCTGGCTCATGTTCAGCTTCCTGGCAATCCAGACTCCCAGGTCCCTTTCTGCCTGGCTGCTCTCCAACCACTCTGTGCCCAGCCTGTAGCGCTGCATGGGGTTGTTGTGGCCAAAGTGCAGGACCCGGCACTTGGCCTTGTTGAACCTCATCCCATTGGAATCAGCCCATCTCTCCAGTCTGTCCAGGTCCCTCTGCAGAGCCCTCCTGCCTTCCAGCTGATCGACACTCCCCCCCAGCTTGGTGTCATCTGCAAATTTGCTGATGATGGACTCAATCCCCTCATCCAAGTCGTCAATGAAGATATTAAACAGAACTGGGCCCAGCACTGATCCCTGGGGGACACCACTGGTGACCGGCCGCCAACTGGATGCAGCCCCTTCAGCACCACTCTCTGGGCCCGGCCCTCCAGCCAATTCCTAACCCAGTGCAGAGTACGCTTGTCCAAGCTGTGGGCTGCCAGCTTTCTGAGGAGAATGCTGTGGGAGACGGTGTCAAAGGCCTTGCTGAAGTCCAGATAGACCACATCCACAGCCTTCCCCTCATCCACCAGGCGGGTCACCTGATCATAAAAGGAGATCAGGTTGGTCAGACAGGACCTGCCCTTCCTAAACCCGTGCTGGCTGGGTCTAATCCCCTGTCCATCCTGCAGGTGCTGCGTGATTACACTGAGGATGATCTGTTCCATAACCCTGCCAGGCACTGAGGTCAGGCTGACAGGCCTGGAGTGAATTTGGAGTGAATCTATGGCTTCTGAGACTGAGTTTTAATTTGATCTTGAATTAAAAGGTAGTGGAAGCACAACCCCCCCAGGGGGGCATCAGGAACCAGTGGACAGGGTAGCACCGATCATACAGTCCTGATGTCATTTATTAACTGAAAGAAGTAAAAGTTATGCAAAAAGTCACATTTGGTGAAAGATCACATAAAAGGGAACAAGGTAGAGATGCAGAATAAAAATAGGGTTCACATAGCAGTGAAACAGTGAGAATTAGAGAAAAACAGGTTGTAATTTCGGAAAAAAATATCCCAAGTGGGCAACAGCCTGGCCTTGAGACAGGCCTGCAAGATACCTGCAAGACAGATGAGAGTGATGGGAAGGAGCACTCCCCACAACTCCCCACAACTTATCTTGGTCACTGCCTTGAGTGCTGGGTAGAAAATCACAGACTCACAGAAAGTTAGGGGTTGGAAGGGACCTTGAAAGATCATTGAGTCCAACCCCGCTGCCAGAGCAGGATCACCTAGGAACAATTCCTGGTGGGTTTTGAATGTCCCCAGAGAAGGAGACTTCACGACCTCCCTGAACAGCCTGTGCCAGTGCTCTGTCACCCTCACAGCAAAAAAATTTTCTCCTTGTGTTTATATGAAACCTCCTATGCTCAAGCTTCTGTCTGTTGCCTCTTGTCCTATCATTGGGCATAACGGAGAAGAGCCTGGCACCATCCTCTTGGCTCTCTCCATTTGTGTATTTGTAAACATGAATGAGGTCTCTCTTCCATCTCCCGTTCTTCAAGCTGAAGAGCCCCAGCACTCTCAGCATTCCCTCATAAGGGAGATTTTCCACTTTTCTATCATTTTCCTTCAGGTGCAGAGATTTTTAGGAGACCCTCTGGATCATTATCACTTGGAGAATGCTGCTAGACCCTCTCCTCTCACTTTGAAAACTTCGTCCTTAACTCCACCAAGAAAAATTAACATGCCAATGAGCTCTTCAGGTCTTGAAGATGTAAAGGATATTACAAAAAGATAAACAGCTCTGTATGACTTCTGAGGCTCATTGCATGAACCTCAGATACTGAGAGAAGAATGAAGACATATCTCCAGAAGTCAAAGTCAGGACAAAAAAATCAAAGTATGTCAAGATATGAATGAGCCTGACAGAGCTCGTTTATTAGGGCGGGTGCTCAAAAGCCTCTGGGGGTCAGGGAGGTGGGGGGGAAAAGTCTGAGCCCTCAAAGTCAGGAGGACTCTGCATATTACACTATGTGGAAACATCTGGGTAATCTCCTGACCACCCTTGTCCAGGACTGGGCCAGGGTCCAGGGTGTGGTTGGCAGGGTTTCTTTAACATCCTCTCTTTCAAAGCATCAAGTAATTTTTTTTTTTATATGAATTATGTTTTTAATGATTAATACAATGATAGAATGTCAATTATATTTGATATACAAGGATTCAATCTCAATTATTTTTGCTATTTCCATACAAGGTGGTGTCCCCAGCGCCCCAGAGAGGAGGACTAATGTTTCCCCTCCCATCCCCACAGCAGATCTTCAGTGAGCAGAAGCACCGTCAGCTGGAGCAGATGAAGACCATGGGCAGCACCAACGTGGCGGCCTCGGGGCTGAAGGACTCCACCTTCAGAAGGGCAGGAGCCACGCTGTGGCACTGCCTGAGCTGTGCACCTGACGGAGCAGCTGAAGGACATCAACAAGCAGTCCTTCAGCAGCTCCCAGGTGAAGAGTGGTGAGCAACCTTGTAGAGCCCTGGCAGGCACAGCCGGTCCCTGCACACCCCGGCACACATTGGGCCTTTACCTGCGGCTGCGTGCCTCTTTCACGCCTCGTCTCTGGCACACGTGGCTCTGGTGCGCAGCTGTGCACACCTGAGCTGTGCACTGCCCCTCGGCTTTGCACACAGGGCCTCTGCACACCCCTGCCCTGCTGCAGACGTGGCCTTTGCAGGTGGCTTTGTGTGCATGCCCTTGCATGTCCCTTGGCCCTTGCACGCCCCTTGGCCCTTGCACACCCTTTCCCCTTTCTGCACACAGTCCCCACACCCCCCTTGGCAGGTGCTGATGTGGCACTTTTGCACATGCAAATGTTGAAAGGATCTGAGATGCTGGGGGAAGACCAAGACGGGCCCTGAGGGGGCCCCAGGGGATGATGGGGGTCTCGGGAGGGGTCGGGGGTTTAGAACATTGGGACCCCTGCCCTCCCAGCAAGCGCTGTGCATGAGAACACGCAGGGGGAAGAAGGGCCAGCACCTCCCTGGCTCCTCTCCACTGCCCTGCGTCTGGCCCTCAGGGTGTCCCTGTGTCCCTGCCTGGGTGCAGATCACCATGGAGGCCTGGGGGGGTGGCAGGGCTGGTGGCACGGCGGGCCAGCGCTGGGACTTCAGCCGCCAGCAGCTGGACCACAGCATCTGGCGCCGCACCGGGCTGGACGCTGGCAGGGAGCTCTGGTACCTGTAGCAGGCGGCCGGGATGCTGCAGGACATGGGGCAGCGGCTCAAGCCTGTACCCAGACACTCTTGAGCTTGGCCTGGCCAAGGAGCGAGGAGAGGTTGAGGCCCAAAAAGGCCTACAAAACTGTTTAGAGACAGAATTTTAAGCCTTTAAACAGCAAAGGTATTTGTTGCGTGGGATGAGTCTCGCCGTGGGAGTCAGTCGAGCTAGTGCTGGCTCTGATAGTACCAGGAGCTAACTTTGATCCGTCCGGTTCTGGAATTCTTCCCGGAAACCACACCTACCGAACCCGGGCATGCGTGCCTGGGCTAGCCCCAGCTGGGCACAGGCGGGGGGGGCACCGTCTGGGCACTTGCTGCCTACATTTCCCCCCTTTTTTTTTTTTTTTTTTTTTTAGGTCTTTATCGGGGAAAAGATGACAAATACGCAAAGATCTTAGTTGCGAGGTGCCTCGTCGTTCAGGGCCGGTGGTACTGGTCTGTCGGGAGAGGTTGGTGAAGACGACGAAGCCGCAGAAGCTGAGGGTTAAAGGCATCATCTGCGAAGCCTGCAGGCTCCTGGGGGTGATCAACAGGATGATGGAGCTGGGCTTTTCCCAGCAGTGTATGGCAGGAGGACCAGAGACAAGGAGCAGGAGTAGAAACATAAAGAGCTTGGGGTTAAGGATTCCCTCGTACAGCCACTTTAGTTTAGGGGCTGCTTTTATCTTCGCAGCCTTCCGTGGGGCCGGGGGTGGCATCGGGGGTAGCTCTCCGCGGCAGCCGGGGGTGCCGCCAGCCGCGGTTTCCGCCCCATCATTTTCCGGTGTTTCGACTTCCTCCAGGGGTGGTGCCGACGGAGTTGCTCTCGGCACTGTCCCGGGCTCCCCCCCCTCGGGGTGCGGCGCCGACGGAGCTACACTCGGCGCCCTCCCGGGCTCCTCCCCTTCGAAGGGGGGTGCCGAGGGGGTTACTGTGGGCATTTCCTTCAGGGGAAATACCTCGGTTTTTTGTAATGGGGCCGCGGCGGTGGCCATTGCCACTTCTACTTCGGCTTTCAAGCAGGCTAATAGATTGCAAACGGTTCGCCAGGTGTTGTCCGCACCAATAATGTCGCCGTTGGCCTCCTTATAGTGGAAACTTGCCAGCACGTTGTACGTCTCCCCCCACAGGTCCCAGGCCGTTTCGGGACTCGGGTAGCGGAGGTTTTCCTGCGTTTCCGCCTGGGTTGTAATCTGATCGGCAACGGCGGTGCCGGTAGTTTTGCTCACATAGGAGCCCATCGTCAGATTTACTGATAACGGTGTTGAAGAGAAGAAAAAGTTTCTCTTACCCGAATTTTTCGGGGTATCGGACGGTCTGTAGAGAAGGGTCACTTTCGGACAAAACGCTCGGGGAGACAGTTTAGACCGAAATTAATGCTCGCATTCTCCACCAGATGTTGCGTGGGATGAGTCTCGCCGTGGGAGTCAGTCGAGCTAGTGCTGGCTCGGATGGTACCAGGAGCTAACTTTGATCCGTCCGGTTCTGGAATTCTTCCCGGAAACCACACCTACCGAACCCGGGCATGCGTGCCTGGGCTAGCCCCAGCTGGGCACAGGCGGGGGGGGCACCGTCTGGGCACTTGCTGCCTACAGGTATTTATTTTCGGATCCGGGGAACTCCCAGCTCACGCTGGACAAAGAGTTCCACCAGTCAGGTAAAAGGGTTAGGTTATTTATACAGTTAAAAGGGGAGGTTGCAACCTCCTTACATGCATAGTCATAAGATTGCAACATGTAATTATAATATTCATAACAGGCGGAGTCTGGGCAGAGTCTGGGTGGAGTCTGGGCGAAGCCTGGGTGGAGTCGTCTTTTGGGGATATGTCTCGGGGTCTCTGGCGGTCTTCAGATGAAGTAACGAAGTCTTCCTCAGGGTTGAACTTTTTACCTTTCTTGATTTCACTGACTTCATTATATTGTTACAAGGCGATATCAGACCCTAGCCATAACTTTCCCCTTATCTGCTGGTTGTGACATCTTTATGTTCTTTTTGTGGAGATGTTCACATTCCTTTGGTGCCTAGTTAGCCTTGGCAGTGTCTTGTTTTAAGAACAGGACCTACACTTTTAATTATCTTCGAGACAGAAGTTAGCCTCCTTAGGGCCTTGTTTTGTTCACACTGTTTCAGTGGAAAATTACAGGAGTTAATCCTGTCAGGGTCTTCCTCTGTTTCAAGGTGGCCCCTCTGGGGAGCAAGGGGAGCTGCAGCGGGATGCGGGGAGGCCCGGAGCCCAGGCAGGAGCGGAAAGAGCCAAGCCCAGCCTGGGAGCAGGGAGAGCCCAGGTCAGGGACAGGAGAGCCAGGCACCTCTGGGCAGCAGGCAGAGCGAGGCCAGCCTGGTGCCAGGGGGATGGAGGGGAGATGAGGATCCCCCCCATACAAGTGACAGGGAAGCAGGAGACAGTGGAGAGGGGAGCACAGACCACACAGCCCTGATGGCATTTAATAATGGAAAGAAATAAAAATTGGGGGGGAAATCACATAAAAAAGAATGAGAGAGAGACACAGAAGAATAATAGGGCTCACATAGCAGTGAAACAGTAAGAATTAGACAAAACCCAGGTTCTAATTCTTGGAAAAAAACATCCCAAGTAGGCAACAGCCTGGCCTTGAGACAGACCTGCAAGATACCTGCAAGAGAGATGGGAGTAATGGGAAAGAGCAATCCCCACAGCTCCCCACAATTATCTTGGTCACAGCCTTGAGCACTGGGTAGAAAACCACTCAGTAATGATATTAATTGTATTCACATATTAATGAGCTATTACCATACTTAAATACAGACCCGTAGGCTAGAGGGACCCCTGCTAGCAAAAAGCACCTGACTCTTTGAGTGACATTTTTGAGCATTGCCATTTTAAACAGGACTGAGAAACCAGTTAACCAATCATAGAATCATAGAATGGTTTGAGTTGGAAGGGACCTTAAAGATCAACTAATTGCAACCCCCTTGCATGGGCAGGAACACCTCCCACTAGATCAGATTGATCCAGGCCCCCTCCAACCTGGCCCTTATCACTTCCAGGGAGAGGGCATCTGCAGCTCCTGTGGAACACCTGTTCCTGTGCCTTACAGCCCTTATGGTAAAGAATTTCTTCCTAATATCTAATCTAAAAATCCTCTCTTCAAGTTTTAAACTGTCTTGGTTTAGTGCAGTGGTGTTTTGGAAGCAGGGGGGGGCCACAGGGGTGGCTCCTGTGAGAAGCTGCTGGAAGCTGCCACAGTTCCAGTCCTGGCCCCACAACCCAATGCCTCTGATCTCTCTTGTTCTATCAGTTGGACTCTGCAGCTTCCCAAAACTCGAGGTGCTCTGAACAGGAAAAATAATTTCAAAATTAATTCTGTTCCATGAGCAGAAACAAGCTGAATGTGAAATGGAAATGAAGGAGAAGGAAGAACCTCCAGGGCAGTAACCACTGTGTTGGCCTGTAGTCAGGTAGGGCCTAGCTAGGGCCTGGCGGTCGGAAGATATCGTGCTGTACGGGAAGACAGGGCCCCTTCTCTTATCAGTAGTAAGATAGTGATGTAAGCGGACAGGAATGTCTCTGTAAGCCTAAGATATATAAGGCTGTATCACCTGTGAATAAATGGCATTTTGCTATACACCACATTGGTGTCTGTAAGCTGATGGACAGAACCAGGTTGCCACGCCTAATGATAGGCAACAAGTGGTGCCGAAACCCGGGAACTTGTCTAGAATAGAGTGAACGGTGGCTGGACCTGCAGGACCAGCTCGGCAGGGGAGGTCAAGGGAAGAAAAGGACGCTCCCGACCAAGACCAACAAGGAGGATGGAAGCCCTTGTTAAGGTCGTATCCCAAATACATAAGCAGCGGGGGGTTGATTGTAAGCCCAAAGATTTTACACTCGCGGTTGCGAGACTTTTACAGACCGGGGTCATTGACCAGCCGGTGGATATTCTCCACCCTGAGGTGTGGGATAGATGTACTAAAGCGTTAGCCGAGGAGACGATGTCCTCGGGTAGTGGGAAAAATCTTAAATCGTGGGGGAAAGTCATACAGGCTCTGCAGAAGGCCATGCAAGAGCAGGAGACCTGGAGGGCGGCAAGGGACTGTTTGTTGGCCATACCGAAATTGGGAGTCGGGGCAGCCACGCAGACCCCGCACCCTCCAGACAGCGGCAATTCTGCCTAGCCTAAAGAATCGCGGGAAGGCGACACGCCTCCCAAATCCCCGTCTCGCCGCCCCGAATCTCCGAACTCCACCCCCCTTGCGGAGGAACAGAATCAAGCGAAATCCTTCTGGGACGGGCTAACCGAGGAGGCCAGGAGCACCGCGGGGAAATCAGAGTCCGAAAATATCTCGGTTAGACCGCCCCCTCATGCGCCCCATGATGGCGCCGAGTGGCAAGGGGAAGGGCGGGGCGTAGATGCCCCCGGCGGGAACAAAAAGGAAGCGCCGGAACCAGCACCAGCATGCCCAAGGAAGGGGGAGGAGAATGAGAGGGTTAAAAATGGTGGGGGCGGCCGGGAGGGGGAGGGGAGCGCGAGTGAGGGGCTGAGGATCAACTAGAGCAGCCATCTGGAAAAATGCCCCCATAGGGCAAGCACCCCCGCGAGTAGCAGGCCCACCCGCAAAGCGAGTAGGCGGGGCCAGAGCCCGCCCACCCGCAAAGGGAGTAGGCGGGACCGGGGCTCGAGAAAAAAGTACCGGAGTCCGGAAATAACCAGTCAGTCGAGTTCCGGTTCCGGATCAACTATTAGTTCGGACGAGTCGTCCGCTACTGAGTCAAATTCAGAGAAGGAAGAAACAGCGGCAGATAGGGTTAAAAGCAAAAACATCCCCGTCCACAATATAGAGGAACCGCAAATTAAAAAGATTCCTCTCACGAACTGGGAGGAAATGCAGAATTTGGTCCCAGACATAGGAGTGTTCCCGGTCCAGGTGGCGGATGGGGGACAGAGGAGCTATACGCCGGTAAACCCTAAGGCTGTACAGGCAATTGTTAAAGCAATCGCGGACAAAGGGCTTAATTCCGCTATGGTCTCCACCCTCATAGATGGGGTTTTTGGAGGGGATGACATGCTCCCGTATGATATAAAATACGTTTGCAGACTGATGTTTGATGGGGCAGGTATGATTGTATTTAAACAAGATTGGGAAGAAAACTGCATGAAAAGACTAGCCCAAGTAACTGGGGCGGATCACCCATTACATGGCTCCAACCTACAGCGACTAATGGGTACAGACCCAGCAATGATTACCCCTCAGGCACAAGCCATAGGCCTGCGGGCCCACGAAGTTATGACAACTACCCGTGCAGCCAGAGCAGCTATTCGCACAGCCTCCAGAGTTATTATCAAGTCATTGCCATGGGCCACAATAAAGCAAGATGAAAAGGAGAGCTTTATAAGTTTTGTGGATTGCCTCCAAGCAGCGGTTGATTCTTTGTCCCTGCCCGCAGAGGCAAAAGGCCCGGTCGTCGCAGACGACCAACAATGTAATTCAAAATGTAATTCAACAATGTAATTCAAAAACCAGAGATATCTTAAGATCACTGCCGGTGGGGTCAAGTCTCGCGAACATGATTAAGCATGTTGTAAATGAAGAGCATCTAGCTCCAATTCATACGGCTGCCCGCGCATCGACTGCCGTGATGGCATGTTTTAAATGCGGCCAGACGGGCCACGTTGCAGCAACCTGCCCTCGGTTGGAAGGCCCACCAACAGCGCCTCCCCCACCCAAGAACCGACCTAGAGGACCGTGTTGGACCTGTGGAAAGAAAGGACATTCTGCTAAGGACTGCAGAGCTAAAAACCAGGGAAACGGGGCGGGGAGAGGACATCCGGGTCGCGTGCGATCCTCTCCCACCTGGAACATGGGGCGGCCCAGCTGTGCCAACCCCGGATGGGGTGGGGCACCCCCGAACCTGCCACCCAGCTGTGCCAACCCTGGATGGGGTGGGGCACCCCCGAACCCGCCGCCCCCTCGAGAGGTGACCAACTTCATGGTCCAACCGACGGCCCAGCCGAATCCGCCTTCTTCTCAGGGACAGCAAGGACCACCCCCCGGGGGAGAGACCCCAAGGTGGCCTTGGCAGTAAAATGTGACAACCCGCCAGTGGTGTGGGGGATCTGTTCTCTCTATAATATCCCAAATGAAACCACCGTTAGTATCCCCTTTTTGATTGACACTGGAGCAGATGTTACAGTTATTTCTGAGACGAATTGGCCTTCACGCTGGGAGTTGGTAGATGCCCCCATGGTGGGTGGAGTCGGGGGACTAACCCGAGCTCGGAAGAGTGCCCAGTTGGTAGCAATCACACTTCACACTGAAAAGGGGCCAGAGAAGACTATCACTCTTTTTCCATATGTCATGCCAGGAGTCCCACCATTGCTAGGAAGAGATGCTCTAGTCCTATTAAAAGCCAGGGTGACAAATTTACCCTAAGGGCCACTGCCGCATACCCACTCCCACCAATTAGATTGACGTGGAAGTCGTCCGACCCGGTGTGGGTCGAGCAGTGGCCCCTATCAAAGCCTCGAATGGACGCTCTCCTTGAACTAATCGACCGCGAACTACGACGAGGCCATATAAAGCCCTCCACAAGCCCGTGGAACACTCCAGCTTTTGTAATACCCAAACGAACTGGTGAGGGGTTTCGTCTCCTCCATGATCTGCGCAAAGTGAACAAGAGAATTCAACCAATGGGTCCCGTCCAAACATTGCTGCCTATGAACTCTATGATACCAGAGGGACAACCTTGTGCTGTCCTTGATATTAAGGACAGTTTCTTTTCGATACCCTTGCACGAGGAGGACAAAGAACAGTTCGCTTTTTCTGTCGTGTTCCCAAACAGCCAACGCCCCAACCTACGCTTCCAGTGGAAAGTGCTGCCCCAAGGAATGGTCAACTCACCAACTATCTGCCAGATCACAGTGGACCGAGCACTGGCACCGGTTCGACGCAGTGACCCGACTGCGGCTATCATTCAATACATGGATGATATTTTGATCGCTGCACCATCAGGAAGTCAGGTGGACCAGTTGGTGTCAGCGGTTTCAGAAACTCTAAAAACAAATGGGTTTGAAATTGCGAGCGCAAAGATCAAAAGAGGCCCATGTGTGAGTTTCTTGGGAGTAGAGATTACAAGCTCCTACGTAAACCCCCCTCAAATGAAAATCCGTCGGAACATCAAAACACTCCACGATATGCAACAATTAGTGGGGTCTTTGCAATGGCTTCGCAATATTATCCTGATCCCTCCTGAAACCATGGTCCCCCTGTACGATCTTTTGAAAGGAAGAAATCCATGGGAGCAGAAGACTTTGACGACAGAAGCAATGAACTCTCTTGACTTCATTGAGCGACAGGTGTGGTCAAGTACGCTCGCCAGATGGAACCCAAATATACCACTTGATCTGTACGTGCACTTTACAAAAGGGGGGGGAATAGGAGCACTGGCTCAGGGCCCCCCTGAAAAAGCCCAACCAATACAATGGATAGTCCTAGGAAAATCATCACGTGCCTTCTCTCCAGGAGTCGAGTGCCTTGGCAACCTCATCATGAAAGGCAGAAAACTCGCCCTAAGACACCTAGGCATTGAACCCGCTAGGATATATCTACCTTTCCGCAAACAACTCCCAACGCAATCTGTGGCGATGTCAGAGTATTTGGCCATAGCTCTCGTCGGATTCGGCGGCGAAGTCCGATATGCTACAAAGCCCCCCTGGACCCAAATGTTAGCAGTAGTTGACATTGACCTTCCACAAAAGATCATGGACCGACCCCAATCGGGACCAACAGTCTTCACGGACACATCTTCAGCGACTTCAACCGCGGCAGCAGTATGGCAAGCAGGAGAAGAATGGCACTGCATTAAGATGACTGATCCTGCCCTTTCAGTCCAGCAGCTAGAAGCGACGGCTGTAGTGTTAGCGTGCGGACTGTTCCCAACAGAACATCTCAACATAGTGACTGATTCGATGTTTGCAGCCAAACTTTGCTTGGCCATGTCAGGGCCCAGTGTGTCAACATCTGCAGCAGCTCTAATGCTAGAAGAAGCGCTTTTTTCCCGAAAAGGTACCATATCGGTCATCCACGTCAACAGCCACAGTCCAGTTAAAGGGTTTTTTCAAGCCGGTAATGAGAAAGCAGACGCAGCTGCAAAAGGACTGTGGACACTAAGAGATGCCCGGCAGCTACACGAGTCCCTCCACATCGGAGCTAAAGCGCTAGCAAAGAGATGCGGGGTTTCAGCCACGGACGTGAAACATATAGTAGCCACATGTCCCCATTGTCAGAAAGCACAGCTGTGGTCTAGTGGGGTAAACCCCAGAGGCCTTAAAGCCTCCGAGGTGTGGCAAACAGATTTCACACTCTGCCAGTTGCTGAAACCACGAGCGTGGCTAGCAGTGACTGTAGACACATATAGCGGGGTGATTGTAGCCACTCAACACCTCAAGACTGATTCCAAAGCAACCATTCAGCACTGGTTGTCAGCTATGGTGTGGCTCGGTGTCCCTAATCAGATTAAAACGCACAATGGTCCGAATTTTACGTCAAAATCAGTCAAAGCATTTGCTCTGAAATGGGGCATTACCCTAATACGTGGCATCCCGTATAACAGCACGGGGCAAGCCATAGTGGAACGGGCAAACCAAACCCTAAAATCTAAATTAGAGGTATTAGCAAAAACAGAAGGCTTTATCAATGCCATTCCCTCGGGAGACCAAGCACGCCTACTAGCGACCGCCCTGTTAGCACTAAATCAATTCCCCAGGGGGGAGGAGGTGAATAGTCCCACCCAAAAACATTGGGCCACCAGAGCACTAGAAGAAGGCCCACTGGTCATAATTAGAGATGAGCTGGGAGAATGGGAACATGGGTGGAGACTAGTCTTGACAGGGCGAGGGTATGCCACTGTCAAAAAAGACGGCAGAGTTAAATGGTGCCCGCTTAAGTCTATTAAACCAGACCTCCAGAATAAAACTAATGAAAACTGTGAGTTGTTGTCCACAGGACTATTTCATTGGACGCCCTCTTAACCCGTACGTCCCGGTGGCAAGAGAGGACGACCAGTTGACAAGCGTCCAGCCGCTCCTGAGACTTCCGCCGCACCTGAGACTTCTGTGCCGACAGAATTCAAACAACGGCGAAACAGCCCCCGCAGGGGGGGGGGGGGGCCGCGATGCTTCTGTGTAATCTTACTCTTGGGGCTCGTAACGCCGTCTAGCGGTCTGTATGAACATCAACCATGGGAATGGGTGCTGGGAAGATGGGAGGATCAGACAATACTGCGAAAAGTCGTCACCTCAGGGACCCCTAGATTTCAGATATCCCCCTGCGATTTAGTCCCCACAGACCCTTGTTTGGGTCACGTAATGTACTATATGTGCCCTAGCTCCAATCCTGGCAGATCTTATTGTAATGCCCCTGATCAATACTATTGTTCCTATTGGGGATGTGAGACCATAGCCTCTGACTGGGCACCAGGTGCAGGACCAGACAAATACTTAAAGTTACAATGGGGGCCTCATAATTGCGCCAGACGCATAATTAAACCGCAGCGGGGTCCCAGTCGTGGGGTGTGGGCAAAGCTTAGAAGCAAAGTGTGGTGCAAATATCTTATGTTGAACGTAACCAACGAGAATGACCTGGGGTCGACAATCGGCAAAACGTGGGGTTTTAGATACTGGGAGAATGGCGGAGATAGGGGGGGACTGTTCTTTATCAAAAAACAAGAAATTAAGAGCAGTGCAGCGGTTGGTCCCAATATTGTAATTAAAAACGATAACCAGCTAAGAAAAGACAGTTCGCCAACCCCTACCCCCATTCCAACCAGTCCTCTGTTAACTAAGCAGATAGTTCCCTAAAAAAAACCAATTGAGGACCCCCACCACACGCCTGGCAAGCCATTTTTTAGCGTGCTAGATGCCACTTTTCAATCTCTGAATCACTCCAACTCGAATCTCACGAATTCTTGTTGGTTATGCTATGATGTATATCCTCCCTTTTATGAGGGTATTGCCCTCAACGCTTCTTTTACCATTTCATCGGAAGATAGTCCAGCCCAATGCAGGTGGAACACACAGCGAAAGGGTATTACCCTGAACCAAGTCAGAGGCCAAGGGGTTTGTTTTGGTAATACCTCCCTGGCAACCTGGGACAGTGCCGTCTGTGCAAAAGTTGTTGTGTTTGCTAAAACCCATAAGTGGGCAATTCCATCCGCGCCCGGAATGTGGATTTGCCACTGCTGGGCTGGCTGAGGGGTTTCCTCTCCAGCACAGGAGAACATGGAGTCCCCTGGGTTGCTGTGTGAAGGCAGATGATCAGAGGTCATGGAGGTCCTAACAAGGCAGACTCTGACAAGGTGAAAAATTTGGGGAGGTCAGGGGGAACTGGGACTAAAGGGATGGGGATGTGAGGGAGGGAAGATGGGCTTGGCCAACAGAGATGAACGATTTGGATGAGATAAAATGTGGTGCTGCAAACCTTGAGGGTGCATCAACACTGACTGAGAAAACATTCCTGATAAGCCCTGGCCAGATCCTAACCAGGAACCTGAAGCCTTAACCCTCCCCTAAATGCTGCCCCTCACACTAAACAGAATCCACTGCTCTGATCCCCACCTCACCTACACCTCGAAGGCAAAGCCCAACTCTGTAACCCTGCACCTTCAGGTGTTCTCTGGTGCCCACCCTCCTCCACAGCCCAGATCTCCAGCATTACAACTTCAGCTTTAACTGCAGCTCTCACCTGAGCCCTGAATCAAACCCCAACCCACAAACTCAGCCCGCACCCTGGGAATGAACCAGAAGCTCTTGGAGAAACACCAAACCCTCCCCAGAGTCCTCTGCCTAATCCCTACCCCTGAAAGCTGAGCTCTGACCCCCAACCCCTCACCTGAACACTCAACCCCCTTCCCATGCTCTGACCTTTATAACCCCCTCAGGGGGGTTATAAATGCAGTCAACAACGCTGGATCAAGTGATGGTCACTGAGGCACCATCACTGGCTACCAGCAGGACTTTGAATCACTGATGGCACTCGACCCTCATAATCTAGTGAACTGGTAACCCACACCATCCCCCTGGTCTTCAACCCAGACATCACCAATCTATCTTTTAAGGGACAATGGTAGATCATGTCAAAGGGCTAACTAAAGGCTAGGTATGCTCCATAGCCTTCTTTCCCCTGTCCACTCTGGTTCAGCAATTCCTTTTCTGTCTTTCAGCTGTCTGGAGTTGCCTGAAGGAGCATTGGCCCCATCACCATCCCAGGGACAGAGGTGATGCTGACCAGAGGGTAATCCACCTTCTGGTCGTTAATGTCCAGCAGAAATGTCCTTAACCAAGGTGCTGTTGCCTTCTCAGGACAGACCTTCCAGTCCATGAATCTTACAGGGAAGGTGATAGCAAGCTCAGCACTGAATGCAAGATGTGGGCACCACCAGGAAACACTCAAAGGCGCCAAAGGTTCATAAAATAGCACTGAGGCCACTGTGGGGAGAGATGGTGTCCAGCAGCTGGGATAGGCTGGTGGACCTTGGTTGAAGGAAGCACATCCCAGTGCTGCATTCAGGTGGCTTCCCAGAGGATGTTAGTGTCCAGATGAGGACACGGTTAGTCCCACTGACTTTCATGGCACCCTGGGAAGAGCTGGTGGTGTTTGTGCTCCCTCAGGGTCATCTCACTGCTCTGTGCCCCTAAGCTGCAGACTCTCAGCCCTGAGCTGGTCCCTGGTGTTCTCCTCCCGGGGATTCTGCCCAGCCCAGCTCTTCTCCAGCTCTCCCACCTCCCTGCTCCAACTCTAGGCCCTGCAGAATGCAATGGAGACAATGGAGGTCAGCGACAGTCTCTCTCTGGCTGGCATGATCAGGAGATGCTGAGGCCAGGCAGGCTGCAGCCCCTGGGCCAGCCCTGCACAGAGTCCTGGCCCTGGGGCTCCTCAGGCAGCTTCAGCTGCCCCAGGACAGGGCAGCCTGCCCTGAGCTGCCACCCGCACCAAAGGATTTCTCTTTCCATGTCTCCCCAGCACACACACGGCCCCCTGCTCATCTCCTGCACACCCAGTCTCCCCACAGAGCCTTCACCCTGCTGAGCGCATCTGGGCTGGTGTGGCCACCCATCCCTGCACCCTGTCCCCAGTCTGACCCCCGCCCCGAGCTGGGGTTGCTTCTCTGCAGAGCATGGGGCCGCCCTGGAGATACTTAGGGTGGCAAGTCACTCATGCCATGGTGAGGCTTCTTGGTGTTCATGGTGTTTCTTCTTTCTTCTCTCAGTATCTGAGGTTCATGTAATGAGTCTTAAATGCCCCAAGAAGCTATTTAACTTTTTGTAATTTCCTTCAAATCTTCAAGACTTGATTAGCATGCTCTAAGGGGAATATTTTATTATTTCTTAGTTTGAGGAGAGATTCTATGAGCATTCTCCAATGTCCCATAGGGTCTCCTCAGGAGGTCTGCACCAGAAGAAGAAGCAGTTCCTTGAGGTCTGACCCTGGATGGACACCCTTGCTCCTCACCTCCGCAACCCCACCACTTCTCTCCTTGGCCCCTGGGACTTGCATCACTTCTCCTCACATCAGACTTCTCCACTGGTCTCTGCAGCTGGATGGTACAGCTCCTTTGCACCAGCTCCCCCCTCTTTTGCTTAGAGAACTGCTGCACACAGGAACAGCAGGAGTTTTCCTCTTTGCAAACAAAGCAAAGCAAAGCATGATAAAGTGTCATGGCCAATCCAACGCACTCCTCAACCATATGCTAAGTACGAGCTGCCCCTAAAGAGGTCTTTTCTACTTTTCTACAAGGGATAATCTTATGAGAAATGCTTTGGGTCAGGAGACACAAAAAGATGGACACAAACACGATGACAGAGTTGGCTAAGGAGGCAATGAGAGTGCTGAAATGTTTGTGAGCTTTGACTCGCTGAAGCTGAGAGCATCAGCATAGGTGAGAGGAATGGGAATGAACAAAGTGGAGTATTTAAAATGACAATATTTTTTACTATTTTAAGTCTGTAATTGTATTTCACATCAGTCATTAAACTTTTCTTGTCTCATTCCATTCCTCCACCCCACTGTTCGGGGGCAAGCGTTTTTAGTCATATAAATATTATAACTAGCATTAGAATTAGTGCTAGTATTATTTAATTGTACCTTACTGCAATAATTAACATATTGTTTTCTCAGTCCATAAATATTCTTATGCTTTCCTCCTACCCACTGTTGGATGGTATGTGAGTGAGTGGCTGCGTAGTGCTCAGTTCCTGGCTGGGGTTCAACTACAACAGTCTTTATTTGGGCACAATGTGGGGCATAAAGGGCTGAGATAATGACAGATCTGATCCGAGCATGTTAAAACAGATTAGTTCTAATTATTCCCTGTATGGTGACCATGTTGGTTGGTTTGGTCTCAGAGCTGTTCTTAGAGTTGTGGGATGTCACACCTTCCTTGTTCCTTGTTGTGCTGGCTGTCAGCTCTGGAGCCTGCTCAAGGGCATCACTGGGCTGTGCTGTGTGGCACTGATGGTGACAGTGACCTGGGATCTGCAGCCAGCATGACCATCTCCAACATACTTCGTGTGTCACCTCCTGCAGACAGTTAAAAATTACAGTCCTCACTGTTTTTCTTAGGGGAAAGTGGTGCAAGACACGTCTCCACGCTTCAGAGGTCCCAACCTCAAAGCATCCAAAGGATTCTCCAAAGAATTGCCCCCCAAGAGCCACGTGGGATTGCTCCATAGAACATTTGTATAATGTTATTGAGTATCTAATCAAGAAAAACAACCCAAAAATGGTATCGAACCACAGGCTAGTGTGTCACCACCCAGTTTTGCAGCCACAAACATCTGGACACTGAAGCGTAAAGACACATTTTTGGGCCTAAATCTCATCACTGAGGACTAGAGTAGAGTTTCTCCCCTGTGTGGATGAGACAATGCCTGATGAGATGAGAACTCCGGGCAAAGCCCTTCCCGCAGTCCGGACACTTGTAGGGATGTTCACCCCTATGTATCCGTAGGTGTTTGGAGGGGTTTGATCTGGCTGTGAAGCCCTTCCCACATTGGGGACACGTGTAGGGTTTTTCCCCAGTGTGGACATGTTGGTGACGCATCCAGGAGCTGCTATCGTTGAAGGTTTTCCCACAGTGAGTGCACGGATACAACTTCTCTCCTGTATGGATGAGGTTATGGCATGATAATGCAGAACTCTGGGTAAACTCCTTCCCACACTCGAGACACTTATAGGATCTCTCTCCTGTATGGATGCAGTGATGCTCTGATAAAGTGGAACTCCGGCTAAAGTCCTTCCCACACTCGGAACATTTAAAGGGTTTCTCACCCGTATGGATCCGTTGATGCTGGATAAACCTTTCCCGCAGTCAGGGCAGGTGGAGGACATGGTGCCTGTGTGATGGTGTCGCTGTTGGACCAGATCCGAGCTGTAGCTAAACCGTCTCCCGCAGTCAGGACATCTCTGGGGTCTCTCACCCTGATGGATTTTCTGATGGTGGATATGGGCCAAGGAGATCCTAAAGCTGTTCCCACACTTCTAACAGATTTCAAATTCTTCTCCTGGATGGATTCAATGATGTTTCACCAATGTCAAACTTTGAACAAAAGCTGTCTGATCCTTGGGGCACCCAGAGAGGTTTTTGCCCAGATGGAGTCACCCTGTGTCTGTGGAAGAAGCCATAGTGTGGTGACAAAGTAGGGGTGGGCTTTTTGTGGGGTGAGGGAAGCCAAAGCCTACATCAGACCTACTAGGGGTGAAAATGGAGTGTGAGGTGGAACGAGGAGGTTACCTATAGAGTTGAACACCAGCGGATCATACTTTACTTCATCTTTAGGAGCTACACTGTCACCCAAAACCCCAAAGGGAGAATTCAATGGGGCACAGGGTGCTGGGCTTGTGAGCCACTCCTGCCTTGAGTTGGGATCCCCCCATTGCACTGACACTCCATGAGATGATATAGGGCTCCCCCATTGCTTCCCACAACCCCTGGGGTGAATTAGGTGTCCTTACATGCCACACAACCACTCTGGTATGATTTTGGGTCCCCCATCATGGTACCAATTGCCCACCATGACCTGGGGGTTCCCCCATCACACCCACATCCAGGATGAGCTGTCATCGACTGGGATGAGTTGGGGTGTCCTGAGATGTTTTGGGAGTCCCCAGTTGGGCTCCTGATCTCTGGGTTTATTAAGTCCCCTGGCAGGATTCTGGGGTTGCCATCATTACCACTGGCTCCAGGATGATTTGAGGGTCCTCAATTGCAGCCCCCAAACACTCAGGATGACCTAGGGGTTCAGTATCACAGCCCCACCCTGGAATGAGTTGGGGGTCCACCAGGATCAGATTGGGGGAGACCCAATCACAGCTCCTCAACTCTCCATATGAGTTGAGTGGTTCCAATCCCACCGCACTCACCCCAGCGATGAGTATAGTTCCCCTCTCTCACCCATCCCCCTCCCCAATCTTGTGCTGCTCACCCCCAGTTTGTGCAGTATTGGGATAACCACCCCCCTCCCATCACCTCCCAGTACCTGCAGGGGGGGCACAGCCCAAGCCGGTGGGGAGGGGCGTGCGATGCTCCGGCAGTCACCAGTTGGGGGGGCCCGGCTGCGGGGCGGGGGGTGTGGGTGCAGCCCCAGGGGCAGTGGAGCGGACCTCCCTGGAGCTGCAGCTTGATCGCGGGAAGTGGCAGGGGGGAGGAAGAAAAGGTGGGGAGGGGCCTCGGGGGGGCAGGACCCGACCCGGGGGGGCGAGGTTGGAAGCATGCAGGAGGGGGGACACCAGGATTATGTCCTGAGGGGGTTGGGGACATCAGGCTTGTGGCATGGGTGGGGGGAGGGGACACATCACAGCTGGGTAGTGCTGACCCAACCTCAACAGAAAGCCCCCGGGCCCTGGAAAGAAGAGGCTGTTAATTCACTTCTTTCAGGTGTAAACTCAGAGGGACAATGGCCAATGTTGCCTATCATTAGGCGTGGCGACCTGGTTCTGTCCATCAGCTTACAGACACCAATGTGGTGGATAGAAAAATGCCGTTTATTCGCAGGTGATACAGCCTTATATATCTTAGGCTTACAGAGACATTCCTGTCCGCTTACATCACTATCTTACTACTGATAAGAGAAGGGGCCCTGTCTTCCCTTACAGCACCATATCTTCTGACCGCCAGGCCCTAGTGAAACAGAGAAGGATCTTAACAGATCAGTTCCTGTGGGAAAAGGAGAGGAGGCCAAGTTGTTTGTGTGAATTTACCTAATGTAGAATTAGAACTTGTGATCATAACACGTACAATTCAAGGCTAAACCGAGAAAGGACCAGGCAAACCAGTCCAAACTCGTAATTTTCCACTGTTTCAGTTAGAAGCAAAACAATTTTCCACTGTTACAGTGAAAAGCAAAACAAGGCCTAACGAAGCTAGCTTTCTGTCTGAGAAATAATTGGGAGTGTAAGTCTCGTTTTTAGAACAAGGCACTGCCAAGGCCAGGGAGGCGCCAGCTTGGCCCCAAAAGCATGTGAACATCTGCACAAGGAGAACATAAAGATGCCACAACCAGCAGATAAGAGAAAAGTTATGGCTGGGGTCCGATATCCATATAACAACATGAAGCCACCTGGAGTCAAGGGAGATAGAAGTTTAACCCTAAGAGGGACATATCCCTGAGAGGACGGCTCCGCCCAGACCCCGCCCAGACTCCACCTGGTTCCGCCCAGACTCCACCTGTTATGAATTTTATAATTACATGTCATAATCTTATGAATATGCATGTAAGGCTGTATAAATACCCTAACCCTACCCCCCTGACCCCTGGAACTCTCTGTCCAGCACGAGCTGGGAGTTCCCCGGATCCGCAAATAAATACCTTTGCTGTTTAAAGACTTAAAACTCTGTCTCTAAACAGTTTTATTAGGCCTTTTGGGCTTCACTAGCTAGGCCCTACCTGACTACATTTCCCCCCTCCCTATGCTCGACTAAGTTACTAATATCTAAACCTAAAAACAAGCTTAAACTAAACATACTGCAGGTATCGGTAATCCAGAAACTATCATGGACAAAACCATGCCGTTACACGTTGCTTCACCGAGGCTAAAGAGGTGGCTGGCCTCCTAGCCATCAGCGAGCAACATCTTCCGGTGTCAGTGTCAGACTGGCCAGGTCCGAGACTGCACACCAGGGGTCGTTTACTGTGATATCCCAGGATTACTGATATCCGCAACCACACTAATTCTAGAAGCATAAGCTTAGATTAACACACACGCATAACTAAAACTAGCTAAAACACAACAACCATAAAAAGTCATTTGTGATATTAGTAAAAAATCCGTGTAAAAAATATATATATCTAAAAAACACATATAAAAATATATACCAGAAACCTGAGTAAAAACATAAGGCACCGTGGACGGGTAGAAGTTAGTAACAGGGTGGAATTTGAGGTAGCTTAGGGATTGCTGGAGGCAACACTAATAACTAATACTAATAATAACTGATACTGTAAGTATATTCTTAAAGCAGCTGCCGGTGTTCTAGAAACATGATATTAACCGTCTCTAGCCGGCTTTTAACAAACGACACGATTCTGTTCAGAATGCAGGGTCCGAAAATCAATGTCATCACGATCATTGCGATCGGACCTATCAAGGTAGATATCAGGGTGGTCAACCACGGTGATTGGTTAAACCATGATTCGAACCATCCTTGTTGGGCTTCCCTATCTCTTTCTTGCTGAGCTAATCTTTCTCTCAGTTTCGCCATCGAGTCTCTAACTACTCCGGTGTGATCAGCATAAAAGCAACACTCCTCTTTCAAGGCAGCGCAGAGGCCCCCTTGATGCAAAAACAGGAGGTCCAGTCCTCGCCTGTTTTGTAAAACAACCTCAGAAAGCGAGGACACAGAATGCTCTAGAAAGGTCGTAGACTTCTCGATTTTCTCTAGGTCTTCATCGATGGCGGCTTGTAGTTGAGACAGGCCTCGCTGCTGGGTTGCCAGGGAGGCCACTCCTGTGGCCGTACCGGCTACTCCCAGGCCGAGCAGTGTCGCTATCGTTACGGCTGTCAGCACCTCTCTTTTTTGTAGACCAATGTCTGTTTTTTCCCATTGATAGTACATCTCTTCTTCTGGATGGTATAAGACCCCGGGAACAATCAAAATCTGCACACAAAAGTCAGTAGCGTGATTAAAAAGTTTAAGGGGCACACAGGGGGTTACTCCCAATTGATGGCAAATCCACATTCCGGGCACGGATGGAATTGCCCACTTATGGGTTTTAGCAAACACAACAACTTTTGCACAGACGGCACTGTCCCAGGTTGCCAGGGAGGTATTACCAAAACAAACCCCTTGGCCTCTGACTTGGTTCAGGGTAATACCCTTTCGCTGTGTGTTCCACCTGCATTGGGCTGGACTATCTTCCGATGAAATGGTAAAAGAAGCGTTGAGGGCAATACCCTCATAAAAGGGAGGATATACATCATAGCATAACCAACAAGAATTCGTGAGATTCGAGTTGGAGTGATTCAGAGATTGAAAAGTGGCATCTAGCACGCTAAAAAATGGCTTGCCAGGCGTGTGGTGGGGGTCCTCAATTGGTTTTTTTTAGGGAACTATCTGCTTAGTTAACAGAGGACTGGTTGGAATGGGGGTAGGGGTTGGCGAACTGTCTTTTCTTAGCTGGTTATCGTTTTTAATTACAATATTGGGACCAACCGCTGCACTGCTCTTAATTTCTTGTTTTTTGATAAAGAACAGTCCCCCCCTATCTCCGCCATTCTCCCAGTATCTAAAACCCCACGTTTTGCCGATTGTCGACCCCAGGTCATTCTCGTTGGTTACGTTCAACATAAGATATTTGCACCACACTTTGCTTCTAAGCTTTGCCCACACCCCACGACTGGGACCCCGCTGCGGTTTAATTATGCGTCTGGCGCAATTATGAGGCCCCCATTGTAACTTTAAGTATTTGTCTGGTCCTGCACCTGGTGCCCAGTCAGAGGCTATGGTCTCACATCCCCAATAGGAACAATAGTATTGATCAGGGGCATTACAATAAGATCTGCCAGGATTGGAGCTAGGGCACATATAGTACATTACGTGACCCAAACAAGGGTCTGTGGGGACTAAATCGCAGGGGGATATCTGAAATCTAGGGGTCCCTGAGGTGACGACTTTTCGCAGTATTGTCTGATCCTCCCATCTTCCCAGCACCCATTCCCATGGTTGATGTTCATACAGACCGCTAGACGGCGTTACGAGCCCCAAGAGTAAGATTACACAGAAGCATCGCGGCCCCCCCCCCCCCCTGCGGGGGCTGTTTCGCCGTTGTTTGAATTCTGTCGGCACAGAAGTCTCAGGTGCGGCGGAAGTCTCAGGAGCGGCTGGACGCTTGTCAACTGGTCGTCCTCTCTTGCCACCGGGACGTACGGGTTAAGAGGGCGTCCAATGAAATAGTCCTGTGGACAACAACTCACAGTTTTCATTAGTTTTATTCTGGAGGTCTGGTTTAATAGACTTAAGCGGGCACCATTTAACTCTGCCGTCTTTTTTGACAGTGGCATACCCTCGCCCTGTCAAGACTAGTCTCCACCCATGTTCCCATTCTCCCAGCTCATCTCTAATTATGACCAGTGGGCCTTCTTCTAGTGCTCTGGTGGCCCAATGTTTTTGGGTGGGACTATTCACCTCCTCCCCCCTGGGGAATTGATTTAGTGCTAACAGGGCGGTCGCTAGTAGGCGTGCTTGGTCTCCCGAGGGAATGGCATTGATAAAGCCTTCTGTTTTTGCTAATACCTCTAATTTAGATTTTAGGGTTTGGTTTGCCCGTTCCACTATGGCTTGCCCCGTGCTGTTATACGGGATGCCACGTATTAGGGTAATGCCCCATTTCAGAGCAAATGCTTTGACTGATTTTGACGTAAAATTCGGACCATTGTGCGTTTTAATCTGATTAGGGACACCGAGCCACACCATAGCTGACAACCAGTGCTGAATGGTTGCTTTGGAATCAGTCTTGAGGTGTTGAGTGGCTACAATCACCCCGCTATATGTGTCTACAGTCACTGCTAGCCACGCTCGTGGTTTCAGCAACTGGCAGAGTGTGAAATCTGTTTGCCACACCTCGGAGGCTTTAAGGCCTCTGGGGTTTACCCCACTAGACCACAGCTGTGCTTTCTGACAATGGGGACATGTGGCTACTATATGTTTCACGTCCGTGGCTGAAACCCCGCATCTCTTTGCTAGCGCTTTAGCTCCGATGTGGAGGGACTCGTGTAGCTGCCGGGCATCTCTTAGTGTCCACAGTCCTTTTGCAGCTGCGTCTGCTTTCTCATTACCGGCTTGAAAAAACCCTTTAACTGGACTGTGGCTGTTGACGTGGATGACCGATATGGTACCTTTTCGGGAAAAAAGCGCTTCTTCTAGCATTAGAGCTGCTGCAGATGTTGACACACTGGGCCCTGACATGGCCAAGCAAAGTTTGGCTGCAAACATCGAATCAGTCACTATGTTGAGATGTTCTGTTGGGAACAGTCCGCACGCTAACACTACAGCCGTCGCTTCTAGCTGCTGGACTGAAAGGGCAGGATCAGTCATCTTAATGCAGTGCCATTCTTCTCCTGCTTGCCATACTGCTGCCGCGGTTGAAGTCGCTGAAGATGTGTCCGTGAAGACTGTTGGTCCCGATTGGGGTCGGTCCATGATCTTTTGTGGAAGGTCAATGTCAACTACTGCTAACATTTGGGTCCAGGGGGGCTTTGTAGCATATCGGACTTCGCCGCCGAATCCGACGAGAGCTATGGCCAAATACTCTGACATCGCCACAGATTGCGTTGGGAGTTGTTTGCGGAAAGGTAGATATATCCTAGCGGGTTCAATGCCTAGGTGTCTTAGGGCGAGTTTTCTGCCTTTCATGATGAGGTTGCCAAGGCACTCGACTCCTGGAGAGAAGGCACGTGATGATTTTCCTAGGACTATCCATTGTATTGGTTGGGCTTTTTCAGGGGGGCCCTGAGCCAGTGCTCCTATTCCCCCCCCTTTTGTAAAGTGCACGTACAGATCAAGTGGTATATTTGGGTTCCATCTGGCGAGCGTACTTGACCACACCTGTCGCTCAATGAAGTCAAGAGAGTTCATTGCTTCTGTCGTCAAAGTCTTCTGCTCCCATGGATTTCTTCCTTTCAAAAGATCGTACAGGGGGACCATGGTTTCAGGAGGGATCAGGATAATATTGCGAAGCCATTGCAAAGACCCCACTAATTGTTGCATATCGTGGAGTGTTTTGATGTTCCGACGGATTTTCATTTGAGGGGGGTTTACGTAGGAGCTTGTAATCTCTACTCCCAAGAAACTCACACATGGGCCTCTTTTGATCTTTGCGCTCGCAATTTCAAACCCATTTGTTTTTAGAGTTTCTGAAACCGCTGACACCAACTGGTCCACCTGACTTCCTGATGGTGCAGCGATCAAAATATCATCCATGTATTGAATGATAGCCGCAGTCGGGTCACTGCGTCGAACCGGTGCCAGTGCTCGGTCCACTGTGATCTGGCAGATAGTTGGTGAGTTGACCATTCCTTGGGGCAGCACTTTCCACTGGAAGCGTAGGTTGGGGCGTTGGCTGTTTGGGAACACGACAGAAAAAGCGAACTGTTCTTTGTCCTCCTCGTGCAAGGGTATCGAAAAGAAACTGTCCTTAATATCAAGGACAGCACAAGGTTGTCCCTCTGGTATCATAGAGTTCATAGGCAGCAATGTTTGGACGGGACCCATTGGTTGAATTCTCTTGTTCACTTTGCGCAGATCATGGAGGAGACGAAACCCCTCACCAGTTCGTTTGGGTATTACAAAAGCTGGAGTGTTCCACGGGCTTGTGGAGGGCTTTATATGGCCTCGTCGTAGTTCGCGGTCGATTAGTTCAAGGAGAGCGTCCATTCGAGGCTTTGATAGGGGCCACTGCTCGACCCACACCGGGTCGGACGACTTCCACGTCAATCTAATTGGTGGGAGTGGGTATGCGGCAGTGGCCCTTAGGGTAAATTTGTCACCCTGGCTTTTAATAGGACTAGAGCATCTCTTCCTAGCAATGGTGGGACTCCTGGCATGACATATGGAAAAAGAGTGATAGTCTTCTCTGGCCCCTTTTCAGTGTGAAGTGTGATTGCTACCAACTGGGCACTCTTCCGAGCTCGGGTTAGTCCCCCGACTCCACCCACCATGGGGGCATCTACCAACTCCCAGCGTGAAGGCCAATTCGTCTCAGAAATAACTGTAACATCTGCTCCAGTGTCAATCAAAAAGGGGATACTAACGGTGGTTTCATTTGGGATATTATAGAGAGAACAGATCCCCCACACCACTGGCGGGTTGTCACATTTTACTGCCAAGGCCACCTTGGGGTCTCTCCCCCGGGGGGTGGTCCTTGCTGTCCCTGAGAAGAAGGCGGATTCGGCTGGGCCGTCGGTTGGACCATGAAGTTGGTCACCTCTCGAGGGGGCGGCGGGTTCGGGGGTGCCCCACCCCATCCAGGGTTGGCACAGCTGGGTGGCAGGTTCGGGGGTGCCCCACCCCATCCGGGGTTGGCACAGCTGGGCCGCCCCATGTTCCAGGTGGGAGAGGATCGCACGCGACCCGGATGTCCTCTCCCCGCCCCGTTTCCCTGGTTTTTAGCTCTGCAGTCCTTAGCAGAATGTCCTTTCTTTCCACAGGTCCAACACGGTCCTCTAGGTCGGTTCTTGGGTGGGGGAGGCGCTGTTGGTGGGCCTTCCAACCGAGGGCAGGTTGCTGCAACGTGGCCCGTCTGGCCGCATTTAAAACATGCCATCACGGCAGTCGATGCGCGGGCAGCCGTATGAATTGGAGCTAGATGCTCTTCATTTACAACATGCTTAATCATGTTCGCGAGACTTGACCCCACCGGCAGTGATCTTAAGATATCTCTGGTTTTTGAATTACATTGTTGAATTACATTTTGAATTACATTGTTGGTCGTCTGCGACGACCGGGCCTTTTGCCTCTGCGGGCAGGGACAAAGAATCAACCGCTGCTTGGAGGCAATCCACAAAACTTATAAAGCTCTCCTTTTCATCTTGCTTTATTGTGGCCCATGGCAATGACTTGATAATAACTCTGGAGGCTGTGCGAATAGCTGCTCTGGCTGCACGGGTAGTTGTCATAACTTCGTGGGCCCGCAGGCCTATGGCTTGTGCCTGAGGGGTAATCATTGCTGGGTCTGTACCCATTAGTCGCTGTAGGTTGGAGCCATGTAATGGGTGATCCGCCCCAGTTACTTGGGCTAGTCTTTTCATGCAGTTTTCTTCCCAATCTTGTTTAAATACAATCATACCTGCCCCATCAAACATCAGTCTGCAAACGTATTTTATATCATACGGGAGCATGTCATCCCCTCCAAAAACCCCATCTATGAGGGTGGAGACCATAGCGGAATTAAGCCCTTTGTCCGCGATTGCTTTAACAATTGCCTGTACAGCCTTAGGGTTTACCGGCGTATAGCTCCTCTGTCCCCCATCCGCCACCTGGACCGGGAACACTCCTATGTCTGGGACCAAATTCTGCATTTCCTCCCAGTTCGTGAGAGGAATCTTTTTAATTTGCGGTTCCTCTATATTGTGGACGGGGATGTTTTTGCTTTTAACCCTATCTGCCGCTGTTTCTTCCTTCTCTGAATTTGACTCAGTAGCGGACGACTCGTCCGAACTAATAGTTGATCCGGAACCGGAACTCGACTGACTGGTTATTTCCGGACTCCGGTACTTTTTTCTCGAGCCCCGGTCCCGCCTACTCCCTTTGCGGGTGGGCGGGCTCTGGCCCCGCCTACTCGCTTTGCGGGTGGGCCTGCTACTCGCGGGGGTGCTTGCCCTATGGGGGCATTTTTCCAGATGGCTGCTCTAGTTGATCCTCAGCCCCTCACTCGCGCTCCCCTCCCCCTCCCGGCCGCCCCCACCATTTTTAACCCTCTCATTCTCCTCCCCCTTCCTTGGGCATGCTGGTGCTGGTTCCGGCGCTTCCTTTTTGTTCCCGCCGGGGGCATCTACGCCCCGCCCTTCCCCTTGCCACTCGGCGCCATCATGGGGTGCATGAGGGGGCGGTCTAACCGAGATATTTTCGGACTCTGATTTCCCCGCGGTGCTCCTGGCCTCCTCGGTTAGCCCGTCCCAGAAGGATTTCGCTTGATTCTGTTCCTCCGCAAGGGGGGTGGAGTTCGGAGATTCGGGGCGGCGAGACGGGGATTTGGGAGGCGTGTCGCCTTCCCGCGATTCTTTAGGCTAGGCAGAATTGCCGCTGTCTGGAGGGTGCGGGGTCTGCGTGGCTGCCCCGACTCCCAATTTCGGTATGGCCAACAAACAGTCCCTTGCCGCCCTCCAGGTCTCCTGCTCTTGCATGGCCTTCTGCAGAGCCTGTATGACTTTCCCCCACGATTTAAGATTTTTCCCACTACCCGAGGACATCGTCTCCTCGGCTAACGCTTTAGTACATCTATCCCACACCTCAGGGTGGAGAATATCCACCGGCTGGTCAATGACCCCGGTCTGTAAAAGTCTCGCAACCGCGAGTGTAAAATCTTTGGGCTTACAATCAACCCCCCGCTGCTTATGTATTTGGGATACGACCTTAACAAGGGCTTCCATCCTCCTTGTTGGTCTTGGTCGGGAGCGTCCTTTTCTTCCCTTGACCTCCCCTGCCGAGCTGGTCCTGCAGGTCCGGCCACCGTTCACTCTATTCTAGACAAGTTCCCGGGTTTCGGCACCACTTGTTGCCTATCATTAGGCGTGGCAACCTGGTTCTGTCCATCAGCTTACAGACACCAATGTGGTGTATAGCAAAATGCCATTTATTCACAGGTGATACAGCCTTATATATCTTAGGCTTACAGAGACATTCCTGTCCGCTTACATCACTATCTTACTACTGATAAGAGAAGGGGCCCTGTCTTCCCGTACAGCACGATATCTTCCGACCGCCAGGCCCTAGCTAGGCCCTACCTGACTACAGGCCAACACAGTGGTTACTGCCCTGGAGGTTCTTCCTTCTCCTTCATTTCCATTTCACATTCAGCTTGTTTCTGCTCATGGAACAGAATTAATTTTGAAATTATTTTTCCTGTTCAGAGCACCTCGAGTTTTGGGAAGCTGCAGAGTCCAACTGATAGAACAAGAGAGATCAGAGGCATTGGGTTGTGGGGCCAGGACTGGAACTGTGGCAGCTTCCAGCAGCTTCTCACAGGAGCCACCCCTGTGGCCCCCCCCTGCTTCCAAAACACCACTGCACTAAACCAAGACAGTTTAAAACTTGAAGAGAGGATTTTTAGATTAGATATTAGGAAGAAATTCTTTACCATAAGGGCTGTAAGGCACAGGAACAGGTGTTCCACAGGAGCTGCAGATGCCCTCTCCCTGGAAGTGATAAGGGCCAGGTTGGAGGGGGCCTGGATCAATCTGATCTAGTGGGAGGTGTTCCTGCCCATGCAAGGGGGTTGCAATTAGTTGATCTTTAAGGTCCCTTCCAACTCAAACCATTCTATGATTCTATGATTGGTTAACTGGTTTCTCAGTCCTGTTTAAAATGGCAATGCTCAAAAATGTCACTCAAAGAGTCAGGTGCTTTTTGCTAGCAGGGGTCCCTCTAGCCTACGGGTCTGTATTTAAGTATGGTAATAGCTCATTAATATGTGAATACAATTAATATCATTACTGAGTGGTTTTCTACCCAGTGCTCAAGGCTGTGACCAAGATAATTGTGGGGAGCTGTGGGGATTGCTCTTTCCCATTACTCCCATCTCTCTTGCAGGTATCTTGCAGGTCTGTCTCAAGGCCAGGCTGTTGCCTACTTGGGATGTTTTTTTCCAAGAATTAGAACCTGGGTTTTGTCTAATTCTTACTGTTTCACTGCTATGTGAGCCCTATTATTCTTCTGTGTCTCTCTCTCATTCTTTTTTATGTGATTTCCCCCCCAATTTTTATTTCTTTCCATTATTAAATGCCATCAGGGCTGTGTGGTCTGTGCTCCCCTCTCCACTGTCTCCTGCTTCCCTGTCACTTGTATGGGGGGGATCCTCATCTCCCCTCCATCCCCCTGGCACCAGGCTGGCCTCGCTCTGCCTGCTGCCCAGAGGTGCCTGGCTCTCCTGTCCCTGACCTGGGCTCTCCCTGCTCCCAGGCTGGGCTTGGCTCTTTCCGCTCCTGCCTGGGCTCCGGGCCTCCCCGCATCCCGCTGCAGCTCCCCTTGCTCCCCAGAGGGGCCACCTTGAAACAGAGGAAGACCCTGACAGGATTAACTCCTGTAATTTTCCACTGAAACAGTGTGAACAAAACAAGGCCCTAAGGAGGCTAACTTCTGTCTCGAAGATAATTAAAAGTGTAGGTCCTGTTCTTAAAACAAGACACTGCCAAGGCTAACTAGGCACCAAAGGAATGTGAACATCTCCACAAAAAGAACATAAAGATGTCACAACCAGCAGATAAGGGGAAAGTTATGGCTAGGGTCTGATATCGCCTTGTAACAATATAATGAAGTCAGTGAAATCAAGAAAGGTAAAAAGTTCAACCCTGAGGAAGACTTCGTTACTTCATCTGAAGACCGCCAGAGACCCCGAGACATATCCCCAAAAGACGACTCCACCCAGGCTTCGCCCAGACTCCACCCAGACTCTGCCCAGACTCCGCCTGTTATGAATATTATAATTACATGTTGCAATCTTATGACTATGCATGTAAGGAGGTTGCAACCTCCCCTTTTAACTGTATAAATAACCTAACCCTTTTACCTGACTGGTGGAACTCTTTGTCCAGCGTGAGCTGGGAGTTCCCCGGATCCGAAAATAAATACCTGTAGGCAGCAAGTGCCCAGACGGTGCCCCCCCCGCCTGTGCCCAGCTGGGGCTAGCCCAGGCACGCATGCCCGGGTTCGGTAGGTGTGGTTTCCGGGAAGAATTCCAGAACCGGACGGATCAAAGTTAGCTCCTGGTACCATCCGAGCCAGCACTAGCTCGACTGACTCCCACGGCGAGACTCATCCCACGCAACATCTGGTGGAGAATGCGAGCATTAATTTCGGTCTAAACTGTCTCCCCGAGCGTTTTGTCCGAAAGTGACCCTTCTCTACAGACCGTCCGATACCCCGAAAAATTCGGGTAAGAGAAACTTTTTCTTCTCTTCAACACCGTTATCAGTAAATCTGACGATGGGCTCCTATGTGAGCAAAACTACCGGCACCGCCGTTGCCGATCAGATTACAACCCAGGCGGAAACGCAGGAAAACCTCCGCTACCCGAGTCCCGAAACGGCCTGGGACCTGTGGGGGGAGACGTACAACGTGCTGGCAAGTTTCCACTATAAGGAGGCCAACGGCGACATTATTGGTGCGGACAACACCTGGCGAACCGTTTGCAATCTATTAGCCTGCTTGAAAGCCGAAGTAGAAGTGGCAATGGCCACCGCCGCGGCCCCATTACAAAAAACCGAGGTATTTCCCCTGAAGGAAATGCCCACAGTAACCCCCTCGGCACCCCCCTTCGAAGGGGAGGAGCCCGGGAGGGCGCCGAGTGTAGCTCCGTCGGCGCCGCACCCCGAGGGGGGGGAGCCCGGGACAGTGCCGAGAGCAACTCCGTCGGCACCACCCCTGGAGGAAGTCGAAACACCGGAAAATGATGGGGCGGAAACCGCGGCTGGCGGCACCCCCGGCTGCCGCGGAGAGCTACCCCCGATGCCACCCCCGGCCCCACGGAAGGCTGCGAAGATAAAAGCAGCCCCTAAACTAAAGTGGCTGTACGAGGGAATCCTTAACCCCAAGCTCTTTATGTTTCTACTCCTGCTCCTTGTCTCTGGTCCTCCTGCCATACACTGCTGGGAAAAGCCCAGCTCCATCATCCTGTTGATCACCCCCAGGAGCCTGCAGGCTTCGCAGATGATGCCTTTAACCCTCAGCTTCTGCGGCTTCGTCGTCTTCACCAACCTCTCCCGACAGACCAGTACCACCGGCCCTGAACGACGAGGCACCTCGCAACTAAGATCTTTGCGTATTTGTCATCTTTTCCCCGATAAAGACCTAAAAAAAAAAAAAAAAAAAAAAGGGGGGAAATGTAGGCAGCAAGTGCCCAGACGGTGCCCCCCCCGCCTGTGCCCAGCTGGGGCTAGCCCAGGCACGCATGCCCGGGTTCGGTAGGTGTGGTTTCCGGGAAGAATTCCAGAACCGGACGGATCAAAGTTAGCTCCTGGTACTATCAGAGCCAGCACTAGCTCGACTGACTCCCACGGCGAGACTCATCCCACGCAACAAATACCTTTGCTGTTTAAAGGCTTAAAATTCTGTCTCTAAACAGTTTTGTAGGCCTTTTTGGGCCTCAACCTCTCCTCGCTCCTTGGCCAGGCCAAGCTCAAGAGTGTCTGGGTACAGGCTTGAGCCGCTGCCCCATGTCCTGCAGCATCCCGGCCGCCTGCTACAGGTACCAGAGCTCCCTGCCAGCGTCCAGCCCGGTGCGGCGCCAGATGCTGTGGTCCAGCTGCTGGCGGCTGAAGTCCCAGCGCTGGCCCGCCGTGCCACCAGCCCTGCCACCCCCCCAGGCCTCCATGGTGATCTGCACCCAGGCAGGGACACAGGGACACCCTGAGGGCCAGACGCAGGGCAGTGGAGAGGAGCCAGGGAGGTGCTGGCCCTTCTTCCCCCTGCGTGTTCTCATGCACAGCGCTTGCTGGAAGGGCAGGGGTCCCAATGTTCTAAACCCCCGACCCCTCCCGAGACCCCCATCATCCCCTGGGGCCCCCTCAGGGCCCGTCTTGGTCTTCCCCCAGCATCTCAGATCCTTTCAACATTTGCATGTGCAAAAGTGCCACATCAGCACCTGCCAAGGGGGGTGTGGGGACTGTGTGCAGAAAGGGGAAAGGGTGTGCAAGGGCCAAGGGGCGTGCAAGGGCCAAGGGACATGCAAGGGCATGCACACAAAGCCACCTGCAAAGGCCACGTCTGCAGCAGGGCAGGGGTGTGCAGAGGCCCTGTGTGCAAAGCCGAGGGGCAGTGCACAGCTCAGGTGTGCACAGCTGCGCACCAGAGCCACGTGTGCCAGAGACGAGGCGTGAAAGAGGCACGCAGCCGCAGGTAAAGGCCCAATGTGTGCCGGGGTGTGCAGGGACCGGCTGTGCCTGCCAGGGCTCTACAAGGTTGCTCACCACTCTTCACCTGGGAGCTGCTGAAGGACTGCTTGTTGATGTCCTTCAGCTGCTCCGTCAGGTGCACAGCTCAGGCAGTGCCACAGCGTGGCTCCTGCCCTTCTGAAGGTGGAGTCCTTCAGCCCCGAGGCCGCCACGTTGGTGCTGCCCATGGTCTTCATCTGCTCCAGCTGACGGTGCTTCTGCTCACTGAAGATCTGCTGTGGGGATGGGAGGGGAAACATTAGTCCTCCTCTCTGGGGCGCTGGGGACACCACCTTGTATGGAAATAGCAAAAATAATTGAGATTGAATCCTTGTATATCAAATATAATTGACATTCTATCATTGTATTAATCATTAAAAACATAATTCATATAAAAAAAAAAATTACTTGATGCTTTGAAAGAGAGGATGTTAAAGAAACCCTGCCAACCACACCCTGGACCCTGGCCCAGTCCTGGACAAGGGTGGTCAGGAGATTACCCAGATGTTTCCACATAGTGTAATATGCAGAGTCCTCCTGACTTTGAGGGCTCAGACTTTTCCCCCCCACCTCCCTGACCCCCAGAGGCTTTTGAGCACCCGCCCTAATAAACGAGCTCTGTCAGGCTCATTCATATCTTGACATACTTTGATTTTTTTGTCCTGACTTTGACTTCTGGAGATATGTCTTCATTCTTCTCTCAGTATCTGAGGTTCATGCAATGAGCCTCAGAAGTCATACAGAGCTGTTTATCTTTTTGTAATATCCTTTACATCTTCAAGACCTGAAGAGCTCATTGGCATGTTAATTTTTCTTGGTGGAGTTAAGGACGAAGTTTTCAAAGTGAGAGGAGAGGGTCTAGCAGCATTCTCCAAGTGATAATGATCCAGAGGGTCTCCTAAAAATCTCTGCACCTGAAGGAAAATGATAGAAAAGTGGAAAATCTCCCTTATGAGGGAATGCTGAGAGTGCTGGGGCTCTTCAGCTTGAAGAACGGGAGATGGAAGAGAGACCTCATTCATGTTTACAAATACACAAATGGAGAGAGCCAAGAGGATGGTGCCAGGCTCTTCTCCGTTATGCCCAATGATAGGACAAGAGGCAACAGACAGAAGCTTGAGCATAGGAGGTTTCATATAAACACAAGGAGAAAATTTTTTTGCTGTGAGGGTGACAGAGCACTGGCACAGGCTGTTCAGGGAGGTCGTGAAGTCTCCTTCTCTGGGGACATTCAAAACCCACCAGGAATTGTTCCTAGGTGATCCTGCTCTGGCAGCGGGGTTGGACTCAATGATCTTTCAAGGTCCCTTCCAACCCCTAACTTTCTGTGAGTCTGTGATTTTCTACCCAGCACTCAAGGCAGTGACCAAGATAAGTTGTGGGGAGTTGTGGGGAGTGCTCCTTCCCATCACTCTCATCTGTCTTGCAGGTATCTTGCAGGCCTGTCTCAAGGCCAGGCTGTTGCCCACTTGGGATATTTTTTTCCGAAATTACAACCTGTTTTTCTCTAATTCTCACTGTTTCACTGCTATGTGAACCCTATTTTTATTCTGCATCTCTACCTTGTTCCCTTTTATGTGATCTTTCACCAAATGTGACTTTTTGCATAACTTTTACTTCTTTCAGTTAATAAATGACATCAGGACTGTATGATCGGTGCTACCCTGTCCACTGGTTCCTGATGCCCCCCTGGGGGGGTTGTGCTTCCACTACCTTTTAATTCAAGATCAAATTAAAACTCAGTCTCAGAAGCCATAGATTCACTCCAAATTCACTCCAGGCCTGTCAGCCTGACCTCAGTGCCTGGCAGGGTTATGGAACAGATCATCCTCAGTGTAATCACGCAGCACCTGCAGGATGGACAGGGGATTAGACCCAGCCAGCACGGGTTTAGGAAGGGCAGGTCCTGTCTGACCAACCTGATCTCCTTTTATGATCAGGTGACCCGCCTGGTGGATGAGGGGAAGGCTGTGGATGTGGTCTATCTGGACTTCAGCAAGGCCTTTGACACCGTCTCCCACAGCATTCTCCTCAGAAAGCTGGCAGCCCACAGCTTGGACAAGCGTACTCTGCACTGGGTTAGGAATTGGCTGGAGGGCCGGGCCCAGAGAGTGGTGCTGAAGGGGCTGCATCCAGTTGGCGGCCGGTCACCAGTGGTGTCCCCCAGGGATCAGTGCTGGGCCCAGTTCTGTTTAATATCTTCATTGACGACTTGGATGAGGGGATTGAGTCCATCATCAGCAAATTTGCAGATGACACCAAGCTGGGGGGGAGTGTCGATCAGCTGGAAGGCAGGAGGGCTCTGCAGAGGGACCTGGACAGACTGGAGAGATGGGCTGATTCCAATGGGATGAGGTTCAACAAGGCCAAGTGCCGGGTCCTGCACTTTGGCCACAACAACCCCATGCAGCGCTACAGGCTGGGCACAGAGTGGTTGGAGAGCAGCCAGGCAGAAAGGGACCTGGGAGTCTGGATTGCCAGGAAGCTGAACATGAGCCAGCAGTGTGCCCAGGTAGCCAAGAAGGCCAATGGCATCCTGGCCTGTATCAGGAACAGCGTGACCAGCAGGTCCAAGGAGGTGATTCTGCCCCTGTACTCAGCCCTGGTGAGGCCTCACCTCGAGTACTGTGTTCAGTTCTGGGCCCCTCAGTTCAAGAAGGATATTGAGGTCCTCGAACAGGTCCAAAGGAGGGCAACCAGGCTGGTGAAGGGACTCGAACACAGATCCTATGAGGAGAGGCTGAGGGAGCTGGGGCTGTTCAACCTGGAGAAGAGGAGGCTCAGGGGAGACCTCATTGCTCTCTACAACTACCTGAAAGGAGGTTGGATCCAGGTGGGGATTGGTCTCTTTTCCCAGGCAGCTCTCAGTAAGACAAGAGGGCATGGTCTTAAATTGTGCCGGGGGAAGTTCAGATTGGATATTAGAAAGAATTTTTTCACGGAAAGGGTGATCAGACATTGGAACGGGCTGCCCAGGGAGGTAGTGGACTCTTCGTCCCTGGAGACATTTAAAAAGAGACTGGATGTGGCACTCAGTGCCATGGTCTAGTGACTGCAGCGGTAGTTAATCAAGGGTTGGACTCAATGATCTCTGAGGTCCCTTCCAACCCAGCCTATTCTATGATTCTATGATTCTATGATTCAAATATTTCCTCCATGTTCCTTGGGATCCCCAAATCCAGGTTCTTCACCTGGATGGTTCAAAAACCAATCCCCACCCAGAGAAGAGATATTTGATTTATTAAGTTCTGCACAGAAAAGATGCCAGGAAATATTTCCCCAAAGCCTGAGGCCTTTGGAGAAGACATTAGGGCTTGCTATGCAGACCAAAGACAAAGAAGAACCTTCAGGGCAGTAAAGGCTGCCTTGGTCATTGTCCTCCTGACTTACACCTGAAAGCACTGATTCAACAGCTTCTTATCTCCAGGCTCCCAGGTCTTTGTTTTGTGATCAGGTCAGGAAGTGTGTCCTCCCATTCCCTCCTCCTCACCCTCATGACACCAGCCCTTCAAGTTTATAAGCCTAGAATAACCTCTGTGGCTGTTAACCCTTTTCTTTCAATAACAAATCCCCCCTTTGGGACTCATGGGTGTATTTTACACAGCCCATAACCTTCACTTTTGTTCTTTTAGAACCATGAATCAGAGACTGGTTTGTGTTTGAGGAGATCTGAAAGATCATCTAGTTCTAACCCCTGCATGGGCAGGGGCATCTCCCACTTGACCAGGATGCTCTACGCCAAATCCAACCTGGCCTTGAACACTTCCAGGGATGGGGCAGCCAGAGGTGCTCTGAGCAACCTGGGCCAGTGTCTCATCTCCCTCACAGCGAAGAATTTCTTCTTCATATCTCAAGTCAATTGCCCCTCTTCAAATCTGAAACCATTCCTCCCTTGTCTGGTCACTCCAAGCCCTTGACACAAGTCCCTCCTCATGACTCCTCATTTGATGATTCTGTATTAAAATGTGTAACTCTTGGAAGTGATGAAGGGGGTGTAAGGTGATCATTCCTAAATCTCACACCACTTTGGACAAGCCTTGCCATTTAGAAAGTTTTTAATCACTGGAAAAACCCTTGGAGGGGAAAGGGAAGAAGGAATGAATCCCCGAGGGTTGCAATGAAAAATGATTTAATAGCGTAATAACAATAATAATGAGTTACAATTAATGATGATTACAATGGCTCCAGTGGAAAGGTGATGGCCACAGCAAGTGGAGGAGGAGGTCCCAGGTATGGGAACATTGTCTGGTAGTGTTATAAATGACCGAGACTCAATATTCTGTTAATGGCTTAATTTAATTAATAAAATTGCAATAAGCAAAACAGCACTGGGTGCATGGGGAGTCTCCGCTCCACTCACACGCACCAATCTAAAACTCTAGGATTACCTTTTATTGATTACAATTCTATGAATATTCAAAAGGAGGTGGGTTTACATACATATTCATAGGGATTACATTGTGACATTATACTGTTCATGATAGGTGGAGTCTGGGAGGAGTGTAGGCGGAGTCTAGGCGGAGTCCTCTTTTGGGGAGATATCCGGGGGTCGTCAGGGGGTCTTTGGATGAAGTAAGAAGTCTTCCTCAAGCTTGAACTTTTTTACCTTTCTTGATTTTGCTGACTTCATTATATTGTTACAGGGCGATATCAGACCCTAGCCATAATTTTCCCCTTATCTGTTGGCTGTGACATCTTTATGTTCTCTGTTAAAAACACTGACTTCTACGGCAGTTTCTTTTTATGTGCCCCTTCTGTTTGCAATAGTAACATTCTATCTCTTTATTCACAGCAGGGGGTGTATTCCTCCTAGGTGGCCTCGGGTGGTTCCCGGTTCCTCTCGGTCTAGGGGAAGGTCTGATCTCTGTACTGCTGTGACCAAGAGCCGTGCCTGCCGCTTTTGTTGCTCCTCGTCCCTCCTTACATAAACCTTTTGAGCTTCTCTCAGGAGCTCATCCAGACCCTTATCTTGCCAGTCCTCAATTTTTTCCAACTTTTTCCTTATATCACTCCAAGATTTTGCCACAAACTGGGTTTTTAGCAAAGCCTGCCCTAAGGACGTATCAGGGTCCAAGCCTGAGTACAGCTGCAAACTTTTTCTTAATCTTTCTAGCCATTCGGTAGGGGTTTCGTCTTTCTTCTGACACTCGTTAAAAGCTTTATTAATATTCTGCCCTCTGGGAACCGATTCCCTAATCCCTTGCATAATAATGTCTCGAAGGTCCATCGTGTGGCCCCGGTGCTCTGGGTTGTGATTATCCCAATTAGGTCTCTGCATGGGCCATTTTACATCTGCAGCAGGACCTTGTTGGTGTTTTCGATCCCAGTTTCGCATACCAGCCCTCCTAATTATTTCCCTCTCTTCCATAGTAAATAAGATCCTAAGGATAGCTTGCATTTCATCCCAGGTATATATGTTAGCTCCCAAAAATTGATCAAATCTTTCAGCCACACCCAGGGGGTCTTCTAGCAACGTTCCCATTTCCTTTTTAAAGTCCCTCACATCCATGGGGCTGAGTGGTACTGAAACAAACCCAGTCCCTGGTTGAAGTCCCCTCAGTGCAATTTCACGCAAAGGATATAAACCTCCCCTTTCTTTCGCTCGACTTCTAGTAAGTACCCTCCTCTCAGATTGTCCAGGTACCTCCGGCTCACTCTCATGGGACTCAGCCTCCAGAGTAGCCAGAGGTGGAGGATTATTGTATGCAGGAGGTGGCGCAGCAATCTCCTCCGGATCCCTGCGCCTTCTCCTGCTCCCTTCTCTGACGACAAACACCCCTGCCGGGTGATTTCCCGCCATCCATACAGAAGCATATTCACTCTCTTCTTCGCTAAAGGGTTTCTGGGCGTTAACCCATAAATTTAAGTCCTGGCATACCCAATTTTCAAATGATCCAAATATTGGCCAATATACCCCGTCTTCAATTTCCTGGTTTCCCCAAACTCTCATACAATAGTAAACCATCTTTTCCTTCTGTCTGGGAGAAGCTTCCCGATATCTCAACATGTGCCCTAATGGGCTATCAGGGGGAATATCAGGAAGATATTCGCACCCCCCTGAGATACCGAAAGGCTCCTCCAGCATGGGCTTACTCCTCTCTTGGCCCATCTTCCAAGGCACCTTCTTTCACACAGTTCAAACACTTCCCTCCGGTCCTACAGGACGTCTCACTCACTCAAATCTAAATCAGGCGCACCTTGGGAACCGGTCCTCCTCAACCGGAGGAGCCAAACCTTCCCCGGCTGGAGGAAAATAAACCTCCCAAGCCGAGGGAAAACCGTCCCCGGCTGGAGGAGCCGGAGGAATCCGTCCCCGGCCGGAGGAAACTATTTCTCCCGGACCGAGGGAAAACCGTCCCCAACCTGACAGAACCTCTTAATACTTACTCGTCTCCTGGGAGTCTTCGTGCACATGAATTACGGGGGAATCCTACAATATTCCTTTACTTATATATCTCTCATTTCTCGGTATGATCTCTGAGGTCTATGGCACGGAGCTGGACCCCAGGTCCACCCGTAAAAATGCGGATGGGGCGCCTACCCAGGAGAAAAGCTCCGCAGCACAGAGTCTCAGGATCTGAGTCACGGCACCAATTTGTTAAAAACGCTGACTCGATGTTTCAGCAGTAAAACTTTTATTGAGAACGTGAGAGCTATATAAGTAAAGCAGTGCGCTGGGCGGCCGGGGAGACACAGCTCCAGCAACCGGCTCACACCTTCAATAATGTAAAACCGGCCCTTTTATACTTTTCATAAAAAACCCTTCCCCTCGGTCTCCCATCAGTTTATCATTGGTTCCCATCCCCCGGGCTTCCCCAGCATTGGTTCCCGTTTCTCGGGCTTCGCTCCGTTACCGAGGGGAACGGTTTCACGTTTTGCGGGCTTCATTCTGTTACTGAGGGGAATGGTCACATGACGTCCCTGTTTCGCGGGCCCCCGCGGTCGGCCCCTCCTGTTTTTCTGACCCCTCTTCCCCACAAGCACGCCCAAACATACACCCCAAACAAACAGCCCAAGTAAACATTATTAAACTGAAAGATACGCTCAACAAAACAATAAACTACAATTTTAAACCCCTATTTTTCACATTCTCCTTTTGCAGATATTCACATTCTTTTGGTGCCTAGTTGGCCTTGGCAGTGCCTTGTTTTAAGAACAAGACTTACATTCCTAATTATCTTCGAGACAGAAGTTAGTCTCGTTAGGGCCTTGTATTGTTCACACTGAAACAGTGGAAAATTATATGCCTCAACTGCTTTGTCTAGCCCCATATTCACTTCTTTCTCAGTTCAATTCTGAATTTCACTGGTTAGGAACACAAATTCATTAACATATATTACAACCATTTATTACAGTAGGATGGGACCCACTGGTAGGATGGGAAGGTAGCCATTGAAGAAGCCAACCCATCCCCCCAAACTTCAATCATAGAATGATTTGGGTTGGAAGGGACCTTGAAAGTCATTTAGTCCAACTTCCTGCTCTACAGGGAGACTGTTGATGCTCATACTGTAGAACACAGGGGTTGGCCAGGTCAGAGCATCTTCCCTGGATTTTAGCCCATGGTCACATGTATCCCTCATTCCGGAGCAGGAGAGAACCCAGCACAACACTTCTCATCTCCCTTGCTCTCACAGAACTGGAGTCTGCAGCCTCCCAAAACTCAAGGTTCTCTGAACAGAAAAAATAAATATTTTAGAATGAATTCTGCCCAGGATTAGAAACAAGCAGCGCCTGCAGTGGAAGTAAAGGATAAGAATAAACCTTCAGGGCAGTAACCCTGACCTGGGTTGGTCATTGTCCCCCTGAGCTTATACCTGAAAGAAGTGAATTAACAGCCTCTTATCTCCAGGGCCCGGGGGCTTTCTGTTGAGGTTGGGTCAGCATCACCCAGCTGTGATACGTCCCTTCCCCCTGCCCATGCCACAAGCCTGATGTCCCCAAGCCCCCCAGGACACAACCCTGGTGTCCGCCCCCTGCCAACTTCCAACCTCACTGCCCCAGGTCGGGTCCCACCCCCCCGAGGCCGCTCCCCACCTTTTCTTCCTCCTGCCACGGATTCCCGCAATCAAGCTGCAGCTCCAGGGAGGTTTTGCTCCCCCTCCACAGGGCTGCACCCACACCCCCCGGCCCGGCAGCTGGGCCCCCCCAACTGGTGACCACCAGAGCATCGATCCCCCACTCCCCACGGGCTTGGGCTGTGCCCCCCCTGCAGGTACCGGGAGGTGATGGGAGGGGGGTGGTTATCCCAATACTGCCTAATCTGGGGGTGAGCAACACAAGTTGGGGAGGGGTGGGGGAGGGAATGGGTGAGAGAGGGGAACTAAACTTATCCCTAGGGTGAGAGCGGTGCGATTGGCGACCCCCAAACTCATCCAGATGGTGGAGGAGCTGTGATTGGGTCTCCCCCACCTCATCTGTGGAATCCCAATTCATCCTGGGTTGGGGGCTATAATAGGCTCCTGCTTGTTGAGACATCAGCGCCTCCATACAGGTGAACGACCCTAAAGCTGCTCCCAATGTGAGAAGAGTTTTTACCAGAGCTACGATCTCATCTCTCATCACCAGACCGACCTCAGCCATCACCAGAAATGAAGGGGCATGGTCAAGGTCACCACTTTTTCCAAGATTTAGAGTTTCTGAGCTTCCACAACTTTAGATTCTTTGAAACCAACAAGGAAGTGATTATCACGACGACATGCTTTTCAGGGGAGGTGTCTGAATGGGACCATGGGACCAGGTCTATTTCTTTTTTTTTTTTTTTTTAGTTTGGAACATGCATATGGAGCATTTTAGTGTGACGTTGCAGCAGGACTTGGAAAGAAAACTGGACTGAAAATTTGAGATTGTATCATTTTGAGGTGAAAAGAAACCTTTTCCATTAGGATGCCCTTTTTAGGAGATTTGGACCCAAAATTCTGTCTTTTGTGGATTTCCAGCATTGAACTCCCTCATCTACAGCATGATGAACTAGGAGCTCAAAGGTTCTTTGAGGAAGCTGATTTTTCAGAAGCCGTAGACTGCTGGCCCTCATTTGCAGCTGTATGCCTTGAAAATGTATAGACTATTTTTTTCTGATTTTTTTTTCTTTTTTCCACTTAGATGTCTTTTTTAAACACATGTCAGTATTCAACCCCTCTTCATCATCCACTCATCTTCTGTGATACAGAAAATTTACGTCGAAGTACAATCCATTGTATTTAAGCAAAAAAAAAAGAACCTGCCGCAAATTTTGGTCTGAGGTCCCTCCTCAATGCAGCAGAAATGATTAGGAAAGGAAATTCATTATTCATCCCTCACACTTTAATATGCACCCACCTTTTGGTACCAAGAAACTTTGTGTAAATGAAGTGCCTCCGCTGCATTTAGAAGTAATAAATGAACCTGTGGCATTTTTTCTTGTCTGCTGTCTCTGCTCTATGTACTATGAATGAATGGGAAGTAAAAACCCCTCCCTTGCAGCAGCAGCTCTAGGAAGGTTGCTCTGTGCCTGGAACAGTCAGAGCTCTGGAGGAGCACAAGGGCGAGGGCTGTTGTGCTGGGCTGGGGATAGGGGATGGCCCCGAGGGGCTGCAGACCTCTGTGGATCTCCTGGAGAGGAGAGGAGGGGACACAGAGTGCCTCCTGATCCTTTTGCCATGCACGGTCACCCATCTGGGGGTCTGAGGTCTCTCTGCCTCCCAGGAGCTGCTGTGCCCTTCAGAGGGGCTGGGGCTGTGGTGGGACTGCCCAGAGCAGCCTGGGGTGGGCACTGGTGTGGGGCCAGCAGCAACTGGGCTGTGCTGGGAGAGAGGGAAGAGGAGGTGGGAGAGCCTGGAGGGAGCTGTTCTGGGCTGGCAAGTGCCTGGCAGAGAAAGCCATGGGTGTGTAATTGGCCCTGCATGGCCATAGAGGGGGACACGCCCAGCAGGGGCTGTGGTGCAGGTCCAGGGCTGCTGAAGGGAGCCCAGAGATTGAGGTGCAGGGCAGAGGATGCTGCTCTGTGCCCTTGATGGAACAGAGAGAGCAGGAAGGTGTCCCAGGGCCTTGGTCACCCCGCAGCCATTGGCCATCTCTCCCTGGCCATTGCCAGCCCTGGCCACTCCCCGCAGGTTCAGGCTGTCTTTCTGCCAGAGCATCTCCATCCTCCTGCTGGGCTCAGTGCCTGCATGGGGGGAACTCGAGGCCCTGCCCAGCCTCTCTCCTGGCCCAGAGCCCAGCAGAGCCTGGGGCAGAGCTGTCACTGAAGCCCCACAGCTGACATGGTTTCTCCAGCAGCTGGAGATGCTGCCCAACTGGACAGCCACGGGGTGACACAGCACCAGGGACTGCTGAGGCCATCCCATCAGATAGACCTGTCTCCAGCAGGAGTGCACTCAGTCCTGGGGTGTGCCTGCACACTGGGGCCCTGGGACCATGTGTGGGGCAGCAGGGCTGGGCTGTCACAGGACAGGGGCTACAGAGAAACTGCCGCGGGGTGACAGCAAGGACAGCTGCAGACAGGGGCTTGATCTTCCTTCCCTCTGCTCTGCAGGAATGACTTTGGCACAGGCAAAGCTCACCTGGAGCTGCTGTCTGCAAGAGCAGTCGAGAGCAAAAGCAACATCTTCCATGGCTGTGTTGGAGACCAAGGCTGAAGAAGGGAAGTGCAGGGCTCCTGCTGATGGAAGACAGTGATCTCAGAAAGAGGAGACATCAATGGTGCTGTGGGACTCAATGCCTTCTGGGACGGAGTCTTTCCTCAGGAGCTCTCCCAGGCCTCTCTGCTCCATGAAAGGCGTCAAGGAGCAGCAGAGCTCATCTGGAGAGAAATCTCAGAAGGACAAGTGCCAGTGTCTGCCCCTGCAGGGGACTGACCCGGGACATGGCACAGGCTGAGGCTGCCTGGCTGTGAGCAGCCCCGTGGGAAAAGTCTTGGTGGGCACTTGTCATAACCCAGGGAGGGCACCCAGGGAGACACAGCTTGCACCCCCTTGCTTTCTCAACTCCTTCTCAGAGAGGAGCCAAGGTGCTGTTGGAGCCAACATGAGTGCCAGACCTGGCCCTTCCGGGGAGAGAGACTGAAACCATACGGTCCCAGAAAATGCTCAACAGATCCTCTGACACCACTGACTGGTACGGAGTGAAAGGACTGAGGGTCACATTATCACTTAGAGGAGCAATTCTTTCTCTAGTAAAGAAAAAAAACAGGTCTAACAAAATCAGACAAACAAGCAGCAATAAGAGGAATGTCCTGGGGCATTCCTAAATCCCCAGACCAGAGCAAGACTGATTAGAGGGATGGGATTAGAAGCATCCATTCCAGACTCTTCTCAGCCCACATCACCCTTAAGTCTGTCCATGAGTTTTTACCCATCCCAGTAAAACTCCAGACTGTACCATGGGGAAGTTTCCACAAAGGTGGTATGGGCAGTCCTTTTGGAGTGATCATGAGCAACAGAAGTCTGGTCTGTCACATCCCTTCACACCCAAACAGTTCTATGACTTGATGATGGAACTTTTCTTGGTAGTCCAAGACCATTACAATGGTCACCTTCAGAAGTTCAGACTGGAGGGAAAGAACAAGAAGTCTTACCCTGAGGTTATCCTTTTGTTAGAGGTTTACCTAGAGGGGTTGTGGATCAGCCCAGGATTTTGTTTTCAAGGCAAAGCCAGTGAGAGGAGAGAGACAGCAGAGAAGGTCTGGAAATGCTGCGGTGGGAGTTAGGTGAGAAAGGAGGAAGAGTCACAACAGCCTGAAGAGAAGGCATGAGCAGTGTAGGACAGCCTACAGGAGAGGTGGCCAAGGGCTTGGTCAGGTCTGAAAGGCCCAAAAGGACCTAGGGCTTTGTCACCTTGGCCATGGGAGTTGCCTTGACCACCAAGGTCTACGAGGAACAATTTTATTTTGACTTTGTGCCTTGCCCCTGCAATGGTAATCCATGAGGTTTCAGAGAACTTTCCTACACTTGTCCTTGGTCACCCTCACACCCCACCGGACCAGGAAGAGCCCTGAGCCCAGTGTGAGGGACAGGATTTGCCTTCCCAGGGCCTGGGGTCAGGGCTTGGCCTTTCTGCTGAATCCAGCAAACCAAAGGGATCTCTCAGCATTACAACCGCTGGCACAGGGCCTTTGCCTCCTACAATCATGGCTTATGTCAAAGAGTAAGGTCATTCTCCCCTTGACCATGACAGAGTCCTCAGACACCAAGGACGGTGAGAGGAAATTTTTATTGAGTCTCTCAGGATCTAACTTCCCAGGGTCGAAAAGATGGACACAAACACAATGACAGAGTTGGCTAAGAAGGCAATCAGAGCGCTGAAATGTTTGTGAGCTTTGACTGCCTGAAGCTGAGAGCAGAAGCATAGCTGAAAAAATAAGTGAGGTATTTAAAATGTTAATATTTTTTACTTATATTAATATGTAATTCTATTTTACATCAGTCATTAAACTTTTCTTGTCTCAATCCATTCCTCCACCCCACTGCTGGGGGAAAGCTGAGTGAGTGGCTGCGTGGTGCTCAGTGTCTGGCTGGGGTTCAACCACAACAGTCTTTGCTTGGGCCCAATGTGGGGCACAAAGTGCTGAGATAATGACAGATCTGATCAGAGAGTGTTAAAACAAATTAGTTATTATTCCCTGTATGGGTTTAAGAGTCGCTGGTCACCATGTCGGTTGGTTTGGTCTCAGAGCTGTTCTTAGAGCTGTGGGATGTCACACCTTCCTTGCTCCTTGTTGTGCTTTCTTTCAGCTCTGGAGCCTGCTCAAGGCATCATTGGGCTGTGCGGTGTGACACTGATGGTGACACTGACCTGGGACCTGCAGCCAGCATGAGCATCTCCTCCATAATTCATGTGCCACCTCCTGCAGACAGTTAATAATTGCAGTTTGCACCATTTCTCTTATGACAAACTGGTGCAGGAGAAAACCCCATACTTCCTGTTCATTCTCCTGGACACTATTTAAAATTACATTTTTCCTTTTTTCTCCTTTATGGCAGGGACATCATTCCTCATCTTCTCATTCTCCCTATCGCTAATTACTGTAGTTGAAGTTTTGAAAATTTCTTCTATCTTTGGGATGCCAAAACATGTACGGTCCCACTAGAAGGAACCAACATGGCCCTGTGTGTCGTTGAGGTCTTTTTCAGGGTTAAACAACTTCTAATGTGTAGTACCTAGAGATCGAGTTAGCTTGCTTGATTGCAGCAGAAGTTTCACATTCATGGATCATCTGTGCAATAACATCCATGCTCAGTCCACCCCTCCCTCATGACCCCATCTGTGTGTTCCATCTATTCCTTGACGGATTTGATGGGCCCACAGAGCTATAAAATAATTCACCTTTGAGTTGCCATTCGAGACCCACCTGAGCCACACTGACCTTAGCAGCCTGACCCACTTGCTTGTTGTTAGGATGTTCTTCTGGGGCCCAAGTCTCAGGTACCTGATGCACTTTTACAAACAGGTTCTGTGGATGGGACAGAGCACCTTGCCAGGATGAAGCAGCTCCGATCTGCCAGTTGCTCTGCTTCCATTGCTGTACCCATCCCCACAGAGCACTAGAAACTGTTATGACTAAAATTAAACAGTCTTTTGCACATCGTTATGATACAAAATTAGTTCTCAGAGGTTTTGTGATTAATAACACTTTCCAGCCTTTTGGTATATTAGGGCAATGGGAAGGAAAAATTTTCTGGATGCTAGAGTGACAATTTTTGTCACATCATTCCAGCAAAACAATATGGTCTAGATTTGCAATGTTATCTGAGGTGATTGCAAAACTGCGATTATGTGCTAGAGGTATTTTTGCAATAGATGTTGCTATAATACATATCCCTATTACAAAAAAGGATTTTGATACAGCTATTCAAATGTCACTGTCTTTTGAAATTGCCTTAGCACATTACCTTGGAGAGATACATTTCAACTATCTGAGTCACAAATTATTACAGTCTCTGCAAGAGTTAACAATCCAGCATTCTTCTATTTTATCAACAATACAACTAGAGGAAGCTCCTACTCAATTCCTGGATGGATCTGCTCGCTCACACAAAGCAGTGGTAGCTTGGCATGATTCTGCTTCAGACCAATGGTGATCACATGTTGTGCTACAGGAAGACTCAGCAGAGGTCATAGAATTGCGTGCAGCGATAGAAGCCTTTTGATTATTTTCAGTGACAGATATTAATAATGAAGTGGATTCTCAGCATGTTTACGGAGTGTTAGTTAGAATAGAGGCTTGCTACCTTTCTGCCTTTCCAGACATGCTCAGCATTTTTCCCCCTGGAATATCATTGTTTTATTCGTACTTTTTAAATGAAAAACCCAATCTGAATGTTCTAGCAAGCTGCTGACACTCATTCTGGCTATAAATAATATTGTACCACCACTCACCAAAGGAAAGTTCCTAGCAGTTGTTCAAATGCAGAAACATTGCTCAGAGGAGTTTAGGTATTTTGGGGGATCTACTTCTGCCTCTCTCTCTTCTCTTCTTCCCCTCCCTGTTTCACTCTTCAAAGACCTCTTGGAGTGAAAGATTCATTGAGTCACAGAATACCTCAGGCAGGAGGAGACCCCTGCATATAAGGAATATGGTGGCTACAAGCTTAGCATCTTCACTCCAGCTGTGATATGTATGATGTGCAGAGTCCTTGTTCTTCAAGCAGTGTCACCTTTAAAGCTAAGGGTTCTGTAGCAACATCCTTGGGACTTGCTGTACCTGTCAATTTATTTCTCCAAAAGCATTTCTGTTGTTCTAGTATTTCAATTGTTCAAGAGGTGCACTTTAGAAACTGATGTCTTTTAGGGTAGGGTACTCCAAATCAGATAATAATTGTTGGCATTACATGAAGTAATATTATTCACTATGTACAATGATCAAAAACTTCACAACAGTAGAGTATAACAAAACTGAATAAAAATGGAAAATTTACACAATAGCAGCACAATTATAAATAAAAAAATCCCCCATTTTGAGAATATTTTTCTCTATATTCTAACTGAAATGGTGGCCACCATGAATTAAAATATGTTTAATTATTATATTTTATTCTGGGTGGGGGATCCCCATCTAAATTTGTCCCAGTGTCTTAGGATGTTTCCTAAAGAGTACAAGAGGTATAGCATTTCTCTTCCCTGAATTTCCAGAATATCTCAATCCAAACACTGCACCTGGTGTCCCTTATTGCCTGAAAAGGGAGAGGAGCTGAGGAAGTCCCTGATCAAACAGGTGGATGCACACTGGAGTCCACTCCAGTCCCTCCTCCCTGTCACATGCAGCAAGACAAACCAGGCAAGGCAGAGCAGTGCTGTCCCAGTCAGGTCACCTAAACTTTTGTCCTAAATCTGGGTTTCACCACCTGGTGTGCATTAAGACAATCAACAACACAGAGCTTCTGGTCATTCATGTCTAGCAGACATGTCCTTAACCAAGGTGCTGCCTTCTCAGGACAGACCTTCCAGCCTATGAATCTTACAGGGAAGGTGACAGCAAGCCCAGCACTGAACACAAGATGTGGCCACCAGCAGGAAACACTCAAAGGTGCCAAAGGCTCATAAAATAGCACTGAGGCCACTGTGGGAAGAGATGGTGTCCAGCATCTGAGACAGGCTGGTGGAACTTGGTTGAAGCACATCTCAGTACTGCATTCAGGTGCCTTCCCAGGGGACGTTAGTGTTCAGGTGAAGTGACCTGAGGACACGGTCTGTGCCACTGACCTTCATGGCACCCCTGGGAAGAGCTGGTGGTGTTTGTGCTCCCACAGAGCCTTCTCCCTGATGAGCACCTCTGGGCTGGCGTGGCCACCCATCCCTGCACCCTGTCCCCAGTCTGCCCCCCGCCCCGAGCTGGGGGTGCTGCTCTGCAGAGCATGGGGCCGGGGTGCCCAGGGCTGACTCTGTTCATGGGCTGTGCTGGTCAAGCTGGGAGGCAGACCCAGCTGATGGTGCTCACTGCCACTGACCACCTCCCACACAAGCTCTTGGGTGGTCATGGAGGGTGCTCAGAGGTACCCTGCCTGATTCCAGTGCCATGGGCTGTGTTTCTTGGAGAACATTCACCATCCCTGTGGGATCTGGACACCAAAGAAGTGACAAAGGAACCAGGCCTAAGTCCCCAAAACCCCCCACTGGGACCATGATGGCATCACAGGGAGCCCACAGAGAAAGCAGCACAGCAACAATCTCTGCAGAGTCAACTCCTTGGACAGCTTCTTGAGAGCAACTGTGGAAGAAGAGCTGAGATCAGGAGATCCCCTGTGATGATAATCAAGGGCTGTTCTGGAGTCAGCTCTGTCACAGCAGTGCCCGTGCCCTGTCCTTGCCTGCGGGCACAGGACTGTCACACCGCAGGGCTGTGGCCAAGCTGCCAGAGCACTCAGGCCTTACCCAAGGGCACAGAAGGAGACTGTGGAGGTGGAAAGTAGAAAGCTTGGAAAAGATCAAGTGCTGGTGCTCCTGGGCAGTGCCCTTGTGCCAGGACTCTTTCCCCTCCACCTCTGCACACAGGCACTGCCCTGCAGCTGCAGAGAGGGTCTCAAAGGAAGATCCTCAGACAAACAATCACTGGAAGGTTCTTCATTCTGTTTAAACACACAGAGAACACATTTCCTCTTTGAAGGTCTGCTGGTCAAATAATACATGGAGAGACCCATAATGAGAATAGGCACAAATAATGATATTGCTGTTTGGTCAACAATTTCAAAGTGAAAAAAGAAAAAAAATAATCCAAATAATCATTACCTACAGCAAAATTCAATAAAAAATCCCTGAAGACTGGTTGGGCTTCTAGTGAGTTACATTTGGAGAGACGTGTGGATGAAGTCAATCATTTTGAGGAGGAAGAAGTACATGGGGGTGTGGAGGTGGTGGTCACAGGCGATGGCGGTGATGATGAGACCGTTGCCCAGGTGGGCAGCCAGGGAGATGCCCAGGAAGAGCCAGAAGTGCAAGAGCTGCAGCCCCCGCCTGTCTGCAAATGCCAGGAGGAGGAACTGGCTGATGGAGCTGCTGTTGAACATCTGCTGCTTTTAAAAGGCATGGAGAGCTGTTTGAGGAGGAAACACAATAATTTAGGTGATAATTCTCTGTAAAATGAGACCCATTCCCCATTCCATATTTCCATCATACACACATGCACTTTTCTAGGAGGTCTTCCTTGAAGCCCATGGCTTCAGCCCTGCTTGTTGCTTTCTGTGTCAGGAGGAGCAGAGACTCTGTTCACGCGATGCCAAGGAATCAGCCCAGCTGTGCATCAGGGGCTTCATGAGAATAGTGGGGACAGGGAGCAATCCTGGAGTGGACATTTTTCATAGGAGATTGTTAGTGATGCCAAAGGCATTGCAGCTTCTGTCTTCCCTTTGTAAAGGAACCCTCACAACAGAAGGTACTTTAAGAGGTTTGGTTTTGTTTTGGTTTTTTAGAGCTCCCCCCATCTCCTCTGGTGAGTGTTCTTGGGTATCAGAAACCCTCAGCATTGCTGCAGCACTCAGGCAGAACACTAAGCAAAGAGCATTGCCTGCGGCTGCATGCAGAGAAGGGGGAGCTGGGCTGTGTCTCTGTCTCTCCCTGCTGAGACCAGAGGGACCCAGCTCAGAGCACTGTGTCTGACCCTTTCCCAAGGTCTCAGCACCCCCTTTCCAGCCCAGGACACACGAGGCTCATTGTGCCCCCTGAAAGGCAACTCACAGCTTGGACAAAGACCCCAAGGAGACAGCCCAGGGATGGAATGAGAACATCTGATGAAGGGAGGTCAGCTCCCTCCCCAGCCTCACTCAGACTGCACTGCCCAGAGCTTCTCAGGGCAGAACACAGCTGGACACCTCCTTGCCTGAACCCACCTGCATGGGAGGAGCCACAAGAGCTGCGCCCAACCCTGCAGCTGAAACTCCCGATCCCAGCCTGACATCAAGAGCAACAGCAGCTGAAGGGGGCATGGAGAGAGGCAGAGGGGCACTCAGGAAAGCCTTTCCCTCACCCAGCCCTGCACAGCCCCTCCCAGATGTTGATAATGCCTGGCAAGCACCTCCAGCCCCTAGGCAGGGGGAGGTGGACACATGGCAGCACAGATGCACTTCACCTCTTCTGTGAGCAGATGGAGGAGGAGGTGCCCAACACCCCAGACCCCACGGGCTGGCTGAGGGCTGTGCTGTCACACAGACCCTGATAAACCTGGGAAGGTGATGCTGGATGTATCTGTAGGGTAAAGGAGGCTGATAGCATTGGCTGAGGTTCCTAGCACACAGGAGGGTGAAGATGTGGGACACACAGCCCTTGATACCACCTCCCAAGATGAGGTTTCCTTCCACTCTTCCAACACAGAGAAAAGTATCAGCGTAGCCTGAGGAAAGCCAAGTTTCCCAACAGGAATCTGTGCCCTGAGAGTGTATATGAAAATCCCCTCAGAAATACCTGCCAGTCTCTGGCAGATCCACACTCCCCCCCACCTTGGTGTCATCTGCAAACTCCCTGAGGGTTCACTCACACCCTTGTCCAGATCATTGATAAAGAGATTGAACCAGAGCAGTCCCAGCACCCTGGGGAACACCATTGGTGAGCGGCCACCAGCTGGACTGAGCTCCACTCACCACAACTCTTTGGGCCCAGACATCAGCAAGGGTTTGACCCACTGAAGAGGCCACTGCTCTAGGCCAGATGTAGCCGGTTTCTCCAGAAGGATTTTGTGGACAATGCTGTTGAAATCTTTACTGAAGTCAAGGTAGTCAACATCCTCCGCCTTTCCCTCGTTCAATAAGTGGTCACCTTGTCATAGAAGGAGATCGGGTTGGTCAAGCAGTCCCTCCCCTTCGTAAACCCATGCTGTCTGTCCTCGATGTCCTGGCTGTCCTGCACATGCTGTGTAATGGCACTCAGACCATCTGCTCCATCCCCTTCCCTGGCACTGGTCAAGCTGACAGGCCTGTATGTCACTGGATCCTCCTTTTGGACTTTCCTGTAGGTGGGGATGACAGCTGTCAGTCTCCAGTCTACTGACACCTCCCCAGTCAGCCAGGACTGCTGATAAATGATGACAAGAAGCTTCGTGAACACTTCTTACAGCTCCCTCAGTACCTTTGTGTGGGTCCCATCTGGCCCCATAGACTTGTGTGTCTCTGGGTGTTACAGGTCACTGACCATCTCCCCTTGGATCATGGGGTCTCCATTCTGCTCCCTGTCCCTGTCTGCCAGCTCAGGGGACTGGATACCCCAGGAACAACTGGTCCTACTGCTGAAGGCTGAGACAAAGAAGTCATTAAGTCCTCAGCCTTCTCCTCACCCTGGGTCACTGTTTCTTCATGACATCCAATAAAGGATGGAGATTAATTTCACACTGGTTTGGCCATTACAATTTTTTCCCTCTGTAGCCTCCAGCCATCTTTGTAATCCTTTTTAGTGCCCCGCTCCTTTTTCCAAGGACTATAATCTCTCCTTTTTTTGATGAGTTTTAACCAGATCTCTCTATTCAGCCAGGCTGGACATCTTTCCCCAACAGTTCATTTTACAGCACATGGGGCCATCTGATCCTTCACCTTTAAGAGTTTCTTCTTGAGCAGTGGCCAGATTCTCTCAACCGGACTCTGAAAGAGGCCAAAATCTTCTTGCCAAAACTCCAAGGTGACAGTTCTGCTGACCCTCCTCGTTACTTCTCCAGGGATCAGTTCTTTTGTCCAAGGTTTGATTTACAGGAGACCAGGCTTCCTAACAAGAGATGGGAAGATCTTATCCCTGTGAGGCAAAGCGGTTTAGGACAGGAGATAGCAGGAATAACTAGCAGAGCTTTCAACTAGGTATAAAGGGGGCCAGGGATGAAAGAGGGGTCACTGGAGAGGAGACTGAATGTGACATAGCAGTACCTGTGGGAGAAGGGAGTGCAAGCAAGGGCTCACAGACCTGTGTTGTGGTGAAGGAGGAGAATGGCACTGCATATGGCTGGGGGAACACAAGGATTGGTTTGAAGTTGGGGGCTACAGAAATATTGGAGTATAATCAGGAGGTGATAAGGGCTTCTCCCACACAAAAGGAGGCCCAGCTGAGGTGCATCTACATTAATGCACGTAGCATGGGCAACAAACAGGACGAGCTGGAAGCCATTGCACACCAGGACAGCTGTGATGCAGTTGTCCTCACAGAAATGTGGTGGGATGACTGTAACAGCTGGAACACTGCAGTGAATGGATGTAATCTCTTCAGAAGGGATAGGCATGGAAAGAGAGGTGGTGGTGTGGCTCTGTATGTTAGGGAATGTTTTGACTGTACAGAGCTTGATTCCAGGGATGACAAAGTTGAGTGTTTATGGTTAAGGATGAATGGGAAGGCAAGTAAGGGAGATGTACTTGGAATCTATTATAGACCCTCCAACCACGACCAGGAGGCAGATGACCCCCCATCACCTGATAGATGTAGTAGGGAACATGATACCAATAGATGAGGAAATGGCTGAAGTGCTTAATAATTTCTTCACCTCAGTCTTTAGTATCAGTATCAGTTATATTCAGGGAATTCAACTCCCTAGGCTAGGGGACAGGGACCAGGAGCAGAGAGATCCCCCCATAATCCAGAAGGAGATGGTCAGTGTCCTGCTGCACAATGAGAATGTGCATAAATCTATGGGATTGGATGGGATGCACCCAAGAGTTCTGAAAGAGATGGTGGCAGTGCTTGCCAAGCCACTTTCCATCATTGATCAGCAGTCCTGGCTCCCTGGAGAGACATCAGAAGATTGGAAAAGTGCTGATGTAATCCCCATATAGAATAAGGGACAGAAGGTTGATCCGGGAAACTACAGAGCTGTCAGTTTGACCTCAGTCCCACGGAGGTTGATGGAGCAGATCATCCTGAGTGCTGTTATGCAGCACAGGCACAACAACCAGGTGACCAGGCCCAGTCCGCATGGGTTCATGAAGGGCAGGTCCTGTTTGAAGTACCTGATCTCTTTCTATGACAGGGTGACTCTCTTCTTGGTTGAAGGAAAGGCTGTGGATGTTGTCTGCCTTTACTTTAGCAAGGCATTTGACTCAGTTTCCCAGAGCATTCTCCTGGAGAAGCTGGCTGCTCATGGCTTAGATGGGCATGTGCTTTGCTGGGTTCAAAACTGGTTGGATGGCTGTGCCCAAAGAGTTGTGGTCAGTGGAGTTAAATCCAGCTGGCAGGTGGTCACCAGTGGTGTCCCCCAGGGCTCAGTGCTGGGGCTGCTCCTGTTGAACGTCTTTATCAACTACCTAGATGAGGGGATAGAGTGCACCCTGAGTAAATCTGCAGGTGACGCTAAGCTGGGTGGAAGCGTTGTGTTGGGAAACTGTCTGGAAGAAAACAGACGTGAGCAATCCTGACTGTTTAGTTTTAGCTAGAGTAAACTAAGGGCCTTGAGACCCAGTTGCAAGGTTACTGAAAGATGAGCTGTGGGAAAAAGATAAGGGAGCTGGCAGCGGAAAAGAAGAAAAACAGGATAATGAGGTAGCCAGCAGAAGTTCTGTGAGAACAGAATTTGTGTCCAAGATATAGCCACCTGCGAGATATCTTTATATAAACAAAGACTCTATATAAAGTGAGTGTCCACTGTTAATAAACGACTTCACTTTAACCATATTGGTGACTGCGTGTCGTCCTTTAAGCCTCCGCAGATTTTTCCCACAGTGTTGATGTGCCTGAGGGTCAGGAGGCTCTGCAGAGGGATCTGGACAGGCTTGATGGATGGGCCAAGGCCAAGTGCATGAGTTTCACTAAGGCCAAATGTCGGGTCCTGCACTTAGGCCACAACAACCCCCAGCAGCACTACAGGCTTGGGGAGGAGTGGCTGGAGAGCTGCCCAGCAGAGAGGGACCTGGGGGTGCTGATTGGCAGCCAGCTGAACATGAGCCAGCAGTGTGCCCAGGTGGCCAAGAAGGACAATGGCATCCTGGCCTCTATCAGGAAGAGTGTGACTAGCAGGGCCAGGGAGGTGATCTTACCCTTGTCCTCAGCCTTGGTGAGGCAGCACCTTGAGCACTGTGTGCAGTTTTGGGCACCACAGGATAGGAAGGTGTCCTGGTTTGGGCCAGGATAAAGGTGATTTTCTGTCTTGTACTTTTGCTTTCAGATAAGTCTCTTGTAAGTAGTTGCACTTGCTGAAATGAACAGCAAGTTTCTCAGACAGTGTCTGCTTCTAGGACTGATAACACTTGATGTTTATAGTTACTGCTAGAGACTGGTATGCAGAGCCAAGGACACTGCTCAGCTCTGAGGAACATTTTACCCTCCAGAAGGAAGAAAGAGGTCCCACCTGCAGCCCTCCTTTGGGGAGGAATGGACAAGATAGATGCCAGAATTGACCAGAGTATTCCATCCCATATACGTCATCCTCAGTATAAATTTGAGGGATCACAAGGGGCTTCCAGCTTCTGGCTTCCTGCCCTTCCTGCCTTTTCTGCTTCCCTTTCTTCACCCGTTCCCTGTTTCCTTCGGCACCCTGGAGGATTCTGTCTGTTCGTCTGCCTGTGGTCCTGATCCGTGCCAGCCCATATCTGTGTGTTTTTGCCTCCAGTTCCCGACTTCAGGAGTCCAGCCTGGACTTTGCCAGGGATGCCCTGCAGACTCGGTGGTGACGTGAGAGTTATTGGGGGAAAAGGGGGGAAAGAACGTGGTATCAATTTTCCTGTATATTTGTATATTTGTATATGTTTAGTAATTTTTCTTATTTATCATTACTGTTTCATTAAAGTCGTGTAGTTTAGTTTCCAACCTATAAGTCTCTCTCCCGTATTCTCTCTCCTTTCTTTATCAGGGAGGAGAGAGAGATTAATAGAGAGCATCTGTCACTCGGTTTAATTGCCGGGCCAGTGTTAAACCATGACAGAAGGACATGGAGAGGGTGCAGAGAAGGGCAGCCAAGGTTATCAGGGGTCTGGAGAACAGGCCTTATGAGGAGAGGCTGAGGGAACTGGGGCTTTTCAGCTTAGAGGAGGCTGAGTAGAGACATCATTGCTCTCTAAAACTACCTCAAAGGTGATGGTAGTGAGACAGACGATGGCCTCTTCTCTCTTGTGACCAGTGATAGGACAAGATGGTTAAGCTACACCAGGGTAGGTTCAGTGTAGATATATTTTAAAACTTCTTCACAGAAGGAGTGGGGGAGCATTGGAGCAGGCTGCCCAGGGAGGTGGTGAGGGCACCATCCATGGAGGTGTTCAAAAGAAAGGTAGATAAAGAGCTACAGTGGGTGGTTTAGTGGTTAGGGGTTGTAGGGTGGACAGCTGCACTCGATGATCTTAGAGGTCTTTTCCAACATGGATGATTCTGTGATTCTCAGGATGGAGGTCTCTATTATTTCATCATCACTCTGCCCAAAATGGCCTCCAACCATCACATCAACCACAAGTCGTTCTCTGACTGCAAACAGCAGGTTCAGTGTGATGTCTTCTCTGGTTGGTTGCCTCACAAGATGTATCAGGAAGGTCTCTTCCACACACTCCAGGAACCTCCAGGACTGTTCCCTCTCTGCTGTGCTGTATTTCCAGCAGACGTGTGGGAAGGTGAAGTCCCCCCATGAGAACGAGGTCTCAGCTATTGCAATAATACTTCATCTGCCTCTTCATCCTTGATGGGTCCTCTAGAGCCATGTAGCTTCCTCCTAATAGGACTGTACATGTTTTGAAATCCCAAAGATAGAAGAAATTTTTGAAAATTCAACTATTGTAATTAGCAATAGGGAGAATGAGAATACCAGGAATAATGTCCACTCCATAAAAGAGAGAAAGGGAAAAATTTGATTATAAATAGTGTCCAGGAGATGGCATCTGAAGAACAGAGATGTCTCCTGCACTGTTTTTTCATAAGAGAAATGGTGAGAACTGTAATTATTAACAGTCTGCAGGAGGTGGCACATGAATTATGGAGGAGATGCTCATGCTGGCTGCTGGTCCCAGGTCAGTGTCACCATCAGTGTCACACCGCACAGCACGTGGCACTGTGCTGCCTCTCTCCCACCCCTGTGTGGCCCCGAGAGAACTGACTGGTGGGACAGCCTGACTTTTTCTTGGTCTCACAGGGAGACTATTTGCATTTGGATTTACTGGCCCCCACCTCCCCCTTTCCCCGCTTCACTTGCAGAGCCCCCGGGAAAACACAGGGCAGCGGGGCCAGGGCTGGTGGGAGGCACAGAGGGCACGGCCGGCACCTGTGAGCCAGTGGGAGTGGGCGACCCCTTTTTGTGTTAAGTTTTCTTCCTAAGCGAGGACATTTTGTCCGTGCTGGGTGATGCCAATAAGGATCATTCCCTTTCTTAGGGGGAATGCAAAGTGCAGCCTGCAGTGCGTTATTGATGGCAGTGCAGAAAGCAGCTGCTGTAGGAAAGAGAGGCTGCTGCGGGCTTTTTGAAAGGGACACTTGTCATGCATTGCTCCTCCTGCCCCTAAGGGAAGGTGTCCTGCAGGCAGGGCAGGAACGGGCTCACTGCTGATGCCCCCATCCCCTCATGGGACAGGGCAATCCCTGCCAGCGCTCGGGGCTCCCGCAGAGACCTCGATGATGCTGGTGCCATGCGGGGTGGGTGGGTGGGGATGAAGTGGCAGTGTGGGGATTTGAGTGAGCTGAATGAGTTAGAATGTTAGAGAGGTTTAGAGAATGTTGGAGAATATTCCTGAATATTCTTGAAGAGATAGGGGGTGTGACCCCTTTACTGCGCCCAACCCCATGTTTGGGGGGCCAATTAGATAGGCCCATACTCCAGTGCTACCTGCACCAGGGATTCGCTGTGCTACAGGTAAACACACTGGGTGTCCAATAAAACGTTACGTTGTTATATGGTGGTGGGGGTGTGGTCACAGAAACACTATATAAGAGAAAGTTGCTGCGCAATAAACCAGAAGTTCGTTTATCAACCATATTGGTTGCACGCATTTTCTTTGCCGCTCCCGCAACTGGTGCCCGAACCATGCAAAGGCCCTGAACAATCAGAAAGTCTGAAGAGCCTTGAAAAAGTCTGAAAAGTTTCGAAATCAACAGGCAAATCCTGCGGAAGACAAATCTTCACTAGGGAAGTGTTGTGGAGGACCGAACCATTGATAGCACCAATCACATCTCGGCAGGTAAAACCACTGAGATCAAATAATTGGGCTGGGAACGGGGGCTCCAGGAAAGCACCAAAAAAGCAACATTTCGGATGGCAATAAATTCCTCTCGACGCAGGCATAGAGAGGCGATTCGCAACTGAAAGAAAAATGAACGAGTTTGTTTGCTGCTGGGGAAGGGCTACCGGTTCTTAGTCATAAAAAGTTGAAAAAAGCCCACAAAAGGCTCAGATTAAGGCTGCACCAAAATAATAAAGGGATAGTTAAGCGCGCAGAAAATAGAGAACGAAGTAGCCCTAGACTTTCTATTCTATTTCTATTCTATTCTAGATTTTTTTACTAGTTTCTTACAGAAACATGCCGTAAAAGACAGCCCGCACATATCAGTTTTTTACTGACCCTGCTAATTTATTTGATGAGAAAGAATGGAAAAGCTTAGGAGATATTCTGTGGTATAAGGTAATAGAAGAGGATAAGACAGCTCGTAAGTTAATGAAACCGTGGCATACAGTGATTACTTGCTTGCACCGTTATCAGACAGAGAAGAAAATCGCCGCTGTAGCTTCGGCAACCTTAAAAGGGCAGCCAATACCAGATTTGCATCAGTTAGGGGTTGATTACGATCCCTGTCCCCCAACGGGAGATGAAATAATTGTATAGCTTGCTCAAAATTCCAGTGAAGTTCCGATACAACCCGCTGCCCCCCGCCCCCTCCCCCACCTCCCTCTGACGTGGCTTGTGCCGGCCATCTTGAGCCATGTGGCTCGGGATGTACGGACGGGACGGAAGTGACCACTTGCAGCGCCGGAAGCGGACTGATTCAGAGTCCGGAAACCCTATGTCCCATGTCATCCGGTGAGGGTGGCTCCCGGGCTGGTCCCGACCTGCATTGGGCCCTGCCTTCGGTCCCACCCCCATGTCCTACATCATCCGACGGGGACATTCCTGGCCTGCAGTAACCCCCCACCCCCCCTCTCCCTCCTCCGACCAGCCGGCTCTCACCCCCCCCACCCCTGCCCCCCCCCTCCCTGCCGCAAGCAGCCTCTTTTCAGACATAAAAGCCTGCTGCACGGCACTACCGCATCTTAACGATTAATTGGTCACAAATGCATGAGGAGGCCCTTAATAATAAAGATTACAATTTATCCTCAGTTTTAGATACCCTGCCACAAGTTTTCCTGATCATATATACAAGAGCTAATCGGGGAAATGTGGAGGCGGAGTATCACTCTTTAAATTGGAAATTGCTAACACAATTAAGAGCCACCGTAAATGAATGCGAGTTGCATGGTGAACCAGTCAAGCAAATGATAAGTTATATCTGGGGCTCAGGACTGTTGCTCCTAGAGGACATAAAAGGAATTATAAGAATGATCATGACTCAATCAGCTTTACTGTTATGGCAAGCCCACTGGCAAACATTATGTCACAGATTCATAGAAATTCCTAGAGAACAAAATGACCCCCTGTATGGGATAACAATAAATCAACTTATGGGTTGTGGACAATATGCTAATTTTGAGGCACAAGCAAGATTAGGCCTACATATAATAAGAGAGTCCATGAGACCTGCAAGGGAAGCTATGAGTAAAGTTAGAACTACACCAGTTGTCCAATCTTCTATGTCAATTAAGCAAGGCAGAGATGAGCCGTTCTCACAGTTTGTAGATAAACTCACTGATGCCATTAATCAGGCTTGTGTACCAGATCAAATGAAAACTACATTGCTCCGTCAGTGTGTCTTAGAGAACAGCAATACCACCACGAAAAATATAATTTCCTTCATGCCATCGGAAGCATCAACTGAGGAGATGCTGGAACGGTTAGCTAAAGTACCAGTAGGGACTCAGGCAATGTTAATTGAGGCAATACAAGATGTAGGGAAAGGTATGGTGCAAGCCCAGCAGCAAGCTCTTGCAGCCCAACAACAAGCCTTTATAGCCCAACAGCAAGCACAACAGCAAGCTCTTGCACTCCAGCAACAGCAAGCTCTCGCAATCCAGCACCAAGCCTTTGCAGCCTTAGCCCCGTTACCTCCTGCCGACACCAGACAGCTGCAACGATCAACCGACAAATGTTTTCGCTGTGGACACACTGGACATCTTCGAAGGCATTGTCGCAAAGCCACACTCTGGTGTCAACACTGTAATACGAACACTCATGCTACCGAAGTCTGCAGATACCAGGGAAACAGACCGATGAGCGCGAGGAGCCACGGCACAAAGACCCCAACTGCGGCTCTAGTGTGGACCCCTTCGAACAACAGCAACCAGCCACTTCCACTCCCCTCCAACAACCAGCCACTTCCACTCCCTTCCAACAATCAGCTACCCCCACCTACCTCCAGCAATCATCCACCCGCACTTCCTTTCAGCAACCAGCCATCTCTACCTCCCTTCGACAACCAGCCAATTCCGCTTCCCTTCAACGACAACAGCGTTACTGGACACAGGAGCAGACATCACTATCGTGGATGAGAAGCTGTGGCCTCGTAACTGGCCAGCTGCCCCAATGATGTCTGGAGTTGAAGGGGTAGGAGGCGCAGCCCAGGTAAAACGAAGCATACAAAAGATTCGTCTTACCCTTGATAACCGTACATGCACTCTATTCATCACCATCGTGCCATTGTCTACAAACGTACAGGCCCTTGTTGGCTGAGACGTACTAAGATCAGGGCACGCCTGATCACAAGAGACCATTTTTATTAGCGGTCACTCCTTGGGCTTTCCCGATCCCATTGACATGGTTATCATCGCAGCCAATATGGCTCGAGCAGTGGCCGCTGAAGCGAGAAAGCCTCAGACAAGCACACGTCTTAGTACAAGAACAGCTAGAGCAAGGGCACATACAACCATCAACTAGCACTTGGATTACTCAAATCTTCGTAATTAAAAAGAAGTCTGGCAGGTACCGTTTACTACATGATCTACGTGCAGTTAATTCCCAGATGGAAGCAATGGGAGCTCTTCAGCCCGGAATGCCTAACCCCGCGATGCTTCCAGAGCGTTGGCATCTACTTACAGTAGACTTTAAAGACTGCTTCTTCACCATACGCATACACCCACAAGACACAAAGCAATTTGCATTTACACTCCCAGCCCTCAACAGAGAAGCCCCTGCTTCACGATTTGAGTGGGTAGTGCTCCCACAGGGCATGAAAAACAGCCCAACTTTGTGTCAGCTGTAGATGCAGCATTATTGCCAGTACGACAAGCATGGCCAGATGCCTTAATTTATCATTACATGGATGACATCCTAATAGCACAGCAAGACCCATTTACAGAGCAGCAGGAGCACTTTTTAGCACAACAGCTAAGTCACCAGGGACTCCAAATAGCACCTTCCAACATACACCATGGAAGTACCTAGGATGGCATATCACTGAGTCACAAGTTAGACCTCAAAAAGCTGCTCTCCATTTGACTCTTAACACCTTACATGATGTACAACGATTCTTAGGTGATGTTCAATGGTTGCGCTCTGTGATCGGTATAACAAACGATCACCTAGAACAGTTACGACCATTTCTTAAAGGCACAGATCCTGCCTCCCCCGCTACTCTTTCAACAGCTCAACAACAGGCCATAACTGAAATTGGCCTGACAATATCTCAGCGCTCCGTGGATCACCGTGATGTAAACTTACCCATAGACCTAACCATCCTTACGGGTAAACAACATTTACTCGGAGCTCTCACGCAGTCCAAAAAGAAAAAGGGGGAGACTAGGTCTGCTGATATCCGTGTGTTAGAATGGATCTTCACACCACTACAGCCAAAAACTACAATCCAAACAAAGATTGAGGTATTGGCCCTTCTAATTTGTAAAGGCCAAACCCGTATTATACAAATTACTGGAGATGAACCTAGCACAATTTATCTTTCAATGAAGCAAGGAGAGTTGGACTGGTATTTGCAGCACTCTCCAGCCCTACAGTCAAGTCTCCTAGAAGCACCGCAAACCATTGATCTTTCTCCGTTGCGGTCTACTGTGTTAAAGTGGATGTCCCTGCATGAATGGATTCCTGTTCCAAAACGATCTGTGGAACCCCTTCAAGATGCACTAACGGTCTTTACTGATGCAGGAAAATGTTCACAACGAGCGGCAAGACAAAGAGCAATGGTGCCATGAACTCCTGTCCTCACAAGAGGACGATAGCCTACAGACTTGTCCTGGTTTGGGCCAGGATAAAGGCGATTTTCTGTCTTGTACTTCTGCTTTTAGCTAAGTCTCTTGTAAGTAGTTGGACTTGCTGAAATTAACAGCAAGTTTCTCAGACAGTGTGTGTTTCTAGGACTGATAACACTTGATGTTTATAGGTACTGCTAGAGACTGGTATGCAGAGCCAAGGACACTGCTCAGCTCTGAAGAAAACATAAAGAGGTCCCACCTGCAGCCCTCCTTTGGGGAGGAACGGACAAGATAGATGCCAGAATTGACCAAACAGAGTATTCCATCCCATATACGTCATCCTCAGTATAAATTTGAGGGATCACGAGGGCCAAGCCAGATTTCCTGCTTCCAGCTTCCGGCTGCCTGCCCTTTCTGCCTTTCCTGCTTCCATTCCTTCACCCCGGCACCCTGGAAGGATCCCGTCCGTTCGTCTGCCTGTGGTCCTGATCCGTGCCAGCCCTTATCTGTGTGTTCCTGCCTCCAGTTCCCAACTGCTGCCGACTCCAGGAGTCCAGCCTAGACTTTCCCAGGGCTGCCCTGCAGACTCGGTGGTGACGTGAGAGCTATTGGGGGAAAGGGGGGAGGAATGTGGTATCCATTTTCTTGTATATTTGTATATATTTATTAATTTTTCCTATTTATCATTACTGTTTCATTAAAGTTGTGTAGTTTAGTTTCCAATCCATAAGTCTCTCTCCCTTATTCTCTCTCCTTTCTTATAAGGGAGGAGAGAGAGATTAATAGAGAGCATCTGTTACTCGGTTTAATTGCTGGGCCAGTGTTAAACCGTGACAGATTTATTGGCGCCCAACGTGGGGCCCGAGCTAATTGGCTCGAGTCCAGTTCCAATTTTGACTAATTTGCCTGAATAGTTTCAATTCCAACTCCAGTCGAAGAATGGCTTTGTTGAGTGGGAATCAGACCTTTTCCTTTGGAAATATCACAGGTTTGGAGATTAAATCAATCATGCCATACCTTTGGTACTTAGGGTATGCAATCTGTTTATTTGCAGCTGGAATTGCTGTTAATATGTGGTTTTTCTTTCGTAAGAGCTGCTTTAGAACCATCGTTGCAATATGGTCCTCAATATTGATGTATATCATGGTGCATGGTACAGTGGTGTTTCATACAAGGATTAAGAACTTTGTTAGTAATTACATTTTCAGCCTTCTTTTGAGGAAATATAGCTCTCTTGGGCTGAGTTCAATGGATTCTTGTCAAAATGGCATTATGCTTGTTACAGTTTTGAGCCTCCTGGTTCTTGCAGCCATTGTTGTTCAGGTGTCTGTGAATATTTTCATGTACTATCATATGTTGGTGAGGAATAAGACAACTACAACTAGGGGAACGAGCACACCTCATAAAGAGAGCACCCCCACTCCTGCCGCTTCTCGCCCCCCCTCACACAAGGGCACAACTCAGATAAGGCCGGCCAGCATCGCCAGTGTTTCTGCTACAGCTGCAGCTCCTGTCTCTACCCCCCACAGACACTGCTGCTGCTCAGAAAAAGAGCCCTGCTGCGGCTACTGCTGCAGATACCACAGCCTCTCCCCCTCAGCCCACACAGTTACTTGTTGACCCTGTAACTAGGAGAAAAGTAAAACAATGGAAATCACAAATGAGCCTTAACCCTTCCAAGTCTGAACAAGACGACCAGGTGATAGAGGAAATAGAAGATACTGCCTCTCCTCGTAGAGCAGCTAGAAGAGACTCTAAAGCAGAGTCAGCTGAGGACTCAGACTCAGAATCTGTTCAGTCCTATTCCATGAGAGACTTACGTACTCTGAGAAAAGACTATAGCCGATTTTCAGGTGAACCACTTCTCTCTTGGTTACTCCAATGCTGGACGGACGGGGCTGCTACCATAACATTAACTCAGACGGAAGCCAGACAGTTGGGATCCCTGGCCAGAGATGCAGGTATTGATCGAGCATTTGGGGAAAAGGCTGGAACCACTAGCCTATGGAAGCGACTCTTGGCAGCTGTAAAGGAGAGATATCCCTATAAAGAGGAAATAGACTGCCCACAGGTCAAAGCACCCACACTTGGAAAAGCTCTCAAGTATCTGGAGGAATTGGCTGTACGAGACGTGATCTATAATGCTGATGACATTGAAGATCCTTATCACGTACCATGCCCTAGACCTATGATGCAAAGGTTTGTGCATGCTGCACCACCACCTTTTAACCATACACTCTCAGTAATGCTATGGGTTCCTGCAGATGTGGATGCAACTGTGGGTGATGTGATTAAAACAGTGCGAGAGTGTGAAGATGCTGTCACAACCCCTCGTCGGGCCTGGGTCTCAGCTATAAAGAGAACATCTGAGAAATTGCATTCACCCCTTTTTCCTCAGACAGACGGAGGACCCCGCATTGCAGCCATTAAGCGGAGACGCCCTCCTATGAGACGGAATCGAGAGAAACAGAATTCAGTAAGAGGAATCCTATGGGCACTCCTGTGTGAGTATGGAGAGGACATGAAAAAGTGGGATCAGAAACCTACTGCTGTCCTAGAGGAGCAAGTATGTAAGTTGCTGACTAAGACGAAGACAAAAGGAGGTCCTTCTAAAAAGATGGCTGCTCAAGTCTCCAGTGTGGAGTTACCCAATTCAAATATGCTGGTGACTCAAGATCCCTGTACATCAGGTGTGAGTACTGGGGATGCAAACTCCAGTAATGCACGTACTGACAATGTTGTATGTGCTCAAGCTTAGAGGTGCCCTGCCTCCAGCCAGGTGGAGGAGAGGGACAACCGAATTTATTGGATTGTGTGGATTCGATGGCCTGGCACATTAGAGCCACAAAAGTATAAAGCCTTGGTGGACACTGGTGCACAGTGCACACTAATGCCAGACAAATCCTTTATAGTGGGTTTGCTGAGAACTATAAACCAGCGGGTGCCAACTGCTATTTCAGTAGTGCATCGAAGACAGTATCGTGTCAACAGAGATGCTGTGATCCCCATTCACAAGCTGATCCGGCAACTAGAGAGCCAAGGAGTGATCAGCAAGACTCACTCACCCTTCAACAGTCCTGTATGGCCAGTGCAAAAGCCTAATGGAGAGTGGAGGCTGACAGTGGACTATCGTGCCCTGAATGAGGTTACTCCACCACTAAGTGCTGCTGTGCCAGACATGCTAGAACTTCAGTATGAGCTGGAGTCAAAGGCAGCCAGGTGGTATGCTACTATTGACACTGCTAATGCATTTTTTGCTATTCCTATAGCACCAGAATGCAGGGCACAGTTTGCTTTCACCTGGAGAGGTATCCAGTACACTTGGAATCGACTGCCCCAGGGGTGGAAACACAGTCCTCCCATCTGCCATGGACTGATCCATGATACCTTGGAAAAGGGTGGAGCTCCAGAACATCTACAGTACATCGATGACATCATGGTGTGGGGTGACACAGCAAAGGAAGTGAGAAAGCGTTGCAAGTGATGCGACATCTCACCCTTTGTTTCGCCGTCATGGGTGCATAAAGACAGATAATGAACCGGCATATACTATCGGCAAGTTAGCTCGATTTTTTCAACAGTGGGGAATCAAGCACATTACAGGCATTCCCCTCTCGCCAACAGGTCAAGCTATAGTAGAGAGGGCAAATCAAACATTAAAAGAATACCTGACGAAATTCACAGATTTACAAGACCCACAGGAGCGATTATCAAAGACTCTATTTGTCTTGAATTATCTGTGTATTTTCGGGGACCAAAAGCTAGCGCCAGCATATATTCATGGGACAATAGCCCAACAAGCTGATCCTTCAGGAGCCCCACTGTATGTGACCTACAGCGACCCCACCACGGGTATATGGCAAGGACCAGCAGAGGTTAAATATTTAGGCAAAAGTCACGTGTGTTTCCACCGCTACAGGTACCTTGTAGGTTCCCAGCAAGCGGACTCAGCCAGCACCCGCTCCGCCAAATTTGAAAGCATAAGCTCAAGAGCAGGGACAGCCGCTTTAAGTGCTAAACATGTTCAAAGATAGAAACTGCCGTGTTGACTTCATCATAGGTTCCCTTGTCATTTTAAACTTTGATTGTTTTGCCTTCCTGAACTTCGACCCTCGACAGAATGTCTGGGTTACCTTCGCGCGTCCGCTTAACACCACTTCCTTTTGTGCCAGTCTAGCGACACCCCAATTGCCTTTTATTACGTGTTTAGTTGGTGTACCAGCCTCTGAAGAGACGTGGCCAATGTTTCAAGCAGCAATGAACCACACACAAGTGCAATTCCACACCAGAGAGTCTATGTTCCACCAAGGCCAGTCTAGTTGCGTGCTTAAGTGACTACGACACTTGGGTTAGTCATCTGCCTGTTGGGCCCGATCCCCAAGAATTAAGCCTTGTAGACTCTCTAAATGCCACTTATTGTCTCTGGATGAGTAGCTTGTCCACTGATTGCACAGAAGTCATGGGGAAACAATGTGTTACTACCAATGTTTTCCGAATGGGCAATTTCAGCCAGTGGTGCAACTACACCCTCCGTGGTGCTACTAACCCATTGCCTGGGACACAGCTTCCTAGGAAATTACCATCAGGGTACTTTTTAATTTGCGGAGATCGGGCATGGTCAGCTATACCATCCCATCCCATTGGAGGGCCTTGCACCATTGGTCAACTGAGCTTAGCTATGCCTCACGCACACCCGAACAGTACCCATCGTGTGCTGTAGAAGCGAGGCCTGGCCCAAACACTAGAGCAGGGATGTGATGACGATGTTAACCTTTGGTCCAAATGGCAGGTGATTTTCACTTCTATCTTTTTGCCAGGAGCAGCTGCCGCTCGTGCACATCGGAACCTGGAGAAGTTGAGTTGTTGGGTAGTAAAGCATGCTAGTGAAACTAGCAAAGTACTATCTGAATTAGCTGATGATTTATCTTCTGTACAACATGCAGTATTAGAAAATAGAGCTGCTATTGATTTTTTGGTTTTAGCTCATGGCCATGGTTGTGAAGATTTTGATGGTATGTGTGGTATGAACTTGAGTGATCACTCTAAATTGATACATAAGTAGATACAACAGTTAGTAGAACATACTCAAAATATCAAGCAAGATGTAGGATTTTTTGGTATAGATGTATTAGCCAATTGGTTTGGCCTCACCGGATGGCTTCAAAGTTTATGTAAGACTGGTTTGCTCGTACTTTGTATTATATTGATAACTTTGATGTATTTTAGTTGTATGTTAGCGAACTTAAGAAGTTATTTGCCAAAGCTGTTAATATCATGAAAAAGATAAAGGTTTTGTTGAAGAATGGTTTGAGGTAAAAAAAAGAGAAAAGAAAAATAATAAAAATAAAAAAAAAATTAGGTAGCACATAGTAAAATTAATACATACTGCTTTTTAAAACATGAAAAAAAAAAACAAACAAACAACAAAAAAAAAACAGACTTCGCCCGTTATGAATGTAGTAATTGAATGTTGCAATCCTAAATTTAACACAATTCGGTAACTATGAAGGTCCTAGGACTCCATTATGCTATGAGCCAGTGGGACCTGGAGACGCTTATAGGGGCCCCCCGACAACATTTCGTCGGATAAGCCTCTCCTATCCCTCTTTTGGCTCTCTGCACTAGTGGACGACAGACCTTCCTAACATTGAACAGAGCTCGGTTAATAAGTGTGTGAGTATGAATGATTGTATGAAACAGAGACATGTCATTAATGCGAAGTCGACTCTTACTTGATTAAGACAACGAAATCTATTTGATAACTTGTTAACCAATTTGTTTGATTCATTAATTGAGTGGTTTGAATAGTTTTTAGATTATTTCAGAAGGGCATTATAACATTGAATGTATCAGTATGTTTGATTCATTAATTGAGTGGTTTGAGTAGTTTTTAGATTGCTTTAAAAGGGCATTGTATTATTGAATGTGTCCTTAAGTTTTGCACGTTTTGTTATTTGCACTATATTTTTTTGAAAATTAGTACTGCAAAATTTTAAACCAAACATGGGCTTGTGCAAAAAGAAAAGGGGGGATATGTTGTAGAATGTTAGAGACGCTTGGAGAATGTTGGAGAATATTCCTGAATATTCTTGAAGAGATAGGGGGTGTGACCCCTTTACTGTGCCCAACCCCATGTTTGGGGGGGCCAATTAGATCGGCCCATACTCGAGTGCTACCTGCACCAGGGATTCGCTGCGCTACAGGTAAACACACCGGGTGTCCAATAAAAGGTTATGTTGGTGGCGGGGGCGTGGTCACGGAAGCACTATATAAGCGAAAGTTGCTGCGCAATAAACCAGAAGTTCGTTTATCAACCATATTGGTTGCACGTATTTTTTTTGCCGCTCCTGCATCTTAGTTGTATGTTAGCGATACTCAAGAAGTTATTTGCCAAAGCTGCCAATATTATGATTGTACAAAAAGATAAAGGGTTTGTTGAAGAATGGTTTGAGGAACAAGGACATGGACTGTTGGGAAACTGTCTGGAAGAAAACAGACATGTGAGCAATCCTGACTCTTTAGCTTTAGCTAGAGTAAACTAAGGGCCTTAAGACCCAGTTGCAAGGTTACTGAAAGATGAGCTATGGGAAAAAGATAAGGGAGCTGGCAGTAGAAAAGAAGAATAACAGGATAATGAGGTAGCCAGCAGAAGTTCTGTGAGAACAGAATTTGTGTCCAAGATATAGCCACCTGCAAGATATCGTTATATAAACAAAGGCTCTATATAAAGCGAGTGTCCACTGTTAATAAACGACTTCACTTTAACCATATTGGTGACTGCGTGTCGTCCTTTAAGCCTCCGCGGATTTTTTCCTACATTTGGCGCCCGAACAGGGACCCTCTCGCTGTTGCTTCCAGGAGCGATGAAGACAGCTGGAATGAGAGGGTAGCGAGAAAGCCGACCGAAGGAACGGTGCGGCAGGAGCGGAGAAGCCAGTCGAAAGGAGACTGCTGCCCCGGCGGTCTACGTAGCTGGTGCCCGGCTACGGAACGAAAGAGGTACCTAGAAATTGAAGAATCTTGCCAAGAAAAAGGTGAGCGGCTGGGGAGGAGATGGGGTCTACACTCTCTAAAGAAGAAGAGGCAGTAGTTAAGCTCCTCCAATGTATTCTCTCTAAGAGAGGTTTATCACACGAAGGCAGGACCTTACGTGAATTACTGAAATGGGCACGGGATAGAAACTTGATCCCCTCGATGGGTACCGTTTTTGAGTTACCTACTTGGGAAGCCATAGGTACTGCTCTATGGGATAAAATTAACGATGGAGATAAGGAGGCACGACGCTTAGCGACACTCTGGAAATTGATTAGAGAAACCTTAAAAGAAACGAAAAGTGAAAGAGTAGCAGCCTCAGCGTTTGCTGCCTTAACACCTGATCTACCAATACCGATGAATGCTCAAAATATGGACTTGACCTCTAGGCAGTTATTTGAGACACCTAAGGTGCCCCCACCAGCACCTGAAGGGACTATACTGATTCAAGCTCAGCCAACTGTGCCATTTGACCCTGGAGGGTCAGATGAAAAGCAAAAATGGGACTGAGAAGCAAAACGAAAAGCGACCGAAAACACCACCAGAATTGTCGGAGGACCCAGAGGAAGAGAAGCTGGAGAACACAGGCGAGGAACCTTGGAATGCAGACCCCCCCCTCCTGCCCACCTGCCACGGCTCCCGAACACTCTGCCACCGCTGCCTTCCTCTCGACCTCCGATGCCTGATTTATCTTCTTGACCACAGTTGCCATCAATTAATCCTCTGCTTCACCTATCAACACCATCAGTGCCTGCTATAGAGCAACAACCAAGGAAAGAACTGGGACTCAGAGACAAGCAACTCAGGGAACTGCTGAAGAAGCTGAAAGAACTGGAGACCAAGGATGAGTATACCCCTGAAAAAACCCTAGTTTTTTGCTCCGGAGAATACCCTAAACAACCCAGGGGCACTAATCCATTTTTATCCCCTGATCAGTTCCCTATCCCTGCTCCTACTTCCCTTAACCCTTTAACACCCACTGCTCCACCTCTTCTAGATCCAACATGGGGAGGGGAGGGTGGTAGAGGGAATAGTGGGGGGGGGGAAGGTGGAATCAACAATTGCAATTTCATCATAAATGGCAGATGCTCTGTGAAAATGAAGCTGTGATTCCTAGACAGAACACCGATGCATTATACAGAGTGCAAGCACAAATGTTACTTGGTGCTTGTCCTTTTGTATGTGCAGATTTGCAGGCATGGTTTCAAACTGAAGTGTTACAACTTTCACAAGAATTGGCGTATAAAGCTTTGCAAACTGTGCATGATCCTGCACAAGCAACCCTCTCTTTAAAAATATTAAGCAGGGGGGAGCAGAGCGATATCAAAAATTTGTGGATCGCTTATATTCAGTGGTAATATCACATCCCGACTTGACAGAAGAGATGAAAACAAAATTTTTTATATGTCAGCATATGACAATGCTAATGAAAAAAACTAAACGTGCATTAGGACTACTCCCAAAAGGTGCTACAGCAGCCCAATTGTTAGAAGCTTCTGTGCAAATGCTAGAAGCAGATAAAGCTGCTTAAGGACCATCATTGCAATATGGTTCTCAATATTGATTTATATTGTGGTGCATGGTCCACTGGTGTTTCATACAGAGACAAAAAACAAACAAACAAACAAAAAAAAACCAAAACAACAACAACAACAAAAAAAAAAAAACTTGGTAATTACACTTGAGTTTTGGTTTGGGAGATTGTACCACTTCATTTTGTTTCAGGCTGACTCCACCAGATTTTAGTAGCAATAGCATTTAATTTTTGAATCTTCTAGTGGTTGTTGTTAATTTTTCTCATATATTGGTGAGGAGTAAGAAAAAACAAACAAACAAAAAAAAAACCCAAAAAAAAAAAAAAAAAAAAAAACCACAAAAAACAACAACAACAAAAAAAAACAACAAAAAAAACCCCCAAAAAAACCATAGTTATGAGAACGAGTATGCCTTTTTGGAGGCCGAGAGTTGCTGCAGAGAGTGAGAGCTGCTCCTGGTACAGGGAGCACCCCCACTCCTGCCGCTTCTCACCCCCCCTCACACAAGGGCACAACTCAGATATGGCTGGTGAGCATTGCCAGTGTATCTGCTACAGCTGCAGCTGCTGTCTCTGCCCCCACAGACACTGCTGCTGCTCAAAAAATGAGCCCTGCTGCAGACACCACAGAAAGAAAAAAAAAAAAAAAAAAAAAAAAAAGGGGGGGGAAGAGTGTGCCTTTGCTGTTTAAAGGCTTGGAATTCTGTCTCTAAAGAATTTTATTAGGCCTTTTTGAGCCGCAATGAGCAACCATGAAGGAAACCAGGACTCCACTGTGCTGTGACCCGGGAGGGGTCTGGGGACGCTTTTGGGGCCCCCTGACCACTTTTTGTCGGATAAGCCTCCTCTACCCTCTTGGTTCTATGCACCAGTGGACACCAGACCTTCCTCATAATAAAAAGGTATTTAAGTCCTTCCCTTGCAGTGTGAAATGTGCTTTTCATATTGTATTGATAATAGGTTCTTGTTAATGTAATTCATGTGATTGTTTATATGTTGATTATGGGATCCCTTGTCTATGTGTTGATTGTTGATTGTGCTATACTGTTGCACTGCTAAGTAGATGAACTTAACTTCTGGTATTTTAACACAAATGCTAAAAGATGTTGATAGTGTCAGACATGCAGTTTTACAATATCATGCTGCCATTGACTTTTTATTATTAGCTTTTAGGTTATGTTTGTGAAGACTTTGATGGAGTGTATTTGCATGAATTTATCTAATCATTCAGAGTCAATTCACAACCAAAAACGATTGATTAAGATAACATGATAAATTAACTGTTGCATATATTGGGTTAAATGAATGGTTAAATCACTTAAGGATATAGGGATAGCTTAGAGATTTAATTAGACAAGGTTTATCAATTATATTTGTTATTATTGGTTTTGATGCTTTCGTATTATTAGTATGTTGTTTATGGCAATGTATTATTAGCATGTTATCTCACGTGATGAAGTAAGTCAGGCTTGCTCAAAAACAAAAAGGGGGATATGTTGGGAAACTGTCTGGAAGAAAACAGACATGTGAGCAATCCTGACTCTTTAGCTTTAGCTAGAGTAAACTAAGGGCCTTAAGACCCAGTTGCAAGGTTACTGAAAGATGAGCTATGGGAAAAAGATAAGGGAGCTGGCAGTAGAAAAGAAGAATAACAGGATAATGAGGTAGCCAGCAGAAGTTCTGTGAGAACAGAATTTGTGTCCAAGATATAGCCACCTGCAAGATATTGTTATATAAACAAAGGCTCTATATAAAGCGAGTGTCCACTGTTAATAAATGACTTCACTTTAACCATATTGGTGACTGCGTGTCGTCCTTTAAGCCTCCGCGGATTTTTTCCTACAATGGACCTTTACTAAGTACCAAAAGATTGTGAACAGTTACATCAGAAGTATATTAAGAAGTTACGAGACCCAGGATCAACAAAAAAGAAAAAACCAAAAAAACAAACAAACAAACAAACAAAACAAAAAAACAGACTTCGCCATTTATGAATGTAGTAATTGAATGTTGCAATCCTAAGTTTAACACAATTTAATTTGGCAACTATGAAGGACCTAGGACTCCATTGTTCTATGAGCCGGTGGGACCTGGAGGCGCTTATAGGGGCCCCCCTGACAAGATTATGTCTGATAAGCCTCTCCTATCCCTCTTTTGGCTCTCTGCACTAGTGGACGCCAGACCTTCCTAATATTGAACAGAGCTCTGTTAAAGAATGTGTGAGTATGAATGATTGTATGAAACAGAGACATGTCATAAATGCGAAGTCGACTCTTACTTGATTAAGACAACAAAATCTGGTTGATAACTTGTTAACCAATTTGTTTGATTCATTAATTGAGTGGTTTGAATAGTTTTTAGATTATTTCAGAAGGGCATTATAACATTGAATGTATCAACCTGATTCATTGATTGAGTGGTTTGAGTAGTTTCTAGATTGTTTTAAAAGGGCATTATATTATTGAATGTATCCTTAAGTTTTGCATGTTTTGTTATTTGCACAATATTTGAAAATTAGCACTGCAAAAAATTTTTAAACCAAACATGGGCTTGTGCAAAAAGAAAAGGAGGGATATGTTGTAGAATGTTAGAGAGGATTGGAGAATGTTGGAGAATATTCCTGAATATTCTCGAAGAGATAGGGGGTGTGACCCCTTTACTGTGCCCAACCCCATGTTTGGGGGGGCCAATTAGATCGGCCCATACTCGAGTGCTACCTGCACCAGGGATTCGCTGTGCTACAGGTAAACACACCGGGTGTCCAATAAAACGTTACGTTGTTATATGGTGGCGGGGGCGTGGTCACAGAAGCACTATATAAGCGAAATAAGTTCGTTTATCAACCATATTGGTTGCACGCATTTTCTTTGCCGCTCCCGCATTGACAGGAGACTGAAAAAAAGCCCTCTTAAGAAGCTAAAGACATAATAAAAACCCAAATTTTCTTGAAGTATTGATTGGCCCCATTGGGTCCCATTACTGATAAAGCCTCCACAGAGACTTGTTAGAGAAGGTCACTGGAGGCCATGATTGCAGAGAGGCAAAGATTCTGTAAAGGTGGCTCTGAAGCCACAGGTATTTATTTATTTGTTTGTTTCTTTATGTACTTATTTGTTTATTTATATTATGGATCAGCGAGGCCAAGCTCTGAACCCCAGGCAAATGGAAGGCAGAGCCCATCCCTCACTTGTGGGTCAGGATTCTTCCTGGGGACAGTGGGGTGTGAAGATGAGCAATAAAACTGTAGGAACAATGCAGAACACCTCCCAACTACTCCAAGAATGGACAGTGAGCAAACCAAGTGCAGAGCATCAACATAAACTTCTGCCTGGTGGTGCTGATAGAGTGGCCATTTCTTAAGTCGAGTCAAACGCCATTCCCATTCCTCTCCAATTGTCCCTTTCTCCTACTCTTTGTTCGTTCAGATGCCTCTCCCCTGGGCTGCTGCTTTGAGCAGCAGGTTGTTCAAAGCTTGCCTGTCTTTCAGCAGCCTGATTGTCTCTTTAGCCACCTCTGTCATGATGATCACATCTCTCTTTTCCCATCTGTCTCTCTAAACCATTTCTCATCAGTTTCTTCTTCACTTTCACTGTTTGACTTTTCATGGCTTGCACAAAGGAAAACTCCTGCTGTGCCTGTGTGCAGTCAGTTCTCCAAGGAGAGCAGGTGGGAGGTGGTGCAGTAGAGCTGTAACCTCCAGCTGCAGAGAGGAGTGGAGAAGTCTGATGCAAGGACCAGGGATGGAAGTCCCAGGTGGGACATTGTAGGCAGCAGGTGGCAGGACCTGCCGAGTAATGAGCTCAGTCGGTGCTCAGCCTCACCTGTGCCCAGTTAGGGCTGGCCCAAGTGCGCATGCTCAAAGATCAAGGGCCAATAAAAGGTGGGGCCTGAGACTGGCAAAGGGCTCACTCTGAAGCAGGTTCGCAGCCGTGCTGGTTGGAGGCCAGTCCCCTACTGATCCTGTCCTCACTCAGAGCTTGTCATCGCTTCGAAGTTCATCTCCTGCTACAGGACATGACAGAAATGGTGGGGCTGGGAAGGTGAGAAGTAAAGTTGCCCACACAATGTTAGACCTCAAGAGAGATCACTGGAGGCCATGACTGCAGAGAGGAAAAGGCTCTGTAAAGGTGTCTCTGAAGCCAAAAAGTTTTATTCTTTATTATTTTTATTAATCAGTGAGGTCAAACTCTGAACCCCAGGCAATGGGAAGGCAGAGCCCATCCCTCACTTGTGGGTCAGGATTCTTCCTGGGGACATTAGGGTGTGAAGATCAAAAATGTCGGAAAATGTATACCACCGCCTGGCTACCCCAAGATGGGACGAGGAGCAAACCAAGTTCAAAACCTCAAGAAAGAGTTTTTCCTGGTGGTGGTGATACAATGACCGTTTCTAAAGTCACGCTTCCAGACACAGACTGTCCAGACAAAGGGACAGGCTGGAGAAGTTGGCTCACGTAAAATTCATGAGGTTCAACAAAGACAAGCACAAGGTCCTGAACCTCGGTTGGGGCAATCCCCAACCCAAAAACAGGTTGGGCAGAGCATGGATTGAGAGCAGCCCGGAGAAGGAGGAGGACTTGGGGGTGCTGGTTGATGAGAAGCTCAGCACCAGCTGGCAAGGTGTGCTGGCAGCCCAGGAAGCCAAGGATGTCCTAAGCTGCACAAAAAGCAGCATGGACAGCGGGTCAGGGAAGGAGATTCTGTTCCTCTGCTCCACTCTGCTGAGACCCCACTGCAGTGCTGGGTCCAGTTCTGGAGACCCAAGCACAAAAAGGACATGGAGCTGTTAGAACAAGTCCAGAGGAGGCAACAAAGATGATCAGAGGGCTGATTATCAGGAGGTCTCAAGGATGACCTCCTGGTCTCATCAGGGGTGGCTTTGGAGTAAGGGAAGATTGCTCAGGCCTTTATTAATTGTGGTCTTGAAAAGCTGCAGGGATGGATATGACATAAGCTCTCTGGTAGATCTGCAGGCCCCTACTGCGCATGAGCAGGATTAGGGGGCCAATAAAAGGTAAGGCTAGGAGCACAAGCTCAGCTCACTCCTGAGGAAGCCAGCAGAGAGGCTAGCCGCTTTCGGAGCAATAGCACCGATCCATGCTAGTCAGCCCTGAGGGCAATAGACTCAGAGCACTATTCGTGAGTTTCTGCTGGAACACCTGGTTGGACCTTGGAGCGCCGTGCCCTAAAAGAGGTTCGTCTTCCAACAGAAGTAGCAGGGGCAAGAAGGGAACCTGCCAAAGTTCTGCTGCCAAGAGAGTTGGGACAGGGAGACACAAGCAGAGACTCCAGCATTTCTTCTCTCTGCTGGGGGGGCTGCTGGAAGGATACTCAGAATTCAGTGCCCATGATCTGAAGGGCTGGGGGACTGTGCATTGTGACAGAAAGCAGGGTTTAGCTCTAGGAAGGGCAGCAGCTCTGCAGGGGATGGCTGGGAGGTGCAGAAATCCCCCTTGCCATCATCTTCCAGACAGCAGCTCCCCCTCAATCCCTGCTGCCTGCAGCTCTTTCTGTTTCCCCAGCTCTCCTCCCTGTCAGTGCTCAAAGCCCCCCTCCCACCCCCTGAGTGCTCAGCTCTGCCCTGCAGACCCCTCCTGGCAGCAGCAGTACCTGTACAGGGGCATCTCTGGCTGTGCAGGGGCTCAGGAGCAGCTCAGAAAAGGGCTAAGGAGAACTGCGGTCTCTGCCTTCTGCAGAGTGCAGAAAGAGCTTTCCATGTCCTGCAGACTATCCATCCAACAAGGAGTGGAGAACTCCGAGCACAGACTGCTTTTCAGCCAGGGAAGTGCTGCCTCTGCACTGTCTCTGCAATGTCCTGAGGTGATGTGGAGCTGTGAGCTGAGCCAGGCAGCACCATCCTGAGTGCAGGAGGAGCCTGCCATGTCCTGATGGGCTTCACTCCTGCCAGCCATAGCTTCTCCCCAGAGCGCCGTGGGGAGCTCCCCGGGTAGTCTGAGAGCTGCCCCTGGCACCAGCAGAGTCCCTGCCCCAGCACACAGCCCCTGGGCTGCAGGACCCTGCTCTGAAAGACAGCCCTGAGCACCCCTGCCTGCACACCCACTCTACGTCTACAATGTAAGAGACATTATACAAAGTGACATTTTCTCTCAATTAACTCACTCTTGGCTGTACCCAGATGCAACCTGCCCAAGTGGTATCATTGTTGGTGATTGGAAAAGATGCATCCGACTATATCATTGGTCAAAATAGTGGTGTATTCAGTAGATGAGCCCAGTACACTGCTCTGCCTTTTTCATCTTCTTTGATTGCTGTCAATGGCAGAGACAATGACCACATCTACCAAATGATCCATGGATTCTCCTCTGCTAATTGCTAGGTGGTGGTGGCAGTTGATGATGAGGGCAAATCTGCTTTTCTGGAAGCCAATATGGTCCTGTAGCTAGAGATACACAGCCATAACCACGACTCCACGTCAGTAATGGTACCGGACCCAACCATTTATCTGAATGGATGTCCTTATACCCCACTTCAAGATGCACTTATGTTTTAATAATGTCATTTTTCATTTGGTGTGTAGTTGTCATCTCCTCTATTTATGAAATTGAGTATGAACGTTGCCTTTTCTAATTTTTCATGTGTGAAGCATTTGATCTAAATGTGCCTTTTAATTTACTTATGCTCTTCTATGTAAGATGGAACCTTTCCACTATACTTTGCCCAGTTGGAGAATGAGGTATACCAGTATGATGTGTAATTCCCCATTCTTTAAAAAATTCCAAAAGAGCAGCAGGTACATATGCAGGACCCTTATCAGTTTAAACAACAGATGGCAGACTGCTTTCAAAAAATGTAGGTGTGCATCCTTCACCTTTTCACCTTCATGAGCAGTAGCCACTATGAAATGAGAATAGGTATCTGTTGACACATGCATATATTTAAGATGACTGAATTCAGGAATGTGTGTAACATCTGATTGCCACGCCTCATTATGCTGCAGCCCCCTAGGAACAGCTGTTAGCCAAGTGGGAGCTGGTGTAAGTAATTGACAGTCAGGACACATTTGAACAATGTATTTGGCTTGCCTTACTGTGATGCTGAATTGTTTCACTAAACTTCTGTAATTATTATGATAGAAATTATGCATCAGGCGTGCTTGTTGCAATACATTTGGCACTGGCACTACTGCTGCTAATGAGTCTGAGATCCTGTTACCTTCAGTGATGGGTCCTGGTAACTGTATGAAAACAGATATGCATAACATAATAATTGTGATTTTGAGTGTTTACCAATAGCAACAATTCTGAAACAGCATAAAGATAGGCCTAATATCTATATGTTTAAGATTTCAAGCATGCATTTTAACTAACACTCCATAAACATACTGAGAATCCACAACAATATTAATATCTGTAGCTGAAAATAATCTAAAAGCTTCTATCGCTGCATGTAATTCTATGACCTCTGCTGATCCTTCCTGTAGCATGACATGTGATCACCACTGGTATGAAGCAGAATCATGCAAAGCTACCACTGCTTTGTGTGAGTGAGCAGATCCATCCAGGAATTGAGTAGGAGCTTCCTCTAGTGGTACTGTTGATAAAATAGAAGAATGCTGGATTGTTAACTCTTGCAGTGACAGTAATAATTTGCGACTCAGAAAGTTGAAATGTATCTCTCCAAGGTAATGTGCTAAGGCAATTTGAAAACACAGTGATATTTGAATAGCTGTATCAAAATCCTTTTTTGTTATAGGGATATGTATTATAGCAACATCTATTGCAAAAATACCTCTATCAGAGTGCATAAAGAGATTTCCATGTCCTGGAAAGACAAGTGGTAAGCCCTGTCCTGCAGGGACTCCTTAAAAATCCTCTCAGCAATACTCTGGGCGTCAGCTGGAGCTGTGAGAAGCCCTGAGCAATTCATCCCTCTCTCAACAGCACCAGGACCCTACCCTGTCCTCCATGTCTCCTGCCAGACACAGCTTCTGCCAGCACCAGGGAGCTCCCCAGGCAGGATGAGAGCTGCCCCTGGCAGGCAGCAGAGTCCCTGCCCCTGCACACAGCCCCTGGGCTGCAGGACCCTGCTCAACAAGTGCAAGGCAGAGTCCAAGTCCAAAGTTTCTTGCCATGTGCCTGGGTTGCCCTGAGGGACAGCCCTGAGGAAGCATTCCCAGGGTGTGGGGGGAGCAGGAAGCAGGAGGCAGTGATGGCAGGTGGGGAAAAGGAAGGTGGCTCTAGTGCTGAGGAAGCCTGGCTGTGTGTCAGGACTACAAAGGGCCCAGCCCTGAGCCCATTCCCCAGAGGTGCCAGCCCTGAGCCCCAGCCCCTGGCAAGGGAGATCCTGTCCCTCCCTCAGCCCTCAGGGCTCTCCTGGCAGCACTGGGATGTGGAGATGGGCAATGCCAAGGGCAGGACTATGGCACGGCACCTCCCAGCCTCCTGCACATGGACAAGGAGGCCCTGAGCCCCAGTGCTGCTTGAAGCTCCACTTGTCTCCCCATGGCCATCAATGCCAGAGACAAGAGCCATCAGCAAATTCATGGAGAGCTTGGCTCTGCCAAGCGTGCCTCCAGCTTTTCCACAGCTTTTCCCTCTCTCATCTCTACCACAGTCTGTCCTGGGATGTCCCATTCCCTGTGCGTCTTGCCCTGCAGGCTCTGCTCCTTCACCCGCCTGCCCCACCTTGCTGTTCCCTTCCTCTCCTGACATCTCTGTGTCCTCCTTGCCTCTGCCTTGGCACACAGAGCCTTGGGCTGATCCAGGCTCCTTCTGGGGGATGTGGTGTTCCCCAGCATGGCCCTTGGAGTGACATTTCTTCCTTCTGTTCTCCACTCTAGGCATCCCCAGATGCACTTTGTGTTGTGGAATGTTAGAGAGGCTTGGAGAATGTTGGAGAATATTCCTGAATATTCTCGAAGAGATGGGAGGTGCGACCCCTTTGCTATGCCCAACCCCATGTTTGGGAGGCCAATTAGATTGGCCCATACTCCGGTGCTACCTGCACCAGGGATTCGCTGCGCTACAGGTAAACACACCGGGTGTCCAATAAAAGGTTATGTTGGTGGCGGGGGTGTGGTCACGGAAGCACTATATAAGCGAAAGTTGCTGCGCAATAAACCAGAAGTTCGTTTATCAACCATATTGGTTGCACGCATTTTCTTTGCCGCTCCCGCAACTGGTGCCCGAACCGTGCTACAGGCCCTGAACAATCAGAAAGTCTGAAGAGCCTTGAAAAAGTCTGAAAAGTTTTGAAATCAACAGGCAAATCCTGCGGAAGACCGATCTTCACTAGGGACGCCCGGTGGAGGACCGAACCATCGATAGCACCAATCGCAGCTCGGCAGGTAAAACCGCTGAAACCAAAAAACTTGGCTGGGAACGGGGCTCCAAGAAAGAACCGAAAAAGCAACGTTTCGGATGACAATAAATTCCTCTCGACACAGGCGTAGAGAGGTGATTCGCAACTGAAAGAAAAATGAATGAGTTTGTTTGCTGCTGGGGAACGGCTACCGGTTCTTAGTTATAAAAACTTGTAAAAAGCCCACAAAAGGCTAGCACAAAAAGCCCATAATAGGCTCGGATTAAGGCTGCACCAGAATAATAAAGGGATAGTTAAGCGCGCAGAAAATAGAGAACGAAGTAGCCCTAGACTTTCTATATTTCTATTCTATTCTAGACCTTTTTTATTAGTTTCTTATAGAAACGTGCCATAAAAGATGTGGATTTTAGAAAAGATCCGGTGGCGCTTGTAGCATACGGCTGCACATATCAGTTTTTTACTGACCCTGCTAACTTATTTGATGAGAAAGAATAGAAAAGCTTAGGAGATATTTTGTGGTATAAGGTAATAGAAGAGGATAAGACAGCTCATAAGTTAATGAAACCATGAAATACAGTGATTACTTGCTTGCACCGTTATCAGACAGAGAAGAAAGTCACCGCTGTAGCTTCGGCAACCTTAAAAAGGCAGCCGATACTAGATTTGCATCAATTAGGAGTTGATTACGATCCCTGTCCCCCAACGGGAGACGAAATAGTTGTACAGCTTGCTCAAAATTTCCAGTGAAGTTCCGACGCAACCCGCTGACACCCCCCCCCTCCCTCTGATGTGGCCTGTGCCGGCCATCTTGAGCCACGTGGCTCGGGATGTACGGACAGGACAGAAGTGACCACTTGCAGTGCCAGAAGTGGACTGAACCAGAGTCCGGAAACCCTATGTCCCGTGTCATCCGGCGAGGGTGGCTCCAGGGCTGGTCCCGACCTCCATTGGGCCCCGCCTTCGGCCCCACCCCTACGCCGTACGTCACCCGACGGGGACGTTCCCGGCCCGCAGCACCCCTCCCCCTCCCCTCCCCTCTCCTTCCTCCGAGACAGCCCTCCCTCCCTCCCTCCCTCCCTCCCCCCCTCCCTCCCTTCTGCCCCCCCCCCCCCCCCCCCGCAAGCAGCCACTTTTCAAAAATAAAAGCCTGCTGCACGGCACTACCGCACCTTAACGATTAATTGATCACAAATGCATGAGCAGGCCCTTAATAATAAAGATTATGATTTTTCCTCAGTTTTAGATACCCTGCCACAAGTTTTCCCGATCATATATACAAAAGCTAATCACGGAAATGTGGAGTTGCAGTATCACTCTTTAAATTAGAAATTGCTAACACAATTAAGAGCTATCATAAATGAATGCGAGTTGCATGGTGAACCAGTTAAGTAAATGATACGTTATATCTGGGGCTCAGGACTGTTGCTCCCAGAGGATATAAAAGGAATTATGAGAATGATCATGACTCAATCAGCTTTACTGTTATGGCGAGCCCACTGGCAAACATTATGTCACAGATTCGTAAACATTTCTAAAGAACAAAATGACCCCCTGTATGGGATAACAATAAATCAATTTATGGGTTGTGGACCATATGCTAATTTTGAGGCACAAGCAAGATTAGGCCCACATATAATAAGAGAGTTTATGAGATTTGCGAGAGAAGCTATTAAGTAAAGTTAGAACTACATCAGTTGTCCCATCTTATATGTCAATTAAGCAAGGCAGAGGTGAGCCATTCTCACAGTTTGTAGATAAACTCACTGATGCCATCAACCAGACTTGTGTACCAGATCAAATGAAAACTACATTGCTCCATCAGTGTATCCTAGACAATAGCAATACTCCCACGAAAAATATAATTTCCTCCATGCCATCAGAAGCATCAATTGAGGAGATGCTGGAACGGTTATATAGAGTACCAGTAGGGACTCAGGCAATGTTAATTGAGGCAATACAAGATGTAGGGAAAGGTATGGTGCAAGCCCAGCAGCAAGCTCTTGTGGCCCAACAACAAGCCTTTTTAGCCCAACAGCAAGCCCACCAGCAAGCTCTTGCAATCCAGCACCAAGCCTTAGCAGCCTTAGCCCCGTTACGTCCTGCCGACAACAGACAGCCGCAACGATCAACCGACAAATGTTTTCGCTGTGGACACACTGGACATCTTCGAAGGCATTGTCACAAAGCCACAGTCTGGTGTCAACACTGTAATACGAACACTCATGCTACCGAAGTCTGCAGATACCAGGGAAATGGATCGAGGAGCGCGAGGAGCCACGGCACAAAGACCCCAACTGCGGCTCTAGTGTGGACCCCTTCGAACAACAGCAACCAGCCACTTCCACTCCCCTCCATCAACCAGGCACTTCCACTCCCTCCCAGCAATCAACCGCTTCCACTTCCCCCCAACAATCAGCCACTTCCACTGCCCGCCAACAATCAACTACCCCCACCTATCTCCAGCAATCATCCACCCGCACTTCCTTTCAGCAACCAGCCATCCCTACCTCCCTTCGACAACCAGCCACTTTCCACTTCCCTTCAACAACAACTCCAGCCACCCGCCTCCCTCCAACCAGCAACCAGTAGAAGCCTCGGGCTGGACCTGGCAACCGCAGTAGATGTGACTCGCAGTGACATCAAGCCCCAGAAGATCCCTACGGGTATCACCGATCCAGTGAAATATCAAGAAAAACCATGTGGACCCCTTTTATTACGACAGTCGTCTGCTGGACTTAAGAGTTTGTTTGTCTTGCCAGGAGTAATAGACAGTGACCATACTAGAAAGATTTGTATTGTAGCTATGACTTGGACACCACCTATGGTAATTCTAAAAGGAACTCGAATTGCCCAGCTAGTCCTGACACAACAATTAACTGATGCAGCAGCCGTTTCTTCGATTCATCACCATCATGCCCACAAACGTACAGGCCCCTGTTGGCCGAGACGTACTAAGTCAGATCAGAGCACGCCTGATCACAAGAGACCATTTTTATTGGCAGTCACTCCTTGGGCTTTCCCGATCCCATTGACATGGTTATCATCACAGCCAATATGGATCGAGCAGTGGCCGCTGAAGCGAGAAAGCCTCAGACAAGCACACATCTTAGTACAAGAACAGCTAAAGCAAGGGCACATACAACCATCAACTAGCCCTTGGAATACTCCAATCTTCGTAATTAAAAAGAAGTCTGACAGGTACCGTTTACTACATGATTTACGTGCAGTTAATTCCCAGATGGAAGCAATGGGAGCTTTACAGCCCAGAACGCCTAACCCCGCGATGCTTCCAGAGCGTTGGCATCTACTTATAGTAGACCTAAAAGACTGCTTCTTCATCATATACATACACCCACAAGACACAAAGCAATTTGCATTTACACTCCCAGCCCTTAACAGAGAAGCCCCTGCTTCACAATTTGAGTGTGCAGTGCTCTCACAGGGCATGGAAAACAGCCCAACTTTGTGTCAATTGTTTGTAGATGCAGCATTATTGCCAGTACGGCAAGCATGGCCAGATGCCTTAATTTATCATTACACGGATGACATCCTAATAGCACAACAAGACCCATTTACCGAGCAGCAAGAGCTTTTTTTAAAACAACAGCTAAGTCACCAGGGACTCCAATTAGCACCTGAAAAGATACAACGTACGCCACCATGGAAGTACCTAGGATGCCATATTACTGAGTCACAAGTTAGACCTCAAAGAGCTGCTCTCTATTTGACTCTTAATACCTTACATGATGTACAACGATTCCTAGGTGATGTTCAATGGTTACGCCCTGTGATCGGTATAACAAACGATCATCTAGAACCGTTACGACCACTTCTTAAAGGCATCGATCCTGCCTCCCCTGTTACTCTTTTGGCAGCTCAACAACAGGCCATAACTGAAATTGGCCTGACAATATCTCAGCGCTCCGTGGGTCGCCATGATGTAAACTTACCCATAGACCTAACCATCCTTACGGGTAAACAACATTTACTCGGAGCTCTCACGCAGTCCAAAAAGAAAAAGGGGGAGACTAGGTCTGCTGATATCCGTGTGTTAGAATGGATCTTCGGACCACTACAGCCAAAAACTACAATCCAAACAAAGATTGAGGTATTGGCCCTTCTAATTTGTAAAGGCCGAACCCATATTATACACATTACTGGAGATGAACCTAGCACAATTTATCTTCCAATGAAGCAAGGAGAGTTGGACTGGTATTTGCAGCACTCTCCAGCCCTACAGTCAAGTCTCCTAGAAGCACCACAAGCCATTGATCTCTCCCCGTTGCGATCTACTGTGTTAAAGTGGATGTCCCTGCATGAATGGATTCCTGTTCCAAAACGATCTGAGGAACCCCTTCAAGATGCACTAACAGTTTTTACCGATGCAGGAAAACGTTCACAACCAGCCGCAGTGACTTGGCAAGATAAGGAGCAATGGTGCCATGAACTCCTGTCCTCACAAGAGGACGATACCCTACAGACTCTAGAGTTGGCAGCCATTGTTTACGCCTTTTCACGTTGGCTGAATGTGCGTCTTAATGCTGTCTTAGATTCCCTTTATGCTGTGGGAGTTGTACAGAGAATTGAGGACGCATATCTCAAAGACGTCGCAAACTGGCGATTAAATGACTTATTTCGTCAGCTGCAGACTGTCATCCAACAGAGAGATCAACCTTATGCTATCATTCATATTCGGAGTCGCCAATGGTCTGACGGCCTAGGAGAAGGCAATGCTCGAACAGACAGATTGGTTTCGCTATCCGTACCCATGGACGAATTTACTAAGGCAAGGAATGCGTATGCTACCTTCCACCAGAACGCCAGAGGACTCCATCGTCACTTCCAGATTTCCATGGATGAGGCCAGAGGCATTGTAAAAGCCTGCCCACAGTGTAACCAAAAGGGACTTGGTCTCGGCCTCAGAGTTAATCCCCGAGATCTTGGTCCAAATGAAGGATGGCAAGTGGATGTCACTCATGTACCAGAATTTGGAAGGCTTAAACATGTTCATGTTACTGTTGATACTTATAGTCATTTTATTTGGGCTACAGCTCAGTCTGGTGAGAAAGCGTTGCAAGTGATGCGACATCTCATCCTTTGTTTCGCTGTCATGGGTGTGTCAGAGCAGATAAAGACTGATAGTAAACCGGCATATACTAGTGACAAGTTAGCTCGATTTTTTCAACAGTGGGGAATCAGGCACATTACAGGCATTCCCCACTCGCCAACAGGTCAAGCTGTATTAGAGAGGGCAAATCAAACATTAAAAGACTACCTGACGAAATTCACAGATTTACAAGACCCACAGGAGCGATTATTCAAAGACTCTATTTGTCTTGAATTATCTGTGTATATTCGGGGACCAAAAGTTAGCGCCAGTATATATTCATGGGACAATAGCCCAACAAGCTGACCCTTCAGAAGCCCCACTGTATGTGACCTACAGAGACCCCACCACGGGTATATGGCAAGGACCAGCAGAGGTTAAATATTCAGGCAAAAGTCACGTGTGTTTCCACCCTTACAGGTACCTTGTAGGTTCCCAGCAAGCGGACTCAGCCAGCACCTGCTCCGCCAAATTTGAAAGCATAAGCTCAAGAGCAGAGACAGCCGTATTAAGTGCTCAACATGTTCAAAGATAGAAACTGCCGTGTCGACCTCATCATAGGTTTCATTGTCATTTTAAACTTCGATTGTTTTGCCTTCATGAACTTCGACCCTTGACAGAATGTCTGGGTTACCCTTGCGCGTCAGCTTAACACCACTTCCTTTTGTGCAATTCTAGTGAGCAACAAAAAAAAACCAAACAAACAAACAAACAAAAAAAACACCCAATCACCTTTTGTTACATATTTAGTTGGTGTACCAGCCTCTGAAGAGACGTGGCCAATGTTTCAAGCAGCAATGAACCACACACAAGTGCAATTTCACACCGAGAGTCTATGTTCCACCAAGGCCAGTCTAGTTGCGTGCTTAAGTGACTATGACACTTGGGTTAGTCATCTGCCCGCTGGGCCCAGTCCCCAAGAATTAAGCCTTACAGACTCTCTAAATGCCACTTATTGTCTCTGGATGAGTAGCTTGTCCACTGATTGCACAGAAGTCATGGGGAGACAATGCGTTACTACCAATGTTTTCCCAATGGGCAATTTCAGCCAGTGGTGCAACTACACCCTCCGTGGTGCTACTAACCCATCGCCTGGGACACAGCTTCCTAGGAAATTACCATCAGGGTACTTTTTAATTTGCGGAGATCGGGCATGGTTAGGTATACCATCCCGTCCCGTTGGAGGGCCTTGCACTATTGGTCAACTGAGCTTAGCTATGCCTCACGCACACCCGAACAGTACCCATCGTGTGCGGTGGAAGCGAGGCCTGGCCCAAATAGTAGCGCAGGAATGTGATGACGATGTTAACCTTTGGTCCAAATGGCAGGTGATTGTTCTATTTTTTGCCGGGAGCAGCTGCCGCTCATGCACATCGGAACCTGAAGAAGTTGAGTTGTTGGGTGGTAAAGTATGCTAGTGATACCAGCAAGGTATTATCTGAATTAGCTGATGATTTATCTTCTGTACAACATTCAGTATTAGAAAATAGAGCTGCTATTGATTTTTGTCTTTAGCTCATGGCCATGGTTATGAAGATTTTGATGGTATGTGTTGTATGAATTTGAGTGATCACTCTAAATCGATACATAAGGAGATACAACAGCTAGTAGAGCATACTCAAAATATCAAGCAAGATGTAGTATTTTTCAGTATAGATGAATTAGTCAATTGGTTTGGCCTCACCAGATGGCCTCAAGGTTTATGTAAGATTGGTTTACTTGTACTTTGTATTATATTGATAACTGTAATGTGTCTTAGTTGTATGTTAGCGATACTTAATAATTTATTTTCCAAAGCTGTTAATATTATGAAAAAGATAAAGGTTTTGTTGAAGAATGGTTTGAGGTACAAGGACATGGACCTCTATTAAGTACTAAAAGGTTGTGAATAGTTACATAACAAGTATATTAAGAAGTTACAAGATAAAAAAAAAAAAGAAACAAAAAAAAAAAAACCAGACTTCGCCCGTTATGAATGTAGTAATTGAATGTTGCAATCTTAAATTTAACACAATTCGGCAACTATGAAGGTCCTAGGACTCCGCTATGCTATGAACCGGTGGGACCTGGAGACGCTTATAGGGGCCCCCCGACAACATTTCGTCGGATAAGTCTCTCCTATCCTTCTTTTGGCTCTCTGCACTAGTGGACGCCAGACCTTCCTAATATTGAACAGAGCTCTGTTAAAGAGTGTGTGAGTATGAATGGTTGTATGAAATAGAGACATGTTATTAATGCGAAGTCGATTCTTACTTGATGAAGACAATGAAATCTGTTTGATAACTTGTTAACCAATTTGTTTGATTCATTAATTGAGTGGTTTGAGTAGTTTCTAGATTTTTTTAAAAGGGCATTACAACATTGAATGTGTCAACCTGTTTGATTCATTAATTGAGTGGTTTGAGTAGTTTCTAGATTGTTTTAAAAGGGCATTATATTATTGAATGTATCCTTAAGTTTTGCACGTTTTTGTTATTTGCACTGTATTTGTTTGAAAATTAGCACTGCAAAAATTTAAACCAAACATGGGCTTGTGCAAAAAGAAAAGGGGGGATATGTTGTGGAATGTTAGAGAGGCTTGGAGAATGCTGGAGAATATTCCCGAGTATTCTCGAAGAGATGGGAGGTGCGACCCCTTTGCTATGCCCAACCCCATGTTTGGGAGGCCAATTAGATCGGCCCATACTCCGGTGCTACCTGCACCAGGGATTCGCTGCGCTACAGGTAAACACACCGGGTGTCCAATAAAAGGTTATGTTGGTGGCGGGGGTGTGGTCACGGAAGCACTATATAAGCGAAAGTTGCTGCGCAATAAACCAGAAGTTCATTTATCAACCATATTGGTTGCACGCATTTTCTTTGCCGCTCCCGCACTTTGGGCCATTCTTTCTTGCCCAGGCTGTTTCCCACTGTGAAGGAAAGCTCCACCATGGCCAAACCCAGCCTTCAGGAACTCCCAGGGTACTCTTCTACTTCCTACAGTCTGCACTGCACTGAGCCTTGGCTCATCAACCTCTGCAGACTGGTGATAGGCTTGGGGCCTCCAAACCTCATCTTGGGAGATCTCTGGGTACGCTCCATGGTAACTGAGGTGGACAGAGATCATATAGGATGATTTATATAGGATATATATATAATCAAAAAATCACAGAATAATGTGGATTGGAAGGAACCTCTCAATGTCATCCAGTCCAGCCCACATGGAGTCAGCAGGGACAGCCTCAACTAGATCAGGTTGTTCAGAGCCTCCTCAAGCATGACCTTGAATATCTCCAGGGATGAGGCCTCAACCTCCTCCCTGGGAAACCTGTTCAGTTTTTCTTCTACCCTCATGGTAAAGAACTTTTTCCTAACATCTGATCCAAATCTACTCCTCCCAACTTAAATCCTTTCTGCCCCATAGCAACAACCACAACAGTCTTTATTTTAGCCCACCATGATTTATAATGTGCTGAGATAAAGGCAGATGTGATCAGAGCATGTTAAAAATATTAGTTATCATTCTAAATTTTTTCTATTTAAGAGCTGTTTGAAACCATGTTTGTGGGTTTTGGTTTTTTATTGTTGGTTGGTTATTTTATTTTTTTTGTTGGTTCTTTGTTTTATTTTAATGTCAGATTACAAATTATTAGAGCAATTCTTTCTTGAGTAATGTAAGAAAACAGGCTTAACAAAAATCAGACAAACAAGGATAAGAGGAATGTCCTGAGGCATTCGTATATCCCCTGCTCAGAGAAAGACTGATTAGAGGGATGGGATCAGAAGCATCCATCCCGGATTCTGAGCCACACCCCTGGAGGTACTCCCGCAATTTCTGTGTGTGGCTATCATCAAACCCCCTTTTACAGGCCATGTTCAGGGTGTGTTATAAGGCATCCCTCCCTATGTTCTGCTTGCAGAGAGATGTCACTGTAAATCTCCAGTACAGCTTAATTCCCAGGTCCCTGTGATTCACCCCAGGAGTCCTGAGAAGTCGACACACTCATCACTAGTCAGGAATAAAAAAGTAACAAAGACATATGCGAAACACTGAGCAGCTGTGGTCTTGGCACTGTTTCAGAGGGTTAACATCATGGACCTATAAGAAAACAGAATTTCTGATATCCTGGAAAAGAAAGACATTAAAAGCAGACATTTTTAAAATGAAAGAAAAAATATTGACCATTTTTTTGAAGTTAAAGGCATTGTTCCCACTGTTGGAGTGAGCTCCCAGAGTCCTTTGTTTCTTTATTAGGGAATGTGAACAGAAGTTTAGTAGAAAAAGAAGTTACTTGTGGGCATCCCTTAATTCTTCATCCACCTACTAATATTGTAGCATAACACTGAATTAAAAAACATCAGAGTAAAACACATTAAAAAGAAATACCATATGAGCAGAAAGTAAATAATGTACATTTGGAAGACATTTCACATTCCTGGCTCTGCAGTAATGACCTCTATACCATATGGAAACGTAGCTTACATTTACCTTCAGCAGAATTTTGTCAGCAAATTAAATGGATCAGTGATGGACACTCTGCTCAGGTGTCCACCCCCTGTGGACCAGCCTAATAGGGTCCGAGGGTCCAGTGGAGGGGGTTCCTCCACCAAGTCCCTTACAAGGACCCACAGGCAAACCCTGCCTGCTGACAGTGGGTACATGATGGACACCTCAGGGCAGCTTAGACCATTTGGGCACTGCTCTGAAAGCAGCTGATTCCCAGCACTGCAGTGAGGCCAGGACCACCCCAGCTCTATCCATGAGATGAGTTTGAAGCACATCACAGAGAGGTCTCCACTTGTGGTCCCACACCCTCAATCTTTGCTGGTCCTTCTATGCCCTTGATGATACACTGAAGGAAGAGGCCAACACCTTTCACAGTGTGCTTAGATGGCAGTTGCAGTAGCCATGTCTCCATGAGCTCAACAGGAGAGCCCCTGCCCAGCCCATATGAAAAAGGTCCCTGTGGACACCCACAGTGGGCTGTGTACCTCCCCGAGCTGAACACCTTCCTTGTGTCTGCTCCAAGTGGGTGCTGGTTCCCCGGGATCTCCTGTCTCAGATTTACCCCTCCTCTGCAGGTGTCTTTGCAAAGAAAAACCCACCTCATGGGCCACTCTTCAAAACACAGATCCAGGCCCCTGATCAGCTCATTTGCCCTTCTCTGCACCCTCTCCATCACCTCCATGTTCTTTCTATCCTGTGGTTCCCAAAACTGCACACAGTTCTCAAGGTGCATGTTACAATCCAAGTTATTATTTATATTTTGTTTGCGAGGAAAATTCAGCCGCTACTCATAGACAACGCGTGAATTTACAAAAATAACAAGGCTTTATGATTTTAACAAGTTAAAAGGATTTATTTAGGATTTATACAATTAGTTACTTTGGAGAGAAGAGTCATTAAGAAGAGAAAAGAAGGAGAGAGCAACTAAGATGTTATCACTGTCCGCCAGCCCTGGCCTATGGCTGTAGTCGGGTGCGTAGGGTCTGTCGCTCCTGCCGCTTCTCTGTCCCGTAGCTGAAACCGAAGTGCTCAGAGAGGGGGGGTCTAGAAGAAAGCCACCACTTCTCCTTTTCTCCTGGGCTTTTTTATACAGGAAAAGAAGAGGGGTCCCTTTTTTGCATAAGTCCCTGATACACACAGACTTCCCGGAGATGAGTTATCCTTATCTTTTTGTCTTTTTGGTGTCCTGCTACTTTCATTGTCTCCACCATGCACCAGGAGGTGACCTGATAAGCATTCTTATCTTTTAGGTGTCTGTCAGGCATATGGTCAGGTAAACATATGTTAATTGACAAAATGTTGCAACATAGCAGGGAGAAAAAAGAAAAAAAAGATTGATTCAAGAGACATATTTTTGTATTTTTAAAGTGTTTACATCATTTCACCCTGTGGCTCTTGAGTCAGTTTTTTTTATTTATTTATTTATTTTTTATGTATATATACACACATCCCTATATATACACACATCCCATTTGGCGTGGTTGTGTCGTGTGGCTCTATTTTGTAATCTGTGCCATTTTAGCAGCAAATTCCATCTCCGAGGTTTCCATTAAGGAGCAACCGGGAATTTCACCTTGCCTGACACAGTTCTTCCCACCGCACATTTACCTAGCTCAAAAGCCAGAATATTTTTAATGTGTGTTTGTGGGGGGGGTGGGGTGGTAAACTGTCTGTTCTACCACATTTTCCACATCATACATACCTCACCATATCCCATCACCTCACCCCTTGGGTTTTGAGGCTAGGGGAGTTTGTTTTCCGGATCAACAGCTTGATATATACATATATATATTTATAATTTTTTTTTTTTTTTCACCAGCATTGGGAAGGTTTGCAACTAGGTATCTAGATATATTACAGACATTTAACGGATAAAAGGTAGCAGAGAGCATATATGAAAGGTTACAAAGAAGCAACTCAATAGGAGTAAGGTATGTGCCCGTACAAAGCAATTGTGTCAGGTAGTGACATGTACAACATGTGTAGAAAGAAAGGTAAAATATTGACGGTTACAGAATCTTAGCAATTTAATTAAAAGGAGTAAAATATTGATTACATATCAGAACTTGGTAATAACAATAGCAATAGTAAAAATTATAAGAATGATAATAACAATAATAATAGAAGAAGATACAATGGAAGAATCACAAATACATAACATAGGCCCATTTCATACACATACAAATTACATCTGATATTATACCACCAATAAAATGTATTACAGGTAACAACAATCCAGGAGCATTCATGGACAAAATCATGATGTTATAAATTACTTTACCTAGGATAAAGAGGTGGCTAGCCTCCCAGCCAGCAGTAAGTAATTTCTTCCAGTGTCAGTTTCAGAGTAGCCAAGTCTGAAACTGTACACCAGGGGTGTTTTGGTTTGATGTCCTAGGATTACTGATGTTTGTAGTCACGTTAATTCAACCTCATTCTGTCCTACTACACAAAACCTAATTACACAAAGGACCAAAAGAAAAGAAACCATTGGTTTACAGGACACAGGGTAAAAGATAACTTAAACCTTATTCCACACAGATTATCCAGTTTGTGCTAATTTTGTGCTGTTTATTATTCATGTCAGTTGCCACCCACGTGTTTGAATTCAGTGGATTTTGCAAAATGAGTTTAATTCTACCTATGTTAGGTAAATTCACACAAACGGCTTGGCCTGGCTTCAAGGTTCCTCTGAAGTTCCTGGGAGGCTGCTTCTCAGTGTTGTTATCTTGATTAGGCGACAGGATGACAGAATGCTGTCATTCTGGGACACCCGTTCACACCCCACCTATTATTGACTGTGGCAATAGCATAATTGAGTCTCTCGTGACAGTTACTCTCCTGAGGTGTAATGAGTTTTTTAAGTAACCCATTTGTTCGTTCAACAATGCCGTTTGCCTGGGGATGATAGGGAATATGAAATGCCCAGTTAATATTTTCACTTTTTGCCCATTGCTGGACCAGGTGAGAAGTGAAATGGGTACCATTATCAGATTGAATACTGGTAGGTTTAGGCAAAATTCAAAAAATTTTCTTCAGGAAGGATACAGTGTTTTCTCCATTTGCTTTTGCATACGATTCTGCACAAGTTAACCCAGAGATAACTTCCACAATTACAATAACATACTGTTTATTTCCGGACCGTCGGAAGGGTCCTATATAATCTATTTGCCAAGTAGACCATAATGTTTTACCATCTCTGAGATGTAAATTGTCAGCAGAGGATGTTCTCCCAACCGAATTTTACACAAATCACATGAGGAAATTATTGTTTTACATTGTTCTTGTGATACAGACCAACCACGAGATTGTGCTTCTTTATACAAATCAAAAATACCCGAATGGCCTCTCTTGCAATGAAGCCATTCTAGTAATTTTCCCCATTCTTGGACTTCACCTTGATTGAGAGCATCTCTGATTTCAATGACATTAATTCTTGCCAGTTCATGTTGCGGCGAGCCTTCTTTCTTTCGGGGACTCAGTTCTTCTCCGGGAGCTCTTTCCTGCTGTTCCTCTCCTCAGGCGTCTTCATCTGCTTCTGACTCTGCTTCTGGGAGCATGCCTTTTACCTTGCCCTTCAGCCCTGCCCACTTCCGGCTGAGGCAGGCCCTAATTAGTGGGCACACCTGGGCTTAAGCTCCCAGTTCATTATCAGTGACACCTGAGGACTTATGGTCTTCTCTACATTTCCCCCCTTTTTATTGTTTGTTGAAAAAATAAACTTAATTTTTTCAATAGGCCTTAACATTTTCGTTATTTTTCAACATTTACAACAATTTACAATTCATTTTTTTTTTGAAACATTTTTACAATTCATTTTTAAAACATTTCAAACATTTTTACAATAATTTATAAAGTAGACGCTTCGGGCCCCGCGGGACACTCAGCTAAGAGCATCGAGGGGGCGCCGGATAAACATTTTTCAATAAATATATATCTCGAAGTAAACGCTTCGGGCCCCGCAGGACACTCAGCTAAGAGCATCAAGGGGGCGCCGGATAAACGTTTAATTATTTTCATTATTTTTCAATAAATATATATTTTTTCTTAGCCTTTATGGAGGGAAAGTTCAGGCTCTTACCGGCCTTTTTTGCTTTGGTCTTTATTATCAGCAGGAGATGAGGTCTCATGAGCACCAGCTCAGCTTTCGCTGGTACTTGCCACCTCGGAATGCCTGGCCATGCAGAGACTTCTCCGAGCATTCGGCGCACCAGTCTTATCGCGTGTCCCTAGGACCCCGTTTTCAGGACCGCACTATCGCGTGTCCCTGGGGGCTCCGTTTCAGGAGCGCGTTGTGTGTCCCTGGGAGGCTCCGTTTCAGGACCGCGTTGTCGCGTGTCCCTGGGAGACTCCGTTTCAGGGGCCGCACTGACTTGATGCGCACTCAGAGCTCCGCTTCGGCTTCAGCATTCCTCGGTCTTGAGTTCCGCGCGCCAAACTGCTGCGCCTTTCGAGCCTCATTCTTCTCTCCTGCCTGGCTCGCCATACCGGGCTGTTGTATCTCGCCGTGCTGGGCTTCTATTTTGGAGCTTCTACACACCGCCTTCCGCATTTAAGCTAGGCCTCGTGGAGCTTGTTCCCGTGGTTGCGTTTTTGGAGCTCTTTTTCTTAGAGCGTCCCGCACCACTGTGGTGTCTCCATGTGACGTGGTTGCGTATTTCGAAGCTCTTTTTATCGCCTTTCGCATTTAAGCCAGGCTTTGTAGAGCTTCCCGCACCAACGTGGTCGTGTAGAGCTTCTTTTTTACCTCAGCATTTACGGCTTGCTGTTGTTGCCCGCATTCTCCACCAGATGTTGCGGCGAGCCTTCTTTCTTTTGGGGACTCAGTTCTTCTCCGGGAGCTCTTTCCTGCTGTTCCTCTCCTCAGGCGTCTTCATCTGCTTCTGACTCTGCTTCTGGGAGCATGCCTTTTACCTTGCCCTTCAGCCCTGCCCACTTCCGGCTGGGGCAGGCCCTAATTAGTGGGCACACCTGGGCTTAAGCTCCCAGTTCATTATCAGTGACACCTGAGGACTTATGGTCTTCTCTACAAGTTCATCAACTTGGTTATTATATTTGCTTGCTTCATCTTTTAAATTAGATTGGTGAGAAAGTACCCAACCCACATGAAAATTGGGATTTCGTTTTGCAATTTGCAGAATTTCCTTCCACTTCTCTGTATGCCATACAGGCACTCTATTAATTTCCCAGTTATTATTTTCCCAAAATGTCACCCATTCTACACAGCCTTTAAAGACAGCAAAAGAATTTGTATAGATATATACAGGTTCCTTAGTGGCTTTTTCTTTTACAAATACATTCAAAACAGCATCCAGTTTACCTGTTTGTGCACTTCCTTCACCTTGATTTATTATTTGTTCACCTGTGGAAGGTTTAATTGCAGCAGATTTAAAAAACCATACTTTTCCTTCCCTTCGGGAAGAAGCATCTGTGAACCAGACTGTAGTCATAACACTTTTGTACTCGGGGGCTTCCTTAATAGGGATAGGAGTTTTCATTATTAAATCTTTTTCATCTGTGGATTCAATTGGTTCTTGAATTTTTAGATGCTTATCAGGACCTTCCTCAATTTGGAAAAGTTCAGCGAAATATTCAGTTTGGCTATACCATTTTCTAATTGTGCCTTTCTGAGAAATTCCTTCAGGAGGTGGCTTTCCAGACAATACCTGGTTAATCACCTTAAAAGGCCCTTGCAGGATTACTTTTTGTTTTTTAATTATCTTGCTTATCTCCTTAAGTGCCATGCTGACTGTGAGCAGAGCCTTTTCCAGGACCAAATACGGCTTCTCTGAGTCCTTTAATGACTGAGAATAAAACGATATGGGCCTGGTGGCTCCAGCTGAACCCCGTTGCCAAAAGTGATAAGATAATGCACTGGAAGAAAAACCACATTGGATTGTTATCGGGTCCTCTGGGTGAAGAGGTCCCAGGGTCTGAAAGGTCCTTGCCTCTAGGAGGAGGAGTTTTAGCGCCTCATCCTGAGTTTGAGTCCACTCCCAGTGGCGATGTTTCTTTAACAAGTCATACAATGGCCTAGCAATGATTGACAGGTCAGGTATGTGCTTTTGCCAATATTGCAAAGTTCCCATGATTTCCTGTAATTCCTTTTTATTTGTGGGTGCCTTTATTTCTCCCAGGTGAGAGTGAGTATCTGTAGGGATATTCCATGTCCCACCTTTCCATTTGATTCCTAGAAATTTTGTTTCCTGGGATGGAGGTTGCCTTTTATCCTCAGGAATTTCTATTTGTAAGCTCGTTAAGTGCCCAGTTATGGCATCATAAGCTGCTCTCACGGCTTGCTCATTTTGACCACCTATCAGTACATCATCAATGTATTGATAGATTTTTACATTTGGGTTGGTTTTTATTTCTGGAATATTTTCCAGCTCCTGTGCCAGAGCATGGTGGGCAAGCGTGGGAGAATGTTTGTAGACCTGAGGCAACCTGGTGAAAGTATACTGTATTCCATCCCAAGTAAAAGCAAAATATTTTTGATCCTCAGAATCAATGGGAATTTGAAAAAACATGTGTTTGACATCAAGAGAAGCAAGCACTGGGTGTGCTGCTTCCTGGATTTCTAGCACCAGATCTGCAATGTTTGGGACAGCTGCAGTTAATTTCTCAGTACCCGCATTCAATTTTCTATAATCTACGGTCATTCTCCACTTACCATTTGGTTTTCTTATGGGCCAAATCGGGGAATTATAAGGTGAATGGCAAGGCACAATTATGCCTCTTTGTTTTAGGTCAGAAATAACTTCTCTGTATCCTCTTTAGCTGCTATGGGAATAGAATATTGTTTAACGTTTGTAATTTTGCTTTGGGGGAGGCGAGGGGCAGTTTTTAACAGTCTAACTTTAAGAGTGGGGGTGCCAAAATTCCAAAAGCGACTGTTCTCGTCTCTCCAGGATCGACCAATCAATACATCCATTCCTAACAGATTGTAAGGAATGTCGTCTACTATCATTTGGGTTCGAATTAACTCCTCGTCTCCTTGTAGCTTGAGGGAAACTTTAGCTGTCTTCTGTAACACAGGTTTTCCCAAAGCACCACTCACGAATATTGGTTTCAGAGAAGAATTAATGCCACATTTCTTGGCCACATCAGATTTTAGTGTGGAGATCTGTGCACCAGTGTCTACCACAAATGTTACAGGGTAGCACTGTGGTCCAACAGCGCACGTAAGTTCTAAATCTCCATTTTTGCTCAAGACCAATCTTAGCACATTTTGCCAGTCTTTTGGAGGACTTGATATTTTAGGATTTGATTGTTCATTATTTTCGGACCAATCATTTTGATTTGTAGGGATGGTTTTCCAAGGTTTACTCAGGGGGTCAGTAGAATTTACTGAACTGGGGTCAGGACCTGTCTCCTCTCTCTGCCGTCTTTTTGCTTTCTTTTTAGTAGCAGAGAGAGGGCTTTTTAGTTTCCCGAATTATGGGAACTTTCCCCTGAATTCGACCTGGCAGGCCATCCCTCTCCTAAGGCTTTCAGATGGCCATAAGTAAAATTATGTCTTAAGATTGAAGGAGGGATGCCTTTTCGCTTAGCTTCCTCTTTAAGCTTTGCAAAAGGTCCCAGTTCACCCTGTGGTAATTTTTTTCTGTCTCGGGAGGTTCTATTTTGATGATTATTATTATGTTTATTTCTCCGTCTGCCTCCCCTATTTACAACTGTCCAGTCACCCCGTGATTCCTCCTGCTGGTGAGGAGGAATTTGGGGAAGCATGGCAGCTGCAGCGGCATAAGTCAAGTTTTGACTATCATTATAATTTGCTGGGGTCTGAAGAATTCTTACAGATGTAGAATCAGCTTCGGGTGCCACATATTTATGTCCAAATTCTGTCAATTTCAGTCAAATTCAGTCTGTGCCTAATAGCGAATTTGCATTCGAATTTTCGATTCTAGCCTTGATCCGTAGGGCTAGATTTTGCAGTTATGTAGGTAGCCCTCTGATGAGAATATCCATTCTCTCAGGTTTTACCTTTAGCATAAGTGGGTCCTCCTGGTTAAACACCAGAGCATGGTCATAAATCATTTGGATCACACTGGCTTTATGAACATTGTCCAGTAGCTGGGTGAGACCCCTTCGCAATACATGGGGTTCTCCCCTTGCTATGGGGTCAGTGAAGCCCACATTATAAGCAGCTCGTTGGGTCAGGGACCATGGAGCTCTGGAACTGCCAGTAATCAACATAACTCTAGGACCATAATGGCCTGACGCTTCTTTTTCTGATAATAATATGTGGTCTCCACCCGAAACTGAAACCCTTACCACATAGTCTATATCAGTCTCCAAAAGTAATCTGCCAAATTGTCTTTTTAATTGTGTCAGCTCCAGAGGAGAGTATGGAAATTCTTTATGGGTAACTTGCTCTCGTCCTGTATCCAGTTCACGTGTGTGTTCTACTCTTATTACAGGACGCAGACGCTTATGTGTTATAGGCATGCTCTCATCTTCTGAACTATCAGAAGACTCATGGCAGGAGGAAGACTGTGCAGAGGCCTTCTCGCTCATTACAGCAGGCTGCCTGACCTGTTTCTCCGATTTATCAAATCTCTTAGCCCCAGTTTTTATAAATGTGCTGACCCACTGGCGTAATTCAGCCACTTCTCCCTCGGGCGGGTTAACAGCCTGAGGGGGAGTTTGTGTTTGCGCGTTGGCAACTTTTGGCTGTGGCTTTGTCTTTAAGATGGAGGGTCTGCTTTTCCCCCATTTGGGTGCAAAACGCACCGTTTTTTTACAGGGTCTTTCAGAAGAGACATACTCCCCATCATCTGTTGTATATTCAGAGGCAGATGGAGCGCCATCTAGCATCGGATTAGGGTTAGTACAGATCTCAGAATTTGATTTCCCTGGCAGCTCCTCAGATTTTACGCCACTTTCAATATTTTCTAATTTTTGGCTCAATTATTCGTTCTCTTGCCAAATTATACTAGCCAAGGTGAGAAAGGCACGAGCATAGAAAAAATCTACACCCATTTTTTTCACCTTTTTCTTAATGTCTTTCTCCAGAGCGGATTTGTTTTCCAAACTTGTTATCGTTTTAGCAATGGAAGTAAAATTTCTACTCTTATAATCTTTATAGAGCGCATCATAGAGAATTTTCTTCGGGGTATAGTTACAGGTTTTGAGGAACTCCCTGAATGGGCGAACCAAAGCGATTTCACTAAATTCATTTTCGTCATAGGAGGTCAAACCACTAGAGCTAGCAGAACACATTATAGACTCCATTTAAATTGTTTTAAATTTTCTTAAGGGTTAGTTTTGCAATTCAGGCATCAGTCTAAGAGCAGGCTCTGATTTTTCCTCAATTTGATCCTGTCCGTGACGTCAATTAAAGATGTTACGAACAAAGTTATTATTTATATTTTGTTTGCGAGGAAAATTCAGCCACTACTCATAGACAACGTGTGAATTTACAAAAATAACCAGGCTTTATGATTTTAACAAGTTAAAAGGATTTATTTAGGATTTATACAATTAGTTACTTTGGAGAGAAGAGTCATTAAGAAGAGAAAAGAAGGAGAGAGCAACTAAGATGTTATCACTGTCCGCCAGCCCTGGCCTATGGCTGTAGTCGGGTGCGTAGGGTCTGTCGCTCCTGCCGCTTCTCTGTCCCGTAGCTGAAACCGAAGTGCTCAGAGAGGGGGGGTCTAGAAGAAAGCCACCACTTCTCCTTTTCTCCTGGGCTTTTTTATACAGGAAAAGAAGAGGGGTCCCTTTTTTGCATAAGTCCCTGATACACACAGACTTCCAGTCTTCCCAGAGATGAGTTATCCTTATCTTTTTGTCTTTTTGGTGTCCTGCTACTTTCATTGTCTCCACCATGCACCAGGAGGCGACCTGATAAGCATTCTTATCTTTTAGGTGTCTGTCAGGCATATGGTCAGGTAAACATATGTTAATTGACAAAATGTTGCAACATAGCAGGGAGAAAAAAGAAAAAAAAGATTGATTCAAGAGACATATTTTTGTATTTTTAAAGTGTTTACATCAGTGCAGCCTCACCAAGGCGGAGGACAAGGGTAAGATCACCTCCCTGGCCCTGGTGGTCACACTCTTCCTGAATCAGTCCAGGATGCCATTGGCCTTCTTGGCCACCTGGGCACACTGCTGGCTCATGTTCAGCCAGCTGTCAATCAGCACCCCCCAAGTCCCTCTCTTCTGGGCAGCTATCCAGCCACTCCTCCCCAAGCCTGTAGTGCTGCTGGGGGTTGTTGTGGCCCAAGTGCAGGACCCGACATTTGGCCTTAGTGAAACTCATGCACTTGGCCTTGGCTCATCCATCAAGCCTGTCCAGATCCCTCTGCAGAGCCTCCTGACCCTCAGAAACATCAATACTTCCACCCATCTTAGCGTCCCCTGCAGATTTACTCAGGGTGCACTCTATCCCCTCATCTAGGTAGTTGATAAAGACGTTCAACAGGAGCAGCCCCAGCACTGAGCCCTGGGGGACACCACTGGTGACCACCCGCCAGCTGGATTTAACTCCTTTGACCACAACTCTTTGGGCACAGCCATCCAACCAGTTTTGAACTCAGCAAACCACATGCCCATCTAAGCCATGAGCAGACAGCTTCTCCAGGAGAATGCTGTAGGAAACTGAGTCAAATGCCTCACTGAAGTAAAGGCAGACAACACCACCTCTCCTTCCATGCCTATCCCTTCTGAAGAGCTTATAAACATTCATTGTAGTGTTCCAGCTGTTACAGTCATCCCACCACATTTCTGTAAGGACAACTACATTGTGGGAAAAAATCCGCGGAGGCTTAAAGGATGACACGCAGTCACCAATATGGTTAAAGTGAAGTTGTTTATTAACAGTGGACACTCGCTTTATATAGAGCCCTTGTTTATATAACAATATCTTGTAGGTGGCTATATCTTGGCCACAAAATCTGTTCTCACAGAACTTCTGCTGGCTTCCTCATTATCCTGTTATTTCTTCTTTTCTACTGCCAGCTCCCTTATCTTTTTCCCATAGCTCATCTTTCAGTAACCTTGCAACTGAGTCTCAAGGCCCTTAGTTTACTCTAGCTAAAGCTAAAGAGTCAGGATTGCTCATGTCTGTTTTCTTCCAGTTTCCCAACACTACATCACAGCTGTCCTGGTGTACAATGGCTTCCAGCTCGTCCTGTTTGTTGCCCATGCTACGTGCATTGGTGTAGATGCACTTCAGCTGGGCTTCCTTTTGTGTGGGAGAAGCCTTAATCACCACCTGATTATACTCCAATATTTCCATAGCCCTTTGAGGGCTGTGGAACATAGGACTGTGAGACCTTGCTTGCACACCCTTCTCCCACAAGTACTAGTATGTCACATTCAGGCTCCTCTCCAGTGACCCCAGTTTCACCCTGGCCCCCTTCATACCTAGTGTAAAGCTCTGATAATTAGCCCTTCTATCTCCTGTCCTAAACCCGTTTTACCTCTGGGGGATAAGCTCTTCCCATCCCTTGTGTCCTGTAAATCATGCCTTGGTCAAAAGAACCAATCCAAAAAAAAACCATAATCCAAAAAAAAAAAAAAAAAAAAAGGAGAGAAAGAAAAGGAGAGATTACTGTTTTTTGGAAAAAAGAAGCATAGAACACAGGGGGACAACAAATATATCAAGAGGCTACAGAGGGAAAAAATTGCAATGGAAAAACCCAGTATGAAATTAATCTGGCTGCTGCCATTGAAGAACATAATCAATGTTTCTGTGAACATGTTAACAACAAAAGGAGGGAGAAGGAGAGTCTCAATCCTTTATTGGATGTCATGAAGAAACAGTGACCCAGGGTGAGGAGAAGGCTGAGGACTTAATGACTTCTTTGTCTCAGCCTTCAGCAGTAGGACCAGTTGTTCCTGGGGTATCCAGTCCCCTGAGCTGGCAGACAGGGACAGGGAGCAGAATGGAGACCCCATGATCCAAGGGGAGATGGTCAGTGACCTGTAACACCCAGAGACACACAAGTCTATGGGGCCAGATGGGACCCACACAAAGGTACTGAGGGAGCTGTAAGAAGTGTTCATGATGCTTCTTGTCATCATTTATCAGCAGTCCTGGCTGACTGGGGAGGTGTCAGTAGACTGGAGACTGACAGCTGTCATCCCCACCTACAGGAAAGTCCAAAAGGAGGATCCAGTGACATACAGGCCTGTCAGCTTGACCAGTGCCAGGGAAGGGGATGGAGCAGATGGTCTGAGTGCCATTACACAGCATGTGCAGGACAGCCAGGACATCGAGGACAGACAGCATGGGTTTACGAAGGGGAGGGACTGCTTGACCAACCCGATCTCCTTCTATGACAAGGTGACCACTTATTGAACGAGGGAAAGGCGGAGGATGTTGACTACCTTGACTTCAGTAAAGATTTCAACAGCATTGTCCACAAAATCCTTCTGGAGAAACCGGCTACATCTGGCCTAGAGCAGTGGCCTCTTCAGTGGGTCAAACCCTTGCTGATGTCTGGGCCCAAAGAGTTGTGGTGAGTGGAGCTCAGTCCAGCTGGTGGCCGCTCACCAATGGTGTTCCCCAGGGTGCTGGGACTGCTCTGGTTCAATCTCTTTATCAATGATCTGGACAAGGGTGTGAGTGAACCCTCAGGGAGTTTGCAGATGACACCAAGGTGGGGGGGAGTGTGGATCTGCCAGAAACTGGAAAGTTTCTACAGAGGGACCTGGACAGGCTGGGTCGATGGACTGAAGTGAACTGTTTGAGGCTGTACCAGGCTCAGTGCCAGGTCCTGCATTTTGGTCAAAACAACTCCAGGAAGTGCTCAAGACATGGGGAGGGGTGGCTGGAAATCTGCCTGGCAGTGAAGGACCTGGAAGTGCTGGTTGATAGCTGACTGAACATGGACTAGCATGTGCCCAGGTGGCCAAAAAGGCCACCAGCATCCTGGGCTGCATCAGAAATAGTGTGGAGCAGGACCAGGGAGGCAATTGTTCCCCTGCACTCATCACTGGTGCGGCTGCATCTCAAATCTGGGGTCAGTCCTGGACCCCTCACAGCAAGAAGGACATTGAGGGTCTAGAGCTGGTGACCCACAGATGTCTTGGACCACCCCTGGCACCTCCAGTGTCACTCGCACTGCCTGGGTGTCCAGTGCGACAGTGGGACAACCAGAGCTTGCGTCTCTAGAGGGGAACTGCCTGTCCTGGAAAGGAGTATGCCTGTCCAGCGGAGGGAGGGGACATCAGCGATGAGTTCAGTGTGTGTCACATCATTGGGTTCCTGGGGAGCCCCAGGGAGAGCTGGAGGGAGTCCCGAGAGAGTTGAGCAAGTGGTAAAGACTGGCGCTGGTCCTGTGCTGCTAGGCCGGCGAGAGGAGGGAGAGAGAGGAGAAAGGCAGTCTGGGCTGGTAGGAGAGCTGAGAGCTGCCTGGGGGAGAAATCTTCACAGCCTCTGCCATGGTGAGTCTCTGGCTGAAGGGCAGTGAAGCTGGGCTTCCTGGAGGTGGTCTTGTCCAGCTGGCAGCCTGTGCCACAGCTGATGGGATTCTTCCGGAGGATTTTGGTGGGCAGGAGGAAAATATTTTGAAGAGCAGGGCTGTCCTGGAGCAGCGTCAGAGGGAGAGGGCATGGGGCTGCCTTCTGCTGGGGATGGCTGCAAGGGCTGAGGGTGTGTGTGCAGGCAGGGGTGCTCAGGGTTGTCCTTCCGAGCAGGGTCCTGCAGCCCAGGGGCTGTGTGCTAGGGCAGGGACTCTGCTGCCTGCCTGGGCAGCTCTTACCCTGCCCGGGGAGCTCCCTGGTGCTGGCAGAAGCTGTGGCTGTCAGGAGACAGGGAGGACAGGGTAGGATCCCTCTGGTTTTGAGAGTGTTCTGTGTGTCAGCACTGCTCTAAGATCGAGATCGTACCAGAATATTTCTGAAGGTGTTTTCATAAGCACTGTCAGGGCATAGACTCCTGCTGGGAAATTTGGCTTTCCTCAGGCTGCACTTCCCTGTTTCTCTGTCTTGGCAGGGTGGGGTTGAACCTCAGCTGGGAAGGTGGTATCAAGGGCTGTGAGTCCCTACACCATCACCCTCCTGTGTGCTAGCAACCTCATCCAGTGCTTTCACCCTCCTTTACCCTAAAAATACGTCCAGCATCACCTTTCCAGGTTTATCAGTTTCTGTGTGACAGCACAGCTCTCAGCCAGCCCGTGGGGTCTGGGGTATTGGGCACCTCCTCCTCCATCTGCTCACAGAAGAGGTGAAGTGCATCTGTGCTGCCATGTGTCCACCTCCCCCTGCCCAGGGGCTGCAGGTGACTGACAGGAATTATCAACATCTGGGAGGGGTAGTGCAGAGCTGGGTGAGGGAAAGGCTTTCCTGAGTGCCCCTCTGCCTCTCTCCATGCCCCCCTCAACTGCTGTTGATGTTGATGTCAGGCTGGGACCGGGAGTTTCAGCTGCAGATTTGGGCACAGCTTTTCGGGCACAGTTCTTCTGGCACAGAGCACAAAAGCTGCAATGTCTTTGGAATCACCAATAATTACATATGAAAAATTTCCACTCTAGGATTGGTCCCTGTCCTCACCATTCCCATGAAGCTCCACTTGCAGAGCTCAGCTGACTCCTTGGCAGGCAGTGAACAGAGTCCCTGCTTCTCCTGACATACCACAACAAGCAGGACTGCAGACATGGGGTTCAAGGAAGACCTGAGAGAAAAGTGCGTATGTCTAGCATAAAGGTGGGAAATTAAAAAATGGGTCTCATTTTTCAGAGAATTTTCTCCTAAATTATTTGGTTTACTTGTCAAACAGCTCTCCATTCATTTTAAAAGCAGCAGATATCCAACAGCAGCTCCATCACCCAGTTCCTCCTCCTGGCATTTGCAGACAGGCGGGGGCTGCAGCTCTTGCACTTCTGGCTCTTCCTGGGCATCTACCTGGCTGCCCTCCTGGGCAAAGGCCTCATCATCACCACCATCACCTTTGACCATGACTGAGTCTGACCTCACTGATATGCAACTGTCTCAAAAGAGCAATTTTAAAATGAATAGCCCTGGCTAGGGTGGAGGAGCTGTCTGGTCAGAGCTGAGAAGGGGTGACTCCTTGGGATGTGATAAGAGCTATTGGGTGGAGGCTATTCCTCTTCTGAGCACCAGGCTTCAATGCTGGGACATCCCTCCAGGCATGCTAATGGGGCTGGAGCAGAGCAAGGATGGCATCAGGAAGAAGCCCCTTTCCTGAGGGCCAACCTTCAATGCTGGGACGCCCCTGAAGGCACGATGTACCTGGTTAAGTGGCTGGAAGAGAGAAGGAATGGCTTCTGGACGAAGATAAGAATTGATGACTGGGTGGGGGACTACACACTTCTGCTCCCCTCCAGGCAGCCTGCCTGTTAACGACCCTGGCTGACTGACAGCTGCCCCTTGGGAACAAAAGGACTCGGGGGTATATATTGCTGTCCATGCTCTGACTGGGTCGTCGTCTTTTGACCCACTACCGTTACTGCACTGGACCTTGTCCAGGATCAGCACGCCATCCTGAAGAACCTCGCTGGACAGCTGGACCCCTGGTGGTGACTCCCTCTCTCATTTTTCCCACCTTCTTACCCTTTATTTCTCCTCTCTCCACTCTTTCTTTCTTACCATTTCTTACCACTTTTTCTCTCTCTTTATTAGATTTTCTTTTCCTCTCTACCTCTTTTCTACATTTTTGCCTGTGTCAATTGTCAAATAAAATCTGCTTGCACTCGACCATTTTCTATGGTTGGACTTTGTTTCGCGTATCCAAAACAAAAATAAATTTTAATGTTACCTCGGACCGTAACAGACCACCACTTCCACACCCCCCATGTACTTCTTCCTCCTCAACCTCTCCCTCCTTGACCTGGGATCCATCTCCACCACTCTGCCCAAAGCCATGGCCAATTCCCTCTGGGAAAACATGGACATCTCCTACAAGGGATGTGCTGTACATCTCTTTGTCTTCTGAGAACTGAGTACTGTCTCCCGACCATCATGTTGTACTACCGCTACGTGGCCATCTGCAAACCCCTACACTACGGGACCCTCCTGGGCAGAAGAGCTTGTGTCCACATGGCAGCAGCTGCCTGGGGCTCTGGGTTTCTCACTGCTCTGCTCCACAGAGCCAATACATTTTCACTGCCCCTCTGCCAGGTCAATGCCCTGGACCAGTTCTTCTGTGAAATCCCCGAGATCCTCAAGCTCTCCTGCTCACACTCCTTCCTCAGTGAAATGGGACTTCAGGGAGACCTTCAGGGCTACGCTGAGGATCCCCTCTGAGCAGGGACAGCACAAAGCCTTTTCCACATGCCTCCCTCACCTGGCCGTAGTCTTCCTCGTTGTCAGCACAGCTCTATTTGCCTACCTGAAGTCCCCCTCCACCTCTTCCCCATCCCTGGACCTGTTGGTGTCATTTCTGTACTCGGTGGTTCCTCCAGCAGTGAACCCCCTCATCTATAGCATGAGGAACCAGGAGATCAAGGGTTCCCTGAGGACACAGACTATTGATGCTTTTCAGAAGCCATAGAAGCCATAGGGCCTTTGATTATATCATGAAAGTTCTGTCTTCTTTACATCTTTCTGTTTTTACATCTTGTGATATTGTTCTCTTCAAATAAATTACATTATGTATCCTTTCTGGCAACATTTTCACCCATCTGGCTTGGCCCTGAGACTCTTTGTCTGTTTTGATGGCATGGGGAGAGGGGATGGCCCCAAGGGGATGCAGAATTCTGGAGAGGAGAGCAGGGGACACAGGGTGCCTCTTGCTCCTTTAGCCATGCATGTTCACCCATGTGGGGGTCTTAGCTCTCTCCTCCCCCCAGGATCTGCTGTGCCCTTCAGAGAGGCCGGGGCTGTGATGGGACTGCCCAGAGCAGCCTGGGGTGGGCACTGGTGTGGGGCCAGCAGCAACTGGGCTGTGCTGGGAGAGAGGGAAGAGGAGGTGGGAGAGCCTGGAGGGAGCTGTTCTGGGCTGCCAAAAGAAACCCTGGCAGAGAAAGCCATGGGTGTGTAATTGGCCCTGCATGGCCATAGAGGGGGACACGCCCAGCAGGGGCTGTGGTGTAGAGCCAGGGCTGCTGAAGGGAGCCCATAAATGGAGGTGCAGGGGAGAGGAGGCTGCTCTGTGCCCTTGGTGGCACAGAGAGAGCAGGAAGGTGTCCCAGGGCCTTGGTCACCCCGCAGCCATTGGCCATTCCCATCCCTGGCCGCTCCCCCCAGGTTTAGGCTGAGTCTTTCTGCCAGAGAATCTCCATCCTCCTGCTGGGCTCAGTGCCTTCATGGGGGGAACTCGAGGCCCTGCCCAGCTTCTCTCCTGGCCCAGAGCCCAGCAGAGCCTGGGGCAGAGCTGTCACTGAAGCCCCACAGCTGACATGGTTTCTCCAGCAGCTGGAGATGCTGCCCAACTGGACAGCCACGGGGTGACACAGCACCAGGGACTGCTGAGGCCATCCCATCAGATAGACCTGTTTCCAGCAGGAGTGCACTCAGTCCTGGGCTGTGCCTGCACACTGGGGCCCTGGGACCATGTGTGGGGCAGCAGGGCTGGGCTGTCACAGGACAGGGGCTACAGAGAAACTGCTGGGGGGTGACATCCAAGACAGCTGCAGACAGGGGCTTGATCTTCCTTCCCTCTGCTCTGCAGGAATGACTTTGGCACGGGCAAAGCTCACCTGGAGCTGCTGCCTGCAAGAGCAGTCGAGAGCAAAAGCAACATCTTCCATGGCTGTGTTGGAGACCAAGGCTGAAGAAGGGAAGTGCAGGGCTCCCGCTGATGGAGGACAGTGATCTCAGAAAGAGGAGACACCAATGGTGCTGTGGGACTCAATGCCTTCTGGGACGGAGTCTTTCCCCAGGAGGTCTCTCAGGCCTCTCTGAAGGCTCCATGAAAGGCATCAAGGAGCAGCAGAGCTCATCTGGAGAGAAATCTCAGAAGGACAAGTGCCAGTGTCTGCCCCTGCAGGGGACTCACCCGGGCCATGGCACAGGCTGGGGCTGCCTGGCTGGGAGCAGCCCCATGGGAAAGGTCTTGGTGGGCATTTATGTTATGATCCAAGCTATTATTTTATATTTTGATTGCGAGGAAAAATCTGCCACTCCTCATAGACATCACACGAATTTACAAAAAAACAGGCTTTATGATTTAAGCAAATTAGAAGTATTTATTTCATGGAAAGGGGACAATACCACCTTTAAAAGAAAAAACAAGTTTAGAAGAGGAGAGATTTTACAAAAATTAATCACTCTGGGGAGAGAGTTGTTAGGAAAAGGAGAGAAAATACAGGAGAGCAACGAAATTTTATCACTGTTTGACAGCCCTGGTCTCTGCCTGGGGGTGGTGGTGGTGTAGGACCCCCCATTCCTGCTTGGCTAGCATCTTCTCCTTTTCTCTTTGAGTTTTTATACAGGAAAAAGGGTTCTGTCTTTTCATAAATCACTGGAACATGCCGGCAGAGATTTGCCACCCTGAGAACTTCTCTTTAATTGATTGGAATCTTTCAGTCCTTGTTACCTTACTAAATTTATTACCTTTGTCTTGACAGTGTACCAGGAGGCTTTCCGATTAGCGTTTTTTCGGCACCTGCCAGGCATGATACAAAACAGAAGCTAGCTAAGTTTGGGGTAAAAATCTGTTAATTGAGAATAGCTTTGATATATTTTTGAAAAGAGTAGAAAAAATGTTGAGTCGAGAGACAGTTTCATATTTTCCAAGTGTTTACAACATTTCACCCTGTGTCTCTTGAGTTAACATTTTTTATATGCGTGTATATATATATCCCATTTTGTGTGCTTATTTTGTGTTGTGTGGCTCTTTTTGGAGTCTGTGCTCTTTGGAGGATATCCATCTCCAAGGTTTCCACTAAGGAGCAACAGGGAACCGCACCCTGCCTGGGAACAGTTCTCCCACTGCACCTCTTTCCTGGCTGAAAAGCCAGGATATTTACGTGTGTTGGGGTGGGGGGGGGTGTGTGTAAACTCTCTGCTTTACCGCACATTTGCCACATCATATTTACCTCACCACATCATGTCACCTCACCCCGTGGCTTTTGAGGCCTGAGGAGTTTATTTTTGGGAGAAACAAACATATATATATATATTTCATTTGTTATTGGGGGGTTTGTAGGTTTTTTTCTTTCTTTTTTTGTTTTTGTTTTTTTTAATCTCTTGCACCAGCATTGGGAAGTTTTCACAACAATGTCCTCTAGATATATTACAGACATGTAAAAGTTAAAAGGTAGCAGAGAGCATATTTGAAAGGTTACATTGTATCCACTTAATATGAATAACGTGCATTTACAAAGCAATTTTCTCAACTGGAACATGGAACTGGAGCTGAGCTTTAGCACTCAAAACTGAGCCATGCAAGACATGCAGCAAAGTACATGAGCACATTGCTCATGCCCAAGTGATTTTTGGAGCCGTCTTTATACTTCCGAAGCCCTTTATGAACTCTTGACATCATAGAATCTTAGAATCATAGAATCATAGAATCCTAGGGGTTGGAAGGGACCTCGAAAGATCATCTAGTCCAACCCCCCCTGCCAGAGCAGGGCCACCTAGAGTACATCACATAGGAACGTGTCCAGGCGGGTTTTGAATGTCTCCAGTGAAGGAGACTCCACAACCCCCCTGGGCAGCCTGTTCCAGGGCTCTGTCACCCTTACAGTAAAAAAATTTTTTCGGATATTCAACTTGAACCTCCTATGCTCCAATTTACACCCATTATCCCTTCTCCTATCACTGGTCACCACTGAGAAAAGCCTAACTCCATCTCCCTGACACTCACTCCTTACATATTTGAAAACATTGAGGCTGACATGCAGGCTATGTTTTTTTGCTTCAGAAATATATTTTTTTTTCTATTACATTCCATAAACCAGGTGTGCAGAAAATGAAAAAGTGTAAAGAGGAGGAGACGTGGCAGCAGCAAGAAATAAGGGTCAGACACTGATGAAAAATTCAAAGCCAAAACCCAGCTCACTTTATTTACATAAAGTACAAAAAAAGAAGGGGAGGGAGCAGAGGAGAGGGGAGGAGAGGGGAGGAGAGGAGAGTAGGAAGTAAAAAGGAAATGAGTAGGGGGAGGGGAAGTATGGAGAGGGGAGAGGAATGGGGAGGGGGAGGGAAGGAAAGGAGAGGGGGCTAAAAAGACTGGTGGGATGAAAAGGGGAGGGGATGGAAGGGGAGAGGGAGAGGGGGAAGAGAGGGGAGTGAGAAGAGGAAGGCAAAGGGAAGGCTAAGGTGTCACGGTTTAACACTGGCCTGGCAATTAAACCGAGTAACAGACGCTCTCTATTAATCTCTCTCTCCTCCCTGATAAGAAAGGAGAGAGAATAAGGGAGAGAGACTTATGGGTTGGAAACTAAACTACACAACTTTAATGAAACAGTAATGATAAATAGGAAAAATTAATAAATATATACAAATATACAAGAAAAGGGATACCACATTCCTTCCCCCTCTCCCCCCAATAGCTCTCACGTTACAACTGAGGCTGCAGGGCAGCTCTGGGAAAGTCCAGGCTGGACTCCTGGAGTCGGCAGCAGTTGGGAACTGGAGGCAGGAACACACAGATAAGGGCTGGCACGGATCAGGACCACAGGCAGGCAAACGGACGGGATCCTTCCAGGATGCCGGGTGAAGGAAAGGGAAGCAGGAAAGGCAGGAAGGGCAGGCAGCCGGAAGCTGGAAATCAGGAAATCTGGCTTGGCCCTCGTGATCCCTCAAATTTATACTGAGGATGACGTATATGGGATGGAATACTCTGTTTGGTCAATTCTGGCATCTATCTTGTCCGTTCCTCCCCAAAGGAGGGCTGCAGGTGGGACCTCTTTATGTTTTCTTCAGAGCTGAGCAGTGTCCTTGGCTCTGCATACCAGTCTCTAGCAGTAACTATAAACATCAAGTGTTATCAGTCCTAGAAACACATACTGTCTGAGAAACTTGCTCTTAATTTCAGCAAGTGCAACTACTTACAAGAGACTTAGCTAAAAGCAAAAGTACAAGACAGAAAATCACCTTTATCCTGGCCCAAACCAGGACATAAGGGAAGGCAAGGCAAAAGGCAAGGGGGAGAGAGGACTACGTGTCAAAAAACCACCAGGGAAGGGCAACAGGGCTGTCATCCATCCAACGGCCTAAGAACATTTATTCAGACTGCAAGAAATATATTTTCATGTCTTCTGATCCATCACAAGATATGGAATAAGCTCCCAAAGATGTAGTTTCAGTGTATGGGGAGAAAAGAGACAACACTCCTGGTGTTACTTTTACAGTAGAGAGGGGCAAAGAGGTCACCGTCAGAACATTACGGCTACGAAGCCAGAGCTGAACACTCTCTGTGAACCAAAGCAAATAGCAGTAGAAGGAAATTGTCTCAGGGGCTTCCTGCTTTGAAACAGCACTAGTCACTGCAAAGCTGTGACTCTGGAGTAATCATTAAAAAATAGGTGCAATTCCTCCTGGGATATCTGGCCTCACATCACAGAACATGTTTGATGCCATGTATGACAAACATTCAACTTCTCTGATGATTGCCTGAACACTACTCAGTGATCTTTCCCTAAAGAAAGGATAACTTTTGCCACTGATTATTCTCTTCTTGCCTATTCAAAAAAGACTGCAACAGAGGAGCTACAAACACAAGCAATGAGTAAGAAACAGCAAAGACCAAGAACTGACAGAAGAGGATGTGTGTTATGGGTCAGTGCTGAAGGCAATCAATGGACACGGTAGGAGAAGTGATGGCTGAAGTCTATGAAACTCTTTGTAGGGCTCCTTTTATGCTTGTGATTGAGGATTAACTCCAGTGAAAGATGACTTCAGCTTAAGCCAAGTGTATCTGTGTGGAGGAAATGGGTCAGTTTTCTTTGTGCTTGTTTTGCTATTTTTTTTAGGCAGCTGCTTAAAGCTCTACAAAGCATTTTGTAAGCAGAAGGTGTCCAATAATACGTTATGTTGGTGTGTGGTGGCGGGGGTGTGGTCACAGAAACACTATATAAGTAAAAGTTACTGTGCAATAAAGTGGAAGCTTGTTTATCAACCATATTGGTTGCATGAGTTTTCCCTCTCCGTCTCTGACGACATACCATTAACATTGTGCAATATTAAACTTCTAAAACATTCTTCAAATCCACACAATAAAAAGGCAGTAACACCAAGGTCCAAAGAAGTGAGGCCATAAACCAGCAGAGTGGAGGGAAATTCACAGTACCTCCAGGAGAACCCCTATACAAACCCAAATGCCTCCTTACACACAGTGGATCTCCCACACTGAAGTATAAAGTGAGATTTGTTGCAGGCCCCTTCATAGTCATACATACTAGATAAGAAAATTTAACATAAAGCTTAGCTGGGAACATCCTATGGCATGATCATCTTTCTCACAGTTTCTTTTGTAAAAGAAAGCAGTTACACAGTTCATGATCCATAGTTCAGTGTTTTCTTTGGTCTCTGAGCACTCTTGGAAGACAGTACAACCTTAAAAACCAAAACTCATCACCCCTACTCACGTAGCTGTGTATTGTTTTGATGAGGAGGAGTTGTTTTGGTAAATTACACCATGAGGTTTAGAACTGCAAATGAGTTGTAACTTTAGGCTAAAAAGCACAATATTGCTTACGGATGCTCTTCAGCAGTAGCTGAGGACAGGATTTCAAAATGTTTACCTTGGCTGCATTAATAGGAGGAAATCCTGTTCATCAATTATTCTGCTCCTATGGGTGAACTTGGGAAGCTTTCTACTGAACTCAGACTTCTGTTCAGAGCCAGACTGGTGCCAGGATGCCCCAGGTGAGTTGAATGGCGAAATGGACTGACAGCCAGACCTACACTGATGGGAAGTGTGTTCTTTCACCTTCCACGATGCTTTCTGTTGATGTTTCCTTTTTTTTTTTCTTCCATCAATTCTGAAACATTTAGACACATACAAAGAATTATCTCTGGCAGGAACAGTAGAGGGGATTAGGAGTGAACAAACCCAGAACAGCATTTGACCAGAGGGGTTTTGGAGAGCCTATATCTTAGCAGTCAAACCACCTGCAAGGAGCAGAGAGTTACCAACACTTGGGACTGCTCAGCACTAGAACTTCAAAGCAATCTGTGAATGGAGTTTGTTCTGGAATATTGGGACAACTTCATGTACCTTGGATTTAGCCTTTCCCAGTTCCTTTTCCAAGCCCAGGTTGGCTTCCTCTAGGTTCCTGCAGCGCCTTGTACCAACTTCAAGTGAGGCTTTTGCCACAGACAGCTTTTTAATAGCTTCAGCAAACTCCTGCTGCAGCTCTCTGACACTGCCCTGATGAAATGGTTAGATGAGCATGAAAAAGGTTATAAGAACATGAATTCTGTCTTTAGTTTAACTTGCTTGATTATACAGTTAGACCTGTCTTGGGACTCAACTCAAAAGGTAGGAAAATTTTGCCTACCACCAGCAGTCAACAGCTGAGCACCTCCAAATTATCAGCAGCTGCTCAGGAGGATTTCTGTTTTCTAATACAGAAAAAAGATTAAAATATTCTTTTTGAACAGTACACCAGCATACCCTGAATCATGTATTTTTTTAACAAAACTAAAAGCAATCTGTTGCAATGTAAGAGCCACAGTTTGACTGCAGATATTACTCTGGTGACTAAAGGCAGAATTTTTTATCAGATGCTTCTTGGGTCCGTTTCTCCATTCTACAAACAGAATTAAATGAATACATGTATCTGAAAGCTCTTCTGACAAACACTTGAAGTTTATGTTGAAACACATCTCTGTCTGTTTTCTTACCAAGTTCATTTCAGAGTAACAACTGCCTCCCTGCTGACACATTAGCTTTCATAAATCTGGACAGTCCCTCCATTCATCCAACCACCCACCCAACTACCATCTCCCAAAGGAACCTGTTATTTTGGCACTAGGAATACAAAGTGATTCACAGGGTAAAACAACTGACAGCACTACTGGAGTTCTTCCCCCTCTTCCCTCTTAAAGAAACCAAAAAATGAAGAATAAGGTGGTTATCTGACACATGCAGGTATTCACCTCACTCAAACACTCTGGGGTTGAGAGGAAGAAAGAAATGTAATTTTAAAGCACTATTCACATCACTAAAGCAGACAAACAGCACACCAGTGTCTAATTACTCAACAGGACTAGTTCCTGTTTTCCAGAAAGTAAAGATTAACAAAATGGGTATGGCAACTGATATGAACACTTTGAAAATACGAAATATGTCTCTCGATTCAGTATTTTTTCTGCTCTTTAAAAACTATACCAAACACATTCTCAATTAACAGTTTTTTACCCCAAACTTAACTGGCTTCTGTTTTGTATCACGCCTGACAGGCACCTAAAGCTAAGACCGCTAATCAGGGTCGTCACCTCCTGGTACACGGTCAAGACAAAGATAATAAATTTAGCAACGTAACAAGGACTGAAAGATTACAATAATTAGAAGAGAAGTTCTTAGGATGGCAAAATCTGTGTTTCATCTTTGGCAAGTGTGTGTGCCAGTGATTTATGAAAAGACAGAACCCCTTTTTGCTGTATAAAACTCAAAGAGAAAAGGAGAAGACACGGGCTCTCTTCCCCCCCCCCCCTTCTCTTGCCACTTCGGCTTCAGCTACGGGACAGCAACAGTGGAGGAAAGGAAAAGCGGAGAACATCAGCCAAGCAGGTCCTACGCCCCACCCCCCCTCCAGCCAGAGGCCAGGGTCAACGGATGGTGATAAAGCTTAATTGCTCTCTTGTTTTTCTTTACTTTTCTTAACAACTCTCTCCCCAATGTGACTAATTTATGTAAAATCTCCCCTCTTCGTAAACTTGGTTTTTTCTTTTAAAGGTGGCGTTATTGCGTTATTGTCTCCTTTCCCTGAAATAAATCTTTGTAATTTGCTTAAATCATAAAGCCTGTTATTTTTGTAAATTTGTGCAGCGTCTATTAGTGACTGATTTTTCCTCACAATCAAAATACAAAATAACAGCTGGGATCATAACAGTAACTTTAAACCTTTGCTCTGCCTGGGACTGGTAGAATTTGCAGAACGACAGTTTAACTGACATTCTAACCAGTATTCAGACCGGTTAATCAGCCTTAACACAGCCACAAAGAACAAATAAATAAACATTGCTAAACATCACAAAATATAGAACACAAAGCTTAGGTCAGTGGCTGTAATTGACCTTTTGAGAAACAGGCAGGTCCCTCAGAAGGGGGCCAAAAAAACAAACAGAAATTAACACCAAAGAAGTTGCCTTCAACACTGCAAACAGTGTATACTTTACCTCTTTTTTTACTTTTCAGTCTCATAGTTAAAGACTTGTTCTCTTAAATCAGTGCAATCGGCCTTTAATTCTTTGTTCATCTCTTCCAGCATGTAAACTTGCTTCTCAGCAGCAGCACTGTGTTTGTGGAAAATGTCATTAAACCATCCCTGTGCAACAGTCACTGCACTTCCTTGGATGAGCTGCTGCTCCTGCATGTCTTGCAGCAGATGATGGAATAAATAGCTTTCACTCTGGAACTGGGCCAATGCTTCCTGCATGGACAGAGTGATAGCATAGAACCACAGAATCATTAAGGCTGGAAAAGACCTCTAGGATCATCAAGTCCAACTGGGAAACCAACACCACCATGCCCACTAAACCATGTCCCAAAAGTGGAAATAATGTGCTCCACTCTCCCCTGTAGAAAATCCACGGAGGCTTAAGGATGACACGTAGTCACCAATATGGTTAAAGTGAAGTCGTCTATTAACAATTCACACTCGCTTTATATAGAATCCTTGTTTATATAACGTTATCTTGCAGGTGGCTATATCTTGGCCACAAATCCTGTTCTCACAGAATTTCTGCTGGCTACATCATTATCTTGTTATTCTTCTTTTCTGCTGCCAGCTCCCTTATCTTTCACCCATAGCTCATCTTCCAGTAACCTTGCAACTGGGCCTCAAGGCCTTTAGTTTACTCTAGCTAAAACTAAATAGTCAGGATTGCTCACATGTCTGTTTCCTTCCAGTTTCCCAACACTCCCCTGAGGTGTTACAAAGGACTCCAGACCCCTCTGCCCATCCCTGCCCCATATGCCCAACACCAACAGGATGCCTGCCCTATTCCCCTCATGAATGCCCTCAGAAAAAAAACCTTTTCAACACTTCCTGACATGGCCAAACACACACATTTCACAAAGCAGGGAAAGCATCAAAAGTCACCAAATTTCAAGGTTTTTTGCACGAGCTTTCTCTTACAAAGGGGAAGACTGTTGGTAGTCAGGATTGCTCACGTCTGTTTTCTTCCAGACAGTTTCCCAACAGTATACCATGCAGTAACGAGCAAGATGCTTCCAGCAATGCAAAGGGGGCCTCCTCCTCCTGTTCTGAGCCTTGAGCTGAGGAACAAAAGTGCTCCCCTCTGACCCAGCTGGCAATGCTTTCCAGCACACATTCATAGAGGAAGTATCTGGATCTAGATCATTTCTTTCATCAGTGTTTTCTCTGCAAGTTGTGTTGGGCTCATGAGGGCTACCATTAAATAAGTACTTTTTTATTGATCCAGCAATGGCAGTTTTTAGCTCTACAGCAAGTTCTTTCTTCTCTTGTTTTCTATATTGTTCAGGTGATTTTCCCTGAAAGAGATGAAACAAAAAAGCTGGGAAGAGCAGAAACAAGCATCTGCTTTGCCAATCACTGACAGCTTGAATAACATTTTTTGTGCAAGATAAAAGGGAAACTTTGCTTTCTTTTACAAGGCCTTCTGTGTTTCCGGGGAAACGTTTAGCAGAATGCCTGAGGTCCTGAGTCTCCCCCCTGCTTCTGCACAGCCCCTGAGAAGCACTTCCCCACTTCAGCCCAGCTTCATTTCAGTTCCACCAGTCCCAAAACCATCATTCCTTTTTTCTTTCCCCCTGCTTTGCTCCAAGAAAATCACTGGCTTTCTGCTCCAATCTAAAACAGCTTAGAAAGCAATCTCAAGATCCAGCTGCCATGAGGCCCAAGTCCTTCTCCTGAGCAGACTTCATCCCACCCCTACCTGAGCAGCTGCCTGCAGCAGAATAACATCCAAGGGCCCCTGACAGACACAGGGCACAAGCAGGAAACCAGCAATGGTCAGGCCCAGGTCAGAAGCAAGCTCTCAGGTGCTCCTGGATCTCCCTCCTACTCTCCCCAGCACCACCATGGCAACCTCCCTGTCCTTCTGTCACTGTTTAACACTGGCCCGGCAATTAAACCGATGGCAGACGCTCTCTATTGATCTCTCTCTCCTCCACCATAAGAAAGGAGAGAGAATAAGGGAGAGAGACTTATGGGTTGGAGACTAAACTACACAAGTTTAATGAAACAGTAATGATAAATGGGGAAAATTGCTAAATATATATATATATATATATATATATATATATGTATATACCACATTCCTTCCCTCTTTCCCCCAATAACTCTCACATCAACCGAGGCTGCAGGGCAGCCCTGGGAAAGTCCAGGCTAGACTCCTGGAGTTGGCAGCAATCGGGAACTGGAGGCAGGAACACAGGCAGGCAAACAGACAGGATCCTTCCAGGATGCCGGGTGGATGAAGAGAAGCAGGAAAGGCAGGAAGGGCAAGCTAACAGAAGCTTCTGCTGGCGGCCTTTTATAGCATTACAGGTAAGACCAATCAGCTGATAAGGGGGTGGTGCCCAGCACTTCTGTTGGTGATCTCAGGGGAGGCCAGTCAGCTGGTAAGGGTGTGGCTTGGCCCTCGTGATCCCTCAAATTATACTGAGGATGACGTATATGGTATGGAATACTCTGTTTGAGAAACTTGCTGTTACTTTCAGCAAGTGCAACTACCTACAAGAGACTTAGCAAAAAGCAAGTACAAGACAGAAAAATCACCTTTTTCCTGGCCCAAACCAGGACACCTTCACACAAAGTACCTCAGAATCCCAGGGAGAAGTCCAGAGAAAATTGTCAGCTTTCTCCACTTCTTCCACGGGTGGCAGGGAACCTACACACCAGGCAGGAAAGGAGACACTCAAGTGTTTTTACTTCACTCTGCTACTCCGCTGTTTTATGTCTGAGGCTTTTCTTTAGTAACTTTCGACTCTAGAACCATGGCTATCATCTAAAAGCACAGGGAATAAAAATATCTATGTGAACAAAAGGAGTTATTTATTTAATTGCAATTGGCAAATTTCACTTGTCACTTGGGAATGTTTGGAAAAGAAGGTAGGGAAGGGAGGGGCCGAACAGAGGAAGGGCTTGGCCAGGGACAAAGGCTTAGCAGGGGATCGATAGCTTAATGTTAAGGATATGGCTTATTTGTTTCTGAAATTACAAAGTGCCGTGTCTTCAAAATTTAATTTTCTTGCTTACTATAGAAGAAAAAATATAAAACTCTACTTAGCAAGCCTACTTTTACAGATCAGTGTATCATGCAATCTTTCCCAGATAGCTTACTGTTTTTCCTGCACTGCTGGAAAGCCTTCATGCACTGTGTCAACTTTGGCTCCTGCTGCTTCTGTAAAGAAAGATGTATTTCAGCGAAACTTTTTTTTTCAATAGAAACAACAACAAACTCGAGGAACTGCTTACATCCTTAGGCTTGATGCCTAAATTAGTCCCTGCAAGTACACTAATCAAAGTACCCCTAAATTTCAGTATCATGCCAGAAAAATGCATCACTTCCATTTACATCAAGGCAAGAAAATTAAATCATGTTAAAATTAAACATACTGGCATCTCCAACTGCCACACTCCTGCTCCTCATCCCTGCAGAACCCCACTGCAATACAACAGATGCTCCCAACATCACTGAAGAAGTTGCTCATTCTTCAGCACATCAGTAAGAACAGCAGGCACCAGAGCTTGTAGCTGACAAAGAGAACACTGCCTGAGCATTCAAAAAAAGAGGGAAAACGTGCAGTGTGAGATGACACACAAGCATGGAATGCCTTCTCATAAAAAAGAACCTGTTTGAGTAACTCATCCATTGAGTGCTGGTGGGGGAACCTGATGGAGAGGAAAGGAGTAGCAGTGGATGGAGGATTTCAGTAGGTCATCACAAAGAAATGCCCTATTCCTCTATCTGTTTGGATTTAATCACCAAATTTACAGAAAACAATAATAATCTCAGGAGAAGAACAGATTATAAAAGTAACTGAGAAACTTAGGGTCTGCAAATCTGATCCAAATGAACACCAAGAAATGAAACAATGTGGGTTTTATTTCGTTACCTATTGCTCCTTTGTGCCAAACCACAACTCTACTGCACACTCTGCCAGACCTATGGTCTGTTAGGAAAAACTGACAGCAGAAGAAAGGCTGGCAGGCCAGAGGCTGCTTCTATCACAGAATGTTACAGGTTGGAAGAGACCTCCAAGATCATCCAGTGCAAACTTTGACTAACACCATCATCTAACTACTAAACCATGTCCTTAAGGACCAGGTCCAAACGCCTTTTAAATGTCTCCAGGGATGGTGACTCTACCACTGTCCTGGGCCATTCCAATGCCTGACAGCCCTCTGAGTGAAAAAATGTTTCCTAACATCCATCCTAAACCTCCCCTGGTGCAGCTTCCACCCATTTCCTCTGGTCCCATCACAGTTCACTAAGGAGAAGAGACTGTTTCCCTCCTTGCTCCAACTTCCCTTGAGGTACTTGAAGACAGCTATAAGGTTCTAAGGAGAAAACAGTGCTGGCTGGTACTGCAGTTGCTTTCAATCCCAGTTACTTGCCTTCAAATAACTCCTTTTCAAAGGAAAATTTCCCTGTAAATGCACCATACCTTGGGAGGAAAATCAAATTGTTCTGCAGAAGCATTCCAACCATCACCAATCCCCTTTTTCTCAGATCTGCTTAAAAAGCAAAGCAAAATGATGAGATCTGGGCCTCTCAAATCACCCCTCAAGTAAGTGGTAGGTATTTGTAAAGTCTCACCTTTTTAAGCCTCCTTTGGAAAAGTTTTCTACTGCTGTTCAAACATTAAATGACATGGTGAAATTAGATTTGTCATGCTAAAAATTAAACAGTACATATGAACAAGGTACTCATTGCACACATGAGTACACAGCAGAGGAAAATGTTTTACTAGTTCATGTAGTATGATGTGTAATATTATGCTAGAGACTATACTATGTGCTGCTCTACCCAGCTACAGAGTATTCTGAAAAGGTAAAGAAAATCAAACAGCATAACCCAGATCAAAAGCTTAACCTCACCCTCAGCCTGTTACTGCAGCACAGCAAAGGGACTCTCATGATGCAGGACATGTGCTTCATGGTGCCAGCCAGAGACTGAAGTAATAATGCCAATAAATGTCCCCTGGACACTATCTGCTGTCCATTTGCCACACAGTTCTGATAAAACACCCTTAAGAACCCAGAGAGAGTAAAACCTCCACTGTAGTGTCTGAGAGGTAAAGCACAAGACAAAATTTAATCGTATAAAAATATTAATTTCCTAAGATTCTTTTAGGGTTATGTGGCCTCATAAACACAGACTGGATTTTAAAACCTCACAGAAAGAGCTAGGTGTTTGATCACAGGGCAATTTAATGTCACCTGCACGAGCTGCTTCTGCCTTCTTCTGAGCTGCACTTTCTGCCAGTTGCTCACTAAGACTAGAGAGAGAGAGGAAACAGAGTTGGTAAAAATAACCACTTACTGGCATGCAGCATTTAGCAGATGAGTTAACACCCATTTTTTATTCATCCTACATACATTCACATGAATTCAGGTACTCCTAAGTACTTCTTAAGGGCAATACACACAGAACTTTCTGCAAGGCTGTTACACATTTCAGTGTTCCCTGCAGTCACCTTCATCCTATAGATGCACATTCCAAGTTATTAACTCCTGCTTGGTACACTGTTTCAGCCTAGCTTTTAAAAAAGTACACCTAACCACATCAGAGAAGGAACACCAAAAATATTCAAAAGCCACACTTATAACTGACCACTTAATTGAATCAAAAAGTTTACCTGGGATACCCATAAATATAAGCATAATCATCAGCTGTCAGCCCATTAATATCTTCATGGGAAATGTCAGCACCATAATGCAGGATAACTTTGATCAACTTAATCTTCCCACCAGAAGCAGCCATCATGAGGGGGGTTCTGAAAGTTCCAGATGTGCTATGAAGTCATCATTTTACACAGACAGTCAATATTTTCATTCCTGCTTGCTCTCAGCTTGCTCTCCCATTACTTTACAATGAACAAAAGCAAAAGCAGATTCCATTAAAAGCAACAATAAAATGGGAGGGGGAGTCAAAACAACTGCGTGGTCACACAAAGCTGCCACATATACAACACTTCAGTACACATGAGGCTGCTGTGCCTCTCAGCAGTCCAACAGAAAGAATACTAAAGGGACCCATGTGTATAAACCCCTTACCTTTAATGCTGGTCTCCAGCATGCACATCAGCTCCCATTTTCAGGAGAAACTCAACTGTCTCTACCTGACCTTCAGAGACAGCAAGACTTAGTGGGGTAAAGCCCTCCTGAAAGGACAGACAAATATACCAAGTTAGTCATCAAAGTCAAAAATAGTCTTCAACAGACATATTGCTGCCACTTTCTGAAACAACTTCCTTAAGAAATATAAACATTTACCTTATTCTTGGCATCAAGATTGGCAGTATGACTGAGTAACAGCCCCACGACTTTCAGATGACAAGACAGGACCGCCAGATGGAGGGTGGTGTTGCCGGCGATGTCTCTCAGATTTGGGTCTGCACCACATTTCAGCAGAAAACCCGCACAGTCTTGTTGCTGGAACTGCACTGCCTGAGTACACAAAAAAAAAGGAAAGACTTCCAAAATTCACATTTCACTCCATCACAGCTTGCCCAGCTTCTGACCACTGTGAAAGAAGAGCACCTTCAAAGATTATCTGACAGGTGCCTGTTCAACTCCAAATACAACAGGTGTGTTTCCGCACAGCTCTGCGTACAGAGTCCTGCCAGACACCTCTCCTTTAATGCACAGTCAATAAGCCCCTCTTCCAAGAGCAGAACTTCTCTCACTCACCTTCATCAGGGGTGTTCTCCTGAGATTATCAGCAGCATCCAACTGGCAGCGGTGCCTTACTAGAAATGTGACGAACTCTGTATGGCCATTTGCACCCGCCAGATGGAGAGGTGTCCTAAGAATTAAACACTGACAGACAATGAAAGAACCAAAGCTGTGTCACCACCCAGCCCAGGGGACCCTGCCCAGACCCCGCTCCTCCCCCTGGCTGCTGCTGCTGCTGCTGCTGCTGCAATCCCAGACACATCACCCACAGGGCAGGAGAGAACTGAGGATGCCTTGGCAGCTGAAAAAGAACCCTGCAGGGAGAGCAGGGCCAAGTGGCAGCCCAGCGGCACACACCTCCAGGAGTACTCGCACCCACCCAGCACCTCCCAGCAGTGGAAAGCTCTCAAGTTCCCCCTCCCAGCTGACAGGGCACATCTTGCTTTGCAAGCAATCAGCTTCAGGGGGATCCCACACAAGCCCTGCAGGGGGGATGCTCCTGCACGCCACCCGAGGTGTCCCAGCAGTGGCCCAAAGCCCCTCACCGATTCTCCCTGTCGCGGCGGTCGATGCCCCAAACCTCAATCCGCCAGTACCTCAGCCAGGCCAGGTGGCTGCTGGAAGCTGTGCGGTGCAGCCTGCCCAGACCTTTCTACTGAGGCTCAGGGGCGCTGCTGCCAGCAGCAGCGCAGGGCTGCCCAGGAGCGCTGCCAGAGCGGGGAAGCTTCTGCTTCTTAAGAGCCCCATCTCAGGAGCTCTGTGTAATATATGATTGTAATATATGTTAATGAATTTGTATACCTAACCAGTAAACTTCAGGAAAAGAATTAAACTGAGAAAGAAGTGAATATGGGGCTAGACAAAGCAGTTAAGGCATGTAATTTTCCACTGAAACAGTGTGAACAAAACAAGGCCCTAAGGAGGCTAACTTCTGTCTCGAAGATAATTAAAAGTGTAGGTCCTGTTCTTAAAACAAGACACTGCCAAGGCTAACTAGGCACCAAAGGAATGTGAACATCTGCACAAAAAGAACATAAAGATGTCACAACCAGCAGATAAGGGGAAAGTTATGGCTAGGGTCTGATATCGCCTTGTAACAATATAATGAAGTCAGTGAAATCAAGAAAGGTAAAAAGTTCAAGCCTGAGGAAGACCTCTTACTTCATCCAAAGACCCCCTGACGACCCCCGGATATCTCCCCAAAAGAAGACTTTGCCCAGACTCCGCCTATCATGAATATTATAATGTCATGATGTAATCCTATGAATATGTATGTAAACCCACCTCCTTTTGAATATTCATAGAATTGTAATCAATATAAGGTAATTCCAGAGTTTTAGAGGTGTGCGTGTGAGTGGAGCAGAGACTCTCCGTGCACCCAGCGCTGTTTTGCTCATTGAAATTTCGATTTTATTAATTAATTAAACCATTAACAGAATATTGAATCTCGGTCATTTATAACATCTGTGAGCTGCAGCACGGCACAGCCCCGTGGGAGCAGCAGGAGGCAGCTGCCCGAGCCGGGGGCAGATAGGAGAGGTTCAGGTCAAGGGAAGGGCAAAGGCAGGCACAGGGGAGGTAGGAGAAAGGCAGGGATGAGGCAGGAGCAAGGAGCAAACCAACGTCGAGGAGCAGGAGCAGCCAGAGAGGTACAGCCCAACGGAGCTCAGCACAGGAGGTGCCGTTGTGAGAGTGTCACCACCAACGGCAGAGCCGATACCAAAGGCAGAACCGACACCAACGGCAGCGCCACTCTGGGGTGTCACGGGGCAATGGCATGAGCAGGGCTGAACCACCTCCAGGGAAGGGGGTGGTTTCAGGGGCAGAACCACTTCTTGGGGGGGGGGGGGGGGGGGGCGAAGGAAGGTAAAAGGCTCCTTTAATCCTTAAACCTTGCATTGCTTTAAGCCTCAGACTTCATTCATTGCCACTACAGGGTGACAACGGTCCTTAAAGTGTTGCCCGAAGTCAAGACACAAACCAACAGAGTACCAGTTTATGCGGTGCTTTATTCGGGGCCCGGGAAGCCTGAGGACTAGCGTCCCAAGTCAGGATTCCAACGATCCCCATTTTCGGTTCAGCTTTTATACCCTTTTTACAATGAAGCCTTCGTGCGGAATTTCAGTTGCGAAACAGTTACATGCAGATAACAATAGAGACATCTACGAACCGCAAATCTCATACTTTTTCAATTTAAGATATTGTTTTGACTGTATCCCACCATCAACCCCCCCTTACATGCGTAATAACCCTTATCTTCAATGTCAGTTTACTTTTTTCATGTTCATGCTCGACTAATCCCCTTTGATAAGCTGTTCCCCTCTTCCCAGCGCATTCCTTGTTGATAAACTGTTCCCCTCTTCTCAGCACATTAACACTTTCCTTGTCAGTTTCCTGCTTTTCTGTCCTGCTTGACCAGTCCAAACCTTAGCATAACTACTTCTAAATTTTCACCTCCCCCGCCACCTGCAACATGTCCCCCCCTTTGAGCATCCTTCGATCTTCTTTCGCAAGGATGCTCAACCTCTCAAGCTGCCGGTTTCTTGTCAGGCGGGTGGGGTGAGTTATCTGGTGGGAGGATCACCTCTCTCCGGGTTATGGCCTTCATGACCCTCCGAGTGTGTCAGCCTTCCTTTGCAATCATTCCTAAAAGACACTTGTATACTACTAAAGCAACCATAATGATTATAATTATCATGATTCCATATTGTACAATTGATGATATCCAACCAGAGACCTGGATCCCCAGGGAGCTGAATATTGCTCCAACCCAATTGTGCTCTGCTTCTCTTTGAACATCGTGGACCCTGCTCTCAATTTGTTCCAATTGATTAATATCCTTTTCTACCTCTTGAGTGACATTTGGGATGTGTACACAACAATGCTTATCCTTATCGTGCAGATACCCGCAGACACCATGCTCTTTTAGTAATATCATGTCCAATGCCATTCTATTTTGTATGGTCATTCTAGTTGTGGCCTGTAGCTGTAAATTCAAGTCCCTAAATCCTTTCTTCGTTACTGCTGCCAACCTTTCTGTCTGTCCCAATAATCTGAACAACATTTTCCGATTCCGATAGGTGGAAATTGGTGTAAACAAGGATTCCAGCACCCACCCAAATTTGACCCCTGAAGAGGGTTCATGCCACCCATCTTCTTTATCCAATCCTAAAGCATCCAGTTCTTTACTAATATCTCTTCTCTGTTTCTTTCGTATCTCTTTTGATGTTAACTTTGATTGCTTCCAAAATGGACACAGGGTCGGTACACCCAAGGTAATTTGCGTGGTTAACCCATCTAAGGGTAGGTGAGATGTCCATTGGCCATGTCCCAAGACCCATACCAAATTCCCAGGACTGTGAACCGTTGTGTGCCTGCAATCTATAGGTTCCATCCCTTGTCTCATACTTATGGTATGATTATATCCCCTACATTCACATCCCCATTTCAATGCCATCTTTACTGGTACTAGTCCTATTTGATTTTCCGGAGTGTCACATGTAAATACTTCTGTACAATTCCATTCCTCCGTTTGGGCTTGAAACTGTCTGGAGGAGGTAGATGTAATAGGGGACTTATAATATGACTGGTTTCTATTCCCTGACCATTGAATGCACCATTGTACTTTCCCGAGATAAGTGTAATATTCTAAGACACTGGGTCCCCATAAGGTTTTCCAATCTTTCCACATATCCTGACTCTGAGTAATATTTTGACAGCTCATCTCATTTCGTGTGGTAAGAGTCCTTACTGGAACTTTGTTACATGCTTCCTCCACCGGGAAGTTGATTAGGCATCTCCTCGTATTCTGAATCCAGCCATAATAATTAGGCTTCAACTTACAATCGGCTTCGGTCATTACTCGGATAGTCATACATAAATCCTTCCATGCCTCTACTGTCTTAGGGATAAACTGGCATGTCCAGGAAGCATTCCTCAATGACTCCGGCATTTCGGTCACAGGTATTATTCCCCATGGTATGGGTTCACCTGCTGCCCGGGGTAATGGTAAACAAGCTGTGATTTCTGTTACATTTTGCATGAGACCGAAATCTCTGATTAGTCCTACTACCAAATTTTCTTGCTTCTGCCCTTGGTCAATCCTCTAATATCAGTAACCTGTCGCGTCACTCTCCTCTCTCTTTCCATATAAGATGTACTTATTGTAAGAAACTGCACATCCCCATAATCAAGACTGTCCCGTACCTACACTAAACAAGTGTACTTCCCTTCGTTTTTCCGGGTCACATTGGGTATCTGCAGGATAGTTGCTCCTTCCTGGCGCGGCTCATCCCAAGCTGTCTTTACCCCCTCCGTAATCAGTTCGTTCTCCGTAACCCATTTCCACCTCACGATAATTTCGTCGGATCCAGCTCCCTGGTCATCAGTAAACAAACAGGTCAGATTAACATCAGATCCCTCAGGTCTCAACAGATAAGATTCTGGTACATTAACTTTTACAAAGGTTTCTGTTAACACAATCAAGCTTAGGAAAATCAGTATTCCTAAGATTTGCTTCTGAACACCATCCTTGTTGGAGACAAAGGTTCTACCGACCATTGCATAGGGACCTTCTTGACCCTGGTGTAATGAATCCAGTTGTCGATCCCGTCGACCTTGACAGCTGTGTCGGTGGTCATGATCACCTGGTGAGGACCGTCCCATGTCTCCTTCAGTGGTTCCACTGACCAGTTCCGTATGTAAACTTGGTCTCCTGGAAGGATGTCGTGGACTGGATTTTCCAGGGATAGGGGTCGATTCCACTGCAACGCTCCTCTGAGTGCTGTAAGAGTCTTATTCAGAGACAACACATAATTTAATATCACCTGATCTCCCACCAAATGAGGGTCCCCCTGGTAGGTAGCAGCATGGTAGGGTTTGCCATACAAAATTTCGTACGGACTCACCCCTATCCTTTCCCTTGGTTTGATCCTAACCCTTAACAGAGCTAAAGGCAATGCCAGTGGCCACTGGATTTTTGCTTCTTGACAAATTTTCTTAATTTGGTTTTTCAGTGTTTGATTCATCCGCTCTACCTTACCACTTGATTGGGGTCTCCAGGGCGTGTGCAGATTCCAAACTATTCCCAACGTTACAGAAATCTCCTGCACGATCCCTGCAGTAAAATGAGGACCCCTGTCGGATGATAGCCCTAACGGCACCCCAAATCTAGGGATGATTTCTTTCAGAAGTGTTTTTACCACTTCTTTTGCCTGATTGGTCCTGCAAGGGAAAGCTTCTGGCCATCCTGAAAATGTGCACACATACACCAGCAGGTATTTGTATGCTTGGGCTTTTGGTAACTCGGAGAAATCTATCTGCCAATAATCTCCTGGTTGGGGACCTACCTGCAACTTACCCATTTGAACCTGCCTCCTTATTACTGGGTTGTTCGGCGTATACAGAAATTGATGATCAAATTCTTTTCGCCCAAATTTTATATCGAGTGGCCGCAGGAATGCCCTTTCTTCAATCTCCCCAGATACCCCAACAACCAACACCGTGGAGTCACTAAGAGAGCCCTTTAATTTGTTCATTGCCGAGTAACTAGCCCCTGTATCTATCCTAAATTCCATTGGCTCCCCCTCGACTTCTAAAATAACCTTTAGGTCCCTATCTAGTCAGCTCTGATTCTGGCAATTCCCCATCATAAAGGCTTGAGCGACACCTTGTGGATTTCCCGTGAACTGATTCAATCCGCTTCCTACCCTGTTGCCGAGATTCACTCCACTGCCCGGGAAGCCCCCCACCCACTTCGGGGCTCCCTGATTAAATGGGCACTCATTTTTCCAGTGTCCCAGTCCTTTACAAAAGGCACACTGGTTAGGTCCTAACCCATTTGAACCTGCCTCCTTACTACTGGGTTGTTTTTGATACACACCGGACACAAAAAAAAGCGGCTGAATCGACCGGAGAATTCAAACGGCTACCGGTAGCGTGCTGTGTAACCTTTCTGTTGAAGGGTTTCTACGGAGACCAATCAGCTGAGAAGGGGGCGGCACCCAGCCGGGCCACGAGGGATTTAAAGTGTCTGCCAGGAGCGCCAGCTACCCGGAGCGCGGCGAACAGGAGCAGGCAAACAGGAAGGTGAAGCGGCAGTTAGCGAGGCAGTTCGCGCAGGCAGGGCAAGCAGGAGGGGCACAGGTAGCAATGGTTATGAAAAAAGCAAAAACTGTTGCTGTTAAGAAGAAGCGTGTGTCCACACAAACCGAACCCCTTAGGATGGATGTAGCTGTTCAGGCCTCTGGCTGTGCAGACTGTTTGAGCCTCATCCTGGCACCGGCGGACAGCGAAAATAAGGTCTGTGTGAGATGCGAGCAGGTCAATGACCTGCTGAGCATGGTGGCGGAGCTTAAGGAGGAGGTGGAGCGACTAAGAAGTATTAGGGAAAGTGAAAAAGAAATTGACTGGTGGAGTCACACCCTTTCAACTACAATTGAAATCCAACAGGAGACGGTGAAGCCCTGCCCCTCCTCCTATCAGGCAGCTGATGAAGACCAGGTGGATAGGGGAGAATGGAAACAGGTCCCCCACCGAAAAGGCAAAAGAATTCTCTCCCAACCCCCACCACTCCCCCAGGTGCCCATAGAGAACAGATATGAGGCCCTGGACTCAGAGAATCAAGAAGAGGACAGACAAGAGGACGATCTGTCCATAAGGCCTCCCGTTCACCCCCTGTCTAGCAGACGGATTAAAACTTCACCTACAAAGAAAAGAAGAAGGGTAGTCGTAGTTGGTGACTCTCTTCTGAGGGGAACTGAGGGCCCTATATGCCGACCTGACCCATCCCATAGAGAGGTCTGCTGCCTTCCTGGCGCCCGGGTGAGGGATATTACTAAGAGACTCCCTCAACTAATTCAGTCCTCGGACTATTATCCACTGTTGGTAGTTCAGGCTGGCAGTCATGACATTAATGGAAGAAGTACAAGAGGGATTAAAAAGGACTTCAAGGCCCTGGGTCGGCTAGTCGATGGGTCAGGAGCACAGGTAGTCTTCGCCTCAGTTCCTGCAGTAGAAGGCTTAAATGAGGAGAGGACTAGGAAAACCCATCTCATTAATAGGTGACTAAGGGACTGGTGCCACCGGCGGAACTTCGGGTTCTTCGACCATGGGGCAAATCCCAAACTGCCTTGTGTCATTAGATTTGATGGACTTCATCTAACTAACAGGGGGAAAAGGACTCTAGGTCATAGGTTGAAGGGGCTGATAAGGAGGGCTTTAAACTAGGTTTGAAGGGGGAGAGGGTTGAAACTGAGCTCTCCAGAGAGGAAATGTATAAGCAATAGTTTAAGGGAGTCTCACGGAAATTTACTAGCTAGCATAGGTAGATACATATATGGCAAGGGTATATGTGATAATAGAATGTAGTTACTATGGAAATCTTATCCATGAGAGCAGATTATGGGATATATGAAGGTTGCCGAAGTCTACAGAAGAACCAAAACTGAGACAAAATTATTAAGAGGTTTTTTTGTATTTATAATTGTGCTGCATTTTTGTAAATTTTCCATTCCCATTTGGTTTTGTTATGCTCTATTGTTGTGGAGTTTGTGATCATTGTACAAAGTGAATAATGTTACTCCATGTAATACCACCAATAAGTCTATGATTTGGAGTGCCCTATCCTAAAAGACACAAGTTTGTAAAGTGCACCTCTTGAACAATTGAATTAGAAATGCTTTTGGAGAACTAAATTCAAAGGTACATCAAGTCCCATGGATGTTGCTACAGAACCCTTAGCTTTGGAGGTGACACTGCAAAAGAATCCCCTCCCAACCCCCACCATCCCCTCAGGTGCCCTTAGAAAACAGATATGAGGCCCTGGACTTGGAGAATCAGGCAGAAGGCAGACAAGAGGAAGATCTGTCTGGAAGGTCTCCTGTTTGCCCCCTGTCTACCAGACGGGTTACAACTATAGCTACAAAGAAAAAAAGAAGGGTAGTTGTAGTTGGTGACTCCCTTCTGAGGGGACCTGAGGGCCCTATATGTCGACCGGACCCATCCCACAGGGAGGTCTGGTGCCTCCTGGGGCCCGGGTGAGGGATATTAGTAGGAGACTCCCTCAGCTAATCCGACCCTCAGATTATTATCCACTGTTGGTAGTCCAGGCTGGCAGTGATGACATTAATGGAAGAAGTATCAGAGCGATTAAAAAGGACTTCAAGGCCCTGGGTCGATTAGTTCATGGGACAGGAGCACAGGTGGTGTTCGCCTCAATTCCTGCAGTAGCAGAGATGAATGAGGAGAGGAGTAGGAAAACCTATCTTATCAATAGGTGGCTAAGGGATTGGTGCCACCGGCAGAACTTTGGGGTTTTTGACCATGGGCCAAATTTCATCATACCTAGTCCCTTCAAAACAGATGGGCAGATGGGCTTCATCTATCTAGCATGGGTGAAAGGACTCTAGCCTATAAGTTGATGGGGCTGAAAAGGAGGGCTTTAAACTAGATTTGAAGGGGGATGGGGTTGAAACCGGTCTCTCCAGAAAGGAGCCCAAGGGTGGACAGCCCAAGTTAAGAGCCAAATCATCAGCCCAGCTGAAGTGCATGTACACCAATGCACGCAGCATGGGCAACAAACAGGAGGAGCTGGAAGCCATCGTGCGGCAGGAAAGCTATGATGTAGTCGCTATCACGGAAACGTGGTGGGATGACTCCCATGACTGGAGTGCTGCCATGGGTGGATACAGGCTCTTCAGAAGGGACAGGCAGGGTAGGAGAGGTGGAGGGGTAGCCCTATATGTTAGAGAATCTCTCAACACTGTAGAAGTTGAGACCACCAATAATAGGGCAGAATGCCTGTGGGTTAGAATCAGTGGGAAGGTCAACAAGGCCAATATCGTGATGGGAGTCTGTTACAGATCACCCAATCAGGACGATGAGGTCGACGAAATATTCTACAAGCAACTGGAGGATGTTTCAAAATCATCATCCCTTATCCTCGTAGGTGACTTTAACTTGCCAGACATCTGCTGGGAACTCCACACTGCAGAGAGGAGGCAGTCTAGGAGATTCCTAGAGTGTATTGAAGATAACTTCCTGCTCCAACTAGTAAATGAGCCCACCAGGGATGGAGCCCCACTTGACCTTCTTTTCACAAACAGAGAGGGGCTGGTGGGAGATGTGGTGGTTGATGGACGACTGGGACTTAGTGACCATGAAATAATAGAGTTTTCAATACTCAGGGATACAAGGAGGGTCGTCAGTAAAACGTCTGTGTTGGATTTCCGGAGAGCAGATTTTGGACTATTCAAAAGACTGGTTCAGAGTATACCCTGGGAAACAGCCCTTGAAAACAAAGGGGTCCAGGAGGGATGGACATACTTCAAAGAGCATATTCTGAAAGCACAGGAACAGGCTGTCCCAGAGTCCCGGAAGGCGAGCCGGCGGGGAAGGCAACCAGTCTGGCTGAACTGGGAGACTCTGAAAGAAATTAGGGTTAAGAAGAGGGCCTATCAATTATGGAAAAAAGGGCTAACTTCTCAAGAGGAATTTAGGAATATAGTCAGGTCATGTAGAAAGAAAATCAGAGAGACAAAAGCACTACATGAACTGAATCTTGCTACCTCTGTGAAGGACAATAAGAAATCCTTCTACAGATACATCAATAGCAAAAGAAGGGGCAAGGAAAACATTCATTCTGTACTGGACATGGGTGGGAATATAGTTATCAAAGATGAGGAAAAGGCTGAGGTATTTAACACCTTCTTTACCTCAGTTTTCAACAGAAAGACAGGTTATCCTGTTGACAGCAGGCTTCTGGAGCCTATAGAGGGTGATAAAAATCTAAACAGCCCCCCTGTAATATTGAAGGACACAGTCAGTGACCTCTTGAGCTGCTTGGACCCCCACAAGTCTATGGGACCGGATGGGATCCACCCAAGAGTGATGAGGGAGCTGGCAGAAGAGCTCGCCAAGCCTCTCTCTATCATCTACCAACAGTCCTGGCTCACTGGGGACATCCCAGATGATTGGAAGTTGGCGAATGTCACGCCAATCCACAAAAAGGGCCGGAAGGAGGACCCGGGAAACTACAGGCCCGTCAGCCTGACCTCAGTGCCTGGCAGGGTTATGGAGCAGATCATCCTCAGTGCAATCACACAGCACCTGCAGGATGGGCCAGGGATCAGACCCAGCCAGCACGGGTTTAGGAAGGGCAGGTCCTGCCTGACCAACCTGATCTCCTTTTATGATCAGGTGACCCGTCTGGTGGATGAGGGGAAGGCGGTGGATGTGGTCTACCTGGACTTCAGCAAAGCCTTTGACACCGTCCCCCACAGCATTCTCCTGAAAAAGCTGTCAGCCCACAGCTTGGACAGGAGCACCCTGTGCTGGGTTAGGAACTGGCTGGAGGGCCGGGCCCAGAGGGTGGTGGTGAACGGGGCTGCATCCAGTTGGCGGCCGGTCACCAGTGGTGTCCCCCAGGGATCAGTGTTGGGCCCAGTTCTGTTTAATATCTTTATCGATGACTTAGACGAAGGGATTGAGTCCATCATCAGCAAGTTCGCAGATGACACCAAGTCACTAAGAGATCCCTTTAATTTGTTCATTGCCGAGTAACTAGCCCCTGTATCTATCCTGAATTCCATCGGCTCCCCTTCGACTTCTAAAATAACCTTTAGGTCCCTATCTAGTCAGCTCTGATTCTGGCAATTCCCCATCATAAAGGCTTGAGCGACACCTTGTGGATTTCCCGTGAACGAATTTAATCCGCCTCCTATCCTGTTGCCGAGATTCGCTCCATTGCCCGGGAAGCCTCCCCCCCACATCGGGGCTCCCTGATTAAATGGGCACTCATTTTTCCAGTGTCCCAGTCCTTTACAAAAGGCACACTGGTTAGGTCCTAACCTTCCGCGTCCCCCTGCACTCTGGTTCCCAAAACCCCCAAAGCCTCCACCCATCGGAACACCGCCTCTCCCCCTGCTGCAACCGCTACCTCTATTATTCCCATTGTTTCCACCCGCCGCTTGCCGCAAGACCGCCAGCATGCTTGCCTGCTGTTTCTTTGTTGTCTCCTTTTCCCTATTATTGTATACCTTCCATGCAACCTCCAATAACCTCTCCAAATTCCGTGTATCTTCTCCCTCTAGCTTCTGCAACTTTTTCCTAATATCCTCCTGAGATTGACCCATAAAAATCAACGCCAGCTGCATTTTTCCCGATTCAGCCTCCACATCCAAATCCGTGTATCTCCGCGCTGTTTCTTTTAGCCTTTCTAAAAATGCCGATGGGGATTCCCCCCCTTATCCTGCCTCACAGAATACAACTTAGACCAATTCATCGTTTTTGGAATCCCCTCACGGACCCCTTCTACCAGTAAATCCTGGTAGTTTTTTAACGCTCTGTATCCCGCCGATGAATTGGGATTCCATTCGGGGTCCTCCCTTGGTACCAAATCATTTACCGAACCTTGTGCTACCTGCATTCTAATCAATTCCCTTGCCCGATTCGTCGTCGCCCTAAACACCATCTCCTTTTCTGTAGAATCCATAATAGTGTCTAACAACACCTGCAAATCATTCCAATCAGGATTTTGAGTCTTTATTACCATTTTCACAACCCGAGCCACTTTCTCAGGATTTTCCCTGTACGCCCCCGCTGATTGCTTCCATATCATTAAATCGTGCGGCGAAAAAGGAACCTTTATCATCACCTTTCCTCCATCTGCTCCTACTGCCTCCCGCAGCGGAGCCATCAACTGAGGCTGCGACAAACCGCCTCCTCTCCCCAACCTCCCCCTCCGAGTCCGTTCCGCAAGCGGCGTTCTCGGCTGACCAACCCCCTCCCCCCCCTGCTCTACCTCCTCCTTGAGTGAGAAAGGAAGAGGGGCTCTAACCGGATTAACCGGATTTACCAGGGAAGCCTCGGGGGGTGGGGGTGGCGGTGCACTTGGGGGGCACCAACAAAGACACATCCTCCTCCTCCTCCGAGGACCGTATTTTACGGTCTTTACAACCAGCACACTCATTACTTTCTACTTCCCTGGTTTTTAACTCCGACAATCCACAAGCTTTTTGCCACTCAGGTTTTCCTTTTAGATGATAGAACAGATCCAAATACTGTATTTCATCCCATTTTTCATTCTCCCGCAAGAAACTCATCATAGGACCTAATATCTCAGGAGTTATCTCAGGATCAGACCCAGCCAGCACGGGTTTAGGAAGGGCAGGTCCTGTCTGACCAACCTGATCTCCTTTTATGATCAGGTGACCCGCCTGGTGGATGAGGGGAAGGCTGTGGATGTGGTCTATCTGGACTTCAGCAAGGCCTTCGACACCGTCTCCCACAGCATCCTCCTGAGAAAGCTGGCTGCCCACAGCTTGGACAAGTGTACTCTGCACTGGGTTAAGAATTGGCTGGAGGGCCGGGCCCAGAGAGTGGTGCTGAATGGGGCTGCTTCCAGTTGGCGGCCGGTCACCAGCGGTGTCCCCCAGGGATCAGTACTGGGCCCAGTCCTGTTCAATATCTTCATTGATGACTTGGATGAGGGAATTGAGTCCATCATCAGCAAGTCTGCTGATGACACCAAGCTGGGGAGAAGTGTTGATCAGCTGGAAGGCAGGAGGATTCTGCAGAGGGACCTGGACAGACTGGAGAGATGGGCTGACTCCAACGGGATGAGGTTCAACAAGGCCAAGTGCCGGGTCCTGCACTTTGGCCACAACAACCCCATGCAGCGCTATAGGCTGGGGACAGAGTGGCTGGAGAGCAGCCAGGCAGAAAGGGACCTGGGAGTCTGCATTAACAAGAAACTGAACATGAGCCAGCAGTGTGCCCAGATGGCCAAGAAGGCCAATGGCATCCTGGCCTGTATCAGAAACAGCGTCACCAGCAGGTCCAAGGAGGTGATTCTGCCCCTGTACTCAGCCCTGGTAAGGCCACACCTTGAGTACTGTGTTCAGTTCTGGGCCCCTCAGTTCAAGAAGGATATTGAGGTCCTCGAACAGGTCCAAAGGAGGGCAACCAAGCTGGTGAAGGGACTCGAACACAGATCCTATGAGGAGAGGCTGAGGGAGCTGGGGCTGTTCAGCCTGAAGAAGAGGAGGCTCAGGGGAGACCTCATTGCTCTCTACAACTACCTGAAAGGAGGATGGAGCCAGGCGGGGGTTGGTCTCTTTTCCCAGGCAACTCTCAGTAAGACAAGAGGGCATGGTCTTAAATTGTGCCGGGGGAAGTTCAGATTGGATATTAGAAAGAATTTTTTCACGGAAAGGGTGATCAGATATTGGAACGGGCTGCCTGGGGAGGTGGTGGACTCGTCGCCCCTGGAGACATTTAAAAAGCGACTCGATATGGCACTCAGTGCCATAGTCTAGTGACTGTGGCGGTAGTTGTTCAAGGGTTGGACTCGATGATCTCTGAGGTCCCTTCCAACCCAGCCTATTCTATGATTCTATGACTGTACCATTCCGCGGCCACTGCATTCCCTCTGTTTCATATTCAGGCCATACATGATTACAATAATCAATCAACGTCTTCTTCCGCAATTCCTGCTTAAAATTATCCTCTTTCCAATGTTTTAACAGACATCCGAGAGGCGAGTCCTCAGGAACATCCTTTTCGTTACAAGACAGAGCTCTAAAAGTTTTAAACGGTAGCATGCTGACACCCGAACTTGCGCTCCCACACACACAAAACACTGACACTCGTATTCGCGCGCACTCACACACACAAAACCAATATACGGCCAATTACCAAATACCTATACCAAATACCAACCAAATACCAAACTTGCCTATACTCGTCGCCGCGAGTGGCAAGTGCTGGATCTGCACAGCTTTCTACTTGCCGTGTCTTACGACTAGCGCCTAGGCTTCCAACCAACCAAATACCAAATACCAACCAACCTATAAGGAATAAAGCACCTTCGGGCTTACCTTATGGTCGTCCGTCGGGCGCGGGGTCGGGCACGGGTTGATGTCTCCTCCAGGAATCACCTGGTGCCGGCTTGGAGTGGATCAGCACGCGAACCGCCCCAGCCACCCCCGGAGTCCCATCTGGGTCGCCAAAAACTGTTGCCCGAAGTCAAGACACAAACCAACAGAGTGCCAGTTTATGCGGTGCTTTATTCGGGGCCCCGGGAAACCTGAGGACTAGCGTCCCAAATCAGGATTCCAACGATCCCCATTTTCGGTTCAGCTTTTATACCCTTTTTACAATGAAACCTTTATGCGGAATTTCAGTTGCGAAACAGTTACATACATCATGCAGATAACAATAGAGAGACATCCACGAACTGCAAATCTCATACTTTTTCAATTTAAGATATTGTTTTGACTGTCTCCCACCATCAACCCCCCTTACATGCGTAATAACCCTTATCTTCAATGTCAGTTTACTTTTCTTCATGTTCATGCTCGACTAATCCCTTTTGATAAGCTGTTCCCCTCTTCCCAGCACATTCCTTGTTGATAAACTGTTCCCCTCTTCTCAGCACATTAACACTTTCCTTGTCAGTTTCCTGCTTTTCTGTCCTGCTTGACCAGTCCAAACCTTAGCATAACTACTTCTAAATTTTCACCTCCCCCGCCACCTGCAACAGCTTTGCCGCATCTTAAGGATTAATTGGCTGCAAATGCATGAGGAGGCCCTTAATAATAAAGATTATGATTTATCCTCAGTTATAGATACCCTGCCACAAGCTTTCCCGATCATATATACAACAGCTAATCGGGGAAATGTGGAGGCGGAGTATCACTCTTTAAATTGGAAATTGCTAACACAATTAAGAGCTACTGTAAATGAATGTGGCTTGAACGGTGAACTAGTCAAGCAAATGATGTTATATCTGGGGGTCAGGATTGTTACTTCCAGAGGATACAAAGGGAATTATGAGAATGATTATGACTCAATCAGCCTTACTGTTATGGCAAAACCATCAGAAAACATTATGTCACAGAGTTGTAGACATTCCTAGAGAACAAAATGACCCCCTGTATGGGGTAACAGTGAATCAGCTTATGGGTTGTGGACAGTATGCTAATTTTGAGGCACAAGCAAGATTAGGCCCACATATAATAAGAGAGTCCATGAGACTTGCAAGGGAAGCTATGAATAAAGTTAGAACTACACCAGCTGTTCCATCTTACATATCAATTAAACAAGGCAGAGATGAGCCGTTCTCACAGTTTGTAGATAATCTCACTGATGCTATTAACCAGGCTTGTGTACCAGAGCAGATGAAAGCTACATTGCTCCGTCAGTGTGTCTTAGAGAACAGCAACACTCCCACAAAAAATGTAATTTCCTCTATGCCATCAGAAGCATCAATTGAGGAGATGCTGGAACGGTTAGCTAAAATCCCAGTAGGGACTCAGGCAATGTTAATTGAGGCAATACAGGATGTAGGGAAAGGTATGGTGCAAGCCCAGCAGCAAGCCTTTACAGCCCAGCAGCAAGCTCTTGCAATCCAGCAGCAAGCCTTTGCAGCCCTAGCCCTGCTACGTCCTACCAACACCAAACAGCTGCAACGATCAACCAGCAAATGTTTTCACTGTCGACACATTGGACATCTTCGAAAGCATTGTCGTAAAACCACAGTCTGGTGTCAACATTCTAATATGGACAGTCATGCTACTGAAGCCTGCAGATACCAGGGAAACGGATCGAGGAGCGTGAGGAGCCGCGGCGCGAAGACTCCAACTGCGGCTCTAGTGTGGAGACCTTCAAACAACTGCAACCAGCCACTTCCACTTCCCTCCAGCAACCAACCACTTCCCTCCAGCAACCAGCTACTTCCACTTCCCTTCACCGACAACTCCAGCCAGCTACCTCCCTTCAATCAGCAACCAGTGGAAGCCTCGGGCTGGACCTGGCAACCACAGTAGACATGATTTTATTGACAGCAAGCCCCAAAAGATCCCTACGGGTATCACCGGTCCAGTGAAATATGAGGGAAAACCAAGTGTAGCCCTCTTATTAGGACGATCATCTGCCGGACTTAAGGGTTTGTTTGTCTTGCCAGGAATAATAGACAGTGACTATACTGGAGAAATTTGTATTGTGGCTATGACTTGTACACCGCCTATGGTAATCCCAGAAGGAACTCGAATTTCCCAGTTAGTTCCAACACAGCAACTAACTGATGCAGCAGCTGCCTCTTTGACAGTTCCCCAACGAACAGCAGAGTTTGGTTCTACAGGAGAAATGCCTTTACTATGCCTCCCGATGGATCAATGCCCCAAAGCACCGATTTTGTTAGAGCATCAACAGGACCAGTGTCGCCTTACAGCATTACTGGACACAGGAGCGGACATCACTATTGTGGATGAGCAACTGTGGCCTTGTCACTAGCCTGCTACCTCAATTGTGTCCGGTGCCTTTGCTGTTTATAGGCCTGGAATTCTGTCTCTAAACAATTTTATTAGGCCTTTCTTTTCGTATTGTATTGTATTGATAACAGGCTTTTGTTAATGTTGTAATTCATGTGATCGTTTATATGTTGATTATGGGATCCCTCGTCTATATGTCTGTCCTGGTTTGGGCCAGGATAAAGGTGATTTTCTGTCTTGTACTTTTGCTTTTAGCTAAGTCTCTTGTAAGTAGTTGCACTTGCTGAAATTAACAGCAAGTTTCTCAGACAGTGTGTGTTTCTAGGACTGATAACACTTGATGTTTATAGTTACTGCTAGAGACTGGTGTGCAGAGCCAAGGACACTGCTCAGCTCTGAGGAAAACATAAAGAGGTCCCACCTGCATCCCTCCTTTGGGGAGGAACGGACAAGATAGATGCCAGAATTGACCAAACAGAGTATTCCATCCCATATACGTCATCCTCAGTATAAATTTGAGGGATCACAAGGGCCAAGCCAGATTTCCTGCTTCCAGTTTCCGGCTGCCTGCCCTTCCTGCCTTCCCTGCTTCTTTTCCTTCACCCCGGCATCCTGGAAGGATCCCGTCCGTTCGTCTGCCTGTGCTCCTGATCCGTGCCAGTCCTTATCTGTGTGTTCCTGCCTCCAGTTCCCAACTGCTGCCGACTCCAGGAGTCCAGCCTGGACTTTCCCAGGGCTGCCCTGCAGCCTCGGTGGTGACGTGAGAGCTATTGGGGGAAAGGGGGGAGGAACGTGGTATCGTTTTCCTGTATATTTGTATATATTTATTAATTTTTCCTATTTATCATTACTGTTTCATTAAAGTTGTGTAGTTTAGTTTCCAACCCATAAGTCTCTCTCCCTTATTCTCTCTCCTTTCTTATAAGAGAGGAGAGAGAGATTAATAGAGAGCGTCTGTTATCGGTTTAATTGCTGGGCCAGTGTTAAACCGTGACAGATTTATTGGCGCCCAACGTGGGGCCCGAGCTAATTGGCTCGAGTCCAGTTTAAATTTTGACTAATTTGCCTGAATAGTTTGAATTCCAACTCCAGTGGAAGAATGGCTTTGCTGAGCTGGAATCAGACCTTGTTCTTTGGAAATTTCACAGGGTTGGAGATTAAACCAATCATGCCGTACCTTTGGTATTTAGGGTATGTGATATGTATTTTTGCAGCTGGAATTGCTGTTGCTTTGTGGTTTGTTCTTCGTAAGAGCTGCTTAAGAACCATCGCTGCAATAGGGTCCTCAATACTGATGTATATCATGGTGCATGGTGCAATAGTGTTTCATACAGAGATAAAAAACTTGGTTGGTAATTACACTCCTAGTTTTGATTTGGGAAATTATACCATTCCATCGTATTTTGGGCTGACTCCCCCAGATTTTAGTAACAATAGCATTTCATTTCTCAATCTTCTGGTGGGTGTTGTTAATTTTTCTCATATAGTGGTGAGGAGAAACACAAAAACCACAATAATGAGACTGAGCATGCCTTTTCGGAGGCCGAGAGTTGCTGTTCGGAGAGTGAGAGCTGCTCCCCATACAGAGAGCACCCCCACTCCTTCCGCTTCTCGCCCCCCCTCACACGAGGGCACAACTCAGATAAGGCCGGCCAGCATCGCCAGTGTTTCTGCTACAGCTGCAGCTGCTGTCTCTACCCCCACAGACACTGCTGCTGCTCAGAAAGCAAGCCCTGCTGCTGCTACTGCTGCAGACACCACAGCCTCTCCCCCTCAGCCCACACAGCTACTTGTTGACCCTGTAACTAGGAGAAAAGTAAAACAATGGAAATCAGAAATGAGCCTTAACCCTTCCAAGTCTGAACAAGACGACCAGGTGATAGAGGAAATAGAGGATACTGCCTCTCCTCATAGAGCAGCTAGAAGAGACTCTAAAGCAGAGTCAGCTGAGGACTCAGACTCAGAATCTGTTCAGTCCTATTCCATGAGAGACTTGCGTACTCTGAGAAAAGACTATAGCCGATTTCCAGGTTAACCACTTCTCTCTTGGTTACTCCGATGCTGGACGGATGCGGCTGCTACCATAACATTAACTCAGAAGGAAGCCAGACAGTTGGGATCCCTGGCCAGAGATGCAGGTATTGATCGAGCATTTGGGGAAAAGGCTGGAACTACCAGCCTATGGAAGCGACTCTTGGCAGCTGTAAAGGAGAGATATCCCTATAAAGAGGAAATAGACTGCCCGCAGGTCAAAGCACCCACACTTGGAAAAGCTCTTAAGTATCTGGAGGAATTGGCTGTACGAGACGTGATCTATAATGCTGATGACATTGAAGATCCTTATCACGTACCGTGCCCTAGACCTATGCTGCAAAGGTTTGTGCATGCTGCACCACCACCTTTTAACCATACACTATCAGTAATGCTATGGGTTCCTGCAGATGTGGATGCAACTGTGGGTGATGTGATTAAAACAGTACGAGAGTGTGAAGATGCTGTCACAGCCCCTCGTCGGGCTTGGGTCTCAGCTATAAAGAGACAATCTGAGAAACTGCATTCACCCCTTTTTCCTCAGACAGACGGAGGACCCCGCATTGCAGCCATTAAGCGGAGATGCCCTCCTATTAGATGGAATCGAGAGAAACAGAATTCAGTAAGAGGAATCTTATGGGCACTCCTGAGTGAGTATGGAGAGGACATGAAAAAGTGGGATCAGAAACCTACTGCTGTCCTAGAGGAGCAAGTATGTAAGTTGCTGAATAAGACGAAGGCGAAAGGAGGTCCTTCTAAAAAGATGGCTGCTCAAGTCTCCAGTGTGGAGTTACCCAATTCAAATATGCTGGTGACTCAAGATCCCTGTACATCAGGTGTGAGTACTGGGGATGCAAACTCCAGTAATGCACGTACTGACAATGTTGTATGTGCTCAAGCTTAGAGGTGCCCTGCCTCCAGCCAGGTGGAGGAGAGGGACAACCGAATTTATTGGATTGTGTGGATTCGATGGCCTGGCACATTAGAGCCACAAAAGTATAAAGCCTTGGTGGACACTGGTGCACAGTGCACACTAATGCCATCGAATCAGAAAGGGACAGACTTCGTCACTATTTCTGGAGTGACAGGGGGATCCAAAGAACTGACTACTGTGGAGGCTGATGTGAGCCTCACTGGAATAAAGTGGCATAAGCACCCGATAGTGACTGGTCCAGATGCTCCTTGCATCCTTGGCATAGACTACCTCATGGGAGGTGATTTTGAGGACCCGAAAGGGTACCGGTGGTCCTTTGGTACTGCAGCTATTAAGACTGAAAATGGAGAATGGCTGCATGCTTTGTTTGGCCTTTCAGACAAATCCTTTGTAGTGGGTTTGATGAGAACTATAAACCAGCGGGTGCCAACTGCTATTTCAGTAGTGCATCGAAGACAATATCGTGTCAACAGAGATGCTGTGATCCCCATTCACAAGCTGATCCGGCAACTAGAGAGCCAAGGAGTGATCAGCAAGACTCACTCACCCTTCAACAGTCCTGTATGGCCAGTGCGAAAGCCTAATGGAGAGTGGAGGCTGACAGTGGACTATCGTGCCCTGAATGAGGTTACTCCACCACTAAGTGCTGCTGTGCCAGACATGCTAGAACTTCAGTATGAGCTGGAGTCAAAGGCAGCCAGGTGGTATGCTACTATTGACATTGCTAATGCATTTTTTGCTATTCCTATAGCACCAGAATGCAGAGCACAGTTTGCTTTCACCTGGAGAGGTATCCAGTACACTTGGAATCGACTGCCCCAGGGGTGGAAACACAGTCCTACCATCTGCCATGGACTGATCCATGATACCTTGGAAAAGGGTGGAGCTCCAGAACATCTACAGTACATCGATGACATCATTGTGTGGGGTGACACAGCAAAGGAAGTCTACGAGAAAGGTAAGAAGATAATTGAAATCCTTCTAGAGGCTGGTTTTGCTATCAAAAGAAGCAAGGTCAAGGGACCTGCACAAGAGATACATTTTCTAGTAGTTAAGTGGCAAGATGGACGTCGCCACATCCCAATGGACGTGATTAACAAAATAACAGCTATGGCCCCACCAACTACCAAAAAAGAAACTCAGTCCTTCTTAGGAACTGTTGGTTTCTGGAGGATGCATATTCCTCTTTATAATCAGATTGTGAAACCTCTCTATGAGGTTACTCGGAAGAAGAAAGACTTTAAATGGGGCTCAGAACAACAAGCTGCTTTTGAGAGTATTAAACAGGAGATTGTGCAGGCAATGGCCCTTGGACCAATTCGAACAGGGCCAGACATTAAAAATGTGCTTTACACCGGAGATGGAGGTGATGGTCCTACATGGAGCCTCTGGCAGAAAGCTCCAGGAGAGACTCGAGGCCGACCTCTTGGATTTTGGGGTCGAAACTACAAAGGCTCTGAAGCCAACTACACAGCCACTGAAAAAGAGATACTGGCCGCATACGAAGGAGTTAGAGCTGCTTCAGAAGTGATTGGTACTGAAGCACAGCTCCTCCTGGTGCCACGATTACCTGTACTGGGTTTTATGTACACAGGTAGAGAATCTTCCCATCATGCTACCGATGCTACCTGGAGTAAATGGATTGCTTTACTCTCACAGAGAGCTAGGATAGGAAGACTTGATCGTCCAGGAATTGTAGAAGCAATAACACATTGGCCAGAAGGCAAACACTTTGGAATGCCACCAGAAAAAGTGGTAAAACGGGCTGAAGAAGCCCCACCATATGACCAATTACCAGAGGATGAAAAACAATATGCTCTTTTCACTGATGGATCCTGTCGTCTGGTAGGAGGCCATCGAAGGTGGAAAGCTGCTGTATGGAATCCTACACGACTAGTTGCAAAAACAGATGAAGGAGATGGTGAATCAAGTCAATTTGCAGAGGTCAAAGCCATCCAATTGGCTTTGGACATTGCTGAACAAGAAAAGTGGCCGAGACTTTATTTCTATACTGACTCATGGATGGTAGCAAATGCCTTATGGGGTTGGTTAAAGCAGTGGAAACAAAACAACTGGCAACGTAGAGATAAACCTATCTGGGCTGCTGAACTGTGGAAAGACATTGCTGCTAGGTTAGAAAAACTTGATGTAAAAGTGCGTCATGTAGATGCCCACGTACCTTCATATCGAGCTACTGAAGAACACCAAAACAACCAACAGATGAGGCTGCTCAAGTGTTCCAAATAGATCTGGACTGGGACCATAAAGGTGAACTGTTTTTAGCCAAATGGGCCCACAATGCTTCAGGTCATCAAGGCAGGGATGGAACATATCGATGGGCTCGTGACCGAGGGGTGGATTTATCTTTGGACGCTATTGCGCAGGTTATCCACGACTGTGACATATGTGCTGCAATTAAGCAAGCTAAGAGGTTGAAACCTCTGTGGTATGAAGGGAGATGGTCAAAATATAGGTATGGGGAGGCCTGGCAAGTCGATTACATCACACTGCCTCAAACCCGCCAGGGTAAGCGCTATGTGCTTACAATGGTGGAGGCAAGTACAGGATGGCTGGAAACATATCCTGTGCCTCATGCCACAGCCCGGAACACCATCCTGGGCCTAGAGAAACAAGTCTTGTGGAGACATGGTACACCAGAAAGAATTGAGTCAGATAATGGAACTCATTTCAAAAATAGTCTTATCAATAACTGGGCCAAAGAACATGGTATTGAGTGGATATACCATATCCCCTATCATGCACCAGCCTCAGGTAAAATTGAAAGGTACAATGGACTGTTAAAAACTACCTTAAAGGCAATGGGTGGTGGAACTTTCAAAAACTGGGACAAGCACTTGGCAAAAGCTACCTGGTTAGTTAATACCAGGGGTTCCATCAATCGAGCTGGTCCTGCTCAGTCAGATCTTCTACACACAGTAGATGGGGACAAAGTGCCTGTGGTGCATGAAAAGAATCTGCTAGGGAAAACAGTTTGGGTTTATCCTGCCTCGGGCAAAGGCAAACCCATTCGTGGGGTTGCTTTCGCTCAAGGGCCTGGACACACTTGGTGGGTGATGATGAAAGATGGAGAAGTACAATGTGTACCACAAGGGAATCTAACATTAGGTGAGAATTCCTAATTTCTGCTTGTCTAGCTTAATCAGTAATGCATGGACTCTTTGGGAGTCATGAACTTGTATCCCACCTTAACTACTGTTATGTGAGCTGTACAAACTAACAGTGTTCTATGAGTGTTTTTCAGGATGATTTTGTGATGGTGAAATCAGAACTAGATCCATTGGCTGGCACCCAGTAACTTCCTTGAAGTTAACGTCTGCAACCTGCAACTTGTGGACCATGAACATGAACTGTGAAAATTGCTCCTTCTTTTGAGAATCTGCTACAATAGATGAGCATCAGCAATCATAGACTCATTACTTAGTGAATTTTAGCACAGAGAGGTAGTAATAATTTGTGTATAGATATGTTTAGGGATAAGAGATAGTAATGATTGGAGCATGACGCAAATGGTATGGAATAAGGGGTGGAATGTCCTGGTTTGGGCCAGGATAAAGGTGATTTTCTGTCTTGTACTTTTGCTTTTAGCTAAGTCTCTTGTAAGTAGTTGCACTTGCTGAAATTAAGAGCAAGTTTCTCAGACAGTGTGTGTTTCTAGGACTGATAACACTTGATGTTTATAGTTACTGCTAGAGACTGGTGTGCAGAGCCAAGGACACTGCTCAGCTCTGAGGAAAACATAAAGAGGTCCCACCTGCATCCCTCCTTTGGGGAGGAACGGACAAGATAGATGCCAGAATTGACCAAACAGAGTATTCCATCCCATATACGTCATCCTCAGTATAAATTTGAGGGATCACAAGGGCCAAGCCAGATTTCCTGCTTCCAGTTTCCGGCTGCCTGCCCTTCCTGCCTTCCCTGCTTCTTTTCCTTCACCCCGGCATCCTGGAAGGATCCCGTCCATTCGTCTGCCTGTGCTCCTGATCCGTGCCAGTCCTTATCTGTGTGTTCCTGCCTCCAGTTCCCAACTGCTGCCGACTCCAGGAGTCCAGCCTGGACTTTCCCAGGGCTGCCCTGCAGCCTCGGTGGTGACGTGAGAGCTATTGGGGGAAAGGGGGGAGGAATGTGGTATCCATTTTCTTGTATATTTGTATATATTTATTAATTTTTCCTATTTATCATTACTGTTTCATTAAAGTTGTGTAGTTTAGTTTCCAACCCATAAGTCTCTCTCCCTTATTCTCTCTCCTTTCTTATAAGAGAGGAGAGAGAGATTAATAGAGAGCGTCTGTTATCGGTTTAATTGCTGGGCCAGTGTTAAACCGTGACAATGTCGATTGTTGATTGTGCTGTTCCGTTGCATTGCTAAGCACATGAACTTAACTTCTGGTATTTTAACACAGATGCTAAAAGATGTTGATAGTGTCAGACATGCAGTTTTAAAATATTGTGCTGCCACTGACTTTTTATTGTTAGCTTTTAGGTTATGTTTGTGAAGACTTTGATGAGGTGTACTACATTAATTTATCTGATCATTTAGAGTCAATTCACAACCAAAAAGCGATTGATTAAGATAACATGAAAAAATTAACTGTCGCATATACTGGGTTAAATGAATGGTTAAATCGCTTAAGGATATGGGGATAACTTAGAGATTTAATTAGACAAGGTTTATCAATTATATTTGTTATTACTGGTTTTGATTATTAGTATGTTATTATTGCTTTTGTATTATTACTATGTTGTTTATGGCAATGTATCATTAGCATGTTATCTCGCGTGATGAAGCAAGTCTGGATTGCTCAAAAACAAAAAGGGTTTTGGAAGAGAATGGACATGTGAGCAATCCTGACTAATAACTGAAATTAGCCTGACAATCTCTCAGCGCTCCGTGGATTGCCGTGACGTGAACTTACCCATAGACTTAACCATTCTTATGGGTAAGCAACCTTTACTTGGAGCTCTCACGCAGTCCAAAAAGAAAAAGTAGGAGACTGGGTCTGCTGATATTCATGTGTTAGAGTGGATCTTTGGACCACTACAGCAAAAAATTACAATCCAAACAAAGATTGAGGTATTGGCCCTTCTAATTTGTAAAGGCCGAACCCGTATTGTACAAATTACTGGAGATGAACCCAGCACAATCTATCTCCCAATGAAACAAGGAGAGTTGGACTGGTATTTGCAGCACTCTCCAGCCCTACAGTCAAGTCTCCCAGAAGCTGCGCAAACCATTGATCTTTCCCCATTGCGGTCTACTGTGCTAAAGTGGATGTCCTTGCATGAATGGATTCCTGTTCCAAAACGATCTGAGGAACCTCTTCAAGACGCATTAACAGTCTTTACCGATGCAGGAAAACGCTCACGACGAGCTGCAGTGACTTGGCAAGACAAAGAGCAATGGTGCCATGAACTCCTGTCCGCACAAGAGGATGATACCCTACAGACTCTAGAGTTGGCTTAAAGGATTATCTAATGAAATTTACAGATTTGCAAGACCCACAGTAGCGATTGGCAAAGACTCTATTTGTCTTGAATTATCTGTGTATATTTGGGGAACAAAAGTTAGCACCAGCGTATGTTCATGGGACAGTGGCCCAACGAGTAGAGTCCCAGGAACCCCCGCTATATGTTACTTGTAGAGATCCTGCAACAGGTATATGGCAAGGACCAGGAGAAGTTAAATGTCTAGGTAGAGGTCACATGTGTGTTTCCACCCCTACAGGTACTTTGCGGGTTTCCAGCAAGTGGACTCGGCCAGCACCCGCTCCGCCGAATTCGAAAGCATAAGTTCAGGAGCAGAGACAGCCGTATTAAGTGCTCAGCATGTTCAAAGACAAAAACTGCCGTGTTGGCCTCATCATAGGTTTAACTGTCATTTTAAATTTTGATTGCTTTGCTTTCCCGAACTTCGACCCTCGACAGAATGTCTGGGTTACCCTTGTGCATCAGCTTAACACCACTTCCTTTTGTGCCAGTCTTGTGACCCCCCCAATCACCTTTTATTACATGTTTAGTTGGTGTACCAGCCTCTGAAGAAACTTGGCCAGTGTTTCAAGCAGCTATGAATCGCACACAAGTGCAATTTCATACTGAGAGTCTATGTTCAACCAAGGACAGCTTAGTTGCATGTTTAAGTGATTATGACACTTGGGATGATCGTTTGCCTGTTGGGCCCGATCCCCAAGAATTAAGCCTTGTAGACTCTCTAAATGCCACTTACTGCTTTTGGATAAGTAGCTTGTCCGCTGATTGCACAGAAGGCACGGGAAGACAATGTGCTACTACCAACGTTTTCCCAATTGGCAATTTCAGCCAGTGGTGCAACTATACCCTCCGCGGTGCTACTAACCTGCTACTAATGCCTGGAACGCAGCTTCCTAGGAAATTACCAGCAGGGTATTTTTTAATTTGTGGAGATCGGGCATGGTCAGGTATACCTTCCCGTCCCATTGGAGGGCCTTGCACCATTGGTCAATTAAGTTTAGCCATGCCTCATGCACACCCGAACAGTACCCATCGTGTGCTGTAGAAGCGAGGCCTGGCCCAAACACTAGCGCAGGGATGTGATGACGATGTTAACCTTTGGTCCAAATGGCAGGTGATTTTCACTTCTATCTTTTTGCCAGGAGCAGCTGCCGCTTGTGCACATCGAAACTTGGAGAAACTAAGTTGTTGGGTGGTAAAGCATGCTAGTGATACCAGCAAGGTATTATCTGAATTAGCTGATGATTTATCTTCTGTACAACATGCAGTATTAGAGAATAGAGCTGCCATTGATTTTTTGCTTTTAGCTCATGGCCATGGTTGTGAAGATTTCGATGGTATGTGCTGTATGAATTTGAGTGATCATTCTAAATCAATACGTAAGGAGATACAACAGCTAGTAGAACGTACTCAAAATATCAAGCAAGATGCAGGATTCTTCGGCATAGATGAATTAGTCAATTGGTTTGGCCTCACTGGATGGCTTCAAAGTTTATATAAAACTGGTTTGCTTGTACTTTGTATCATATTGATAACTTTAGTGTGTCTTAGTTGTATGTTAGCGATACTTAAGAAGCTATTTGCCAAAGCTGTTAATATTATGATTGTACAAAAGGATAAACGGTTTGTTGGAAAATGGCTTGAGGAACAAGGACATGGACCTATACTAAGCACCAAAGATTGTGAACGGTTACACAAGAAGTATATTAGGAAGTCATGAGACCCTCAGAGACTCCAGGATATATCAAAAAAGAAAAGAAGAAAAAGAAGAAAAAGAAAAAAAAAAGGAAAAGAAGCAAACAGTTGTGTATGCAGTAAGATTGTTATAATTATGCCAAATACTTTATGTATGGAAAAAAGAATATTTGTAAATATGTGCTTTTAACAATAATTCTGCCATATTGACTTTACAATTTTGAATGTCAGAAAAAGTTAATATATATTAAAATATTTATGTTTTAGTGAAAGTATTCATAACTTCAAGTGGAACATATGAATTTTAGCTTTGTATCTTGCTGATTTCAAAGTCTGAAATTCCTTGAACTAGCTCTTGCTTTCTACTATAATATTTTTGTGTCTGTAACCTCATAATAGAAAGCGTAGAAGGCTACATATTTATGCTGATATAAAGAGGTAATGCCTGAGATTTAAATGAGGTGTAACAAGTAAGATAACAAAGTTGCTTTGATTTTTTTTTTTTCACCCCTGTGTAGTTGAAAAGATTTTGTTGACTAGTGCTTGAGCACAGTATGAATCAGTGTTATTTGCTCCTGAAGCTATTTTTTTTTTTTATTTATTTATTTCTGGCAATGAGCAGACTTGATGATTTTATCATTGGCGTGAATTACTGAAATCAACTTTGCAGCAAAACATCTCATGAAGATTCTGTTTATCTAGCCACGCATATTGGTTGCTGCATAACGTTAATATGGAATAAAAGGACTTTAATCTTTACAATGCAACTTGTTTCCTACAAAATGAGAGATAATTCCGTTTGTCATGGAATTGAAGTTCTGACTCCTTGTCTTGATAAATCCAGTTTTTGTTCTGCTAAAATCTCCTGGTGGATCAAGTTTTCTCCCTATTTGGATCTGTAATTGCTTTGTGAGACAATGTGGAGACTACTGACCTGCTCTTCGGAACAAGTGGAGAATGTAAAATTTACAAGGAGAGTTCACTGTAAATTAACCTGCATGAGCACTCTGTTTTTATAACCATGACATCAGGAATAGCCTGAAAGATAGCAGATGGTGTAAAATTGACAGAGTTCTCTAAAACTGAGCATTTTCTGCTTAGCCAATTTTGACAAATTGATTCTGTAGATCAGCTTTTCAACCTGATTTCCTATAAAAAATGTAGTATGAAATTTTGTTATGCATGTTTCAACACCCAGCGCTTGAAAACCTAATGTAAATAAAGGTCTCGTTTGAATTTAAAAAAAAAAAAAAAAAAAATGGACTACAGTCCATTTAGACTTCGCCTGTTATGAATGTAGTGATTGAATGCTGCAATCCTAGGTTTTTATTGCATTTTAATTTGGCATCTATGAAGGAACTAGGACTCCATTGTGCTATGTGGGACTTGGAGACGCTTATAGGGGCCCCCCGACAAGATTTCGTCAGATAAGCCTCTCCTATCCCTCTTTTGGCTCTCTGCACTAGTGGACACCAGACCTTCCTAACATTGAACAGAGCTCTGTTAAAGAGTGTGTGAGTATGAATGATTGTGTGAAACAGAGACGTCATAAATGCGAAGTCGATTTACACTTGATTAAGGGAACAAAATCCGGTTGATAACCTGTTAACCAATTTGTTTGATTCATTAACTGAGTAGTTTTTAGACTGTTTCAAAAGGGCATTATGATATTGATTGCATTCTTAGGTTCTGCATGTTTTGTTGTTTGTATTATGTTTGTTTGAGAATTAGCACTGCAAAAGTTTTTAACCAAACATGGGCTTGTGCAAAAAGAAAAAGGGGGATATGTTGGAGAATGTTGGAGAATGTTCCTGAATGTTCCCGAAAAGGTAGGGGGTGTGACCCCTTTGCAGTGCCCAATCCCATAGACCCCAACAGACCATAACAAGGAATTAATGTTACTAAGCAAATAGAGAGATTTATTTTTTAAAAAATACTTATTATTCCATTTTGTAACTTATTTAAAGGTCCTTTCTAACCCAACATATTCTATTATTCTATGATTCCGTGATATGTTCTCTACTTAGCACCATTCTCTGTTGCACATATGCAGTATTATTAAGGAAATGTAAACAAGACAATTTGAACATTGCTTTGCAGAGTCAGGTCCATTCCCTGAAAAAAATCAGTGTATAGCTATGCACTTATCTGGCATGTCCAGTTACTGAAACTGAACTACATGCATTTGGATGGAGTTTCTTGATGGTTGGTTGTGGGTTTTTTTTTTAATTGTCTTTTGACATTCAGACCTTACATTTGGCCTCGAGTTACAAATTTTTGTGATCAACCAAGTGTTTTTCATCAACATTCATAGTTCTGCAGAGTTAGTCTGCAACCATTTCCCATTCCTCTTTCCATGTGGTGTTTCTAAAAATGACATTGATTTTGCCTTTGAAATGAACCTCCTAATGAATGCTGTGTTTAGAGAGCTCTGTTCAGTAGCCACTTCAGTACAGAATATAAAAGATGATAAAATAAATTGAGGTTTAGCCCCTTATTGAAAATAAACATGAAGTTAGTCCATAACCAGTAGAAAAACGAGCAGAAATCAGAACCCCTCCACAACTAACAACTGAAAAGACACATCCCAAAATATTAATCTTTAATTGACCAGTTGTTCATTCTTGCAGGGTTTTCTTTAAAGGGATTATACTGGGGATGCCACCAATAGCACTAAACGATACTTATTTGTGTTATATCTGGTTTAAGCCCTTTATATATTTATTATACTGGAAAATGTCTTGTCTTAGAGACCTATGACAGCATTTCTTCATTATCAGTTCATTTTGTTCTCTTTCCTGGATATATTAGCCAGGAAAAGGTATTCCCAGTCTGTAACAGACAGATTAATTCACATATTTTACTTTGTCCACATAAAAAAAAAAATAATTCAGTTTCTGGCTCATTTAGGTTATAAATTTTTAAACACTCAGCTATTGCAAACATTAACAATATTCTTAGCAATGCAATTTTATTTATAAGTACACGTATGTTCGCCTTATTCTATATTCATGTTTGACATCTATTTGGGAACTCAAAGGTGCAGCCCTCAGTGATTGTAATTTTTCTAAAAAAGGAAAGGAAGCATATCTACTGTAAAATATAAATTTCCAATTTTAAATTTAATTTCAATAGGGAAATATTAAAAATGTGCACATCTAAATTTTTCCATGTTCTCTATATACATACATGTGTATATATGCATAGAAATACTCATTTACCACACATATTCACAGCATTTAAGTGGAAATATTTCTGTCCACTATTTTCCCACATGTAAATGACATCATATCTTTTAAAATGTCAATAATAATACCATTAAAAATAATATTACGTTGATTCCATAATCAACTTTCTGTGATTTTATTCTTTTTTGGCCATTATGTCCACTGAGCACTAAAAAGGATGGATTCTCCTTACACTTCCACAGATGTTATGCCAACTGAATGTTGCTGACATCACATCAAAGAGACATCTGGTTTACAATAGTGCAAGTGACAAGACAACCAAGCCTGAACATCACCAGGTAAATTAAAAACTGGTTATATCTGTTCATCTGACCTGATGAAGGTATACACACCACCATCAAAAATTCACTTAATGAAAAACTTGTAGCTCACCACAAAGTTTTCAACCAGTAGCACACTGAACCGAGCTCCTTCCCACTCCTTTAATAAATATTTGAGAAAATACCCTAAAAACATGGAGAAAACTTGAACATTGTGTGCATTAAATACAATATAATACATGATGGTTTAGCATTTGACCTAAACCATTTTCATGACCAGTCAGAGGACACCTGATCAATTACTGATAAAGACAAAACCCCAGTATTTTAGAAACTAAGCATGTATTTCTGATGTAACTGAGAACTTGCATGTATTATATGGTCTATACACATAAAACCTAACTTGTCTCTTCTAGCTTTGAATAGCAGTCTCAAAATTGTGTTGTACAAATTTAACAAGCAGCTAGTTTTCATGTTTAACATTCAAATTAATTTGGGGAGCGAACAAAGGTCAGTGCAGCTTTTGACTTTGAAGTCTGACATTCAGTCATGCATTTTTAAAAATAACTCTTCAACATTACAAGCAATTTATGGCAAGAATGTACTTTGATGCTAGACACATGACGCTTGGCTTACCTTTCAAAGAGGTTTGTTTTTTTTAAAATAAACCTGTTACATAAAGAAATGCATGTTTGTCAAACGTCTTAAAATTACATCAAAACAACTTTAAAAAATGCTCACTGAGAATAATTGAAGTAGATTTCCTATTTTTTAAACATTTAGTTAACAGTTCAGAATATTGCCTGGAGTAGTTTCAATAAAGATGTGATATGAAGACCTCTAGAGTAAACATATCTGCATTTCAATTTATTATGACAAAAAAAAAATTCTAGAAACAGTGTTGGGGAATGTTAGAGAGGTTTGGAGAATGTTGGAGAATATTCCTGAATATTCTCGAAGAGGTAGGAGGTACGACCCCTTTGCTATGCCCAACCCCATGTTTGGGAGGCCAATTAGATCGGCCCATACTCCGGTGCTACCTGCACCAGGGATTCGCTGTGCTACAGGTAAACACACAGGGTGTCCAATAAAAAGTTATGTTGGTGGCTGGGGTGTGGTCTCGGAAGCACTATATAAGCAAAAGTTGCTGCGCAATAAACCAGAAATTCGTTTATCAACCATATTGGTTGCACGCATTTTCTTTGCCGCTCCCGCAACTGGCGCCCGAACCGTGCTACAGGCCCTGAAAAATCAGAAAGTCTGAAGAGCCTTGAAAAAGTCTGAAAAGTTTCGAAATCAACAGGCAAATCCTGCAGAAGACCGATCTTCACTAGGGACGCCTGGTGGAGGACCGAACCATCGATAGCACCAATCACAGCTCGGCAGGTAAAACGGCTGAAACCAAAAAACTTGGCTGGGAACGGGGCTCCAAGAAAGCACCGAAAAAGCAACGTTTCGGATGGCAATAAATTCCTCTCGACGCAGGCGTAGAGAGGTGATTCGCAACTTAAAGAAAAATGAACGAGTTTGTTTGCTGCTGGGGAAGGGCTACCGGTTCTTAGTTATAAAAACTTGTAAAAAGCCCACAAAAGACTCGCACAAAAAGCCCATAAAAGGCTCGGATTAAGGCTGCACCAAAATAATAAAGGGATAGGTAAGCGCGCAGAAAATAGAGAACGAAGTAGCCCTAGACTTTCTATATTTCTATTTTATTCTAGACCTTTTTTATTAGTTTCTTATAGAAACGTGCCATAAAAGATGTGGATTTTAGAAAAGATCCGGCGGCGTTTGTAGCATACGGCCGCACATATCAGTTTTTTACTGACCCTGCTAACTTATTTGATGAGAAAGAATAGAAAAGCTTAGGAGATATTTTGTGGTATAAGGTAATAGAAGAGGATAAGACAGCTCGTAAGTTAATGAAACCGTAGCATACAATGATTACTTGCTTGCACCGTTATCACACAGAGAAGAAAATCGCCGCTGTAGCTTCGGCAACCTTAAAAGGGCAGCCGATACCAGATTTGCATCAATTAGGAGTTGATTACGATCCCTGTCCCCCAACGGAAGACGAAATAGTTGTACAGCTTGCTCAAAATTTCCAATGAAGTTCCGACGCAACCCGCTGTCCCAACCCCCCCCCCCCCCCCCTCTCCCTCTGATGTGGCCTGTGCCGGCCATCTTGAGCCATGTGGCTCGGGATGTGCGGACGGGACGGAAGTGACCACTTGCAGAGCCGGAAGCGGACTGAATCAGAGTCCGGAAACCCTATGTCCCGCGTCATCCGGCGAGGGTGGCTCCAGGGCTGGTCCCGACCTCCATTGGGCCCCGCCTTTGGCCCCACCCCCACGCCGTACATCATCCGACGGGGACGTTCCCGGCCCGCAGCACCCCTCCTCCTCCCTCCCCTCTCCCTCCTCCTCCCAGCCTGCCCTCCCTCCCTCCTCCCTCCCCCCCCCTCCCCCCCCCCCCCCCCCCCCCCCGCCGCAAGCAGCCGCTTTTCAGAAATAAAAGCCTGCTGCACGGCACTACCGCACCTTAACGATTAATTGATCTCAAATGCATGAGCAGGCCCTTAATAATAAAGATTATGATTTTTCCTCAGTTTTAGATACCCTGCCACAAGTTTTCCAGATCATTTATACAAAAGCTAATCACGGAAATGTGGAGTTGCAGTATCACTCTATAAATTAGAAATTGCTAACACAATTAAGAGCTACCATAAATAAATGCCAGTTGCATGGTGAACCAGTTAAGTAAATGATAAGTTATATCTGGGGCTCAGGACTGTTGCTCCCAGAGGACATAAAAGGAATTATGAGAATGATCATGACTCAATCACCTTTACTGTTATGGCGAGCCCACTCGCAAACATTATGTCACAGATTCGTAAACATTTCTAGAGAACAAAATGACCCCCTGTATGGGATAACAATAAATCAATTTATGAGTTGTGGACTATATGCTAATTTTGAGGCACAAGCAAGACTAGGCCTACATATAATAAGAGAGTTTATGAGATTTGTGAGAGAAGCTATAAGTAACGTTAGAACTACATCAGTTGTTCCATCTCATATGTCAATTAAGCAAGGCAGAGGTGAGCCATTCTCACAGTTTGTAGATAAACTCACTGATGCCATCAACCAGACTTGTGTACCAGATCAAATGAAAACTACATTGCTCCGTCAGTGTATCCTAGACAATAGCAATACTCCCACGAAAAATATAATTTCCTCCATGCCATCAGAAGCATCAATTGAGGAGATGCTGGAACAGTTATCTAGAGTACCAGTAGGGACTCAGGCAATGCTAATTGAGGCAATAAAAGATGTAGGGAAAGGTATGGTGCAAGCCCAGCAGCAAGCTCTTGCAGCCCAACAACAACAAGCCTTTTTAGCCCAACAGCAAGCCCACCAGCAAGCTCTCACAAACCAGCACCAAGCCTTAGCAGCCTTAGCCCCGTTACGTCCTGTTGACGCCAGACAGCCGCAACGATCAACCGACAAATGTTTTCGCTGTGGACACACTGGACATCTTCGAAGGCATTGTCACAAAGCCACAGTCTGGTGTCAACACTGTAATACGAACACTTATGCTACCGAAGTCTGCAGATACCAGGGAAATGGATCGAGGAGCGCGAGGAGCCACGGCACAAAGACCCCAACTGCGGCTCTAGTGTGGACCCTTTCAAACAACAGCAACCAGCCACTTCCACTCCCCTCCAGCAACCAGGCACTCCCACTCCCTCCCAGCAATCAACCGCTTCCACTCCCCTCCATCAACCAGCCACTTCCACTCCCTTCCAACAATCAGCTACCCCCATCTACCTCCAGCAATCATCCACCCGCACTTCCTTTCACCAACCAGCCATCCCTACCTCCCTTCGACAACCAGCCAATTTCCACTTCCCTTCAACAACTCCAGCCACCCACCTCCCTCCAACCAGCAACCAGTGGAAGCCTCGGGCTGGACCTGGCAACCGCAGTAGATGTGACTCGCAGTGACATCAAGCCCCAAAAGATCCCTAGGGGTATCACCAATCCAGTGAAATGTCAAGAAAAACCATGCGGACCCCTTTTATTAGGACAGTCGTCTGCTGGACTTAAGAGTTTGTTTGTCTTGCCAGGAGTAATAGACAGTGACCATATTAGAGAAATTTGTATTGTAGCTATGACTTGGACACCACCTATGGTAATTCTAAAAGGAACTCGAATTGCCCAGCTAGTCCTGACACGACAATTAACTGATGCAGCAGCCGTCTCTTCGATTCATCACCATCATGCCCACAAACGTACAGGCCCCTGTTGGTCGAGACATACTAAGTCAGATCGGAGCACGCCTGATCACAAGAAACCATTTTTATTGGCAGTCACTCCCTGGGCTTTCCCGATCCCATTGACATGGTTATCATCACAGCCAATATGGATCGAGCAGTGGCCGCTGAAGCGAGGAAGCCTCAGACAAGCACACATCTTAGTACAAGAACAGCTAAAGCAAGGGCACATACAACCATCAACTAGCCCTTGGAATACTCCAATCTTCGTAATTAAAAGGAAGTCTGACAGGTACCATTTACTACATGATTTACGTGCAGTTAATTCCCAGATGGAAGCAATGGGAGCTTTTCAGCCCGGAATGCCTAACCCCGCGATGCTTCCAGAGCATTGGCATCTACTTATAGTAGACCTAAAAGACTGCTTCTTCATCATATACATACACCCACAAGACACAAAGCAATTTGCATTTACACTCCCAGCCCTTAACAGAGAAGCCCCTGCTTCACGATTTGAGTGCGCAGTGCTCCCACAGGGCATGGAAAACAGCCCAACTTTGTGTCAATTGTTTGTAGATGCAGCGTTATTGCCAGTACGACAAGCATGGCCAGATGCCTTAATTTATCATTACATGGATGACATCCTAATAGCACAACAAGACCCATTTACCGAGCAGCAAGAGCACTTTTTAACACAACAGCTAAGTCACCAGGGACTCCAATTAGCACCTGAAAAGATACAACGTACGCCACCATCGAAGTACCTAGGATGGCATATTACTGAGTCACAAGTTAGACCTCAAAAAGCTGCTCTCTATTTGACTCTTAATACCTTACATGATGTACAACGATTCCTAGGTGATCTTCAATGGTTACACCCTGTGATCGGTATAACAAACGATCATCTAGAATCGTTACGACCACTCCTTAAAGGCACCGATCCTGCCTCCCCTGTTACTCTTTTGGCAGCTCAACAACAGGCCATAACTGAAATTGGCCTGACAATATCTCAGCGCTCCGTGGATCGCCGTGATGTAAACTTACCCATAGACTTAACCATCCTTACGGGTAAACAACATTTACTCGGAGCTCTCACGCAGTCCAAAAAGAAAAAGGGGGAGACTAGGTCTGCTGATATCCGTGTCTTAGAATGGATCTTCGGACCACTACAGCCAAAAACTACAATCCAAACAAAGATTGAGGTATTGGCCCTTCTAATTTGTAAAGGCCGAACCCGTATTATACAAATTACTGGAGATGAACCTAGCACAATTTATCTTCCAATGAAGCAAGGAGAGTTGGACTGGTATTTGCAGCACTCTCCAGACCTACAGTCAAGTCTCCTAGAAGCACCGCAAGCCATTGATCTCTCCCCGTTGCAGTCTACTGTGTTAAAGTGGATGTCCCTGCATGAATGGATTCCTGTTCCAAAACGATCTGAGGAACCCCTTCGAAATGCACTAACAGTTTTTACCGATGCAGGAAAACATTCACAACCAGCCGCAGTGATTTGGCAAGATAAGGAGCAATGGTGCCATGAACTCCTGTCCTCACAAGAGGACGATACCCTACAGACTCTAGAGTTGGCAGCCATTGTTTACGCCTTTTCATGTTGGTTGAATGTGCGTCTTAATGTTGTCTCAGATTCCCTATATGCTGTGGGAGTTGTACAGCGAATTGAGGACGCATATCTCAAAGACGTCGCAAACTGGCCATTAAATGACTTATTTCGTCAGCTGCAGACTGTCATCCAATAGAGAGATCAAACTTGTGCTATCATTCATATTCGGAGTCACCAATGGTCTGACGGCCTAGGAGAAGGCAATGCCCGAACAGACAGATTGTTTTCGCTATCTGTACCCATGGACGAATTTACTAAGGCAAGGAATGCGCATGCTACCTTCCACCAGAACGCCAGAGGACCCCATCGTCGCTTCCAGATTTCCATGGATGAGGCCAGAGGCATTGTAAAAGCCTGCCCACAGTGTAACCAAAAGGGACTTGGTCTCGGCCTCAGAGTTAATCCCCAAGATCTTGGTCCAAATGAAAGATGGCAAGTGGATGTCACTCATGTACCAGAATTTGGAAGGCTTAAACATGTTCATGTTACTATTGATACTTATAGTCATTTTATCTGGGCTACAGCTCAGTTTGGTGAGAAAGCGTTGCAAGTGATGCGACTTCTCATCCTTTGTTTCGCTGTCATGGGTGTGTCAGAGCAGATAAAGACTGATAGTAAACCGGCATATACTAGCGACAAGTTAGCTCGATTTTTTCAACAGTAGGGAATCAGGTACATTACAGGCATTCCCCACTCGCCAACAGGTCAAGCTATAGTAGAGAGGGCAAATCAAACATTAAAAGACTACCTGACGAAATTCACAGATTTACAAGACCCACAGGAGCAATTATCAAAGACTCTATTTGTCTTGAATTATCTGTGTATATGGGGGGACCAAAAGATAGCCCAACAAGCGGACTCTTCAGAAGCCCCTACAGTGACCTACAGAGACCCCCACCACGGGTATATGGCAAAGACCAGCAGAGGTTAAATATTCAGGCAAAAGTCACATGTGTTTCCACCCTTACAGGTACCTTGTAGGTTCCCAGCAAGCGGACTCAGCCAGCACCTGCTCCGCCGAATTTGAAAGCATAAGCTCAAGAGCAGAGACAGCCGTATTAAGTGCTCAACATGTTCAAAGATAGAAACTGCCGTGTTGACTTCATCATAGGTTTCATTGTCATTTTAAATTTTGACTGTTTTGCCTTCATGAACTTCGACCCTTGACAGAATGTCTGGGTTACCCTTGTGCGTCAGCTTAACACCACTTCCTTTTGTGCCAGTCTATGACACCAACCAACCAACCAAAAAAAAAAAAAAAAAAAAAAAAAAAAACCCACCCCAAGAAAAACCCCACCACAATCGCCTTTTGTTACATATTTGGTTGGTGTACCAGCCTCTGAAGAGACGTGGCCAATGTTTCAAGCAGCAATGAACCACACACAAGTGCAATTTCACACCAAGAGTCTATGTTCCACCAAGGCCAGTCTAGTTGCGTGCTTAAGTGACTACGACACTTGGGTTAGTCATCTGCCCACTGGGCCCAATGCCCAAGAATTAAGCCTTGTAGACTCTCTAAATGCCACTTATTGTCTCTGGATGAGTAGCTTGTCCACTGATTGCACAGAAGTCATGAGGAGACAATGCGCTACTACCAATGTTTTCCCAATGGGCAATTTCTGCCAGTGGTGCAACTACACCCTCCGTGGTGCTACTAACCCATCGCCTGGGACATAGCTGCCTAGGAAATTACCATCAGGGTACTTTTTAATTTGCGGAGATTGGGCATGGTTAGGTATACCATCCTGTCCCGTTGGAGGGCCTTGCACCATTGGTCAACTGAGCTTAGCTATGCCTCACGCACACCCGAACAGTACCCGTCGTGTGCGGTGGAAGCGAGGCCTGGCCTAAATACTAGCGCAGGGATGTGATGATGATGTTAACCTTTGGTCCAAATGGCAGGTGATTATTTTTTGCCAGGAGCAGCTGCCGCTCATACACACCGGAACCTGAAGAAGTTGAGTTGTTGGGTGGTAAAGTATGCTAGTGATACCAGTAAGGTATTATCTGAATTAGCTGATGATTTATCTTCTGTACAACATGCAGTATTAGAGAATAGAGCTGCCATTGATTTTTTGCTTTTAGCTCATGGCCATGGTTATGAAGATTTTGATGGTATGTGTGGTATGAACTTGAGTGATCACTCTAAATTGATACATAAGTAGATACAACAGTTAGTAGAACATACTCAAAATATCAAGCAAGATGTAGTATTTTTCGGTATAGATGAATTAGTCAATTGGTTTGGCCTCACCAGATGGCCTCAAGGTTTATGTAAGATTGGTTTACTCGTACTTTGTATTATATTGATAATTGTAATGTGTTTTAGTTGTATGTTAGTGATACTTAAGAAGTTATTTGCCAAAGCTGTTAATATTATGAAAAAGATAAAGGTTTTGTTGAAGAATGGTTTGAGGTACAAGGACATGGACCTCTATTAAGTACTAAAAGGTTGTGAATAGTTACATAACAAGTATATTAAGAAGTTAGAAGATTAATCAAAAAGAAAAAGAGAAAAAGAAAAAGGACATAGTACATAGTAAAACTAATACATACTGCTTTTTTAAAAAAAAAAAAAAAAAAAAAAAAAAAAAAAAAAAAAGAAAAACCCACAACAACAAACCAGACTTCGCCCATTATGAATGTAGTAATTGAATGTTGCAATCTTAAATTTAACACAATTCGGCAACTATGAAGGTCCTAGGACTCCGTTATGCAATGAGCCGGTGGGATCTGGAGACGCTTATAGGGGCCCCCCGACAACATTTCGTCGGATAAGTCTCTCCTATCCTTCTTTTGGCTCTCTGCACTAGTGGACACCAGACCTTCCTAATATTGAACAGAGCTCTGTTAAAGAGTGTGTGAGTATGAATGATTGTATGAAATAGAGACATGTTATTAATGCGAAGTCGATTCTTACTTGATGAAGACAACGAAATCTGTTTGATAACTTGTTAACCAATTTGTTTGATTCATTAATTGAGTGGTTTGAATAGTTTTTAGATTATTTCAAAAGGGCATTACAACATTGAATGTATCAACCTGTTTGATTCGTTAATTGAGTGGTTTGAGTAGTTTCTAGATTGTTTTAAAAGGGCACTATATTACTGAATGTATCCTTAAGTTTTGCACGTTTTTGTTATTTGCACTGTATTTGTTTGAAAATTAGCACTGCAAAATTTTAAACCAAACATGGGCTTGTGCAAAAAGAAAAGGGGGGATATGTTGGGGAATGTTAGAGAGGTTTGGAGAATGTTGGAGAATATTCCTGAATATTCTCGAAGAGGTAGGAGGTACGACCCCTTTGCTATGCCCAACCCCATGTTTGGGAGGCCAATTAGATCGGCCCATACTCCGGTGCTACCTGCACCAGGGATTCGCTGTGCTACAGGTAAACACACAGGGTGTCCAATAAAAAGTTATGTTGGTGGCTGGGGTGTGGTCTCGGAAGCACTATATAAGCAAAAGTTGCTGCGCAATAAACCAGAAATTCGTTTATCAACCATATTGGTTGCACGCATTTTCTTTGCCGCTCCCGCAAAACAGCTTTCTTGGCTGAACAAGTTCAATGCACAAGTAGTCCCTTTCAATACCTCTATGCCCTTAATACAATCTGTAATAAACAATTCTCTTTATAAGCCATTATTCACAAAACCTGAAATGTGAAATTCTGAAAAAGCCTCCAGCAGAACAGGTTAGCAGTTAATTGAACATAGACAATCAATACATGTATCATGTCCAAAAACCAAACAACTGTCTGTTTCTTATTATCTGTGCATGTAAAAATTTACATTTAAAATTCTCAGTATCTTTTTCCTTTTTTTTTTAATTTTTTTTTTTTTTCTTGGAGGCTCACCTGCCATCATCGTTTGGCTTCAAAATATAGTTAAGTGGAGATAGTATACCACTGTAATTATGTAGAAAAATAAACTTTACATTGGACAATACTGTAGAAGACCGGAGAAAGATCCATAAATAAATACGATAATTTCCAGTGTGTGTATATATGTATTTATATATATATATATATATATTGTCCTGGTTTGGGCCAGGATAAAGGTGATTTTCTGTTTGTACTTTTGCTTTCAGCTAAGTCTCTTGTAAGTAGCTGTACTTGCTGAAATTAACTGTCTCTCAGACAGTGTCTGCTTCTAGGACTGATAGCACTCAATGTTTATAGTTACAGCTAGAGAATGTTACACAGAACCAAAGCCACTGCTCGGTTCTGAGGAACATCTTGGGCTCCGGAAAGAGAAAAGGAGTAAAGAGGTCACACCTGAAACCCTCCTTTAGGGAGGAGATGACAAGATAAATGACCAAAATTAACCAGAGTATTCCATCCCATACACGTCATACTCAGTATAAATTTGAGGGATCACAAGGGTCAAATCTTCTTCTGCCCTCTTCCTTCTTCCTTTATTCACGTGTTCCTGTTTGCTTTGGCATCCTGTGAGGATTCTGTCTGTCTGCCTGTGATCCTGATCTGTGCCAGCCTGAATCTGTGTGTTCCTGCCTCTAGCTCCCAATTGCTGCTGATTCCAGGAGTCCAGCCTGGACTTTCCCAGGGCTGCCCTGCATCCTCAGTGGTGACGTGAGAGATATTGGGGGGAAGGAGGGAGGAACGTGGTATCGTTTTCCTGTATATTTGTATATATTTAGTAATTTTTCCTTTTTATCATTACTGTTTCATTAAAGCTGTGTAGTTTAGTTTCCAACCCATAAGTCTCTCTCCCTTATTCTCTCTCCTTTCTTTATCAGGGAGGGGAGGGGGATTAATAGAGAGCATCTGTTATTTGGTTTATTTGCCGGGCCAGCGTTAAACCGTGAAACAGATGATTCAGGAAAAGCATTGTGACCATCCCAACTGGGTTGCCAAATTATCATGGCAAAACGGGGTCCATTTACCTGGTGTACAATAATCCAATCTGCACACAGAGTCAGGGTATTTCTTTATTCCACTTCTGCGCAGGAAGAGATGTTAGGTTGTAGATCCACAAAGCTAGCACACTCCCCACAAAAAGCTATGGTATATTTATCCTGTTTAGCAAGTATCAATATTTGCCTTTATTTACACTTATCACTTCCAGTCTCACTGGTTAATTGTGCTCACTTCTGTTTAAAGGCACAGTATCCTTTTCAGAACAAGGCAAGCTAGAGTCGTCTTATCTTAGTTCTTGTTAGTCGTGTAATTTTTCAAGGCTGTTATATAGGCCTTTATTAGCTTCTGGTATTCCTCAACAATCTTCCCCTTGTGATCAAAATAGGCATGGAAGGGTTGCAGGTTGCATAAAACCTGGTAGGCTGATTTTGGAAGACTGAAGAGATGGAAGGGCACTAAACCTGACTGTGTCCAAACTGTGCTTGGGATCTGCCTGGCAGCTGGCATGGAACTGAGCAGTTTGGGGATAGTGCAAACTCCCTAGTCCATATGGTCTTCAGAAGCTTGGGGCTTTTTTGCCCTGTTTTACTTAGCAGTAGAGATATAATCATTGGGAAAAGAGTTCTTCCTTTTCCTTAATACTACAGCACATTTGAAGTTGAGAGAACTGTAGGGGTGTCGAATACTCTCTTCTCTTTTGTTACATTGATGACAGAGTGTAGATTGCATCAATGTACACATAAATTATTGTTATAGGTAGGATTTTTGAAAGAAACAGAGGGTTGTGTCTAGCCAGGGGCCTCAGCAAAATTAATCCATACTAATTCAAATTGTGAATTTGCAGTTAAACTGCTTTAAATTCTTCTGTGTACAAATGAGTTCCAGAATGAAAATGTCAATAATTCAAATCATTTTAGTGTCAGGATCATCGTGTCCTGGCATCTGACTTGCTGATAACCACTTCATCTAATTGCTTTCAGAAAATGATTAAGTGCCATAGAAGTCCAAGTCATTTTTACTTTCTTCACAGCCAAATACCTAGTCATTTTAGAAAATGGTATGTAAGTTCCTAAATTATGTAGGTTGCTTTTGAAAATGTAGTTTTGTCAGAATATTGGAAGCATTCAGCGCTATACCAGCAGCAAAGAATTATGTGTTGTATTCGATAATAATTTAATGCACTAAAAACCCCTTATTGGATATCAGTTGTGAAAAATATGAGACATTACAAATGTGAGAAAAAACTACTTTCCAGAAAGGGAAAAAGGGCAAATCCTCTTTTTAATGTTTAGTGCAAAAAACCCTAGAAAACATCTAGCTATGCTTGCTTTTGAAAAGGGCTAAAAGTTATGAGAGGTATTGATTTTGGTTTATGCTATATGGCCTTCGTGAAGAGATAACCTAGTGTGTCTTTACTATATACAATTAAATTACTAAGACAAAACCAATATTTTTTAAATAATTACAGTCTGGTGAAGTTCCCACTGACTGGAAAAGGGAAACCTAGCCCCCATTTTTAAAAAGGGAAAAAAAGAAGACCCAACGAACTACAGGAAGGTCAGTCTCATCTCTGGGCCTGGCAAGATCATGGAGCAGATCCTCCTGGAAACTATGCTAAGGTACATGTAAAATGTGGGGGTGTTTGGTGGCAACCTACGTGGCTTCATCAAGGGCAAATCATGCCAAACAAATTTGGTGGCCTTTTATTATGTGGTCACAGCATCAGTGGACAAGGAAAGAGCAACTGATGTCATCTACATGGACTTGTGCAAAGCATTTGACACTCACATGTCATCATGGTCTCAAAATTGGAAGGATTTGGATTTGATGGATGGACCATTTGGTTGATAAGGAATTGGCTGGATGGTCGCACTCAGTGAGCTGTGGTCAACAGCTTGATGTCCAAATGGAAAACAGTGACAAGTGGCATTCCTCAAGGGTTGATATTGGGATCGGGGCTGTTTAACATCTTTGTCTGAGACATGGACAGTGGGATTAATTGCACCCTCAACAAGTTTGCATACGACACCAAGCTGTGTGGTGTGGTTGACACACTGGAGGGAAGGGATGCCATCCAGAGAGACACTGACAGGCTTGAGAGGTGTGCCCATACAAACTGCATGAAGTTCAACAAGAATAAGTGCAAGGTCCTGCACCTGGGTCAGGTCAATCCCAAGCACAAATACAGGTTAGGTGGAGAATGGACTGAGAACAGCCCTAAGGAGAAGGACCTGGGGGTGTTGGTTGATGAGAAGCTCAAAATGAGCTGCCAATGTACACTTGAAACACAGAAATCCAACTGTATCCTGGGCTAAATCAAAAGAAGAGTGGCCAGCAGGTTGAGGGAGGTATTTCTGCCCCTCTACTCTGCTTTTGTGAGACCCTACCTGGAGTACTGTGTCCAGTTCTGGAGCCTCCAACACAGAAAGGACACAGAGCTCTTGGAGCAAGTCCAGATGAGGGCCATGAAGATGATCAGAGGGCCAGAGCACCTCTCCTATGAAGTCAGTCTGAGAGAGTTGGGGTTGTTCAGCCTGGAGAAGAGAAGGCTCTGAGGAGACCTTATAGTAGTCTTCCAGTATATAAAGGGGACCTACAGGAAAGCTGGGGAGGGACTTTTTATAAGGGCGTGTCATGATAGGACAAGGGGTAATGGTTTTAAGCTGGAAGAGGGTAGATTTAAGTTAGACATAAGGAAGAATTTCTTTACTGTGAGTGTGGTGAGAAGCTGGAACAGGTTGCCCACAGAGGTTGTGGATGCCTCATCCCTGGAAGTGTTCAAGGCCAATTTGGATGGGGCTTTGAGCAAGCTGGTTGAGTGGTAGGTGCCCCTGTCCATGCAGGGGGGGGTGGTGTGTGTGGAACTAGATGATCTTTAAGGTCCCTTCCAACTGTAACCATTCTATGATTCTATGATAATAAAATAAAAGTGTAGCCTCTTCAGGGAAGTCAGGGATTTTCTTAGTACTACTGTGATGAATCAGGTTAAATACAAGTCTTTTGAATTGAGATACAGTATACAAAAGACATTCATAAAGGTGTTGTAAACTGTGTAAGTTTAACAAGAAACAGAATTTAAATGTCACCTATGTAAACACATCCAGTATTTACTAGTGAACAATACAAGAATCTTGGAAAATTCATTGTTTCTTGTGGAGAAGAGTGACTCTTCTCTTTGTCTCCCTCTTTAACTTGGGTCAGGAATGAGATCTAACTCCCTGATTGGTAAGGATCATAGCTGAAGCATGAATTTTGTGTTAATACCCAATCTTCTGCATCCCATAGAGTGCCTTTCAAGAGCTCTTCTATTGCTATTGACTCTCTTAGTGTTTCAATAAGTAGTGAACACCAATATACTTAGGCGTTTTTTTCTGTCTTTCTCTCTCTGCAGGACTACTGTGCTGGGTTACCATAGAGAATATTTCTGTGGAATTTTCCTTCTTAAAAAGAATTTAATTTCCAGTCTGTTCCTCAGTGATAAGTTTCCATACTGAAAAGTGGTCTGTGTTTGTGTAGGGGTGGTTTATATGGACTCTGTGATGAATTAAAGCGTTATTCTGAAATCTAGAACATGGATTTAGATAGTGGATCTAGTGGTCAGCATATAGTGGAAAGAGTCTGTACCACTACTCAGCCTCTTTGGTCAGCTTCATCCATCAAATCTGCAAAGATTTTGACCCTGCCCCAGTGAGCTGATGATAAAAGCATATGACAAGAGATGCCTAATAACAGGATTGTCTGTAATAGGAGTGGAAAGGCAACTCTTCTGTCCACAAACTGCATGTGTGCTTTGGATGATTCAAAATCTGCGAGCATGGTCAAACTGAAAGGCTAAATGCAAGCAAAAGATCATACATGAAACACCTTGAAAGAGAAATCTAATAGCTCCATAAGCACCCCTCTTCCCAAATTTGCAGAAAAAGCTTCTGCATTTCTGTCTTCTACACTGACATAGGAATTGGGGGTTCAAATGTATTGTTAGGTCCAATTTGAGCAAAGGTGTGTTCAAAACAAAACAATATATCCTGAAGTGGGATAAAACTTTAACATCTGTAGAAAATGATAGAATCAGGAAAGTCATTCTCTCATCTGGTGATTTCAGTCTTTCAGCTGCCTTTTTCACTTTCCAGTAGGTATATGTGGCTTTTACATTAGTCACCACAATCTAAATATGATGTGCTTCAAGGGCTTCCTTCATCTATTTTGCTATGACCCAATTTGTCGTTTAAGCTGTGCACATTATTCCAGTCTTAAGAGTTGATTCACAACTATGTCTCTCAAGTTTTAGGCTGATGTAACTCCATTGAAATCATGTAGATATTCCTTACCCCAAAGGGAAGAATAGATCTTTAGTGCTCCATTAATGTTTCTAATTCTCTCCTCAGGGGAGCTATCTTCCTTTGCTAGAAACTCTTCTGAATACTCTGATTAAGGATAAAGATCTCTTTGAATATTAATTAGTTTTTTGTTGGCCTTACTCAAAATATTTAATTGTCTCTTGATCATAACTTTGAGAAGACTTAGCCTTTTTTTAATGAATTCCAATATATCAAATAATATTTCCTTTTGCATCTGTCCAGGTAATCACAACTACAAATAAGAAGACAATAAGCAGTAGCCATAAAGAGGTGTTTTGTTATGTTTCTTAAGTTCCCTTCTTACAAAATCTGTCATTCTTACCATAGCTTTCCTTCTTTTGCCGGTCTTTTACTTAAATTATTTATACTGTAGATTACTCTGTCCCTCATGCATATAAGTTCAAGAGTCTTTTGAGTGGCTGAATCTACTGGGCCTGTACAAACAGGAAGCTTTGTATGAAGACTAAAATGGCACAACAACTCAAGACACTTCTTTCTTGCCTCTTCCTGGAATGGAAGAGGACCTGATGACCACTCATTCCATGATTCTTAATTAGGTATGATTAAATGACAAAACCCCTTACTATTTCCAACTTCGCTTTTGTATGTTCAGGAGAGGGGGAGAGAGTGAAATTTCAGTTTCATTACATAGGGCATATTGTACTTTGTACTAGCAGCAGGAGAAACTCTAAACTCATCATGTTTAAGTCTTTTTTATCATTATGTAGCTTTACATATTTAATAGATGACCACAGCAGATGACCTTTGAAATCTATGAAAAGGGGTGGAATTCCCAAAATGCCTGTTTTAAATTTTTTCTAAATCAGGATATGGAGTAGCTTATAGAATCATAGATTCATAGAATTTTTAGGGTTGGAAGGGACCTTTAAGATCATCTAGTCCCAACCCCCCTGCCATGGGCAGGGACACCTCCCACTAGATCAGGTTGCTCAGAGCCCTGTCCAGCCTGGCCTTAAAAACTTCCAGGGATGGGGCTTCCACCACCTCTCTGGGCAACCTGTTCCAGTGTCTCACCACCCTCATTGTGAAGAACTTCTTCCTAACTTCCAATCTAAATCTACCTACCTCTAGTTTGATTCCATCCCCCCTAGTCCTATCACTACCTGACATCCTCAAAAGTCCATCACCATCTTTCTTGTAGGCCCCCTTCAGATACTCGATGGCTACAATAAGGTCTCCTCAGAGCCTTCTCCTCTCCAGACTGAATAACTCCAGTTGTCTCAGTTTGTCTTCATAGGAGAGGTGCTCCAGCCCTCTGATCATCCTTGTGGCCCTTCTCTGGACACACTCCAGCACGTCTATGTCCCTCCTGTAAAAGGGGCTCCAGAACCAGATGCAGTATTCCAGGTGGGGTCTCACGAGAGCAGAGTAGAGGGGGACAATCACTTCCCTCAACCTGCTAGCCATGCTTCTCTTGATGCATCCAAGGATACAGTTAGCTTTCTGGGCTGCAAGTGTACACTGACGGCTCATGCTGAGCTTCTCATCCTCCAGCACTCCCAAGTCCTTTTCCTCAGGGATGCTCTCAAGCCAGTCACTGCCAAGACTATATCGGTGCTTGGGATTGCCTCAACCCAGATGCCGGACCTTTCACTTGGTCTTATTGGACTTCATGAGGTTGGCATGGGCCCACCTCTCCAGCCTGTCAAGGTCCCTCTGGATGGGATCCCTTCCCTCCAGCATGTCAGCTGCACCATATAGCTTTGTATCATCAGCGAACTTGCAGAAGGTGCACTCAATGCCACCGTCCATGTTGCCGACAAAGATGTTAAACAGGGCCGGTCCCAACACTGATCCTTGTGGGACTCCACTTGTCACTGTCCTCCACTTGGACAGGGATCCATTGACAGCCATTCTTTGGGTGCAGCCATCAAGACAGCTCTTGATCCACCGACTTAGCCTTTTTTTAATGAATTCCAATATATCAATATTCCAATATATCACTAAACCTGACTGTGTCCAAACTGTGCTTGGGATCTGTCTGGCAGCTGGCAGGGAACTGAGCAGTTTGGGGAGAGTGCAAATTCCCTAGTCCATATGGTCTTCAGAAGCTTGTGGCTTTTTTGCCCTGTTTTACTTAGTGGTAGAGATATAGTAATATGGAAAAAAGTTGTCTACTTGTATGCCACACAAGGCAGCCAAAAAATATCCACACAAAATGGGATATGAATACAAAGGCTGACTCAAGAGTCATGGGGTGAAATGTAATGTGGATACACTGAAAAGAGAAAAAATTGCCTCTTGATTCAGCAATACCATGGCTCCCTGGATTAATTTGCTCTGTTAAAGTGTATCAAACTTGAATCCACAAAAGCATGGATCCGCGGTTCTGTTTACACTGTTTAAAATGTACCACACTTATTTCCACTAGCAAAATCTCATCAACAGACCCCCCTCCCTTTTCAGCACTAAAAAGATAAAAAGCTAATGATACTAATGGCCGCCAGACAGTAATGCAAATACAAGAATTCCAGGAAACCTGAAAACAAAGGGAAGACCCATTTGCAACCATCACCATTTTGCAACCTCTGGCAATAACTGATGTAAAGAAGGAACTTTTTTACTATATAAAACTCAGTGGAAAAGGGGAAAAAAGGAAAAGAAGCAAGAAAAGCGACAGAAGCCAAAAGGAAGCAGAACTAAGGAGAAGCAGAGCATCAGTGACTTCAAAGAGACAGAAATCCCTGCGAGGAGGCTTTCTTCGGAAGGTTGAAAGTTGATTAATTTGTTTAAAAGCCTTTTTTCCTTGTTTCTCTACCACTATTAACTCCTTCCTAAGACTCCTTTCAAAAGTGGTGTCATTTTCCCAGAATAAACCGTTGTAATTTGTTCAAACAATAAACCTGGTTACTTCTGCAATTTGTAGGCCGCACATGTGCAGTGGCTAGTATTTCCTCACAAAGTATAAATAGTTATGGACCGTGACATTTCTAATTGGCGTAGTCAGTAGTATAATATTGAGGAAAATATTAGAGCCTGCTCATAATCTTGCACACGAGTTGCAAAACTAACTAAAAAAAATAATAATAAAGAAAAATTACTTCAAACAAATGAACACTGAAGCTGTTTGTGTTAGCACCAGTGGGTTTAACGAGCGAACTTTTTCCCCCTACAAGGAGGAAGAATTTTGTGAAAGCCCATTTGTACGCCCCTTCTGGGAACGCCTAAAAAAACATAAATAGACTCCAAAGGAGGTGATTTCCAATATGCTTTACCAACACTGTAAAAGGGGAGAATTTGATATCATCGCTAATTCTTTAAAATCTTTAGATGATTGTGCCACTCTTGATAAAGAAATCAAAACAACGGTGAAAAAACTCAGAGCAGGTTGTTTTAATGCTCGTGCCTTTTTTCTCCCGTCTGCTATAATTTGTCAGGAGAAAGAAGAATTTCGTCAGCAATTGGAAAACATAAAAAGGGGCACATTGGAGGTATTTGGAGATATTATAAAATTTGACGAATTTGAGGAACAAAATTTTGAGGTCTGCTCTAATCCCAATCTGCTGCTAGAACACCCCCCATCTAATAATTCTGAATACACAACTGATGAGGGAGAACAGGGTTCCTCTGAAATATCATACAAGAAAAAGGTGTGGTTTGCTTGCAAAAAAGGGAAACGACGCCCCTCTCTTTTGAAAAATAAAATGCAGCCACAAGCGTCAAATACGCAGTCACACACACCCCCTCTGGCTGCTAATTCTCCAGAGGGAGAAGTGGCGAAATTGACCAATTTGGTCAGCACCTTTACAGTATCTGGTGCTAAGAAAATTAATATATTGGAAAAAAAGGTCCATCAACTCTCTGTAATGATCGAGAGGGCCTGTACTCCACCTTCCTCCTACCATGATTCTTCTGGTAGTTCAAAAGAGGAGGAAAGAATTATACCACACAAACACCTGCATCCTGTTATAAGAACAGAGCATATGCACGAACAAGATACATGTCAGGAACAAATAACACACAAATTCCATATTCTCCTTTAGAACTGGCACAACTGAAAAAACAATTTGGTAGACTGCCTTCTGAAACAGATACTGAATATGTAATAAGGGTCTCATCCTCTGAAGGAGATAATATTTTACTATCAGAAAAAGAAGCCTCAGGTTATTGGGGATCAGGCGCTATGTTCATTACAGGAAATCACAGAGCTCCCTGGTCCCTGACCCAACGACCTGCTTATAATGTTTTCCTAATTGACCCCATAGCAAGGGGGAATCCCATGTATTGCAGGGAAATCTTCCCCAGCTGATGGACAATGTGCATAAAGCTAGTGTAATTCAAATGATTCATGACCGTGTCCTAATTCTTAACCAGGACAGCCCTCTTATGCTAAAGGTAAAACCAGAAAGGATGGATATCCTCATCCGAGGGCTGCCTGGAGAACTGAAAAATGTAGCAATACAAATTAAATCTAGAATTGAAAATTCACTAAGGGACACAGAATATGCTTGGTCTGATTTGGTCAAGGAATTAACAGAATATGGATGGAAATCTGAGATGCCAGAAGCTGATTATTTCAAGGAAACCTCTGTAAAAATCCTTCAGGCCTCAGCAAATGTCACTATCCTCCACTTGGACAGGGATCCATTGACAGCCACTCTTTGGGTGCAGCCATCAAGCCAGCTCTTTATCCACCGAGTGGTCCATCCATCAGACCCATTTCACCAACATTAGAAACTAAATTACACAGCTTTAATGAAAACAATAATGATGATTAAGAAAATAATGAAATCTATAAAAATATGTAGAAAACCACTATCACACCCCCCCCCCCAACTCCAAAGCTCACTTCACCAGGGCCAACTCTGGGAAAGTCCCAGACTGGACACTTGGACTAAGAGGCAGATGAGAACTGAATTCAGGAATGCACAGATCGGGATAAAGGCAAAGTCCTCCCAGGACACTGGCTATAGACAAAGAGAGCTTGATTCTCATGATCCCTCATATTTATACCAAGTATGATGCATAGGGGATGGAATACTTTGTTTGGACAATTTTGGTCACCTCTCTGGTCCATTCCTCACCACAGGAGGGTCACATGTGTGACCTTTGTCATGGTTCAGGCCTAGCCGGTAACAACCAGGCCTCCGCTCACTCACCCCTCCATTGTGGGATAGGGAGAAAATCAACTAAAAGCTCATAAATTGAGCAAGGACAGGGAGGGTTTCACTCACTATTTGTGGCCATGGTCAAAACAGTCTAAACTTGGAAAAAAAAATTAATTTATCACCAATATAATCAGGGAATGACAAAGAGAAAAGAAATCCATGCATTCCCCCCATCCCTCCCTTCTTCCCAGGACCAAATTACTTCACTCTCTATTTCTCTGCCTCATTCCCCCAGTGGTGCAGGAGGACAGGGAATGAGGTTTACGATCAGCTCATCATACATTTTCTTCCAATCCCTCCTCTTCAGGGGGAAGGATTCCTCACAGTCTTCTGCTGGTTGACTCACACAGCCAGCTTTTCACAGTCTAGGAGGTTCCTCCAGTGCATTGATGATAACTTCTTAATGCAAATGGTGGACAAGCCGACTAGAAGAGGAGCGCTGCTGGATCTTGTACTAACCAACAAGGAGGGCCTTGTTGAAGCAGTGGTGGTCAATGGCAGCCTTGGCTGCAGTGATCATGAGATGGTAGAGTTCAGGATCTTGTGTGGAAGGAACAGAATACCCAGTAGGACCAGAACCCTGGACTTCCACAGGGCAAACTTTGGCCTCCTCAATCGACTGTTAAGAGAAATCCCATGGGACAAGGTGTTAGAAGATAAAGGGGCTCAAGATAGCTGGTCAATATTCAAGAACCACTATTTGCAAGCACAGGATCAGAGCATCCCTATGGTTAGGAAATCTAGTAAGGGAGCTAGGAGACCAGCATGGTTAAAAAAGGAACTGCTGGGAAAACTTAAGTGGAAAAGGAAAATCTACAGATCATGGAAGGGGGGGCTGGTCACTTGGGAGGAATATAGGACTGTTGTCAGAGGATGTAGGGAGGCAATTAGGAAAGCTAAGGCCTCCTTGGAACTTAACCTTGCAAGTCGGGTTAAGGATAATAGAAAGGGCTTTTTCAAATACATAGCTAGCAAAACTAACACTAGAGGCAATATTGGCCCACTAAGGAATGAGCTGGGAGCCCTGGTGACAGAGGATATAAAGAAGGCAGAGGTGCTGAACGCCTTCTTTGCCTCTGTCTTTACTCCTACAGGGCTTCCGCATGAGCCCCAGATTCATTTAACCCCAGAAGTAGTCAAGATAGATGAAGAGTTTGACATAGTAGATGAGGATTGGGTTAGGGATCAGCTGAGTAATCTGGACATCCATAAGTCGATGGGTCCAGATGGAATGCATCCAAGGGTGCTGAGGGAGCTGGCGGAGGTCATTGCTAGGCCACTCTCCATCATCTTCAATAAGTCATGGGTAACAGGAGAGGTGCCTGAGGACTGGAGGATAGCAAATGTCACTCCAGTCTACAAGAAGGGCAAGAAGGAGGACCCGGGTAACTATAGACCGGTCAGCCTCACCTCCATCCCTGGAAAGGTGATGGAACAACTTGTTCTTGTCACTATCTCCAGGCATATCAAGGACATGGGGGTCATCAAGAGCAGTCAGCATGGTTTTATCAAGGGTAAATCATGTTTGACTAACCTCATAGCCTGCATTGGTGAGGCCACACCTGGAGTATTGTGTCCAGTTCTGGGCCCCTCAGTTCAAGAAGGACAGGGAAGTGCTTGAAAGAGTCCAGCGCAGAGCTACTAAGATGATTAAGGGAGTGGAACATCTCCCTTATGAGGAAAGGCTGAGGGAGCTGGGTCTCTTTAGTTTGGAGAAAAGGAGACTGAGGGGTGACCTCATCAATGTTTTCAAATATGTAAGGGGTGAGTGTCAGGGAGATGGAGTTAGGCTTTTCTCAATGGTGACCAGTGATAGGACAAGGGGTAATGGGTGTAAATTGGAGCATAGGAGGTTCAAGTTGAATATCAGAAAAAATTTTTTTACTGTAAGGGTGACGGAGCCCTGGAACAGGCTGCCCAGGGGGGTTGTGGAGTCTCCTTCACTGGAGACATTCAAAACCCGCCTGGACACGTTCCTATGTGATGCACTCTAGGGGGCCCTGCTCTGGCAGGGGGGGTTGGACTAGATGATCTTTCGAGGTCCCTTCCAACCCCTATGATTCTATGATTCTATGATTCTATGATTCTATGATTCCCCTGCTCCAACATGGGAAATAATCCTTCATGAACCCTTCCAACATGAGTCCCTCCCACGAAGTTCACTCCTTCAGGAACAGACTGCTCCAGCATGGGCTTCCCACAGGGTCATGGCCTCCTTTGGGAACAGCCACCTCCCTTGGCATGGGGTCCTCCAAAGCTGCAGATCCACATCTACCCCACTGTAATCCTTCAGGGACTGCTCCACCATGCTCCTCCATGGGATGCAGGGGAACAGCCTGCCATGTCACCACTGGTTGTGGGGAAATCTCTGCACAGGTAACTGTGATGTTAAAGCCAGTAAAGAAATTTGGCAGAAAATGAGCCCCCTTGTATTCTAGTTGACCCTCAGATATTAGAGGAGCTGGGGGCAGCTGGCTTAGATTCTGAGTGATAGCCAATTCACCTTTAGTAGGCTAGAAAACAAGAGTCTGGATTCACTACTAACACCACGCTGGAAAAAAAATTACCATAGACATGCACTGGAATTTGGTCACACTAAATGAGGTTTCTTACCACAAAATTAATGAATAGTGTGATTTATTAAAGCAACGGTATACAAGTTCTTTTGGATTGCCGTTGATAGATTTCTGTCTGCAAAAAGAAGCACATGCAAAATACCTAGGCTATGAGTACTCTATAGAGATTTCTTGGGGAGTGGTGGGAACCTGGCCAGAAACCACGAATGTAGAGATTTATACTATTAAAGAGACTTGTTACGATCCGAGTTACTATTTTATATTTTGATTGTGAGGAAAATTCAGCCACTACTCATAGATGATGCGTGAATTTACAAAAATAACAAGCTTTATGATTTAAACAAGTTACAAGGATTTGTTTTAGGGAAAAAGAAACAATAATGCCACCGTTAAGAGGGGAGAATTTACACAATTAGCTACTTTGGAGAGAAGAGTCGTTAAGAAAAGAAAAGAGATGAGAGAGTAATTAAGATGTTATCACCATCCGCCGGCCATGGCCTCTGGCTGGAGTCACTCCTGCTGATCTGGGTTTTCCGCTTTTCCGATCCTCCGCTGTGTCTGTCCCGTAGCTGAAGCCGAAGTAGCGAGAGAAGGGGGGGGGAAGCGAAAGCTGCTACTTCTCCTTTTCTCCTAGGGTTTTTTATACAGCAAAAAGAAGAGGGGTCTCTTTTTTGCATAAGTCCCAGATACACACAGACTTCCCGGAGATGAGTCATCCTTATCTTTCAGTCTTTTGGGTGTCCTGCTACTTTCATTGTCTTTGTCTCCACCATGCACCAGGAGGGGACCTGATAAGCATTCTTATCTTTTAGGTGTCTGTCAGGCATATGGTGAGGTAAACATATGTTAATTGACAGCATGTTGCAAAAGAGCAGGAAGAGAAAAAAATTTGATTCAAGAGACATATTTTGTATTTTTAAAGTGTTTGCATCAAGACTCTACAGATGTAAAGGGAAAAGGCATACACTAGTGTTCAAACCTTACCCAAAGGCATCCCAATGAGGGGGAAGAGAGGCTCAGCCTGTCTACTGGTCCAAGAGGTAAGGGGTGTCCCTGTGATGGTATCTTCCCTAACATCTGTCCCCCCGCTATTTTTATATTGGTTTACCTGACAGGTGGAGCTTGAGTGCCTCTAGTCAAGCATAGCTTTATTGTGATTGGTGCAGAGTTCTCTCACTTTGCGTTTAAAGGTATAGGCTAAAAACAATTCATTCCGCAGCCCCCATGAGGGGTGGTCGCACCTTAGAGGTGGGTAACTTCAGGGATGGAGGTGTGGTTTTTATATTAAAATGATATTATAATAAGCAGAAGTACACTCTGGGAACTGCATTTGTCAAAGGGTTTCAGGTTGTTGGCCCACGGTATCAAAAGTGCAGTTAGTATTGTTGTCACAGAGCGTAGCCGCAGCATCTCTACTCCACTCCACCCTCTATGCAATTTCTCTTGGAGTTAGCACACTGAGTACTCCTGATAGTGCAATATCTATGGTAGTCATGGTACACTGGCCACATTCTACTGGCTTCAAATACTGTACTTTTACTTAAAGAGCACAAATGCAGTCTGGGTCATTTCTAGCAATTCTAGCAATTATTCCACAGTACCTCCTCCCTATCTTTTGTCACTGATCTCGCTCAATCTGCTCCAGCATTGCTCTCACCTCCCCTTCTCCTTTACCCTGCAGGTCTTAGGTCAGTTTCATTTTTCCCTTCTTGAATATGATAATTGCAGAGGTGCTCCCACCTTTGCTCAGCCTTGGCGAGCACCCCGTGTGCACCCCTCCAATACCAGAACCCCATTATGCTAACCCAAAACTTCAAGAATTTTAGCAGAACCAAGCAGTGGCCTTGGTTCTGCATACCATTCTCCAACCATAACCATAAACATCGAGCACTGTCAGTCCTGGAAGTAGACACTGACTGAGAAACGTCCTGTTAATTTTAGGAAGTTACTTAGAAGAAACTTAACTGAAAAGTAAAATTACTAGGAAGAAAATTGGTTCTATGCTGGTTAAAAGCAGGTCAACTTCAGAGCTCTTGACTGTTTTCTTGGCAAGATAGTAAGGCACTGGGCAAATGTGAAATACACCATGAATTCCCCGAGCATTATTGTTCATCAGTATCTAGGCATCTGTCTTCTGGGATCTTTATGGCTTAAACTTTACCTTCTATTGTTGTGGATAGATATTATAATTATATATTAAATATAGTATAATTATGCATCATTATTACATTGAAAAAAATTCATTTGCTACCCTTTTTGCATCTTAAATTAGGATATTAATTGACCCAATAGTTTTCATCCTGTAACTGGTCTGGATACAAAGCTTTTTATCTGCTGCATTACATAAAAGTAAATATTTCTTCTGTGAGGAAAAATTAGTAGTCACATTTTGCAAACATGTATACATGTCACACATACAGTTAGCTACTAATCCTGCCATAGTGTGACTACTAAATGGGATTGCTCACTACATGAAATTGATGGTGTGAATATTTGTTTGCTTGTTCAGAACATCCAGGAGGAATTGTGAATATGATAATAAAATACATTTTTTAGCATGATTTTATGGATTGTTTTTATCAGCTGTGCTGCTATAAATTAAAAGTAAATCTGATCAGAGCAACAGAAGAGTAGACAGTATTACAAAAATAAATTCAAATCTTTCATAAGTGAATCAGTGTTCCTTGATGAAATAGTATTATCGTTAGTTCAGTCTTAAAATTTTAAATTTTCAGTGGTGAACTTATTAGTTGAATAGATCATGAAATGCTGAAGCAATTTGAAAGAACCTGTATTCCTCTACTGAAGGGAACTTGTATTCCTATTCAAGGGAACAAAGTGGTGTATTTGGAAGGAAATACTGTAGCACGGAAAAATCAGACATCACATTTTAGTGAAACAGTAGCTGTGATCTGACTTGGTGAAGAATATTCTTTAGTGACTTGTTGACTTTGAACACATAAGGAGATTTTATAGGAATCATAATGTTTTTGAAAAATGCTTTTATGGGATGGTGTTACGATCCGAGTTATTATTTATATTTTGTTTGCGAGGAAAATTCAGCCACTACTCATAGACGACGCGTGAATTTACGAAAATAACCAGGCTTTATGATTTTAACAAGTTAAAAGGATTTATTTAGGATTTATACAATTAGTTACTTTGGAGAGAAGAGTCATGAAGAAGAGAAAAGAAGGAGAAAGTAATCAAGATGTTATCACCGTCCGCCGGCCCTGGCATCTGGCTGTAGTCGGGTGCGTAGGGTCTGTTGCTCCTGCCGCTTCTCTGTCCCGTAGCTGAAGCCGAAGTGCCGAGAGAGGGGGGGGGGGGAATAAGAGCTGCCCCTTCTCCTTTTTCTCTTGGAGTTTTATACAGCAGAAGGGGTTCTGTCTTTTCATAAATCACTGGCACACAGACTTGCTAGAAATAGCACAGATTCTGCCATCTCAAGAACTTCTCTTTTAATTATTATTATCTTTCAGTCCTTGGTACCCTGTTCAATTTATTACCTTTGTCTGGACCATGTACCAGGAGGCGACTGGATAAGCAGTCTTATCTTTAGGAGCTTGTCAAGCATGATATAAACCAGAAGCTGGTTAAGTTTGGGGAAAAAATCTGTTAATTGAGGATGTTTGGTATATCTTAAAAAGAGCAGAAAAAATACTGATTCGAGAGACATATTTTGTATTTTCAAAGTGTTTACATCATTTCACCCCGTGGCTCTTGAGTCAGTATTATTTTTTCTTTATATGTATATATATATATATGTATATCCCATTTGGTGTGGTTATCTTGTGTCATGTGGCTCTTTTTGGAATCTGTGCTTTTTAGCAGGCTGATTCCATCTCCGAGGTTTCCGTTAAGGAGCAACCGGGAATCACACCCTGCCGGACAACAGTTCTTCCCACTGCACGTCTTACCTGGCTCAAAAGCCAGTATATTTTTAACGTGTATTTGTGGGGGGTGGTTGTCTGTTGTACCACACATTTGCCACATCATATATACCTCACCATATCACTTCACCTCACAATATCACGTTACCTCACCCCGTGGGTTTTGAGGCCATGGGAGTGTGTTGCTGAGATGAATACATACATATACATACACAAAAGAAAAAAAAAATGCATTTTGTGTTGCACCAGCATTGGGAAGTTTTGCAACCAATCATGTAGACATGTCACTTACACAAAAAGCTTAATAGGTAGCAGTGAACATATATGAAAACATGCAAAGGAGCAATTCCACATGAATAAAGTATGTGCTTGTACATGGCAATTTTGTCCATTTACAATATGTATAGAATCAAAGGAGAATACTGAGTGTTACAGAGTCTTAAGAATTAAATTAAAAGAAGAAAAGAAAAAAAAAAATTGATTACATATCAAAACTTGGTAATAACAATAGCAATATTGAAAAAACTATAAGAATTATAATGACAATAATAATAGAAGAAGATACAATGGAAAAATTACTAAGACATAACATAGGTCTATTACATACACATTAAGGAAGGTAAAATGTTTTAAGCACTTTTCCTCAAGTCGGGGTCATGACCTTTGGGCACTTGGTATCAGTGTCTGAGTCAGTCTTGTCAGGAGATAAATTTTGGTGAACACGTCTCACCCGAACTGCATTCAGCCAAGAGGAACAGATGCTAATTACACATGGCAAGAAGAAAAGAATTAAGCCAAATACAATCAGTACATAAATCCAGTCTCCTATATTATTTATGAAGGAGAAGAAAGATGTCCATCTGGGATTTTCCCAGATTTGGACTGGAGTTTTTGCTATGGTAATTAATTCTTTGGCAAGGTTTTTCACCACTTTACCATTATCATCTCTTTTGAGACAGCAATTGGTGAGATTCAATTTTGCACACGCTCCACCTTCAGAAGCTAACAGATAATCCAAAGCCAGCCTATGTTGGTATACAGTGTCTTGTAACTGTGTAACTTCATCTGCTAACAAGGACAGAGCTTGGCTGGTATCATTAGCTACCAATTCTACAACGGCTTGGAGCCTAATAATTCTGTTTAGGTTATAAATTGGATCCCGTGCTCCATTAATAATTTCATAAGGATTCCATGTTGCAGGGTCATAATACTTAATTATTCTTTCAGGTGTCCATTCGGTTCCTCTCCACTTTTGTGAACCAGATTTAGCCACATCAAAATTCACGAAGGACCTCTTTGCTCTGGCCAGTTTTAGGTGCGGTGTGATTTCATTAGGCAATACTTTAAAATAAGGCCTGATTACCCCCACATAGCATGTTCCTGCCCATTTCTGCGGAAGCTTACGATAGACTTTATGTCCACAAATGAAATGGTGACCTTTGATTGCAAATAAGTTTCCTCGAAGGAAACGAGTATCATAATAGTATGTCTCATTCCGGCGAGTGGGGGGGGCTACTGCATGGAAAAGAATTGAATCAGCTCTTTTACACAGCCATACTCCCTCCTTGGTTTTACATTGGTGTCATGAATTCTGAGGTCTGTCAGAATTATCCACAGAAGACCAATATTGCTTAAAAATAGCTGGACGTCCCGAGCGGTCCTGCCAAGCCAAACCATAATACATTTGCTTAAGTCGTGGACTGTTACTTGTGCCACAAACCTCAGTCTTATGTTTAGCCAAAGGGCGTTTCGAGCAGTCTATGGTACTGCAATTTCTATCAGTACAATGCCATCCCAAAGTCAGGGTGTATTTGCATTTTGAGGAACCTAGAATTTTTCCAGTCCCTGTTTTAATATCCCGATCAGTCAGCTGTCGTCTGAGGCAAAATTCCCCCTCTGGGACGTGATGAAGGTCCCAGGCAGGTGAGTCTTTTTCCCAGACAACAGGATTCTTACTCATACGTGCTTTAGAATAGGGATGCAACATCCATTTAGGGTGGACAGGGTGTGCCATCCACGGCCATTGTGTGAATCCCTGATGTGAACCACAGACCCAACAATTTTGTAAAGCCAGGACTGTACTTATATTCTGTCCCAAATTGAGGAAAGAATTTTTATCCCAGGGTTCGTGAATCAATGTATTCCTTGGCATACCAATCAAATCAGGTTTTGCATACCCAACCAGACATGTTACAAGCAGCAGCAACTTCGGAACAACTAGAAACAAAATCATGGTCTTACACATCACTGCGTACCAGCCAAAAAGGTGGCTAATCTTCCGGCAGCACGTAGTTATTCTTCGGTACCCAGTGTCAGAGTAGCCAATTCTGAGACTGAGCCGGGGGTTTCCAGTTCCCAGAAATGCTGAAGCTGGTAAGCACGTCTTCCTTTCGCAATACACAAACCTAATCGCACAAAGGACCAAAGAGATACATTGGTTAACAGAATACAAAGTAACCATTTACTGCACACAGACTATCCAATTTGTGCTTATTTTGTGTTGTTTATCATTCATGTCTGTTGCCACCCACGTGTTTGAATTCAGAGGATTTTGCAAAATGAGCTTAATTCTACCTATGTTAGGTAAATTCACACAAACAGCTTGGCCTGGCTGCAAGGTTCCTCTGAAGTTCCTGGAAGGCTGCTTCTCAGTGTTGTTATCTTGATTAGGCGATTCGGGAAAGAATGCTGTGAGTCTGGAACAACCATTAACGCCCCATCGATTGTTTATTGTGGTAATAGCGTAATTAAGCCTCTCATCCCATCTGCTTTCCTGTGGCCTAAGGAGCTTTTTTATTAACCCATTCATGCGTTCTACAATTCCATTTGCCTGTGGGTGATATGGAATATGAAATGTCCAGTTAATATTTTCACTCTTTGCCCATTGCTGGACCAAGTGGGAAGTGAAGTGAGTCCCATTATCAGATTGTATACTGTTAGGTTTAGGCAAAATTCCAAAGACCTTTTTCAGGAAAGAAACAGTATTTTCCCCATTTGCTTTTGCATAAGCTTCGGCACAAGTTAACCCAGATATAACTTCTACCATTACAATAACATACTGTTTGTTTCCTGACTTTCGGAAGGGTCCTATATAGTCTACTTGCCAAGTAGACCATAATGTTTTACCATCTCGGAGGTGTAAGTTATCAGCTGTCAGAGGGTGTTCCCCCAACCGAATTTTACACAAATCACAAGCAGAAATAATTGTTTTACATTGCTCACGCGACACAGACCATCCACGTGATTGTGCTTCTTTATACAAATCAAAGATACCAGAATGACCCCTTTTGCAATGAAGCCATTCCAACAATTTTCCCCATTCTTGAACTTCACCTTGGTTAAGAGCATCTCTGATTTCAATTACACTAATTCTTGCCAATTCATCAACTTGGTTATTATATTTGCTTGCTTCATCTTTCAAATCGGATTGGTGAGAAGGTACCCAGCCTACATGAAAATTGGGATTTTGTTTAGCGATTTGCAGAATTTCCTTCCATTTCTCTGTATGCCATACAGGTATGCTATTAATTTCCCAGTTATTAATTTCCCAAAAAGTTACCCATTCAACACAGCCTTTAAATACAGCAAAAGAATCTGTATAGATATATACAGGTTCTGTAGTGGCTTTTTCTTTCACAAATACATTCAAAACAGCATCCAGTTCGCCTACTTGTGCACTGCCTTCATCTTGATTAATTATTTGTTCTCCCGTGGAGGGTTTAATTGCAGCAGATTTAAAAAACCATGTTTTCCCCTGTCTTCTGGAAGAAGCATCGGTGAACCAGGCATTATGCATACTGCTTTCAAATTCTGGGGCTTCCTTAATGGGGCTAAGAGTTTTCATTAGTAAATCCTTTTCATTTGTGGACTCAAGGGGTTCCTGAATTTTTAACTGCTTTTCTGGCCCTTCTACAATTTGAAACAGCTCAGCAAAATATTCAATTTGACTGTACCATTTCCTGATCGTTCCTTTCTGAGAAATCCCATCAGGGGGTGGTTGACCAGATAATACCTGGGTAAGCACTTTAAAGGGTCCTTGCAGTATAACCTTTTGTTTTTTAATTATTTTACTTATCTCCTTAAGGGCAGTACTCACTGTGAGAAGGCCTTTTTCCAAAATAGTATATCTCTTTTCTGAATCTTTTAATGACTGTGAATAAAAAGAGATGGGCCTGGTGGTTCCGGATGGACCTTTTTGCCAGAAATGATAAGATAATGCACTGTTGGAAAAACCCCATTCAATTATTATCGGATCATCAGGGTGGAGCAGTCCTAGGGTCTGAAAGGTTTGTGCCTCTAGGAGTAGAAGTTTTAAAGCTTCCTCATGGTTGTGATTCCACTCCCATAGGCGATGCTTTTTCAGCAGGTCGTATAGAGGCCTGGCAATGATTGACAAGTCTGGTATGTGCTTTCGCCAATATTGCAAAGTCCCTATAATTTCCTGCAATTCCTTTTTATTTGTGGGTGCTTTTATTTCCCCTAAGTGAGAAAGTGTATCAGTAAGAATGGTCCATGTTCCAGCTTTCCAGTTGATCCCTAGAAATTTGGTTTCCTGGGACGGAGGTTGTCTTTTTTCCTCAGGTATTTCAATTTGTAAGCTTGTTAAGTGCCCAATTATGGCATCATAAACTGTTCTCACAGCTTGCTCAGTTTTACCACCTATCAGTACATCATCAATGTATTGGTAAATCTTCACATCTGGGTTATTTTTTATTTCTGTGATATTTTCCAGCTCCTGTGCAAGAGCATGGTGAGCCAGCGTGGGAGAATGTTTATAGCCCTGAGGCAGCCTAGTGAAGGTATACTGTAAGCCATCCCAAGTAAAAGCAAAGTATTTTTGATCGTCAGGGTCAATTGGAATCTGGAAAAACATATCTTTCACATCCAGAGATGCAAGCATTGGCTGAGCTGCTTCCTGGATTTCTAGCACCAGATCTGCTATATTTGGGACAGCTGCAGTTAATTTTTCAGTATTAGCATTCAATTTTCTATAATCTACAGTCATTCTCCACTTGCCATTTGGTTTTCTTATGGGCCAAATCGGTGAATTGTAAGGTGAATGGCAAGGCACAATTATACCTCTCTGTTTCAGGTCAGAAATTACTTCTCTGATACCTTCTTTTGCTGCTAAGGGAATAGGATACTGTTTAACATTTGTAATTTTGCTTTGGGGGAGGCGAGGAGCAGTTTTTAGCAGTCTAACATTAAGTGTGGGAGTACCAAAATTCCAATAGCATCCATTTTCATCTCTCCAGGACCTGCCAATCAATACATCCATTCCTAAGAAATTGTAAGGAATGTTATCTACAATCATCTGGGTTCGAATTAATTCCTCGGCTCCAGGTAGCTTTAAGGAAACTTTAGCAGTCTTTTGTAACACAGGCTTTCCCAAAGCACCACTCACAAATATTGGTTTCAGAGAAGAATTAATGCCACATTTTTTGGCCACATCAGATTTTAGTGTGGAAATTTGAGCTCCTGTGTCAATCACAAATGTTACAGGATAACATTTTGGTCCTAGTGCACAAGTAAGTTCTAAATCACCTTTTTTATTTAAGGTTAATCTTAGCACATTTTGCCAGTCTTTTGGAGGGCTGGATTTTTTGGAATTTGATTGAGCATTATTTTCAGACCAATCATTTTGATTTGTAGGGATGGTTTCCCAAGGTTTATTTAGGGGGTCAGTAGAATTTACTGAACTGGGGTCAGGACCTGTCTCCTCTCTCTGCCGTCTTTTTGCTTTCTTTTTAGTAGCAGAGAGAGGACTTTTTAGTTTCCCGAATTTTGGGAAGTTCCAGGCCTTTCCCCCGAATTTGACCTGGTGGGCCACTCTTCTACCAAGGCTTTTAGATGGCCATAGGTAAAATTGTGACTTAAGAGTGAAGGAGGGATGCCTTTTCTCTTAGCTTCCTCTTTGAGCTTTGCAAAAGGTCCCAGTTCACCCGGTGGTGAACTATTTCTGTCTCGGGGGGGCCTATTTTGACGGGGGTTAGTATTATTGTTAGCATTGTTATTGTTATTATTGTTATTATTTCTATTGTTATTATTTCTCCGTCGGCCTCCTCTATTTACAACTGTCCATTCACCCCGTGATTCCTCCTGCTGGTAAGGGGGAGTTTGGGGGGTCCTGGCAGTGGCAGCAGCATAAGTCATTTTTTGGTTATTATTATAATTTGCAGAAGTTTGGAAAACTTTTACAGAAGTAGTGTTAGCTTCCGGAGCCATATATTTTCGTCCAAATTCTGTCAATTCTGTGAGCAGATCAGACCAGGTATAGTTTGTGCTTCGTGATGTTTCGATTCTAGTCTTAATCTGTAGGGCTTTACTCTGCAATTGTGCAGGTAAGCCTCGGATTAAGATATCCATTCTTTCAGGTTTTATTTTCAGCATAAGAGGGTCCTCTTGTTTCATCACCAAAGCATGTTCATATATCATTTGAATTATGCAGGCTTTGTGAATATTATCCCATAACTGGGAGAGGCCTCCAGGCAGCACATGGGGTTCTCCCCTGGCTATGGGGTCAGTGAAACCCACGTTATAAGCTGCTCTTTGCGTCAGGGACCAGGGGGCTCGGTTATTACCCGTAATTAACATTATTCCCGGACCCCAAATGCCGGAAGCTTCTTTTTCGGATAGCAAGATATTATCTCCACCCGAAGCTGAAACTCTCACTACATAATCTATATCAGTTTCCAAGGGCAATCTGCTAAATTGTCTTTTCAATTGGGTCAGCTCCAGAGGAGAGTATGGAAACTCTTTGTGAGTAACTTGTTCAAATTCTGTTTCCATGTCACGTGTATGTTCTACTTTTATCACAGGGCGCAGGCGTTTGTGAGTTATAGGCATGCTTTCATCTTCTGAGCTATCAGAAGAATCACGGCAAGAGGACGAAGCGGCTGAGGCACTTTCGCTCCTAATGGCGATCTGATTTACTTTCCCCTCTAATTTGTTAAATCTCTTGGTTCCAGTTTCTATAAAACTGTTGACCAAGTGGCGCAGTTGAGCTACTTCTCCCTCCGAGGAGTCAGGAGAGGTACTTCTCTGGATATTGGTAGGTTTTGGCTGGGGTTTTGTTTTTAAAATGGAGAGCCGCTTTTTCCCCCTTTTGGGTGCAAAACGCACCGCTTTTTTACGGGATCTTTCAGGAGAGACATACTCCCCATCGTCTGTTGTATATTCAGAGGTCGATGGAGCGCCATCTAGCATCGGTTTAGGGTTAGTACAGATTTCAGAATTTGATTTCCCTGGCCGCTCCTCAGATTTTACGCCACTTTCACTATTTTCTAATTTTTTGCGTAAATCTTCATTCTCCTGCCAAATTATAGTAGCCAAGGTGAGAAAGGCACGCGCATAGAAATAATCTACACCCATTTTTTTCAACTTTTTCTTAATGTCTTTCTCCAGAGCAGATTTGTTTTCCAAACTGGTTATCGTTTAAGCAATGGAAGTAAAATTTCTACTCTTATAATCTTTATAAAGAGCATCATAGAGAATTTTCTTTGGGGTATAGTTACGGGTTTTGAGGAACTCCTTGAATGGGCTAATCAAAGCGATTTCACAAATCTCATTTTCGTCAAAGGAGGTCAAACCACTAGGGCTAGCAGAACACATCATGGACTCCATTTAAATTGTTTTAAATTTTCTTAAAGGTTAGTTTTGCAATTCAGGAGTCAGTCTAGGAGCAGGCTCTGATATTTTCCTCAATTTGATCCTGTCCGTGACGCCAATTAAATGTTACGATCCGAGTTATTATTTATATTTTGTTTGCGAAGAAAATTCAGCCACTACTCATAGACGATGCGTGAATTTACGAAAATAACCAGGCTTTATGATTTTAACAAGTTAAAAGGATTTATTTAGGATTTATACAATTAGTTACTTTGGAGAGAAGAGTCATGAAGAAGAGAAAAGAAGGAGAAAGTAATCAAGATGTTATCACCGTCCGCCGGCCCTGGCGTCTGGCTGTAGTCGGGTGCGTAGGGTCTGTTGCTCCTGCCGCTTCTCTGTCCCGTAGCTGAAGCCGAAGTGCCGAGAGAGGGGGGGGGAATAAGAGCTGCCCCTTCTCCTTTTTCTCTTGGAGTTTTATACAGCAGAAGGGGTTCTGTCTTTTCATAAATCACTGGCACACAGACTTGCTAGAAATAGCACAGATTCTGCCATCTCAAGAACTTCTCTTTTAATTATTATTATCTTTCAGTCCTTGGTACCCTGTTCAATTTATTACCTTTGTCTGGACCATGTACCAGGAGGCGACTGGATAAGCAGTCTTATCTTTAGGAGCTTGTCAAGCATGATATAAACCAGAAGCTGGTTAAGTTTGGGGAAAAAATCTGTTAATTGAGGATGTTTGGTATATCTTAAAAAGAGCAGAAAAAATACTGATTCGAGAGACATATTTTGTATTTTCAAAGTGTTTACATCAGATGGGCTGTGCATACGCATGGAATTGACAAAATGAAAGTGGACAAAATGGTGTCAAAATGTTTAAATCTTCATCTGTACAAACTTCAAATAAATCTATGAATTTACATGCAACATAGTAATATTTTATAAATAAATTAAAGCATGTTTAAATATATTTATTTTAATAAATACTTATAATGCAAGAATTACTTGTAATTCATTATAAACTTATGTGCAAAATCATTTTGGCCAGAGTTACAGAGCACTGATTTTCAATGATGCCTTTAACAGTAATATAATTAGTCAAAATGAATTATTTACTACATGTATTTTCCATATAGGTGTGCACCTCACATGCTTTTGACATTACACAAGTAAACATTAATTAACTATTTGCATGCTAATATATTCACCTGATGGGTCTGAGATGTTCTTCCCTTGCATACTGAGAGCAAGGATAGGGTCTGTGCATAATGGCAGACTAATTATCTGTGAAAAACAAAGCCCTATATTTCCTCAGAGAATAACCAAGCTGTAAGCAATATTTGCTGATATTACTGAAGAAAAAAAATCTTTTTTTACAATATATTTCATAACGTAGTAGATTAAAAAAGCATTTACTCTAAATATGTTTATATTAAAATGGTGACTAATCCTATAAATAATTTAGAATTACATGCTGTTGCTTTTTATTTTAAAAGTGTCCTCTTGAAGTGGGAGGGTAGAGGTTGTTTTCCAACAATATATCTATATTACAAAATCTGACAAATATTTTCTGAATATAAAGTTTTGATGATTTGAGCATTTGGATTCTCATTTGAACATTTAGTCATAGGATTTTTGCATAATTCTATTTTCCCTGAATATTTTTTTTTAAAAGACATTTTAATTTTAAAAAAATTTTTAAAAAAGAGAGAGAAAGAAGAGATTTGATGGCTCTGATAATTTTCATTTTGTCTGTGCAGTTCAACAATCAGCAAGCTTTGGGAGGCAGAACTGGCCACATTCAAGGGTAATAATGCTAAGCTCACAGCAGTCCTGCTGGAATCCACTGCCAATGTAAAACAATGCAAGCAACAGCTTGCTGCATATCAGGAGGAAGCAGAACGCCTTCCTAAGCGGGTAAGTCGAGACAAATGGCCAGGATCCTTGATGTGGAAGAACTGGTGACTGTATTCACTCATTTTGAACTAAAATAAGCTCATTGTTAGGTTACCCTTTGAGACATAAATTAATGATGACTTTAAAGCACACAGGGTTCCTCAGCTGAGAAATTCTTTCTTTTGTAGCAGTTGCAGATTTTGTTGCAGGAAGATTTATCTAACTTCTGATACTTAGGACGTCTTCCAGCTTTCATTCTTCACTTGCTGCCAGATGCATCACATCTGTATCAGGACCTTCTCCATAGCATTACAGTTTAGTCCCTCTTACATTTATGCCCATAGAAACTTGACTGTTGTGGAATGTTAGAGAGGTTTGGAGAATGTTGGAGAATATTCCTGAATATTCTCGAAGAGATAGGGGGTGCGACCCCTTTACTATGCCCAACCCCATGTTTGGGGGGCCAATTAGATCGGCCCATACTCCGGTGCTACCTGCACCAGGGATTCGCTGTGCTACAGGTAAACACACCGGGAGTCCAATAAAAGGTTATGTTGGTCACGGAAGCACTATATAAGCGAAAGTTGCTGCGCAATAAACCAGAAGTTCGTTTATCAACCATATTGGTTGCACGCATTTTCTTTGCCGCTCCCGCACTTGACATCAGTTCTGTAAGTTAAAGGAACCCTATAATAGTTTCCACATATAAAAAAGACCAATAGCTTCCTTTCATCATTGCACCTGAAGAAAATGGAACATAAAATCAAACTCACTATATATAAGTAGAGATCTGCCTCTGCTTTCATACAGGAGGCAGGGTCCTGTTCCCTTCACTGTAAATTTTGTTTGCAGAGGTCATTTGGCAAGCCAGAAATTAGAGCATAATGAGGACAGAAATGCCAGTGTTTGAGAAAGGAATAAAGTGTATGCAAGGTTGAAGGCTGCATTATGAAAACAAGTATATAATATTTTTATTTATCTTCTTTTTTCACATGTAACTCTATCTACATTGTATAATTTATTCATCTTCATTCACACTAATTTTTCATCATGGTTAAGGACATATGTGGAGGGCTGCCTCGATAGCTTGAGAGACCTGAGAGCAAGCATAAAAGCAGGGTCCCACGATACAAAGCAAGGCCATCCAGAGATAGCAGCAAGGCAAGGCCTTCTGCCAGAAAAATAAAGCTGAGGCAGGGCTCATCGCCAGAAATGCTAGCAAGGAATTTGGAGGACACCTGCTCTGAACAAAGGAATTATGTATTCTATCAACTCTTGGCTTTTCCCAGGATGTTCTATTGTGGGAAAGTGCTGTAAGCAGCATCTGTAGCTAGCAAGACCATGGTCTTTGTTTATTATATCTTGCTTTTAAAGCAATCCACCTTATCATGATACCATGTTTCCTCTGCACTATAAAAGAGCACTGCTGATGAATAAAGTCAGACATATTTCCACCGAGTATGTCTCGCCCAGCCTCAAATTTTTTTCTCCTCTCTAATTTTTTCCTCTCTGCATTCACAAGAGACATTTTGTACAAAGTGAAGATAAGATTAGCATATGTATGGAGGGAAGATGTCTTCAATGGAGCTGTATTAGTTTTTTTAATATCAGCAAACATAGAAAAATATCAAGGAGATTAACTTAGTTAAGAAAGAAAATAAAAACAAACGAAAGCTCTATATGCTTTCAGGAATATGCTGACAGAAGGGAAAGGTCAAGTAGCAAATATGTCAATTTGTTTTTATATGCTGTACTCTCTGAAAATTAAATAAGGTATGGCAATTGCAGTTAGCCATTTCCTGCAAATTGTGAAGAGTCCTTTCAGATCTGTGCTGAATCTGTCCAACTGGAGGCTAGTAGACCCAGAAACAAAGATCATATTGATCTGAGGAGAAATTCAGCAGGCTGCATCTAGCCTGGAGGTCTGGAAGAACAGCAAGAATTCACTTGAGCTTGAGAAACATGGGGAAATGGCAGGTTGTTGGGGCTTTCCTATACCTAGACAGACTTACAGATGATCTTGAAGTCCCAGCCAAATAGTTGATAGGTAAGAATGACGATTTCCATTGGACCGTAACTGCATTTGCCATAACTGACTGGACAAAATGCATGAAATTTAATTAAACTGGTGCTTTTTGCCAAGTGTTTTCATTTGAAGACATTGGCAGTTGCTGACAAAATTGTTTTGCTTCAGAAATTTTCCAGTCAGGAACAAGTTTGTCATGTGTGTTTGTATATAAAGATTTATCTCATTTAGACTTCTCCTCTGGAAGGGTGGAAGTTCTAACCCATGCTCCAGGTTTGTGAATACATACTACTACTAATAATAATAATCGTTGATAAAATTATTTCAGGTGGATTTGATCATCAGATTCAATTTTTACAGCGAAGAACTCATTGCTAAAATATGGACATACTGAGGTAGCATTATTCATACTAAAATTTGTTAACAGCTTTTGTTGCAAAGTTGAGACAATACAGTAGATGAATTATTTGCCTGACCTGTCATGGGGAGACCAAATCAGACAAGACAGGCAAGTCACTGTGGTAGAGCATCCCTTTTTCTTGATGTTACTCTCACTCTTGGTAAAATCTAATTTAAAATCTGTTACTGGAAAATACAATTAATGAATATAGGAATTTTTAGCATGCCACTTTGCTTGTACCTGATACTACAGTTAACAGAAGTAGTAATCAAGTCTTTTTAGATACATTCATTAATAGCTGATTATTTTTTTGTAACCTTTGCCCAGAAAATTTCCTGCCATTATTTTGTATTGCTGAGGGAATGCAAAATCTTATGACACAGGATCATCTACACTATGCTCTTTAGATCACCTTTCACGTTACTTTATTAAATGTTTCTGTACTCTGCGATTTGGGGCTTGTTGATCTTGTGTAGAATATAGGAACACTCTGTGCCTATGGCTCTCTGGGCAAGCCTGTAAATTATGACAGGATAGTTCATCAAGACCACTTCCCTTTATTGGAATTGCTTTTAGAAAAATATAGACTTGGATAACTCTAGGCAAAAGTATGCAGTTTATGTAAAAAAAAAAAAAAATCTCACTGTTATTTATGCAGTGTGATACAAGAACTGTTCTAACCTGTATACTAGAGATTGATCTTTCAAATTGAAATAGTGACCTACTCAAAAAGAAACTGCAAGATAGAAAATGTGCTGTTGAAATCACTGTTGGTTATGGTATGTGTGGTAGCAAGCAGTGTTAAATCACTGCATTTTGCTATTTTTATATTAGGTTTATCTGTTAAGGCTTAGCATAACTACATAACCACAATAAATAAAAAAAAATGTTCCTCAAATTGGAACCTGTCTCACCTGAGATTATGTAGAAGTTGCATATCAAGTCTGAGAGGGTCATCTTTTTTTCTTGCAGTTCATGCAGAGACAAAAGCATGAAGAATAAGTGTCCCAGTCTAAGAAAACTGACAAAGGTGTTGAGTTGAATTTCTTCATGTAAGTGCTTATCTTTCCCCATAGCATAATCATCAAGATAGTCCTAGAAATATAGTTTTAATGAAAGGAACCCTCACAGAATCACCAAATAATTTAGCATAGAGGGGAATTTTGGAGGTTATCTGGTCCAATTCCCACTTTGAAGTTAGGGCCAACTTTGAAGTTAGATCAAACGACAAGGTTGGATCGGGTTACTCAGGGCTGTGAGTCAAGGTGTCAGGTGTCAAAAAATGGATAACCCACAGCCTCTCTGGGCAACCTGTTACAAAGTTTGACCACCCTTCTTGTCAAATTATTTTTCCTAGTATCTAATTGGAATTTGCCATGCTGCAAATCGCATATGTTGCCAGTTCATAATAATAATGGTTTCTGATCAAAAAAATCTATGTTGAGAAAACTTGAATGGAAATGATCCAAGAAAAATTTATTTCAAGGAGAAACAAAAGGTTGGAAAATAATTTGAATACTCAATTGTAATGCAATTGCTGTTTTATTTTGAAATATTGGCTGTCACAGCATATTGCTCACTGGAGAACAAGAATATGGGTAGATATTTATGTGTTGGAGGGATACAGTCACTTACAAGATCATAATCTTTTATAAAATAGACAGCTTTCAAAATGAAGAATGGTACTGAAAACACTAGCTGCTCTATATTAATTCAATATTATGTAGTTTATAAATAATGTAATTGTGGCATTCATCCCTTATGTTCTTTAGGTTTATACACAAGTTTTGGTGCCTGCAATCTACAGCAAACTCATATCCTGTGCCAAGTGTGGTGTATGTGGGGAAGTAATGCATACTGATTAGTAAACTTTATATTATTATTTCCATCTTTAGTGTCCTCTATACAGAAATACCTTTTTAATAGCCTTATATATATAGTTTCCTCTTTATATATAAAAAATATTTTTTATTGCTAATACTGCTTTATTAGTTGAATTCTTATGGTATTCTTTTTCCACAGTTTGAACTTTGTCATGCTTTATTTTAAAATATCAATATATTTTACATTATGTCTCACCCTTCTATTTTCCATTTTCTTCATAAACTGAATATTTCAGCTTCTGCAGGATTTCTTGAAAACGTTGATGTAAACACTCTGAAAATACAAAATATGTCTCTCGAATCAGTATTTTTTCTGCTCTTTTTAAGATATACCAAACACCCTCAATTAACAGATTTTTTCCCCAAACTTAATTAGCTTCTGTTTTATATCATGCTTGACAAGCTCCTAGAGATAAGACTGCTTATCCAGTCACCTCCTGGTACATGGTCCAGACAAAAGGTAATAAATTGAACAGGGTGCCAAGGACTGAAAGATAGTAATAATTAAAAGAGAAGTTCTTGAGATGACAGAATCTGTGTTATTTTTAGCAAGTCTGTGTGCCAGTGATTTTTGGAAAGACAGAACCTCTTCTGCTGTATAAAACTCCAAGAGAAAAAGGAGAAGCGCAGCTCTTCTTCCCCCCCCCTCTCTCGGCACTTCGGCTTCAGCTACGGGACAGAGAAGCGGCAGGAGCAACAGACCCTACGCACCCGACTACAGCCAGACGCCAGGGCCGGCGGACGGTGATAACATCTTGATTACTTTCTCCTTCTTTTCTCTTCTTAATGACTCTTTTCTCCAGAGTAACTAATTGTATAAATCCTAAATAAATCCTTTTACCTTGTTAAAATCATAAAGCCTGGTTATTTTCGTAAATTCACGCGTCGTCTATGAGTAGTGGCTGAATTTTCCTCGCAAACAAAATATAAATAATAACTCGGATCGTAACAAACGTATCTTTTTAAATTGTTTTAAATTATTTAAACCAAACTTTTATTTATTCTATACTTGTTTTCAAATTTGACTAAAATAGTTTTTCTGGGTATCTGTCCTGGTTTGGGCCAGGATAGAGGTGATTTTCTGTCTTGTACTTTTGCTTTTAGCTAAGTCTCTTGTAAGTAGTTGCACTTGCTGAAATTAACAGCAAGTTTCTCAGACAGTGTGTGTTTCTAGGACTGATAACACTTGATGTTTATAGTTACTGCTAGAGACTGGTATGCAGAGCCAAGGACACTGCTCAGCTCTGAGGAAAACATAAAGAGGTCCCACCTGCATCCCTCCTTTGGGGAGGAACGGACAAGATAGATGCCAGAATTGACCAAACAGAGTATTCCATCCCATATACGTCATCCTCAGTATAAATTTGAGGGATCACGAGGGCCAAGCCAGATTTCCTGCTTCCAGCTTCTGGCTGCCTGCCCTTCCTGCCTTCCCTGCTTCTTTTCCTTCACCCCGGCATCCTGGAAGGATCCCGTCCGTTTGCCTGCCTGTGCTCCTGATCCGTGCCAGCCCATATCTGTGTGTTCCTGCCTCCGGTTCCCAACTGCTGCCGACTCCAGGAGTCCAGCCTGGACTTTCCCAGGGCTGCCCTGCAGCCTCGGTGGTGACGTGAGAGCTACTGGGGGAAAGGGGGGAGGAATGTGGTATCCATTTTCTTGTATATTTGTATATATTTATTAATTTTTCCTATTTATCATTACTGTTTCATTAAAGTTGTGTAGTTTAGTTTCCAACCCATAAGTCTCTCTCCCTTATTCTCTCTCCTTTCTTTATCAGGGAGGAGAGAGAGATTAATAGAGAGCGTCTGTTACTTGGTTTAATTGCCGGGCCAGTGTTAAACCGTGACAGTATCACATTGTTTATATGTTAAAATACAGAAACAAAGATAAAATGTGTCTCTCTTTGATTTTTAATTGCATTTTTAAAAATGAATTTCATTTATTATTTGTAATTTCTGATAAATATAAGATTTCCTTATTTCTCAGTTCAGTTTTTTATATTAACCTACATTTATTTGCTTTCTTTGAGGCCTTTATTTTCCTTCTCCCATTTATTCTCAGACCATAGCTGAGTGCACAGTCAGTGTGGCTGAATGCAATTTTCTCAATAAATTAAAATTTTGTATTCTCTTCTGATACATTGTGATCATAAATCAGAAATACTGTATTTTTGTCTGACATGATACTTTTCAAAAGTTTATTAAATAAGTTTACAGATTTTACCCTTCTAAAATACAAATAGGTAATAGTAATGGGAAGATGTGATGTCCAGTCAAGAGCTTAATTTAAAAGTCTCAACCTTCTCTATTCTAATCTGCTCAGAAGCAATTTAACAAGGGTTTCCCTTAAATAGAGTTGAGGAGCACTCCAACACACCTTGCATAGCTTTTTAAAGTCTAAACAGGTTCATGAATTTAGAACAGTTCAGTAACAGAAAGAAATAACCTGAAGTGAGATACTTCATACAAATAGAATAGCACTGGTATGAACATTAATCCCAATATAATAGAAAATAAAGGATTGTATGGTGATACAAATCATAGGAATTAACCCAAATTTTGATCTTTTCATGTAAAAAACAGAAATTATACTTTTTTTTTCTTGCATGCTTACTGCTAAAGTAAATCATTCTATGACACTGGACAATAACACAGAGTAATAACACCAGTGCATAATAAAAAAGGTGAAGTCCTTGAAGGACATTGATCATCAGAAAAAGACACCTGAGATAACCTGAGATAATACCTGAGTATTCCTGAAAGAGAGGTAAACTCTTGAATTATATCTTGTTATTTCACCAAAATTCCCTAGAAAATAAGTTAAATTATCTTATGTTCCAGTTTTTTCATTCGATGAATTAAATAAGTATGAAGACATCTTATGCAGTCATCAAAAACACTTGACAGATAATGGACCCTAATTTCATTCCTGCTAAAAGAAATTTTAAAGTGTATATTTAAAACTACATGAACATACTGAACAAACAAACAAAAAAAAGGTCATTTTACTAGACTACTTCTGTGCTACTTAAAGAAAACAAAGACCTATAAAAGCAGATATTAAAGGCCACAAGAATTACAGGATGTCATATAAGCTATGTGCTCAAAATATCCTAAAAAATTCTATAGAAAATCTTTGCAAACCCCTTAGCAGTCATGCTAATGCTCCATGTTTCCATCAGATGCATTAATAACTGAATAACCAAAACTCAGTTTTGAATGTGCAGATGTGTGATAAAGTTGCTTGCAGAATAAGCCCCCGTATTGTGGGCTTACTCGATGTGAAGTCAGTGCTTATTGAAAAATTTCTTAGCACCACTGTGGGACCTCTGTGAATAACTGCTTTTATATGACCAAGGATTTTCTAATGTATTTTCTAAAGGTGGAAATATGAAACAAGGTGACAGAAAGTGTGGTAACAAGAAATTTATGAATGCAGTTTTGATCCAAAAATTTATTGGCAATGTACCTTTTTAATGGGATTGAAACTTGGCTCTCCAGAGATGAGCCTAAGGGTCGAAACCCGAAGTTAAGAGTAAAATCAGCAGCCTAGGTGAACCAATGCACACAGTATGGGAAATGAACGGGGAGATGGAAGCCATCGTGCAGCAGGAAAGCTCTGATGTAGTTGCCATCACAGAAACATGGTGAGATGACTCGCATGACTGGAGTGCTGCCATGGATAGCTACAAGCTCTTCAGAAGGGACCGACAAGGTAGGAGAGGTGGAGGGGTGGATCTATATGTTAGAGAGTCTCTTGACTCTGTAGAACTCAAGGTCAGGAACAATAAGGTTGAGTGTCGGTGGATCAAAATCAGGGGAAAGGCCAATGAGGCTGATATCCTTGTGGGAGTCTGTTACAGATGGGAGAGTGATGAATAATTCTACAAGCAGCTGGCAGATGTCTCAAAATCACCAGCCCTTGTTCTCGTGGATGACTTTAACCTGCCGGATGTCTGCTGGGAACTCCACACAGCAGAGAAGAGGCAGTCTAGGAGATTCCTAGAGTATATAGAGGATAATTTCCTGCTCCAGCTGGTAAACAAGCCCACCAGGGATGGGGCCCAGCTAGACCTTCTGTTGAAAGACAGAGAAGGGCTGGCAGGAGATGTACTGGTTGGAGGCCTTCTGGGGCACAATGACCATGAAATAATAGAGTTTTCAATACTCAGGGATGCAAGGAGGGCCATCAATAAAACCTCTACGCTGGACTTCCAGAGGGCAGATTTTGCCCTTTTCAGAAGGCTGATTCAGAGTGTACCCTGGGAAACAGCCCTTGAAATCAAAGGGGTCCAGGAGGGATAGGCATACTTGAAGAAGCAAGTCTTGGATGCACAGTAGTAGGCTGTCCCAAGTATGCGGAAAGGCAAGCGGGTACGGTTGACCAGGGATGGCTGAACAGGGAGATTTTGGAGGAAATTCGGGTAAAAAAGAGAGCTTACAAGCTATGTAAAAAAGTGCTCGCTACTCCAGAAGAGTTTAGGAATATAGTCAGGTCATGTAGAAAGAAAATTAGAGATGAAGGCACAATTTGAACTTAGTCTTGCCACTTCTGTTAAGGATAACAAAAAGTTGTTCTACAGATACATCAAAAGCAAAAGGAAGGGCAAGGGAAACCTCCATTCTTTTTTGGACATGGGGGGAAACATAGTTACCAAAGATGAGGAAAAGGCTGAGGTATTTAACACCTTCTTTACCTCAGTTTTCAACAGTAAGACAGGTCCTGAGCTTGCATGGGAACTTGTAGACAGAAATAAGCAGCTGAATAGTGCCCCTGTAATCCAGGAGGGCACAGTTAGCAACCTGCTGAGCCACTTGGATCCTCACAAGTCTATGGGACCAGATGGAATCCACCCCATGGTGATAAGGGAGCTGGTGGAAGAGCTCGCCAAGCTTCTTTCCATCATCTACCAACAGTCCTGGCTCACTGGGGAGGTCCCGGATGATTGGAAGTTGGAGAATGTCACACCAATCCACAGAAAGGGACGAAAGGAGGACCCAGGAAACTACAGGCCTGTCAGCCTGACCTCAGTGCCTGGCAGGGTTATGGAGCAGATCATCCTGGGGGCAATCACACAGCACCTACAGGATGGACAGGGGATCAGAGCCAGCCAGCATGGGTTTAGGAAGGGCATTTCCTGTCTGACCAACCTGATCTCCTTTTATCATCATGTGACCCACCTGGTGGATGAGGGGAAGGCTGTAGATGTAGTCTACCTGGACTTCAGCAAAGCCTTTGACACCATCTCCCATGGCATTTTCCTGAAAAAGATGGCAGCACATGGCTTAAACAGGGGCACTCTGTGCTGCATTAGGAACTGGCTGGAGGGCTGGGCCCAGAGAGTGGTGGTGAACGGTGCTGCATCCAATTGGCAGCCAGTCACTAGTGGTGTCCCCCAGGGATTAGTTCTGGGCCCAGTTCTGTTTCATATCTTCATTGATGATTTTGATCAGGGGAGTGAGTCCACCATTAGTAAAATTGCAGATGACACTAAGTTGGGGGGGAGTGTCAATCAGCTGGAAGGCAGAGGGGCTCTGCAGAGGGACCTAGACAGACTGGAAAGTTGGGCCGATTCCAATGGGATGAGGTTCAACAAGTCCAAGTGATGGGTCCTGCACTTTGGCCACAACAACCCCATGGGAGCTCCAGGCTGGGCACAGAGTGGCTGGAAAGCACCCAGGCAGAAAAGGACCTGGGAGTCTGGATTGACAGGAAGCTGAACATGAGCCAGCAGTGTGCTCAGGTGGCCAAGAAGGCCGATGGCATCCTGGCCTGTATCAGGAACAGTGTGGTCAACAGGTCTTGAGCACGAGTACTATGAGGGACAGCTGAGGGAGCTGGGGTTGTTTAGTCTGGAGAAGAGGAGGCTCAAGGGAGACCTCATCACTCTCTACAACTACCTGAAAGGAGGTTGTAGCCAGGGGAGGGTTAGTTTCTTATCCCAGGCAGCTATCAGTAGGACAAGAGGGCATGGACTTAAGCTCTGTCAGGGGAGGTTTGCATTAGATATTAGGAAGAAATTCTTTACAAAGAGGGTAATCAGGCATTGGAATGGGCTGCCCAGGGAGGTGGTGGATTCTCCATCCCTGGAGATTTTTAAGAAGAGACTGGATGTGGCACTCAGTGCCATGGTCTAGTAACCATGGCAGTAGTGGCTCAACTGTAGGACTTGATGATCTCAGAGGTCCTTTCCGAACCGGATGATTCTATGATTCTATGAATGTGATGCCTCTCTCTTGTCATCCGTCCTTTAAGATGGAGTTCCTCTTACCCCCATTGAACAATTCAAGATTATATTAATATTTTATTTGACTGATTAAAGAAAAAAAGATATTCAAGTTTAACTTTCTTCTTAAGATACTGTAATCAGCATGTTATTAGACAGTAGCTTGGTATCATTTGTTTAATAAAGAAAATAGATGAGCATTTTGCAGGGTAAAATATGGTTAGTTTGGCAATTTAATAAAAACAGTATAATTACCAGTTTGCTTGATTTTTCTATGCATATAATTGAAACACGTGTGTGCAGATGGACCAATACTGAGTGCACAAAAAATGGACAGCTAAATCCATATTTTTACACATGCAGTCTTTCCTCTCTAATTGCAACCAAATTCTTGTTGCACTAGAAACTCCTAAAAAGGAAAAAAAAAAAAAGGGGGACAGTTCTTGCCCTAGTGATGTCATAATGTTAAATATTGACCAAATGTTCACAAGAGATTTTCTGAGAAGTATTAGGGTTTTCTACAACACAGTAAGATATAGAAAGGCTAATTGTTTTAACTCTGATAGTCAAGGTTTTAGAAGACATGGAAATATACTGACTTTGATTTTTATTTTTTAAATTATAGTCTTGCTTTAAAGAAGAGTGTATGTTTTGGAGTACGCTGTAATTTGTATGTATGAGGTCTGTTATCCTTCTTACAGTAGAACTAGTTTCTAATAAAAAGAAATCCAAAGTAATATTTTAAAAATCCTTGACAAGATAAAGCAATGTGGTCTCGGACCATCTTCTTTTCATGGAATTAAGGGATACCAATGACAAAATATGAGATTTATTTCAGGGGATCTGTATTTTTCTCTCAGATGTACATTTTTGCTCCCCCAATATCCTATCAGAAGTTCCGTATTCATTTTGAAACTGCACAATTTATCAGTTTTGATATTACAGCATCAGAGCACTTCCAACAACAGGATTTCCGTGATCAAGCACATCCTCTCAGCTCCCTTTTTATGTGTGATTCCTAATATAAATAAACCACATCTAGCCTTTACCAAGCTTCAACCTATAAAAAAACCTACAGTTTACTAAAAAGACAGCCCCTTTTCAGACAGAGCTGGTGAAACCGGGTATGATAGCTTTGTTTTCAGAATCAAAATGTGATTTTTGCTTTTTTTAATGTTTGGTGAACTGCAGGCAAGTCATAGAATCATAGGACCATAGAATGGTTAGGCTTAGGAAGGGCCTTAAAGATGGGCAGGGACACATTCCATTAGACCAGGTTTCTCAGTGCCCCATTCAGCTTGGCCTTGCATCCACAAACTCCCATGGCAACCTCTTCCAGTGTCTCAGTACCCTCACACTAAAGAGTTTCTTCCTAATGTCTAACCTAAATCTACCTTCTCCCAGCTTGAAACCATCCCCCCCTCATCCTATCACTATATGACCTTGTAAAATGTCCCTCTCTAGCTTTCCTGTAGGCCCCCTTCGGATACTGGAAGACTACTATATCATCTCCTCAGACCCTTATCTTCTCCAGACTGAATAACTCCAACTATCACAGCTTGTATTTGTAGGGGAGGTGCTCTAGACTTCTGATCATCTTCATGGCCCTCCTTTGGGCTCATTTGAAGAGCTCTACATCCTGTGTTGGGGGCTCCAGAACTGGACACAATACTCCAAGTGGGGTCTCACCAGAGCAGAGTAGGGGGAGAATCACCTCCTCTTCTTTTGATGTAGCCCAAAATACAGTTGGCTTTCTGGGCTTCAAGTGTACATTGCCAGCTCATGTTGAGCTTCTCATCAACCAACAGTCCCAAGTCCTTCTCAAGGCTGTTCTCAATCCATTCTCCACCTTACCTGCATTTGTGCTTGGGACTGCCCTGACCCATATGCAGGACCTTGCACTTGGTCTTGTTGAACATCATGAGGTTAGCATGGGCCCACCCCTCAATCCTGTCAAGTTATCTCTGGATGGTGTCCCTTCCCTCCAGCATGTCAACCACACCACACAGCTTGGTGTCGTATGCAAACTTGCTGAGGGTGCAGTCAATCCCACTGTCCATATCACTGACAAAGATGTTAAACAGCACCAGTCACAATGTCAACCCCTGAGGAATGCTATTCATCACTGATCTCCATTTGGACATCAAGCTGTTGACTGCAACTCTTTGAGTGAGACTATCCAGCGAATTCAGCATAGAGAAAAGGAGACTCTGAGGTGACCTTATAGCAACCTTCCAATATCTGAAGGGGGCCTACAGGAAAGCTGGGGTAGGGCTTTTTAAATGGGTGTGTAGTGAGAGGACAAGGGGAAATGGTTTCAAACTTGAAGAGAGGAGATTTAGGTTAGACATTAGGAAGAAATTATTTAATTTGAGGATGGTGAGACACTGGAACAGGTTGCCTAAGGAAGTTGTGGCTGCTCCCTCCCTGGAAGTGTTCAAGGCCAGGTTGGATGGGACCTTGAGCAACCTTGTCTAGTGGAAGGTGTCCCTGCCCATGCAGGGGGGTTGGAACTAGATGATCTTTAAGGTTCCTTCCAACCCTAACTATTCATGATTCCATGATTCTAATTCCTTATCCACCAAGTGGTCCATCTATCGAATCCATATCTTTCCAGTTTAGGGACCAAGACATGATGTGAGACAGGGTCAAATGTTTTGCACAAGTCCAGATAGATGACGGCAATTTCTTTTCCCTTACTCACCAACTCTGTAAACCTATCATAGAAGGCCACTGAATTTGTCAGGCACAATTTGCCCATAGTGAAGCCATGTTGACTGTCACCAATCACCTCCTTATTTTCCATGTGCCTTAGCATAGTTTCCAGGAGGATCTACTCCATGATCTTGTTGGGCACAGAGGTAAGACTGATGTGCCTGTAGTTCACCAGGTCGTCTTTTTTTTCTCTTTTTAAAAATGAAGGCTAAGTTTTCCATTTTCCAGTCAGTGAGAACTTCACGAGAATGCCACAACTTTTCAAATATAATGGATAGTGTTTAGCAACTTCATCCGCCGGTTCCCTCGTGACTTGAAGATGGATCTCATCAGATCCCATGAACCTGTGTACTTTCAGGTTCATCAGATGTTCTCAAACCTGATCTACCCCTACCATAGGTGGTTCTTCATGCTCCCAGTCCCTGCCTTTGCCTTCTGTCACTTGGGCAGTGTGGCTTGAGCTCTTTCCAGTGAATACTGAGGCAAAAAAGATGTCACCAACACATATGTTAAACAGCTCTGGTCCCATTACTGACCCCTGTGGAACACCACTCATCACTGAAGTTCTTTCTTTTTCTTTTTGCCTTGATTTGTTTTTAGAGCAGATTTGCATTTAGCAACCTATGACTATTCCATTGGGGTTTTTTTAGAAATTAACTTTCACTGTGGGGTGATACAAAAGTGTCATATGCAAGATTATAATTTGGAAAATAAATAAAAACAACCAAACAAACTTCTGTCACAATGGGAAAGGAAAAAAAAATTAATTTTCATTGAAGGGTCCCTCATCCCCATCTTCAGCATCTAATTGCATTAAAAAACTAAGAAATGCTTTAAGATCCTTTTATCTGCAAGTTATGAAAAACACAGAAATTTGCCACAATATTTTTATGTAGCCAAAGTTATGTGGAATAAAATAGATCCTGTAAATCCAAAACTCTATTGGAGAATGGGGAAATCCTTGGTGTTAAAGGATGATATATCTATACTGTGTTTGCTGTTGCATGTATTTCATGAGTTGGCAAGATATCTGGAAATAATATTTGCTAATTAGATTGCAAGGAAAGGGATGTCACCTAAAGTTAGTATTAGCATTATCAATTGCAAATAATAATGCATGGCTGAAGCTTAAAGCATCAATTTTGATATAGTTATTGTATTTTCAAATATTCCTACTGCATCTTCATTACTTTCTTCACAAAAGTCAATCAGATGATGGATTATTTCTCTTTCATCTCTGTAGGAATGAATAACTGTAAAAAACATTTTGATATTTCCATGACTTGAGGCATCACTCCTGACAGAAAAATGTGTCCTTTTCAGCAAAATCTTTAATTGTTTTCTCAGTTGAAAAAAAGTACTATATTGTTGGTAATGCACAAAACTCCCCCTGCTCCCAGGTTATAATTTTATCTATGGGTAAATCTTGGAAAACAAGAATAATTAATTTACTGCTTGGCATCCTCCTCTATTTATAGGCTGTTGACCCTATATCAAAATGTTCAGACAACTCTTGAATGGCTTCTGCTGTAAAAGTCCTAAGAACTGCCAGAACAAGTTTCCTTGTTGTCTTACTTCATCTGACCTATTTTGCGCTGAAGTATGCAGTTAAGTATAATGATAACTGTATACTAGAATAGTTAGCTCATAAAACAGTCACTAAAAAGCCCTTTCAGCTTTTTTTTTTCCCTAGGTACAATCTGGATGATAAAGTCAAAATAAAGCAGCAGAGGCTAAGAACGATTTTTTTTTACTTTTTAGTAAATATAAAGGCACTTTTCCCAGATATGCAAATCAGTGAAGTCATACGGTAGCATGATAGAAAAAAATTCTTTAATCAGTTATTTTTCAAAGACTGTTTTGTTTTTTCAGTCAGAATTATGTACTGGGAAAAAGCTTTAATAATAAGTATATTGCCTAGTGTTGCTGTGCAAAGACTTGAATGAAACATTGAATGAGATGTCTCTGAAAAGACCATGTGGGAGGATCAGACTAAAACATTTTAGCTTCCTTTTATGCCCCTTTATGTGTATAATGCATTGTCACGGTTTAACACTGGCCCAGCAATTAAACCGGGTAACAGACACTCTTTATTTATCTCTCTCTCCTCTCTGATAAGAAAGGAGAGAGAATAAGGGAGAGAGACTTATGGGTTGGAAACTAAACTACACAACTTTAATGAAACAGTAATGATAAATAGGAAAAATTAATAAATATATACAAATATACAAGAAAATGAATACCACATTCCTCCCCCCTTTCCCCCAATAGCTCTCACGTCACCACCGAGGCTGCAGGGCAGCCTTGGGAAAGTCCAGGCTGGACTCCTGGAGTCGGCAGCAGTTGGGAACTGGAGGCAGGAGCACACGGATAAGGGCTGGCACAGATCAGGAGCACAGGCAGATGAACAGAGGGGATCCTTCCAGGATGCCGGGGTGATGAAAGGGAAGCAGGAAAAAGCAGGAAGGGCAGGCAGCTGGAAGCTGGAAATCTATGGCTTGGCCCTTGTGATCCCTCAAATTTATACCGAGGATGACGTATATGGGATGGAATACTCTGTTTGGTCAGTTCTGGCATCTATCTTGTCTGTTCCTCCCCAAAGGAGGGAAGCAGGTGGGACCTCTTTATGTTTTCCTCAGAGCTGAGCAGTGTCCTTGGCTCTGCATACCAGTCTCTAGCAGTAACTATAAACATGGAGTGTTATCAGTCCTAGAAACACACACTGTCTGAGAAACTTGCTGTTAATTTCAGCAAGTGCAACTACTTACAAGAGACTTAGCTAAAAGCAAAAGTACAAGACAGAAAATCACCTCTATCCTGGCCCAAACCAGGACATGCATAACCAGTTATTTTTAATGACTTTTGGACCAATGGTCATGAGAAAAAGAAATTCATTTTGAAAGAAGGAAATAGAGCAACTAAATTAAATCCATATTTTTCCCTAGAGCTTTATCTTTTGTTGCTTCTGTTTTCCATTGCCTATAATTTATATTGCATAATTTTCCAGCTCATCTTACTATACAGATTTTTGAAAGGGTCACATGAATACGATTTTCTTTTTTATAGGTCTATTCAAGAAAAGAACATCATGAAAATATTTGACACGTTTTTTATCTCTGTAGGAATGGCCATTTAAATATGTGTGATTAAAGTAAACCTGTTTTGGTTTTTTTAATTGAATTTGTTTATTTTTTCAAAGTTACTGATTTTTCAACACTGAACAAAATAATTGAGCAATGCGTTATTTTCTTGCATAAGCAGTAAGAGATGGACATTCTCCCTGAGAAAAGCTGGACCATAGTAAGGCATCTCAGCCCCTTTAGTGTGGGTAATTGCCCTTCTGACAGTGGTTGCCTCTGTTGGTAAGAAGGTTTGTGAGAGCACTCCCTACTAAAGCAAAATTAGCTGTGTTTGCTTAAGCCATTTCAGTAGATGTCTTGAGTTAGTATGGATCAGTGTGCACTGGGGTGTGCTCACATGAGCCACACAACTGGCAGTGCTGTAGTGGGAGATGTTTTCAGTGAGTGACAATACATGCAGCCAAGAGCCATAATATTTAATTCGCTCCAGTTCAATCCACCAGCCTCCTTGGACTCCAGGCTCACACCAACATGTGCATCCTCACCATGTGTACCAGCCCAGGGGAATCCATGTGGAGAGCAGTGGGGTCCAAGCCCTTCGTTAGTCACAGGATGCTTCTAGATGTCTCTTCACCTACTTCTAAGGCACTAGGTGCTAGAACAGAGGTGGTTCAAGGACTGGCTTTTCTTCTGTCTCTCCTGTTGAGGCTTTTTCACTTTGAATAAATGATTATTAACTGTGCCTTCTTGGAGGTTACCATGTAAACATCCCAGTCTTTACCAACAGATAGGAGAGGGTCTGACCCTGGGTTCCCATAACAACCCTAGCCCTGTGTTCACAGATGCTTCCACCTCCAATTCAAGACTCAGTTCAGCAGAAAAGCATGGAAATGTTTAAGAAGTTTGAACTTCAGAAGGGGCAAAGGTGGGCAAGGTGGGTGAACTGAACAGTTCCAGAAAAACTTAGGAAACTAATATGGCTCTAATAAAGCCACAGTGGTAGAAATACAGGATCCTATGTACAACTGCGGCAGATCTGGTGAAGGGTTCTTGACTGCAGAAAGCCCTGAGCAATCAAATGTGACTGCAAAATTGGCCCTGTTTTGAGCAGGGGACCTCAATCAGATGTCGACCAGGGTCCGCTTCCACTCTAAGTTATTCTGTGCCTCTGTGATTCTAACTGTATTTAGACATTAGTTAAGATGCTGTTTAGATCATAGAATCATAGAATCATAGAATTGGATGGGTTGGAAGGGACCTCAGAGATCATCAAGTCCAACCCTTGATCCACTACCGCTACAGTTACTAGACCATGGCACCGAGTGCCACATCCAGTCTCTTTTTAAATATCTCCAGGGACGGAGAATCCACCACTTCCCGGGGCAGCCCATTCCAATGTCTGATCACCCTCTCAGTAAAGAAATTCTTTCTAATGTCCAACCTAAACCTCCCTTGGCACAACTTGAGACTGTGCCCTCTTGTCTTGCTGAGGGTTGCCTGGGAAAAGAGATCAATCCCCACCTGGCTACAACCTCCTTTCAGGTAGTTGTAGAGAGTGATGAGGCCTCCTCTGAGCCTCCTCTTCTCCAGGCTGAACAGCCCCAGCTCCCTCAGCCTCTCCTCATAGGTTCTGTGCTCGAGTCCCTTCACCGGCCTAGTTGCCCTCCTTTGGACCTGCTCCAGGACCTCGATATCCTTCCTAAACTGAGGGGCCTAGAACTGGACACAGTACTCGAGGTGTGGCCTCACCAGTGCTGAGTACAGGGGCAGAATCACTTCCTTGGACCTGCTGGCCACGCTGTTCCTGATACAGACCAGGATGCCATTGGCCTTCTTGGCCACCTGGGCACACTGTTGGCTCATGTTCAGCTTCCTGTCAATCCAGACTCCCAAGTCCCTCTCTATCCCCCTGGACAGAACTCAGTACATTCATAGAATCATAGAATCATAGAATAGGCTGGGTTGGAAGGGACCTCAGAGATCATCGGGTCCAACCCTTGAACAACTACCGCCACAGTCACTAGACTATGGCACTGAGTGCCATATCGAGTCGCTTTTTAAATGTCTCCAGGGACGAAGAGTCCACCACCTCCCCAGGCAGCCCGTTCCAATGTCTGATCACCCTTTCCATGAAAAAATTCTTTCTAATATCCAATCTGAACTTCCCCCGGCACAATTTAAGACCATGCCCTCTTGTCTTACTGAGAGTTGCCTGGGAAAAGAGACCAACCCCCACCTGGCTCCATCCTCCTTTCAGGTAGTTGTAGAGAGCAATGAGGTCTCCCCTGAGCCTCCTCTTCTTCAGGCTGAACAGCCCCAGCTCCCTCAGCCTCTCCTCATAGGATCTGTGTTCGAGTCCCTTCACCAGCTTGGTTGCCCTCCTTTGGACCTGTTCGAGGACCTCAATATCCTTCTTGAACTGAGGGGCCCAGAACTGAACACAGTACTCAAGGTGTGGCCTTACCAGGGCTGAGTACAGGGGCAGAATCACCTCCTTGGACCTGCTGGTGACACTGTTTCTGATACATGCCAGGATGCCATTGGCCTTCTTGGCCACCTGGGCACACTGCTGGCTCATGTTCATCTTCCTGTCAATCCAGACTCCCAGGTCCCTTTCTGCCTGGCTGCTCTCCAACCACTCTGTCCCCAGTCTGTAGCGCTGCATGGGGTTGTTGTGGCCAAAGTGCAGGACCCGGCACTTGGCCTTGTTGAAGCTCATCCCATTGGAGTCAGCCCATCTCTCCAGTCTGTCCAGGTCCCTCTGCAGAATCCTCCTGCCTTCCAGCTGATCAACACTTCTCCCCAGCTTGGTGTCATCAGCAAACTTGCTGATGATGGACTCAATTCCCTCATCCAAGTCATCAATGAAGATATTGAACAGGACTGGGCCCAGTACTGATCCCTGGGGGACACCGCTGGTGACCGGCCGCCAACTGGAAGCAGCCCCATTCAGCACCACTCTCTGGGCCCGGCCCTCGAGCCAATTCTTAACCCAGTGCAGAGTACGCTTGTCCAAGTTGTGGGCAGCCAGCTTTCTCAGGAGGATGCTGTGGGAGACGGTGTCAAAGGCCTTGCTGAAGTCCAGATAGACCACATCCACAGCCTTCCCCTCATCCACCAGGTGGGTCACCTGATCATAAAAGGAGATCAGGTTGGTCAGACAGGACCTGCCCTTCCTAAACCCGTGCTGGCTGGGTCTGATCCCCTGTCCATTTCAGTTGCTCTCCCACATAAAGAGCAACACCAGCACCTCGCCTTGTTAGTCTTTCTTTCCTAACTAGTGCATAGCCATCCATGACAACATTCCAGTCATGGGGGCTGTCCCACCTCATTTCAGTGACTGCAACTAAATCATAGCCATGCAACTTAATGCAGATATCCAACTCCTCCTGCTTATTCACCATATATCACCATTTCTCACCTTGAGTGGGATGGCAGACTGAAGGCCATACTTAGACTCATCTCTAGTAAGCCTGGTTTTATCCCCTTCCCCCTTTGAACCTAGTTTAAAGCCCTCTCAATGAGGGCTTGTTATGGTCTGTACCTATGATTTTATATTTTGTTGCGAGGATATATTAGCCTCTGCTCATATATGTGTCACACAAATTTGCAAAAATAACAGGTTTTATAGTTTAAGCAACTTACAAAGATTTATTTCAGGGAAAGGAAAAAAAAAATGATGCCACCTTTAAAAGAGAGGTTTGTACTAGGAAAGGTTTTACATAAATCAGTCACTCTGGGGAAAGAGTCTGTCCTAGAGGCTGTTTGGTCACAGGCGAGGCCCTGGCCAGGTCTGCTGTGCATTGCTCCTAGGCTCTTGATGTGATGCTGATCTGGTGCTATAGATGCATTTGTAGTCGTAGCTGAAGTTGAAGAAGTAGTTTCTCCTTTTCCCTCTGAGGTCTTACACCGGAAAAAAGGGTTCTGTCTGTTTTCATTAATTATTGTCAGATGCTTGTGATTTTGGGGATTGCCTTGATATTCTGGAATTCTTCAGTTTTTGTTATCTGATACTAATTTGCATTACCTGTCTGACAGCTTATCTGACAGACAGTCTCATTAGCATTTTATCTAGTTCTGTCAGAGGAAAGGGTCTGCTGGCTGATACATTTCAAACAGAATCTGGCAGATCAGGCTTTTGTTTACTGATACATTTTAAATAATGTAAATTAAGATGAGCCAGAAAAAAAAAAAAAAAAGTTTTGCTATAGTTTGGTTTTTTTTTTTAAAGAGTAGAGAAATGCTGGACCAAGAGACAATTCATCATTTCCATGTGTCCACATCAGGGCTGCTAACTCCTGTGAGAAAATCCTTTTCCTACGCTGAGATAGGTGTACCCTATCTCTTGCCAGCAGACTCAATGATGCATATACTGCTCTATGGTCAAAGAACCAAAAGCCCTGCAGATGACACCAGTCCCTGAGCCATGAATTAACCTGCTGACTCTTCCTGTTAGTTCCCTCATCCATTGCTGTCATTAGAGGGATGGAGGAGAACACAACTTGCACACTGGATCCCTTAACTAGTTGCCCCAGAGCCCTAAAATCTCTCTTGATACCTTTTGTTGATCTTGATACCACATCATTGCTATGCACCTGGAAGACCAAAAGTGGGTAGTACTCTGAAGGCCTCATCAGGGTGGGAAGTTTACTTGTGACATCCTTTACCCTGGCCCCCAGGAGGCAGTAGACTTCCCTATGCAGTGAGTCTGGTCTGCATATTGGGACCTCTGCACCCCTCAGGAGGGAATCACCTACTACAATGATCCGTTGATTTTTCTTATCAGGGTCAGTTTTGAAGGCTGGCTTGAGGCAAGTCAGCCTTTGTGAGCCCTCGACCTTGCTCACAACTAGATCCTCCTGCAGAGCCCCATACCTGTTCTGCAAGGGCAGTGCAGGTGGTACACTTCTTAAAGGAACACACTTGATCTGATTTGTTTTTTTTTGTCAGGTAGTGACCTGTTCCCATTGACCCTCCTCCTGTGGGTTACTACAGGAAGGCTGAGGGGTTTGCTGATGAGAGGATACGGGATCCTCTGCTTCACTGAGAGTTACCTCCTGTTCTGGTTTTGGAGAGATCATTTGGTGAAAGTGGTCAATTTCCCTCTCACTCTCCCAGATGTTTCTCAACTTATTCACCTCTTCCCTGAGCTACATCACTTCATCTTGGAGCTGTGCCACCTGGCTGACCAGGTCATCAACCTGCTCACATTACACACAGCCATAGTCAGAAATGCCCCCTGTTGCCAATGAAAGGCTGTGGCACTCCTCACAGCCTGTGACCTGGATATCAATATCCATTTTGGTGGGTGCTGAGAGCACAGTCTTCTTCCTCCAAGTAGCCACCATCACTCTTTGAGTAAATTGCAGCTCATTGCCCTGCCACTCCAACTGCCCCATGCAAACTGTTATGCTACATGCCACACCCCTACCTTTTCCCCTCTCTTGTTCCTTGCACTTCTCAGGGGCTTTTAAATCTCCTTTGTGGCTCTTGGCCACACCTCTTCTGCACCTGATTGGCTGCCACCAACTTCGTGGTCCCACTGCGGCCTGGGCTGTGAGTGTGTGGGGGGTATCCCTGAACTTAGAAACCCTTCAGCGCAATGCGATCGAACTCTCTCCTCAGGATCACCCTAGTCACTGTCACCGCTGCTGCCACCTTGCTGACTGCAAGAATAAAATACTTTGGGCTGAGAAAGAAGGGAGGGGTGGGGAAAAGGTTTGTGTGTTCTCTTTGACCTGTTTTGATTTAATTAATGATAAATTAAATTGATTTTGTTTCCCCAAGTTGAGTTTGGTTTGCCCATGACTGTAATTGGTGAGTGAAAACCTCACAGCCCTTGTCTTGACTCACAAGGTTCTAGGTGGATTTTCTCTTCACTATCCCAAAATGGGAAAGGGGGAGTGAGCAGCCGCGTGGTCCTTTGTTATTGGCCAGGCTCAAACCATGACATAATTCCATCCAATAAGATAGTTCTTGGGGTTAAGGGGTGGGGTTCTGTGTTACCAAGCTATCTCCTCATCCCTCATTCCCCTTACCTTTTCCAAGAATTTGCTGTAATCCCAGTTTATCTCAATTTATGTCTGATGTGCAAAAGTGTCTAATCATAGTTTTCCAGTAGAAGAAACTAGACTTGTCATAGCTATTACAGAGGGTAAGTTCATGCTCTGTGACTCAGAAAGGAAAAGCTGTTAGGGATTTGTTGCGAGAGACGAATCTCGCCGTGGGCGCGAGCTCGGTTCGCGAACAGAGTCAATCGAGCTAGTGTTGGTGTGGATTAGTATCAGGGAGCTAACTTCGATCCGCCAGGCTCTGGAACCTGCACCGGAACCTGCACCGGAACCACACCCTGCCGATTCCGGGCATGCGCACCTGGGCCAGCCCCAACTGGGCCCAGGTCCGGCAAGTCCTGGCACCTGCTGCCTACAGGGATTTTGTTTTAATTTTCTTGTATTTCATCTTGGCTTTTCTTCAACTTCTCCCTGCACTTAGTAATCTACTTTTTGAGCCTATAAACAGTTCAGAGTCTGAAATTACTGGCATCACAGTGGTTTCACTAGCTAGACTATACTGGTGCTGGAGGGCACTAACCTTGATTGCTCAAGATTTTCTTTTATCTAAGAAATAAAATTGTCTTGGAGAATACATGTCCTCTGTCTATGGACTACTTCTCTGAGAAATGTAAATGAGGACCTTAACATTTTTATTGGGTAGCATGGAAATATACTTTGTTCAAAGGAATTTTGGGGCCAGATTTTTTACTTACTTTAGATATATGATGCAGCTTTGTTGAAGACTATATACTAAGATTGACAGACACATATCTTCTGGGAAAAAATGAGTTATTGTACTTTTAATATTTAAACAGGTTTTTTTGCAGGAGATTAGTGGACAACACACAGATTAATGTAATCAAAGTGTTGCCGTTTATTGAGAGTAGTGGTAGCCCTTGTATACACAGTCAGGCTGATAACATAAGCATATTGCTGATTGGTACAACAAATTTTTCATATGCCACAGGGCACTATCTAACTGGTTAAATACAACTGTTTATGCACTGTCTATGCGATGCTTTCCCATCCTGTTATTCTTCTTTTCTGATGCCAACCTCCTTATCTTTTGCACGTAGCTGACATCCACACATGCATGTATTTGCTGTGACTAATAAAGACGAACTGCACAAATCCAAGTTGTGCTGGTAGCTGTTGGCTTTGTGACTGAGAGATGAGATCCAAAAGTAGAGGAAGTAAGAAGATGGCAGCTGTACATTGGTAGCAAAGTGTCTGCTATTACATTGTTGATGCTGAGTCAGAAATTAAAGCTATGAAATGTTAATTGGCTTCTTAGGAAGTAGGTGAGCATTGTGGCTTAGTTGATTGAAACATTAAAAATGTCAAATGGAGAGATTAGTTAGATCTTTGTTTAATCATGTAGAAATTACCATTTCTGAAATTGTAATTTATCTTCTTTCATAAAATTTACAATAATTAGTAAGTATAACTTTGAATTAAATATTTTTTTCAGCCTGCAACATACTAAATTTATTGTTTCCAAGACATAGCAAGCATTTAATGCAAAATAAATTTTTAATGAAATTTATGCTAACTTCATAATAGCATCATCACTATTTTCAACATAAGTCACTCAGAACTAAGGGTATATTTGAAATGCAGCCATTTATGCAAAGCAGTAATAGTATCTTGAATTTGTTGCATTTTTTTTCTGTATGTGTTGCTTCTATTTCAACAGGTGACTGAGCTTGAGTGTGTTACCAGTCAAACTAATGCAGTCCACACACATAAAACAGAACTAAACCAGACAATAGAGGAGTTAGAGTCTACGCTGAAGAAAAAAGAGGTATTTGCTAACATTTATTCTTGGCTTTTCAATTATGAAATTTCTAAAGGCTGTCAATATTAAACGTGTGATTAATGAGTGGTAAATACAGTATTATTTTTTATAGATATTACACAGTAAAATCAATTTTTTAACTTATTTGAAATTATTCATATTTTTCCATGTATATAATTACATCAGTCCAATATAGAGCTGGGTACCTGAACAACAACAAAATGTATCATATTTTTCATATTTGCTTTTACCAAGCATCTCTCTTTGCAAAAGTAAGTCTGCATTGAGGCAAATTTAGTTCCTACAGAGCAGTCATCACACTGATGCAGTCCAAATTCACTAAGAAATGTAGCAGTCATAAGCACACTTTCCTTTTTTCTGGAAAGTAGAGAGCAAGAAATAGATCAATGTCTTTTTCTGGCCAATCTGGTTTACAGGCTGTTAGCTGACTTTTATGATCTTACATGCCAAACCCTCAGCCTGTAACCTTATGATATTTATTGTGCCATCTGTCTTGGGCTGAACTAGCAGCAGGAAAATACAAGGAACCGGAGTAACGCCTGCACTGGTATGGGTCATAGAGGAAAGCAGGTTTGTGCCACAGAATGATCAAGAATCACCCCTTTATAGATGGAAAAAAGGAGGTGGAAGGAACTGTGTATGAAGGATTGTTTGACCCAAATAAGACCAGGTCCCTTGAGCCCTCCGTGACAGACGCAGTGAGCACTGCTGTGCATGTTTGGTGGGGTATTGTTTCTTGCAGGGTTAAGCCTGCAGTGGGGTTGTTAAGTGTTTCTGAGGAAGATGCACAAAAGGCACAGTGGTTACAAACTATCCTCCCAAAATGGAAAAAAAGCTTCTTCCAAACTCCCTCATACTTGAAAGATTAGCCTCAGGTTGGTAATGTTTCCCATTTTGGTGCCCATGCGCTTTTGAATTTTGCTGAACTGTTGGATGCAAAAAGATCTAAAAGGAGTTTCTAAAAGTTTTTCCTATCTAAAAGGAGTTTTGGGAGGTGACTATGCTCTTCTAGGGAATAGTATTTATTGTTTTTTAAGTTTTATACCTGTTAGTTTCTATTATTGTTACCTGAAAATAATCTAAGAAAAGGTTTTGCTTCCATTCATTATTTTATCTATATTTCATATTTTTATACATTACTTTCTTCTTGCTAAATTAAAGATAGCATTTATTTTAGACTCTTATTTTTACAGAGTTCAGTTGTTTTGGGTTAGTGCAGCAGGGTTTTGGAAGCAGGGGGGCCACAAGGGTGGCTCCTGTGAGAAATTGCTGGAAGTTCCCCTGGCTCCAATTATGTCCCCATCTCTGGCCAAGGCCAAGTAGATTAGGGAATCTGGATGCACCTCTGCAAGTAACATATTCAAGAAAGGGAAAATGAAACTGCAAAAAAGACCTGCAGAGCAGAGGAGAGAAGGTGAAAGCAATGCTAGAGTAAAGATACCAAGGTCAATGAGAAAGGAGGCGGAGGAGGTATCTGAGCAGAAATTTCCCAACAGCCTATATTGAGATTAAAGGATGCCTGTAGTGAAATGAGGCAGAGGCAACCAGGTGCCACTAATTACCTTGTAGTGGGCATGAGCTTGTGTTAAGCCCACCTGTGCCTGATTAGGGTAGGCCCCCACTGCGCATGAGCAGGATTAGGGGGCCAATAAAAGGTGAGGCCTGAGACACAAGCTCACCTAATTTCTGAGCAAGCTAGCAGAGAGGTTAGTTGAATCTGGAGCAATAGCACTGAGCTGGGCTCATCAACCCTGAGGGCAATAGACTCAGAGCATTCTTTGTGAACTTCTGCTGGAACACCTGTTTGGACCTCAGAGTGCCATGCCCTAAGAGAGGTTCGTCTTGCAACATCTGGTGGAGAATGCAGGCATAGACCTCGGTCTAGCCCCTGCTCAGACAAATCAGAAGAAAGGGAGCCAGTTCGGCGCAAACTAACATTAGCAGAAAACCCAAGGAGTCGGGTAAGGAGTCTACTACCTTCCTTCTCTATCACCGATTCACCAAGAAAAAGGAAAAGATGGGACTGTCATCAAGCACCCCCGCTAATGAGAAGCCGATGACATGGGCGAAGGAGCAAGAACTCTCCTCCTCCCCGTCCGCTGCGGCCGCGTGGGAACTTTGGCAGGAGGTCAGTGACTTGTTGGGAAGCCTCTATACTCAAGAAATGAATAAAAACATAACTGCATTAGAAGGTACATGGGGGGTGGTAATCAATGCCCTAAAAGAAATAAAAGCCGAGGCAGAAGCTGCCGCCACCGCCATTGGAGCACTTCTGCCAAAAGCTAGCATTGATACTACAGCACCACCACCAGAAGCAGGATCCGGTGTCGTCCCCACAGTGCCTCCGCTATCCACTCCTCCTCCTGAGGGTGGTAAAACCCGGAAGGCATTCTTAGGATTGAGGGACAACTGCCTTGCCATCAAGGGTGTGACAGGAAAATCGCATCATTCTATAGCTGAGTTTCTATCAGACATCGGGCCGGAGGAAGAAGAAGAAGAAGCATCCGCTCCGAGCACCAAAAACAACATACATAAAAATGCAAAGATGTTGACAGCCCGTGCCCCCAAGATGGGCAGCCCCAGTTGCTGCTTGAAACTGAAGCCCAAAAGGCCTAATAAAACTGTTTAGAGACAGAGTTTTAAGTCTTTAAACAGCAAAGGTATTTATTTGCCGATCTGGGGAACTCCCAGCTCGTGCTGGACAGAGAGTTCCAGGGGTCAGGGGGGTAGGGTTAGGGTATTTATACAGCCTTACATGCATATTCATAAGATTACGACAGGTAATTATAATATTCATACCAGGTGGAGTCTGGGCGGAACCAGGTGGAGTCTGGGCGGGGTCTGGGCGGAGCCGTCCTCTCGGGGATATGTCCCCCTTAGGGTTAAACTTCTATCTCCCTTGATTCCAGGTGGCTTCATGTTGTTATATGGATATCGGACCCCAGCCATAACTTTTATCTGCTGGTTGTGGCATCTTTGTGTTCTCCTTGTGCAGATGTTCACATGCTTTTGGGGCCAAGCTGGCGCCTCCCTGGCCTTGGCGGTGCCTTGTTCTAAAAACGAGACTTACACTCCCAATTATTTCCCAGACAGAAAGCTAGCTTCGTTAGGCCTTGTTTTGCTTTTCACTGTAACAGTGGAAAATTGTTTTGCTTCTAACTGAAACAGTGGAAAATTACGAGTTTGGACTGCTTTGCCTGGTCCTTTCTCGGTTTAGCCTTGAATTGTACGTGTTATGATCACAAGTTCTAATTCTACATTAGGTAAATTCACACAAACAACTTGGCCTGCTCTCCTTTTCCCACAGGAACTGATCTGTTAAGATCCTTCTCTGTTTCAAAACCGCCCCTACTGCCACCTCCCAGCTCAGAAAAAGAGCATGGGAAAGAAGCGGCCACCCCATCAGCTGCACCCATTGGCCTGGAGGACAAAATAAAAGCCCTCCTTGAACAAACAAATAAGGCCGTGAAATCCTTAGAGAAAAGGATGACAGCCATGGAACAACACTTGTCTTTTCATAAATATAGAGACCCACCCACCCTCCCTGATGATGATGATGAGGACGTTCCAACCCTGCTGCAATCACGACAGAACAACCAAGGCATCAAAGGTGCTGATAAACCCCGATCTGGAAGATGGTCTGGTTTCATCCGCGATGCCATTCTCGAAGGGGATTGGGAGGCCAGCACCATCGCTTGCCCTGTTCTGCATGATAACAACGGGCCACCTCAATTTGAACAGCACAGTTGGAAAACCTTACAGCAGGCCAAGACCTTGAAAGAGGGAGGATTAAGATCGGAAAGTGGCCTGGCTGTCCTGGATTGGCTTTTCACCGCCGACACTAATTGCCCCCATGACTGTCGCAATCTGGCCAGGTACCTGCTCACCCCCTCCCAGCAGATTGTCTGGGTCAAAGAATGGGAGCGCCTGGCCCAAGTGGAAGCAAATCGCCCTCAAGCACCTGGGGATCCACTATTAGGGATAACAGCCGAGATGCTCACGGGCTCAGGACGCTATGCAGATGTCCAAGTCCAGCTCCAGTTCCCGACCGTGCTCCACCATGTCGCTGCGCACCTAACCCGCCAAGCCTTCTATGTGGTCCCAGAGCCTACTCCAGCCCCTTCATTTACCGCCATCAAGCAAGGGATGAATGAGCCTTTTCAACATTTTGTTGACCGACGGGAATCTACGGACCAGTATACCAAGAGGAAAGCACGGTTGGAGCCTTACTAATGGGCCGTTCTTCCACTGGAATTGTAGGACTTGTTGTGCTCCCAGGAGTTATAGATGCGGATTATACAGGGGAGATCATGATTACTTGTTTTACATTAACGCCCCCCCCCCCGATAATCAAAGCAGGAACCTGGCTAGCACAACTGGTCCTCCTTCCAAAAATTAATCTGGGGAAGAACGCCCCTGTGGCACGAGGCAGTCAAGGCTTTGGATCTTCTGGAAGCACTCTGGTAACCTTAATGCAAAAGATGAAGACAAGGCCTGTCATAATTGTAAAGTCGACCTCTGGAAAAGAGGTCAAGACCCTTTCCATGGTGATGGACACCGGGGCTGATGTTAAAATAATCAACCTTAATGTGTGGCCTCGTCATTGGAAACTTATCACTGGCCACAATGCCGTCCAGGGAATAGGTGGTGGTTTCACCCCCCTTCAGGCCCTTAAACCCGTGCAATTAAAGTTCCCCGAAGGACAAGCGGTGACTGTACATCCTTATGTGTTGCCGCTACCGGGACAACTTGGAGGGTTGGTTGGCAGGGAAGTTATGAGCCAACTAGGGGCTGTTCTTCCCATCCCTGAACCCACCCAACCCCCTCAACATTTTCAATAAGGGCCACTGCAGAGGTGCCGCCAACTCCCAGACTGCAATGGAAGACAGACACCCCTGTCTGGGTGGAGCAGTGGCCCCTATCCAAAGGGTGCCTAGAAATCGCCAACCATCTGGTAAAGGAGCAGCTGGACGCAGGACACATCCAGCCGTCTGTCAGTCCTTGGAACGTGCCCATCTTTGTAGTTCCAAAGAAGACAGGAAAATGGCGAATACTACACAACTTACGCAAGGTCAACAACCAGAGGTGGCTGATGGGCGCCCTCCAACCCGGGCTGCCCCTACTCACAATGTTACCCAGAGGCTGTCACCTTCTGGTAACTGACCTTAAGGACTGCTTCTTCGCTGTTCCCCTACATCCCGAAGACACGGCTCGCTTTGCCTTTACCGTCCCATCGATCAACAAAAGCGAACCTGCGAAGCGATACGAATGGGTAGTGTTGCCCCAAGGGGTGAGAAACTCCCCGACAATATGCCAATTGTACGTGGCATGGGTACTCTTGCCGATCCAAAAAGAAATGCCAGACACACTAATCTATCACTACGTGGATAACATACTGCTTTGCCAGGAAGCCCCGTTCCCCGACAACATTAGTCAGACATTGACCGATTGACTGAAGACAAAAGGATTAATTGTAGCTCCTGAAAAAGTGCAAACACAATCGCTCTGGAGCTACTTAGGGTGGCAAGTCACTCATGCCATGGTGAGACTGCAAAAACTAGAAGTGATTAGCTCGATCAAAACATTGAATGACGCCCAAAAGCTAGAGGGCGAGCTTCAATGGGTTCGACCCATTATAGGCCTTACCAACGCGGATATCCACCCCTTTTTGTCACTATTGCGAGGCACGCAACCAGATGCGTTAGTGGACTGGACCAATAACCATACCAATGCGTTAAAACAGGTTGTCTACAAACTGGCAACTGGCTTTGCAGATCATCGAGATGCCACCCAAGCCATTGGAGTCTGGGTATGCAACCACCCTTCATTCCCATTCGCATTGCTATTGCAGGATTTCAATTGGCAAAGGGAAAATGGTGAACACCACCATGACAACTGTGACCAAAACCACAACCAAAGCTCTCCAAAATCAGAGTCGATAGCCATCTTGGAATGGTTATTTCCACCCCACACGGCCCAGAAAGGTATCTGGCAACGAACTGAAATAACAGCATTCCTGATACGAAAGGGGCGACAGCGTTGCCTTGAAGTAGATGGTCGAGAGCCAGGATGGATCAGCATCCCTATCAAAACAATTGATTTTGATTGGTTGCTGCAAAGCTCTACACCACTACAACTCCCCTTGTTCGATTACTCTGGAGATATCCGTCATGGGGGCCCAAAACACAAGCGCCTGCAGGCCATCAGCCAGTTCCATTGGATAGGACGACCAATTGTTTCAGAGCGTCCAGTGCCTGGTATCACCGTGTTCACTGATTCCGGAAAAAGGTCGAAAACGGCCGCCTGCGTATGGCAGGATAAGGGACAGTGGAAGCAACATTTGATTCCGGGCACCGACAAAGACAACCTGCAGACTCTGGAACTACTGGCTGTCATTTGGGCCTTAACGCAATGGCGATGTGTCCCCCTTAACATCGTCTCCGACTCGCAATATGTGGTAGGAGTGGCGAACCATATCGAGGATGCTCTCGTCAAGCCAGTACAAAACCAACAGCTACTAGAACTCTTCCTTACGTTACAGCGTGTGCTGAAAATTCACACACAACCGTGCTGTATTCTCCACATCTGTAGCCATAAAACATCGTTAGGCCTAGGGGAAGGAAACACAAGGGCTGACTCCCTGGTCAGCCTAGGAATGCAGGGTCCCGTAAGTCAGTTTGCGAAGGCTCAAAACAGCCATTCCTTGTTCCACCAAAACGCCAGGGCACTGAAGCGCATGTTTGCAATTCCATGGGAAGATGCAAAAGGGATTGTTAAAGCATGCCCTCAGTGCGCACAATTTGGCCCTGCCCTAGGAGTGGGAGTCAACCCACGTGGGCTGCAAGCAGGAGAGATCTGGCAGATGGATGTCACCTACGTTCCAGAATTCAGACGACTCAAATATGTCCACGTGACAATAGACACCTTTTCAGGCATGCTTTGGGCGACAGCTCAGACAGGGGAGAAGGGTTTACATGTGGTCCGTCACCTGACCAATTGCTTTGCTGTTATGGGGGTCCCTCAAGTAGTAAAAACTGACAATACACCTGCTTATATAGGCAGAAAGGTCAAGCAGTTTTTTGCTACTTGGGGAGTAAAACACATTACAGGGATCCCTCATTCGTCTACAGGCCAGGCGATAGTGGAAAGAGCTAATCGCACCCTGAAGACATATTTACAAATGCAAAAAGACAGCAAAGACATGGACCCACAGATGCGGCTTAGCAAAGTGCTTTTTACACTGAATTTTTTTAGTCTAAGCTGCGATTCCCAACAACCTCCCGTGTTACTGCATTACTCATCCCAGAAAATCAACTGCATGCCTGAAGTCCAAATCAATTACAAGGATCCATCTACAGGTCAGTGGGTAGGGCCCAAGCCACTACTGTTTACTGGAAGAGGTTATAGCTGTGTCTCCACAGACTCCGGACCTCTTTGGGTACCCAGTAAATGGACACGCCCTGCCGCGACCAGATCTCTAATGGACAACAATGCATCATCCAGCAGCTCAAACTGAATAACCTTGCTGAATTTGCGGGTTTGGACATCGTATACTTTTGAACTTCACATATTTTTTGTGTTCCTTTTCCAAAAAAAAAAAAAAAAAAAAAAAGGGGGGGGGGGGGGGGGGGAATGTAGTGAAATGAGGCAACCAGGTGCCACAAATTACCAGGTAGGGGGCATGAACTTGTGTTAAGCCCACCTGTGCCTGATTAGAGCGGGCCCCCACTGGGCATGAGCAGGATTAGGGGGCCAATAAAAGGTGAGGCCTGAGACACAAGCTCACCTAATTCCTGAGCAAGCCAGCAGAGAGGTTAGTTGAATCTGGAGCAATAGCACTGAGCCATGCTAATCAACCCTGAGGGCAATAGACTCAGAGCATTCTTTGTGGACTTCTGCTGGAACACCTGTTTGGACCTCAGAGCGCCATGCCCTAAGAGAGGTTCGTCTTGCAACAGATGCCCCCCTGCAGCCCATGGAGGAGCAAGGTGGAGCAGTCCATGAGCGAGCACAGTAGGGCAGATATGCATATGCAGCCACGGAGGAACCCGTGCCAGGGACAGTGACTGTTCCCAAAGCAGGCAGTAACTCTGTGAGAAGCCCATGCTGGAGCAGTCTGTTCTTGAGGGACTGCACCTTATGGGAGGGTTTCATGTTGGATGAGTTCATTAAGGATTGTCTCCCGTGGGAGGGACCCCACGCTGGATTGGGGGAAGGCTGTGATGAGTCACCCCCCTGAGGAGGAAGGAGCAGCAGAAACAACGTGTGGTGAACTCACCTTAAACCCCCATTCCCTGTCCCCCTGTGCTGCTGCGGGGGAGGCCAGGAGTGAAGTAATTGGGGCCCAGGAAGAAGGGAGGGGTGGGTGGAAGTATTTTAAGATCTGGTCATGTTTTCTCTTTCTCCTGTTCTGATAGATTAATTTTTTTTTCTCCCCAAGTCTGTCTTTTTGCCCATTGCATAATCGGGGAGTGAAAGTCTTCCTGTCCTTGTCTCAAAACCTTTAGGTGGATTTTCTCCTCCCTATCTGTCACAGTTTAATGCTGGGCCATCAATTAACCAAATAACAGATTAATCCCCCTCCCTCATAAAGAAAGGAGAGAGAATAAGGGAGAAAGACTTATGTGTTGGAAACTCAACTACACAGCTTTAAGGAAACAATAGTGGTGAAAAGGAAAAATAATTAAAGATATACAAATATACAGAAAAACGATACCACGTTCCTCCCCCCTTTCTCCCCAGTAATGCTCATGTCATCACTGAGGCTGCAGGGCAGCCCTGGGAAAGTCCGGCCTGGACTCCTGGAGTCAGCAGCAGTCAGGATCTGGAGGCAAGAACACACAGATTCAGGCTGTCACGGACTGGGACCACAGGTAGACAAATGGATGGAATCCTTCCAGGATGCTGAAGAAAGCAGGAAAGGGAAAGAAGGGCCAAAGGGCTTGACCCTCGTGATCCCTCAAATTTATACTGAGTATGATGCGTATGGAATGGAATACTCCATTTGGTCAATTTCGGTCATTTACCTTGTCCACTGCTCCCTAAAGGAGAGTTGCAGGTGTGACCCCTTTACTCCTTTTCTCTTTCTGTAGCATAAGATGTTCCTCAGAACCAAGCAGTGGCCTTGGTTCTGCATACCATTCTCTAGACGTAACTATAAACATTGAGTGTTATCAGTCTTAGAAACAGACACTGACTGAGAAACTTGCTGTTAATTTCAGCATGTACAGTTACTTAGAAGAGACTTAGCTGAAAGTAAAATTGCAGGATAGAAAATTAATTCTATCCTGGCCCAAACCAAGACACTATCCTGCAGTGGGGGATGGGGTATAAGCGAGCAGAGTTCTGGTTGTTACTGGCTGGGCCTAAACTGTGACATCAGTGATCAAAGCAGGCAATTTCTTGATCCTCAGCCCTGCTGCTAGTGATATAATAAGCATCTTACAGATTAAAATTTGATTTTTCTCTTGACAAAGAGGCTAGATTATAATAGAATTTCAAGTATAAAATTATTTCTTTAATTATAAGGACCGTTAATTTTCTAGGAAAACATTATTTCACATCTTTTATATGGGAGACAAAGAATTGGACTTCTATAGCAAAGGAAATATTTGTCTGCATTGTTTATTCACAACGGAATTGCTGTTTTGGGACTGTGATTCAAGAATATTTGGAGCAGGGCTTAAACTTTATGTGCTATGATGGGCAATAACTAACTGTCAGTTTTGATATAACTGCAATTGATGGTCAAGAGAAGAAACAGCAGGCAGTTTACCTGCACTGATGGCAAAGTCAGGTAACGTTGCTAGCAAGGTTGTTTCTTCTCCCTTAGGAAATACAAAGATTGAAACAAGAAATCGACACTGCCAGAGAGCTCCAGACACAGAGGGATTCTTTCACTCAGAAGTTACAGGTGAGCTATAGTGCATCATCTAAATTTAGACAAAAGGGAAAAAATATAATCAAGTGAGCAGTTCACATCAGCAACTTGTGCTGTATTCACTGAAGATGCCAGATAAATATGTAATTTACGTTGTGTTGTGAAGTGGTGGATAGGGATGCTCCTTAGGAATTTGTACCAAAATTTCAACCTGCCATAGGTGATTATTTTTTCCTGAGGGAACAGACCCACATTTCTTTTACAAGTCCACAGAATACACTTGGGCTAACATATGTGCTTCATTGATGCATATTCTAGGCAATTCTGGTCTCATTTTCTCTGCAATGTCTTCCCATAAGTCTTGTTTGCCACTGAATTGTCAGGATGTTCATCATCATGTTGGGATCATTTTGTATTCCACTTTTTTTTAATGGTTGCACAAGCAACCATAGCTATGAGATCAAGTCCCCGAGGTTCTGCCTTCTCCACCTGCACTGCCACTGTGCGTCTCCATCCCTCCTCTTGCCAGGGGTGCAACAGCTGATTGATGCTGCCATCACACCCCTCACAGATGGGAAGGTCACCAACTTTAACACAAAGGTGCCATTTTATACTTGTTACTCTTGACTGCCCACACACATATTCTGTGTGGGTCAGGGTGTTTCTTATGGTTAGCTGAGTTCTCTCAAATGTAAACATGAATATAATTCCTTAGCTTTGAGAGAGACAGAAGAATCATAACAAAAACAGTGGGACAGTGGGAGAGCAGAAGGTTCATGCTGTGAGGAATGACTGCTGACAAATCACTTACATCATTGCTGTGTGAAACTTGTTATAAAACTTCAGAGCAGGCCTGTTAAAGCTTTGTGACACAAAGCCACTGCAAAGCTAAGTGGCGTTTAAAAAATGTTAATGTACATAAATGCAAATTTACTATGCAATTTCCCAGAGAACAGCTGCACAGGATGTATGGTGTACTAAACACACCGTCCCCGTGCTACCTTTTAGAGTGTTTTTCGTAACTGAAATTATGTAATTTAGCATGAATTTATATGTACAATTGAGACAAATAACAATATGCTATTCCAGACCCATTTGACTGCTATATTAGTAACTTGATGAAAGAGAGGGCATCCAGTTTGCGCAAAGCAGAACAGCCATGGGCTCCCTCCCATCACACTCAAGCCAGAGCTGTGAGGGGTCCCATTCAACAGGGCTCCCCTCCCACTGGCTGGCATGAGGGGGCCTCTCTTCCTCTTGAATGAGAGCTGAGCTTGCTCAGGGTCAGATCTCCTCAGCTATGAGTAACATTGTGCTGCTTCTTTTTTCTATCCAGTGTATGGGAATAGCTTGTATGTACAGCAATGGTGACTTGTACGCTTCCCTGATCCCATAGCTGCACTACTGCAGAGCTTGCAGGTGGGAGCTCTGGGACACAGTGCAATAAGGCAAGACATTTAGCTTGCACTTGCTGGCTTAAATTTGTTTCAATCGATTTCACCTTGACATGAGTCTTGCTAGTTTATGTTTCTGTGCTAATTTTCAGGGTGAAAAGTCCTATAATGTTGGACAGGAGTAAGGTTGTACTCCCTCATCCGTAAAGCATTATTCCGGATGAACTTCTTTATGAGACCATTCAATGGGGACTGTGTACTTGAGTGATTCATATAGTCTAAATAAGGTTATACTTGAACTTAAGTAAACCTTTGAGAATCTGTTTTCAGTAGGTGACATATTTCTGAATGAGAGAAGTGATAATTTACCTGAATATCATGTTCATTGACTAAATTTTAATTCTGTCCAAAATTTTCTGTCCTTCAGATGAATTACTGAAAAAAAAAATGGAGGAAATGATAGTACATAGGTAATCTTAATTTAGGATCTGGTTTTGGCTTAGTAGAAACTTTAAATAGTCCCAAATTGTTTCAAAAACAGTTGACAAAAATAGCACACAAATACCAGCAGGAGGTTAGGCTGCTTTCTGTTTGAAGACAACACATTAACATGTTATGTATTTTCTCTGAAGGAAGTAGAAATTGGAAACAAAGACTTGGAAGGCCAGCTGTATGATGTAGAGCAACATCTGGAGAAAAGTCAGAATGAGCAAGAAGCTTTTCACAATAACTTGAAGACACTTTTAGAAATTCTTGATGGAAAAATATTTGAACTTATAGAGTTACGAGATAATTTGGCCAAGCTAATAGAAAGCAGCTAAATAAAACGGGATTTCAGTGCCAATCAGCTTAAAGATGCACTGTCTCTCTTCTTAGGACTGTGATGGCCTCTGCATCAAAGTTGCACAAAATTAGAAAACGCTCCTCTGAGAGGGCTTGTTTTAAATTTGAGTCATATTTCAATGTAAAATTTAGAACTCAGCTTGTAGTTAATTGAAGTAAACAACAAACAAACAAACTTGGATTACAAATTACCACTTTTTACATTATTGACCATAAATAACTTGAAAGATATTAAAAGTAAATTAATCCAATCCTTCTCTAATTATCAGTGATGGATGAATTAGCAGTGTCCTAGGTCACATCCCCTTTTTGTGATAGATACAATATAGATTATCTGCTGGTTTAGTTAAGATATTTTCTGTGTTTTGTGCAAGAACTTAGTGATGACAGCCCTCCGTTTTGTTGTTCTCAGGATACTTTCCACTGTGGAGCATCAGTGCTGTTACCAATTTATTCTGGCCAAAAGTGAGAGAGTTGCATCTTTAATTGAAACAGAGTAACTATAAGACTTGTTCTTCCTTTGAGAATTTTTCTTTGTTAGTTGGTTGGGTGGTGTGTGTGTTTATTTATATATATATGTCACGGTTTAACACTGACCCGGCAATTAAACCGAGAGACAGATGCTCTCTATTAATCTCTCTCTCCTCCCTGATAAAGAAAGGAGAGAAAATAAGGGAGAGAGACTTATGGGTTGGAAACTAAACTACACAACTTTAATTAAACAGTAATGATAAATGGGAAAAATGACTAAATATATACAAATATACAGGAAAATTGATACCATGTTCTTTCCCCCCTTTTCCCCCAATAACTCTCACATCACCACCAAGGCTGCAGGGCAGCCCTGGAAAAGTCCAGGCTGGATTCCTGGAGTCAGCAGCAGTCGAGAGCTGGAGGCAGGAACACGCAGATATGGGCTGGCACGGATCAGGACCACAGGAAGGCGAATGGACGGAATCCTCCCAGGATGCTGAAGGAAACAGGGAACGGGTGAAGAAAGGGAAGCAGGAAAAGGCAGGAAGGGCAGGCAGCCGGAAGCTGGAAGCTGGAAGTGATAAGTGTAAATAAAGGCAAATATTGATACTTGCTAAACAGGATAAATATACTATAGCTTTTTGTGGGGAGTGTGCTAGCTTTGTGGATCTACAACCTAACATCTCTTCCTGCGCAGAAGTGGAATAAAGAAATACCCTGACTCTGTGTGCAGATTGGATTATTGTACACCAGGTAAATGGACCCCGTTTTGCCATGATAATTTGGCAACCCAGTTGGGATGGTCACAATGCTTTTCCTGAATCATCTGTTTCACGGTTTAACACTGGCCCAGCAAATAAACCAAATAACAGATGCTCTCTATTAATCCCCCTCCCCTCCCTGATAAAGAAAGGAGAGAGAATAAGGGAGAGAGACTTATGGGTTGGAAACTAAACTACACAGCTTTAATGAAACAGTAATGATAAAAAGGAAAAATTACTAAAATATACAGGAAAATGATACCACGTTCCTCCCTCCTTCCCCCCAATATCTCTCACGTCACCACTGAGGATGCAGGGCAGCCCTGGGAAAGTCCAGGCTGGACTCCTGGAATCAGCAGCAATTGGGAGGTAGAGGCAGGAACACACAGATTCAGGCTGGCACAGATCAGGATCACAGGCAGACAAACAGACAGAATCCTCACAGGATACCAAAGCAAACAGGAACACGTGAATAAAGGAAGAAGGAAGAGGGCAGAAGAAGATTTGACCCTTGTGATCCCTCAAATTTATACTGAGTATGACGTGTATGGGATGGAATACTCTGGTTAATTTTGGTCATTTATCTTGTCATCTCCTCCCTAAAGGAGGGTTTCAGGTGTGACCTCTTTACTCCTTTTCTCTTTCCGGAGCCCAAGATGTTCCTCAGAACCGAGCAGTGGCTTTGGTTCTGCGTAACATTCTCTAGCTGTAACTATAAACATTGAGTGCTATCAGTCCTAGAAGCAGACACTGTCTGAGAGACAGTTAATTTCAGCAAGTACAGCTACTTACAAGAGACTTAGCTGAAAGCAAAAGTACAAAACAGAAAATCACCTTTATCGTGACCCAAACCAGGATAATCTGATATCTTCCAGCGCTGGGGAGTGGTAGTCTGGACTGCAGCGTGTACCAACCCACTTACTCGGGCATTCCCTGACAGCCTTCCGTGGTCACTGGAACAACCAGTGAGTTGAAAATGCAATGGCTAACAGAGGTATTTCTGGGAGCAGGGGGAAGAGCTTGGGTTTCCAGGTCTAGGTGCCCCTTATTCGGGTCCACATGAGGAGGAAAGAGGGTCTTCCTCATCCTTGCCAACCCAGAGGTTGTTGGAACCAAATATTCATAAAGTAAAAGGGAAAAAAAAGGGTGCCCTGAAGTAGGAGAGGAAATATGGGTGCAGCACCCCCTTGGGATATATTTTAATGACTGGAATAAATTTGGAGGGGATCCTATGACTAAAGGTAAAATTAAAAGCTATTATAATCAATGGGGGCCACAGTATTAATTGAATGACAAGGGAAAATGGCCAGAAGGGGTGTCTTTAAAGTATAATGCTATATTGTAGTTAATGTTATATTTTAAACGTGAAGAAAAATGAGATGAACTACCTTATGTGGATGCTTTCCTGAATTTAGGAAATTATTATGGTACCAGAAGGAAACGGAAGTTCTTAAATATGCATGAAGGAGGAAATTTAATATATATATATATTGGATACTGAACAGAGGGATGAGAAGGATAGGAAAAGCTGAGTTGGATGTGAGACCAGGAAAAAGAGACTAGAACCTCATCGAGAGGAGAATATGTCCCTACTAGCCCCACCAGTCTATTCCCAAAATGAAAGAGGGTTGGAATGCTAAACTATATGCTAATATATATTTATATATTTATATATATTTATTTATATATATTTATTTATATATTTATATATTTATATATTTATATATAAATATATAAATATATAAATATATAATAAAATATATAAATATATAAATAAAACATATAAAATAAAATATATAAAATAAAATATATAAAATAAAATAAAATATATAAAATAAAATATATAAATATATAAATATATAAATATATGTTTATATATATATAATATATATATTTATATATTTATATATATATATTCATTATATATATATTTTTATATATATTTATATATTTATATATTTATATATTATAATATATTTAGAATGCTAAACAATGCTAAACTATAACATGTCATGGCCACTACAGCAAAGGCTGCCCCCAACCTTAACATCCGTGACCAGACCTTCTTTGTTCATGAATACAAGGTCCAGCATTGTACCTCTCCTTGTTGGATCCTCAACCACCTGCAGCAGAAAGTTGTCATCAATTGTCCTGGTTTGGGCCAGGATAGAGCTAATTTTCTGTCTTGTAATTTTGCTTTCAGATAAGTCTCTCATAAGTAGCTGCACTTACTGAAATTAACATCAAGTTTCTTAGTGTCTGCTTCTAGGATTGATAACGCTCGATGTTTATAGTTACTGCTAGAGAATGTTATGCAGAACCAAGACCACTGCTTGGTTCTGAGGAACGTTTTGGGCTCCAGAAAGAGAAAAGGAGTAAAGAGGTCACACCTGCAACCCTCCTTTAAGGAGGAGTGGACAAGATAAATGACCAATATTGACCAAACAGAGTAGTCTGTCCCACATGTAGTAGTCTATCCCGTATGTATTCTCATACATTATCATATATTGGTGAGGAGTAAGACAACTACCACAATTAGGGGAATGAGCACGCCTTGTGAAGACAGCACTGTCGTTCTGCCCCCCGTCACACAAGGCCACAACTTGGACACGACCAGCAAGAATTGCCAGAATATCCACTACAGACGCAACTGCTGCGTCCACCCCCGCAGAAACTGGTGCTGTTCAGAAAGCGAGCTCTGCTGCTGCTACTGCTGCAGACACCACAGCCTCTCCCCCACAATCCACAGAGCTATTAGTTGACCCTGTGACTAGGAGAAAAGTAAAACAAAATAAATCAGGTCGTAGCCCTAGTCCTTCAAAGTCTCCACAAAATGACCAGGTGATAGAGGAGATAGAGGATATGACCTCTCCTCATAAAGCAGCTAAAGCAGAGTTATCCGAGGAGGAAGCCTCAGAATCAGAAGTATATGTTCGGTCCTATTCCATGAGGGACTCGCATATTCTGAGAAAAGACTTTGGCTATCTTGCAAGCGAACCACTCCTCACTTGGTTACTCCGATGCTGTAATGAAGGGGCTGCTACCATAACATTAACTCAGAGAGAAGCTGGGCAGCTGGGATCCCTGGCCAAAGATGCAGGTACTGATTGGGCATTTGGGGAAAAAGCTGGAATACACTGCCTGCAAATCAAAGCAGCCACACTTGAAAAAGCTATCAGGTATCTGAAAGAATTGGCTCTACGAGATGTGATCTATACTGATGATGACATTGTAGATCCTTATCACATGCCATGCCCTAAGCCTATGCGGCAAAGATTTGGGCATGCTGCACCATCACCATTTAACCATACACTATCAGAAATTATATGGGTTCCTAGAGACATGGAACCAGCTGTGGGTGATGTGATTAAAACAGCACGAGAATATGAAGATGCTGTCACTGCTCCTCATTGGGCCTGGGTCTCAGCTGTAAAGGAAATGGCTGAAAAACCACATCTACCCCATTTTTCTCAAACAGGGAAAGGAGGCCGCATTGCAGCCATTAAGAGGAAACGCCCTTCTATGAGACTGAATCGAGAGAAACAGAACATAGTAAGAGGAATTCTATGGACAATCCTGAGTGAGTATGGAAAGAACATGGAAAAGTGGGATCAGAAACCTACTGCTGACCTACAGGCACAAGTATGTAAGCTGATGAGTAAGACCAATACAAAAAGAGGTCCTTCTAAAAGGATGGCTGCTCAAGTCTCCAGTGTGGTGTTACCTAATTTTAGTATGTGGGTGACTCAGGATCCCAGCACATCAGCTATGAGTAATGGGAATGCAAACCCCAATAATGCATGTGCTGACAATGGTGTATGCGCTAACGCTTAGAGGTGCCCTGCCTCCAGCCAGGAGGAGGAAAGGGACAACCAAACTTATTGGACTGTGTGGATTCAGTGGTCTAACCCATTAGAGCCACAAAAGTATAGAGCCTTGGTGGACACTGGTGCACAGTGCACCCTAAAGCCATCGAATCAGAAAGGGACAGAATCCATCACTATTTCTGGAATGACGGCGGGATCTAAAGAACTGAGTATTGTGAAGGCTGATGTGACCCTCACTGGAATAAGGTGGCATATGCACCTTATAGTGACTGGTCCAGAGATTTATAGTTTGCCTTGATTTTACTTAAGTTCCTGCTCCCCGTATCATTCATACCCACATGAAAGAGTAACAACAGGTAGTAGTCGATGTGGCACCCTTTCAGCAACATCACGGATTTTTGTACCTGGGAGGAAGCAAACCACGTTATTCTTTGTCAGGTTGGCAGATGGGTGTTTCAGTGCACTTTAACAGAGATTCCCTCACTACAAGAGTGTCCAGAGACCTGGACACCTGTGTGACTGCATGGGACCTCCGTCTGGGTTGCCACATTCCTCCAGGCAGTGGCTTTCGCCCAAGTGGAAACCATAATTCTTCTGGGAGGATTACGATCACCAGTTAAAGTAGCCTCCGAAGCCAAGAAAGGGGCTGCGCCCTGCTCATGCAAAATTCTGTACCACGCCCTTCTGTCGTGCCACGCCCTGTTTGCCCGTCTGTTGGGAAACTGTCTGGAAGAAAACAGACATGTGAGCAATCCTGACTCTTTAGCTTTAGCTAGAGTAAACTAAGGGCCTTGAGACCCAGTTGCAAGGTTACTGAAAGATGAGCTATGGGAAAAAGATAAGGGAACTGGCAGTAGAAAAGAAGAAATAACAGGATAATGAGGTAGCCAGCAGAAGATCTGTGAGAACAGAATTTGTGTCCAAGATATAGCCACCTGCAAGATATTGTTATATAAACAAAGGCTCTATATAAAGCGAGTGTCCACTGTTAATAAACGACTTCACTTTAACCATATTGGTGACTGCGTGTCGTCCTTTAAGCCTCCGCGGATTTTTTCCCACATTTGGTGCCCGAACAGGGACCCTCCCGCTGTTGCTTCCAGGAGCGATGAAGACAGCTGGAATGAGAGGGTAGCGAGAAAGCAGACCGAAGGAATGGTACGGCAGGAGCGGAGAAGCCAGTCGAAAGGAGACTGCTGCCCCGGCAGTCTACGTAGCTGGTGCCCGGCTACGGAATGAAAGAGGTACCTCGGAATTGAAGAATCTTGCCAAGAAAAAGGTGAGCGGCTGGGGAGGAGATGGGGTCTACACTCTCTAAAGAAGAAGAGGCAGTAGTTAAGCTCCTCCAATGTATTCTCTCTAAGAGAGGTTTATCACACGAAGGCAGGACCTTACGTGAATTACTGACATGGGCACGGGATAGAGACTTGATCCCCTCAATGGGTACCGTTTTAGAGTTACCTACTTGGGAAGCCATAGGTACTGCCCTATGGGATAAAATTAACGATGGAGATAAGGAGGCACGACGCTTAGCGACACTCTGGAAATTGATTAGAGAAACCTTAAAAGAGATGGAAAGTGAAAGAGTAGCAGCCTCAGCGTTTGCTGCCTTAACACCTGATCTACCAATACCAATGAATGCTCAAAATATGGACTTGACCTCTAGGCAGTTATTTGAGACACCTAAGGTGCCCCCACCAGCACCTGAAGGGACTATACTGATTCAAGCTCAGCCAACTGTGTCATTTGACCCTGGGGGGTCAGATGAAAAGCAAATATGGGACTGAGAAGCAAAATGAAAAGCGACCGAAAACACCAGAATCGTCGGAGGACCCAGAGGGAGAGAAGCCGGAGAACACAGGCGAGGAACCTTGGAATGCAGACCCCCCCCTCCTGCCCGCCTGCCACGGCTCCCAAACACTCTGCCACCGCTGCCTTCCTCTCCACCTCCGATGCCTGATTTATCTTCTTGACCACAGTTGCCATCAATTAATCCTCTGCTTCACCTGTCAACACCATCAGTGCCTGCTATAGAGCAACAACCAAGGAAAGAACTGGGACTCAGAGACAAGCAACTCAGGGAACTGCTGAAGAAACTGAAAGAACAGGAGACCAAGGATGAGTATACCCCTGAAAAAAAACTAGTTTTTTAGTTTTTTGCTCCGGGGAACACCCTGAACAACCCAGGGGCACTAATTCATTTTTATCCCCTGATCTGTTCCCTATCCCTGCTTCTACTTCCCTTAACCCTTTAACACCCACTGCTCCACCTCTTCCAGATCCAACATGGGGAGGGGAGGGTGGTGGAGGGGATAGTGGCGGGGGGGGGGGGGGGGGAAGGTGGAATCAACAATTGCAATTTCATCATAAATGGCAAATGCTGTGTGAAAATGAAGCTGTGATTCCTAGACAGAACACCGATGCATTATACGGAGTGCAAGCACAAATGTTACTCGGTGCTGGTCCTTTTGTATGTGCAGATTTGTAGGCATGGTTTCAAACTGAAGTGTTACAACTTTCACAAGAATTGGCGTATAAAGCTTTGCAAACTGTGCATGATCCTGCACAAGCAACTCCCTCTTTTACAAATATTAAACGAGGGAGTGGAGCCATATCCAAAATTTGTGGATCACTTATATTCAGTGGTAATATCACATCCTGATTTGACAGAAGAGATGAAAACAATATTTTTTATATGTCAGCATATGACAATGCTAATGAAAAAAACTAAACGTGCATTAGGACTACTCCCAAAAGGTGCTACAGCAGCCCAATTGTTAGAAGCTTCTGTGCAAATGCTAGAAGCAGATAAAGCTGCTTAAGGACCATCATTGCAATATGGTTCTCAATATTGATTTATATTGTGGTGCATGGTCCACTGGTGTTTCATACAGAGATAAAAAAAAAAAAACTTGGTTGGTAATTACACTTGAGTTTTGGTTTGGGAGATTGTACCACTTCATTTTGTTTCAGGCTGACTCCACCAGATTTTAGTAGCAATAGCATTTCATTTTTGAATCTTCTAGTGGTTGTTGTTAATTTTTCTCATATATTGGTGAGGAGTAAAAAAAAAAAAAACAACAAAAAAAACCCAAAAAAACAAAAAAACCCCACAGTTATGAGAACGAGTATGCCTTTTCGGAGGCCAAGAGTTGCTGCGGAGAGTGAGAGCTGCCCCTGGTACAGAGAGAACCCCCACTCCTGCCTCCGCAGCCGCTTCTCGCCCCCCCACACACAAGGGCACAACTCAGATATGGCCGGTGAGCATTGCCAGTGTATCTGTTGCAGCTGCAGCTGCTGTCTCTACCCCCACAGACACTGCTGCTGCTCAAAAAATGAGCCCTGCTGCAGACCACAGAAAAAAAAAAAAAAAAAAAAAAAAGGGGAAAATAGGGGGGAGGGAAGGAGTGTACCTTTGCTGTTTAAAGGCTTAGAATTCTGTCTCTAAACAATTTTATTAGGCCTTTTTGAGCCTCAATTTGGCATCCATGGAGGAAACCAGGACTCCACCGTGCCGTGACCCAGGAGGGGTCTGGGGACGCTTTTGGGGCCCCCTGACCAATTTTTGTCGGATAAGCCTCCTCTACCCTCTTGGTTCTATGCACCAGTGGACACCAGACCTTCCTCATACTAAAAAGGTATTTAAGTCCTTCCACTGCAGTGTGAAATGTGCTTTTCATATTGTATTGATAATAGGTTCTTGTTAATGTTGTAATTCATGTGATCGTTTATATGTTGATTATGGGATCCCTTGTCTATGTGTTGATTGTTGATTGTGCTATTCTGTTGCACTGCCAAGTAGATGAACTGAACTTCTGGTATTTTAACACAGATGCTAAAAGATGTTGATAGTGTCAGACATGCAGTTTTACAATATCGTGCTGCCACTGACTTTTTATTATTAGCTTTTAGGTTATGTTTGTGAAGACTTTGATGGAGTGTATTTGCATGAATTTATCTGATCATTCAGAGTCAATTCACAACCAAAAACGATTGATTAAGATAACATGAAAAATTAACTGTTGCATATATTGGGTTAAATGAATGGTTAAATCACTTAAGGATATGGGGATAGCTTAGAGATTTAATTAGACAAGGTTTATCAATTATATTTATTATTATTGGTTTTGATGCTTTCGTATTATTAGTATGTTGTTTATGGCAATGTATTATTAGCATGTTATCTCACGTGATGAAGTAAATCAGGATTGCTCAAAAACAAAAAGGGGGATATGTTGGGAAACTGTCTGGAAGAAAACAGACATGTGAGCAATCCTGACTCTTTAGCTTTAGCTAGAGTAAACTAAGGGCCTTGAGACCCAGTTGCAAGGTTACTGAAAGATGAGCTATGGGAAAAAGATAAGGGAACTGGCAGTAGAAAAGAAGAAATAACAGGATAATGAGGTAGCCAGCAGAAGATCTGTGAGAACAGAATTTGTGTCCAAGATATAGCCACCTGCAAGATATCGTTATATAAACAAAGGCTCTATATAAAGCGAGTGTCCACTGTTAATAAACGACTTCACTTTAACCATATTGGTGACTGCGTGTCGTCCTTTAAGTCTCCGCGGATTTTTTCCTACACCCGTCCTTTTCAATGCACTCCTGGGTAGCTTGCATTCCCTGAGGGCTGGTCTTGTTAGTGACAGGGAGTGGGCTACCATCACTCAGGTCTCTGCCCATGCTGAGTCAGAGACATCCCCGATTGGTCAGGAGCTGTCTCTTCCCACTCAGGGCAAGGAGGCAGTCTCCCTCTCACTCTCTCCCTCTCCCTGGGCCTTTTTTTGCTGGATGCTGCAGTTTTGCCCCCTCAGCAGAGAGTCCCGCATTCCTTCCGCTTTAGTGACTGTGGTAAAATGGCTGTGAACTTCACTACTGCAAGGCTTACCATTACCAAAACAAGAATCCACACTATAATGTAAGAATGATATTTACAAACTATTTTCCATTTATTCATCACAATCATTATAAACCTCATACCAAAATAGCATCACAATACCGAATGAAAGTGGAAAATTTACACACCATAGTATCACAATTAAAACAACTGAAATTCCCCATGATTATTGTAGCTTTGAAGACACATTTTCAGGCCATTTTTCACTATCTTCCAATCGATATGGTGGCCACAATTGATTACAATATTGTTTCATTGTTTCTTTTGTTAGGAGATCCCCTCTAAATTTGTCCCAGTGTTTCGGGATGCATCCTAAAGGCTACAAGAGGTATACCATTTCTTTTCCCTTAACTACCACAATATCTCAATTCAAGCATTGATCCTGGTGTCGCTTACTGCACGACAAGGGAGAGGAGCTGAGGGAATCTTCATCTTTTATTGGATGCAGGGGGAAACATTGCAACCAATGATGAGGAAAAGGCTGAAATATTTAATGCCTTCTTTGCCTCCATCTTCATTAGTCAGACCAGCCACTCACAGGGTATTCAGACCACTGAGCTGGAAAATGAGGACAGAGAGCAGCACAACCCCCCCATAATCCAGAAGGAAGCAGTTAACAACCTCCTGTGGCACCTGGATACCCACAAGTCTATGGGGCAGGATGGGATCCACCCAAGAGTATTGAGGGAGCTGGCAGCGGATCTCACCAAACCTCTATCCATTATCTACCAACAGTCTTGGTTAACAGGGAAGGTCCCAAATGACTGGAGGCTTGCCAGCGTGACACCCATCTACAAGAAGGGCTGGAAGGAGGATCTGGGGAACTATAGGCCTGACAGCCTGACCTTAGTGCCCAGAAAAATTATGGAGTGGTTCATGTTGAGTGTTCTCACATGGCAAGTGCAGGACAGCCAGGGGATTGGGCCCAGCCAGCAGGGGTTCAGGAAAGGCAGATCCTGACTGGCCAACCTGGTCTCATAGTATGATCATGTGACCTGCCTAGCAGACAAGGGGAAGGCTGTGGACATTGTCTAATTGAACTTTAATAAAGTCTTTGACACCATCTCCCACAGCATTCTCCTCGAGAAGCTGGTGGCTCATGACATAGACACATATACTCTTTATTGGGTTATAAACTGGCTGCATGGCAGGGCCCAGAGAGCTGTAGTCAACGGAGTTAAATCCAGTTGGTGACCAGTCACAAATGGTGTTCCCCAGGGCTCAGTTTTGGGTCCAGTCCTGTTCAATATCTTCATTAATGATCTAGATGAAGGGATTGAGTGCTTCCTTGGTAAATTTGCAGGCGATACCAACTTGGGTAGGAGTATTGATCTGCTTGAGGGTAGGAAAGCTCTGCAAAGGGACCTGGACAGGCTGGACCTGTGGGCCAAAGTCAGTAAAATGAGGTTTAACAAGGCCAAGTGCCGGCTCCTCCACTTTGGTCACACCAACCCCAGGCAACGCTACAGGCTTGGGAAGGAGTGGCTGGAAAGCTGACAGGTAGAGGGGGACCTGGGGATGCCGGTCGACACCCGGCTGAATATGAGCCAGCAGTGTGCCCAGTTGGCCAAGAAGGCCAACAGCATCCTGGCTTGTATCAGGAACAGTGTGTCCAGTAGGAGAAGGGAAGTGATTGTGCCCCTGTACTTGGCACTGGTGAGGCTGCACCTTTAGTACTGTGTTCACCTCTGAGCCCCTCACTACAAGACATTGAGGTGCTGGAGCGAGTTCAGAGAAGGGCAACAAGCCGGCGAAGAGTCTGGAGAACAAGTCCTATGAGGAGAGGTTAAGGGAATTGGGAATGTTTAGTTTTATCATGATTTGGACAGTGGCTGGAAAATGAGAGATGCTCTCTGTTATTTCCACTTCCCTCCCAGAGAAGGCTGAGAGGAGGCCTGGTTGCTCTCTACAACTACCTGAAAGGAGGTTGCAGGGAGGTGGGTGCTGGCCTCTTCTCTCAAGTAAATAACCATAGGGCTAGAGGAAATGGCCTGAAGTTTCACTGGGAAGATTTAGACTAGATCTCAGGAATAATTTCTTTATTGAAAGAGTAGTTAGGCATTGGAATGGGATGCCCAGGGAGGTGGTGGAGTCACCATCCCTGGAGGTATTTAGAAACCATGTAGATGAGGCACTTCAGGACATGCTCTAGTGGGTGATACGGATATTCATAGAACCATAGAAAGTTAGGGGTTGGAAGGGACCTCAAAAGATCATCTAGTCCACCCTCCCGTGCCAGAGCAGGGTCACCTACAACAGGTCAAACAGGAATGTATTTAAGTGGGCTTTGAATGTCTCCAGGGAAGGAGACTCCACAACCTCCCTGGGCAGCCTGTTCCGGTGCTCTGTCACCCTCACAGTGAAAAAATTCTTCCTAATATTTATACGGAACCACCTATGCTCCAGTTTATAACCATTGCCCTTTGTCCTATTGGTAGTCACCCCTGAGAAAAGCACGACTCTGTCCTCCTGGCACTCTCCCTTTACATATTTATAAACACTGATGAGGTCACCCCTCATTCTCCTCTTCTCCAAGCTGAAGAGACCCAGCTCCCTCAGTCTTTCCTCATAAGGGAGATGTTCCATTCCACCCAGTTTTGTGTCATCAGCAAACTTGCTGATAGTACACTCCGTTCCCTCATTGTCCTGGTTTGGGCCAGGATAGAGGTGATTTTCTGTCTTGTACTTTTGCTTTTAGCTAAGTCTCCTGTAAGTAGTTGCACTTGCTGAAATTAACAGCAAGTTTCTCAGACAGTGTGTGTTTGTAGGACTGATAACACTTGATGTTTATAGTTACTGCTAGAGACTGGTATGCAGAGCCAAGGACACTGCTCAGCTCTGAGGAAAACATAAAGAGGTCCCACCTGCATCCCTCCTTTGGGGAGGAACGGACAAGATAGATGCCAGAATTGACCAAACAGAGTATTCCATCCCATATACGTCATCCTCAGTATAAATTTGAGGGATAAATTTCCTTCACCCCGGCATCCTGGAAGGATCCCGTCCGTTTGCCTGCCTGTGCTCCTGATCCGTGTCAGCCCATATCTGTGTGTTCCTGCCTCCAGTTCCCGACTGCTGCCGACTCCAGGAGTCCAGCCTGAACTTTCCCAGAGCTGCCCTGCAGCCTCGGTGGTGACGTGAGAGCTATTGGGGGAAAGGGGGGAGGAATGTGGTATCCATTTTCTTGTATATTTGTATATATTTATTAATTTTTTCCTATTTATCATTACTGTTTCATTAAAGTTGTGTAGTTTAGTTTCCAACCCATAAGTCTCTCTCCCTTATTCTCTCTCCTTTCTTATCCGGGAGGAGAGAGAGATTAATAGAGAGCGTCTGTTACTCGGTTTAATTGCCCGGCCAGTGTTAAACCGTGACAGATTTATTGGCGCCCAACGTGGGGCTCGAGCTAATTGGCTCGAGTCCAGTTTAAATTTTGACTAATTTGCCTGAATAGTTTAAATTCCAACTCCAGTCGAAGAATGGCTTCGTTGAGTGGGAATCAGACCTTTTCCTTTGGAAATTTCACAGGGTTGGAGATTAAACCAATCATGCCATACCTTTGGTACTTAGGGTATGCAATCTGTTTATTTGCAGCTGGAATTGCTGTCAATATGTGGTTTTTCTTTCGTAAGAGCTGCTTTAGAACCATCGTTGCAATATGGTCCTCAATATTGATATATATCATGGTGCATGGTACAGTGGTGTTTCATACAAGGATTAAGAACTTTGTTAGTAATTACATTTTCAGCTTTCTTTTGAGGAAAATATTCCTCTCTTGGGCTGAGTTCAGTGGATTCTTGTCAAAATGGCATTATGCTTGTTATAGTTTTGAGCCTCCTGATTCTTGCAGCCATTGTTGTTCAGGTGTCTGTGAATATTTTCATGTGCTATCATATGTTGGTGAGGAATAAGACAACTACAACTAGGGGAACGAGCACACCTCATAAAGAGAGCACCCCCACTCCTGCCGCTTCTCGCCCCCCCTCACACAAGGGCACAACTCAGATAAGGCCGGCCAGCATCGCCAGTGTTTCTGCTACAGCTGCAGCTGCTGTCTCTACCCCCACAGACACTGCTGCTGCTCAGAAAACGAGCCCTGCTGCTGCTACTGCTGCAGATACCACAGCCTCTGCCCCTCAGCCCACACAGTTACTTGTTGACCCTGTAACTAGGAGAAAAGTAAAACAATGGAAATCACAAATGAGCCTTAACCCTTCCAAGTCTGAACAAGACGACCAGGTGATAGAGGAAATAGAGGATACTGCCTCTCCTCGTAGAGCAGCTAGAAGAGACTCTAAAGCAGAGTCAGCTGAGGACTCAGACTCAGAATCTGTTCAGTCCTATTCCATGAGAGACTTGCGTACTCTGAGAAAAGACTATAGCCGATTTCCAGGTGAACCACTTCTCTCTTGGTTACTCCGATGCTGGACGGACGGGGCTGCTACCATAACATTAACTCAGAAGGAAGCCAGACAGTTGGGATCCCTGGCCAGAGATGCAGGTATTGATCGAGCATTTGGGGAAAAGGCTGGAACTACCAGCCTATGGAAGCGACTCTTGGCAGCTGTAAAGGAGAGATATCCCTATAAAGAGGAAATAGACTGCCCGCAGGTCAAAGCACCCACACTTGGAAAAGCTCTTAAGTATCTGGAGGAATTGGCTGTACGAGACGTGATCTATAATGCTGATGACATTGAAGATCCTTATCACGTACCGTGCCCTAGACCTATGCTGCAAAGGTTTGTGCATGCTGCACCACCACCTTTTAACCATACACTATCAGTAATGCTATGGGTTCCTGCAGATGTGGATGCAACTGTGGGTGATGTGATTAAAACAGTACGAGAGTGTGAAGATGCTGTCACAGCCCCTCGTCGGGCTTGGGTCTCAGCTATAAAGAGACAATCTGAGAAACTGCATTCACCCCTTTTTCCTCAGACAGACGGAGGACCCCGCATTGCAGCCATTAAGCGGAGACGCCCTCCTGTGAGACGGAATTGAGAGAAACAGAATTCAGTAAGAGGAATCCTATGGGCACTCCTGTGTGAGTATGGAGAGGACATGAAAAAGTGGGATCAGAAACCTACTGCTGTCCTAGAGGAGCAAGTATGTAAGTTGCTGACTAAGACGAAGACAAAAGGAGGTCCTTCTAAAAAGATGGCTGCTCAAGTCTCCAGTGTGGAGTTACCCAATTCAAATATGCTGGTGACTCAAGATCCCTCTACATCAGGTGTGAGCACTGGAGATGCAAACTCCAGTAATGCACGTACTGACAATGTTGTATGTGCTCAAGCTTAGAGGTGCCCTGCCTCCAGCCAGGTGGAGGAGAGGGACAACCGAATTTATTGGATTGTGTGGATTCGATGGCCTGGCACATTAGAGCCACAAAAGTATAAAGCCTTGGTGGACACTGGTGCACAGTGCACACTAATGCCATCGAATCAGAAAGGGACAGACTTCGTCACTATTTCTGGAGTGACAGGGGGATCCAAAGAACTGACTATTGTGGAGGCTGATGTGAGCCTCACTGGAATAAAGTGGCATAAGCACCTGATAGTGACTGGTCCAGATGCTCCTTGCATCCTTGGCATAGACTACCTCATGGGAGGTGATTTTGAGGACCCGAAAGGGTACCGGTGGTCCTTTGGTACTGCAGCTATTAAGACTGAGAATGGAGAATGGCTGCATGCTTTGTTTGGCCTTTCAGACAAATCCTTTGTAGTGGGTTTGCTGAGAACTATAAACCAGCGGGTGCCGAATGCTATTTCAGTAGTGCATCGAAGACAATATCGTGTCAACAGAGATGCTGTGATCCCCATTCACAAGCTGATCCGGCAACTAGAGAGCCAAGCAAGACTAGATCAGCAAGACTCACTCACCCTTCAACAGTCCTGTATGGCCAGTGCGAAAGCCTAATGGAGAGTGGAGGCTGACAGTGGACTATCGTGCCCTGAATGAGGTTACTCCACCACTAAGTGCTGCTGTGCCAGACATGCTAGAACTTCAGTATGAGCTGGAGACAAAGGCAGCCAGGTGGTATGCTACTATTGACATTGCTAATGCATTTTTTGCTATTCCTATAGCACCAGAATGCAGAGCACAGTTTGCTTTCACCTGGAGAGGTATCCAGTACACTTGGAATCGACTGCCCCAGGGGTGGAAACACAGTCCTACCATCTGCCATGGACTGATCCATGATACCTTGGAAAGGGTGGAGCTCCAGAACATCTACAGTACATCGATGACATTATTGTGTGGGGTGACACAGCAAAGGAAGTCTACGAGAAAGGTAAGAAGATAATTGAAATCCTTCTAGAGGCTGGTTTTGCTATCAAAAGAAGCAAGGTCAAGGGACCTGCACAAGAGATACAGTTTCTGGGAGTTAAGTGGCAAGATGGACGTCGCCACATCCCAATGGACGTGATTAACAAAATAACAGCTATGGCCCCACCAACTACCAAAAAAGAAACTCAGTCCTTCTTAGGAACTGTTGGTTTCTGGAGGATGCATATTCCTCTTTATAATCAGATTGTGAAACCTCTCTATGAGGTTACTCGGAAGAAGAAAGACTTTAAATGGGGCTCAGAACAACAAGCTGCTTTTGAGAGTATTAAACAGGAGATTGTGCAAGCAATGGCCCTTGGACCAATTTGAACAGGGCCAGACATTAAAAATGTGCTTTAGACCGGAGATGGAGGTGATGGTCCTACATGGAGCCTCTGGCAGAAAGCTCCAGGAGAGACTCGAGGCCGACCCCTTGGATTTTGGGGTCGAAACTACAAAGGCTCCGAAGCCAACTACACAGCCACTGAAAAAGAGATACTGGCCGCATACGAAGGAGTTAGAGCTGCTTCAGAAGTGATTGGTACTGAAGCACAGCTCCTCCTGGTGCCACGATTACCTGTACTGGGTTTTATGTACACAGGTAGAGAATCTTCCCATCATGCTACCGATGCTACCTGGAGCAAATGGATTGCTTTACTCTCACAGAGAGCTAGGATAGGAAGACTTGATCGTCCAGGAATTGTAGAAGCAATAACACATGGGCCAGAAGGCAAACACTTTGGAATGCCACCAGAAAAAGTGGTAAAACGGGCTGAAGAAGCCCCACCATATGATCAACTACCAGAGGATGAAAAACAATATGCTCTTTTCACTGATGGATCCTGTCGTCTGGTAGGAGGCCATCGAAGGTGGAAAGCTGCTGTATGGAATCCTACACGACTAGTTGCAAAAACAGATGAAGGAGATGGTGAATCAAGTCAATTTGCAGAGGTCAAAGCCATCCAATTGGCTTTGGACATTGCTGAACAAGAAAAGTGGCCGAGATTTTATCTCTATACTGACTCATGGATGGTAGCAAATGCCTTATGGGGTTGGTTAAAGCAGTGGAAACAAAACAACTGGCAACGTAGAGATAAACCTATCTGGGCTGCTGAACTGTGGAAAGACATTGCTGCTAGGTTAGAAAAACTTGATGTAAAAGTGCGTCATGTAGATGCCCACGTACCTTCATATCGAGCTACTGAGGAACATCAAAACAACCAACGAGCAGATGAGGCTGCTCAAGTGTTCCAAATAGATCTGGACTGGGACCATAAAGGTGAACTGTTTTTAGCCAAATGGGCCCACAATGCTTCAGGTCATCAAGGCAGGGATGGAACATATCGATGGGCTCGTGACTGAGGGGTGGATTTATCTTTGGACGCTATTGCGCAGGTTATCCACGATTGTGACATATGTGCTGCAATTAAGCAAGCTAAGAGGTTGAAACCTCTGTGGTATGAAGGGAGATGGTCAAAATATAGGTATGGGGAGGCCTGGCAGGTCGATTACATCACACTGCCTCAAACCCGCCAGGGTAAGCGCTATGTGCTTACAATGGTGGAGGCAAGTACAGGATGGCTGGAAACATATCCTGTGCCTCATGCCACAGCCCGGAACACCATCCTGGGCCTAGAGAAACAAGTCTTGTGGAGACATGGTACACCAGAAAGAATTGAGTCAGATAATGGAACTCATTTCAAAAATAGTCTTATAAATAACTGGGCCAAAGAACATGGTATTGAGTGGATATACCATATCCCCTATCATGCACCAGCCTCAGGTAAAATTGAAAGGTACAATGGACTGTTAAAAACTACCTTAAAGGCATTGGGTGGTGGAACTTTCAAAAACTGGGACAAACACTTGGCAAAAGCTACCTGGTTAGTTAATACCAGGGGTTCCATCAATCGAGCTGGTCCTGCTCAGTCAGATCTTCTACACACAGTAGATGGGGACAAAGTGCCTGTGGTGCATGAAAAGAATCTGCTAGGGAAAACAGTTTGGGTTTATCCTGCCTCGGGCAAAGGCAAACCCATTCGTGGGGTTGCTTTCGCTCAAGGGCCTGGACACACTTGGTGGGTGATGATGAAAGATGGAGAAGTACAATGTGTACCACAAGGGAATCTAACACTAGGTGAGAATTCCTAATTTCTGCTTGTCTAGCTTAATCAGTAATGCATGGACTCTTCAGGAGTCATGAACTTGTATCCCACCTTAACTACTGTTATGTGAGTTGTTGCACAAACTAACAGTGTTCTATGAGTGTTTTTCAGGATGATTTTGTGATGGTGAAATCAGAACTAGATCCATCGGCTGGCACCCAGTAACTTCCTTGAAGTTAACATCTGCAACCTGCAACTTGTGGACCATGAACATGAACTGTGAAAATTGCTCCTTCTTTTGAGAATCTGCTACAATAGATGAGCATCAGCAATCATAGACTCATTACTTAGTGAATTTTAGCACAGAGAGGTAGTAATAATTTGTGTATAGTTATGTTTAGGGATAAGAGATAGTAATGATTGGAGCATGACGCAAATGGTATGGAATAAGGGGTGGAATGTCCTGGTTTGGGCCAGGATAAAGGTGATTTTCTGTCTTGTACTTTTGCTTTTAGCTAAGTCTCCTGTAAGTAGTTGCACTTGCTGAAATTAACAGCAAGTTTCTCAGACAGTGTGTGTTTCTAGGACTGATAACACTTGATGTTTATAGTTACTGCTAGAGACTGGTATGCAGAGCCAAGGACACTGCTCAGCTCTGAGGAAAACATAAAGAGGTCCCACCTGCATCCCTCCTTTGGGGAGGAACGGACAAGATAGATGCCAGAATTGACCAAACAGAGTATTCCATCCCATATACGTCATCCTCAGTATAAATTTGAGGGATCACGAGGGCCGAGCCAGATTTCCTGCTTCCAGCTTCCAGCTGCCTGCCTTTCCTGCTTCTTTTCCTTCACCCCGGCATCCTGGAAGGATCCTGTCCGTTTGCCTGCCTGTGCTCCTGATCCGTGCCAGCCCTTATCTGTGTGTTCCTGCCTCCAGTTCCCGACTGCTGCCGACTCCAGGAGTCCAGCCTGAACTTTCCCAGAGCTGCCCTGCAGCCTCGGTGGTGACGTGAGAGCTATTGGGGGAAAGGGGGGAGGAATGTGGTATCCATTTTCTTGTATATTTGTATATATTTATTAATTTTTCCTATTTATCATTACTGTTTCATTAAAGTTGTGTAGTTTAGTTTCCAACCCATAAGTCTCTCTCCCTTATTCTCTCTCCTTTCTTATCCGGGAGGAGAGAGAGATTAATAGAGAGCATCTGTTACTCGGTTTAATTGCCGGGCCAGTGTTAAACCGTGACACTCATCCAGGTCATCAATAAATATATTGAATAGTACTAGCCCCAATACTGACCCTTGAGGGACTCCACTAGAAACAGACTTCCAACTAGACTCCATCCCATTGACTACAACTCTCTGGCTTCTGTCATTGAACCAGCTCCTGATCCACCTCACTACACAATCATCCAGGCCACACTTCTTCAGTTTAGCTCCAAGGATGCTGTGGGAGACGGTGTCAAATGCCTTCCTGAAATCAAGATGTCTACTGCTCTGCCATCATCCATCCACCTGGTTATATCCTCAAAGAAGGCTATCAGGTTGGTCAGACATGATTTCCCCTTAGTAAAGCCATGATGACTGCTCCTGAAAAGCCTCTTGTCCTTGATGTGCCTGGAGACAGCATCAAGAATGAGTTGTTCCATCACCTTTCCAGGGATGGAGGTGAGGCTGACCGGTCTGTAGTTACCAGGGTCCTCTTTCTTGCCTTTCTTGAAGACTGGAGTGACATTTGCTTTCCTCCAGTCCTCAGGCACCTCTCCTCTTCCCAACGACTTACCAAAGATGATGGAGAGCAGCCTAGCAATGACATCTGCCAGTTCCCTCAGCACCCGTGGGTGCATCCCATCAGGACCCATGGATTTATGGATGACCAGCCTCATTGACCGATCCTTAACCCAGCCCTCATCAACCAAGGCAAACTCATCCTTTACCCTGACTTCCTCAGTGGCCTTAGGGGCCTGGGGCTCCTGAGGACAACCTCCAGCAGTATACTCAGTGGCAAAGGCGGCTTTTGGAAATTCCACTGTCTTTGTATCCTCTTGTCACCAGGGCACCCACCTCATTCAGCAGTGGGCCTACTTTGCCTCTAGTATTACTTTATGCATTTGAAGAAGCCCTTCCTGTTGTCCTTAACCTCTCTTGCAAGGTTTAATTCCAAGGAGGCTTTAGCTTTCCTAGTTGCCTCTCTGCATTCTCGGACAACAGTCTTATATTCCTCCCAAGTGGCCAGCCCTTCCTTCCACAATCTGTAGGTTCTCTTCTTCCATTTGAGTTTACCTAGCAGTTCCCTGTTTAACCATACTGGTCTCCTAGTTCCCTTTCTTGATTTCCTTCCCATTGGGATGCATCGATCTTGAGTTTGGAAGAAATGGTCCTTGAATATTAACCAACCATCCTGGGCCCCTTTACCTTCTAGTACCCTGTCCCATAGGATTTCCCCCAGCAATTGTTAGAAGAGGGCAAAGTTGGTCTTTCTGAAGTTCAGGGTTGCGACTGTACTTGTAATCCTGTTTCTACCACATAAGACCCTCAACTCCACCATCTCATGATCACTGCAGCCAAGGTTGCCCTCAACCTTCACTGCTTCAACTAGGCCCTCCTTGTTGGTTAGGACGAGATCCAGCAATGCTCCACTCCTAGTTGGCTCCTCCACCAATTGCATCAAGAAGTTATCATCAATGCACTGGAGGAACCTCCCGGACTGTGAATGGCTGGCTGAGTAGGCCTTCCAGCAAATATCTGGGTAGTTAAAATGTCCCATGAGAACCAGGGCCTGTGATCTCGAGGCTGCTACCAGCTGCCTGTAGAAGGCCTCATTGACTTCCTCATTCTGATCAGGTGGTCCGTAATAGACACCCACCACAGTATCCCCCACATTAGCCTGCCCCTTAATTCTAACCCACAAAATTTCAACTTGCTCCTCATCTACCCCTGGACAGAACTCAGTACATTCAAGTTGCTCTCTTATGTAAAGAGCAACTCCCCCACACCGCCTTGCTACCCTGTCTTTCCTAAAAAGGACATAACTATCTGTCACAGTTTGAACAGGAGGAACTAAAGAAGGAGGGCTTTTTGGACTCTAAGAGGGGCGGAACGCAAAGGGAGGGATCTATTCCCTCCCATTTCCTGCCATACTCTATAAAAGATCAGAAAGCCAGCAGCTTCTCCCTCTTATTCATCTCACCTCCTGTTGGTCGTGCTATTGTTCGTTCCCGCAAGCTCGCCACGTACTATTGAGTTGTATATATATATTTATATTTTTTGTTACCTTACCCTTTATGTTATTACCTTTCCCTTGTGTTAGTAAAATCTGTATCCAGTTGTTTTCAGTTTCCAATTTAAGGTCTCCAGTCTTTATTCCCCTTTTATCTTCCCTTTATGTGTATGGGGGGGGGGGAGGAATATAGAGGAATGCTGTCATTACGTTTGTGGCCCACCCAAACTGCTAAACCGTGAAAGAATAATTGGTGCCCAACATGGGGCTCAAATTTAAGTTTTTCTTTTAATTGAAAATATTGTAAAGCTGGAAATTGAAAAAGGAAAAATGGGTTTCAAAATGGCATGGGCGAAAGGCTTGTTATATACTGCCTTTTTGAGTTTACTAATCCACACATGTTGTTTTCTATGTTTCCATCTCCCAGCCATAATACTTTACTATGCTGTTAAAACAGCAGTTTCTGCGGGAATGAGTTCGGTTAGGAATTTGATTGGGGAGTTTCAGGACTCTTTGGTGAATGCGTTCAGTACGCAAAATGATTCTGTTCCTTTCTCTGGTGAGTTCGACCCTCCAGAGTTTCGAGGCCTCGGTGATGGTTGGTGTTACTTGTTTTGGTTATCATTGTGCCTAAATGTGTTCCAGGGGTGGTTCAATGTTCAATATTTGTGCAGGAAAACTGCTGCCTCCGCTATTCTGTCACAGTTTAGCGGCAAATTAAACACAGTATTCAATGTGCGGCCTCACCATTGCCAAGTGGAACAATCACCTCCCTAGTTCTGCTGGCCACACTGTTTTTGGTTCAAGCCAGGATGCTGTTGGCCTTTTTGGTCACCTGGGCACACTTCTGGCTCATGGTCAGCTAGCTGTTGACCAGCAGCCCAGTTGTTGCTGTTGTTTTGTTGGTTTGTTTTGGTGTTGTTTTTTGGGTTTTTTGCTGTTTTTTGTTGTTTTTTTGTTGTTGTCGTGTTTGTCCTGTTTGTCCTGTTTGTCGTCGTCTTCATCGGTTGTCATCGTCGTCGGTCGTCGTCGGTCGTTGTCTGTCGAAAATCCGCGGAGGCTTAAGAACAACACGCAGTCACCAATATGGTTAAAGTGAAGTCGTCCATTAACAATTCACACTCGCTTTATATAGAGCCCTTGTTTATATAACGATATCTTGCAGGTGGCCATATCTTGGCCACAAATCCTGTTCTCACAGAACTTCTGCTGGCTGCATCATTATCCTGTTATTCTTCTTTTCTGCTGCCAGCTCCCTTATCTTTTTCCCATAGCTCATCTTTCAGTAATCTTGCAACTGGGCCTCAAGGCCCTTAGCTTACTCTAAGTAAAGCTAAATAGTCAGGATTGCTCACATGTCTGTTTTCTTCCAGACAGTTTCCCAATAGTCGTCGTCGTCTGTCGTTGTAGTTTCTGTCTTTTTGGGCTTTTTGGTTTTGCCTTTTTGTCTTTTTGTTTGTTTTTTGGTTTTTTTTGTTTGTTTTTTGGTTTTTTGTTTGGTTTTTTGTTTGTTTTTTGTTTCTGTTTGTTTTGTTTATTCATCTTCATTTGATTGTAAATGCTGAAGGGTTTCGGTTTTTTGTTTGGGGTTGTGGTTTTTTGTTTATTTGGGTGCTTTTTTTGTTTGTGTGTGGTGTGATTTTTTTTTTTTTTTTCAGTTAAATATGATTTTTAGTAATTCCTACTCATGGTATTCTGTTTCTTAACACAAAACCTGTTAGAGAGTGGGAAATGGCAGTTTCTACTACACAGACTTGTATTTGATGCTTCCGTTAGATGCTCACATGTTTACATCCAAAAGAGGCATAAGTGCTCTAGTTATGCAAAACATGGTATAGTCTTCCCTAAGTAAGTAAAATGTTTTTAAATACAGCTTTCTTTAAAACTGACTTTACAGTGGTGAGTGTTCTGTAAGTAAACCTTCTCGTTTGAGGTCACTGTTTGTTTCAAGGATATAGAAGCACAGGGGCTTGGCTTCTTTTGTTTAATATCTGTTCTGATATTTATGTAAAGGCTTTTCTATGTCTTGGTTCATACACAAGCTTTGAATGCATTGAACCCTCACAGTTCATTCAGGTACCATGTAAAGAAAATACATAAAAAGAGGCCATACTGAAATAACTAACTTATGGCTTTCATAGAAAGAGTCCTGTCATAGTTTGAGTAGAGGAACTAAAGAAGGAGGGCTTTCAGACTCTGAGAGGGGCGGAAGACAGAAGGGTCTATTCCCTCCCATTTCCTGCCCATACTCTGTAAAGGTCCTCTGTAAAGGTCGGGCAGACCGAAAGCTCTCTCTCTTTTGCCCACTCCTTGCTTCATTGCTGTTTCCCTGCACTCCTTTACCACGTGCTCTTCAGAATCTACATCCATCGGGTGCTGGGTAGAGCCGTGGAGCCCTCTCCTGAGTCGGCTCTGCCGTAAAGGGCCCTCAGGTACCTCTCCCTGCCAGAATCAAGATGGGGTTATGTATATATTTGTATACATGTGTATTTTTGTTCTTTATCCCATATGTTACTGCTTTTCCCCTGTTCTAGTAAATCCGTTTCCATTTTTTTTTTTTTAATTTTCCAACTTGAAGTCTCTTGTCCTTATTCCCGTTTTTATTTTCCCTTTGGGAGGATGGAGGGGGGGAGGGGTAATGGAGAACAATGCTGTCGTTTGGTTTTTGATCAGCCCAAACTGCTAAGCCATGACAGAATAATTGGTGCCCAAACGTGGGGCACGAATTGAAATTTTTCTTTTCCTTTTAATTGAAAATATTGGAAAGTTGGAAATTGAAAGAAATTGTTTTCCAAATGGCGTTGTTGAAAGACTTGTTATATACTGCCTTTTTGAATTTACTGATGTGTGAATTTTTTTATGTAGCGCCCCATCTCCCAGCCATGTTACTTTCCTATGTTGTTAACACGGTGATCGGTGATTTCTGTGGGAATTAATTTAGTTGGGAATTTGATTGGGGAGTTTGGGGGCTCTTTGAATGTGTTCACTATGCAAAATGATTCTGCTCCTTTCTCTGGTGAGTTCGACTTGCAAGAGTTTGGAGACCTCGGTGATGGTTGCTTTTGCTATTGCTGTGCCTGAATGTGTTCCAGGGGTGGTTCAATGTTTGACATTTGTGTGGAAGATCTGCCAGCGACACCTCCCCCACTGGGTCTGAACCAGCCCTTGTTGCCCCTGTCACAACCTGCAGGAAGCATTTAAGGAAGTCGGACCCGCCTGGTGAAGGGTGATGATGATTCAGAGACAATAGAGAACTCTAATCAGGGAGAGAGCCAGCCCGGAGGCAGGAACGACAAAAGGGAGTGATTGGGACCCCGAGATAATTGTCCAATCAATGTCTCTGAAAGAGATGAGGAATTTAAGAAGGGATTATGCTCATGACGAGGGCGAGTCACTGACTGCATGGATGCTGCGGTGCTGGGACAGGGGAGCTGATACGGTAGACCTGGAGGGCAGAGAAGCTCGGCAGTTGGGATCCTTAGACAGAGATGGGGACATTGATAACGCAACTGGGAGAAAAGCCAGTACTTGTAGTCTTTGGAAATGTCTTTTGTCAGCGGTAAAAAGTCTATATCCTTATAAGGAGGATATCTAATGCCCTATTAGATGGGACACCATGGAAAGAGGCATCAAATAGCTGAGGGAGCTGGCAGTTCAGGAGGTCATCTATGGTGATAGGCAAACACCTGAAGATGCTGACTCTGTTTAAAAAGCTCACAATACACGGCACAATAAATGGGAAAGCAATCCTCAAGAGCAGGGTGATGAGTGAGCCTCTTCAGGGATGGCAAACCTTGAGATGATGAGCAGGATTTTATTCTAGTGAAACCAGAACAGTACTCCACCCCTTATTCTATATCATCATAGGTTAGCAAATGTGACACCCATCTACAGGCTGGAAGGAGGATCTGGGGAACTACAGGCCTGTCACTCTGACCTCGGAGCCAGGGAAGGTTATGGAGCAGATCATTTTGAGTGCCATCATGCGGCACATACAGGACAACCAGGGGATCAGGCCCAGTCAGCATGGGTTTATGAAAGGCAGGTCCTGCTTGACAAACCTAATCTTGTATGGCAAAGTGACCTGCTTAGTGGATTAGGGAAAGGCTGTGGATGTTGTCTACCTAGTTTTATTAAAGCATTTGACACAGTTTTCCACAGCATTCTCCTGGAGAAACTAGCTACTTGTGGATTGGACTGGTGTATGCTTTGCTGGGTAAAAAACTGGCTAGATGGCTGGTCCCAAAGAGTTGTGGTGAATGGAATTAACTCCAGTTGGCAAGCAATCACAAGTGGTGTTCCCCAGGGCTCAGTTTTGGGGCCAGTTCTCTTTCATGTTGTCTTGGGTTAGTGCAGTGGTGTTTTGGAAGCAGGGGGGCCACAGGGGTGGCTCCTGTGAGGAGCTGCTGGAAGCCCCCCTGGTTCCAATTCTGTCCCTGCTTCTGGCCAAGGCCAAGCAGATATGGGAACCTGGATGTGCCTTTATGAGTAATATATCGTCACAGTTTAACACTGGGCCGACAATTAACCGAATGACAGATACTCTCTATTAATCCCCCTCCCCTCCCTGATAAAGAAAGGAGAGAGAATAATGGAGAGATACTTATGTGTTGGAAACTAAAAGTACACAACTTTAATGAAAAAGTAATGATAAAAAGGAAAAATTACCAAATACATACAAATATACAGGAAAATGATACCCCGTTCCTCCCCCTTTTCCCCCAGTAACTCTCACATCACCACTGAGGCTGCAGGGCAGCCTTGGAAAAGTCGAGGCTGTACTCCTGGAGTCAGCAGCAGTTGGGAGCTGGAGGCAGGAAGGTTACTCTTCTCTTTCTTTTCTTAATAGCCCTTTCCCTGGGTGATTAATTTGTTTAAAAGCATTTTTTCCTTGTTTCTTTACCACTAACTCCTTCCTAAGACTCCTTTCAAAAGTGGTGTCATTTTCCCTGAATAAACCGTTGTAATTTGTTCAAACAATAAACCTGGTTACTTCTGCAATTTGTAGGCCGCACATGTGCAGTGGCTAGTATTTCCTCACAAAGTATAAATAGTTATGGACCGTGACATTTCTAATTGGCGTAGTCAGTAGTATAATATTGAGGAAAATATTAGAGCCTGCTCATAATCTTGCACACGAGTTGCAAAACTAACTAAAAAAAATAATAATAAAGAAAAATTACTTCAAACAAATGAACACTGAAGCTGTTTGTGTTAGCACCAGTGGGTTTAACGAGCGAACTTTTTCCCCCTACAAGGAGGAAGAATTTTGTGAAAGCCCATTTGTACGCCCCTTCTGGGAACGCCTAAAAAAACATAAATAGACTCCAAAGGAGGTGATTTCCAATATGCTTTACCAACACTGTAAAAGGGGAGAATTTGATATCATCGCTAATTCTTTAAAATCTTTAGATGATTGTGCCACTCTTGATAAAGAAATCAAAACCAAAAAAATGGTGAAAAAACTCAGAGCAGGTTGTTTTAATGCTCGTGCCTTTTTTCTCCCGTCTGCTATAATTTGTCAGGAGAAAGAAGAATTTCGTCAGCAATTGGAAAACATAAAAAGGGGCACATTGGAGGTATTTGGAGATATTATAAAATTTGACGAATTTGAGGAACAAAATTTTGAGGTCTGCTCTAATCCCAATCTGCTGCTAGAACACCCCCCATCTAATAATTCTGAATACACAACTGATGAGGGAGAACAGGGTTCCTCTGAAATATCATACAAGAAAAAGGTGTGGTTTGCTTGCAAAAAAGGGAAACGACGCCCCTCTCTTTTGAAAAATAAAATGCAGCCACAAGCGTCAAATATGCAGTCACACACACCCCCTCTGGCTGCTAATTCTCCAGAGGGAGAAGTGGCGAAATTGACCAATTTGGTCAGCACCTTTACAGTATCTGGTGCTAAGAAAATTAATAAATTGGAAAAAAAGGTCCATCAACTCTCTGTAATGATCGAGAGGGTCTGTACTCCACCTTCCTCCTACCATGATTCTTCTGGTAGTTCAAAAGAGGAGGAAAGAATTATACCACACAAACACCTGCATCCTGTTATAAGAACAGAGCATATGCACGAACAAGATACAGGTCAGGAACAAATAACACACAAATTCCATATTCTCCTTTAGAACTGGCACAACTGAAAAAACAATTTGGTAGACTGCCTTCTGAAACAGATACTGAATATGTAATAAGGGTCTCATCCTCTGAAGGAGATAATATTTTACTATCAGAAAAAGAAGCCTCAGGCTATTGGGGATCAGGCACTATGTTCATTACAGGAAATCACAGAGCTCCCTGGTCCCTGACCCAACGACCTGCTTATAACATTTTCCTAATTGACCCCATAGCAAGGGGGAACCCCATGTACTGCAGGGAAATCTCCCCCAGCTGATGGACAATGTGCATAAAGCTAGTGTAATTCAAATGATTCATGACCGTGTCCTAATTCTTAACCAGGACAGCCCTCTTATGCTAAAGGTAAAACCAGAAAGGATGGATATCCTCATCCGAGGGCTGCCTGGAGAACTGAAAAATGTAGCAATACAAATTAAATCTAGAATTGAAAATTCACTAAGAGACACAGAATATGCTTGGTCTGATTTGGTCAAGGAATTAACAGAATATGGATGGAAATCTGAGATGCCAGAAGCTGATTATTTCAAGGAAACCTCTGTAAAAATCCTTCAGGCCCCAGCAAATGAAAATCAAAAACTTTCTTATTCAGCTGTCACTGCCATGCCTCCCCGAATTCCCCCTCAACAGCAGGAGGAGCCGTGGGGTGAATTGTGACAATTGTAAATAGAGGGGGCAGGCAGAGAAATAATACTCGCCAAAATAAAACCCCCTGAGACAGAAACAATTTGCCACAGGGTGAATTGTGTCCTTTTGCAAAGCTTAAGGAGGAAGCTCGGCAAAAAGGCATCTCACCCTCACTTTTGAGCCATAATTTTACATATGGTCATCTAAAAACTTTAATAGAGGAATGGCCCACAAGGTCAAATTCAGGGGAGAGATCTAGCAATTCACACAACTCGGGAAACTAAAAAGCCCCCTCTCTGCAAAGAAAAAGAAAACAAAAAGATGCTAGAGAAAGGAGAAAGGTCCCAATCTAAATTCAGTAAATTTAACTGATCCCTTGAATAAACTGTGGGAAACCATCCCTGAAAATGAAAAGGATTGGTCAGAAAATAATAAAAAATCAAATCCTAAAATATCCAGTCCTCCAAAAGATTGACAAAATGTGCTGAGATTGGTTATGAATAAAAATGGTGATCTGGAACTCACGTGTGCAGTTGGGCCAAAATGCTATCCTGTGACGTTTGTGGTGGACACAGGCGCACAGGTATCCACACTCAAATCTGATGTGGTGAAAAAATGTGAGATTAATTAATCTCTGAAGCCGATATTCCTAACTGATGCCTTGGGCAAACCTGTTTTACAAAAAAACTGCTAAAGTTTCCCTAAAGTTACCTGGAGATGAGGAGTTAATTCAAACCCGAGACATTCCTTACAGTCTGTTTGGAATGGATGTTCTCATTGGTCGGGCATGGAGAGACAAAAACGTCCACTTCTGGAACTTTGGCACGCCCACACTTAAAGTTAGATTGTTACAAATGGCTCCACTCCTGCCCCAAAGCAAAATTATAAATGTTAAACAGTATTATCCTATTCCTGTAGCAGCAAAAGAAGAGATAAGAGAAGTAATTTGTGACCTGAAACAAAGTGGCATCATTGTGCCTTGCCATTCTCCATTTAACTCTCCAATTTGGCCAGTAAGAAAACCAAATGGTAAATGGAGAATGACAGTAGACGATAGGAAATTAAATGCTGGTACTGAACAATTGACTGCAGCTGTTCCAAACATTTCAGATCTGGTACTAGAAATACAGGATTCAGCACATCCAGTGCTTGCCTCCCTCAATGTAAAAGAGACGTTTTTTCAAATTCTGACTGACTCAGAGGATCAAAAATATATTGCCTTTACTTGGGATGGAATACAATATACTATCACAAGGTTACAGACATTCTCCCACACTTGCTCACCAGAAATTCTAGAGGAGAAAAGGCAACCTCCTTCCAAATAAACAAAATTTCTAGGAATGAATCAAATGGAAAAGCAGGAATAGAATATCCCTAATAATACTCTGTCTCACCTAGGAGAAATAAAAGCACCCGCAAATAAAGGGACTACAAGAAATGATGGGAACATTTCAATATTGGAGAAGGCATATGACTGATCTTTCAATCATTCCAAGGCTGTTATATGACTTGTTAAAAAACCACATTTTTGTTTAAAAAAACACTCCAATGATGAGGTGCTAAAACTGTTACTCTTAGAGGCACAGACATTTCAAACCCTGGGACCTCTCCACCCAGATGACCCAATAACAGTAGAGCGGGGCTTTTCTTCTAGTGCTTTATCATATCACTTTTGGCAAAAGGGGCCAACTGGAGCTAGAAGACCAATAAGTTTTTATTTTCAGTCATTAAAGGACTCAGAAAAATGATATTCAGTCCTAGAAAAGGGTTTACTCACAGTAAGCACAGCACTTAAGGATATAAGCAAAATAATTAAAAAACAAAGGGTAATCCTCTGAGGGCCTTTCAAGGTAATTAACCATGTACTGTCTGGAAAACCACCTCCTGAAGGAATATCTCAGAAGGGAACTGTAGGCGGCAGGTGCACGCCCCGCCTGTGCCAGCTGGGACTGGTCAAAATGCGCATGCCTGATTGAGGCAGGGTGTGGTTCCAGCAGGTCCCGAGCCAGGCGGATCGAACTTAGTTCTCTGATACTAATCCGAACCAGCACTAGCTCGACTGACTCTGTTCACGAACCGAGCTCGCGCCCGCAGCGAGATTCCTCTCACGCAACATCTGGTGGAGAATGCGGGCATCAATTTCGGTCTAAACTGTCTCCCTGAGCGTTTCGTCCGAAAGTGACCCTTCTCTACAGACCGTCCGATACCCCGAAAAATTCGGGTAAGAGAAACTTTTTTCTTCTCTTCGACATCGTCATCAGCAAATCCGATGATGGGCTCCTATGTAAGCAAACCTACCGGCACCGCCGTTGCCGATCAGATTACAACCCAGGCGGAAACGCAGGAAAACCTCCGCTACCCGAGTCCCGAAACCGCCTGGGACCTGTGGGGGGAGGTGTACAACCTGCTGGCAAGTTTCCACTATAAGGAGACCAACGGCGACATTATTGGTGCGGACAACACCTGGCGAATCGTTTGCAATCTATTAGCTTGCATGAAAGCCGAAGTAGAAGTGGCAATTGTCACCGCCGCGGCCCCATTACGAAAGACCGAGGTATTTCCCCCGAAGGAAATGCCCACAGTAACCCCCTCGGCACCCCCCTTCGAGGGGGAGGAGCCCGGGAGGGTGCCGAGTGTAGCTCCGTCGGCGCCGCCCCCCGAGGGGGGGGAGCCCGGGACAGCGCCGAGCGCAGCCCCGCGCGCAGCCCCGCCGGCGCCGCCCTCCGAGGGGGGGGAGCCCGGGACAGCGCCGAGCGTAGCCCCGTCGGCGCCATCCCCGGAGGAAGGAAAAAACGAACAAGTGTATCTGGGGCTGACCACGGGCAAGCCTGCCATAAAGGGCATGTCCGGGAAGCCCCACCAAACCGTGACCGAACTCCTATCGGATATCGGCCCGGAAGTCAAAACACCGGAAAATGATGGGGCGGAAACCGCGGCTGGCGGCACCCCCGGCTGCCGCGGAGAGCTACCCCCGCCGCCGCACCCGGCCCCACGAAAGGCTGCAAAGATAAAAGCAGCCCCTCAACCAGCGGCAGCATCTGCGCTGGAAGACAAGATATCGGCCCTGCAAGACCAGGTCACTCGGGCCGTGCAACTAATAGAGAAGCGGGACGTTGAACATCGCCCAGCTTTTCAGCAGTACAGGAACCCACCCACCCTGACGAACGACGAGGACGATGTCCCGACCCCACCGCGGCAACTTCAAAACGCCCCGGGCGCTACTACTGGTCGCCCAGGGCGTTGGTCTGGCATCATCCGGGATGCCATTTTGCAGGGCGAGTGGCAGCCCACCACTGTGGCGTGCCCCGTGCTGCAGGACGCTAATGGACAGCTGGTGTTTGAACAACACTCATGGAAAACCCTGCAGCAGGCGAGGCAGATAATCAAAGAACAGGGGTTGAGGTTGGAGAGCGGCCGGGCCATTCTGGACTGTCTGTTCACCTCCGATGTAAACAGCCCATATGACTGTCGCAGTCTAAGTCAGTACCTACTAACCCCCTCCCAACAAATCATCTGGTTAAAGGAGTGGGAACCCCTCGCTGCGGCGGAAGTCAACTGCGCTAGGGCACCCGGAGATCCACTAGTGAGCGTCACAGCGGACATGCTCACCGGCTCCGGGCGCTTTGCAGAGATCGATCTTCAGCTGCAATGCCTGCGCGAGGTCCACCACGCCGCGGCAAGACTGGCACGTCAGGCATTTTATGCAGTACCAGAACCGCACCCAGTACCATCATTTACCAACGTAAAGCAAGGGTTGAACGAACCCTATCAAAATTTTGTCGATCGACTGTGGCAATCTGTCACTGCTCAATCAGACCTGACAGTAGAGCAGCGTGAATCCATGTTTAGAATACTGGCATTCGAGAATGCAAATCCTAGATCAAAAGCCCTCTTCTCGACACTGCCGAAAACGGCGCCAGTATCAGAAATGCTGGACGTTGCCGCCAGGGCGTCTCAGCACCAGCAGCACCAGGGAATGGCTGGTGCCTTCGCCGCCGCATTGGAACCAACCCATCAGCTCCTCGCGGCGGTAGTACAAAAACTGGACAATAACGGAGGACGTGGCCGTCAAAACCGGCGAAATCGCCCGAACAGACAGAGGCAGTCCAGCCCGGTCTGTTCGCGATGCCACGCGAGGGGACACACCGGGCGAAACTGCTCTGCAGTCGTCTGGTGTAATCGTTGTCAGCGAGCGACACACAACGACGCAGCCTGTTGGTTTCAAAAAAACGGCAGGGACAGCGCGAGGGGCCCCTGCGCCGGGATACAAGTAGCCAGGCCAACGCTGTATGCCGGCTCCCCGCCCCAGCAACCCGGGGAAGCCTCGGCATTGATTTACAATCTGCAGTAGACACCGCGCTGCTGACCACGGCTGTCCACACAATACCAACAAACACGTACGGACCGGTAATCCATGAAAATTCTAACGTTGGTGCGCTTTTAGTAGGACGCTCTTCCTCAGGACTGGCAGGACTAGTAGTGCTCCCAGGGGTTATAGACACCGACTCCACGGGGGAAATAAAGATAATGTGTTTTACACTAAACCCCCCCCTAGTAATTAAGGCAGGAACCCGATTAGCGCAGCTAGTCCCACTCCCAAAATTAGACCTAGGAAAGAACGTTAAAACAGAGAGAGGCGATTGGGCCTTTGGCTCATCTGGAGACACCCTGGTAACCCTGGCGCAACAGATGAGAACAAGGCCGATTATAAACATACAGATGGCGATCGGCAAAGAGGTAAAAACCCTCCCTGTAATGCTAGATACAGGGGCCGACGTCACAATCATCAGTAAGAATATCTGGCCACGAAAATGGAAGCTTATTGCAGTTTCTGACGCTGTTCAGGGGATAGGTGGCGGTTCCACCCCCCTGCAAGCGCACCAACCAGTACAAATTAAATTTCCAGAAGGGCAAGTGGTAACTGTGAGACCATATGTGTTACCCTTGCCCGGTCAGCTCGGGGGGTTGATTGGTCGGGACGTGATGAGCCAGATAGGAGCCATCCTCACTATCCCTGAACCCACCCAACCCTCCCAAAATTTTCAATAAGGGCCACTGCTGACATGCCGCTGACCCCCAGACTCCACTGGAAGTCGGACACCCCTGTCTGGGTAGAGCAGTGGCCCCTTTCCAAGGAGCGGCTAGACATAGCAAATCGCCTGATAAAAGAACAGCTAGACGCTGGACACGTCCAGCCATCCGTGAGCCCGTGGAACACACCCATCTTCGTGGTTCCAAAAAAGTCGGGCAAGTGGAGATTGATACAAGATCTGAGAAAAATTAATGACCAGATGTGGCCAATGGGCGCCCTCCAACCTGGGCTGCCCCTGCTTACCATGCTACCTAGAGACTGGCATCTTCTGGTCATGGATTTAAAGGACTGCTTTTTCAATATCCCCTTAAATCGTGAAGATACTTCTCGCTTCACGTTCACGGTCCCATCGGTCAACAAAAGTGAACCAGCGAAGCGATATGAGTGGGTGGTACTGCCACAGGGAATGAGAAACTCCCTGACCATATGCCAATCGTATGTGGCACGGGCGCTCGCGCCAATTAGAAAAGCAATGCCGGATACGATAATTTATCATTATATGGACGATATCTTATTTTGCCAGCAAGCCCCGTTCCCCAAAAACATCGGCCAGGTCTTGACCGACCACCTCGAGACCGAGAGACTAATCGTAGCTCCGGAAAAAATTCAAATGAAGTCACCCTGGAGCTACCTAGGGTGGAAGGTAACTGATGCTATGGTGAGACCCCAAAAATTAGAAGTAGTCCATTCAGTTAAAACACTGAATGACGCCTAAAAACTAGTGGGCGAACTACAATGGGTTAGACCCATTATAGGTCTCACCAATGCAGACATCCACCCCTTTTTGTCCTTATTACGGGGTACACATCCAGGGGCACCTGTGGACTGGACCGAGGACCACTCCAACGCCTTGAAGCAGGTCGTCCACAAGCTGACAACCGGCTATGCGGATCGGCGAGACGCCACCCACCCCATCGGAGTGTGGGTATGTAACCACCCCTCATTCCCCTTCGCCCTACTCATGCAGGACTTCACGAACAAAAGAATACCTGGGGAACGCAAACTCAATCTGACTTATAACCGAGACTCTACAAGATCAGAGTCTATAGCTATTTTGGAATGGCTATTTCCCCCCCATACGCCTCAGAAGGGCATATGGCAAAAGACCGAGGTAATAGTATTCCTCATACGGAAGGAACGCCAGCGCTGCCTGGAAGTAGACGGCCAAGAACCAGAGTGGATCAACATCCCAATCAAAACCACCAATTTTGACTGGATGCTACAACACTCCGAGCCTCTACAGCTCGCCCTACTTGGTTATCCCGGCGAGGTGCGTCATGATGGCCCAAAACATCAACGATTACAAGCTATCAGCCGGTTCCAGTGGCTCGAGCAACTGATCGTCTCGGAGCGCCCAGTGCCCGGTATAACAGTATTCACGGACGCTGGACAAAGATCCAGAATGGCTGCCTGTGTATGGAAGGACAAAGGCCAGTGGAAACAGCATTTGATTTCAGGCACCTCCGAGGACAATCTACAAACCCTGGAACTGCTTGCGATCATCTGGGCCCTGACGCACTGGCAGCAAGTTCCCGTTAACATCGTCTCCGACTCCCAATATGCAGTCGGAGTCGCGAACCGTATAGAGGATGCCCTCATTAAGCCAGTGCCCAACAAAAGGCTACAGGAACTCTTCCTATCATTGCAGCGTGCGCTGAGAATTCGAACACAGCCATGCTGCATTATTCATATCCGTAGCCACAAGACAGCGCTAGGCCTGGGGGAAGGGAATGCCAAAGCTGACTCTCTAGTCAGCTTAGGTTTACAAAACCCAGTTACCGAATTCTCCAAAGCCCAGAACAGCCATTCTCTATTTCATCAGAGCGCTAGGGCCTTGAAGCGCACGTTCGACATCACTTGGGAGGAGGCAAAAGGCATCGTCAAAGCTTGCCCCCAGTGCGCCCAGTTCGGCCCTACCCTGGGAATGGGTGTGAATCCACGCGGGCTTCAAGCCGGAGAAATCTGGCAGATGGACATAACACACGTCCCGGAATTCGGAAGACTGAAATATGTCCATGTTACAATTGACACCTTCTCAGGCATGCTCTGGGCAACAGCTCAGACGGGGGAGAAGGCGCTACACGTGGTCCGTCATCTGACCAACTGTTTCGCTGTCATGGGGATCCCTCAGGTAATAAAAACAGACAACGCGCTGGCCTACACAGGCGCAAAGCTTAAGCAATTTTTCGCTACCTGGGGAGTGAAACATATTACAGGAATCCCCCATTCGTCTACAGGGCAAGCGATTGTAGAAAGAGCCAATCGCACCCTGAAGACATATCTACAGAAACAAAAGGACAGCAAACAGATGGACCCACAGACGCGGCTTAGTAAAGTACTCTTTACTCTAAACTATCTGAGCCTAAGCCGCGACTCCCAAGAGCCACCCGTCCTTCTACATTACTCATCGCAGAAAGTCATCAGCATGCCTGAAGTCCAAATTTATTACAAGGAACCAACAACAGGTCAATGGATGGGGCCAAGACCATTGCTGTTCACCGGGAGAGGATACAGCTGTGTATCCGCAGACTCTGGGCCTCTCTGGGTGCCCAGCAAATGGACACGCCCTGCCCCGACCAGACCAGCACCACCGGCTCTGAACAACGAGGCACCTCGCAACTAAGATCTTTGCGTATTTGTCATCTTTTCCCCGATAAAGACCTAAAAAAAAAAAAAAAAAAAAAAAAAAAGGGGGAAATGTAGGCGGCAGGTGCCCGCCCCGCCTGTGCCAGCTGGGACAGGCCAAAATGCGCGTGCCCGATTGAGGCAGGGTGTGGTTCCAGCAGGTCCCGAGCCAGGCGGATCGAACTTAGTTCTCTGGTACTAATCCGAACCAGCACTAGCTCGACTGACTCTGTTCACGAACCGAGCTCGCGCCCGCAGCGAGATTCCTCTCACGTAACAGGGTAGATGATTAAACACCACCACCTGTGGGTGAATTTATTAACCAACTAAGACAGTACGAAGACAGCGTCTATCCCCTTACGGGCTTGTGTCTCAGCTGTGGAAAAACAGTTGAGGTGTACTTGGTTGATGGAATGAGAAGTAGTAAGAGAGTGTGATCATGTCTGTATGAAGACCTTCCATTTTCTTCCTTGTAGTTTAAAGCCAGTAAAGAACCAAGATGCTGAGACATCTAGTCTTCAGCAAAATTATGGCTAGTTGAGTGTTTTCTTTCAAAGTCAAAGATGATCTGAAAAACATCGGTTAATCTAAAAATATGTGTTGTTTTTTTTTTTTTAAACACTATCACCCTTTAACATATAATTGCTGATTTATCTCAGTGGAAACACTTGAATTGATTGTATGATTCTGTCTTCCTTCTATTTCTTTCTTAGGTTCCAAAATACTCATCTGTCTCTATTGTCAAATGCCTCAGCTTTGTCTCTGTGGCTAGATGTAGACCTGATATGGACCTTCATGCGTACTTTAGAGGAACTGTTGTAGTTGGTGATACATTTTTTGTGTGGATTTTTCTCTAATGCTTTGGCTCACTTGCCTACCCACAGAACTTGAGCAGCATGTGATAGCTGGGGACACTGGAGAAGAGGCATTTCTTCTACTTTGAACCTTTAAAAAAGTACTAGGATTAACCGCGTCCAGTTCTGGAGCCCCTTTTACAGGAGGGACATAGACGTGCTGGAGTGTGTCCAGAGAAGGGCCACAAGGATGATCAGAGGGCTGGAGCACCTCTCCTATGAAGACAGGCTGAGAGAGTTGGGACTATTCAGTCTGGAGAGGAGAAGGCTCCAAGGAGACCTTATTGTAGCCATCCAGTATCTGAAGGGGGCCTACAAGAAAGCTGGGGAGGGATTTTTTAGGATGTCAGGTAGTGATAGGACTAGGGGGAATGGAATCAAACTAGAGGAGGGTAGATTTAGATTGGAAGTTAGGAAGAAGTTCTTCACCATGAGGGTGGTGAGACACTGGAACAGGTTGCCCAGAGAGGATCTCTTGCATTCTATGGAAAGTGTTCTTAAAGATCTGCCAGCTCTGATCTGCTCCCTTGTCCCCAAGGACCGTTTCCCAGGGTGTCTATTTGACTAACTCCTCAAAGAGCTGGAAGTTAGCTTTCCTGAAATTCAGAGTCTTGACTATGCTCCTTGACCAATTTGTGACCCTTAGTACTGCAAATTCCACCAGTGCATGGTTACTGCAGCCCAGGTTGCCTCCAGTCTTGAGATCCCTGATGAACTTGCCTGCATTGGTGACCAATAGATCCAGTATTGCATCCCCTTGGGTAGGGATGTCTATTTCTTGTCTGAGGAAATTATCAGAGAGGCACTCCAGGAACCTCCTGGATTGCCTACAGCTTACTGTGTAACTTTTCCAACAAGTGTCAGGGTGGTTGAAGTCCCCCAGCAGCACAAGAGCCTGTGAGCGTGATGCTTCTTGTAGCTGGAGTAGGAATACTTTATCAATAGGTTCCTCTTGATCGGGAGGCCTGTACTAGACTCCAACCACAAGGTTCCCCTTGTTGCCTTGATCTGCAATTCCTACCCATAAGCTTTTGACTTGCTCATGGCTGTTCTTTAGGGACATCTCCTCACATTCAATTCACTTCTTAACATAGAGGCCAACTCCACCCCTCCTTCCCTTCCTGTCCCCACGTGTATCCATTAATAGCCCCACTCCAGTTGCAGGATCCATCCCACCAGGTTTCAGTAATGGCCACTATGTCGTAGCCTTCTGGCAGCACCTATTTAATTTGCTCAAAGGCTTGTCATTACTCAGGTCCCCATTTTAAATTATTCTTTTTCCATATCACTTCAGACAGAGGGCTCATGATCTGACCATAATCTGGAATATGCATTCACCAGAAACCCACAATACCCAAGAAAACGTGTCTTTTTATTAGTTGGTGCAGACATGGCTGTTATTTTGTTAATCATGTCTATCAGGATCTGGCAATGCCCATCTTGCCATTCAATTCCTAAAAACTTGATTTCTTGAGCAGGTCCCTTGACCTTGCCTCTTCTGATGGCAAACCCATCTTTTAGTAGAATTTGAATTGCTCTCTCCCCTTTCTCCAAAACTTCTTCCATTGTACTACCCCATATGATGATGTCATCGATATATTGCAAATGTGTGGGAGCTCTACTCTTTTCTAGCACAGACTGAATCAGTCCATGGCAAATCATGGGACTCCATTTCCACCCCTGGGGCAGCCGATTCCATATGTACTGGACATCCCTCCAGGGGAAAGCAAACTGTGGCCTGCACTCCCCTACCAACAGATTTAACGCATTTACAATATAGCAGTTGCGGCATTGCAATATATCAATTGTGGCATACCGCTTGGATGCCTTAGACTCCAGTTCTTATTGTGTTTTGACACGTCTGGCACAGCAGCACTCGGCAGTGGTGCGACTTCATTAAGGCCACAATAGCCTGCTGTCAGTCTCCACTCTCCATTGGAATTCTGTGCTGGCCAAAGGGGACTGTTAAGGGGCGAGAATGTCTTGCTGATAACTCCTTGGTTCTCCAGTTGATGGATCAGCTTAAGGGTGGGGATCAGGGAGTCTCAGTTACTGTGGTAGTGGCCAGTGCCCCATTGTAGTAGCGATAGGCACCTTTTGTTCCTCAACCCTCAGTAGCTCCACAGTAGAAGGGTCCTCTGATAAACCAGGCAGCAGTTAAATTTCTTCCATTTCCACCACTGCTACACCAAATGACCACTGGTACCCCCTCAGGTCCTTGCAATACCCTCTTCCAGAGATAATCTACACCAAGAATGCATGCCTTTGCCACTCACGTCCAGTCAGACTCGCATCAGCTTCCACTACAGTCAGGTAATGATGGGGTTTTTTTCCTTGCTTTAGAATATAAGCCTTAATTTTATGTAGTATCTGTTTTATTCAGAATATAGAAGTTTGCATCTTAACTGGCAAATGTAATTCAGCACATTCTGTTTTGATCAGGACTTTGAGGGCATGTTGGCTCTGCTTGTTAGAGCTCAGCAGGAGTACCTTTACCATCTTGGGAGCCCCAGAAAACAACAGTGCTATACTGCAAGCTATTTTGTGCAGTCAGGAGACAAACTTCTAGCTGAGGTGTTCAGCATGGTGATGAAAAGCAACTGTCGAGATACTAGCTGGATGGCAGGGTGAAATGTCTGAGCTACAGGTGTCATTATGATTTGCATCCAAGTTGAATTTTATTGCAGAATCCTGTGCAATCTGTCATGTTCTTTCTCTGAATAATGTGCGTACATTTTTGTTTCGATTTTTGCTTTCTCTGATTTGTGAGAAAGCAAAACATGAGTTTTTGCTGTCAATCTGGACATTAAGCATATCTAGCAAGATCCATCTGATTTCACTGTATCAAGGATGAATTTGGTCCGTTGCTTGTTTGAAGGAAAAGGAGCAGAACACTGTCATTTAGATTGTCATTGTATTCTGAGAAATAGCAATGCCAACTAGTGGATTCAGTTAAAATTTCTCTACTGGTATCTTGAATTTGCTTGGGAAATGAAGAAAAAAAAGTTAAGTATCTGTCATGCAGTGAAGTTAATACCAACCTACCAAAATAATTTATTCCATTGATCTCATGAATTTCAAGTTAATATGTTAAAGCCTTCTGCACCTCACGTTAGACATCTGAAGAGGGGATGAGACACAATGCAATTCTTGTCTTTTGAGTGCTTTGGTGTTTTCTGTGCCTGGCGATGGGGACAGGGACAAGGAGAGCTGTGAGGGGGTTGTTCTCAATGTAAGATATGAGGGCAGAATTTGTTTGCTTGGTGTGCCTAAAGTATGCTAACTGAATTAGTGACTAAATTTATTTTGAATTTTGTGCATCCTTTTAGCTGTTTGAAGAAATATGAAATATTAAGTCAATCTTGTCTGTGTAGCATGTTTAACACTTTGCGTCTAATATCTTTGAGAGGGGGGTGTGTGTATGTATATATATACATACACACACGTGTGTGTGCATATATGTAAAAATACTGATTGGAGCATGTAAAAATGAATGGGACCTTAAGGCCATGAAGGCAAACAGGACAAAGAAGAGTATCGGAGACATATTTAGAACCCCACGCCAGGGCAGGTAACTGTTCCCAAAGCAGGCAGTGACTCTGCAGGAAGCCTGCGCTGGAGCGCTCCATTCCTGAGGGACTCGTGTGGGAGGGGCTGGTGAAGGACTCTCTCCCATGAGAGAGACCACCCTACGTTGAAATGGGAGAAGGCTGTGAGGGGTCCTCTCCCTGAGGAGGTAGGAGCAGCAGAAACAATGTGTGGTGAACTGATCCTAAACCCCCACTCACTGTTCCCATGTGCTGCTGAGGGGGAGGCAGGAGTTGAAGTAATTTGGGCCCATGAAGAAGGGAGGGGAGGGGGGGAAGGTGAAGCCCAAAAGGCCAAGCAAAACTGTTAAGAGACAGAGTTTTGAGCCTTTAAACAGCAAAGGTATTTATTTTCGGATCTGGGGAACTCCCAGCTCGCGCTGGACAAAGAGTTCCTGCCCCAGGGGAAAGGGTTAGGGTATTTATAGGGGAGGTTACATACATATTCATAAGTTTGCAACATATAATTATAATATTCATGACAGGTGGAGTCTAGGCGGAGTCTAGGCAGAGCCTGGGCAGAGATGTCGGGGGGGGTCTTTGGATGAAGTAAGAAATCTTTATCTCTCCTGTTTTCGATGACTTCATCCTCTTGTTACAGAGCGAAATTGGACCCTTGAGATAATTTCTCCCTTATCTGCTGGTTGTGGCTGCCTCATCCTGTCTCCATGCAGGTGTTCGCACTCCCCTGGTGCCTAGCTAGCCTTGGCAGTGCCTTGTTTTGAGAACAAGACCTACACTTTTACAGAAGTTAATCCCCTTGCTGCCCAGTTGGCCTTGGCAGTGCCTTGTTTTTAAAGGCAAGATCTATACTTACAAGACAGAAGATGTTCACACTGCTTTAGTGGAAAGTTACAGGAATTAACCCCGTCAGGAGTTAACCCTGTCAGGGTCTTTCTCTGTTTCAAAGGTATTTAAGATCTGCTCATGTTTTCTTTCTCCTGTTCTGATAATTAAATTTAATTTTTTTTCTCCCCAAGTTGTGCCTATTTTGCCTGTGACCGTAACTGAGGAGTGAAAAATCTCCCTGTCCTTGTCTCGATTCTCAAGCCTTTAGTTAGATTTTTCTCCTCCCTATCCCACAATGGGGGGGGAGGAGGAGGAGATGAGTGAGTGAGTGCCTGGTTGTTACTGGCTTGGCCTAAACCATGACATTTTTTGGTGCCCCACGTTGGGCACTAATAAATCTGTCACGGTTTTAGCCAATAACCAGGTGATGGATGCTCTCTGTTATTCCCCCACTACAATCCTGGCAGTCACTGGTGGTGTCTCAGGTCAGTATAACTGCAGGCAGTTTCCATCCTGGTCCTCTCAAATCAGGACACAAATAATCACAAGTAGACTTTTTTTTTTTCCTACTAATGGAATTCTATAATTGCTGAGTTCTGTATTAAATAAATAAATAAATGAATGTTTTGTTTAGTTTGGTTTTTTAAGCCTAGGGTTTTAAGGTATGCACATACAGTACAACTCTTCCCCATCCTGGCTGATCCCAGTCTGAGCTGCACTTCTGGATTATGTATTCTCAGGTGCATCCCCATTGAACTTTATAAGGTTCTTGCTAGCCCACTCCTCCAGCTTGTCCAGGTCTTCCTGGAGGGTGGCTCTCCCTTCTGGAGTGTCAACCTCCCCACTCATTTTGCTGTAATCTGCAAACTTCATCAGGGTGCTCTTGATCCCAACATCCAGATCACTTATGAAGATAATAAACAGCACTGGGCCCAATATCAACCTCTGGGGGACCCCACTTGTGACTGGTTGCCAGCTTGAGAAAGAACTATTTACTACCACCCTCTGGGCACAGCCTGTCGGCCAGTTCCCCACCCACCACACAGACCACTTGTCTAGGCCCTAACGTGTCAGTTTCTCTAGGATGAGGTTGTGTTAAAAGCCTTGGAGAAGTCGAGGTAGACAATGTCCACCGCTCGTCCTGCATCAACCAAGACGGTTACTTTGTCGTAGAAGGTGAGTGGTTTTGTCAAGCATGATTTGCCCCTAGTGAACTCATGTTGGCTTTTCCTGATCACATGCTTCAGTTGACTTGTGACAGTCCTCAGGAGTATTTGCTCCATAACTTTCCCAGGGATTGAAGTGAGGATAATGAGTCTGTAGTTACCTGGGTCCTCCTTGGAACCCTTCTTGTAGATGGGGGATGACGTTAGCCTTCTTCCAGTCTTCAGGGATGTCTCCTAATCTCCACGACTTCTCAAAGATTAGGGAGAGCAGCCTCGCAATGACATCAGCCAGCTCCTTTAACACCCTCGGGTGGATGGCATCTGGGCACATCAATTTGTATGGGTCAAGCTCCTGTAATACTTGACACACCAACTCTTCTGACGGTGAGTCTGTGTCTGCATCAACCTGGATTTTTGTTCCCATGGCCTGGGACCCAACAGCGTTGGTAAAGGCAGAAGTGAAGAAGGTGTTGAGGACCTCTGCCTTTTCAGCATTGTTGGTGACTATTTCACCTCTCCTGTTTAACAGTAGGTCAATATTCTCCAGTTTCTGCTTATTGTGAACATATCTGAGGAACCCTTTCTTGAAGTTTTTTGACAGCTCTGGCCAATTTCAGTTCAAGCTGAGCTTTTACTTTATTTACCCTGGTAATACCCTTGTAATTTTCAGTAGGTAATGTTCCACTTTTCCATCTTTGGTACGTTTTCCTTTTGGTTCTGAGCAGACCCCAAAGCTTGCAGTTAAGCGCCACCTACTTCCCTTGCCTTTAGAGGGTGTGAACTGGTTTTGTGTATCTAGGAGAGTGTTCCTGAAAAACTCCCTGCACTTGCTGGCTTCTTTATCCTCCAGTGGAAGCTTCCCACGGGATCCCTGGATCCCTTCCAACTGAGCCCCAAGCGAGCTTGGAACTAACCTTCAGGGTACTCAGCAGTATCCCAAACTCCACAATATTGTGATCACTGCAGCCAAGGCTGTCATTTTCAGATTTCAAATAGTCTTTACAGGGACATTGACATTTGTGGTGGGTTCACCTTGGCTGTCTGCCAGGTGCCCACCAAGCTGCTCTATCACTCCCCCTCCTCAATTGGACACGGGAGAGAAAATACAACAAAAGGCTCAATGGTTGAGATAAGGACAGGGAGATAGAATCATGGAATCATCATGGTTGAAAAGGACCCTCAAGATCATCAAGTCCAAGTCCAACCGTCAGTCCTAAACCACCTTAACCCCTCAGCCTCTTTTTCTCCAGGCTGAACAGCCCCAGCTCCCTCAGCCTCTCCTCATAAGATCTGTTCTCCAGACCCCTAATCAGCCTTGTTGCCCTTCTCTGTACTCTCTCCAGCACGTCAATGTCCTTCCTATACTGAGGCTCCCAAAACTGCACACAGTATTTGAGGTGCGGCCTCACTAAGGCCACGTAGAAGGGTAGGATCGCCTCCATGGTCCTGCTGGTCACACTGTTCCTGATACAGGTCAGGATGCTGTTTGCTTTCTTGGCCACCTGAGCACACTGCTGGCTCATGTTCGGCCAGCTTTCAATCGGCACCCCCAGGTCCCTCTCTGCTGGGCAGCTCTCCAGCCACTCCTCCTCAAGCCTGTAGTGCCAGTGGGGGTTGTGGCCAAAGTGCAAGACCCAACATTTGGCCTTGTTGAACTCGTGCAATTGGCCTCAGGCCATCGATCAAGCCTGTCTAGATCCCTCTGCAGAGCCTCCCTACCCTCAGGCAGATCGACTCTTCCACCCACTTTAGTGTCATCTGCAAACTTACTGAGGGTGCACTCCCTCCCCTCATCCAAATCATCAATAAAGATTTTAAACAGGAGTGGCCCCAGCACCGAGCCCTGGGAGACACCACGCATGACTGGCCACCAGCTGGATTTAACTCCATTTAACAAAACTCTTTGGAGTTGGCCATCTGACCAGTTTTTTTATCTATTGAAGGGTGTGCACATCCAAGCCATGAGCAGCCAGCTTCTCCAGGAGAATGATGTGGGATCAGTCAACAAATGCCATCATGGGTAAAACAGCCTTGACTTGGGGAAAGTATTTTAATTTATTGACAATTACCACCAGAGTAGGATAATGGGAAATAAAACCACATCTTAAAACACCTTCCCACCCCTCCCTTCTTTCCAGGCTCAACTTCACTGCTGGCTGCTCTGCCTTCTCCCCCTAGTGGTACAGGGGGATGGGGAATAGGGGTTGTGGTCAGCTCATTACACATTGTGTTTGCCTCTCCTTCTCCTCATGCGCTTCCTCTGCTCCAGCACAGGGTCCCATCCATGGGAGACAGTTCTCCATGAACTTCTCCAATGTGGGTCCTTCCCAGAGGCTGAAGTTCTTCACAAACTGTTTGAGCATGGGCGTTTTCCATAGGTTGCAGTCCTTCAGGAACAGACTGCTCCAACAGGAGTCCCCTAGGGGGTCACAGGTTTTGCTGGAAGACCTGCTCCAGTATAGGCTCTCCACAGGGTCACAGCCTCCTTCAGGACACATCCACCTGCTCCAGCATGGGGTTCTCCATGGGCTGCAGGTGGATATCTGCTCCACTGTGGACTTCCAGGGGCTGCAGGGGGACAACCTGCTTCACCATGGGCTGTAGGGGAATCTCTGCCGTGTTGACTTCAACCTGATAAAACTCTACACACTGTTTGCAATTTAACAGGACTGACATTGTAAAAGGGACATGCACATAAACAAACTGCCACTCCCCACCGAGTGCTTGCCTTAAAGGGTCATAAAGAGTGGGACATTGTCCCCTTCTTCTCCTGGCCACCAGACTGAAATCCATTTCCTCCAATCACCCAGCTGCCCCCCTTGCACTCCCCTCAAATGCAGGTGGTGCATTTTCAGGGTGGGTGTCATGACCCACAAGATGGGTACAGCACTGTCATGTCTCACAAAGTGAGCACAGCTTTATGTCCCACAGAGTGGGGACAGATAGAGTTCCCCAGAGATGGGGGTTGACCCAGGGAGATTAGGACTGGACCCCCTTGCTTTCTAAACTCCTTCAGAGAGGAGCCTAGGTGTGGCTGAGTCCAATCCTCCTCTAATAATTAATCTCTTTTAACAACCCATTCAGTGAGATTAAGTTCAGGAATTCTTTGCACAGTATTCTAGGAGAAAGATTATTACCCAGGAGGTTTGTCCAAGACATAGCTTTACTTAAAAATGGGTAAGATTATGAAGCATGTCAGATTACAACTAGAAGAATCAGAAATTATGGTACTTTCAAAGCAATGGATTACAGTTTCCCCTAATTTAAGGAAATTGCCAAAACAAGAGGTTACAACTAACAAAAGTTTAAAAAGGAACTAGGGTACAAAACAATAGCCTTAAAAAAGCTAAAGCACAAGCCAGAAAAGTGCCAAGGGGGCTCTCTTGGGAGCCATTTTATACTGAGCACCATGGGAAGGAATACCGTAATGGTTCATTTAGATCACATGACCCATCCTCTCCTCCCATAGGTTCAGCTGCTCCTCATTTTAGCTGCAACATCAACAGGCTGGCAGTTGCTGGTGGTGTCCCAGGCAGGGTTTTTCTATCCTGAAAAAATCTGAAGAAATTCACACAGCTTTTCCCAGTAGGTTCCTTTTCTATACAACAGGAACTTTATCCCTGTAATGTGGATACCTTGGAAATAGAAAAAAAAAAAAAAAATTGTCTCTTGATTCAGCATTCCTCTGGCTCCCCAGCTTGGTTTACTCTGCTTAAAATGTATCACACTTATTTCCATCAGCAGAACATTGGCTCTACCAGTATGGATTACACTGTTTAAAAAGGTACCAAACTTATTTCCACCATCAAAATCTCATCAACAGACCCCCCTCCTTTGTTAGGACTAAAAAGATAAAATGCTACTGATAAACCACCAGACAACTAATGTAAATTGATAGCAAACACAAGATTTCCAGGAAACCTGAAAACAAAGGGAAAGACCCGTAGCTACCAAATTTGCAATCTCTGCTCGAACCCACGGCCTCGGCATTGCTCGGGTTTGACTGTATAAGTACCGTGCGCTAACTGTCTGCGCCACTCGAGCCTCACCCTAAGGGTGATGAGCTCTAGTGGCGCAACCAAGTTAGTGCAGTGCTCATAGAAGCAATACAAAGCCATGCAATGCCAAGGTTGTGAGTTCCAGGACGAGCTGAGCTTGTGAGTTTGAGCCTTACTTTTTATTGGCCCCCTAATCCTGCTCATGCGCAGTGGGGGCCAGCCCTAATCAGGCACAGGTGGGCTTAACACAAGCTCATGCCCACTACCTGGTAATTAGTGGCACCTGGTTGCCTCATTTCACTACATTCACCCTCTCCTTCACTTCTGCAACCTGTTGAGTAGGGCTCCATACTGCAGCTTCCCATCTCCACTGGTTCCCTACAAGGCGACAGGATCCATCGGTGAAAAGAGCATAGTGTTTGTCTTGATCTGAGAGGTCTTTTTATGGGGGGGCTTCCTTGGCACGAGTCACTGCCTCTTCTGGTAGCATCCCAAACACTGTGTCCTCTGCCCACTTTGTGATGACTTCCACAATGCCCAAGCAATTGGGGCTCCCTATTTGTGCTTTCTGTGTTATTAGGGCAATCCACTTACTCCAGGTAGCAGCAGTGGCATGATGGGTGGATGGTGCCTTCCCCTTGTACATCCAGGACAGGACTGGTAGTCATGGTAACAGGAGGAGCTGTGCCTCAGTGCCAATGCCTTCTGATGCAGCTAACTCCTTCATAGGAGTTCAACTACACCCTCCGTGGTGCTACTAACCCATTGCCTGGGACACAGCTTCCTAGGAAATTACCATCAGGGTACTTTTTAAGTTGCAGAGATCGGGCATGGTCAGGTATACCGTCCCGTCCCGTTGGAGGGCCTTGCACCATTGGTCAACTGAGCTTAGCTATGCCTCACGCACACCCAAACAGTACCCATCGTGTGCGGTAGAAGCAAGGCCTGGCCCAAATACTAGCACAGGGATGTGATGATGATGTTAACCTTTGGTCCAAATGGCAGGTGATCGTTACTTCTATTTTTTTTTTGCCAGGAGCAGCTGCCGCTCGTGCACATCGGAACCTGGAGAAGTTGAATTGTTGGGTGGTAAAGTATGCTAGTGATACCAGCAAGGTATTATCTGAATTAGCTGATAATTATCTTCTGTATAACATGCAGTATTAGAGAATAGAGCTGCTATTGATTTTTTGTTTTTAGCTCATGGCCATGGTTGTGAAGATTTTGATGGTATGTGTTGTATGAACTTGAGTGATCACTCTAAATCGATACATAAGTAGATAGAACAGTTAGTAGAACATACTAAAAAGATCAAGCAAGATGTAGTATTTTTTGGTATAGATGAATTAGTCAATTGGTTTGGCCTCACTGGATGGCTTCAAAGTTTATGTAAGACTGGTTTGCTCGTACTTTGTATTATATTCATAACTTTGATGTGTTTTAGTTGTATGTTAGCGATACTCAAGAAGTTATTTGCCAAAGCTGTTAATATTATGAAAAAGATAAAGGTTTTGTTGAAGAATGGTTTGAGGTAGAAGGACATGGACCTCTATTAAGTATCAAAAGATTGTGAATAGTTACATAACAAGTATATTGAGAGGTTACGAGATCCGGGATTGTTGGGAAACTGTCTGGAAAACTGTTGGGAAACAGACATGTGAGCAATCCTGACTATTTAGCTTTAGCTAGAGTAAACTAAGGGCCTTGAGACACAGTTGCAAGGTTACTGAAAGATGAGCTATGGGAAAAAGATAAGGGAGCTGGCAGCAGAAAAGAAAAATAACAGGATAATGAGGTAGCCAGCAGAAGTTCTGTGAGAACAGAATTTGTGTCCAAGATATAGCCACCTGCAAGATATCGTTATATAAATAAAGGCTCTATATAAAGCGAGTGTCCACTGTTAATAAACGACTTCACTTTAACCATATTGGTGACTGCGTGTCGTCCTTTAAGCCTCCGCGGATTTTTTTCCACACGGGATCAACAAAAAAAAAAAACAAAAACAAAAACAAAAAAACAAATAAAACCAGACTTCGCCCGTTATGAATGTAGTAATTGAATGTTGCAATCCTAAATTTAACACAATTCAATTCGGCAACTATGAAGGACCTAGGACTCCATTATGCTATGAGCCGGTAGGACCTGGAGACGCTTATAGGGGCCCCCCGACAAGATTTCGTCGGATAAGCCTCTCCTATCCCTCTTTTAGCTCTCTGCACTAGTGGACGCCAGACCTTCCTAATATTGAACAGAGCTCTGTTAATAAGCGTGTGAGTATGAATGATTGTATGAAACAGAGACATGTCATAAATGCGAAGTCGACTCTTACTTGATTAAGACAAAGAAATCTGGTTGATAACTTGTTAACCAATTTGTTTGATTCATTACTTGAGTGGTTTGAATAGCTTTTAGATTATTTTAGAAGGGCATTACAACATTGAATGTATCAACCTGCTTGATTCATTAATTGAGTGGTTTGAGTAGTTTCTAGATTGTTTTAAAAAGGCATTATATTATTGAATGTATCCTTAAGTTTTCTACATTTTGTTATTTGCACTATATTTGTTTGAAAATTAGCACTGCAAAATTTTAAACCAAACATGGGCTTGTGCAAAAAGAAAAGGGGGGATATGTTGTAGAATGTTAGAGAGGATTGGAGAATGTTGGAAATCATTCCTGAATATTCTCGAAGAGATAGGAGGTGTGACCCCTTTACTGTGCCCAACCCCATGTTTGGGGGGCCAATTAGATCGGCCCATACTCCGGTGCTACCTGCACCAGGGATTCGCTGTGCTACAGGTAAACACACCGGGAGTCCAATAAAAGGTTATGTTGGAGGCGGGGGCGTGGTCACGGAAGCACTATATAAGCGAAAGTTGCTGCGCAATAAACCAGAAGTTCGTTTATCAACCATATTGGTTGCACGCATTTTCCTTGCCGCTCCCGCACTTATCAGGGAAATGTGGAGGTGGAGTATCACCCTTTAAATTGGAAATTGGTAACACAATTAAGAGCTACCGTAAATGAATGCGAGTTGCATGGTGAACCAGTTAAGCAAATGATAAGTTATATCTGGGGCTCAGGACTGTTGCTCCCAGAGGACATAAAAGGAATTATGAGAATGATCATGACTCAATCAGCTTTACTGTTATGGCAAGCCCACTGGCAAACATTATGTCACAGATTCGTAGAAATTCCTAGAGAACAAAATGACCCCCTGTATGGGATAACAATAAATCAACTTATGGGTTGTGGACAATATGCTAATTTTGAGGCACAAGCAAGATTAGGCCCACATATAATAAGAGAGTTCATGAGATTTGCGAGGGAAGCTATGAGTAAAGTTAGAACTACACCAGTTGTCCCATCTTATATGTCAATTAAGCAAGGCAGAGATGAGCCGTTCTCACAGTTTGTAGATAAACTCACTGATGCCATCAACCAGGCTTGTGTACCAGATCAAATGAAAACTACATTGCTCTGTCAGTGTATCCTAGAGAACAGCAATACCCCTACGAAAAATATAATTTCCTCCATGCCATCGGAAGCATCAATTGAGGAGATGCTGGAAAGGTTAGCTAAAGTACCAGTAGGGACTCAGGCAATACTAATTGAGGCAATACAAGATGTAGGGAAAGGTATGGTGCAAGCCCAACAGCAAGCTCTTGCAGCCCAACAACAAGCCTTTATAGCCCAACAGCAAGCCCACCAGCAAGCTCTTGCAATCCAGCAACAGCAAGCTCTCACAATCCAGCACCAAGCCTTTGCAGCCTTAGCCCCGTTACGTCCTGCCGACACCAGACAGCCGCAACGATCAACCGACAAATGTTTTCGCTGTGGACACACTGGACATCTTCGAAGGCATTGTCACAAAGCCACAGTCTGGTGTCAACACTGTAATACGAACACTCATGCTACCGAAGTCTGCAGATACCAGGGAAACGGATCGAGGAGCGCGAGGAGCCGCGGCACAAAGACTCCAGCTGCGACTCTAGTGTGGACCCCTTCGAACAACAGCAACCAGCCACTTCCACTCTCCCCCAGCAACCAGCCACTTCCACTCCCTTCCAACAATCAGCTACCCCCACCTACCTCCAGCAATCATCCACCCGCACTTCCTTTCAGCAACCAGCCATCTCTACCTCCCTTCGAAAACCAGCCAATTTCCTCTTCCCTTCAACAACAACTCCAGCCACCCACCTCCCTCCAACCAGCAACCAGTGGAAGCCTCGGGCTGGACCTGGCAACCGCATTAGATGTGACTCGCAGTGACATCAAGCCCCAAAAGATCCCTACGGGTATCACCGATCCAGTGAAATATCAAGAAAAACCATGTGGAGCCCTTTTATTAGGACGATTGTCTGCTGGACTAAAGGGTTTGTTTGTCTTGCCAGGAGTAATAGACAGTGACTATACTGGAGAAATTTGTATTGTGGCTATGACTTGGACACCACCTATGGTAATTCCAAAAGGAACTCGAATTGCCCAACTAGTCCCGACACAACAATTAACTGATGCAGCAACCGCCTTTTAACAGTTCCCCGCCGAACAGCAGCGTTTGGGTCTACAGGACAAATGGCCTTATTATGCGTCCCAATGGACGAACGCCCCAAAGCACCAATATTATTAGAACATCAGCAGGACCAGTGTCACCTTACAGCGCTACTGGACACAGGAGCAGACATCACTATTGTGGATGAGAAGCTGTGGCCTCGTCACTGGCCAGCTGCCGCAATGATGTCTGGAGTTGAATGGGTAGGAGGCGCAGCCCAGGTAAAACGAAGCACACAAAAGATTCGTCTTACCCTTGATAACCGTACATGCACTCTATTCATCACCATCATGCCATTGCCTACAAATGTACAGGCCCTTGTTGGCAGAGACGTACTAAGTCAGATCGGGGCACGCCTGATCACAAGAGACCATTTTTATTAGCGGTCACTCCTTGGGCTTTCCCGATCCCATTGGCATGGTTATCATCGCAGCCAATATGGATCGAGCAGTGGCCGCTGAAGCGAGAAAGCCTCAGGCAAGCACACGTCTTAGTACAAGAACAGCTAGAGCAAGGGCACATACAACCATCAACTAGCCCTTGGAATACTCCAATCTTCGTAATTAAAAAGAAGTCTGGCAGGTACCGTTTACTACATGATTTAAGTGCAGTTAATTCCCAGATGGAAGCAATGGGAGCTTTTCAGCCCGGAATGCCTAACCCCGGGATGCTTCCAGAGCGTTGGCATCTACTTAAAGTAGACCTAAAAGACTGCTTCTTCATCATACACATACACCCACAAGACACAAAGCAATTTGCATTTACACTCCCAGCCCTCAACAGAGAAGCCCCTGCTTCACAATTTGAGTGGGTAGTGCTCCCACAGGGCATGAAAAATAGCCCAACTTTGTGTCAACTGTTTGTAGATGCAGCATTATTGCCAGTACGGCAAGCATGGCCAGATGCCTTAATTTATCATTACATGGATGACATCCTAATAGCACAGCAAGACCCATTTACTGAGCAGCAGGAGCACTTTTTAGCACAACAGCTAAGTCACCAGGGACTCCAAATAGCACCTGAAAAGATACAACATACACCACCATGGAAGTACCTAGGATGGCATATCACTGAGTCACAAGTTAGACCTCAAAAAGCTGCTCTCCATTTGACTCTTAACACCTTACATGATGTACAACGACTCTTAGGTGATGTTCAATGGTTGCGCCCTGTGATCGGTATAACAAACGATCACCTAGAACTGTTACGACCATTTCTTAAAGGCACCGATCCTGCCTCCCCCGTTACTCTTTCAACAGCTCAACAACAGGCCATAACTGAAATTGGCCTGACAATATCTCAGCGCTCCGTGGATCGCCGTGATGTAAACTTACCCATAGACTTAACCATCCTTACGGGTAAACAACATTTACTCGGAGCTCTCACGCAGTCCAAAAAGAAAAAGGGGGAGACTAGGTCTGCTGATATCCGTGTGTTAGAATGGATCTTCACACCACTACAGCCAAAAACTACAATCCAAACAAAGATTGAGGTATTGGCCCTTCTAATTTGTAAAGGCCGAACCCGTATTATACAAATTACTGGAGATGAACCTAGCACAATTTATCTTTCAATGAAGCAAGGAGAGTTGGACTGGTATTTGCAGCACTCTCCAGCCCTACAGTCAAGTCTCCTAGAAGCACCGCAAACCATTGATCTCTCCCCATTGCAGTCTACTGTGTTAAAGTGGATGTCCCTGCATGAATGGATTCCTGTTCCAAAACGATCTGAGGAACCCCTTCAAGATGCACTAATGGTCTTTACCGATGCAGGAAAACATTCACAACGAGCCGCAGTGACGTGGCAAGACAAAGAGCAATGGTGCCATGAACTCCTGTCCTCACAAGAGGATGATACCCTACAGACTCTAGAGCTGGCAGCCATTGTTTACGCCTTTTCACGCTGGCTGAATGTACGTCTTAATGTTGTCTCAGATTCCCTATATGCTGTGGGAGTTGTACAGCGAATTGAGGACGCATGTCTCAAAGACGTCGCAAACTGGCGATTAAATGACCTATTTCGTCAGCTGCGGACTGCCATCCAACAGAGAGATCAACCTTATGCTATCATTCATATTCGGAGTCATCAATGGTCTGATGGCCTAGGAGAAGGCAATGCCCGAGCAGACAGATTGGTTTCGCTATCTGTACCCATGGACGAATTTACCAAGGCGAGAAATGCGCATGCTACCTTCCACCAGAACGCCAGAGGACTGCACCGTCACTTCCAGATTTCCATGGACGAGGCCAGAGGCATTGTAAAAGCCTGCCCACAATGTAACCAAAAGGGACTTGGTCTCGGCCTCGGAGTTAATCCCCAAGGTCTTGGTCCAAATGAAAGATGGCAGATGGATGTCACTCATGTACCAGAATTTGGAAGGCTTAAATATGTTCATGTTACTATTGATACTTATAGTCATTTTATCTGGGCTACAGCTCAGTCTGGTGAGAAAGCGTTGCAAGTGATGCGACATCTCACCCTTTGTTTCGCCGTCATGGGAGCTGGAGCAGATAAAGACTGATAATGGACCGGCATATACTAGTGGCAAGTTAGCTCGACTTTTTCAACAGTGGGGAATCAAGCACGTTACAGGCATTCCCCACTCGCCAACAGGTCAAGCTATAGTAGAGAGGGCAAATCAAACATTAAAAGACTACCTGACAAAATTCACAGATTTACAAGACCCACAGGAGCGATTATCAAAGACTCTTTTTGTCTTGAATTATCTGTGTATATTCGGGGACCAAAAGTTAGCGCCAGCATATATTCATGGGACAATAGCCCAACAAGCTGACCCTTCAGAAGCCCCACTGTATGTGACCTACAGAGACGCCACCACGACTATATGGCAAGGACCAGCAGAGGTTAAATATTTAGGCAGAGGTCACATGTGTGTTTCCACCCCTACAGGTACCTTGTGGGTCCCCAGCAAGTGGACTCGGCCAGCACCCGCTCCGCAGGACTTGAAAGCATGAGCTCAAGAGCAGGGACAGCCGCTTTAAGTGCTAAACATGTTCAAAGATAGAAACTGCCGTGTTGACTTCATCATAGGTTTCATTGTCATTTTAAACTTTGATTGTTTTGCCTTCCTGAACTTCGACCCTTGACAGAATGTCTGGGTTACCCTTGTGCGTCAGCTTAACACCACTTCCTTTTGTGCCAGTCTACCAGGGATTCGCTGTGCTACAGGTAAACACACCAGGTGTCCAATAAAAGGTTATGTTGGTGGCGGGGGCGTGGTCACGGAAGCACTATATAAGCGAAAGTTACTGCGCAATAAACCAGAAGTTCGTTTATCAACCATATTGGTTGCACGCATTTTCCTTGCCGCTCCCGCACATGACTATAAAGCTGTTAGAGTACTTCAAGCTATTTTATATGAATACTGAAAGACTTTTATTTATTCACCCTCTTTAACTGTGAAACTAAGGAAAAGTAGCAGGGGAATGCCAGGTGGAAACTAAATTTCTCCAGCAGCCTGCAAACTGGAGTTCTGTTTCCATCTTTTTTTCTTCGATTGTTTTGCTGTTGAGAGTTGCTGGGATAACATTAAGGTGACATCTGCTGTTGATGTCATCTTCAGAAGTTAGGGCGAGCCACTCAACACCTCATGTGACATTGCTTTCACTGGCAATTGCATCTGTGGTGCATTTATAGACAGTGTTGGAGCAATACCAGTTTGAAGACTGCTGGGTTAGCTTCCCAATAGCTACTTGCTAGAAGCATCACCATACCCAAATTGTCTGACTGGAAATGTTGATCTTCAGTATCTGAAATAGGATACCCTTGTCCCCTCAACAGTGAGGAAAGTGTGTGCCTGATGAGAGTACTATCATAGTATTTTAGATGGTTGTCCTGATATATATTGATTGATGTGGCCCTTGGAAAAGAAGGTCCTGGCTTCTTGCTCTTGTTGTCTTGTAATGACACGAGTTTTCACCTGGCTCAATTCCCTGTTCTGTCTTGCTGTAAAAATATTTTTCTCAACATTAAGGAGAGAATAGGGAGCAAGCAGCCAGGGATGCAGTGGGAGTTAAGACCTTTTTTTGGTGGCTGTATGGTTATTGCATAGTTGTATTAAAAACTTCATCTGAGATCGGATCTATTTTAGAATATATGGATGTATAACTCAACTAGAATGATGGAAGTTCAGAGGCTTCACCATGGTCCTCAAAAAGCCCTACTTGGGGTACTGTGAATTCACCTGTACTTATCTTTTTTTCTAGAATATGGTATCAAGTTTTCATGTTTCTGAACTGCAAGTGTTGTTGGGGTTTGCTGGAGGTAATAAAAGCAGGTGGAAACATGACCTCCTGATGAGGGCACTGCACTTACTGAAGAGCAGGTCAGCCCAGTAGGTGAGATAAAAAGCCGAGGGCTCTATAGGTGTTGGTATCGAAGGACAATTGAAGGACGTTCAGACTTATCAGCTATAAAACCTGCGATTTTCAATTTGGACAATAAGTCCTCTCCTGTCCAGCCTGACCTGGCTGTTGCTGGCATTCACCCACTCCCTTTTACCTTGGTTTTACGATCCGAGCTATTATTTTATTTTTTGATTGTGAGGAAAAATCAGCTGCTACTCATAGACGTCACATAAATTTACAAAAAAAACAGGCTTTATGATTGATTTAAGCAAATTACAAAGATTTATTTTAGGGAAAGGAGACAATAATGCCACCTTTAAAAGAAAAAACCACAAGTTTACAAGAGGAGAGAATTTAAACAAATTAGTCACTTTGGGGAGAGAGTTAAGAAAAGGAAGAAAAACAAGAGAGCAATTAAGTTTTGTCACTGTCCGCCAGCCCTGGTCTCTGGCTGGAGGGGGGGGGTTGTAGCAGGAGACGAACTTTGCAGCAATGATAGGCTCTGAATGAGGACAGGATCAGTAGAGAACTGGCCTCGACCAGCACGGCTGCTGACCTGCTTCAGAATGAGCCATTTGCCGGTCTCAGGCCCCACCTTTTATTGGCCCTTGATCTTTGAGCATGCGCACTTGGGCCAGCCCTAACTGGGCACAGGTGAGGCTGAACACCGACTGAGATCATTACTCGGCAGGTCCTGCCACCTGCTGCCTACATTTCCCCCCCCCCCCCCCCCCCCTTTTTTTTTTTTTTTTTTTTCTTTTATTACAAATATACAATTTAGTACAAATTCTATACGAATTCTATAAATTCTAAAGTACAAATTCTATATATTTTTTTTTTGTCTTTAAGTGGTTTTTTGGGTTTTTTTTGGGTTTTTTTGGTTTTTTTTTGTTTGTTTGTTTTTTTGTCTTTGAGTGGGTTTTGTGGATTTTTTTGGGGTTTTTTTTGGGGTTTTTTTTGGGTTTTTTTGGGTTTTTTTTGGGTTTTTTGGGGTTTTTTGGGGTTTTTTGGGGTTTGTTTTTAAGTGGTTTTGTGGATTTTTTTTGTAAGTTTTTATGGGGGAAAAGATGATCAATACGCGGAGATCTTAGTCGCATGGTGCCTCATTGTTCGGAGCTGGTAGTGCTGGTCTGGTCGGGGCAGGGCGTGTCCATTTGCTGGGCACCCAGAGAGGTCCAGAGTCCGTGGAGACACAGCTGTACCCTCTCCCGGTGAACAGCAGCAGCCTTGGCCCTATCCATTGTCCTGTCGTCGGTTCTTTGTAATAAATCTGGATTTCAGGCATGCTGATGACTTTTTGTGATGAGTAGTGGAGGAGGACGGGTGGCTCTTGGGAGTCGCGGCTTAGGCTCAGATAGTTTAGAGTAAAGAGTACTTTACTAAGCCACGTCTGTGGGTCCATCTGTTCGCTGTCCTTCTGTTTCTGTAAATATGTCTTCAGGGTGCGATTGGCTCTTTCTACGATCGCTTGCCCTGTAGACGATTGGGGGATTCCTGTGATATGTTTCACTCCCCAGGTAGCGAAGAAATGTTTGAGCTTTGCGCCTGTGTAGGCCGGCGCGTTGTCTGTTTTTATTACCTGGGGGATCCCCATGACAGCGAAGCAGTTGGTTAGATGACGGACCACGTGCAGAGTCTTCTCCCCCGTCTGAGCTGTTGCCCAGAGCATGCCTGAGAAGGTGTTGATGGTCACATGGACGTATTTTAGTCTTCCGAATTCCGGGACATGTGTTACGTCCATCTGCCAGATTTCTCCGGCTTGAAGCCCGCGTGGATTCACACCCATTCCCAGGGTAGGGCCAAATTGTGCGCATTGTGGGCAGGCTTTGACGATGCCTTTTGCCTCATCCCAAGTGATGGAAAACATGCGCTTCAAGGCCCTGGCGTTTTGATGGAACAGGGAATGGCTGTTCTGGGCTTTGGAGAATTCGGTAACTGGGTTTTGTAAACCTAAGCTGACTAGAGAGTCAGCTTTGGCATTCCCTTCCCCGAGGCCTAGTGCGGTCTTGTGGCTACGGATATGAATGATGCAGCATGGCTGTGTCCGAATTCTCAGCGCACGCTGCAACGATAGGAAGAGTTCCTGTAGCCTTTTGTTGGGCACTGGCTTAATAAGGGCATCCTCGATGCGGTTGGCGACTCCAACTGCGTATTGGGAGTCGGAGACGATGTTAATGGGGACCTGCTGCCATTGCGTCAAGGCCCAGATGATTGCGAGCAGTTCCAGGGTTTGCAGATTGTCCTCGGGGGTGCCTGGAATCAGATGCTGCTTCCACTGGCCTTTGTCCTTCCAGACGCAAGCGGCCAGTCTGGATCTTTTCCCAGCATCTGTAAATACCGTTATGCCAGGCACTGGGCGCTCCGAGACGATCGGTTGCTCGAGCCACTGGAACTGGCTGATAGCCTGTAATCGCTGATGTTTTGGGCCATCATGACGCACCTCGCCGGGGTAACCAAGCAGGGTGAGCTGTAGAGGCTCGGAGTGTTGCAACATCCAGTCAAAATCAGTGGTTCTGATTGGGATGCTGATCCACTCTGGTTCTTGGCCGTCTACTTCCAGGCAGCGCTGGCGTCCCTTCCGTATGAGGAATGCTATAACTTCAGTCTTTTGCCATATGCCCTTCTGAGGCATATGGGGAGGGAATAGCCATTCCAAAATGGTCATAGACTCTGATCTTGTAGAGTCTCGGTTAGGAGTCGAATCGGATTTGTATTCCCCAGATGTTCTTGTAGCCGTGAGGTCCTGCATAAGGAGAGCGAAGGGGAAGGAGGGGTGGTTGCATACCCACACTCCAATGGGGTGGTTGGCGTCTCGCCGATCCGCATAGCCGGTTGTCAGCTTGTGGATGACCCGTTTCAAGGCGTTGGAGTGGTCCTCAGTCCAATCCACGAGTGCTCCTGGATGTGTACCCCGTAATAAGGACAAGAAGGGGTGGATGTCTGCATTGGTGAGACCTATAATGGGTCTAACCCATTGTAGTTCACCCACTAATTTTTGGGCGTCATTCAGTGTTTTAACTGAATGGACTACTTCTAATTTTTGGGGTCTCACCATAGCATCAGTTACCTTCCACCCTAGGTAGCTCCAGGGTGACTTCATTTGAATTTTTTCCAGAGCTACGATTAGTCCCTCGGTCTTGAGCTGATCGGTCAAGACCTGGCCGATGTTTTCGGGGAACGGAGCTTGCTGACAAAATAAGATGTCGTCCATATAATGATAAATTATTGTATCCGGCATCGTATTTCTAATCGGTGCGAGCGCCCATGCCACATATGATTGACATATGGTCGGGGAATTCTTCATTCCCTGTGGCAGAACCACCCACTCGTATCGCTTCGCTGGTTCACTTTTGTTAACCGATGGGATCGTGAACGCGAAGCGAGCAGTGTCCTCACGATTTAGGGGAATAGTAAAGAAACAGTCTTTTAAATCCATGACCAGAAGATGCCAGCCTCTAGGTAGCATGGTAAGCAGGGGCAGCCCAGGTTGGAGGGCGCCCATTGGCCACATCTGGTCATTAATTTTTCGTAAATCTTGTATTAATCGCCACTTGCCCGACTTTTTTGGAACCACGAAGATGGGCGTGTTCCACGGGCTCACGGATGGCTGGATGTGTCCGGCGTCTAGTTGTTCTTTTATAAGGCAATTTGCTACGATTAGCCGCTCCTTGGAAAGGGGCCACTGCTCTACCCAGACAGGGGTATCCGACTTCCAACGGAGTCTGGGGGTCAGCGGCATGTCAACAGTGGCCCTTAGTGAAAATTTTGGGAGGGTTGGGTGGGTTCAGGGATAGTCAGGATGGCTTCTATCTGGCTCATTACATCCCGACCCACCAACCCTCCAAGCTGGCCGGGCAAGGGTAACACATATGGTCTCACGGTTACCACTTGCCCTTCTGGGAATTTAATTTGGACAGGTTGGTGCGCTTGTAGGGGGGTGGAGCCGCCACCTATCCCCTGAACGGCGTTAGAAGCTGTAATGAGCTTCCATTTTCGAGGCCAGATATTTTTGCTAATGATAGTGACGTCGGCTCCTGTATCTAGCATTACAGGGAGGGTTTTTACCTCTTTGCCGATCGTCATCTGTACATTTATAATCGGTCTTGATCTCATCTGTTGTACCAGGGTTACTACGGTGTCTCCAGATGAGCCAAAGGCCCGATTGCCTCTCGCCGTTTTAGCGTTCTTCCCGAGGTCCAGTTTTGGAAGCGGGACTAGCTGTGCTAGTCGGGTCCCTGCCTTAATTACCAGGGGGGGATTTAACGTAAAGCACATTATTCTTATTTCCCCCGTGGAGTCGGCATCTATGACCCCTGGAAGCACTACTAGTCCCGCCAGACCTGAGGAAGAGCGACCTAGTAACAGAGCACCAACCTTAGAATCTTCGTGAAGTATCGGTCCGTGTGTATTTGTTGGGATCGCATGGACAGCCATAGTTGATAACGTGACGTCTATCGCAGATTGTAAATCGTACCCGATGCTTCCCCGGGTTGCTGGGACAGGGAGCTGGCATATAGCGCCGGCCCGGCCATTTGTGTCCCTGCGCGGGGGCCCCTCGCGCTGTTCCTGCCGTTTTTTTGAAACCAGCAGGCCGCGTTGTTGTGGGACGCTGACTGGCAGCGGTTGCACCAGACGATCGCAGAGCAATTTCGTCGGTTGTGTCCTCGTGCATGGCATCGTGGACAGACCGGGTTGGATTGTCGTTGACTGTTCGCGTGGTTGCGCTGAATTCGACGACCACGTCTTCCATTGTTGGCCAATTTCTGGGCTACTGCCGCGAGGAGCTGATGGGTTGGTTCCAGCGCAGCTGCGAAAGCACCAGCCATCCCTTGGTGTTGCTGGTGCTGAGACGCCCTGGCGGCGACATCCAGCATGTCGGATACCGACGCTGTTCTTGGCAGTGTCGAGAGTAGTGCTTTCAGTTTGGGATTCGCATTCTCGAACGCCAATAATTTAAACATGGGCTCGCGCTGATCGGTCGTCAAATCCGACTGAGCCGTGACTGATTGCCACAGCCGGTCAACAAAATTCTGAAAGGGTTCATTCGGCCCTTGCTTCACGTTAGTAAATGATGGTCCGGGGTGCGGTTCTGGAACTGCATAGAGTGCCTGGCGTGCCAGGCTTGCCGCGGCATGGTGGAGCTCACGCGGATATTGCAGCTGCATGTCGATTTCTGCAAAGCGTCCAGAGCCGGTGAGCATTTCTGCCGTGATACCCGCTAGCGGATCTCCGGGTGCCCTAGCGCGGTTTACCTCCGCCGCAGCGAGGCGTTCCCACTCCCTTAACCAGATGAACTGCTGGGAGGGGGTTAATAGGTATCTGGCTAGGCTGCGGCAGTCGTAGGGGCTGTTTGTGTCAGATGTAAACAGCCAGTCCAGGACGGCCCAGCCGCTCTCCGATCTTAGCCCCTGCTCTTTGATCACCTTCCGCGCCTGCTGCAAGGTCTTCCACGAATGCTGCTCAAAAATCGGTTGGCCGTTCGCGTCCTGCAGCACGGGGCACGCAACAGTGGTGGGCTCCCACTCGCCTTCCAGGATGGCATCCCGGATGATACCAGACCATCGCCCTGGGCGGCCGGTAGTAGCACCCTGGGCGTTTTGCAGTCGCCGCAGCGGGGTTGGGGCATCATCCTCGTCATCCGTCAGGGTGGGTGGGTCCCTGTACTGCTGAAAAGCTGGGTTCTGTTCGAGGCCCTTTTTTTCTATCAGCTGTACGGCACGAGCAACCTGGTTTTGCAGGGCTGATATTTTATCTTCCAGCGCCGATATTACCGCTGGTTGAGGGGCTGCCTCTTTTTCTGCGGCCTTTCGTGGGGCTGGGGGCGGCGCCGGGGATGTCTCTGTGCTGCACGCCGCGGTTTCTGCCTCATTATTTTTTGGTGTCTCTTCTGGGCCGATATCCGACAGGAATTCGGCCATGCTTTTGTGGAGCTTCCCTGACATGCCCTTTATGGCAGGCTTGCCAGTGTCCAACCCCAGGCACACATGTTTTATCATGTCTTCCTCGGCGGGTGGTGCCGAGGGGGTCACGGCGGGTGCATTTTTGGGTGTTAGTTCCTCAAGGGGTGGTGCCGAGGGGGTCACCGCGGGCACTTCCTTGGGGGGGAACGCCTCAGTTTTTTGTAATGGAGGTGTGGCAGTGGCGAGTGCCGCCTTCACCTCGGTTTTCATCACCGCCAGTAGGCCGCATACAACCCTCCAGGTGTTATCGGCGCCGATGATGTCGCCGTTAATTTCTTTTGCATTGAGGTCCGCCAGTAGGTCATAAACCTCTTCCCATAAGTCCCGGGCTTTAGCAGGACCCGGTGAGCCAAGGAGTTCCTGGCTCTCTGCCTGTGCCACAATTTTTTCGGTGGCGGCAGCTTCAGTGGGTTTGCTGGCAGTAAGACCCATCTTTCTATTTCGACAAAGAGGCTTAGCAATGTGAGTAACAAGAGAAAAAAGGGGTTTCTCTTACCCTAATTTCTCGAGTTCTGGAAAAAAGTCGAGAAGTTCACTCGGAGAAGATGGTTTAGACGGGAGTCTATGCCCGCATTCTCCACCAGATGTAGCAGGAGATGAACTTTGCAGCGATGATAGGCTCTGAATGAGGAAAGGATCAGTAGAGAACTGGCCTCGACCAGCACGGCTGCTGACCTGCTTCAGAATGAGCCATTTGCCGGTCTCAGGCCCCACCTTTTATTGGCCCTTGATCTTTGAGCATGCGCACTTGGGCCAGCCCTAACTGGGCACAGGTGAGGCTGAGCACCGACTGAGCTCATTACTCGGCAGGTCCTGCCACCTGCTGCCTACAGGGGGTGTAGGACCTGCCATTCCGCCGTTCCTGCTTGGCTGATGTTCTCCGCTTTTTCTTTCCTCCGCTGTTGCTGTTCCGTAGCTGAAGCTGGAGGGGGGGGGGGGGGGGGAAGAGAGAGCCGCGTCTTTTCCTTTTCTCTAAGCAAAAAGGGGTGCTGTCTTTTCACAAATCACTGGCACACAGACTTGCCAAAAATGACACACAGATTTTGCCATCCCAAGAACTTCTCTTTTGATTATTGCAATCTTTCAGTCCTTGTTACCTTGCTAAATTTATTATCTTTGTCTTGACCGTGTACCAGGTGGCGACCTGATTAGCGGGCTTATCTTTAGGTGCCTGTCAGGCATGATAGAAAACAGAAGCTAGTTAAGTTTGGGGTAAAAATCTGTTAATTGAGAATATGTTTGGTATATTTTTAAAAGAGTAGAAAAAATACTGATTTGAGAGACATATTTCGTATTTTCAAAGTGTTTACATCATTTGGTCATGCCTCAGTCTCCTTCACCTGTCAGTTCTGTGTTCCTTCAAAACACTAAGCCCCATTTTGAGATGCAGCAGCCATCCCCTCTGATTCCACCTGTTCATCCCAATGTTCAACTGAGAAGCCTACTCTTTTATGATGTGCTTGATATGCTCATAAAACCTACAAGTCTAGGTAAGTCTTTAATAGCTCTTTTTCAGGTATCCAGTGTTATATTTTGTTGTGTCGTTTAAACCTTTTTCGCTTGGGAGAAAGGATTATAACACTGCTTTCCAAGCTTCTCTAGTACTGAAGTAAAATGTGATATTAAGCTATCTGAATACAGTTGAATGAATTATTTGTTCCATTGCTTTGCTGTTGATGGTTACATGCAATTCAACCACAATTTGATAATATTAAATTGCTTTATGCCTTTTTCCAAGAAAAAACTCAATTGCAGATACTGTGTTAATCAATGATTTTAATCACTGTGGTTAAACCTGTTTTGTGTCTTTTTTTTTTTTCCTCTAGTACAGAGCAGTATTCAGAGGTTCCAAGAGAAGTTTTTTATCTTTGCTTTAACACCCCAGGAGGTCAGAGAAATCTGTGTTTCCACGTAAGAAGTAAAAGTGCTGCATAGTGTAGGTAAACTAAAATTTCAGGAGAAAGTATGGGGGTTTTGGTTCATTTTATGCATTGCATAAGCTTGCAGATAGAGTGATAATCCTCACTGAAGCTATGCAGAGTTAATCTGTTTTGTTTTCTTCAGGAACTACCATGTGCAGAAATTATGTGCAGTTGAGGTACATCCTACACAACTAAAGAGTTAACAATTACTCTGTTCCAAATTGTCACAGTTTGGGCAGTGACAGATGCTCTCTGTTGTTCCTACTTCCCTCCCAGAGGGAAGAAGGGAATAAGGGAGAGAGACTTTAAAGTTGCAAAACCTGGAGCAGGCAGAAGGCGACCTTGGTAAATGCTGTCCTCCTCCAGACAGGAAACAAGGAAGAGCAGGAACCACAGGAAGGCCATAACCTAGCTAACACACCAGCCAGAGGGCTTTCCTGGGAGCCATTTTATACTGAGCACCATGGGAAAGAATACTGTGATTGGTATGTTTAGATCACATGACCCATCCTCTCCTCCTATAGGCTCAGATGCTCCTCATTTTAGCTGCAGTTGCTGGTGGTGTCCTAGGTAGGGTTTTTCTATCCTGATCTTCAAACCAGGACAGTCCACCCCTTAGGGCAACTAGGCTGGTGAAAGGACTCAAGCACAGATCCTATGAGGAGAGGCTGAGGGAGCTGGGGCTGTTCAGCCTGGAGAAGAGGAGGCTCAGGGGAGACCTCATCACTCTCTACAACTACCTGAAAGGAGGTTGTAGCCAGGTGGGGGTTGGTCTCTTTTCCCAGGCAACTATCAGCAAGACAAGAGGGCATGGTCTCAAGTTGTGCCAGGGGAGGTTGAGGTTGGGCATTAGAAAGAATTTTTTTACCGAGAGGGTGATCAAGCATTGGAATGGGCTGCCCAGGGAAGTAGTGGATTCTCCATCCATGGAGATATTTAAAAAGAGACTGGATGTGGCACTCAGTGCCATGGTCTAGTAACTGCAGCAGTAGTGGATCAAGGGTTGGACTTGATGATCTCTGAGGTCCCTTCCAACCCAGCCAATTCTATGATTCTATGATTCTTTATCATGCGCTTAAGTCTTCCCAGCTGCAATACCAAAAGCCCATTTATACCCTTTTGGATCTTTAAAGTACTCTTTCCAGAGGAAATCCACACCAAGGATGCACGGAACATCTGGGCCAGTCACAACTGCATGCTTTTCCCAGTTGTGCCCAGCCAAGCTCACCTCAGTTTCTATTACTGATAGGGTTTGAGAGCCTCCTTTATTTACACAAATTGTAATGGCTTCTTTTCTACATGAGTTGATGGAATCAAAGTGCACTGTGCACCAGTATCTACCAGGGCTTGATACCTTTTCCGTTCTGATGTGCCAGGCCATCTAATCCACACTGTCCAGTAAACTCGATTATCCCTTTCCTCCACCTGGCTGGAGGCAGGGCACCTCTAATCTCTCTGGTATCTTCCGCTGTCAACAGGTGCAGTTACGTAACTTGTTGCATCAATTAATGGGTTTGTGTTGGGATTGTGACTACTGGAAATGTCACACCTTTTGCTAGATAGTGGTGCAGCCATCTTCCAGGAAAAGTCTTCTGATCTGGGGATTCCACCTTGTAGCTCATATACATGATAGAAAACAGAAGCTAGTTAAGTTTGGGGTAAAAATCTGTTAATCGAGAATATGTTTGATATACTTTTAAAAGAGCAGAAAAAAAAATACTGATTCAAGAGACATATTTTGTATTTTCAAAGTGTTTACATCAAGGCATCACTCTAGTAGATATTTTTCTGGAGCTCTTAGCTCCTATAAAATTTCCTACAGGAATGTAAACATTTCAGATATTTGATGCATTTTGAGTCAGATTAAGTAGCTCCTGTGAGGTTCAGTGCCAGGGTTTTTAGCATGCTTGTACAAGGCTGCTGCAGTTGCCCAGAAACCAGCAAAAATTGACAGGCACCCTAGTGAATGAAAAGAAATTATGATCAGTCTCTTATGAATCACACAGGTGACACAATGCTTCCCCCAGGCAAGCTCACTCAGCTTTCTTGCTGACTAAATCCTCCTATTACTCACCAGTTATAGATTTCCATTGGCCATTACAAAGGGGCATTTTTATTTTTGTTTCACTCAGGAGACTGAAGCCCAACAGCATTTGCTGTTCATGGAGACAACCTACTCTCAGTGGCTGGAATTCAGGAATGCTCCTCAGTGGTTAAAACTCTTCATATTTTCACTGGGCCAAACCTTGTGCCCAACAGGGTGATCTGGACACAGTCATCTGTCATCTGTCTCACTCTTATCCTCTAGGGAGGTCTGCTGCTTACCAGGGGCTTGTATCAAGGATACCACTGAAAGACGACCGAAACATGTACATCCCACTGACTATTATCCACTCCTGCTGTTTCACACAGGTACCAGTGATATAGCCAGGAGAAATCTGAAGACTATCAAGAAAGATTACAGAGCCCTGGGAGCCGCAGTGAAGGACTTGGGAGCACCGGCAGTCTTTTCATCAATCTTCCCAGTCAAAGGAAAGGGGGTTGAAAGGGCAAATTGAACTGGGAAAATCAATAAATGGTTACAGGAGTGGTGCCACAGCCAGGGCTTTGGCTACTTAGACCATGGGACTCCCTTCAAAAAACCTGCTCTTCTAGGGGTTGATGGGGTTCATCTCTCAGAGAAAGGGGAGAGCATCTATGACCATAGGCTTGCCAATGTAGTAAAGAGTTGCTGGGGGAAGGGTATCCTCAATACATCCTACTGCCACTACTTTGAAATCAGTGCCAGTAAGAGATGCCCTGGGCCTGGATAAGGATCACAGGCCATCAGGAGAACACCTGAAAAGAAGGAGCATGTAATCCCAGACAGTAAGACAGCTTCAACGGGGGCCCAACTTAAATGACTCTATGCAAATGCACTTATTGGATGACTCCTATGACTGGAGCATGGGAATGGAAGTATGCAGGCTCTTCAGGAAGGACAGGCAGGGGAGAAGAGGAGAGGTTGTCTCCCTCTACATTAATGACCAGTTGAAGTCCATGGAGCTCTGCCTGGAGATGGATGAGGAGCAGACCAAGAGCTTATGGGTCAGGGTTAAAGGGAGGGCAAGAACAGGTGATATCATAGTAGGGGTCTGCTACAGATACCCCCTTCTATAGGCAGATAGGAGGAGCTTCATGTTCACAGGTCCTGGTCTACATGGGGGATTTCAACCACCCCGACATCTGTTGGAGGGACAACTGTCCTGGTTTGGGCCAGGATAAAGGTGATTTTTTGTCTTGTACTTTTGCTTTTAGCTAAGTCTCTTGTAAGTAGTTGCACTTGCTGAAATTAACAGCAAGTTTCTCAGACAGTGTGTGTTTCTAGGACTGATAACGCTCCATGTTTATAGTTACTGCTAGAGACTGGTATGCAGAGCCAAGGACACTGCTCAGCTCTGAGGAAAACATAAAGAGGTCCCACCTGCATCCCTCCTTTGGGGAGGAACGGACAAGATAGATGCCAGAATTGACCAAACAGAGTATTCCATCCCATATACGTCATCCTCAGTATAAATTTGAGGGATCACGAGGGCCAAGCCTGATTTCCTGCTTCCAGCTTCCGGCTGCCTGCCCTTCCTGCTTTTCCTGCTTCCATTTCTTCACCCCCAGCATCCTGGAAGGATCCCGTCCATTTGCCTGCCTGTGCTCCTGATCCGTGCCAGCCCTTATCTGTGTGTTCCTGCCTCCAGTTCCCGACTGCTGCTGACTCTAGGAGTCCAGCCTGGACTTTCCCAGAGCTGCCCTGCAGCCTCGGTGGTGACGTGAGAGCTATTGGGGGAAAGGGGGGAGGAATGTGGTATCCATTTTTCTTGTATATTTGTATATATTTATTAATTTTTCCTATTTATCATTACTGTTTCATTAAAGTTGTGTAGTTTAGTTTCCAACCCATAAGTCTCTCTCCCTTATTCTCTCTCCTTTCTTATAAGGGAGGAGAGAGAGATTAATAGAGAGCGTCTGTTACTCGGTTTAATTGCCGGGCCAGTGTTAAACCATGACAACAACACAGCAAGGCACCAGCATTCCATGAGGTTCTTGGAATGCACTGATAACAATTTCCTTCTCCAAGTGGCAGAGGAACCAACGAGAAAAGGTGCTATGATGGACCTTGTTATCACCAACAAGGAGGGGCTGGTGGACAACGTGGAGCTTAAGGGCAGCCTTGGCTGCAGTGACCACAAAGTGGTGGAAATCAGGATCCTTAGGGCAACAAGGAGGGAATGAAGCAAGCCCACTACCCCAGACTTTCGGAGAGCAAACTTTGACCTTTTCAGGGATCTGCTTTGTAGGGTACTGTAGGACAAATACCTGGAGGGGAGAGGAGCCCAAGAAAGCTGGTCAATATTCAAGGATCACCTCTTCCAAGCCCAGGAGTAATTCATCCCAACAAAGAGGAAGGTAGTCAAGAATGCCAGGAGACCTGCATGGATGACAAAGAGCTCCTGAACACACTTAGATGTAAAAAGAAATTCTTCAGAGGGTGGAAGCAAGTACAGGTTGCCTGGGATGAGTACAAAGAAGTTATCCAAGCAGCCAGGGATCAGGTTAGGAAAGCTAAAGCCCAGATAAAATTAAATCTGACCAGGGACATCAAGGGCAACAATCAAAGCTTATACAGGTATACTGGTGATAAAAGGAAGACTAGGGAAAATGTGGCCCCTCTCCAGAAGGAAACAGGAGACTTGGGCATGAGGGATATGGAGACAGCTGAGGTACTTAATAACTTTTTTTGGCTCAGTCTTCACTGGCAAGGTCTCTGACTGCATCACCCAAGTTTCAGAAGCTAAAAGCAGGGGAAGGGAGAAGGAAGATATGCCCACTGTAAGAGAAGAGCAGGTTTGAGACCATCTAAAGAACCTGAAAGTGCACAAGTCCGTGGGACCTGATAAGATTCATACACAGATCCTGAGGGAACTGGTGGATGAAGTTGCAAAGCCGCTTTCCATCATATTTGAGAAGTTGTGGCAGTCTGATGAAGTTCCCACTGACTAGAAAAGGGGAAACATAACTCCTGTTTTTGAAAAGGGAAAAAAGAAAGACCCAGGGAACTAGACCAGTCAAGTCTCACCTCTATGCCTGGCAAGATCATGGAGCAGATCCTCCTGAAGGCACTGCTAAGGCACATAGAAAAGTGGAGGTGTTTGGGGCCAACCTACATGGCTTCACCAAGGGAAAATCATGCCTGAAAAATTTGGTGGCCTTTTATGATCAGGTCACAGAGTCAGTGGACAAGGAGAGAGCAACTGACGTTATCTACCTGAACTTGTGCAAAGTGGTAGACAGTGTTCCACATGACATCCTGGTCTCTAAATTTGTGAGACATGGACTTGACAGATGGACCACTTGGTGGATAAAAAATTGGCTGTATGGTCAAGTTGTGGTCAATGGCTCAATGTCCAAGAAGAGACCAGTGACTAATGGCATTCCTCAGGGGTTGGTACTGGGACTGGTGCTATTTAACATCTATGTCAGTGACATGGGACTGTGTAATTGAGTGCACCCTCAGCAGGTTTGCTGATTACACCAAGCTGTGTGGTGTGGTTGACACTCTGGAGAGAAGGGAGGCCATCCAGAGGGACCTTGACAGGCTTGAGAAATGGGCCAGCACAAATTGCATGAGGTTCAACAAGTCCAAGTGCAAGGTCCTGCATCTGGGTCGGGACAATCCCAGGCACAATTACAATCTGGGTACAGAGTGGGTTGAGAGTAGCCCTAAAGAGAAGGACTTGGGGGTGTTGGTTGATGAAAAGCTCAACGTGAGCCAGCAATGTGCACTTGCAGCCCAGAAAGCAAACCATGATCTGGGCTGCATCACAAGAAGCATGGCCAGCAGGTCAAGGGAGGGGATTCTTCCTCTCTGCTCTCATGAGATCCCACCTGGAGTACTGTGTCCAGTTCTGTAGCCCACAACACAGGAAGGACATGGAGCTGTTGGAGCAAGTGAAGGGGGGTTGGAACTAGATGATCTTTAAGGTCTTTTCCAACTACAACCATTTTGTGATTCTGTGATTATACAGTTTGCTATACAATGATCAATCCAATGGTCTAGTCAGCTAAAAACTCACTCTGGGACTGGAACTGGATCTTCAGGAGTTGGTGCAATAAAGTGCAAGTGGGCACTGTAAGAGTATGTGAAAGGAGTGTGTCTCCTCCTTTAAGGGTATTTGGTCAAGGACAGTGCAGTAAGGGAAAATAAGAAAAGGAGGAAGTCATAAACAAGAACATACAGGGACACAAACCTGACCGACACATGATAAGGGAAATGGTGAAGAGAACCAAACTTGGTCAATCCACACTAATTGATGAGGTTGTGTGAGAGTGTGAGAATGTTTCTTCCAGTAGGTTATCTGACTGGGGATTTTGTCATTTGGGAAACCAAGGGAAAAGCGAGAAGCCAGAAACCAAAATACACCAAGACTCAGTGTGGGAGTCACAGAATCACAGAATAGTCATGGTTGGAAAGGACCTCTGAGATCACTTAGTCCAACCATATACACACACAACAAGCAAAACCAACCCCCCTACCTTCTCAGCCACTAGAGCATGCCCTGAGGTGCCACCGCTACATGTTTCTTAAATACCTCCAGGGATGGTGACTCAACCACCTCCCTGGGCAGGCTGTTCCAGTGCCTGATTACTCTTTCAGTAAAGAAATTCTTCCTAATATATAATCTAAACCTCCCTTGCTGAAACTTCAGACCATTTCCTCTGGTCCTTTCATTATTCACTTGGGAGAAGAGGACAACACCCACCTCCCTACAACCTCCTTTCACGTAGTTGTAGAAGGCAATGAGGTCTCCTCTCAACCTCCTCTTCTCCAAACTAAACATGCCCGGTTCCCTCAGCCGCTCCTCATATGACTTGTTATCTAGGCCCCTCACCAGCTTGGTATCTCTCCTCTGGACACATTCCAGTACCTCAATGTCCTTGTAGTGAGGGGCCCAGAACTGAACACAGTATTTGAGGTGCAGCCTCACCAGTGCCGAGTAAAGGGGCATGATCACTTCCCTACTCCTGCTGGCCATGCTATTCCTGATACAAGCCAGGATGTTGTTGGTCTTCTTGGCCTCCAGCCACTGGGGTAGGAATGGTGTGTGTTCCCAAAACTAGCTCCTGGGGTGAATGGCATGAGTGAAGTAGGTGAGGGATTCCTCACCGGTGGCTGGAGCAGGACCACAGGTGCAGGCTGCTGGGGAGGCCTGAGTGTCTTCCCCAAAACCTGATATGTGTGGGGTGTACATTTGTATGCACTAGCAAACTTTAAGCTGGACTAGCCAGCAAGTAGGAGAGCCTTGGGTGTGAGTGGGAATATAAGGCAGGCACGGTATCTGTGCTTGTACACCAAAGGGAACTTGCAAATGAGGAGTGTGTGATGGACGAGTGTGTATGTACATGTTTGCTACTGAGCATCAAGATGGACTAGCCGGTGAGTAAGGAAACAGTGATGCAAGTAAGAGAACCCAGGATCCAGGCAGGGGTGTTGGGCAGACAAAGGGGCAGTGCCAGTACTTGAGGGATCTTCAAAGGATTTGAAGATTTTCAAAAGGAACAAGTAAATGGAAAGGCTTTTTTTTCTCTAAGTAGTTCTGTGGAGTGATAGTGGAGAGAAAATTTTCACTCTAGCTTCACCAAAAATACAGGAGAAAAATCTGTCAGTCCTAGTTTTTTCATCTCCTCTCTCTTGCTTTCTCCTGTCTATATATCATCTTCAGGGCTTCATTTTTTCTCACCAGTCAGCATGAGTGAACAACTCCAAGTATCAAAAGCTTGTAAACTTGGCAAATCCCAAAATCCTGCTTTTTTTATGGAGCAAAAAAAGTAAATCAACAAATCGATCCTTTTTTTGTGTTCTCTTAACTGCCAGATCCAAAACTGTTTCTTGTTTACAATTTCAAAAATATGATCTGATGGAATTCTTTTACTATATAGTTTGATTCAAAATGTACACAAAATGACCTTATTGTGAATGGATAGATAGTATTATTTTCTGATCCCTAAGCTTAGCCCAGATTCTAAAATGTATATTGTCACTGCCTTAAATTAGATACTTTAAACGTTGAAAAGCTTGATCATCTTTCAGTAGAACACAGAGATAGAAGACTGTTGGCAGGAAGAATTGTAAAACTTAGTAGAGAATGACTTCACTGATATTTTCTAGTGTGTATGGATAGCTGAGGATGACAATTGACCTCAGTGGTTCCATTTTGAGGAACAAAAAGGCTTGGTGTGCAAGCTCCAAGATGGTGATGGAAATCTTACTTCTTGGTAGATTCCAAATGTACCATGTAGACTGTGCCCTTCCAGTGTTGCCCGTAGTCAAGACACAAACCAACACAGTGTCAGTTTATGCGGTGCTTTATTCGGGGCCTGGGAAACCTGAGGACTAGCGTCCCAAGTCAGGATTCCAACGATCCTCGTTTTTAGTTCAGCTTTTATACCCTTTTTACAATGAAGCCTTCATGCGGAGTTTCATGTACTTCAGTTACAAAACAATTACATACATCATACAGATAACAATAGATAGACATCCACAAACCACAAATCTCTCATACTTTTTCAACTTAAGATATTGTTTTAACTGACTCCCACCACCAACCCCCCTTACATGCGTAATAACCCTTATCTTCAATGTCAGTTTACTTTTCTTCATGTTCTATATGCTCGACTAATCCCCTTTGATAAACTGTTCCCCTCTTCCCAGCACATTCCTTGTTGATAAACTGTTCCCCTCTTCTCAGCACATTAGCACATTCCTTGCTGGTTTCCAAGACCCGCTCCCAGGGCCTGTTTTTCTGTCCTGCTTGACCAATCCAAACCTTAGCATAACTACTTCTAAATTTCTATTTCTTTCGCTACTTGCAACAAGTCCCCGCTTTTGAGCATCCTTCGATCTTCTTTCGCAAGGATGCTCAACCTCTCAAGCTGCTGGTTCCTTATTAGGCGGGTGGGGGTGAGTTGTCTTGTGGGAGGATCACCTCTCTTCGGGTTTTGGCCTTCATCACCCTCCGAGTGTGTTGGCCTTCCTTTGCAATCATTCCTAAAAGACACTTGTATACTACTAAAGCAACCATAATGATTATAATTATCATGGCTCCATATTGTACAATTGATGATATCCAACCGGAGACCTGGATCCCCAGGGAGCTGAATATTGCTCCAACCCAATTATGTTCTGCCTCTTTTTGAACATCGTGGACCCTGCCCTCAATTTGTCCCAATTGACTAATATCTTTTTCTACCTTCTGAGTGACATTTGGGATGTGTACACAACAATGCTCATCCTTATCATGCAGATACCCACAGACACCATGCTCTTTTAGTAATATCATGTCCAATGCCATTCTATTTTGTATGGTCATCCTAGTTGTGGCCTGTAGCTGTAAATTCAGGTCCTTAAATCCTTCCATGCCTCTACTGTCTTAGGGACAAACCGGCATGTCCAGGAAACATTCCTCAATGACTCCGGCATTTCAGTCACAGGTATTATTCCCCATGGTATGGGTTCACCTGCTGCCTGGGGTAATGGTAAACAAGCTGTGATTTCTGTTACATTTTGCATGAGGCCGAAATCTCTGATTAGTCCTACTACCAAATTTTCTTGGCCTCTGCCCTTGGTCAATTCTCCGACGTCAGTAACCTGTCGCGTCACCCTCCTGTCTTTTTCCACATAGGATGTATTTATTGTAAGAAACTGCACATCCCCATAATCAAAACTGTCTCGTACCTGCACTAAGCAAGTATACTTCCCTTCGTTTTTCCGGGTCACATTGGGTATCTGCAGGATAGTTGCTCCTTCCTGGCGTGGCTCATCCCCAGCTGTCTTTACCCCCTCCGTAATCAGTTCATCCTCCGTAACCCATTTCCACCTCACGATAATTTCGTCGGATCCAGCTCCCTGGTCATCAGTAAACAAACAGGTCAAATTAACATCAGATCCCTCAGGTCTCAACAGATAAGATTCCAGTACATTAACTTTTTCAAAGTTTTCTGTTAACACAATCAAGCTTAGGAAAATCAGTATCCCTAAGATTTGCTTCTGAACACCATCCTTGTTGGAGACAAAGGCTCTACCGACCATTGCGTAGGGACCTTCTTGACCCTGGTGTAGTGAATCCAGTTGTCGACCCCGTCGACCTTGACAGCCGTGTATGTGGTCATGATCACCTGGTGAGGACCGTCCCATGTCTCCTTCAGTGGCTCCACTGACCAGTTCCGTATGTAGACTTGGTCTCCTGGAAGGATGTCGTGGGCCGGATTTTCCAGGGGTAGGGGTCAGTTCCACTGCAACGCTCCTCTGAGTGCTGTAAGAGTCTTATTCAGAGACAACACATAATTTAATATCACCTGATTTCCCACCAAATGAGGGTCCCCCTGGTAGGTAGCAGCATGGTAGGGTTTGCCGTACAAAATTTCGTACGGACTTACCCCTATCCTTTCCCTTGGTTTGATCCTAACCCTTAACAGAGCTAAAGGCAATGCCTGTGGCCACTGGATTTTTGCTTCTTGGCAAATTTTCTTAATTTGGTTTTTCAGTGTTTGATTCATCCGCTCTACCTTACCACTTGATTGGGGCCTCCAGGGCGTGTGCAGATTCCAAGTTATTCCTAACGTTACAGAAATCTCCTGCACGATCCCTGCAGTGAAATGAGGACCCCTGTCGGATGATAGCCCTAACGGCACCCCAAATCTAGGGATTTCCTGCAAGGGAAAGCTTCTGGCCATCCCGAGAATGTGCACACATACACCAACAGGTATTTGTATGCTTGGGCTTTTGGTAACTCAGAGAAGTCTATCTGCCAATAATCTCCTGGTTGGGGACCTACCTGCAACTTACCCATTTGAACCTGCCTCCTTACCACTGGGTTGTTTTTGATACACACCGGACACATTGCATTTACCCTTTTTGCCAATGTTAACATCTGGTTTGAGAATATTTCGTTTTTCAAAAATTTTACCATTGCCTCTGCACCCCAGTGACACTTATTATGTTCTGTTTCCAATACTGTCTTCATGATCCTTACCGGTAGGATCACCTGTCCTGTTGGGGTCACATACCAACCCTTGATGTTCTTTCGTGCCTGCAACATCTGAGCCAGCTTCTCGTCCTCTGGTGAGTAATGTGGTTTGTCTTCCATGTGTGCAGCGGCAGGGTTGCTCCGGGCCGGTATCAAAGCTAATTGAGTCCATACTTCTCTGGCGGCCTGCTTTGCCACTTGGTCTGCTTGTCGATTTCCCTGGAACTCTTTTCCTGGATTGTTCCGATGTCCTTTGACGTGCATCACCGCAACTGCCGATGGTTTATAAATCGCTTCCAGTAACATGATTACCTCTTCCCTGTGTTTGATTGACGACCCCTGCGAATTAAGAAGTCCCCGCTCCTTCCACAGAGCCCCATGCACATGTACCACTCCAAATGCATATTTGGAATCAGTCCATATGTTGACTCTCTTCCCTTGGCTCAGCACCAGGGCCCTTACCATAGCCCAAATTTCTGCCTTCTGCGCTGACGTGCCCGGGGGCAATGCTTTTGCTTCCACTATCTGCTGCAAGGTGACCACTGCATACCCTGCATACCTGATACCACTTTCCACAAAGCTGGACCCGTCCGTGAACAGTTCCCAATCAGGGTCCGGCAGTGGCTCATCTTTCAGGTCCTTCCGGCTGGCGTACACTTGTTCGATTACCTCCACGCAGTCATGTTCCAGCTCTCCTTCTTCCTGGGTGGACCTGAGAAACTCTGCTGGGTTAAGGTGATTTGTTATTTTCAGCTCCACATCATCCTGTTTCCTCAGCTGGGCCTGGTATTGGAGCATCCTGCTTGATGAGAGCCAATGACCCCCCCTTTTGTTCTAATACTGTTATGACCATGTGGGGTACATAAACTGTCATGTGCTTGCCCAGTGTCAGCTTGCGTGCTTCCTGGATCAGGATTACTGTGGCTGCCACTGCTCTTAGGCATCCTGGCCATCCTCCACTTACTGAGTCCAACTGTTTGGAAAAGTACCCAACCGGCCTTTTCCAAGACCCCAGTTTTTGAGTGAGCACCCCCAAGGCTAACTTTTGCCTTTCATGTACATACAGTTGAAAGTCCTTGGTTAAATCCGGCAAGCCCAGGGCAGGTGCTTCCTTGAGGGCCTGTTTTAATTCCTGGAACGCTTTATCTTCCGTGGGTCCCCACTTAAATCTCAGTTCCTTCACAGCCTCATACAGTGGTTTGGCTGTCAGCCCAAAGTTGGGGATCCACAGTCGACACCAGCCAATCATTCCTAGAAAAGATCTTAATTCCTGGTTATTGCGGGGTACTGGAATTGCACATATGGCTTGAATGCGATTTACTCCCAAACGACGAACTCCCTGTGAAATTTCACATCCTAAATAAATGACCTTTTGTTTGACCAGCTGTGCCTTTTCTCTGGATACCTGGTATCCAGCCTGTCCTAACATATTCAGCAATGCAATGGTTAACTTGAGGCAGAGACCCTGTTCTGTGGTACCCAGGAAAATATCATCCACATACTGCAACACCACATAAGAGAAAGGTGTATCTTTTACCTGGGTGGTCTTCCATTCCTCAAGTTCCTTGGCCAGCTGGTTACCGAATATAGTAGGCGAGGATTTAAATCCTTGGGGAAGCCTGGTCCATGTGAGTTGGCGCTTCCGTCCCGTGTCGGGGTTTTCCCACTCGAATGCGAAGATGTTCCTGCTTTCAGGTGCCAGGGGTATGCAGAAGAAGGCATCCTTTAAATCAATTACTGTAAACCACTGAAATTTCTCAGAAACAGATGTTAACAATGTGTACGGATTTGCCACCACGGGATGTATATCTTTGGTGATAGAGTTGATTGCCCTTAGATCCTGTACTAACCTGTAATTGTCGTTAGGCTTTTTGACCGGACAGATGGGGGTGTTGAATTCAGATTCACACTCCTGCAAAATTCCTAGAGCTAAGAATTATCATGGGGGCTATTCCCTTCCTAGCTTCCATGCTGATGGGGTACTGTTGTACCCTCACTGGTTGAGCCCCTTCTTTTAATTCCACTACTACTGGTACTGCCGCTTTTGATTTACCTGGGGTCCCTGTCTCCCAAACCCATGGCGCGACTGCTTGTTCAATTTCCGGTGGTGTCTCTTCCTTCCCTACTTCTTTGATCACAAACAGCTTTGCCAGGTTTTCCTCTGGTATTTCTAGCTTTACCCTACCCTTTTCAAAAATAATTCTTGCCTGCAATGCTGAAAGCAAGTCTCTCCCGAGCAGAGACTCTGGGCTGTTTGGCATATACAGAAATTGATGATCAAATTCCTTTCCCCCAAATTTTATATCAAGTGGCTGCAGGATTGTCCTTTCTTCAATCTCCCCAGATACCCCAACAACCAACACCGTAGAGTCACTTAGAGGTCCCTTTAATTTGTTCATTGCCGAGTAACTAGCCCCTGTATCTATCCTGAATTCCATCGGTTCCCCTTCGACTTCTAAGATGACTTTCAGATCTCGGTCTAGTCAGCTCTGATTCTGGTAATTCCCCATCATAAAGGCTTGAGCGACACCTTGTGGATTTCCCGCGAACGGATTCATTCCGCTTCCTACTCCGTTGCCGGGATTTGCTCCATTGCCCGGGAAGCCTCCACTCATCGGGGTTCCCTGATTAAGTGGGCACTCATTTTTCCAGTGTCCCAGTCCTTTACAAAAGGCACACTGGTTAGGTCCTAACCTTCCGCGTCCCCCTGCACCCTGGTTCCCAAAACCCCCAAAGCCTCTCCCCATTCCAGCACCCCCTGCAAATCATTCCAATCAGGATTCTGAGTCTTTATTACCATTTTCACAACCCGAGCCACTTTCTCAGGATTTTTCCCTATACGCCCCCGCCGATTGCTTCCATATTATTAAATCATTCGGCGAAAAAAGAACCTTTATCATCACCTTCCCTCCATCCGCTCCTACTGCCTCTCGCAGCGGAGCCATCAACTGAGGCTGCGACAAACCGCCTCCTCTCTCCAGCCTCCCTCTCCGAGTCCGCTCCGCGAGCGGCGTTCTCGGCTGATCAACCCAATCCTCCTGCTCTATCTCCTCCTCGGATGAGGAAGGAAGAGGGGCTCTAGCCGGATTTACCGGGGGAGCCTCTGGAGGGGGAAGTGGCGGCGCACTTGGGGAGACCAACAAAGACACATCCTCCTCCTCCTCCGAGAACCGTATTTTACGCTCTTTACAACCAGCGCATTTATCACTTTCTACTTCCGTGGTTTTTAACATCAACAATCCACAAGCCTTTTGCCACTCAGGTTTTCCTTTTAGATAATAGAACAAATCCAAATACTGTATTTCATCCCATTTCTCATTTTCCCGCAAGAAACTCATCATAGGACTTAATATTTCAGGAGTTTTTGTACCATTCCGCGGCCACTGCATTCCCCCCGTTTCATATTCAGGCCACACATGATTACAATAATCAATCAAAGTCTTCCTCCGCAATTCCTGCCCTAAATTACCCTCTTTCCAATGTTTTAACAGACAACCGAGAGGCGAATCCTCAGGAACATCTTTTTCGTTACAAGACAGAGCTCTGAAAGTTTTAAACGGTAGCATGCTGACACTCGTACTTGCGCGCACTCACACACACAAAACCGACGCTCGTACTTGCGCACACTCACACACACAAAACCAATATACGGCCGATTACCAAATCCCTATACCAAATACCAAACTTGCCTATACTCGTCGCCGCGAGTGGCAAGTGCTGGATCTGCACAGCTTTCTACTTGCTGTGTCTTACGACCAGCGCCTAGGCTTCCAAACAACCAACCCTTAATACCAACCAACCTATAAGGAATAAAGCACCTTCGGGCTTACCTTATGGTTGTCCGTCGGGCGCGGGGTCGGGCACGGGTTGATGTCTCCTCCAGGAATCACCTGGTGCCGGCTTGGAGTGGATCAGCACGTGAACCGCCCCAGCCGCCCCCGGAGTCCCATCTGGGTCGCCAGAAAACTGTTGCCCGTAGTCAAGACACAAACCAACAGAGTGTCAGTTTATGCGGTGCTTTATTCGGGGCCCGGGAAACCTGAGGACTAGCGTCCCAAGTCAGGATTCCAACGATCCTCGTTTTTAGTTCAGCTTTTATACCCTTTTTACAATGAAGCCTTCGTGCGGAGTTTCATGTACTTCAGTTACAAAACAATTACATACATCATACAGATAACAATAGATAGACATCCACAAACCACAAATCTCTCATACTTTTTCAACTTAAGATATTGTTTTAACTGACTCCCACCACCAACCCCCCTTACATGCGTAATAACCCTTATCTTCAATGTCAGTTTACTTTTCTTCATGTTCTATATGCTCGACTAATCCCCTTTGATAAGCTGTTCCCCTCTTCCCAGCACATTCCTTGTTGATAAACTGTTCCCCTCTTCTCAGCACATTAGCACATTCCTTGCTAGTTTCCAAGACCCGCTCCCAGGGCCTGTTTTTCTGTCCTGCTTGACCAATCCAAACCTTAGCATAACTACTTCTAAATTTCTATTTATTTCGCTACTTGCAACACCAGGGTTACAAAGAACACCTTTTTTTTTCCCCTCAGAAACATGACCATTATTCTGAATACTGGCAAGTCCAAGTTTATGGCTGTTTGCACAGTTTCCTATTCCTTTGGACTGTATTTTGGCAGGGTTGAATGGAAAATAATCAAGAATCAGTCTTCAAGGTCTGAAATATCATGACATTCTGGATTTCCATACAGCCAGTGTCTAACAACCCATGATAATATTTTCTACAAGTTTCTTAATAATAACATTCTGGGCAGCCATATTAATGATGATTACCCAAAGAAAATTTAAAAGGTTGATGTCCTGGTTTGAGAGTACCAGGATAAACATTTTAATTGGACTTCGGAATCTGTTGGATAGCTGGATGCCTGGCTGACCTAGCTACTGGCCTCCCTGGCTCCTTGTCTGGTTGCCTGGCTGGCTGCTGGCCTGCTTGCCTGGTTAGCTGCCTGGCTGCTGGCCTGGCTGTCTGGATGCCAGTCTGGTGGCCTGGCTAGATGGTTGCTGGCCTGCTAGTTTGATTGGTTGACTGACTAAATGGCTGTTCATGCTCTAGCCTGTCTGGCTTATTGTCACCCTGCTGGCCTGGACATCTGGCTGGCATGTTGGCTGGCTGCCTGCCTGGCAGGCTGGTGGCTTGCTGAGCTGTCTGGCGGCTTGCTGGGCTGGCTGATGGGCTGGCTGGCGGGCTGGCTGGCAGGCTGGCTGGCTAGGTTGCCTTACTGTCTGGGTGGTCTGCTTGCCCACCTGGCTGGTCAGCTGATGGTCCAGTCTTCTGGTTGACGGCCAGTCTTCTTGGTTGGCTGCTAGCCCAGAGGGCCAGATGGATGCTGAGCTGGCTGCCACTCTGCTGGCACAGCAGGTTCATTGGGCTGGCAGGTGGGCTGGCTGGTGGCCTGCAAGTCTGGTCTGCTGCTGGCCTGGTTTGTTGGTTGGCTGGTCAGCTGGAAGACTTCTGGGTTGGATGGCTGATTGGCAGGCTGCTGGCCTGCTGGGCTGATTGGCCAGCTGCCAGCCTGCTGGGCTGGCAGACTGGCATGCTGGAGGGCTGGATGGCAGGCTGCTGAGCTGGATGGTTGATGGGCTGCCACCCTGCTTTGTTGTCTGGATGGATGTCCAGCAGGCAGGCTTGTTGCTGGTCTCTTGGGCTTGTTGGTTGGCCGGTTGCTGGCCTGCTTGGTTGGCTGGATATCTGTCCATTTGCCTCACTGTTTTGTTGGCTGTTTTGTTGGCTGTTGGCCTGCTGGATCAGCTGGCCAGTGGGCAAGCTTCTGGGCCAACTGTTCTGTGGGCAGGAGGGCTGCCGGCCTTCTGGGCTGGTTGGTGGGTTCGCTGGATAGGTTACCTTCCTGCCAGGCTGGTTGGCTCCTTGCCTGGTTCGTTGGTTGGCTAGTCAGCTGCCGGCCTGCTGGACTGGATGGCTGGAAGACAGGCTGCTAGGCCAACCAGCAGGTGGGCTACCACTCATCTTTGTTGGCTGTCTGTCTGTCTGCTGCTTTGCTGGGCTAGCTGGCTTGTGGGCTGGATGGTTGGCTGGTTGCCGGGCTTGGTGGCAGGCTGCTGGATTGGCCTGATCACCTGGTTGTCCTGCATGTACCCCATAATGGTACTCAGGATGATCTCCATCAGCTTCCCTGGTACTGAAGTCAAACTAACAGGCCTGTAATATCCCAGGTCATCCTTCTGTCCCTTCTTATATATGGGGGTTATGTTGGCTGATTTCCAATCTTCTTGTACCTCTCCAGTCAGCCAGGATTGCTGATAAATGATGGAAAGTGGCTTGGTGAACACTCCCGCCAGTTCTTTCCGCTCTCCTCCTGGATTTTGGGGAGGTCATTCTGCTCCTGGTCCCTGTCTCCTAGCTTAGGGAGTTAGATTCCCTCTACATAACTGATCCTATAACTGTCCTCTTGTCTTGTCACTAGTTGCCTGGGAGAAGAGCATGAGCCCCACCTGACTACAACCTCCCTTCAGGTAGTTGTAGAAAGTGATAAGGTCCCCCCTGAGTCTCCTTCTCCAGGCTAAACAACCCCAGAGCCCTCAGCCTCTCCTTATGAGACTTTCCCTCTAGTCCCTTCACCAGCCTCATTGCTCTCCTCTGGACCCGCTCCAGCTCCTCTGTGGTAAATGTGTGGTAAAATGGACTGTTTCCCCACACACACATTAAATTTATTGACTTTTGAGCCAGGAAAGAACCTGGACTGGGGGAGCTGCATGTCTCGATGGAATGCTCCATGCCTTTGGGCTGGTAAAAGTTGCCAGGCAGGAACGGCTCCAGTTGCTCCCTGAGTGGGAAACCTCAGAGAAGGGCCGACCTGCCAAAGAGAACAAATTCCAACAAGAGCCACATGGTGCAAAATACAAAATAACCACACAAAATGGGATATGTATGCTGACTTAAGAGCAATGGGGTGAAATGTAATGTGGACACGGCAGTACATTGAAAATAAGAAAATTGTCTTTTGAATCAGCAAAATTACATCCAAGCTGGCATGAGGCGGCGGTGCCCCTGTTTCTCTGTTTACACTCTTTAAAATGTATCAAGGCTAATCTCATCAACAAACCCCCCTCCTTTGATGGGACTAAAAAGATAAAATGCTAATCAGAATAGCTCCTCATACAGTTGTCAAACAGGTAATGCAAATTGGTATCAAATACAAGAACTAAAGAATTGTGGGAAAACCTGAATACCAAAGGGAAGGCCTGCAGCGACCAATTTGCAACCTCTGGCAATAATTGATGAGAAGAAGGAATTTTTAATTATAAAAATTCAGAGGAAAAAGGAGAAAATCAGCAGCAAAAAGCAGCAACAAGCCATCAGCACCAGAAAGCAGTGCCGAGGAGCAGCATCAGCACCACCCACCAGTGACTTCAAAGAAACAGTGACCTCTGCAAGGTGGTGGTGGCAATACTTGATACTTGGGAGGGTGAAAAGAATGATAATCTGTTCTCTTTCTTCCTTTTCTTAAAATTTTCTCCTGGGGGTGATTAATTAGTTTAAAGACTTCTTTTCCCTACATTTTCTCCCCCTATTAACTCCTTCCTAAAACTCCTTTCAGCGCAGTGTTCCTTTTTTCCCTAAATAAGCCATTGTAATTCACTTAAAACATACAGATATTTACTTTTGCAATTTGTGCAGTGGCTAATATTTCCTCACAAACAAAATATAAATTATTAACAGTTACGGACTGTGACAACCTCAATATCTTTCTTGAAGCGAGGAGCCCAGAACTATACACAGTACTCGAGGTGAGGCCTCACCAGTGCTGAATACACGGGGAGAATTACATCCCTAGTCCTGCTGGCCACACTATTCCTAATAGAAGCCAGGATGCCATTGGCCCTCCAGGCCACCTGGGCACACTGCTAGCTCATGTTCAGCCAGTTGTCAATCAGTACTCCCAGGTCCCTCTCTGCCGGGCCACTCTCCAGCCACTCGCCCCCCAGTCTGTAGCGCTGCATGGGGTTATTGTAGCCAAAGTGTAGGACCCTGCACTTGGTCTTGTTGAACTTCATACCATTGGCCTCAGCCCATCAACCCAGCCTGTCCAGGTCCCTCTGCAGTGTCTTCATACCCTATGTCAGATTGACAGTCCCCTGCAGTTTGGTGTCATCCACAAATTTACTAAGGGTAGACTCAAGCCTCTCATCCAGGTCATCAATAAAGATGTTGAATAGGACTGGGCCCAATACTGATCCCTGGGGGACACCACTGGTCACCAGACACCAACTGGATGCAGCAACATTTACCACCACTCTCTGGGTCCAGTTATCCCAGTTAACCCAGTGAAGGGTGCACCTGTCAAGCCATTCACTGCCAGCTTTTCCAGGAGGATGCTGTGGGAGACTGTGACAAAGGCTTTGCTGAAGTCAGGTAGACCACATACACAGCCTTCCCCTCATCCACTAGGCAGGTCACCCAGTCATAGAAGGAGATGAGATTGATCAGGCAGGACCTTCCTTTCCTAAACTCATATTGGCTGGGCCTGATCCCCTGGTTGTCTTCTACATGCCGCTTGATGGCACTCAGGATGATCTGCTCCATAACCTTGCTCCTGTTTGGATGGGCTTCTGGCTGGCTGGCTGCTTCTCTGCTTGGCTCGCTGTCTTTTCAGCTGGTTGCTGGCCTGCTTGGCTCATCAGCTGGCTTTCTCCTTTTAGGCTGCTGGCTTCCTTGGCTGTCTTGCTGGCTAGCAGGCTGTTGGCCTGCTTGAATGGCGGGGTATCTGGCAGGCTGCCAGCCTGCTTGACTGGTTGCTTTGCATGCTGCCAGCCTGCTTGGCTGGCTGGTAAACTTCTTGGCTGGCAGGCTGGGTCGGTGGTTTCAAGCCTGCTTGGCTGGCTGCCTCTCTGCTCTGCTTGCTGGCTTTTAGGCTCCTAATGTATTTGGCTGGCTGAGTGGTATCAGGCCTCCTTGGTGGGCCTTCTTGGCTAACTTGCAGGCTGCTGGCCTGCTTGGTTGGTGGCCTGTTGTGCTAGCTGGAAGGCTAGCTGAAGGCCTGCTTGGTGTGCTACTGACCTGCTTTGCTGACTGGCTGGCTGGCTGGGACTCTGCCAGCCTACTTGGTTGGCTGGCCAGCTGGCTGCCTGCTTGGCTGCCTGGCCAGTTGGCAGTCAGCCTGCTAGGCTGGCTGGTATGCTGGTTGCCAGCCGGCTAGGCTAGCTGGAAGGCTACCTGCATGCTATGCTGACCTGCTGACTGGACAGGTGCCAGCCTGCTTGGCTGCTGGCTACTGGCTGGTTTGCCTGTCTGGATGGTAGGCTGGTAGATTTATTGGCTTGCTGGCTAGCTGGTTGCTGGTCTGCTTGACTGGCTGGCTGGCTTGTTGCAGGCTGCCTTGGCTCATCAGCTGACTGGCTGTCTCTCAGGCTGCAGGCCTGATTGGCTGACTTGCTTCATGGATGCAGACCTTCTCGGCTGGCTTGTTTGGTGGCTGCAGACCTTCTTGGCTGGCTACCAGCCTCCCTGGCTGGCTGTCATTGCTGCCGGCCTGCTCGGCTGTCTTTCTGACTGGCAGTCTGTAGGCCTTCTTAGATGGCTTCCTGGCTTGCAATCTGCCTGCCTGCTTGTCTGACTGCCTGGCTGGCAAGTGTCTGGTCTGCTTGGCTGCCTAGCTGGCAGACTGCCGGCTCGTCTTGTTTGGCTGGCTTGTTGGTTGCTGGCCTGCTTGGTTGGCTGACTGGCTTGCTGAAGGCCTGCTTGGCTCATCAGTTTGCTGTCTGGCTTTCAGGCTGATGGACTGCTTGGCTGGCTAGCTGGCTAGCTGCTGGCCTCCTTGGCTGCTGGCTATCAGAATGCTTGGCTGGCTAGCAGTCTGCTTGGCTGTCTGTAAGGCTGGCAGGATGGCAGCCTGATTGGCTAATTTGCTGGCTTGCAGGCTGCAGGCCTGCTTGGCTGTTTGTCTGGTTTCTGGACAGCTGGGCTACTGGCTACCAGCCTGCTTGGCTGGTTCACTGGCTGGCATGCTGCCATCTAGCTTGGATGCTGGTTGGAAGGCTGCCAGCCTGCTTGGCTGGAGGGCTGGCTACCTGCAGGCCTGCTTGTTTGTTGGCTGGAAGACTGCTTAGCTGGCTGGCTGGCTGATTTCTGGCAAGTATGGCTGCTGGCTGCAGGCCTGCTTGGCTGTTGGAATGCTGGCCAGCAGCCTGCTTGTTTGGCTGGCTGGCTAGCTGTTGTCCTGCTTGCCCGGCCAGCTGGCTGGCTGGCTGGCAGTGCAGCAGCCAACTTTGGCTTGCTGGGTGGCTGGCAGGCTGCCAGCCTTCTTGGCTGGCTGGCTGGCTGCAAAGCTGCTTGTCTTACCACCTGATAGGCTGGCATCCAGCCAGCATGGCTGCTTGACTGCTTGGCTGGCTGGCTGGCTGGCTGGAAGGTTGATGGCCTGCTTAGCCTGCTGGACTGCTGGTGTTCTTGGCTGGCTGTAATACTGGCTGGTTGGCTGGCTTTCTGGCTGGCTTTCTGCTGGCCTTCTTGGCTCACCGGCTTGGCTGGAAGGCTGCTGGTCTGCCTGTCTGTTGGAAGGCTGGCTGGCGGCCTGCTTGTCTTCCCAGCTGGCTGCTGGCCTGCTTTGCTGGATGGATGGATGAACAAGTTCTGGCCTTCAAGGCATGCTGGCTTGCTGATGGCCTGTAGAAAATCCGCGGAGGCTTAAGGACAACACCTAGTCACCAACATGGTTAAAGTGAAGTCGTTTATTAACAATTCACCCTCGCTTTATATAGAACCCTTGTTTATATAACGATATCTTGCAGGTGGCTATATCTTGGCCACAAATCCTGTTCTCACAGAACTTCTGCTGGCTACCTCATTATCCTGTTATTCTTCTTTTCTGCTGCCAGCTCCCTTATCTTTTTCCCATAGCTCATCTTTCAGTAACCTTGCAACTGGGCCTCAAGGCCCTTAGCTTCCTCTAGCTAAAGCTAAATAGTCAGGATTGCTCACATGTCTGTTTTCTTCCAAACAGTTTCCCAACATATCCCCCTTTTTGTTTTTGAGCAATCCTGACTTACTTCATCATGAGAGATAACACGCTAATGATACATTGCCATAAGCAACATACTAATAATACAAAAGCAATAATAACATACTAATAATCAAAACCAATAATAACAAATATAATTGATAAACCTTGTCTCATTAAATCTCTAAGCGATCCCCATATCCTTAAGCGATTTAACCATTCATTTAACCCAGTATATGCAACAGTTAATTTTTTCATGTGTCACGATCCGAGTTATTATTTATATTTTGTTTACGCGGAAATTTCAGCCACTACTCATAGACGACGCGTGAGTTTACAAAACAACCAGGCTTTATGATTTAAACAAGTTCAAAGGATTTATTTAGGATTTATACAATTAGTTACTTGGGAGAGAAGAGTCGTTAAGAAGAGAAAAGAAAGAGGGTAATTGAGATGTTATTACCGTCCGCCGGCCTTGGCCTCTGGCTGTGGTCGGGTGCGTAGGGTCTGTCGCTCCTGCCGCTTCTGTCCCGTAGCTGAAGCCGAAGTGCCGAGAGAGGGGGGGTCCAGAAGAAAGCCGCCTCGCCGCTTTCCGCTTGGGCCTTCAGAGCTGTTTGCCGCCTTTTCGCGCCGAGCTGGCTGGAGTTTGTAGTCACAGGAGCTGGCTTCCACGTGTCCTTCTGAGCTGCTGGCTCCTCCGAGCTACTGGCTGCTCTGAGCTGCTGCGTCTTCGGTTCTTCTGGGGCAATTTTTATACAGGAAAAGAAAAGGGGTCCCCTTTTTGCATAAGTCCCTGATACATACAGATTTCCCGACTTCCCGGAGATGAGTCATCCTTATCTTTTAGTCTTTTTGGATGTCCTGCTACCTTCATCGTTTCCATCATGCACCAGGAGACGACCTGATAAGTATTCTTATCTTTTAGGTGTATGTCAGGCATATGGTGAGGTAAACATATGTTAATTGACAAAATGTTGCAACATAGCAGGGAGAAAGAAAAAAAAAAAAAATTGATTCAAGAGACAAATTTTTGTATTTTTAAAGTGTTTACATCATTTCACCCCGTGGCTCTTGAGTCAGGATTTTTTTTTTTTTTTTTTTTTTTTTATTATGTATATATATATACATATACACACATCCCTATATATACACACATCCCATTTGGTGGGGTTGTGTCGTGTGGCTCTATTTTGTAATCTGTGCCGTTTTAGCAGGCAAATTCCATCTCCGAGGTTTCCATTAAGGAGCAACCGGGAATTTCACCTTGCCTGACACAGTTCTTCCCACCGCACGTTTGCTTAGCTCAAAAGCCAGAGTATTTTTAACGTGTGTTTGTGGGGGAATGGTGGTAGACTGTCTGTTGTACCACATTTTCGACATCATACATACCTCACCATATCATGTCATCATGTTATCTTAATCAATCGCTTTTGGTTGTGAATTGACTCTGAATGATCATATAAATTCATGCAAATACACTCCATCAAAGTCTTCACAAACATAACCTAAAAGCTAACAATAAAAAGTCATCGGCAGCACCATATTGTAAAACTGCATGTCTGACACTATCAACATCTTTTAGCATGTGTTAAAATACCAGAAGTTAAGTTCATCTGCTTAGCAGTGCAACAGAATAGCACAATCAACAATCAATATATAGACAAGGGATCCCATAATCAACATATAAACGATCACATGAATTACATTATCAAAAGCCTGTTATCAATACAATACAATACAATACGAAAAACACATTTCACACTGCAGTGGAAGGACTTAAATACCTTTTTAGTATGAGGAAGGTCCGGTGTCCACTGGCACGTAGAGCCAAGGGGGTAGAGGAGGCATATCCGACAAAAATTCGTTGGGGGGCCCCAAAAGCGTCCCCAGACCCCTCCCGGGTCATGGCACAGTGGAGTCCTGGTTTCCTCCATGGTCGCAAAATTGAGGCCCAAAAAGGCCTAATAAAATTGTTTAGAAACAGAATTCCAAGCCTTTAAACAGCAAAGGCACACTCCTTCCCCCCCCCCCTTTTTTTTTTTTTTTTTTTTTTTCTTTTTTCTTTTTTTTTTCTTCTTTTTTTCTTTTTTTTTTCTTTTTTCTTTTTTTTTTCTTCTTTTTTTCTTTTTTTTTTCTTTTTTCTTTTTTTTTCTTCTTTTTTTCTTTTTTTTTCTTTTTTCTTTTTTTTTCTTCTTTTTTTCTTTTTTTTTTTCTTTTCTTTTCTTTTTTTTTCTTCTTTTTTTCTTTTTTCTTTTCTTTTCTTTTTTTTTTTTTCTTTTCTTTTCTTTTTTTTTTCTTCTTTTTTTCTTTTTTTTTTTTTTCTTTTCTTTTCTTTTTTTTTTCTTCTTTTTTTCTTTTTTTCTTTTCTTTTCTTTTTTTTTCTCTTTTTTTTCTCTGCTGAGGTGTCTGCAGCAGGGCTCATTTTCTGAGCAGCAGCAGTGTCTGTGGGGGTAGAGACAGCAGCTGCAGCTGTAGCAGACACAGTGGCAATGCTCACTGGCTGCATGTGAGTTGTGCCCTTGCGTGAGGGGGGGTGAGAAGCGGTTGCAGAGGCAGGAGTGGGGGTGCTCTCTGTACCAGGAGCAGCTCTCACTCTCTGCAGCAACTCTCGGCCTCCGAAAAGGCATACTCAATCTCATGACTGTGGTTTTTGTCTTACTCTTCAGCAATATATGAGAAAAAATTAACAACACCCACGAGAAGATTAAAAAATGAAATGCTATTGCTACTAAAATCTGGTGGAGTCAACCTGAAACAAAATGAAGTGGTACAATCTCCCAAACCAAAATTGCAAGTGTACTTACCAACCAAGTTTTTTATCTCTGTATGAAACACCAGTGCACCATGAACCACAATATACATCAATATTGAGAACCATATTACAATGATGGTTCTTAAGAAGCTTTATCTGCTTCTAGCATTTGCTCAGAAGCTTCTAACAATTGGGCTGCTGTAGCACCTTTCGGGAGTAGTCCTAATGCACATTTAGTTTTTTCATTAGCATTGTCATATGCTGACATATAAAAAAAAATTTTTGTTTTCATCTCTTCTGACAAATCCAGATGTGATGTTATCGCTGAATATAAGCGATCCACAAATTTTGGATATGGCTCTGCTCCCCCCTGTTTAATATTTGTAAAAGAGGGGGTTGCTTGTGCAGGATCATGCACAGTTTGCAAAGCTTTATACGCCAAATCTTGTGAAAGTTGTAACACTTCAGTTTGAAACCGTGCCTGCGAATCTGCACGTACAAAAGGACCAGCACCGAGTAACATTTGTGCTTGCACTCCGTATAATGCATCGGTGTTCTGTCTAGGAATCACAGCTGCATTTTCACACAGCATTTGCCATTTATGATGAAATTGCAGTTGTTGAGAAGGAGTTAACAGAGTACTGAGCATTTTTGTGTCATATGGCGTCAGCAATTGAGCAGTAAAAAGATGTTGCAAAAGAGATTGAGTAGATGACTCAAACCGATTTCAAACCGTACTGTGTAATGGCAGCTTTGGCTTCTTTTATCATTTTCCAATCTAATGCGACCCATTGACCTCCTCCTCCTGGTCCCACAATCACTGCAAAAGCCATCGGACCCATATTGGGAACCATTTCTCCTTCAACTATAGCATTTTGAATAATTCCCTTCCATCTAGTTACTGGATACACACTCCCACCCCACCCCCCCACTATCCCCACCACCACCCTCCCCTCCCCATGTTGGATCTGGAAGAGGTGGAGCACTGGGTGTTAAAGGGTTAAGGGAAGTAGGAGCAGGAATAGGGAACGGATCAAGGGGTAAAAATGGATTAGTGCCCCTGGGTTGTTCGGGATGTTCCCCGGAGCAAAACTAGGGTTTTTTCAGGGGTATACTCATCCTTGGTCTCCAGTTCGTTCAGTTTTTTCAGCAGTTCCCTTAGTTGCTTGTCTCCGAGTCCCAGTTCTTTCCTTGGTTGTTGCTCTGTAGCAGGCACTGATGGTGTTGACAGGTTAAGCAGAGGATTAATTGATGGCAACTGTGGTCAAGAAGAGGGCCTCTGCAACAATGGCCCTCTTGGCTTGTTGGGTGGCTGCTGGCCTGCTTTGCCGGCTGGATGGATGGACGGACAGGTTCTGGGCTTCAAGGCGTGCTGGCTTGCTGATGGTCCTCTTGGCTTGTTGGATGGCTGCAGGCCTTCTTGGATGGCTGGCTGGCTGGCTGACAGGCATCCTGCCAGATTTCTTGGCATGCTGGCAGGCTGTTGGCCTGCTTTGCTGACTGGCTGGTTGCAGGCCTACTTTAGCTGCTTCTGGACAGCCGACTACCGGCCTACTTGGCTGGCTGGTTGCAGGCCTACTTGTTTGGCAGGCTGGATGGGTAGCTGCAGGCTTGCTTTGCTGGCTGGATGGCTGGCCAGGTGCTGGCTTTTTAGGCTGGCTGGCTTGCTGCTGGTCCTCTTGCTCACTGCCTGCATGGCTGCCAGCCTTCTTGGTTGCTGGCTGCTGGCCTGCTTGGCTTGTGAGCTGGCTGGATGGCTGGCTTGCAGGCTTCTGAGGCCTGCTTGGCTGGCTGACCAGCTGCCAGCCTACTTGGCCTGCTGGGCAGCTGCTGGCCTACTTGGCTAGCTGGCTGGCTGCAGGCCTGCTTGGGTGTCTGTCGTGGATGGCCTGCTGCTGGCCTGCTTGGGTGGCTGGCTGGTAGCCTCCTTGGTTAGCTGGCTGGCCAGATTCTAGTCTTCTAGGCTTCAAGGCTTGCTGGCTGGCTGGCTACCAGCCTGCTTGGCTTGCTGGCTGGTTGCAGGCTTTCTTGGCTGGCTCGTTGGCTGCCAGTCTGCTTGACTAGCTGACTATCTGGCTGGCTGGCTGGCTGGCTGGCTTTCTTGCTGGCTGCCTGCCGGCCTGCTGTCTGACTTACTGTCTGGTTGCTGGCCTGCTTGGGTAGCTGTTTGGCTTGCTGTCTGACTTCCGGTCTTCTTGGCTGGAAGGGTGGCTGGCTGGCTGCTGGTCTGCTTGGCTGGCAGGCTTGCTGGCCGTATGCTAATCTTCTTGGCTAGCTGACTGGCTGGCCAACCGCCAGGTTGTTTGGCTGGCAGACTGGATGGCTGCAGGCCTGCTTGTCTAGCTGGCTGTCTTACTGCCAGCCTTCTTGGCTGGCTGACTGACTACCAGCCTTCAAGGCTGGCTGGCTGGCTAGCTGATGGTATGCTTTACTGGATGGCTGGATGGATGCCACTCTTCTTGGCTGCTGGCTATGGGCCTACTTGGTTGGCTGTCTTGTTGGCTGGCTGAAAGCCTTCTTGCCTGGCTTTCTGGCTGGTTTCCATCTTGCATGGCTGTTTGGCTGGTGGCCTGTTTGGCTGGCAGGCTGACTGGCTGCTTGCTTGGCTGGCTAGCTAGTGTCCTGCTTGGCTGGCTGCTGCCTGCCTGCCGGCCTTCTGGCCTGCTTGGCTTGTTTGCTGACTGGTCAGATGCTGGCCTGTTTGGCTGTCTGTATGACTGGAAGGCTGCCAGCTTGATTGGCTGGCTAGCTGCAGGCCTGCTTTGCTGACAAGCTGGCTGCAAGCCTGCTTGGCTGGCAGGCTGGCTGGCTGGTACCAACCTGCTTGGTTGTCTGGCTGGCAGCCTGCTTAGCTGTCTGGCTATCTGGTTTCCGGCAAGCTTGGCTGCTAGCTACCAGCCTGCTTGGACTGCTTGACTGGCTGGCTACTGGCCTGATGGTATGAAGGCAGCTGGCCTGCTTCTCTGGTTGGAAGAATGGCTGCCAGCCTTCTTGGCTGCTGGCTGCAGGCCTGCTTGTCTGGTTGGCTGGTTTACTGCCAGCCTTCCTGGCTGGCTGGCCGGCTACCATCTTTCTAGCCTGTATAGCTAGCTGCTGCCATGCTTCACTGGATGGCTGGATGGCTACCAGCCTTCTTGGTTGCTGGCTATGGGCCTGCTTTCCTGGCTGGCTTGTTGGCTGGCTGCAAGCCTACTTGTTTGGCTAGTTGGCTGGTTTCCAGCCTACATGGCTGGCTGGCTGGCTGACAAGTGTCATAATTTGAGCATAAGGAACTAAAGAAGGAGGGTTTTCAGACTCTGAGAGGGGCGGAACACAGAGGGGTCTATTCCCTCCCATTTTGTGCCCATACTCTATAAAATTCAGGCAGACCGAAAGCCCCACTCTCTCTTTCCCACTCCTTGCTTCGCTGCTGTTCCCCTTTGCTCCTTTACCATCAACTCGCTACGTGCTCTTCAGAATCCACATCCATCGGGTGCTGGGAAGAGCCATGGAGCCTTCCCCTGAGTCAGCCCTGCCGCAAGGGGCCCTCAGGCACCTATCCCTGCCAGCATCGAGATCAGGTTGTATGTATATTTATATATATTTGTTCCTTATCCCATATGTTACTGCCTTCCCCCTGTTCTACTAAACCTGTTTCAGTTTTAATTTACAACTTTAAGTCTCTTGTCCTTCTTACCCTTTTATCTTCCCTTGGGAGGGTGGACAGGGGGCAATAGAGAGCAATTCTGTCCTCTGGTTTTTTTTTTGGTCAGCCCAAACTATTAAGCCGTGACAGCTAGCTAGTATCCTGCTCTGCTGGCTGCTGGCTGCTGGCTGGTCAGAGGCTGGCCTGTTTGGCCTTCTGTATGTCTCGCTGACTAGCTGTTTTCCAGACTGCTTTTCTGGCTGGCTGGCTGCAAGCCTGCTTGCCTGGCAGGCAGGCAGGCAGGCAGGCTGGCTAGCTGCTGGCCTACTTGGCTGGTTGCCTGTCTGCATGGCTGGCTGACTGGCTGGTACCAACCTGCTTGGTTGTCTGGCTGGCAGGCAACTGGCCTGCTTGGCTGGCTAGCTGATTGCCAGCCTGCTTTTCTGTCTGTCTGGTCATTGGTCTGTTTTGTTGGCTGGCTGACAGGTTACTGGCCCACTTGGCTGGCATACTTGCTGTCTGGCTGCCCATATGCTTGGCTGGCTGGCCAACTGCAGGCCTGTGGCTGGCAGGCTGGTTGACTGAATGACTGCTGGCCTTTTTGGCTGTCTGGCAGTCTGATGGCTTTCTAAGTTGTCTGGCTAGCTGCTGGCATGTTTTGCTGGCTGGCTGGCTGCTGGCCTACTTGGCTGGCGGGATGGCCTCTGACCTGCTTGGCTGGCATTCTTGTGGGCTGGCTGCTGGCTCGCTTGGCTGGTAGGCTGGCTGGCTAGCTGCTGGCTTTTTGGCTGGCTGGATGGCTGCCAGCCGGCCTGCTTATCTGGCTGGATGGCTGGCTGGGTCCTAGACTGCATGGCTGGTTGGTTAGCTGTCTGCAAGCCTTCTTATTTGAGTGGCTGGCTGCCAGCCTGCTTGGCTGGCTGGCCAGCAGTCTGCTGGCCTTCTTGGCTTCCTGGCTGCAAGGCTGCTTGGCTTGCATGCTGGCTGGATTCAGTGCTGCTTGGCTGCTGTCCGGCTGCTGTCCTGCTTGGCTGGCTGGCTGCCAGACTCCATTGCTGACCTTCTTGGTTTCTGGCTACTGGTCTGCTTGGCTGTCTGGTTGGCTGGCTGCCGGGCTGATTGGATGTGGATGGATGGCCAGCTGCCAGGTTCTAGGCTGGCTGGGTGGCTGCCAGCTGCCTTTTATGCTGGCTGGCTAGGTGGCTGGCTGGGTGCTGGCCTGCTTGGCTGGCCTGCTGGCTGTTGGCTGTATTATAAATTACATCCCATAAAATTGACCAGGACACACCAATTAATGAATCAATTGGAATTTAATAGCAAGTAACAACAAGCAATAACAGCGCTGGGCACCCGGGAGTCTCTGCTCCTCAAGACGGTGCAACTTCCTTAAAGTTTCTTGGGTATTTATAGTCCTTTATGGCCGTGTGAGCCCGATGTTGCTGGGAAAGCTCGAAATAAACAAAGTTACATAGGTTAAATGAACAAATATAACTTTATATGTAAATTGTTACATCTGCAGGCCTATTTGGCTAGCTGGCTGCTTGGCTGCTGGCCTGCTTGTCTGGCTGCGTGGCTGCTAACCTGTTTGGCTGGCTGGCTTGTCAACTGTCTGGCCAGTTGACCCCCTGCTTGGCTGGATAGTTTGCTGTCCAGCTACCAGGCTTGCTAGCTGACTGTCGGCCTGCTTGTCTGGCTGGCTGGCTGGCTTGCTGGTTGGCTAGCTTGCTTGGCTGTCTGTGGCTGGATGGCTCCTGGCTTGCTTAGCTGGATGGCTTGCTTGCTGGATACCAGCCTGCTTGGCTTGATGGCTTGCTCTCATCCTTTTTAGCTAGTAGGCTGGTTGTCTGCCCTCTGGCCTGCTTTGCTGAATGTCTTGCTTGTCTGCTGCTAGCCTTCTTGGTTGGCTGGCATCTGGCCTGCTTGGCCAGCTGGATTGCTGGTTCCCAGCCTGTTTGGCTGATGGCCTTCTTGGTTTGCTGGCTGGCTGCCTTGCTGATGGCCTGCTTGATAGGCTTGTTGGCCAGATGCCAGCTTGCTAGACTGGCAGGCTGGCTGCTAGCCTGCTTGCTGGCTGCCTAAATGGCTGGCTTCTGACCTGCTGGGTGGCTGGATGGTTGCTGGCTTACCTGACTGCCTGTCTGCTGGCTGACAGTCTCTTTGTGTACCTTGTTTTTGGCCTGCCTACTTGGCTGCCTGAGTGTCTGGTTGGCTGGCTGCTGGATTACCTGCTTACATGCATGGCTGGCTGGCTCTCTGGTTTACTGGCTGTCTTCTTATATGCTTGCATGTATGCCTTGTTGTCTGGCTGCCTGCTAGGTCGGCTGGCTGGCAAGCTGTCTGTCAGACTGGCTATCAGCCTGCCTGGCTTCTGGTTGGCTGGCTTGGCTGCTTTGTCGTCTTGTTGCCGGGCTGGCTGGTTACTAGCTTGGTACTGTTTCTTGCTAGTTGGCTAGTTCGATGCCTGGCTGATCTAGCTGCTGGTTACCCTGGCTACTTGCTTGGTTGGCTGGCTGGCTGCCAGCCGCCTTGCAGGATTGTTTGCTGGGTGGCTGGCTGTCAGGTTGCTAACCCTCCTATCTGCCTTGCCTGGTTGGCTGGCTGGGTGGCTGCCAGACTGCTTGGTGAGCTTGGCTGGCTGCCAGACAGCTTGCCTGCCTGTCTGCTTGCCTGCCTTCTTGATTGCTTGCCTGACTGCCTTCTCTCCTGCTTGTTTGCTTGCTTGCCTGCTAGTGTGCCTTCCTGCTTGCCTTCCTGTCGGCTCCCGTCTGCCGGCTTCCTAGCCTGTGTGCCAGCTTGCCTGCTTGCTGATACAAGGTGAGGGAGAGAATCAAATAAAGAAAATGCATTCAACAAATAAGTAAAGTATAAATCATGGTCTGCAAAGTAGCTAACAAAAGGAGAAGTAATTTACCAAAAACTTCAAGGAAAAGCAGCTTAGCAAAAATAGCAAGTAGGAAATAAGTAGGAAATAAAGTATCTATGTAACCAATTCTGTCAAGTTTGCAAAAATATCTCTGTAACTTGTATCACTTCTTGATTTCTTGTTAACCACTTCTTGATTGGTCACTGTATGAAAAGCCCCACTGCTGTACGCCTAATTGGAACACTCATGGTGGAGTTATCCCCAATGCTGCCTGGCATTGCAATAAAGAATGTCTGCTTAATAACAACACATTGTTATTGATCTCATTTCATTGCCAGCCTGCCTGCTTAGTTGCTTGCTTGCTCTCCTGCCTGCCAGCTTGCTTGCAGGCCAGCCTGCCTGCTTGCCTTCCTGCCTACTTGCTTGGATGCCTGCCAATTTGCCAGCTGGCTTGCCAGCCTGCATACCTCTTTGCCAGCTTGTCTCCTTGCTGGTTTGGCTGACTATCTGCCTTCTGGACTGCTTGCCTGTCATCTCTCCCTGTGATGGTGATTTTCCTGCATCTGGGTTTTCTTGCTTGAAAAGAACATTGTGCACCGAGACAGGTCATCTTCCCCTGCTTCCCTGCATTTCTGCTCTAAGATTTTTTGCAGACCTCGTCTGCTGCTGAGTCCAGATTGGGACTTTTGGGATCAGGAAGTAATTACCATCTGAGGACTGTGAGTTCCATATTTACATATTTGTACATAATTCACTATTATTCTTATTTATTTCATTAAACTTATTCTAGTTTGTTCCAAACCTTAAGCTCTCTCTCCCTTTTTCCCCTTTTTATCTTCCCCTGGGAGGGTAGGGAGGAGATAACAGAGAGCATCTGTAACCTGGTTATTGGCTAAAACTGTGACAGTTTACAAGAAGTATGGTACAGTTCATGGAAAAATAGGCCTTCTTTGACTAGCAGTTATAATCATGACCTATTCACTTATTTCGCTTATAGGTTATTTTTTTTTTAGACACAAATGACACATGTATTTTTCACAGAATCACAGAATCGTCATGGTTGGAAAAGATCCCAAATAAAAAACCAAAACCAACACACCAAACAAAAAATATATATATATCACCGTGGTCACTGGAGCATGTCTTGAAGTGCCTCATCTACACGTTTTTTAAATACCTCCAGGGACGGTGACTCCACCATAGAATCATAGAATCATAGAATCATAGAATCCTAGGGGTTGGAAGGGACCTCGAAAGATCATCTAGTCCAACCCCCCCTGCCAGAGCAGGGCCACCTAGAGTACATCGCCTAGGAACGTGTCCAGGCGGGTTTTGAATGTCTCCAGTGAAGGAGACTCCACAACCCCCCTGGGCAGCCTGTTCCAGGGCTCTGTCACCCTTACAGTAAAAAAATTCTTTCTGATATTCAACTTGAACCTCCTATGCTCCAACTTACACCCATTACCCCTTGTCCTATCACTGGTCACCATAGAGAAAAGCCTAACTCCATCTCCCTGACACTCACCCCTTACATATTTGAAAACATTGATGAGGTCACCCCTCAGTCTCCTTTTCTCCAAACTAAAGAGACCCAGCTCCCTCAGCCTTTCCTCATAAGGGAGATGCTCCACTCCCTTAATCATCTTAGTAGCTCTGCGCTGGACTCTTTCAAGCACTTCTCTGTCCTTCTTGAACTGAGGGGCCCAGAACTGGACACAATACTCCAGGTGCGGCCTCACCAATGCAGAATAGAGGGGGAGGAGAACCTCTCTTGACCTACTAACCACACCCTTTCTAATGCACCCCAGGATGCCATTGGCCTTCTTGGCCACAAGGGCACATTGCTGGCTCATGGTCATCCTCTTGTCTACCAGGACCCCCAGGTCTCTTTCACCTTCACTGCTCTCCAGCAGGTCAGCCCCCAACCTATACTGGGACATCGTGTTGTTCTTCCCCAAATGCAAAACTCTACACTTCCCCTTGTTGAATTTCATCTTGTTCCTCCCTGCCCAACTCTCCAGCCTGTCTAAGTCTCTCTGAATGGCAGCACAGCCTTCTGGTGTGTCAGCCACTCCTCCCAGCTTAGTGTCATCAGCAAACTTGCTGAGGGTACATTCTATACCCTCATCCAAGTCGTTGATGAATATATTGAACAACACCGGTCCCAGTACCAACCCCTGAGGGACTCCACTAGTCACGCCCCTCCAACCAGATTCTGCCCCATTGACTACAACTCTCTGACTCCTTCCTTTCAACCAGTTCCTGATCCACCTCACTACCTGATCACCAAACCCATACTTGATCAACTTATCTACAAGGATGCTGTGAGAGACGGTGTCAAATGCTTTACTGAAATCAAGATAAACCACATCTACCGCTCTTCCATCATCTATCCACCTAGTAATTTCCTCATAGAAGGCTATGAGGTTAGTCAAACATGATTTACCCTTGATAAAACCATGCTGACTGCTCTTGATGACCCCCATGTCCTTGATATGCCTGGAGATAGTGACAAGAACAAGTTGTTCCATCACCTTTCCAGGGATGGAGGTGAGGCTGACCGGTCTATAGTTACCCGGGTCCTCCTTCTTGCCCTTCTTGTAGACTGGAGTGACATTTGCTATCCTCCAGTCCTCAGGCACCTCTCCTGTTACCCATGACTTATTGAAGATGATGGAGAGTGGCCTAGCAATGACCTCCGCCAGCTCCCTCAGCACCCTTGGATGCACTCCATCTGGACCCATCGACTTATGGATGTCCAGATTACTCAGCTGATCCCTAACCCAATCCTCATCTACTATGTCAAACTCTTCATCTATCTTGACTACTTCTGGGGTTAAATGAATCTGGGGCTCATGCGGAAACCCTGTAGGAGTAAAGACAGAGGCAAAGAAGGCGTTCAGCACCTCTGCCTTCTTTATATCCTCTGTCACCAGGGCTCCCAGCTCATTCTTTAGTGGGCCAATATTGCCTCTAGTGTTAGTTTTGCTAGCTATTGTTGGGAAACTGTCTGGAAGAAAACAGACATGTGAGCAATCCTGACTCTTTAGCTTTAGCTAGAGTAAACTAAGGGCCTTAAGACCCAGTTGCAAGGTTACTGAAAGATGAGCTATGGGAAAAAGATAAGGGAGCTGGCAGTAGAAAAGAAGAATAACAGGATAATGAGGTAGCCAGCAGAAGTTCTGTGAGAACAGAATTTGTGTCCAAGATATAGCCACCTGCAAGATATCGTTATATAAACAAAGGCTCTATATAAAGCGAGTGTCCACTGTTAATAAACGACTTCACTTTAACCATATTGGTGACTGCGTGTCGTCCTTTAAGCCTCCGCGGATTTTCTTCCTACATTTGGCGCCCGAACAGGGACCCTCTCGCTGTTGCTTCCAGGAGCGATGAAGACAGCTGGGATGAGAGGGTAGCGAGAAAGCCGACCGAAGGAACGGTGCGGCAGGAGCGGAGAAGCCAGTCGAAAGGAGACTGCTGCCCCGGCGGTCTGTGTAGCTGGTGCCCGGCTACGGAACGAAAGAGGTACCTCGAAATTGAAGAATCTTGCCAAGAAAAAGGTGAGCGGCTGGGGAGGAGATGGGGTCTACACTCTCTAAAGAAGAAGAGGCAGTAGTTAAGCTCCTCCAATGTATTCTCTCTAAGAGAGGTTTATCACACGAAGGCAGGACCTTACGTGAATTACTGAAATGGGCACCGGATAGAGACTTGATCCCCTCGATGGGTACCGTTTTTGAGTTACCTACTTGGGAAGCCATAGGTACTGCTCTATGGGATAAAATTAACGATGGAGATAAGGAGGCACGACGCTTAGCGACACTCTGGAAATTGATTAGAGAAACCTTAACAGAAACAAAAAGTGTAAGAGTAGCAGCCTCAGCGTTTGCTGCCTTAACACCTGATCTACCAATACCGATGAATGCTCAAAATATGGACTTGACCTCTAGGCAGTTATTTGAGACACCTAAGGTGCCCCCACCAGCACCTGAAGGGACTATACTGATTCAAGCTCAGCCAACTGTGCCATTTGACCCTGGAGGGTCAGATGAAAAGCAAAAATGGGACTGAGAAGCAAAACGAAATGCGACCGAAAACACCACCAGAATCGTCGGAGGACCCAGAGGGAGAGAAGCCGGAGAACACAGGCGAGGAACCTTGGAATGCAGACCCCCCCCTCCTGCCCGCCTGCCACGGCTCCCGAACACTCTGCCACCGCTGCCTTCCTCTCCACCTCCAATGCCTGATTTATCTTCTTGACCACAGTTGCCATCAATTAATCCTCTGCTTCACCTGTCAACACCATCAGTGCCTGCTATAGAGCAACAACCAAGGAAAGAACTGGGACTCAGAGACAAGCAACTCAGGGAACTGCTGAAGAAGCTGAAAGAACTGGAGACCAAGGATGAGTATACCCCTGAAAAAACCCTAGTTTTTTGCTCTGGGGAATACCCTAAACAACCCAGGGGCACTAATCCATTTTTATCCCCTGATCACTTCCCTATCCCTGCTCCTACTTCCCTTAACCCTTTAACACCCACTGCTCCACCTCTTCTAGATCCAACATGGGGAGGGGAGGGTGGTAGAGGGGATAGTGGGGGGGGGGGGGGGGGGGAAAGGTGGAATCAACAATTGCAATTTCATCATAAATGGCAGATGCTGTGTGAAAATGAAGCTGTGATTCCTAGACAGAACACCGATGCATTATACAGAGTGCAAGCACAAATGTTACTTGGTGCTTGTCCTTTTGTATGTGCAGATTTGCAGGCGTGGTTTCAAACTGAAGTGTTACAACTTTCACAAGAATTGGTGTATAAAGCTTTGCAAACTGTGCATGATCCTGCACAAGCAACTCCCTCTTTTACAAATATTAAATGAGGGAGTGGAGCCATATCCAAAATTTGTGGATCACTTATATTCAGTGGTAATATGACTCACATCCCGACTTGACAGAAGAGATGAAAACAAAATTTTTTATATGTCAGCATATGACAATGCTAATGAAAAAAACTAAACGTGCATTAGGACTACTCCCAAAAGGTGCTACAGCAGCCCAATTGTTAGAAGCTTCTGAGCAAATGCTAGAAGCAGATAAAGCTGCTTAAGGACCATCATTGCAATATGGTTCTCAATATTGATTTATATTGTGGTGCATGGTCCACTGGTGTTTCATACAGAAACAAACAAACAAACAAACAAAAAAAACCAAAACCAAACCCACAGTTATGAGAAGGAGTATGCCTTTTTGGAGGCCAAGAGTTGCTGCGGAGAGTGAGAGCTGCTCCTGGTACAGAGAGCACCCCCCACTCCTGCCTCCGCAGCCGCTTCTCACCCCCCCGCACACAAGGGCACAACTCAGATATGGCTGGTGAGCATTGCCAGTGTTTCTGCTACAGCTGCAGCTGCTGTCTCTGCCCCCACTGACACTGCTGCTGCTCAAAAAATGAGCCCTGCTGCAGACACCACAGAAAAAAAAAAAAAAAAAAAAAAAAAAAAAGGGAAAATAGGGGGGGGGGAAGAGTGTGCCTTTGCTGTTTAAAGGCTTGGAATTCTGTCTCTAAACAATTTTATTAGGCCTTTTTGAGCCTCAATTTGGCAACCATGAAGGAAACCAGGACTCCACTGTGCCGTGACCCAGAGGGGTCTGGGGATGCTTTTGGGGCCCCCCGACCAATTTTTGTCGGATAAGCCTCCTCTACCCTCTTGGTTCTATGCACCAGTGGACACCAGACCTTCCTCATAATAAAAAGGTATTAAAGTCCTTCCATTGCAGTGTTAAATGTGCTTTTCATATTGTATTGATAATAGGTTCTTGTTAATGTTATGTAATGTTAATGTCTTGTTAATGTTAATGTAATGTAATTCATGTGATCGTTTATATGTTGATTATGGGATCCCTTGTCTATGTGTTGATTGTTGATTGTGCTATTCTGTTGCACTGCTAAGTAGATGAACTGAACTTCTGGTATTTTAACACAGATGCTAAAAGATGTTGATAGTGTCAGACATGCAGTTTTATAATATCGTGCTGCCACTGACTTTTTATTATTAGCTTTTAGGTTATGTTTGTGAAGACTTTGATGGAGTGTATTTGCATGAATTTATCTGATCATTCAGAGCCAATTCACAACCAAAAACGATTGATTAAGATAACATGAAAAATTAACTCTTGCATATATTGGGTTAAATGAATGGTTAAATCACTTAAGGATATAGGGATAGTTTAGAGATTTAATTAGACAAGGTTTATCAATTATATTTGTTATTATTGGTTTTGATGCTTTCGTATTGTTAGTATGTTGTTTATGGCAATGTATTATTAGCATGTTATTTCACGTAATGAAGTAAGTCAGGCTTGCTCAAAAACAAAAAGGGGGATATGTTGGGAAACTGTCTGGAAGAAAACAGACATGTGAGCAATCCTGACTCTTTAGCTTTAGCTAGAGTAAACTAAGGGCCTTAAGACCCAGTTGCAAGGTTACTGAAAGATGAGCTATGGGAAAAAGATAAGGGAGCTGGCAGTAGAAAAGAAGAATAACAGGATAATGAGGTAGCCAGCAGAAGTTCTGTGAGAACAGAATTTGTGTCCAAGATATAGCCACCTGCAAGATATCGTTATATAAACAAAGGCTCTATATAAAGCGAGTGTCCACTGTTAATAAACGACTTCACTTTAACCATATTGGTGACTGCGTGTCGTCCTTTAAGCCTCCGCGGATTTTCTTCCTACAAGCTATGTATTTGAAAAAGCCCTTTCTATTATCCTTAACCCGACTTGCAAGGTTAAGTTCCAAGGAGGCCTTAGCTTTCCTAATTGCCTCCCTACATCCTCTGACAACAGTCCTATATTCCTCCCAAGTGACCAGCCCCCCCTTCCATGATCTGTAGATTTTCCTTTTCCACTTAAGTTTTCCCAGCAGTTCCTTTTTTAACCATGCTGGTCTCCTAGCTCCCTTACTAGATTTCCTAACCATAGGGATGCTCTGATCCTGTGCTTGCAAATAGTGGTTCTTGAATATTGACCAGCTATCTTGAGCCCCTTTATCTTCTAACACCTTGTCCCATGGGATTTCTCTTAACAGTCGATTGAGGAGGCCAAAGTTTGCCCTGTGGAAGTCCAGGGTTCTGGTCCTACTGGGTATTCTGTTCCTTCCACACAGGATCCTGAACTCTACCATCTCATGATCACTGCAGCCAAGGCTGCCATTGACCACCACTGCTTCAACAAGGCCCTCCTTGTTGGTTAGTACAAGATCCAGCAGCGCTCCTCTTCTAGTCGGCTTGTCCACCATTTGCATTAAGAAGTTATCATCAATGCACTGGAGGAACCTCCTAGACTGTGAAAAGCTGGCTGTGTGAGTCAACCAGCAGATATCGGGGTAGTTAAAATCTCCCATGAGGACTAGGGACTGAAGTTGCGAGGCTGCTTTCAGCTGCCTGTAGAAGGCCTCATCAACCTCCTCGCCTTGATCAGGAGGTCTGTAGTAGACCCCCACAACTGTATCGCCCACACCAGCCTGCCCCTTAATTCTTACCCACAGACTTTCAACTTGCCCCTCATCAGCCCCTGCACAAAACTCAACACATTCTAGTTGCTCTCTCACATAAAGAGCAACTCCACCACCTCTCTTCCCCGCCCTATCTTTCCGAAAAAGCACATAACCATCCATGGCCACATTCCAGTCATGTGACCTATCCCACCATGTCTCTGTTATTGCTACCAGATCATAACCCTTAGCCCGTACACTGACCTCTAACTCTTCTTGCTTATTCCCCATGCTGCGTGCATTAGTATACAGACATTTCAGGAAACAAACAGAGCGCACTGGTGGGACTAAATCCTCCCTAGACCACCTGCCTTCGGGCCCCGGTTCGTCCTCCTTGTGTTTGTCCCTAACAGACCCAGTTTTCTCCCCTTCCCCCTTCACATCTAGTTTAAAGCTCTCTCAATGAGCCCTGCTAAGTCCTGCCCCAAAAGCCTCTTCCCCCTCTGGGACAGGTGCATCCCACCTGCCACCACCAGGCCAGGTGTCTCATATAGCATCCCATGATCAAAAAAGCCAAAACCCTGTCTTTGGCACCAGTCCCTTAGCCACTCGTTGACGTGTAAACTCTTCCTATATACCTCCCCACCCATTCTTACAGGAGGGATGGAGGCAAACACTACTTGCGCTCCATCTCCATGGGCAGCCCATTCCAACCCCTAACAACTCTCTCAGTGCAGAAATTCTTCCAAATATCTAGTCTAAACCTCCTCTGGTGCACCTTCAGACATTTTTCTCTGGTCCTATCATTATTCACTTGAAAGAAGAGGTCAGCAACCAGCTCCCTACAACTTCCTTTCAGGTACTTGTAAAGAGCAAGAAGGTCTCCCCTCAGCCTACTCTTCTCCAGAACAAACCATCCCAGTTCCCTCAGCCTCTCCTCATAGGGCTTGTTCTCCAGACCCTTCACCAGCTTGGTTTACCTTCTTTGAACTTGCTCCAGCACCTCAATGTTTTTCTTGTAGTGAGGGGCCCAGAAATGCACACAGTATTCGAGATGTGGCCTCACAAGTGCTGAGTATAGGGGACACAATCACTTCCCTTCTCTTGCTGGCCACACTGTTCCTGCTATCACCAACTTTAGGGAAAGTGATCACAGTCTATGAAAGGAAAATACGTATGTTCCAAATCATACTTCTATGAAGGTGCAACCTCAGAATAATGTACTTAATAATATGTACATGTGTGAGGTGAGCCTGGTGCTGGGATAAACCAGAAGAGAGAACCAGGATGCCCTGAGCCACATAGAGTCATAGAAAGTTAGGGGTTGGAAGGGACCTCGAAAGATCATCTATCTAGTCCAACCCCCCCAAATACATACAACATAAGCCTACCAGGAAGACAGTATGCCTGAGAAGTGCATCTCCACAGGACTTAGCTGCCACACAACCAGGCACCAGAAAACCCACTGCCAGCATGGAAATTAGACTCGCTGCACATGCTCTGATCCCATCCATTGAAGGGATGCTGTGGAGCCCTGAGCTCCTAGCTAGCCGCTCCCAGTGTGTCACCACTCATCTGCAGGACTCAGTAGTGCCAGAGGTGCAATGACCAACTGCCCTCTCACAGGCCAGCGTGACACTCTCTTATTTCCAGGGTGATGACTAAATAATCTGTTTTCAAAGGGTGAGGAGAGACTAATAAATACTTAAGTGCTGACATTTTCACACCATAACAAAAGATAAGCTATGAACAAAGGCCTTTGCTGTAGAGTTTTTCCAAATGAGGTTGGGGGCATGGGTCTGTAGAGGGTACAGAGCCAATATTTATTTAGCTATTTAGCTTTTATTTTGACAGCCTCTAGAGTGCATGGCTTACAAACAGGAGTACTCAATGTACCCTACACTTGGGTGATATGTATCTTTAAGTACTCTGGATCCCAGTATTCCCACTGCTCATGCCAATACTCTTTGGCTCCAACACTCTACCATGTACAGACAGAATTGCTATAATCACATTCATTTCATATAACAGCCAACCTGTTGGACAGTGCAGTCTGTGGAAGAGTGGCTGGGTTGCTGAACTGTGGCAAGACGTTGCTGCTTAGTTAGAGAAACTCGATGGAAAGGCGTGTCAGGTAGATGCCCACATACCTTTAAGTCAAGCCACTGAGGAACATCAAAACAACCAACAAGCAGATCAGACTGCTCAATTGTTCCAAATAGATTTGAACTGGGAACATAAAGGTGAACTAATTTTTCCTTAGTGGGCCCACGACACTTCAGGTCATCAAGGAAGAGATGGAACACACCAATGGGCTCATAACTAAGGGGTGGACTTAACCATGGACACTCCTGAGCAGATTATCCATGACTGTGAAACATGTGCCACGATCAAGGAAGTTGTGAGGTTTCAGTCAGGATTTGCCTCAAACCACAATTGGCAACTGGAAGCACTGCTCCCCCCACCCCCCTAACAAATGGCATACAGTAGGGAAGGGGAAGGGGAAGGGGGGGGGGGGCGCAGAAGAAATGTTGCCTGGAGTTCTGCATAGGATTGGCCTACCACCCCATGCCACAGAATCCAGAAGGTGGCGATACTCTTATCTTTCTCTCTCTAATGAGCAGGATGAATGATGTATTGTCTCAAGCAGTCTGAAGGCCTTGAGAAGAGATGGGAGGTGAGGCCGTAAAGCTTGAGACAGCCTGAGAAGACATAGGAGGGAAGTCATAAAATTTGAGCAAAAAACAGCTCCTTGACAGGCCCAGGCTGGATACTGTTAATTAGGAGAGACAATTGGGGGGAAACACCTAACCAAAAACTGTTAATCCTGCTGATTCTGGAGGCGACCACTCGACGGAACTTTCCAGGCCAGGATACATTTGAATTTCTGGACTTCAAGCATACATTGCTGTCATGTTCCAAAGGCTGGAAATGTGGAGATTCTTGTTGGATCCCACAAGGAAAAAGTAAAGATAACATAGTATTGAGTGCAACTACACAATTTTACTGAACACAGACAGAACTGGGCTTCGCATACCTTAGTTTTCTCATACGAGGTCAAATTCCTGAAAAAATGTCAGCTTTAGTATTTTGGTTTTCCTGAAAGGTGAGTTTAACTCATAATGCCCATGTATTTAAAACTGATAGTATTGCTATTCTAATTCATTATTAAGCATCTTCTCTTTGATTTTAATGATCTTACAGACCATGGCAATATGCCTATCTGTATCCAAATTGAAAGGAACCCATGACCGACCCTGGGACCAAAGAAATTCCAAGCTCTACCGAGTGAGCTAGTCAGGCAAAATTAGGTATTTTCACTGAGATTTAGACTCCCTTGAGGTGCACATTGGACTTCTCCATCCTCCATCATCACCCACCAAGTATTTACAGGTCCGTGAGTGAAAGCAACCCTGCAAATGGGTTTTCCTTTGCCCAAAGCAGGAAACCCCCAAACAGCTTTCCCCAATAGATTGCTTTCAAGCACCACAGGGTGCGTGAATGCATCTGAGGCTGGTGCATGATAGGGGATATGGTATACCCACTCAATACCATGTTCTCTGGCCCAGTTACTTATAAGACTGTTTTTGACATGAGTCCCATTGTCTGAACCAATTCTTTCCAGTGTACTGTGTCACTACAAGATTTGCTTCTCTAGGCCCAGGATGGTGTTCCGGGCTGTGGCATGAGGCCCAGGACATGTTTCCAGCCATCCTGTACTTGCCTCCACCACTGTAAGCACATAGCGCTTACCCTGGCGGGTTTGAGGGAGTCTGATATAGTCCATTTGCCAGGCCTCCCCATACCTGTATTTCAGCCATCTCCCCCCCATACTACAAAGGTTTCGACCAGTTAGCTTCTGTCATGTTCCAAAGGCTGGAAACGTGGAGATTCTTGTTGGATCCCACAAGGACAAAGGAAAGATAACACAGTATTGAGTGCAACTACACGATTTTATTGAACACAGACAGAACTGGTAGGCATTAAAACTATAGTTGTTAGCCTAATCCTAGAGAGAGAGAGAGAGAGAAAAGAGAAAGGGAAAATAAAGCATCACCCAAAGGTAGAGGGAGAGAGCGAGAGAAAACGAGAGAGGAAGGAGAGAAAGGAGAGGAAAAGTCACCACCCATGGATCCTGCGGCATCCCGTTGGTCTCAAGGCAGAGAAGAAGGGGTGGCCCATCCTAAGAGAAGGGCAAGGGGTTAGAGTCTCTCTTCCTTTTATGCTATCCATTCCTTGCTGTGCCACAGCCGCTAGCCAATCGTTGCTTGTCCTGACCCTCTAGACTTGTTCTGACAACTCCATGTCCTTATGGTGTTGGGGGCTGTCCTGGGGTCAGCTGTCCTAGCTCTGTTCCATCCCAACTTCTTGCCCATCCCCAGCCTACTGTATTGGCCTTTGGCAGTGGAGATGATAGAGATAGCCTTGATGCTGTGGAGCATTGCTCAGCAGTAGCCAAAACATTTGTTTTTTAGCTACACTATTCTAGCTACAAACACAGCACTATGAGCGCTGATATGGGGAAAGTTAACTCCATCCCAGCCAGTCCTAGTACAGAACACAAAGATTACTTGCAGGGTCATGGTTTGCTCTGGTTTTCTTTTGCAAGAGAAATGGAAGGAAAGGAAGAGATACAGGAATTCATACTTTTTGTACCTGTATGAAATAAAGTCTAAAAAGGCTCATGCTTTACAAAGCTTTCCCCTCTCCTACCTCCCTCAATTTTTTCCTTACTTAACAAATTATCTGTCTTTTTCTTTAGGTCTCTTGGAGTTTCAAATGATGCCTCTTAATTATCATGGAGGGCAGAAAATAATTAGTCTTCTAGAGCATTTTCCCATAGTCCCCGCAATTGTCCGGGGCAGAGACGGCCCAGAACGAGTGGACAGAACTAGGAGGGCAACTCACTTCTCATCACCCGAGTTACGGATGGGAAGGAAGACGAGAATACACCTATCCTCTGCACACAGTCTCCGCGCAATCCAACAGCCAAAAAGAGGCATAGAGCCACGCGCGCCTTTGAAGATCGGAAGAACCCTGCCCCGCCCCCTCCGATGCTAGGGGACAAACACAAAACGGAGTTTTCACAGACGCCATTTTTTCTTAAGTAAACCCCTAAAGGGTTTCTCTCTCCTTTATCGCCCTCTATTGTCTCCACTGCCGTTGCTGCTCTTCTCATGGCTCCTATCAGACAGGTTAAAAAAAAAAAAAAAAAAAAAAAGAAAAAAAAAAGGCAATCAAACAACCCAGCCACAGCGCGGCAGTGCACCGTACGCCTCTCCTCACCCAGACCTATCTCGCTGTAGTCCACACGGAAGGCGGGGCGAACTAGTAGACCATCCCTACCCTGACGGGCAGCTGCCTTACCCAACGGGGCCACAGCAGGTCCTTATAGGGGGAAGGAGAGCAAGGGGCTGTGCCAGTCGTCTGGCAGTGTTAGCAGCCGTGCGTGCTGGTAGTAGTCGCTCCCCTTTCTCGTATGTGGTGGCTATAGGTAAGTGAGGCTCGCGCCTTTAGCTGATGAAGATGAGGAGGGGATGTTGCGTATATGCTGGGCTAAATGGGGCTGAAGGAGGTGGAGCTGTTGATCGACGCCGCTATGTGACATAGTAACGCGGGAGGCCTGAGTCGCCTCTGGGCCTCAGGATTTTCGTGGGTTTCTGCAGGGTTAGCGCTCTTCACCGCTGGTGGGGCAGCGGAATTGGGTAGGTACAGGGAGTGCTGTGTGGAGGAGGGGGCTGGGAGGGGCTTAACTCAACCTGCGGGCCTAAGGGGGCCCATCTGTCCTGAAGGAAGGACGAAAAGGGTGAACTGTCTCTAACGACAGCCGTCGCGCCTCGGCGACCTGAGTGCAGGCACGGTGGCCCAATCGATGCGGCTCCCCGAGTAGCGATGTGGTGGTAGCCGGCCCCACTAGCGGGTGCACTTTAAGGCAGGGGGAAGCGGCAGCCGCAGCCGCCGCCTTCCTGTGCCTCCCATAAGTAACTGCATGGGCCGAGTTTTGGGGAATTATGGCGGACAGAGAGGAAGAGGAGGGAGTGCGCTCTCGGCTGCGGCCTGTGCGGAAGCCGCCGTTCCAAATCGATTGGGGAGCGCTTTGCAGCAGGGCCTGCTTCATTTAGGGGTGATCGCGGAGTTATTCTTGGGGAGGGGGGGGGGGGAGGGGAGGGGAGGGGGAGCGGGGAGCGGGAACGGGCGCTGTCGGCCCTGCTTGAGCTTGGGTGAGGGCCGCCGAGTGTCTTCTTTGTCTCTGGGCAGAGTGGGGGAAATCTTGTGACCGCGTGGTGGTGGTTTTTCTCCCAGCTCCGCCTAGCAGTGAGTAGGCGCCATTACAACGGCCGCCATTTCTGCTGGTCCCTGACATTGCGGAGGTGGGTTTCGGGCTGCGGGGGTTATGTAATGCCGTCTTCCCCCCCCCCTACCCCCAGCCCGCTCAGTCGCTGTGCTGGGCTTCCGAGCGCTCCGCGGCGTAGCCGTATAGAGGGTGGTGCGGCTTGAGGATGGGCTGCGGGAAGGGAGGTGTCCAGGAGCGGGGTGGAGACGCGCCGTCATTTCCCCGCTCTCTACGCTTGTCCGTGGCATCTTTATCCTTTCGATGCTTTTTAAAAAAAAGCATTGCATTAGTCAATTGAATCCCGCAAATTCGATTTATACATAGAAGCACAATAACTAATTGAAAATACCTTGTCTTGAACACTATATTACACTTCGTCCATCCGCAGTTCTAAAAGTTTTTGGGAGGGCCGTAAATAGAGTACGGTCTAGAATAGAATAGAAGATGGTTTTAATAGGCTAGCCATTTGAACCTGGTGGATTTTCTCTTCCCCCTGCGTCCTGCCGACGTCTGTTTGAGACTTGGCTATTTTTTAAGCGGCGCTTTTCCATTATCTCAAATTAAGAACCTGGAAATAAGCATGTGCTGGGGAGGCAGTCTTTTAGCAGTGGCTGTAAGAGTGCACGCCTACTGGCAGTGCTTGCTGTTAGCCTGCACAAACATAGTAATTGTTACAAATTAACAGATGAGTGAAATGATGTTTTAAAGAGTTAAACGAGCATGTGGATTTAGCAAAAGTAGATCTCGAAAGAGACCTGTTTCACAAAGTCAAACTACTTTTGAGGTTCTTCAGGTATGTATGTATATAACTAGGGTGGTATTTTAAACAATTTTTCTAGTGTGGGTTGTGTGTAATTTTGTTTGTTCATCTGTTATAGTGAATGGAGTGCACGATAGAATGCCTGGTGTAGTAAGTTGATAGAGAACTTACAGAATGAATGCTGGTGATTATAATAACTTTTTAGTCTAAGTTGTTTAGAATGATAAGCACGCTGATACATTGTGTCTCTTAAAAAGGAAATTAGTATACGTGTTATATAACATCCTAAATATAGGAACTGGATAATTGCTTACTTTAAATATTGCAGAATCATCAGTAAATGTCATTGCTTGAAAACTGAGTCTTGAATAATTCAGACTAATTTTATCTGTAAGATTATAGACCTGATTTTTATTTCTCCTCTTAGTGATGTGTTTGGCCTTTTTTGTTTTCTCATTTATAAATAAAAGCTTTGCAGCAAAAATTTGGGTCAAGCTCCTGGTTTTAGCTGTAATGAAAATGAGATCTATAAGTGAACAGAGACTGATCTATCCTGTTTTCATAGGCTTCTGAAGCAGTAGGCTGTTGGTTTTAAGCCCACCCAGAACACTCAAGTTTTGCTCTTCTAGCATATATAACTGGTAAGTTCTAAAAGCAGACATCTGTTTTTTCCTTTAGCACCATATACAGTTTGTTTGGTTTCATGCTTTTTCCACCAAATAGTTGTATTAGCTTTTTCATTCTGCAGCAGGTTTTATCTACGTACCTAAGAATAAAAGGTAATGGAGACTGAACAACAGGAGGAGACCTTTACCAATACGGAGACAAATGGTAATTTTTTTGGTTTTTTAAGGACTTTGGGGGGGGGGAGAGAAGAACCTTTTAAAGCTCCAGTGTTTCCAATTATTTTGGAATACTTTACCTGTATCAAATGCTTACTTTGGCAGTATTTTTGCATTTAATCTTTTAATTTTAAAAGTGGAGATTCATGCCAGGGTTTCAAAGCTATTTTAAATAATGCTTTCCTATTGTTCTACCAGTATTTCAATATTGGACAAACTGCTTTTGATCTATTGGGCTTTAAGGTTTTCCCAATTGTAAAAGAAGCATAAGGTAGGTGATGCATCACTGCTTTAAACAACATTTACATTTTTCACTAAGTTTACAAAATTCTCATTACAACTGTAGATCATTTGGAATGAATCTTCAATAATTAACTGATCTGTAGGTTGATGAAGTAAAAACCTGTTTCTTTGCTATAGATGTTCAGGATAGGTGGCAGTTCATGTTGGGCTAATAGGAAGAAATGCTTCATTAGCAATACAGTGCATAAACTTGATATACAGTTTTATTGTGACTTACAGGAAGTTAATTATGTTTGTGTTCTCCCTCCATGGATCTACAGGCAAACGTCCTGCAGAAGATATGGAAGAAGAACAGGCCTTCAAAAGATCTCGGAATACAGATGAAATGGTTGAATTACGCATCTTGCTTCAAAGCAAAGTATGCTTTTTCAGTATCGCTGTTCCTCCTTATACCATTGCTTATGACAGTGGTGACTATGTTGTGGTGTATGTTCAGAAAGAATGTGCTTTACTTAATATAAAATAAATTATAAGAAATATTTTTAAATGATCATGAATGATAGTAGAAGTGTATTGCAATAGCATTCAATAAATTTTTTCAAGGATGAGTAATGATCTGTGGGACTTCTGTGTTTTTAAAAAAAGAAATGTGCTCATTGAAAAAAATAAAGCAATAGAAATTAAGCTACTTTTCTTATGCTTGAGTGGAACATAATTCATTCCAGGGGAATGACTATTTTTTTAGAAAGCAAACAGTTTGGAGAATGATTAGCTTATGACTAAATTAAATGTGTGAGTCAAGATGAGCACTTCCTCAGGCTTCTAGTAATTTTCCCAGATCTAGTAAATGTATATGTATCAACAGGAGGAAATATGGGAGTAATGTTTCAGAAATTGCAATCACTTCATTGACTAGTATATTTTGGCACAGTAAAATTTCTGTTTATGAACCTCCTTTAATGTTTCCAGTCATTACAGATGCTTGTGCTCTGTGAAGTAACTCGGCCTCTTCTGTTAGGGCAGGGCAATGGTACCTTAACTCTGCATGGCATTTCTGATGAATAATCAAGTTACATGGAATGCTGAAAAATGTTTGTTGTGCTGTTAGCATTATGTATCAACTGCATAATAAAAGCAATAATTTTGCATGTAGTTCTTTAAATAGCCTTGTAGCAATGTAGTTTTTAATTGCCCCTCCTGAATATCTGAGTTTATTCCTGTTGCTTTTTGCACTGGATATTAATAGTTATATTTATATCAGCTTTACATTCTTCAGACTGTAGCTACCTGAGTGGTCAGTTGAGTTAACATAGGTTTAAACCAAAAACAGCATTTGAAAGTCTCAAACTTTCAGAGTGTGAAAGTGAAACTGGCAACTACATTTTTAAAAAAGTGATCAAATTAAGAAAACCCTTGACCTACATAACATGCATAAGTATCCATAAGGTATGTTTTTGTTCATACTCTGACATGGTTTTAACATGGGTAGAATTGTCTAGATACTTTAATTTGAAACTGAAATAACATTGAATATTTTTCTCTTTTCTAAAGTTCAGTGATAAGAGCTGTTGTGACCTGTTTGGTTTTTGTTTTTTCTTTTTTTTTTTAAGTGACTCCTTCAAGGTAATGCAGAAATAGATACATTGTTTTTAGTCTTCAATTTAAAAATGTAGTCAGTGCTGTTTTAGCATAATGTAACTTCTGAAAATTATTTTCCAGAATGCTGGAGCAGTGATTGGAAAAGGTGGCAAAAATATTAAGGCACTTCGTACAGATGTGAGTATATATTAGTTTGAATTAATATAACACCATTTCTTTCAGAACAGTACACTGAAAATTTGATTGCATACCTTTCTAGAAATGGAGAAATTCAAGTCTAGACAACAATCTAATTATAATGCATTTATAATGATTGTTAAATGAGAACCTCAGTTTTTCAGTTTGTGTTGTAATTAAAACCCAGGCAGAGTTATGTGGAGGAGAGTTTTCTATTAAACCTCAGTGCTTTCAGAGTTCCTCTACGTTACACGCTCCAAATGAGTTAACATCTTTAATTAGAAATATTGGCAAAGCTTAAAACCCGTAACTATTCTATTTCCCTTATATGGGTGTCAATTCTACTACTATTGAAAACTATTGGAGTGGCTGGCTTAACACAGTGATATTGGTGTTCTTTAACTTCCTTTAAAAAAAAAAAATCCAAAAAACCAAACCACAACCCAACAAAACAAAAACCACCAAACAATATAATGGTCTATCTGTTCTTATTTTAACAGCTTGAACATAAAGCACAAACACTCATGCAATCATGTTGATGTTGCATGATTTAAATATGGGTATAGAAAAAAACATTGTTACAGTGAGTTGACTGGTGATTAGACACCAGTTCAGGATAAATGTTATATATTTATAAAACTTGGCAATGCTTCTTAATTTGCATTTGTTTACACTCCTGTACTTAGTATCAGCTACAGTTTCAGCAATTTTCAAGCAAGACTGTGTTCAACACAATATTTGCTAATATATCATTACAGAATCAATTCCACCGAAGTAGACAAATTATAGCAACTAGAGTTGAGGATTAAGCTGAAATGTTCAGGAATCATGCATCCACTTCCTAACTTTGGCAGCTAGTGTTATTGTTTGTGTTAAGTAAATATTTATGTTATATCACTTAAGTCCAGATAATTTAATTGGTCTGGAATACTAACTTTCCCAACGTGCTCAAGTTTTTAGTAATATGGATCTCAACTGTTTTTTTTGTCTACATTCCTGAGCCAACCTGCTACTGAAACATCATTATGTTAAAAGTAAATAGTATGGTCAGATGAAGTAACTCATCAAGGTCCATACTGTTAAGCCACAGTTGATATAGCAATCCATTATTGTGTTAGTCTTCAGAACAACTTAAACTTGTTTCATTAACTGAGAGTATAGTTTGTATTAAATGAAAATGTATTGCTTTTCCCCCTTTTCCCTCTCCTTTTTTTTTTTTTTTTTTGTTTGTTGTTTTTTTTTTGTTTTTGGCCATATATCTCCGTTACCCATGTACTGGATGGACTTGCCCCTGCGTTGCCCACCGTGACGTTGGCCCATCCGCCCCTGAACGCCCATGTGAAAACCCTGGTTGGCTATGCCCAAAAATGTGCTTGTTGCCAAACGGGTACCATACTTGACAACTTCTGATTGAATGCCCATGCCCAATGCCAACATCCACGAACGCCAATGATCAATGCAGTACAATGCAAGTGTTTCAGTCCCAGACAGCAGTGGCCCTGAGCGGTATGTCCCAACAGTTTATGCCTCACTGCTTGATCTGATTAGAGAGAGAGAGAGAGAGAGAGAGAGAGAGAGAGAGAGAGAGAAATGTATTTTATTACCTGATTTTTATATTTAAAAAAAAAAAAAAAAAAAAAAAAAAAAAAAAAAAAAAAATAGTATCCCCCTGTAGGCCGTGTATTGTTTTTTAAAGTTTTCTGTCTTATTTTCCCCCTTAAGTCTTTTTGTCACCAAACTTTTGCGTGAGTTGGCCACCTGAACAGTCCGCTAATTTTATTTCCACAGAAGGAGCACAGCTTCAAGTGTTGCATATTCACTGCATTATAAATGAAATTGTTTCAAGAGTCTCTTGCTCTGTCTTTGTGGCTCCCCCCGACATTGTTGTCTGTTCATAATTATTTCTGATCAAATACTAACTCTAGTTCACTTTCCTTTATTTATCATTTGTGTTACGGTTTTGTTTGTTCGTGGGGTTTGTTTTGGTTGGTTGTTTTTTTTTTTTTTCCTTGTACTTAAATTCCTTTTGCAGAGCCCATTAGTAATCCAATTTTTTACTGGTCTCTTAATCTTACTCTAGATATAATGTTGATCACTTGCATATCCCTGCTTTTCCTACAAGAAGATTCTGCCAGTTTTAGGAATGTAATGGTGAGGGTGTACTAAATTAGTGGTGGAGGGGAACATGAATATTTTGTTCTACTTTCAGTTCTACATCAGTTTCTTGCCTGTTTAATCGAAGTACTTCCAAAAGCTCTCTCTTACTTGCTCACTATGCAAGACCTACCTAGTCTTGAATTCATCATGCGTGTATATTTGGCATAATTAAAAATGTATGTGTTGTAAATCCAATTAATTGGTTTACTTAAGTAATATGAATTGCAAGTTCTTCAATGTAATCAATCTTCTTAGAATTTTGTGTATAATTATGAATATTAAACTTGGTTCTACTACTTCTCCACCTTCTCTATTTTCTGACACTATGGCCTCTAACAGCATCTTGAGTATAAGTGCAGATACAGAGACAATTGGAGAAATCTTAAAGAAGATTATCCCTACTTTAGAAGAGGTATGTCTCTTAGGTTTGTTTCTTCTTTGGAGGTATAAATTTATATTTTAAAACAAGATAATTCTAGATTGTTATTTTAATATGCTAAATTAGATAATAAAATCTGCCTTATTTGAAAGTAGGCCTATAGCTTTCAAAGTATGCAACTTTTTTTTTTTTTTTTGGAGAGGACAATCTATTCCTAGAAAATTAATATTTGGAAGAGCGTCTTCCTCCTCAAAACACCTGTCTCCTGACTAGTTTAGTCCTCAATTTGAAGTAGCTGTATTGTAATTTCCATCCTGCCTTGGCTTTGTAAGCAAGCATGTTCTGCTGTTTGACATACTAAAATTTTATACAATAATAAAAGAAATAAGGAAAACTCATTTGACATCACCTCATGTTGAGGGAGAGTGCTTCAATAGGTGTGATTCTATCATAGCAAACGAAGCATTACTGTTCATCAGCAAATTAAGTCATATCATGGTGTTTTTCTTTAAATGTTAACAGAAAAAAAACCCCAGTGTTTTTATTATATTATTTTTTACCTGTCTGATATTTTATCCTTTCCTTTTATGTATCTTACAGTATCAACACTACAAAGGTAGCGACTTTGACTGTGAATTAAGACTTCTAATTCACCAAAGTCTAGCAGGAGGAATTATTGGTGTCAAGGGTGCTAAAATCAAGGAACTCAGAGAGGTACTGTTTTGTTTTCAGATTCTGCTTTTTTCTATAAACAAATTAGGTTTTTGTGTTCATAAAGAGCAAGTATAAGCATAATCTGTGCAGTAATTCCTTCAGAACATACTTTATACATGATTTCTGTGTTCAGAGGTCAATCCCAGTTACTTTTTACAACTTTCTTGCAAAAAGTCAGAAATAAAGCATCTGGTGATGGAGCCTAGGATTTCTTTTATAAAGATTACTCTACTGCTAATATGCTTAAAAGCTTTAAAAGATACTTTTTTCAAAATTAAAATATTATTCATCACTCCTGGAATGAACTGCTGAATAGACTATATTGGTGGTGTTGGACACGGAAAATGGTTTAGAATGGATGCATCTCAATAAACTAAGGATCATAATTTAGTGGATGTTTGAATATTGCTATAAAAAGGTGGTAAGGGGGTATGGTTTTTGTTGGGTTTTTGGGTGGGTTTTGTTGGTTAGGTGGGTTGTAGCTTTGTTTGGTTTGGGGTAGGTTGGGTTTTTATTTTGCTTAAGTTTTGCTTCCTTGGATACTACTGTTTATTTTGTGAAGGAATGAGTTTTATATTCTAAGAAGTTAGTGGTATCTAAATCTAGAGGTTTTTTTCTATCCTTTGCTGGCTTTGTGTCAAAGGCAGTTCCAGGTCATTTTATGCTTAAACTTCTATTCATGTGGGCTGAGGAAGGCAAGATGAGTAGATGTAATCCTGGCAACATTGCTGTCTTGTATCCAAAGCATGTTTTTATGATACATGAACATTTAAATTACCTGTAAGCTTATAACAGGTGTGGTCCTTGTGCTAATATTTGATTAAATGACTGTGTAGATGAACCATAATTGAAAGATTTTAAAAATTGAATTTTTTTCCTCTTCACTAACGTTTCATAAAAACTGATGTAATTTCAAGTCTTATCCCAAGATAAATTTTTTTGTGGTAACTCGGAACCAAGCATTCACTTATTCACTTCGAATGACTGGAAGTTTAATAATCTGCTTTGATTGATTGTTTCTTTAAAAATGTTCTAGTGTGTGTCTTACCCATTTTTTGTGTTAGTAAATTTATACAAGTATATTACGTACTTTTATTTGAAGACTTGTGTGTTTTTTTTCTTTTATACAGAACACTCAGACCACCATTAAGCTCTTCCAAGAGTGTTGTCCTCATTCCACTGATAGAGTGGTGCTTATTGGTGGAAAACCTGATAGAGTTGTAGAATGTATCAAGATTATTTTGGATCTTATCTCTGAGGTAATTTGTCTTAAACTGTGTACTGTAATGTGTATTAAACTTGCTATTCTTACATTGGTATTCATGAAGTCAGGATTATTTGGATGGAAAATCATATCTTTCCATCTCTATTTTGAATTTAGTCTCTTCTCCAGTAACAAACTAAGTGTTGAACTGTTAGCATCCTTGAAAATTATATCTGTTTTCTCTAGTTAGGGCATACCTTGTGAGAGAGGGTATCAATTTTTAGTACCAATGAATTGTTAGTCATGCTTTACGTACCAGTAAAATAAGATATTTTAAATTTTGGAAGAAGTGAGACAAATGTACGTGTCACCCATCAGTAACAGCAGTTTATCTATTTCAGTTCTTGGGAAGCATATTGATTTCACAATGCTGATAAGAAAGGCAGGAGTGGCAATGTTTAATTCACGATGCATAGATTGACATTTATACATTTAATATAGTAATTTAATGAATTTTAATAATTTGTAACAGTCAGTGCTAACTGGGGAGGGTGTGTTGGTGCTGGTTTTATTTGTGTGTGCCTTAGTCTCCCATTAAAGGACGGGCCCAGCCTTATGATCCCAATTTCTATGATGAAACATATGACTATGGTGGCTTCACAATGATGTTTGATGATAGAAGACGTCCAGTAGGCTTTCCAATGCGTGGAAGAGGAGGCTTTGATCGAATGCCTCCTGGTCGTGGTGGACGACCTATGCCTCCATCAAGAAGAGACTATGATGACATGAGCCCTCGCAGAGGACCTCCACCACCTCCACCTGGTCGTGGTGGCAGAGGTGGCAGCAGAGCTCGTAATCTTCCTCTTCCTCCTCCACCACCTCCTCGTGGCGGGTAAGCTGTTGCATAACTGCATTTGTACAAAACTCAGGTAAAAGTTGCTGAATTGTGCTCACGTTTCCAGGACTTTTTTCCCACTCCATATTGGTAGTGACTATGCTGGATTAAGTGTGTTGCATCAGAGAATTTTGAAAAGTAATTTAATTCTGCAATGTAGCAGTCTATCAGGACTCTATAGTCAGTAGTTCTGTAACTTTATTTTGTCATTCAGAACCTGGCTAAAGCATTCAGAAATTCATAGTTGTGTGCAAATCATGAAAGCTTGACTTTATATTAATGAATATTTGAATGTACTAACTACTTCATAACATGAGTCCGTGCGCTTCTGCTTTTTCTTATTTTAGAGATCTCATGTCTTATGACCGAAGGGGTAGACCTGGAGATCGTTATGATGGAATGGTAGGAGTTAATATTGTTCTGTTTAGTAAATATAGTTAGCACTTAGAAAATCTGAGGAAACTTCTTTAATACATACATTTAAGTCTGTGGCATGTGTGCTTTTGAGATCACCAAAATGTTTTGGCAATACAAATGGTCCCACTCAAGATGATGACAGGGTGTAAAGGGTATTTAGGATGTGAACTACTGTGTGGTTTTGGTTTGTGGGTAGGGTTTTTTTGTGTGTGGTTGGCATATCTATAAAGAGTTCTAGTTGGTCTCGTAGGTTATTGCTTTTTCAAATAAATTGTCTTTGCAGTTTTTTATAAATAAAAAAGTTGAATTTTAAATAAAATTAGGTACATTCAACCATGTCGGGAAGTGGGGAGAACTAAAAAAAAGGCTTAAAGATGCTCTTTCATGTTGTAACCTGAAATGTGACTTCCTGGTAATCATTTATTCTTGTATCCTCTTTCATGGGAAGACAAATCATAGGCATCTAGGAGGTACATCTCTGGTAAAACACCCCCCCCCCCCCCCCCCCCCCAAAAAAAAAACAAAACCCTCCAAGTTATCTGTGCTGCTTTGTCAAGAAATTAGATTACTTGTGAACTATACCTCTAAGATCCTTTACTTGTATTATGTTTTCAAAACTAATTATTTGTGTTTTCATATTTGTAGCTGGTAAAACCAGTGTCATGCTATATAGGGATAGCAGCCTGACCTTCCTTGAGTTATATGGTTTAGAGCAATCTTCAGCTTGGGCAGTACTGTGTTCTAGTTCTGTTCTATTCCATTTAAAATACATCTGTTTGAACTCTATTTAGTCTGATTCTGATCAGGTTGACCTTGGCTTTCTTGATGGGAGTTTCTACAAATAAGTGGGAGTCATCCCATCTGCCAGATGGGCTACAACTACAGCTACAAAGAAAAAAAGGGTAGTTGTAGTTGGTGACTCCCTTCTGAGGGGAACTGAGAGCCCTATATGTCGACCAGACCCATCCCACAGGGAGGTCTGCTGCCTTCCTGGGGCCCAGGTGAGGGATATTAGGAGACTCCCCCAGCTAATTCAGCCCTCTGATTATTATCCACTGTTGGTAGTCCAGGCTGGCAGTGATGACATTAATGGAAGAAGTACTAAGACAATTAAAAAGGACTTCAAGGCACTGGGTCGTTTAGTTGATGGATCTGGAGCACAGGTGGCGTTCGCCTCAATTCCTGCAGTAGCAGAGATGAATGAGGAGAGGAGTAGGAAAGCCTATCATATCAATAGGTGGCTAAGGGATTGGTGCCACCGGCAGAACTTTGGGTTTTTTAACAATGGGCCAGGTTTCATCAAACCTAGTCTCTTCCAACCAGATAGGCTTCATCTATCTAGCAAGGGCAAAAGGACTCTAGCCTATAAGTTGATGGGGCTGATAAGGAGGGCTTTAAACTAGATTTGAAGGGGGATGGGGTTGAAACCGGGCTCTCCAGAAAGGAGCCCAAGGGTGGACAGCCCAAGTTAAGAGCCAAATCAGCAGCCCAGCTGAAGTGCATGTACACCAATGCACGCAGCATGGGCAACAAACAGGAGGAGCTGGAAGCCATCGTGCAGCAGGAAAGCTATGATGTAGTCGCTATCACGGAGACGTGGTGGGATGACTCCCATGACTGGAGTGCTGCCATGGGTGGCTACAGGCTCTTCAGAAGGGACAAGCAGGGTAGGAGATGTGGAGGGGTAGCTCTATATGTTAGAGAGTCTCGACTCTGTAGAAGTTGAAGTCAGTAACAATAAGGTTGGGTTCCTGTGGATCAGAATCAGGGGGAAGGCCAACAAGGCTGATATCCTGGTGGGAGTCTGTTACAGACCACCCAATCAGGATGATGAGGATGATGAATTATTCTACAAGCAGCTGGTGGATGTTTCAAAATCGTCAGCCCTTGTTCTCATGGGTGACTTTAACCTGCCGGATGTCTGCTGGGAACTCCACACAGCAGAGAGGAGGCAGTCTAGGAAATTCATAGAGTGTATAGAGGATAATCTCCTGCTCCAGCTGGTAAATGAGCCTACCAGGGATGGAACCCACTAGACCTCCTGTTCACAAACAGAGAGGGGCTGGTGGGAGATGTCTGGGACACAGTGATCACGAAATAATAGAGTTTTCAATACTCAGGGATGCAAGGAGGGCCATCAACAAAATCTCTACATTGGACTTCTGGAGGGCAGATTTTGGCCTATTCAGAAGACTAGTTCAGAGTGTACCCTGAGAAACAGCCCTTGAAAACAAAGGGGTCCAGGAGGGATGGACGTACTTCAAGAAGCAAGTTTTGAAAGCACAGGAGCAGGCTGTCCCGGTGTGCTGAGAGGAGAGCCGGCAGGGAAGACGACCGGTCTGGCTGAACAGGAGATTTTGAAAGAAATTGGCGTAAAGAAGAGAACCTACCGATTATGGAAAAAAGGGCTAACTACTCAAGAAGAATTTAGGAATATAGTTAGGTTGTGTAGAAAGAAAATTAGAGAGACAAAGGCACAAGTTGAACTGAATCTCGCCACCTCTGTGAAGGATAACAAAAAGTCCTTCTACAGATACATCAATAGCAAAAGGAGGGGTGGGGAAAACCTCCATTCTCTACTGGACATGGGCGGGAATATAGTTATCAAAGATGAAGAAAAGGCCGAGGTACTTAACACCTTCTTTGCCTCACTTTTCAACAGTAAGACAGGTTGTCCTGAGGACAGCTGGCTTCTGGAGCTTGTAGAAAGAAACAAGAACCTGAGCAGCCCCCCTGTAATCCAAAAGGAAACAGTCAGTGACCTACTGAGCTGCTTGCATCCCCACAAATCTATGGGACCAGATGGGATCCACCCAAGGGTGATGAGGGAGCTGGCAGAAGAGCTCGCCAAGCCTCCCTATCATCTACCAACAGTCCTGGCTCACTGGGGACATCCCAGATGATTGGAAGTTGGTGAATGTCACGCCAATCCACAAAAAGGGCCGGAAGGAAGACCCAGGAAACTACAGGCCTGTCAGCCTGACCTCAGTGCCTGGCAAGGTTATGGAGCAGATCATCCTGGGGGCAATCACACAGCACCTGCAGGATGGACAAGGGAGTATACCTAGCCAGCACGGGTTTAGGAAGGGCAGGTCCTGTCTGACCAACCTAATCTTTTATGATCAGGTGACCTGCCTGGTGAATGAGGGGAAGGCTGTGGATGTGGTCTACCTGGACTTCAGTAAGGCCTTTGACACTGTCTCCCACAGCATACTCCTGAAAAAGCTGTCAGCCCACAGCTTGGACTGGGGCACTCTGAGCTGGGTTAGGAACTGGCTGGAGGGCTGGGCCCAGAGAGTGGTGGTGAAGGGTGCTGCATCCAGTTGGCGGCCGGTCACTAGTGGCGTCCCCCAGGGATCAGTGTTGGGCCCAGTTCTGCTCACATATCTTTATTGACGATTTAGATGAGGGGATTGAGTCCATCATCAGCAAATTTGCAGTTGACACTAAGCTGTGGGGAAGTGTCGATCAGCTGGAAGGCAGGAGGGATCTGCAGAGGGACCTGGACAGACTGGAGAGTTGGGCTGATTCCAGTGGGATGTGGTTCAACACAGCAAAGTGCCGGGTCCGGCCACAACAACCCCATGCAGCGCTACAGGCTGGGCACAGAGTGGCTGGAGAGCAGCCAGACAGAAAGGGGCCTTGGAGTCTGGATTGACAGGAAGCTGAACATGGAACAGTGTGGCCAGCAAGAGAAGGGAAGTGATTGTGTCCCCTGTACTCAGCACTGGTGAGGCCACACCTCGAGTACTGTGTCCAGTTCTGGGCCCCTCAGTTCAGGAAGGATATTGAGGTCCTGGAGCAGGTCCAAAGGAGGGCAACTAGGCTGGTGAAAGGACTCCAGCACAAGTCCTATGAGTTGAGGCTGAGGGAGCTGGGGCTGTTCAACCTGGAGAAGAGGAGGCTCAGGGGGACCCCATCACTCTCTACAACTACCTGAAAGGAGGTTGTAGCCAGGTGGGGGTTGGTCTCTTTTCCCAGGCAACTATCAGCAAGACAAGAGGGCATGGTCTCAAGTTGTGCCAAGGGAGGTTTAGGTTGGACATTAGAAAGAATTTTTTTTTACTGAGAGGGTGATCAGACATTGGAATGGGCTGCCCAGGGAAGTAGTGGATTCTCTGTCCCTGGAGATATTTAAAAAGAGACTGGATGTGGCACTTAGTGCCATGGTCTAGTAACTGCGGCGGTAGTGGATCAAGGGTTGCTTGTCAAGTTAACATATAAGCCTCCATGGCACGGGCTCAATTTGGATTAATTTCATTTTTTCCTCATGTTGTGTGTGGAAGATGATGCAGTGTCATGTGGATGCCTGTGAGGACATGCAGCCACCAGAGCTGGTGAGTATGCTCATACTTTTATTTGACTGGTTTAATAGTTAATTTCTGAGAAAATAATTTGAATTGGTTAAGTGATAATTGGAGTTTTTTGAGACTGAATGTAGTCAGTGGCAGCTTGCACTTATTGAGAAATTCCTGAAACTGTGTACGCAACAGCACAGCCAAAAGATTCTGTTGTATTACCGCTTTTGTGTGCCCTATTTTTGTGTTCAGAGTTGTAACTTTCACTGTAATTCTTGCTTTTCAGCACCCTGTAGGTGCATCTGTTTAGGAGTATGTTTTATGATAATGTCATCATGTGTGTTTTTCCTGTTTCAAACAAGGAATGTTGAAATAATTATTTACTTATATTTGTGGATAAACTATTATGCATTACCTATATGTATATTTGAAATAATTCAATTTCTTTTATGTTTATCAAACTTCTTGGTCTTAGAGCATTTCGGAAGGAAACTTCAAAGGATGTCAGCAAGGGTTTATGCTGTCTAGATGATGGCAAAGTGCCACCAAATATTAAATGTTAGTTCCTAGTTTACATAAATGCTGCAGTTATAGTTACTTATCTGCTGTCAAATTCATTTGCTTTTTTTGTTGTCTGGGGAGGAGAAGCAGCAGAAAGGGTCAAAAGAATTGTTTGTTAAAACAAGTTAGCCCCAAAAAGGGATTCCCTATGAAAAATATCAGCAGAAATAAGTGGAAGAAAATGTGTGTGGAATATGCAGCTCTGATCAACCTTTTGAATTAAGTTGTAAGCAGTGTCCTTCATTCTTTTGTATTTTTCAATCCACTATACGTTCCATTATGTTGTTTTATAATTTGTATTGCTAAGCTATGTGATTACACAGCACAGGTTGCTTAGAAACAGATGATCAGCTGAACAATGCTTTTTTTTTCTGAATAGATTCTGGTTTGTGGCTCCAAAAAGCTAGCAGGCAAATGTTTTTTGGAAAAAGTTGTTGCATTACAACTTCTGCAAGCATGTAACTTTTATACAAATTCCTGTGTTTGTATAGTTCAGTGATATAAGTTTAATTCTAGAGAAGTGTGCGTGTCTATTCTCTGCTTCTACACGAAGATATTAAAATAGGTGTTTGTGCATTTAGAAGGCATTGTATCAAATTAAGTACTTGATATCAAGTACCAGTCTAACTTGTGAAAATAAAAGCAGTCATGAGTGCTGCATTGCAGCAATTTGGATTTGGTATAAGGTGGTTTTAGCAGAACAGCATTAATTAGTGTCATAATTGTCCATTCTAGGATACAAAGGACTGTAGCATAGTCTGAATGGAGAGACCAATTATAAAGTTAGAGTTCACTTGGTTTTCCCTCAAGATACAGATGGAGTAGGAGGGTTGACAGATACCAGGTAAATGTCTTGTACCAAACTAAGACTCAGGTTTCTCCTGAGCTGCATAGGTAGTAGCAATAAGGCTGAATGAACTCTCATCTTTTGATTTAAATGTTAGTTTAGTCCAAGGGTCAAGAGTAGATCAGCATCAGGAGCTACTTACTAGCTGAATTGATAAGGTTGCTTGGTCAACTGGCATGGCTGGATCTTTGACTTATTAACACAGCAAGCCAGGATGTTTTCATGAGATAGTCCTTCCTCTCCCTTTTTTTTTTTTCTGCTTGGCCTTTCCCCCCAGTTTGCCTTTAATGACACTTAGATTAAGTTTGAGTTAGGATTTTTGCATAAAATAGGGTCAAATTTAACGGTATGATATTTGAAATTAAAGCATATTAATAAATCTTGGCTATTTGCTATTTAAAGGTTTTTCTTTTTTTTTTATAGTTTGAAGGCGGCTCTGGATATGGTAAGTTTTTATGGATAACTTTGACATGCACTTCATTTAGTCAGTAAGAGGCTTGATGCATGTGTTTAAATCAGACTATTCTTACACAGGGGGTCGTGGTTCATATGGAGATCTTGGTGGACCCATCATCACAACACAAGTAACAATTCCCAAAGATGTAAGTGAATCTGGCATGTTCTCTACTTCTATTAAATAAATAAATAGAAAGCCACAGCCTTTTCTCAGACTATGTAAGTAAATCAAAAGTATGTGGGATGCTTGGCAAGTACTTTTAATATAAAGCAAGTATTTTTAAGTCACAAAGTTTATTCTTAAGTATGTTAATTGTATCTTCACTTTAGAGATGCACCGGACTTATTTTAATTAATTAATATTCAGTAGTAAAAATGGACTAGGTAACTTTTTTACAAACAAGCATCTGTTTTTTCCAATTTCATCCTACTGGTGTTTAAAACTTGCAGAGGATAGATATTTTTAGGCTATAAAAAAGTAAGCTTCCATTGCAACTTAGTTTTAAAAGTTGATGGAACCTACTTGAAGAGTGCTATATTTTTGCAGAGAAAATTATCAAGAAATAATTTTATTCTTCCCTAGTTGGCAGGTTCTATTATTGGAAAGGGTGGTCAGAGAATCAAACAAATACGGCATGAGTCAGGAGCTTCAATCAAAATCGATGAACCACTAGAAGGCTCAGAAGATAGAATAATAACTATTACAGGAACACAGGACCAAATACAAAATGCTCAGTATTTACTGCAGAACAGGCAAGTTGAAGCTTAATGCTGTCCTTACTATCAATTTTAAACTGACTTTACTACTACTGCATTCTAAAGCTGCTCTTATCTGCAATATAGTTTTTAGAAGACAGGATTGGCTATTGAACTTCTCCAATGGTAGTTTTGCCTTGATTCTCTTTTTGCTATTCTAACAAAAATGAAGATTTTTTCCAAAAAAATTAGTTTTGAGAGACACTTTAACCAAGCAGTCCTCTCATTTCTCTAGTGAAAATTGCTGCAAAAAATCTACTTGTAATAAATTACATAGAACCTTTAGAAAACATAGAAGATTTCAGTGGATGTTGGTCTAGTTCTGTGTGGAAGACTAGTGATTTTGTTGTTTTTAGATAACTTAACTGACAACAAATCACAGTCTGCCATATGGCACAGATCATGCCTCTACAGGACAAATTGAAATCAATTGGTGCTCTTATGCAGCATTTCACACCTTACTGGGATTATTGTCTTTTCTGCCAAATATTAACAGTTTCAGACTTAAGTTTGCTTAGTTTTGCTCCAGGTAGCATTTGTTAATGTTTAACTTGAATGTTTGGCTTTAGATTACTAATAATTAAACGTGCTTAAAGTAATTTATGCCTATAATTATTAGCTGTAAACATTTTAATATTTACTTTTAAATTAGTATTTTATGGGAATTTGTAGTTTAATCTTTAAGAATGCCATTGTAAGTATTGATACAAGATGTATGAACAATCATTCTAATACATGCTTTTTTCTTTTTCTTTTATAGTGTGAAGCAGTATGCAGATGTTGAAGGATTCTAACGCAAGATTATTTTTTCTTTTTTATAGTGTGAAGCAGTATTCTGGAAAGTTTTTCTAAGACTAGTGAAGAACTGAAGGAGTCCTGCACCTTTTTTGTGGTGTTTTTTTGGGGGAGGTTTTTTGTTTTTTAATATCTGCTTCTGTTTAAAAGCCAACATTCCTCTGCTTCATAGGTGTTCTGCATTTGAGGTGTAGTGGAATCTACTGTTCACCAGATGTAATGTTTTTAGTTCATTACAAGTATGTGGGGAAAGGAAAGGCTGCACAAGACTAACAAATTTTGAAACAGCAGCAGAGAATGGATTTTATTTTTGTTCATTGTTGGGGGTAAATTGTTTTTTTCTGTAACTCCTGTGAACACCCTGCTTTTATGTACACTGTAAATTTTTGGTTTTTTTTAAAGAGGGGAGAAGACTGGTCATCCATATGTCCATGGCATCCTTTGAGAGCAGTGTGCAGAATGTAATGCTCTTTTTTCTTTTTTTTTTTAAGATATTATTTTTTAAATTTAGGGATCCTATTATTGGTGGTCATTTTTTTCCTTATAAGGTAATATTAAAAATGGATACACCCTTTTTTTTATTATTCTCCTCATAAAAATGTGTAGATGAAAATTGCCATTAAGCTTGCCCTTCTGCTTCTTTGATATAGATGGAGTTACATGTTTCTGGCAAATTAAAGAAATGGTGCAAAAACTGTGGGTCAGCATTGCTATTTGGGGAAAGAAGTACAAAAATATTAATAATAAATGTTTGAAATATGACCTTTTTGCAAGTTTTTTTGCCATCTCCGTAGTAAGTATATATATTGGTGACAGTATATTAACAAAATATTTTAAGTTTGGGATGCCACTGAGTTAACAGTGGGTTAAATACACCTGTTTCTAGACAACTTGCTTAATGGAAATAACAGGTAAATATAGCAGTTTGTATCATTAATGAACAAATTGTAGTTTTCAGAGCTTTCATTTGTCAGGTAGAAACTTTTATGAATAGACAAATCTATCTAATGTGATTTTCATTGTATACATAACTTAAATTGGGGTTTTTTGTGTTTTTTTTTTTTTTCCCTGTAATTTGCTGAATTCTATATTGGTGAGAAATGAGGTAAAATATCTCTGGATGCTTCATGTTATGCCTTGGCATTTGCATTTATAGTTTACAAGTTATGATTTCACTTCTGAAATAAAAACAATTTTTAAAATGCAAAAGAACTTAGTAAATCTGAGTGTGATCCAGATTAAGTGGATTTTTCATTTTTTTTACTTTGGGGGTATGTTTAGAATATTGACTTTTCTCATCTTTTTGAACCACATGGGATGATTTGTATCATAAGGAGCTATGTAATGGGAAAGGACAAGGAGGTAAAAGATTATCTTAGCAGGGCTATAATCAAATCTTAAAGACCTACAACCTGCTTTTGTCTAGGGTAATAACAGTTTTCCCAGCAAATGAATGTGTAGATTTGGCACTTCCTTTGGAAAGGCTGAACATAAGTTATATGAAGAAATTGGCAACCTAGAAAAATGTCAGATGACATGCAAATGAATTAAGAGAAATCGGTGCAGGATTTTTTTTCCCCATGCACTTCTACATTGTATATATGCTGGTGCTTTGCAGTTTTATGTTTTTTAAAATGTTTTATGGGAGAGGAAAGCTGCACAAGCATCAATATACTAGAGAGTAATGTATTTTGGTTTCTTTTTAATGATCTGCATCTTTTATAAACCTTAACCTAGTCTTACAAAGAAGTTGAGCACTGCCCTAGCTTTTGTAGGGCTTTCTTTAAAGTTTCCTTTTAACAAAACGTATAATTTGAGGTAAGCATAAGGTATTCCTGCTTTAAAAAAGAGCTGGGGGTTTTGGGTCTCTATCCTGGGACACATCAAAAGTGTGACTAGCACAGAATCACAGAATTGTTCTGGTTGGAAAAGACTTTTAAGACCTATAAGGTCATGTAGTCCAACCAGTAACTACTGATTCCAGAGCTAAGCCATGTCCCTAAGCACCAAATCTACACATCTTTTAAATACCTCCAGGGATGTTGATTCAACCACCTCCTTGAAGCCTGTTCCAGTGCCTGACAACCCTTTCACAGTAAAGACGTTTCTTCTAATATTTAACCTAAGCATCCCCTGGCGCAACTTGAGGCCATTTTCTCTTGTATGTTGCTTGTTACTTTGGAGAAGAGACTGACCCTGACCTCCCTTTGTTTTAGGCAGTTGTAGAGAGTGATGAGGTTTTCCCTGAGCCTCCTTTTCTCCAGACTCGACACCTTCAGTTCCCTCAGCTGTTCCTCATAGGACTTCTCCAAATCCTTCACTAGCTTTGTTGCCCTGGTTGCAGGTCACACCTTGACCACTGTGTCAAGTTCTGGGGTCCCAAGCACAAGAACGATGTGGAGCAAGTCCAGAGGAGGGCAATGAACATCATCAGAGGACTCCTAGGAGGAGAGGCAGAGAGTTGGGGTTGTTCAGCCTAGAGAAAAGGCTCTGGGGAGACCTAGCAGCTTTTTGGTACCTGAAGGGGGGGCTTACAGGAAAGCTGGAGAGGGACTTTTTACAAGGACATGTAGCTATGGGACAAGGGTTAACAGTTTCAAGCTGAAAGAGGGTAGATTTAGATTAGCTATTGGGAAGAAATTCTTTAGAGTGAGGGTGGTGGGACACTGGCACAGGTTTCCCAAGCAAATGATGGATACCCCCTCCCTGGAAATACTCAAGGCTAGTAGGCGTTGTCCCCACCCATGCAGGGAATTGAATCTTTAAGGTCTCTTCCAATCCAGACCATTCTATGATTCTAACAACATCAATGTTTGTGTAGAAGTTCATGTATAAAAAAGTAATATAAGAAGAAAAATTACCATTTTAACACTTTGCTTCCAATCAAGAGAAATGATCTAGATAATGAAAAGAAAATCAGACTTGGGAACTTTTGGTTTTAGTAAAGTAAATTAGGTATTAATAGAAAAAATTGGGAGAGTTTTATTAATCATACCATTGGATCAAAGTATGCTCGTTTTTTGGTTTTTGTTTGTTAAAATGGTGTAAATGGGGATTTAACTTTTCTGAAAACAAAAATCTCACAGTTCACTCACAATAAAAAAATCTTGCTTGTTTTAAGTTCTTGAAATCTGATTTTGTTAGTATTTATAAGTAATTACTGAACTATTCAGGAATTTATTTTTTATGACAAGATGCTTTTTTTCATATGCTGTCTCTCTTCATCTTGCAATTAATTGTCAGGGTTATGCTTGTATCCCTTCAAAGGAGATGACCTGTTAGTCCCTCAAGGGTCAGTACTGGGACCAGTACTATTAAATATATTTATTGATGACCTGGATGAGGGAATAGAGAGTGCTATTGGCAAGTTTGCTGATGACACAAAACTGGGTGGAGTGGCTGACACCCCAGAAGGCTCTGCTGCCATCCAGAGGGACCTGGACTGACTGGAGTGTTGGACAGGGAGAAATTGGATGTATTGCAACAAGGGCAAGTGTAAAGTCTTGCATCTGGGCAGGAACAACCCCAAGTACCATTATAGGTTGGGGACTGAGCTGTTGGAGAGCAGTGGAGGTGAAAGGGGAGATAAAGGGATTGGAACATCTCCCTTACGAAAGAAGACTGAGGGAGCTGGGTCTCTTCAATTTGAAGAAGAGGAGAATGAGGGGTGACCTCATCAATGTTTATAAATATGGAAGGGGCGAGTGCCAGGAGGACGGAGCAAAGCTTTTCTCAGGGGTGACTAACAATATTTCATCGTTTGAACAGGAGGAACTAAAGAAGGAGGGCTTTCGGATTCTGAGAGGGGCGGAATGCAAAGGGAGGGATCTATTCCCTCCCATTTCCTGCCTTACGCTATAAAAGATGGAAAAGTTAACAGCTCTTCCCTCTTCCCAATTCCTCCTAGCTGTGCTGCTATTTATTACCATCAGCTTGCCATGTGCTATGTATCGGGTTGTGTGTATATATATATATATTTGTACATATTTGTATTCTTTGGTACTTTACCCTTTATGTTACCTTTCCCTTGAGTTAGTAAAATCTGTATCCAATTGTTTTCAGTTTCCAACTTAAAGTCTCCAGTCTTTATTCTCCTTTTATCTTCCCTTTTGGAGGGGGGGGAGGGGAGGGGGCAGAGGTGGGCGTGAAATAGAGAGGAATTCTGTCATTAGGTTTGTGGTCCTCCCAAAATGCTAAGCCATGACATAGAGCAAGGGGTAACAATTATAAACTTGAGCATAGGCAGTTCCGTATAAATATTTAGGAAGATGTTTTTCATTGTGAGGGTGACAGAGCACTGGAACAGGCTGCCCAGGGAGGTTGTGGAGTCTCCTTTCCTGGAGACATTCAAAGCCCACCTGGATGCATTCTCCTGTGTGACCTGTTGTAGTTGACCCTGCTTTGGCAGAGGGGGTTGGACTAGATGATCTTTTGAGGTCCCTTCCAACCTCTAAGTTTCTATGATTCTCAGCCTCTTCTAGCTATTGCCTGTTAGAGCCTTCACATCCAATGTTTTTGTCTCATCTTGGGCCTGCTCTGACAGGCTTTTACCCCTGTATTATGATACTGTCCAAGCTCCCAGTTGGATCAGGACTCTGTTGTACCCCTTATAAATATACATAACATTTCAGATAAATTCTATCTGAAAAGTCAGTCTGGTTTTGTTTGCTAGTTTTTTTAATCTTACCTCCCTTACACCTTTTTCTTCCTTTGTCTTTAGGATTTCTGCAGCTAATGAAGGAAATGAGACTGGTAGAATTGTGGCAGTGTACAACTACTTTGAATCCACACTATAATTAATGTTGATTCAATAGAGTTTGCATGAATTACTATATGAATGACCAGAGTCAACCCCAAATATAATATTTTTGTCAGTGTTGACAGTATACTGAAGCTTTCTGAAATAGTTTGCTTGTAAGAAAAAAGCTGTTGGGAAGTAAGAAAGAATCTGTTTGGTATTTTCTGTGTTGCTGTTTTGCCTATACAGACAAACTTTTTATTAAGCATCAGTGACATATGTAGCTACTCCTGTATTTGAATCCATCTATTGTAGTATTCAGCTGTTATATCGTAATGTCCAAAAGACTATTCTAACGATAATACAGCTTATACTAATAGCTTGTGCAATCTTTTCAAGATAACTCCCTGGAAAACACTTTTCACTGGAGCTTTGAGCCTATTGCATATATAACTTTGTAGCAATGTTTTGTTTTCCTTTGTCTCCTACTGTGATTGTCCTGGTTTGGGCCAGGATAAAGGTGATTTTCTGTCTTGTGCTTTTGCTTTCAGCTAAGTCTCTTGTAAGTAGTTGCACTTGCTGAAATTAGCAGCAAGTTTCTCAGACAGTGTCTGCTTCTAGGACTGATAACACTTGATGTTTATAGTTACTGCTAGAGACTGGTATGCAGAGCCAAGGACACTGCTCAGCTCTGAGGAACATTTTACCCTCCAAGAGGAATAAAGAGGTCCCACCTGCAGCCCTCCTTTGGGGAGGAACAGACAAGATAGATGCCAGAATTGACCAAACAGAGTATTCCATCCCATACACGTCATACTCAATATAAATTTGAGGGATCACAAGGGTTTTCCAGCTTCCGGCCTCTTGCCCTTCCTGCCTTTCCTGCTTCCCTTTCTTCACCCGTTCCCTGTTTCCTTCGGCATCCTGGGAGGATTCCATCCGTTCATCTGCCTGTGGTCCTGATCCGTGCCAGCCCATATCTGCGTGTTCCTGCCTCTAGTTCCCGACTGCTGCTGACCCCAGGATTCCAGCCTGGACTTTCCCAAGGCTGCCCTGCAGCCTCGGTGGTGACGTGAGAGTTACTGGGGGAAAAGGGGGGAGGAACGTGGTATCAATTTTCCTGTATATTTGTATCTATTTAGTAATTTTTCCTATTTATCATTACTGTTTCATTTAAATTGTGTAGTTTAGTTTCCAACCCATAAGTCTCTCTCCCTTATTCTCTCTCCTTTGTTTATCAGGGAGGAGAGAGAGATTAATAGAGAGCATCTGTCACTCGGTTTAATTGCCAGGCCAGTGTTAAACCGTGACAGTGATGTAATAAATGTTTACGTGAAAGGTTAGAGGTTCTCTCTAGTCTTTGAACTTACTAATTTAATTATTTGAGATTTTTTTATATATGTGAAATATCTTTATGACAGTTTTTATTATCAGAATTATTTTATTCCAAGTAAAGCGATAAATAGAATATTTATCTTACAATGAGTGCATTCATTGATGTAATGTCTTACATGAAATGATGCTGAGCACTTTATGAAGCAAGGCTTCGTAAAAGCAGCAGCAGACTACAGAATGAAAAACTGTTCCAAAAATTATCCCAGACCATAAGCACTGATATAGTAATAAAGCTATTAAAAAGCTAGTAAGAAGCACAAGTATGGAAGCTGGTTTCCTGCTTTTACTAAGCATGCTGTGTTTTGAAAGTCGCTGAAAAATGTAGACCCACTTGTAAAAACAAAAAAACCCTAATACCAGATGACAGAGGTCATAGCATCAACATTGTTTGTGGCAACAGGTTGTGATCTCACAAGTAAGACTGACTTCAGTACAGGATTAGGGGGGAACTGAACATAAGCTGAAATATCCAAAACAAAGCAGTGTTTTTCAGTAACGCTCAGTAACAGGAATATGTATGATAATAAAATAAATTCCTTAGTAGAATCATATTGTCACAGACTACTACAACTTTTCTGTGTTCTGTCCTCCTAGGGGAAATTGTAAAATTGAGACAATTCTTTGGCTATGTGTTTTACCAAATATATATATACAAAACACTTTTAAAAATTACACATTACTGAATGTAATTATATACATTGTCTATGTTCTTTTGCTTCTGAAAAGTAAATTGCAAACAAAATCCAACCACTACCACCTTCCCCTCAACCTTTTTATCCTTCTATGGATTTTTCATATTTAAATGCTATGCTGAATATTAATCTTGTTGGAACTTATTTGGACTGTGACACAGGTGTCCCCCTGTTTGGTAGCTTTTCCTGGAAAGTAACAGTGTTCTCAAAAAAGCAGTTTAGCTGTATCCCCATCAGGTAAAATGCTCCATTTTAGGCAAATGATGCTATCTTTGAAACATAGTATCATGCACCTGAGGCTTTTATTTCCTTCTGTTGGAAAGAATAGTGGGAAATTCTACTAAAAATGCTAAGTAGCATTTTTTATATATAGAATTTTTAGACAAACTTTAGACGTTCTTTGCAGCACAAAAATTAGCTGAAATTATAAATTCATGTGGTCAATGAGAAATTCTAGGCAGTATTTTTCTTCCAAATTAAATTGCTGCATGAGCTGAAGAGTTCCATTTGAATTCTCCCTTCTTTTGCTATTGCAAAATGTTGGGAAACTGTCTGGAAGAAAACAGACGTGAGCAATCCTGACTCTTTAGTTTTAGCTAGAGTAAACTAAGGGCCTTGAGACCCAGTTGCAAGGTTACTGAAAGATGAGCTATGGGAAAAAGATAAGGGAGCTGGCAGTAGAAAAGAAGAAATAACAGGATAATGAGGAAGCCAGCAGAAGCTCTGTGAGAACAGAATTTGTGTCCAAGATAGAGCCACCTGCAAGATATCGTTATATAAACAAAGGCTCTATATAAAGTGAGTGTCCACTGTTAATAAACGACTTCACTTTAATCATATTGGTGACTGCATGTCGTCCTTTAAGCCTCCGCGGATTTTTTCCCACATTTGGCGCCCGAACAGGGACCCTCTTGCTGTTGCTTCCAGGAGCGATGAAGACAGCTGGGATGAGAGGGTAGCGAGAAAGCCGACCGAAGGAACGGTGCGGCAGGAGCGGAGAAGCCAGTCGAAAGGAGACTGCTGCCCCGGCGGTCTGTGTAGCTGGTGCCCGGCTACGGAATGAAAGAGGTACCTCGGAATTGAAGAATCTTGCCAAGAAAAAGGTGAGTGGCTGGGGAGGAGATGGGGTCTACACTCTCTAAAGAAGAAGAGGCAGTAGTTAAGCTCCTCCAATGTATTCTCTCCAAGAGAGGTTTATCACACGAAGGCAGGACCTTACGTGAATTACTGAAATGGGCACGGGATAGAGACTTGATCCCCTCGATGGGTACCGTTTTAGAGTTACCTACTTGGGAAGCCATAGGTACTGCCCTATGGGATAAAATTAACGATGGAGATAAGGAGGCACGACGCTTAGCAACACTCTGGAAATTGATTAGAGAAACCTTAAAAGAGATGGAAAGTGAAAGAGTAGCAGCCTCAGCGTTTGCTGCCTTAACACCTGATCTACCAATACCGATGAATGCTCAAAATATGGACTTGACCTCTAGGCAGTTATCTGAGACGCCTAAAATACCCCCACCAGCACCTGAAGGGACTATACTGATTCAAGCTCAGCCAACTGTGCCATTTGACCCTGGGGGGTCAGATGAAAAGCAAAAATGGGACTGAGAAGCAAAACGAAAAGCGACCGAAAACACCACCAGAATCGTGGGAGGACCCAGAGGGAGAGAAGCCGGAGAACACAGGCAAGGAACCTTGGAATGCAGACCCCCCCCCTCCTGCCCGCCTGCCACGGCTCCCAAACACTCTGCCACCGCTGCCTTCCTCTCCACCTCCGATGCCTGATTTATCTTGAACCACAGTTGCCATCAATTAATCCTCTGCTTCCCCTGTCAACACCATCAGTGCCTGCTGTAGAGCAACAACCAAGGAAAGAACTTGGACTCGGAGACAAGCAACTCAGGGAACTGCTGAAGAAACTGAAAGAACTGGAGACCAAGGATGAGTATACCCCTGAAAAAACCCTAGTTTTTTGCTCCGGGGAACACCCTGAACAACCCAGGGGCACTAATTCATTTTTATCCCCTGATCTGTTCCCTATCCCTGCTTCTACTTCCCTTAACCCTTTAACACCCACTGCTCCACCTCTTCCAGATCCAACATGGGGAGGGGAGGGTGGTGGAGGGGATAGTGGCGGGGGGGGGGGGGGGGGGGGGAAGGTGGTGCTTGTCCTTTTTTATGTGCAGATTTGCAGGCATGGTTTCAAACTGAAGTGTTACAACTTTCACAAGAATTGGCATATAAAGCTTTGTAAACTGTGCATGATCCTGCACAAGCAACTCCCTCTTTTACAAATATTAAACGGGGGAGCAGAGCCATATCCAAATTTTGTGGATCACTTATATTCAGTGGTAATATCACATCCCGATTTGACAGAAGAGATGAAAACAGAATTTTTTTATATGTCAGCATATGACAATGCTAATGAAAAAAACTAAACGTGCATTAGGACTACTCCCAAAAGGTGCTACAGCAGCCCAATTGTTAGAAGCTTCTGAGCAAATGCTAGAAGCAGATAAAGCTGCTTAAGGACCATCATTGCAATATGGTTCTCAATATTGATTTATATTGTGGTGCATGGTGCACTGGTGTTTCATACAGAGGTTAAAAAAAAAACCAAAAAAAAAAACAAAAAAAAAAAAACTTGGTAATTACACTTGAGTTTTGGTTTGGGAGATTGTACCACTTCATTTTGTTTCAGGCTGACTCCACCAGATTTTAGTAGCAATAGCATTTCATTTTTGAATCTTCTAGTGGTTGTTGTTAATTTTTCTCATATATTGGTGAGGAGTAAGAAAAAAAAAAAACAAACCAAAAAAACAAACAAACAAAAAAAAACCAAAACCAAACCCACAGTTATGAGAAGGAGTATGCCTTTTCGGAGGCCGAGAGTTGCTGCGGAGAGTGAGAGCTGCTCCTGGTACAGAGAGCACCCCCACTCCTGCCTCCGCAGCCATTTCTCGCCCCCCTGCACACAAGGGCACAACTCAGATATGGCCGGTGAGCATTGCCAGTGTATCTGCTACAGCTGCAGCTGCTGTCTCTACCCCCACAGACACTGCTGCTGCTCAGAGAATGAGCCCTGGTGCAGACACGACAGTAAAAAAAAAAAAAAAAAAAAAAAAAAAAATATATATATATATATATAGGGGGGGCGGGGGGGGGGGAGAGTGTGCCTTTTCTGTTTAAAGGCTTAGAATTCTGTCTCTAAACAATTTTATTAGGCCTTTTTGGGCCTCAATTTGGCAACCATGAAGGAAACCAGGACTCCACTGTGCCGTGACCCGGGAGGGGTCTGGGGATGCTTTTGGGGCCCCCCAACCAATTTTTGTCGGATAAGCCTCCTCTACCCTCTTGGTTCTATGCGCCAGTGGACACCAGACCTTCCTCATACTAAAAAAGTTTTTAAGTCCTTCCATTGCAGTGTGAAATATGCTTTTCATATTGTATTGATAATAGGTTCTTGTTAATGTTGTAATTCACGTGATCGTTTATATGTTGATTATGGGATCCCTTGTCTATGTGTTGATTGTTGATTGTGCTATTCTGTTGCACTGCTAAGTAGATGAACTTAACTTCTGGTATTTTAACACAGATGCTAAAAGATGTTGATAGTGTCAGACATGCAGTTTTATAATATCGTGCTGCCACTGACTTTTTATTATTAGCTTTTAGGTTATGTTTGTGAAGATTTTGATGGAGTGTATTTGCATGAATTTATCTGATCATTCAGAGTCAATTCACAACCAAAAACGATTGATTAAGATAACATGAAAAATTAACTGTTGCATATATTGGGTTAAATGAATGGTTAAATCACTTAAGGATATGGGGATAGCTTAGAGATTTAATTAGACAAGGTTTATCAATTATATTTGTTATTATTGGTTTTGATGCTTTCGTATTATTAGTATGTTGTTTATGGCAATGTATTATTAGCATGTTATCTCACGTGATGAAGTAAATCAGGATTGCTCAAAAACAAAAAGGGGGATATGTTGGGAAACTGTCTGGAAGAATCATAGAATCCTAGAGGTTGGAAGGGACCTCGAAAGATCATCTAGTCCAACCCCCCCTGCCAGAGCAGGGCCCCCTAGAGTACATCGCCTAGGAACGTGTCCAGGCGGGTTTTGAATGTCTCCAGTGAAGGAGACTCCACAACCCCCCTGGGCAGCCTGTTCCAGGGCTCTGTCACCCTTACAGTAAAAAAATTCTTTCTGATATTCAACTTGAACCTCCTATGCTCCAACTTACACCCATTACCCCTTGTCCTATCACTGGTCACCATAGAGAAAAGCCTAACTCCATCTCCCTGACACTCACCCCTTACATATTTGAAAACATTGATGAGGTCACCCCTCAGTCTCCTTTTCTCCAAACTAAAGAGACCCAGCTCCCTCAGCCTTTCCTCATAAGGGAGATGCTCCACTCCCTTAATCATCTTAGTAGCTCTGCGCTGGACTCTTTCAAGCACTTCTCTGTCCTTCTTGAACTGAGGGGCCCAGAACTGGACACAATACTCCAGGTGCGGCCTCACCAATGCAGAATAGAGGGGGAGGAGAACCTCTCTTGACCTACTAACCACACCCTTTCTAATGCACCCCAGGATGCCATTGGCCTTCTTGGCCACAAGGGCACATTGCTGGCTCATGGTCATCCTCTTGTCTACCAGGACCCCCAGGTCTCTTTCACCTTCACTGCTCTCCAGCAGGTCAGCCCCCAACCTATACTGGGACATCGTGTTGTTCTTCCCCAAATGCAAAACTCTACACTTCCCCTTGTTGAATTTCATCTTGTTCCTCCCTGCCCAACTCTCCAGCCTGTCTAAGTCTCTCTGAATGGCAGCACAGCCTTCTGGTGTGTCAGCCACTCCTCCCAGCTTAGTGTCATCAGCAAACTTGCTGAGGGTACATTCTATACCCTCATCCAAGTCGTTGATGAATATATTGAACAACACCGGTCCCAGTACCAACCCCTGAGGGACTCCACTAGTCACGCCCCTCCAACCAGATTCTGCCCCATTGACTACAACTCTCTGACTCCTTCCTTTCAACCAGTTCCTGATCCACCTCACTACCTGATCACCAAACCCATACTTGATCAACTTATCTACAAGGATGCTGTGAGAGACGGTGTCAAATGCTTTACTGAAATCAAGATAAACCACATCTACCGCTCTTCCATCATCTATCCACCTAGTAATTTCCTCATAGAAGGCTATGAGGTTAGTCAAACATGATTTACCCTTGATAAAACCATGCTGACTGCTCTTGATGACCCCCATGTCCTTGATATGCCTGGAGATAGTGACAAGAACAAGTTGTTCCATCACCTTTCCAGGGATGGAGGTGAGGCTGACCGGTCTATAGTTACCCGGGTCCTCCTTCTTGCCCTTCTTGTAGACTGGAGTGACATTTGCTATCCTCCAGTCCTCAGGCACCTCTCCTGTTACCCATGACTTATTGAAGATGATGGAGAGTGGCCTAGCAATGACCTCCGCCAGCTCCCTCAGCACCCTTGGATGCACTCCATCTGGACCCATCGACTTATGGATGTCCAGATTACTCAGCTGATCCCTAACCCAATCCTCATCTACTATGTCAAACTCTTCATCTATCTTGACTACTTCTGGGGTTAAATGAATCTGGGGCTCATGCGGAAACCCTGCAGGAGTAAAGACAGAGGCAAAGAAGGCGTTCAGCACCTCTGCCTTCTTTATATCCTCTGTCAACCAGGGCTCCCAGCTCATTCTTTAGTGGGCCAATATTGCCTCTAGTGTTAGTTTTGCTAGCTATGTATTTGAAAAAGCCCTTTCTATTATCCTTAACCCGACTTGCAAGGTTAAGTTCCAAGGAGGCCTTAGCTTTCCTAATTGCCTCCCTACATCCTCTGACAACAGTCCTATATTCCTCCCAAGTGACCAGCCCCCCCTTCCATGATCTGTAGATTTTCCTTTTCCACTTAAGTTTTCCCAGCAGTTCCTTTTTTAACCATGCTGGTCTCCTAGCTCCCTTACTAGATTTCCTAACCATAGGGATGCTCTGATCCTGTGCTTGCAAATAGTGGTTCTTGAATATTGACCAGCTATCTTGAGCCCCTTTATCTTCTAACACCTTGTCCCATGGGATTTCTCTTAACAGTCGATTGAGGAGGCCAAAGTTTGCCCTGTGGAAGTCCAGGGTTCTGGTCCTACTGGGTATTCTGTTCCTTCCACACAGGATCCTGAACTCTACCATCTCATGATCACTGCAGCCAAGGCTGCCATTGACCACCACTGCTTCAACAAGGCCCTCCTTGTTGGTTAGTACAAGATCCAGCAGCGCTCCTCTTCTAGTCGGCTTGTCCACCATTTGCATTAAGAAGTTATCATCAATGCACTGGAGGAACCTCCTAGACTGTGAAAAGCTGGCTGTGTGAGTCAACCAGCAGATATCGGGGTAGTTAAAATCTCCCATGAGGACTAGGGACTGAAGTTGCGAGGCTGCTTTCAGCTGCCTGTAGAAGGCCTCATCAACCTCCTCGCCTTGATCAGGAGGTCTGTAGTAGACCCCCACAACTGTATCGCCCACACCAGCCTGCCCCTTAATTCTTACCCACAGACTTTCAACTTGCCCCTCATCAGCCCCTGCACAAAACTCAACACATTCTAGTTGCTCTCTCACATAAAGAGCAACTCCACCACCTCTCTTCCCCGCCCTATCTTTCCGAAAAAGCACATAACCATCCATGGCCACATTCCAGAAAACAGACATGTGAGCAATCCTGACTCTTTAGCTTTAGCTAGAGTAAACTAAGGGCCTTGAGACCCAGTTGCAAGGTTACTGAAAGATGAGCTATGGGAAAAAGATAAGGGAGCTGGCAGTAGAAAAGAAGAAATAACAGGATAATGAGGAAGCCAGCAGAAGCTCTGTGAGAACAGAATTTGTGTCCAAGATAGAGCCACCTGCAAGATATCGTTATATAAACAAAGGCTCTATATAAAGCGAGTGTCCACTGTTAATAAATGACTTCACTTTAACCATATTGGTGACTGCGTGTCGTCCTTTAAGCCTCCGCGGATTTTTTCCCACAGCAAAAAGTTGCACTTCTGTAGTCTATCAACTCTTTACTATATATAAAAAAATCTTAATGCTATTAAAAAATCAATATACTTGGTTTTCATTAGCTTCAGGGCAGTGGGAGCTATAATGGCATTTAGTCTATCAATTATTTATTTCCTGTTGTGATGTTTTAAATGGTATTTTGTTATTTAACGTACAAAATTGTCTATAGCATTATCTAAAAGTAAGTTTATGCATCTGTGCTAAGTACAGAATAAAATACAGAGAAAGAAAAAGTTTTCAAAATGCTTGCAGAAGTTGCTGTTCTGTGAAACTTATTAGGATGCCTTGTTCTCAGTGTTTTTGCAGAATAGCACTTAATGACAAAAATATGCTTTGTTTCCAGGAATAGTCTTGTACTGTGTCTGGCTTAATTTTCTTCATAGCAGCTTGCATGGTGCTGTGTTTTGTATTTGTGACTAAAACAGTGTTGTTAATACACCAATGTTTTAGCTATTGCTGAGCAGTTTGCATGTCATCAAGGCCTTTTCTTTTTCTCACTCTGCCTCCCAGCGAGTAGACTGGGGTTGCACAAGAAGTTGGGAGGGGACACAGCTGGGACAGCTGACCCCAACTGACCAAAGGGATATTCCATACCATATGACATTGTGCTCAGCAATAAAAGCTCAGGGAAAGGAGGAGGAAAGGGGGACATTCAGTTATGGATAATTTTGAGCCTCCCCCTTGGGTGCCACCCCTCTTAGGTTTGGGCTTAAAGTAGAGGGTAAGTTTGCATCGCACAAAGTGATGGTCTGTATGACATTTTGCACTGGGCATTGCTCGGGTATGACGGACGTTGCCAACATTTCTCTGGTGCACTAATAATGTAAGCTATATATATATATATATATGTATTCTGGTGGGTTGACCTTAACTGGACACTAAGTGCCCATTAAGCTACTCTCCCTCCTCAACTGTACAGGGGAGAAAAATATGAAGGGCTCATAGGTCAAAGTAAGGACAGAGAGATCACTCAGCAATTACTGTCATGGGCAAAACAGACTCAACTCAGGGAAATTAATTTAATTTATTGCCAATTAATGACAGGTCTTCCCCTGCTCCAGCATGGAGCCCTTCCCACAACATACAGTCCTTCATAAATTGTTCCAATGTAGGTCCTTCCCAGAGGCTGCAGTTCTTCATTAACTGCTCCAGCATGGGTCCTTTCTACAGGGTGCAGTCCTGCCAAAAGACCTGCTCCAGAGTGGGCTTCTCTCAAACATGGGTTTTCCATGGGGTTACAGCACATCTGCCTGCTCTGACATGTAATCCTCTGCGGGAGCGGCAAAGAAAATGCGTGCAACCAATATGGTTGATAAACGAACTTCTGGTTTATTGCGCAGCAACTTTCGCTTATATAGTGCTTCCGTGACCACACCCCCGCCACCAACATAACTTTTTATTGGACACCCCGTGTATTTACCTGTAGCACAGCGAATCCCTGGTGCAGGTAGCACCGGAGTATGGGCCGATCTAATTGGCCCCCAAAACATGGGGTTGGGCATAGTAAAGGGGTCGCACCCCCTATCTCTTCGAGAATATTCAGGAATATTCTCCAACATTCTCCAAACCTCTCTAACATTCCACAACAATCCTCCATGGGCTGCAGGTGGATATTTGTTCCACTGTGAACCTTCATGGGCTGCAGGGGGACAATCTGCATCACCATGGTCTTCCCCACAGGCTGCAGAGGAATCCCTGCTCCAGTGCCTGGAGCCACTTCCTCCCCCTCCCTCTTCACTGACCTTGGTGTCTGCAGAGTTGTTTCTCTCACATACTCTCACTACTCTCTCTTTCAGTTGGTGTTGCGCAGTGGGTTTCCCCCCTTCTTAAATATGTTATCACTGAGGCACGGTAGACCTCGATGAAGAAAATGGCATTTACATCCGATATCGTACTGATGGGAGCCTATTCAACCTGAGGCAACTGAAGACTCACACCAAGACCCTAAATCACCATGTCTGAGAGATAGTGCCCTGTGGGTTTTGAAGAATGTGTTGTACCAATCAGCAATATGCTTATATTGTGTTATCAGCCTGACTGTGTATAAAAGGGCTACTGCTACTCTCAATAAATGGCAATACTTTGATTATATTAATCTGCGCGTTGTCCACTGCGCTCTTCCCGACAATTAGTGTCTACAGAGCCATTGTACTGTCTACTCTTTTATATGGGTCTGAATCATGGGTCATCTACCGCCACCACCTGTGACTCCTTGAATGCTTCCATCAGTGCTGCCTCTGTACAATCCTAAACATCCACCGGACTGACTACGTGACCAATGTCACTGTCCTTGAACAGGCAGGGGTCACCAGTACTGAGGCCACGCTACTGAGGATGCAGTTGCGCTGGACAGGGCACGTCTCCAGGATGGAGGATCACTGCCTCCCTAAGATTGTGCTCTATGGTGAACTTGCCACCGGCTGCTGCAACAGAGGAGCCCCAAAGAGGAGATACAAGGACTCCCTGAAACAATCCCTCAGCTTTGGCCATATTGACTGCCATCAGTGGTCCACTCTGGCCTCCAGTCAGGAGACATGGAGACACACCACGCATACACACGTAGAATCAGTCTCGAGGAGAAAAGACAACTCAGAAAGAACCGTGCTGTGCCTGTCCCCTCACAGGAGGCTTTCTGCTGTGCCTTTTGCAACCGCACTGCCTGTCCCACATTGGCCTTATCAGCCATCAGCATGCTTGCAGCAAGCATGGGGAGAGCCCTTCTTAAAACTTTGTTTGTGAAGCCAAGCCATGACTGACATTATATACTGCATAGTCCTGCATAAGTAAGCATGACTAAAGGATCCTAGCTCATTGCAAGGAGGAGGATGCAGCCCCCATCCTGAAGAATAAAGGATACACTTGGACTACTGAGATAACACCAACATCCTAGCTCCTCTAGCACCTCTGTGAAACCCTCCCATTATCTGGCATCATAGATAAGTAACTGTAGCAAGACCAACTCTAGGGATGTCTAGATCAATAAAGAAGCAGATGGATGATGATGCCATAGAATTCTAGCTGCTTTGCAAAACAGTAGCGTGTGTGTGTTAAGTAGTGATTGGCCAAATCATGTTGTATCTGAATGCTTGAAAGGTTTAAGAACCCTGTGTAAAACTCTACTAGGGTGCCCCAATTTGAATGGGACACCTCATGTGCATGAATAACGAATCACAGGAGAATGCATCCAGGTGGGCTTTGAATGTCTCCAGGAAAGGAGACTCCACAACCTCCCTGGGCAGCCTGTTCCAGTGCTCTGTCACCCTCACAATGAAAAACATCTTCCTAAATATTTATACGGAACTGCCTATGCTCAAGTTTATAATTGTTACCCCTTGCTCTATGTCATGGCTTAGCATTTTGGGAGGACCACAAACCTAATGACAGAATTCCTCTCTATTTCACGCCCACCTCTGCCCCCTCCCCTCCCCCCCCTCCAAAAGGGAAGATAAAAGGAGAATAAAGACTGGAGACTTTAAGTTGGAAACTGAAAACAATTGGATACAGATTTTACTAACTCAAGGGAAAGGTAACATAAAGGGTAAAGTACCAAAGAATACAAATATGTACAAATATATATATATATACACACAACCCGATACATAGCACATGGCAAGCTGATGGTAATAAATAGCAGCACAGCTAGGAGGAATTGGGAAGAGGGAAGAGCTGTTAACTTTTCCATCTTTTATAGCGTAAGGCAGGAAATGGGAGGGAATAGATCCCTCCCTTTGCATTCCGCCCCTCTCAGAATCCGAAAGCCCTCCTTCTTTAGTTCCTCCTGTTCAAACGATGAAATATTGTTAGTCACCCCTGAGAAAAGCTTTGCTCCGTCCTCCTGGCACTCGCCCCTTCCATATTTATAAACATTGATGAGGTCACCCCTCATTCTCCTCTTCTTCAAATTGAAGAGACCCAGCTCCCTCAGTCTTCTTTCGTAAGGGAGATGTTCCAATCCCTTTATCTCCCCTTTCACCTCCACTGCTCTCCAACAGCTCAGTCCCCAACCTATAATGGTACTTGGGGTTGTTCCTGCCCAGATGCAAGACTTTACACTTGCCCTTGTTGCAATACATCCAATTTCTCCCTGTCCAACACTCCAGTCAGTCCAGGTCCCTCTGGATGGCAGCAGAGCCTTCTGGGGTGTCAGCCACTCCACCCAGTTTTGTGTCATCAGCAAACTTGCCAATAGCACTCTCTATTCCCTCATCCAGGTCATCAATAAATATATTTAATAGTACTGGTCCCAGTACTGACCCTTGAGGGACTAACAGGTCATCTCCTTTGAAGGGATACAAGCATAACCCTGACAATTAATTGCAAGATGAAGAGAGACAGCATATGAAAAAAAGCATCTTGTCATAAAAAATAAATTCCTGAATAGTTCAGTAATTACTTATAAATACTAACAAAATCAGATTTCAAGAACTTAAAACAAGCAAGATTTTTTTATTGTGAGTGAACTGTGAGATTTTTGTTTTCAGAAAAGTTAAATCCCCATTTACACCATTTTAACAAACAAAAACCAAAAAACGAGCATACTTTGATCCAATGGTATGATTAATAAAACTCTCCCAATTTTTTCTATTAATACCTAATTTACTTTACTAAAACCAAAAGTTCCCAAGTCTGATTTTCTTTTCATTATCTAGATCATTTCTCTTGATTGGAAGCAAAGTGTTAAAATGGTAATTTTTCTTCTTATATTACTTTTTTATACATGAACTTCTACACAAACATTGATGTTGTTAGAATCATAGAATGGTCTGGATTGGAAGAGACCTTAAAGATTCAATTCCCTGCATGGGTGGGGACAACGCCTACTAGCCTTGAGTATTTCCAGGGAGGGGGTATCCATCATTTGCTTGGGAAACCTGTGCCAGTGTCCCACCACCCTCACTCTAAAGAATTTCTTCCCAATAGCTAATCTAAATCTACCCTCTTTCAGCTTGAAACTGTTAACCCTTGTCCCATAGCTACATGTCCTTGTAAAAAGTCCCTCTCCAGCTTTCCTGTAAGCCCCCCCTTCAGGTACCAAAAAGCTGCTAGGTCTCCCCAGAGCCTTTTCTCTAGGCTGAACAACCCCAACTCTCTGCCTCTCCTCCTAGGAGTCCTCTGATGATGTTCATTGCCCTCCTCTGGACTTGCTCCACATCGTTCTTGTGCTTGGGACCCCAGAACTTGACACAGTGGTCAAGGTGTGACCTGCAACCAGGGCAACAAAGCTAGTGAAGGATTTGGAGAAGTCCTATGAGGAACAGCTGAGGGAACTGAAGGTGTCGAGTCTGGAGAAAAGGAGGCTCAGGGAAAACCTCATCACTCTCTACAACTGCCTAAAACAAAGGGAGGTCAGGGTCAGTCTCTTCTCCAAAGTAACAAGCAACATACAAGAGAAAATGGCCTCAAGTTGCGCCAGGGGATGCTTAGGTTAAATATTAGAAGAAACGTCTTTACTGTGAAAGGGTTGTCAGGCACTGGAACAGGCTTCAAGGAGGTGGTTGAATCAACATCCCTGGAGGTATTTAAAAGATGTGTAGATTTGGTGCTTAGGGACATGGCTTAGCTCTGGAATCAGTAGTTACTGGTTGGACTACATGACCTTATAGGTCTTAAAAGTCTTTTCCAACCAGAACAATTCTGTGATTCTGTGCTAGTCACACTTTTGATGTGTCCCAGGATAGAGACCCAAAACCCCCAGCTCTTTTTTAAAGCAGGAATACCTTATGCTTACCTCAAATTATACGTTTTGTTAAAAGGAAACTTTAAAGAAAGCCCTACAAAAGCTAGGGCAGTGCTCAACTTCTTTGTAAGACTAGGTTAAGGTTTATAAAAGATGCAGATCATTAAAAAGAAACCAAAATACATTACTCTCTAGTATATTGATGCTTGTGCAGCTTTCCTCTCCCATAAAACATTTTAAAAAACATAAAACTGCAAAGCACCAGCATATATACAATGTAGAAGTGCATGGGGAAAAAAAATCCTGCACCGATTTCTCTTAATTCATTTGCATGTCATCTGACATTTTTCTAGGTTGCCAATTTCTTCATATAACTTATGTTCAGCCTTTCCAAAGGAAGTGCCAAATCTACACATTCATTTGCTGGGAAAACTGTTATTACCCTAGACAAAAGCAGGTTGTAGGTCTTTAAGATTTGATTATAGCCCTGCTAAGATAATCTTTTACCTCCTTGTCCTTTCCCATTACATAGCTCCTTATGATACAAATCATCCCATGTGGTTCAAAAAGATGAGAAAAGTCAATATTCTAAACATACCCCCAAAGTAAAAAAAATGAAAAATCCACTTAATCTGGATCACACTCAGATTTACTAAGTTCTTTTGCATTTTAAAAATTGTTTTTATTTCAGAAGTGAAATCATAACTTGTAAACTATAAATGCAAATGCCAAGGCATAACATGAAGCATCCAGAGATATTTTACCTCATTTCTCACCAATATAGAATTCAGCAAATTACAGGGAAAAAAAAAAAAACCACAAAAAACCCCAATTTAAGTTATGTATACAATGAAAATCACATTAGATAGATTTGTCTATTCATAAAAGTTTCTACCTGACAAATGAAAGCTCTGAAAACTACAATTTGTTCATTAATGATACAAACTGCTATATTTACCTGTTATTTCCATTAAGCAAGTTGTCTAGAAACAGGTGTATTTAACCCACTGTTAACTCAGTGGCATCCCAAACTTAAAATATTTTGTTAATATACTGTCACCAATATATATACTTACTACGGAGATGGCAAAAAAACTTGCAAAAAGGTCATATTTCAAACATTTATTATTAATATTTTTGTACTTCTTTCCCCAAATAGCAATGCTGACCCACAGTTTTTGCACCATTTCTTTAATTTGCCAGAAACATGTAACTCCATCTATATCAAAGAAGCAGAAGGGCAAGCTTAATGGCAATTTTCATCTACACATTTTTATGAGGAGAATAATAAAAAAAAGGGTGTATCCATTTTTAATATTACCTTATAAGGAAAAAAATGACCACCAATAATAGGTTCCCTAAATTTAAAAAATAATATCTTAAAAAAAAAAAGAAAAAAGAGCATTACATTCTGCACACTGCTCTCAAAGGATGCCATGGACATATGGATGACCAGTCTTCTCCCCTCTTTAAAAAAAACCAAAAATTTACAGTGTACATAAAAGCAGGGTGTTCACAGGAGTTACAGAAAAAAACAATTTACCCCCAACAATGAACAAAAATAAAATCCATTCTCTGCTGCTGTTTCAAAATTTCAGTTAGTCTTGTGCAGCCTTTCCTTTCCCCACATACTTGTAATGAACTAAAAACATTACATCTGGTGAACAGTAGATTCCACTACACCTCAAATGCAGAACACCTATGAAGCAGAGGAATGTTGGCTTTTAAACAGAAGCAGATATTAAAAAACAAAAAACCTCCCCCAAAAAAACACCACAAAAAAGGTGCAGGACTCCTTCAGTTCTTCACTAGTCTTAGAAAAACTTTCCAGAATACTGCTTCACACTATAAAAAAGAAAAAATAATCTTGCGTTAGAATCCTTCAACATCTGCATACTGCTTCACACTATAAAAGAAAAAGAAAAAAGCATGTATTAGAATGATTGTTCATACATCTTGTATCAATACTTACAATGGCATTCTTAAAGATTAAACTACAAATTCCCATAAAATACTAATTTAAAAGTAAATATTAAAATGTTTACAGCTAATAATTATAGGCATAAATTACTTTAAGCACGTTTAATTATTAGTAATCTAAAGCCAAACATTCAAGTTAAACATTAACAAATGCTACCTGGAGCAAAACTAAGCAAACTTAAGTCTGAAACTGTTAATATTTGGCAGAAAAGACAATAATCCCAGTAAGGTGTGAAATGCTGCATAAGAGCACCAATTGATTTCAATTTGTCCTGTAGAGGCATGATCTGTGCCATATGGCAGACTGTGATTTGTTGTCAGTTAAGTTATCTAAAAACAACAAAATCACTAGTCTTCCACACAGAACTAGACCAACATCCACTGAAATCTTCTATGTTTTCTAAAGGTTCTATGTAATTTATTACAAGTAGATTTTTTGCAGCAATTTTCACTAGAGAAATGAGAGGACTGCTTGGTTAAAGTGTCTCTCAAAACTAATTTTTTTGGAAAAAATCTTCATTTTTGTTAGAATAGCAAAAAGAGAATCAAGGCAAAACTACCATTGGAGAAGTTCAATAGCCAATCCTGTCTTCTAAAAACTATATTGCAGATAAGAGCAGCTTTAGAATGCAGTAGTAGTAAAGTCAGTTTAAAATTGATAGTAAGGACAGCATTAAGCTTCAACTTGCCTGTTCTGCAGTAAATACTGAGCATTTTGTATTTGGTCCTGTGTTCCTGTAATAGTTATTATTCTATCTTCTGAGCCTTCTAGTGGTTCATCGATTTTGATTGAAGCTCCTGACTCATGCCGTATTTGTTTGATTCTCTGACCACCCTTTCCAATAATAGAACCTGCCAACTAGGGAAGAATAAAATTATTTCTTGATAATTTTCTCTGCAAAAATATAGCACTCTTCAAGTAGGTTCCATCAACTTTTAAAACTAAGTTGCAATGGAAGCTTACTTTTTTATAGCCTAAAAATATCTATCCTCTGCAAGTTTTAAACACCAGTAGGATGAAATTGGAAAAAACAGATGCTTGTTTGTAAAAAAGTTACCTAGTCCATTTTTACTACTGAATATTAATTAATTAAAATAAGTCCGGTGCATCTCTAAAGTGAAGATACAATTAACATACTTAAGAATAAACTTTGTGACTTAAAAATACTTGCTTTATATTAAAAGTACTTGCCAAGCATCCCACATACTTTTGATTTACTTACATAGTCTGAGAAAAGGCTGTGGCTTTCTATTTATTTATTTAATAGAAGTAGAGAACATGCCAGATTCACTTACATCTTTGGGAATTGTTACTTGTGTTGTGATGATGGGTCCACCAAGATCTCCATATGAACCACGACCCCCTGTGTAAGAATAGTCTGATTTAAACACATGCATCAAGCCTCTTACTGACTAAATGAAGTGCATGTCAAAGTTATCCATAAAAACTTACCATATCCAGAGCCGCCTTCAAACTATAAAAAAAAAAGAAAAACCTTTAAATAGCAAATAGCCAAGATTTATTAATATGCTTTAATTTCAAATATCATACCGTTAAATTTGACCCTATTTTATGCAAAAATCCTAACTCAAACTTAATCTAAGTGTCATTAAAGGCAAACTGGGGGGAAAGGCCAAGCAGAAAAAAAAAAAAGGGAGAGGAAGGACTATCTCATGAAAACATCCTGGCTTGCTGTGTTAATAAGTCAAAGATCCAGCCATGCCAGTTGACCAAGCAACCTTATCAATTCAGCTAGTAAGTAGCTCCTGATGCTGATCTACTCTTGACCCTTGGACTAAACTAACATTTAAATCAAAAGATGAGAGTTCATTCAGCCTTATTGCTACTACCTATGCAGCTCAGGAGAAACCTGAGTCTTAGTTTGGTACAAGACATTTACCTGGTATCTGTCAACCCTCCTACTCCATCTGTATCTTGAGGGAAAACCAAGTGAACTCTAACTTTATAATTGGTCTCTCCATTCAGACTATGCTACAGTCCTTTGTATCCTAGAATGGACAATTATGACACTAATTAATGCTGTTCTGCTAAAACCACCTTATACCAAATCCAAATTGCTGCAATGCAGCACTCATGACTGCTTTTATTTTCACAAGTTAGACTGGTACTTGATATCAAGTACTTAATTTGATACAATGCCTTCTAAATGCACAAACACCTATTTTAATATCTTCGTGTAGAAGCAGAGAATAGACACGCACACTTCTCTAGAATTAAACTTATATCACTGAACTATACAAACACAGGAATTTGTATAAAAGTTACATGCTTGCAGAAGTTGTAATGCAACAACTTTTTCCAAAAAACATTTGCCTGCTAGCTTTTTGGAGCCACAAACCAGAATCTATTCAGAAAAAAAAAGCATTGTTCAGCTGATCATCTGTTTCTAAGCAACCTGTGCTGTGTAATCACATAGCTTAGCAATACAAATTATAAAACAACATAATGGAACGTATAGTGGATTGAAAAATACAAAAGAATGAAGGACACTGCTTACAACTTAATTCAAAAGGTTGATCAGAGCTGCATATTCCACACACATTTTCTTCCACTTATTTCTGCTGATATTTTTCATAGGGAATCCCTTTTTGGGGCTAACTTGTTTTAACAAACAATTCTTTTGACCCTTTCTGCTGCTTCTCCTCCCCAGACAACAAAAAAAGCAAATGAATTTGACAGCAGATAAGTAACTATAACTGCAGCATTTATGTAAACTAGGAACTAACATTTAATATTTGGTGGCACTTTGCCATCATCTAGACAGCATAAACCCTTGCTGACATCCTTTGAAGTTTCCTTCCGAAATGCTCTAAGACCAAGAAGTTTGATAAACATAAAAGAAATTGAATTATTTCAAATATACATATAGGTAATGCATAATAGTTTATCCACAAATATAAGTAAATAATTATTTCAACATTCCTTGTTTGAAACAGGAAAAACACACATGATGACATTATCATAAAACATACTCCTAAACAGATGCACCTACAGGGTGCTGAAAAGCAAGAGTTACAGTGAAAGTTACAACTCTGAACACAAAAATAGGGCACACAAAAGCGGTAATACAACAGAATCTTTTGGCTGTGCTGTTGCGTACACAGTTTCAGGAATTTCTCAATAAGTGCAAGCTGCCACTGACTACATTCAGTCTCAAAAAACTCCAATTATCACTTAACCAATTCAAATTATTTTCTCAGAAATTAACTATTAAACCAGTCAAATAAAAGTATGAGCATACTCACCAGCTCTGGTGGCTGCATGTCCTCACAAGCATCCACATGACACTGCATCATCTTCCACACACAACATGAGGAAAAAATGAAATTAATCCAAATTGAGCCCGTGCCATGGAGGCTTATATGTTAACTTGACAAGCAAATGCGTACATACCAATACAAAAACAGTTTTCTGCATTAACTACTACAAAAACTCAATTACATGATAAAATTACAGACCAGTTATAAGATGCACTCCCTTTTACTTTCACTGCAAGGGAAATGAAGTGGTCATACTTGTTCCTTGTTTCTGTGGTAGAAACAGATTTTCCTCTTATAAAGAATGTCAGACAGGTAAATGGAAAGCAAACCTTGAACAGTTTATTTAAACACCTTTGAGTACTAAAACTGTACTGTATACTACAAGATGTTACTCTCAGATACCAAAACCTTCTATTTCGCTCATGCATAAAATAACCCCAGGAAAAGGCATTTAATAAAATAAGTAAGTGTCATTGATATATATGCATGTGTAGTGAAATGACGCAACCAGGTGCCACTAATTGCCAGGTAGTGGGCATGACCTTGTGTTAAGCCCACCTGTGCCTGATTAGGGCACCTTTTATTGGTGAGATCTTACAAATGCAGAGTAGAGTGCAATTTAGCAACTAACATCTATTTTCAGTCAAAATCAAATCCCTTTGAGATACACATTGGACTTCCTATCCTTCTGCATCATCCACCAAGTGGACCCAAGTCTCTGAGCAAAAGCAATGCCATGAATAGGTATACCTTTACCCAAGGCAGGAATAACCCAGACATGTTTTTAATGTGCACTACAGGGACTACATCCCCTTCTAAAAGTTTTGATTGGGCAGGGTCAGATTGATTTGCACATCATCTAGTGCTAACTAACCAAATGACTTTTACTAAATTTGTATACCAGTGTTTGAAAGTTCCACTACCCATTTCTCTGGGTACCCCATTTCTCTTGGTACTACCCATTTCTAGTGTAGTTTTTAGTAGTCCACTGTATCATTCAAGTTTTCTGGAGGCTGGCAGGGATGTGATATACCCTCTGTGAGGTTCCAGTCAGGCTTTGCCTCAAACGACAATTGGCAACTGGAAGCATTACCCCCCCCTCCTCCAACAAACGACATACAATAGGGGAGGGGGGAAAAGAGAGAAATAATTGTTTCCTGGAGATCAGCATAGGACTGGTCTACCACCCCAGGCTGCAAAATCCTGCAGTATGATATTCTTCTCTCTCTCTCTCTCTCTCTCTCTGTAACAAGCGGGATGAATGATGCATTTGTATCAAGCAGTCTGAAGGCCCTGAGAAGAGATGGGAGTTGAGGCCATAAAGCTTGAGAAGAGACAGCCCAAGAAGAGATAAGAGGGAAATCATAAAGTTTGAGGAAAAACAGCTCCTTGACAGGCCCAGATTGGATACTGTTAATTAGGAGAGCCAATTAGGGGAAAACACCTAGCCAAAAACTGTTAATTCTGTTGACACAGCAGATGGCAAAACTACAAGGGAGGCGACTTCTTTCCAGGCCAAGTCAGGATGAACAATGGTTGGCTAACGGCTGTAGTGCAGCAAGAAATGGATAGCATAAAAGGAAGAGAGACTCTAAAGAGACTCTAACCCCTTGCCCTCTCCTAGGATGGGAGCACCACCCCCCCCCCCCTTCCTCTCTTCCACAAGATCAGTGGGATGATGTTGGGTCATGACTTTCCTATGCTTTCTCTTTCTCTCTCTTTCTCTTTCTCTCCCTCTACCTTTGAGTGGTTCTCTTTCTTTCTTTCTTTCTTTCTGTCTGTCTTTCTTTCTTTCTTTCTTTCTTTCTTTCTTTCTTTCTTTCTTTCTTTCTTTCTTTTTCTTTCTTTCTTTCTTTCTTTCTTTCTTTCTTTCTTTCTTTCTTTCTTTCTTTCTTTCTTTCTTTCTGTCTGTCTGTCTTTCTGTCTTTCTTTGTCTTTCTGTCTTTCTGTCTTTCGTTTGTCTGTCTGTCTTTCTTTCATCTGTCTTTCTTTTGTCTGTCTTTTGTCTGCCTTTTGTCTTTCTTTCTTTCTGTCTTTCTTTCTGTCTTTCTGTTTGTCTTTGTCTGTCTTTCTGTCTTTCTGTCTGTCTTTCTGTCTTTCTTTCTGTCTTCTGTCTCTTTCTATATGATTAGGCTAACAACTATAGTTTTAATTCCTACCAGTTCTGTCTGTGTTCAATAAAAGCGTGTAGTTACACCTGATACTGTGTTATCTTTACTTTGTCCTTGTGGGATCCAACAGGAATCTCCACATTTCCAGCCTTTGGAAAGTGACACCCACTCAATGCCATGTTCTTTGGTCCAAGTATCTATGAGATTGTTTCAGAAATTAGTCCCATTGTCTGATTCAGTTTTTTCTGAGATTCCATGCTGCCACAAAACTTGCTTTTCAAGACCCAGAATAGTGTTCCAGGTAGTGGTATAAGGCACAGCATATGTTTCCAACCGTCTAGTGGTTGCTTCCACCACTGTGAGCACATAGCACTTGCTGTGCTGGGTTTGTGGAAGTGTGATATAATCAATCTGCAAGGTCTCCCCAAATTTATATTTTAACCACTGTCCTCCATGCCAAAGAGGTTTTAACCATTTGGATTGCTTGATCACAGTGCATATTTCACATTCATGCATAACCTGTGCAATAGTGTCCATGGTTAAGTCCACCTCTCAATCATGAGCCCATCTATATGTTGCATCCCTTTCTTGATGGCCTGAGGTGTCATGGGCTGAGCAAGACATAAATTTTTCACCCTTATGTTGCCAATCCAGATCCACCTGAGCCCCATTATTCTTAGCAGCCTGATACACCTGTTGGTTGTTTTGATGTTCTTCAGTTGCTTGACTATTTGGTACGTGAGCATCTATGTGACATACTTTCACAACCAGACTCTAACCAAGCAGGAATATCTTGCAGGAATATTCAGTAGCCCAGATGGGTTTACCTCTGGACTGCTGTATACTTGTATTGTGTTGTTTGCATCAGTGGTCTGGTGTGGTAATCTGTCCTAAGGAACAGTGATATTTGTATTGTGTTGTTTAAAGTTTGTGCTGCCTTGGTTGTGTCATTATAATTAGTATTATAAAATGCCGACAATACCTAAATCAACTCCATTAGGATGTATTTTAGATCATTGGAAAGAGGGGCGGTTTGGGCAATCAATGCAAAAAGGAAAATTAATAGATTATTGTAATGTTTGGTGGCCTCAATATAAATTAGAAGACCAAGTCCAGTGGCCAGAAAATGGGTCACTCGACTATAATACTATTATACAATTGATGCTGTATTGCCGGCGTGAGAACAAGTGGGATGAAGTACCATATGTAGATTTGTTCCTTTATTTGAGAAATAAGGATGAATGGAAAAAGGCATGCGGATTGATGGTTGTCAGTGTAAACTCGGACAAGCAATGTGAAGGGTGTGTAACAGAAAAGAAATATATGCGGTGTGCAACTGTGGAAAATGCAGCTCAGCATTCGGAGAATGATGATTTTGAACTATTAATATCCCTGGTAGCTCCATCTGCCCCTCCGGCCCCAAGAAATATAGAAAAAGGAAGAAGGAAAGATGAAGATGAGGGTGATTATGAGGAAAGGCAGGAATATCCTGATACCCCAGTCTCTCATAGAACACGTCAGCGAGATATTCAGGGAGGGGAGGCACAGTACCAGGCATCTGGTGCATTATTGGCGCCTCTCCGACAGGGGGTTGGGGCAGAGGGGCCAGTATATGTTAAAGTACCTTTTTCACCAGGAGACTTAATGCTTTGGAAGCAATCAGCAGGAGTCTATAGGGAAAACCCGAGTAAAGTGGCACGTGTAGTGAAAATGATTTTGAAAACTCAGAATCCAGACTGGGATGACATTCAGGTGTTATTAGATACCCTAATGGATTCTACTGAAAAGGAGATGGTGTTAAGGACTGCGTGTGATCGAGTTAGGGAGGATATCAGGCAGGGGGTGGTAACTGGGACTGTAGATCTGAATTTCCCTATAGAAGACCCTATGTGAGATTATAATACTCCAGTAGGAATGCGGAGTCTAAGGAGATACCAGGATTGGATAGTAATCGGAGTGCAGAATGCCATGCCTAAGACAATAAACTGGTCAAAGTTATATAATGTCAGGCAGGAAAAGGCAGAATCCCCGTCTGCATTTTTAGAACGTTTGAAGGAAACAGCCCGGAAATATACTGATCTTGATATAGAAACAGAGCAGGCTAAGATACAGTTGGCCTTGATTTTCCTAGGACAGTCACAAGAGGACATAAGGAAGAAGCTGCAGAAGCTAGAGGGTGCAGAATTGCATGACTTGGATAGATTGCTGGAAGTAGCTTGGAAAGTTTATAATAATCGTGAGAAGGAATATGTTCAGAAACAACAGCGGAATCTGTTAGCAGTGATACAAGGCAGGGACCAAAATACCTTTAAGAATCAGAATAGGGGAAGAGGAATGATGTGCGGCCAGGGAAGAGGATTCAGATCAGTGCCCGGTGATTTGAGAGCTAGGTTCAGTAAGTTGGGCTGGAATCAGTGCTCTTATTGCAGACAGGAAGGACATTGGAAAAATGAATGTCCACAAAGGGGACAAACCTTACAGTCTGGGGCCCCGATTGGAAATACTGATGTGGCTAGAATGCTGGCCTTGGGAGAATATGGGAATCAGAGTTGACTAGGATCAGGTGAGCCCTTAGTAAAAGTAAGGCTCGAAGGGGAGGAAGTACAATTTTTAGTAGATACAGGTGCGACATATTCAGTTCTAAACGACTTGTATGGAAAAATAGGGGATAAGACAACTACAGTGGTGGGAGCCACAGGGAAAGAAGTACAGCCGTTCATGCGACCCCTGGAATTACGATTTGGGGGAAAAGAATTGACACATGAATTTCTATATGTGCCAGATTGTCCAGTCTCTTTGTTGGGCCGAGACTTATTGTCGAAATTGGATGCTAAGATTACATTTGAAAATGGAGAATTAATGATGCAAGTTCCAGAATCAAAGACAGGACACATTTTAGTACTAAAAGAAAATCCAAAGGTTCCAATACCTAAGGAAGTAGAGGAAGCGGTGATTACCACCGTCTGGGAAACTGACGTACCAGGGAAATCTAAATTGGCTTCACCAATAGTAGTAGAACTAAAGGAGGGGGCAAAACCAATACGGGTGAAACAATATCCAATAAAGTTAGAAGCTCGATATGGGATAGTAAAAATTATTGAAAAATTTTTGAAATTTGGGATACTAGAAGAATGTGAGTCAGAATATAATACCCCAATTTTTCCAGTAAAGAAATGAAATGGAGAATATAGAATGGTGCAAGATTTAAGGGCAATAAATAATATTACAAAGGATGTGCATCCAGTGGTAGCCAACCCATACACATTGTTAACATCTGTGAAAGAAAAGTATAAATGGTTTACAGTGATTGATTTAAAAGATGCCTTCTTCTGCATTCCTCTTGACAAAACCAGTAGGAATCTTTTTGCTTTCGAGTGGGAAAATCCACACAACGGATGAAAAATGCAGCTGACATGGACCAGGCTCCCAGAAGGATTTAAGAATAGTCCGACACTATTTGGAAATCAACTAGCAAAAGAGCTGGAATCCTGGACGACGCAAGGAAAAATTAAGGTACAAAGATCGCAGTATCTTTTATTACAATATGTAGATGATATCCTTATTGCTACAGAACAAGAATCACTATGCTTACAAGTGACCATTGAAATACTGAATCAATTGGGTCTGAATGGGTACAAAGTTTCAAAGGAAAAGGCACAGATTGCATGTACAACTGTACTATACCTAGGGTGCGAAATAACCCAGGGAAAGAGAAGACTGGGAATGGATCGAATTAGAACAATCTGTGCAATTCCCGAACCCCAGAATTTACATGAATTACGAACATTCCTAGGAATGACAGGCTGGTGTATGCTGTGGATATTGGACTATGGGTTAATAGCTAAACCTCTGTATGAGGCACAGAAGTCACCAACCTTTATTTGGGAAGGACCCCAACAAAGAGCCTTTAAGGAACTGAAAAAGGCCTTAACCACAGCACCAGCGTTAGGCCTACCAGATTTAACTAAGGATTTTCAGTTGTTTGTACATGAGCGACAACGATTGGCGCTGGGAGTCCTAACACAGAAACTAGGAAGTTGGAAAAGGCCAGTAGGGTATTTTTCCAAACAACTGGACCCAGTCAGTGCCGGCTGGCCTTCATGTTTACGAGCAGTAGCAGCAACAGTGACTTTGATACAAGAAGCTAGAAAACTGACTCTGGGAAAACAGATTGAGGTATACGTACCCCATATGGTACTAACGGTCTTAGAACAAAAAGGGGGCATTGGCTTTCCCGTAGCAGGCTAATGAAGTACCAGGCTATCCTTACAGAACAAGATGATGTAAGCTTGAATACAACTAATTTATTGAACCCAGCAGCCTTTTTAAGTACAGTTACAGAAGATAGACCCCTGGAACACGATTGTGTGGAGGTTATTGAACATACCTATGCGACAAGAACGGACTTGAAAGATATCCCCCTTGAACAACCTGATCAAGAACTTTTTACTGATGGGAGCAGTTTTGTGGAAAGTAGAGGCAAAGGCTCTTTCTCCAGGAACTTCAGCCCAGCGAGCAGAAATAATAGCTCTTACAAGAGCCCTGGAATTAAGTAAAGATAAGCGAGTAAATATCTGGACAGACTCAAAATATGCATTTGGGGTTGTACACATTCATGAGGCTTTGTGGAAGGAACATGGACTGTTATCCTCACAAGGTACTAATATAAAATATCAAACCGAAATATTAAACTTAATTACTGCTGTACAATTACCTGAACAGGTAGCAATCATGCATTGTAAAGCGCATCAAGGAGGCAATTCTAAGGAGGCCGAGGGAAATACTCTGGCAGATCGCACCGCTCATCACATTGCCAAACAGGTATCAACTGCAATGGCTCTGATACCCACGAAGCCCTTTACAAAATTATCTTACCCAGAAACCAAAGTACTCGGAAGAAGATAAGAAATTAGCAGAGTTACTGAAAGCTCAATTGAATCCGGAAGGATGGCATACAACTGCAGCTGGACAAACAGTTGTGCCCCCTTCCATTATGAGAGCAATTTTACAAACAGAACATCAGAAATGTCACTGGGGAGCAGAAGCCTTGGTAACCTACCTAAAGCAAAGAATAATCTCGACACAGATGTTAACAATGGCAAAATCCATAAATTCAAAATGTGAAATTTGTCTAAAGAATAATCCAGTAGTCAGAAGAAGGATGGAAATGGGACATATCAAAGTAGGTACTGAGCCAGGTGATTATTGGCAAATTCATTTTGTGGAGCTGCCAAAGGCTCAAGGATACAGATACTTGTTCGTTGGGGTTGACACCTTTTCTGGTTGGCCCGAAGCCTTTCCCTGTCGCACCAACCAAGCTAAGGAAACTATAAAATGGTTATTAAGGGAAATTATTCCTAGGTTTTGAGTCCCCTTAGGCATGTCGTCAGATAAGGGACCGCACTTTGTGGCTACTATTGTTCAAGAAATAAGTAAAATATTGGGGATCTCTTGGAATCTCCATACACCATGGAGATTCTACCTGTCTAGTGGACAGGTAGAAAAGATGAATCAAACTATCAAAAGACAAATCAGTAAAATATGTCAGGAAGCTAAGATTAAATGGCCACAAGCTTTGCCAATAGCACTGTTGAGAATAAGAATTAAACCTAGAGGTGGAGTAGGGTTAAGCCCTTATGAGATCCTTTTCGGAAGGCCATATGAGTCACCGCGACCAAATTTGAGTTTACATGTCAAAGGAAGTCAAGATATATATAATTATGTATTATCTCTCAGTAGAACACTGACACGACTGTGGGGTGTACTGATCTGGAATCATCCGTTGGCACTAGAGAATCCAGTACATGACATAGACCAGGTTTACGTCCGGGACTGGAATGAGGAACCACTAAAAGAACGGTGGAATGGGCCGCACCTAGTGCTACTAACAACTTTTACTGCAGTTAAAGTGAAAGGAATAGATTCCTGGATCCATTATACCAGAGTGAAGAAAGCCCCAAAGAATTGGGAGGTGAAAGTATTAGGACCAACGAGATTAAGTCTGAAAAACAAGTGAAGTGTCATACATGGCTTACGGTATTTTAATCATATTTTGGCTCTCAAGGTTTATTTTGATTAACTCATGTGTGGAGATGCCTTGTAAAAGAGAAATGAAAATTTATAATGTTGGTGAAAATGCCGCTCTGTCTTGCAGATTCAGGGGTAGTATTCCGATATACGCAAGGTCAATTCGGGTACTTTGGGAAAAGGCACCAGAAACTACTAAAGGAGCCAGATTTGGGTGGTACCCCTGGTTCCCGGGGCCTCGAATAAAGCACCACATATAACCTCTCCCAAGTGGTTATGTGTTTGTCTCCATGCTAACACAGTGATCTCAGAGGTCCTTTCCAACCACAACTATTCTGTGATTCTGTGAAAAAATCAATTTAATTTATCATTAATCAAATCAAAACAAGGCAAAGAGAAAACAAAAACTAGACCTTAAATACTTTATCCCACCCCTTCCTTCTTCCCGAACCCAAATTACTTTGTTCTCGATATCTCTACCTCTACCTCCACAGCGGCACAGGGGAACAGGAAGTGTGGTTTACAGTCCAGACATCACAGGTTGTTTTCTGCTGCTCCTTCCTCCTCAAGGAGAAGAATTCTTCACAGTCTTCCCCTACTCCATTGTGGGGTGTCTCCCATGGGACAAAGTCCTTCATGAACCCCTCCAATGCGAGTCCCTCCCACAAGGCACAATCCCTCAGGAGCAAACTGCTCCAGTGTGGGCGGCCCACAGAGCAATGGACTACTTTGGGAACAGTCCCCTCCATGGCTGCAGGTCCACAACATCTGCTCAACCGTGATCTTCCCCAGGCTGCAGGTCCACAGCTGCTCCAATGGGACTCCTCACAGGCAGCAGTGTAAGGGACTGGATGGAGGAACCCCCTCCACCGGACCCTCGGACCTGCAGGGAGTGGGTGCCAGGTAACCTTTGCAAACAACCACTCCCCCAACAAATCCTCATTAGCATTTTCAAAGGGATTGCTGGAGAGGAAAGAGACAGAACAGGGTCTGCATATGGCCTAGGGCCTGTCTATGATAGAGATAAGGATTAGGGAATTAAGTGGGCTTGGTCGTTCAATCTGATATGTCTCAACCATGCTTACTAAGTGAAACAGGCCTATAAAATGAGGGGCTGCATTGGTGGGCTTTGGGAGTTTCACTGACACCAACCCAGGGATAAAGCACTGGAAGGAAGAGGGGCACAAGAAAGCTAGTAAATATTCAAGGATCACTTCCTCCAAGCTCAGGAATGATGCACCCCAACAAAGAGTAAATCAGACAAAAGTGCCAGAAGGACCTGCATAGATGAACAATGAGCTCCTGGAGCAATTCAGACATAAAAGGGAAGCCTACACAGCGTGGAAGCAAGGACAGGTAGCCTGGGAGAAATACCAAGAAATTATCCAAGCAGCCAGGGATCAGGTTAAGAAAGCTAAAGGTTAAGAAAGCTAAAGCCTTCATAAAATCAAATATGTCCAAGGGAAACAAGAAAAGCTTCTATAGGTATGTTGGTAATAAAAGGGACTAGGGAAAATGTGGGTCCTCTCTGGAAGGAAACGGGACACCTGGTTACCTGGGATTTTTACATTTTTTGCCTCATCCTTCAATGGTAAGTGCTCAAGCCACACTACCAAAGTCACAGAAGGCAAAGGCAGGGACTGGAAGAACGAAGATGCAGGGGCAGATAAGATTTGAGACCATCTGAGGAACATGAAAGTGCGGAAGTCCATGGGACCTGATGAGATCCATTTGCAGCTCCTGAGGGAACTGGCAAATTGCGTTGCTAAGACAGTATCCATCATACCTGAAAAGTTGTGGCAGTCTGGTGACTTTTCCACTGACTAGAAAAGGGGAAACATAACACCAAATTTCAAAAGGAGAAAAAAAGAAGACCCAGTGTCACGGTTTAAGACTGGCCCGGCAATTAAACCGAGTAACAGACGCTCTCTATTAATCTCTCTCTCCTCCCTGATAAGAAAGGAGAGAGAATAAGGGAGAGAGACTTATGGGTTGGAAACTAAACTACACAACTTTAATGAAACAGTAATGATAAATAGGAAAAATTACTAAATATATACAAATATACAAGAAAATGGATACCACATTCCTCCCCCCTTTCCCCCAATAGCTCTCACGTCACCACCGAGGCTGCAGGGCAGCCCTGGGAAAGTCCAGGCTGGACTCCTGGAGTCGGCAGCAGTTGGGAACTGGAGGCAGGAACACACAGATAAGGGCTGGCACGGATCAGGACCACAGGCAGGCAGACGGACGGGATCCTTCCAGGATGCCGGGGTGAAGGAAAGGGAAGCAGGAAAGGCAGGAAGGGCAGGCAGTCGGAAGCTGGAAGCAGGAAATCGATGGCTTGGCCCTCGTGATCCCTCAAATTTATACTGAGGATGACGTATATGGGATGGAATACTCTGTTTGGTCAGTTCTGGCATCTATCTTGTCCGTTCCTCCCCAAAGGAGGGATGCAGGTGGGACCTCTTTATGTTTTCCTCAGAGCTGAGCAGTGTCCTTGGCTCTGCATACCAGTCTCTAGCAGTAACTATAAACATGGAGTGTTATCAGTCCTAGAAACACACACTGTCTGAGAAACTTGCTGTTAATTTCAGCAAGTGCAACTACTTACAAGAGACTTAGCTAAAAGCAAAAGTACAAGACAGAAAATCACCTTTATCCTGGCCCAAACCAGGACAAGTTAACAGGAAGTGAACACATGCATATCAAAAGGGAGGGAATGTTGCAAGATTATCTGCTGTATTTGTTTAGGGTTTTCTCATCCCTTCATAGGTACATGAACCAGCAAAATCCTCTGCCTTTGGATTCACCCATGCAACACGTCCAACCAGGACACTCAGTTTACATCTAAACCTGGAAGGATGAGCCATTGAAAGAGGTGTGGAAGGGACCCTGTACTGTTTTTCTGACCACTTAACAAACATTAACAAATGAAGTTAAATCCAGTTGGCAGCCTATCATGGTTTAACACTAGGCTGGCAATTAAATGAATGACAGATGCTCTCTATTAATCCCCCTCCCTGATAGAGAAAAGAGCATAATGCTTGTCCCAATTTTTAAAGGCTCCACCATCCATTGCCTTTAGGGTAATTTTTAACAGTCCATTGTACCTTTCAATTTTTCTTGAGTCTGGTGCATGATAGGGGATATGGCATACCCACTTGTTCTGGGTTGATGCGTTTTTTTAGTAGCAGGGAAGGGGTCCTCCAGGAGGGTGGCTCATGTAAGTAGCTTCTGAATAGCTCTTCCTGGCTCCAAGATGTCTGGCCCCACCTCAGGCCATCTGTGAACACAAAAAATGTTTGCCTCTGCAATTAACATATTCAAGAAGGGGAAACACCTGTTGAATAAGAGCAAGGCAGGGGAGAGGGGGAGGTGAGAGAGAACACCACCAGAAGAGAGACCAAAACCAGGATTCCTCACAGTCTTCCCCTACTCCATTGTGGGGTCCCTCCCACGGGAGAAAGTCCTTCACAACCCCCTCCAATACAAGTCCCTCCTGCAAAGCACAGACCCTCAGGAGCAAACTGCTCTAGCACAGGCTGCCCACAGAGCCACAGACTACTTCAGGCACAGTCACTTCCCCTGCTATGGGGTCCTCCACGGCTGCAGGTCCACAAAATCTGCTCAACCGCGTTCCTTCATGGGCTGTACCACCATGCTCCTCCATTTGTTACAGGGGTCAGCCTGCCGTCTCACCACAGGATGTAGAGGCATTTCTGTTCAGGGCACCTTCTCCTGCTCCTTCCTTACCAACCTTGATATCTCTGCTCCGGCATTGCTCTCCTCTCTGGTATCTCTTTCTTCTCTGGTATTGCTCTCTCTCCCCCCAGTCCTCTCTGCCCTGAGCTCTTATCAGCAGGTGTTTCCTCTTCCTCAGTATTGTAATCACAGAGGAGCACATCCATTGTCCCTGATAGTCTCGACATTAGCCAGAGACAAGGCCAGACATTTTGTAGCTGAGAGAGCTTTCAGTAGCTACTTACAGGAGCCATGCCTGGGACCCTTTGTCTGCTACCAAAAAACAGCACCACATCAACCCAGAACACATAAGGAGATACCTATGCTCATCCTGAGATGCTTGCCCCTTCTTCCAAAAGTGGTAAACTCTTCTTTTTGTCCTGAGTCTCAGCAAAATCTCCCTGTTCAGCCAGGCTGGTTGTTTTCTCTGCCATTTCATCCCAAGGGGACAGCCTGCTCCTATGCTTTTTAGATTTCCTTCTTGAAGATTTTCCAGACTTCCTAGTGCCCTTTGTCCTTCAGGACTGTCTCACAAGGCACTCTCTCAACCAGTGTACTGAACAGGCTGGAGTCTTAACCATTTCGTGGTCATTAGGCCCAAAACAGCCTCCAACCACATCTCCCACCAGTCCTTTCCTGTTTGTGAACAGCTGATCTAGCCAGGCACCTCCTCTGGTAGGCTCCCTTACCAGCTGTGTCAGGGAGTTATCTTTCATACACTTGAGGAACCTCCTAGCCTATCTCCTCTCTGCTATGTTATATTTCCAGTGATATCGCTTTACATATATTTAATAATTTTCCTTTTCATCACTACTGTTTCATTAAAGCTGTGTAGTTTAACTTCCAACCCTTGTCTCTCTCCCTTATTCTTCCTCATTATTCCTATAGGAGAAGGGAAGGTGATTAATAGAGAGAAGCTGTCATTCATTTAGTGGCTGACCCAGCCCCACATCCTGACCTGAACCAGACAGTGATAAAAAGAGGATTTGGACTGGACTCCCTTGCTTTCTAGTCTCCTTCTCAGAGAGGAGCTTAGATGTAACTGGATCCAATCCTCCTACCAGGCCTGCGTTTCCTCTTGAGGGAACAGTTTCCCTTTGAGGGTAACCAAATGATGGCCCCCTCAGATGTCTGAATACCCCTTGATCAGATTAAGGCAAAAACATCACACAAGGCCTGTTTATCCATAAAAAAATCTTTTTAAATTGCTCTAACAGTTAAAAGTTATTTTGGAGCAATTCTTAGGGAAAACAAATCACCCACAGGTATGTATGTAAAATACACATATATACATATAAAGGGGAAACAAAAATTAGAAAGGGGTATGTGTGTGGGTAAGAAAATAAAGAGAGAGAGAAAAACACCAGTCCTGGATCCAAGCATTAAGCCAGCCAAACAGGGGAGAGTTGAAGTTGATGAGACTCCCAAGATCCACCAATGCAGCTGCTTATTTTATAGGTCTGTCTCGTTGGTTTCATATGGAGTAAGCATGGTTGAGTCATCACCACTGGGAAGCTAGAAAGGACTTCAGTCCCTTCTGATCCTCAATAGTTTTCCTCCTAAATGTTATTCTTACCATGATATGCAAGACTTAGGCAATAGGCAGCTGTGAGTGAAGGAAGTAACAGTGAGAGTCTGGTTTACCACACAAACCCTTCTGTTTTGTGTGGGTGCTGTACTCAACATTAGAGGGGCCCTGCCTCTGGACAGGTGGAGGAGAGGGATAATCAAGTTTACTGGACAGTGTGGATTTGGTGGCTGATGTAACCACTTTGAAAATATGAAATATGTCTCTGGAATCAACATTTTCTCAACTCTTTAAAAAAATATATCAAACATATTCTCAATTAACAGATTTTTACCCCAAACTTAACCAGCTTCTGTTTTGTATCATGCCTGGCAGGCACCTAAAGATAAGACTGCTAATCAGGTCGCCTCCTGGTACATGGTCAAGAAAAAGATAATAAATTTAGCAAGGTAACAAGGACTGAAAGATAATAAATAAAAGAGAAGTTCTTGGGATGGCAAAATCTGCATGTCATCTTTAGCAAGTATGTGTGCCAGTGATTTATGAAAAGACAGAACCCTTTTTTGCTGTATAAAAACTCCAAGAGAAAAGGAGAAGATGCGTCTCTCTCTCTTTCCCCCTTCTCTCTCACCACTTTGGCTTCAGCTACGGGACAGCAACAGTGGAGGAAAGGAAAAGCGTAGAACATCAGCCAAGCAGGAACAGCGGGTCCTACACCGCCCCCCCCCCCCCCCCCCCCCCCCTCCTCCAGCCAGAGGCCAGGGCCGGCAGACAGTGATAAAACTTCATTGTTCTCTTGTTTTCTTTTCTTAACAACTCTCTCCCCAAAGTGATTAATTTATGTAAAATCTCTCCTCTTGTAAACTTGCTTTTTCTTTTAAAGGTGGCATTATTGTCTCCTTTCCCTAAAATAAATCTTTGTAATTTGCTTAAATCATAAAGCCTGTTATTTTTGTAAATTCGTGTGACATCTATGAGTAGTGGCTGATTTTTCCTTGCAATCAAAATATCAAATAATAGCTCGGATCGTAACAGATGGCAAATCTCTGCCAGTGTGTGCCAGTGATTTATGAAAAGACAGAACCCTTTTTGCTGTATAAAAAGTCAAAGAGAAAAGGAGAAAATGCTGGCTCTCTCTTTCCCCCCCTCTCTTTCTACTCTCGCCGCTTCAGCAATGGGATGGCACCAGCAAGAAAAAAGAAGAGAACAGCAGCCAAGCAGGAACAGTGGGTACTACGCCACTGCCCCACCCCCAGCCAGAGACCAGGTGATAAAAATTAATTGCTCTCTTGTTTTTTCTTTTCTTAGCAACTCTCTTCTCAGAGTGACTAATTTATGTAAAATCTCTCCTCTTGTAAACTTGTTTTATCTTTTTAAAGTGGTGTTATTGTCTCCTTTTCCTGAAATAAATCTTTTTAATTAAATAATGAAGCCTGTTATTTTTGTAAATTTGTGTGATGTCTATGAATAGTGGCTGATTTTAACTCGCAATCAAAATATAAAATAATAGCTCGGATGGTAACATCTTTAATTGGTGTCATAGACAGGTTATTTGAGGAAAATATCAGAGCCTGCTCTTAGTCTGGCACCTGAATTGAAAAACTAACTCTTAAAGAAATTTCGATTTTAACATTCAAATTACTTTTAAAATAAAACTAAGCAAAAATTAATTCTAAGGCTGGTTTTGCCAGTATCAGTGGGGTCAAAGACAAGCCTTTTTCCCTCTATAAGGAGGAAGAATTTCGTGAATATGCTTTGGTTTGTCCCTTCTGGGAGCACCTAAAAACTCATAAATATACCCCGAAGGAAACTCTTTATTATCTGATTTACCAAAATTATAAAAAGGGCGACTTTTATAAAAAGGACACCATCATTAAATCTTTAAAAATTTTAGACAATCGTACCTCTTGTGAAAAATAGGGGTTTAAAATTGTAGTTTATTGTTTTGTTGAGTGTATCTTTCAGTTTAACAATGTTTGCTTGGGCTGTTTGTTTGGGGTGTATGTTTGGGCGTGCTTGTGGGGAAGAGGGGTCAGAAAGACAGGAGGAGGGGCCGACCGCGGGGCCCGTGAAACACAGGGATGTCACGTGACCACTCCCCTCAGTAACAGAATGAAGCCCGCAAAATACAGGGACGTCACGTGACCATTCCCCTCAGTAACAGAATGAAGCCCGCAAAACGTGAAACCGTCAACAGAGCGAAGCCCGCGAAACGGGAACCAATGCTGGGGAAGCCCGTGGGATGGGAACCAATGATAAACTGATGGGAGACTGAGGAGAAGGGTTTTTATGAAAAGTATAAAAGGGCCAGTTTTACATTATTGAAGGTGTGAGACGGTTGCTGGAGCTGTGCCTCCCCGGCCGCCCAGCGCGCTGCTTTACTTATATAGCTCTCACGTTCTCAATAAAAAGTTTTACTAAACATCGAGTAAGCATTTTTAACACCTCTCTTGACAAAGAATCAAAAAAACAAGTGAAAAAACTTGGCACAGACTTTTTCAATGCCTGTGCCTTTTTTATCCTGTCTGCTATAATTTGGCAGGAAAAAGAAGAATTTCACCAAAAAATGGAAAATATAGAAAGTGGCACGTTAGTAGAATTTGGAGACTTCATAAAATTTGATGAAGTTGAAGAGTCTGGAGAGCAAAATCCTGAAATCATAGCTAACCCTAATCCGATGCTAGAGCAGCCCCCATCTACGTCTGAATATACAACAGATGAGGGGGAGCACATCTCTCCTGAAAAGCCATATAAGAAAAAGGTGCATTTTGCATCCAAAAAGGGAAAAAGCTGCCCCTCTATTTTAAAAACAAATCCGCAGCCAAAAGCTGCCAACACCCAGACACACACACCCCCTCTGGCTGCTGACCCACCCAAGGGAGAAATGGCTGAATTACGCCATTTGGTCAGCACCTTTATAAAATCTGGGGCTAAGAGATTTGATAAATTGGAGAAAAAGGTCCATCAGATCGCTGCAATGAGCGAGAAGGCCTCTACGCAGTCTTCCTCCTGCCATGAGTCTTCTGATAGTTCAGAAGATGAGAGGACACCTATAACACACAAATGTTGCAGTTGGCGGGGGAGGTGAAAATTTAGAAGTAGTTATGCTAAGGTTTGGACTGGTCAAGCAGGACAGAAAAGCAGGAAACTGACAAGGAAAGTGTTAATGTGCTGAGAAGAGGGGAACAGCTTATCAAAAGGGATTAGTCAAGCATGAACATAAAGAAAAGTAAACTGACATTGAAGATAAGGGTTATTACGCATGTAAGGGGGGTTGATGGTGGGAGACAGTCAAAACAATATCTTAAATTGAAAAAGTATGAGATTTGCGGTTCGTGGATGTCTCTCTATTGTTATCTGCATGATGTATGTAACTGTTTCGCAACTGAAATTCCGCATGAAGGTTTCATTGTAAAAAGGGTATAAAAGCTGAACCGAAAACGGGGATCGTTGGAATCCTGACTTGGGACGCTAGTCCTCAGGTTTCCCGGGCCCCGAATAAAGCACCGCATAAACTGGCACTCTGTTGGTTTGTGTCTTGACTACGGGCAACAGTTTTTGGCGACCCAGATGGGACTCCGGGGGCGGCTGGGGCGGTTCGCGTGCTGATCCACTCCAAGCCGGCACCAGGTGATTCCTGGAGGAGACATCAAACCGTGCCCGACCCCGCGCCCGACGGACGACCATAGGGTAAGCCCGAAGGTGCTTTATTCCTTATAGGTTGGTTGGTATTTGGTATTTGGTATTTGGTATTTGGTTGGTTGGAAGCCTAGGCGCTGGTCGTAAGACACGGCAAGTAGAAAGCTGTGCAGATCCAGCACTTGCCACTCGCGGCGACGAGTATAGGCAAGTTTGGTATTTGGTTGGTATTTGGTATTTGGTATTTGGTTGGTATTTGGTATAGGTATTTGGTAATCGGCCGTATATTGGTTTTGTGTGTGTGAGTGCGCGCGAATACGAGTGTCAGCGTTTTGTGTGTGTGGGTGCGCAAGTTCGGGTGTCAGCATGCTACCATTTAAAACTTTTAGAGCTCTGTCTTGTAACGAAAAGGATGTTCCTGAGGATTCGCCTCTCGGTTGTCTGTTAAAACATTGAAAGAGGATAATTTTAGGCAGGAATTGTGGAAGAAGACGTTTATTGATTATTGTAATCATGTATGGCCTGAATATGAAACAGAGGGAATGCAGTGGCCGCGGAATGGTACAATAACTCCTGAGATATTAGGTCCTATGATGAGTTTCTTGCGGGAGAATGAAAAATGGGATGAAGTACAGTATTTGGATCTGTTCTATCATCTAAAAGGAAAACCTGAGTGGCAAAAAGCTTGTGGATTGTCGGAGTTAAAAACCAGGGAAGTAGAAAGTAATGAGTGTGCTGGTTGTAAAGAGCGTAAAATACGGTCCTCGGAGGAGGAGGAGGATGTGTCTTTGTTGGTGCCCCCAAGTGCGCCGCCGCCCCCACCCCCCGAGGCTTCCCCGGTAAATCCGGTTAGAGCCCCTCTTCCTTTCTCACTCAAGGAGGAGGTAGAGCAGGGGGGGGAGGGGGTCGATCAGCCGAGAACGCCGCTTGCGGAACGGACTCGGAGGGGGAGGTTGGGGAGAGGAGGCGGTTTGTCGCAGCCTCAGTTGATGGCTCCGCTGCGGGAGGCAGTAGGAGCAGATGGAGGAAAGGTGATGATAAAGGTTCCTTTTTCGCCGCACGATTTAATGATATGGAAGCAATCGGCGGGGGCGTACAGGGAAAATCCTGAGAAAGTGGCTCGGGTTGTGAAAATGGTAATAAAGACTCAAAATCCTGATTGGAATGATTTGCAGGTGTTGTTAGACACTATTATGGATTCTACAGAAAAGGAGATGGTGTTTAGGGCGATGATGAATCGGGCAAGGGAATTGATTAGAATGCAGGTAGCACAAAGTTCGGTAAATGATTTGGTACCAAGGGAGGACCCCAAATGGAATCCCAATTCATCGGCGGGATACAGAGCGTTAAAAAACTACCAGGATTTACTGGTAGAGGGGGTCCGTGAGGGGATTCCAAAAACGATGAATTGGTCTAAGTTGTATTCTGTGAGGCAGGATAAGGGGGAATCCCCATCGGCATTTTTAGAAAGGCTAAAAGAAACAGCGCGGAGATACACGGATTTGGATGTGGAAGCTGAATCGGGAAAAATGCAACTGGCATTGATTTTTATGGGTCAATCTCAGGAGGATATTAGGAAAAAGTTGCAGAAGCTAGAGGGAGAAGATACACGGAATTTGGAGAAGTTATTGGAGGTTGCATGGAAGGTATATAATAATAGGGAAAAGGAGACAACAAAGAAACAGCAGGCAAGCATGCTGGCGGTCTTGCGGCAAGCGGCGGGTGGAAACAATGGAAATAATAGAGGTCGCGGTTGCAGCAGGGGGAGAGGCGGTGTTCCGATGGGTGGAGGCTTTGGGGGTTTTGGGAACCAGAGTGCAGGGGGACGCGGAAGGTTAGGACCTAACCAGTGTGCCTTTTGTAAAGGACTGGGACACTGGAAAAATGAGTGCCCATTTAATCAGGGAGCCCCGATGTGGGGGGGAGGCTTCCCGGGCAATGGAGCGAATCTCGGCAACAGGGTAGGAGGCGGATTGAATCCGTTCACGGGAAATCCACAAGGTGTCGCTCAAGCCTTTATGATGGGGAATTGCCAGAATCAGAGCTGACTAGATAGGGACCTAAAGGTTATTTTAGAAGTCGAAGGGGAGCCGATGGAATTCAGGATAGATACAGGGGCTAGTTACTCGGCAATGAACAAATTAAAGGGATCTCTTAGTGACTCCACGGTGTTGGTTGTTGGGGTATCTGGGGAAATTGAAGAAAGGGCATTCCTGCGGCCACTCGATATAAAATTTGGGGGAAAGGAATTTGATCATCAATTTCTGTATACGCCGAACAGCCCAGAGTCTCTGCTCAGGAGAGACTTGCTTTCAGCATTACAGGCAAGAATTATTTTTGAATAGGGTAGGGTAAAACTAGAAATACCAGAGGAAAACCTGGCAAAATTGTTTGTGATCAAAGAAGTAGGGAAGGAAGAGATACCACCGGAAATTGAACAAGCAGTCGTGCCATGGGTTTGGGAGACAGGGACCCCAGGTAAATCAAAAGCGGCAGTACCAGTAGTAGTGGAATTAAAAGAAGGGGCTCAACCAATAAGGGTACGTCAGTATCCCATCAGCCTGGAAGCTAGGAAGGGAATAGCCCCCATGATAGCTCAATTCTTAGCTCTAGGAATTTTGCAGGAGTGTGAATCTGAATTCAACACCCCCATCTTTCCGGTCAAAAAGCCTAACGGCAATTACAGGTTAGTACAGGATCTAAGGGCAATTAACTCTATCACCAAAGATATACATCCCGTGGTGGCAAATCCGTACACATTGTTAACATCTGTTTCTGAGAAATTTCAGTGGTTTTCAGTAATTGATTTAAAGGATGCCTTCTTCTGCATACCCCTGGCACCTGAAAGCAGGAACATCTTTGCATTCGAATGGGAAAACCCCGATACGGGACGGAAGCGCCAACTCACATGGACCAGGCTTCCCCAAGGATTTAAATCCTCGCCCACTATATTCGGTAACCAGCTGGCCAAGGAACTTGAGGAATGGAAGACCACCCAGGTAAAAGATTCGCTTTCCTCTTATGTGGTGTTGCAGTATGTGGATGATATTTTCCTGGGTACCACAGAACAGGGTCTCTGCCTCAAATTAACCATTGCATTGCTGAATATGTTAGGACAGGCTGGATACCGGGTATCCAGAGAAAAGGCACAGCTGGTCAAACAAAAGGTCATTTATTTAGGATGTGAAATTTCACAGGGAGTTCGTCGTTTGGGAGTAAATCGCATTCAAGCCATATGTGCAATTCCAGTACCCCGCAATAACCAGGAATTAAGATCTTTTCTAGGAATGATTGGCTGGTGCAGACTGTGGATCCCCAACTTTGGGTTGACAGCCAAACCCCTGTATGAGGCTGTGAAGGAACCAAGACTTAAGTGGGGACCCATGGAAGATAAAGCGTTCCAGGAATTAAAACAGGCCCTCAAGGAAGCGCCTGCCCTGGGCTTGCCGGATTTAACCAAGGACTTCCAACTGTATGTACATGAAAGACAGAAATTAGCTTTGGGGGTGCTCACACAAAAATTGGGATCTTGGAAAAGGCCGGTTGGGTACTTTTCCAAACAATTGGACTCAGTAAGTGGGGGATGGCCAGGATGCCTAAGAGCAGTGGCAGCCACAGTAATCCTGATCCAGGAAGCACGCAAGCTGACACTGGGCAAGCACATGACAGTTTATGTACCCCACATGGTCATAACAGTATTAGAACAAAAGGGGGGTCATTGGCTCTCATCAAGCAGGATGCTCCAATACCAGGCCCAGCTGAGGGAACAGGATGATGTGGAACTAAAAATAACAAATCACCTTAACCCAGCAGAGTTTCTCAGGTCCACCCAGGAAGAAGGAAAGCTGGAACATGACTGCGTGGAGGTAATCGATCAAGTGTACGCCAGCCGGAAGGACCTGAAAGATGAGCCACTGCCGGACCCTGATTGGGAACTGTTCACGGACGGGTCCAGCTTTGTGGAAAGTGGTATCAGGTATGCAGGGTATGCAGTGGTCACCTTGCAGCAGATAGTGGAAGCAAAAGCATTGCCCCTGGGCACGTCAGCGCAGAAGGCAGAAATCTGGGCTATGGTAAGGGCCCTGGAGCTGAGCCAAGGGAAGAGAGTCAACATATGGACTGACTCCAAATATGCATTCGGAGTGGTACATGTCCACGGGGCTCTGTGGAAGGAGCGGGGACTTCTTAATTCGCAGGGGTCGTCAATCAAACACAGGGAAGAGGTAATCATGTTACTGGAAGCAATTTATAAACCATTGGCAGTTGCGGTGATGCACGTCAAAGGACATCGGAACGATCCAGGAAAAGAGTTCCAGGGAAATCAACGAGCAGACCAAGTGGCGAAGCAGGCCGCCAGAGAAGTATGGACTCAATTAGCTTTGATACCGGCCCGGAGCAACCCTGCCGCTGCACACATGGAAGACAAACCACATTACTCACCAGAGGATGAGAAACTGGCTCAGGTGTTGCAGGCACAAAAGAACATCAAGGGTTGGTATGTGACCCCAACAGGACAGGTGATATTACCGGTAAGGATCATGAAGACGGTATTGGAAACAGAACATAATAAGTGTCACTGGGGTGCGGAGGCAATGGTAAGATTTTTGAAAAACGAAATATTCTCAAACCAGATGTTAACATTGGCAAAAAGGGTAAATGCAATGTGTCCGGTGTGTATCAAAAACAACCCAGTGGTAAGGAGGCAGGTTCAAATGGGTAAGTTGCAAGTAGGTCACCACCCAGGAGATTATTGGCAGATAGATTTCTCCGAGTTACCAAAGGCCCAAGCATACAAATACCTGCTGGTGTATGTATGCACATTTTCAGGATGGCCAGAAGCTTTCCCTTGCAGGACCAATCAGGCAAAAGAAGTGGTAAAAACACTTCTGAAAGAAATCATCCCTAGATTTGGGGTGCCGTTAGGGCTATCATCCGACAGGGGTCCTCATTTCACTGCAGGGATCGTGCAGGAGATTTCTGTAACGTTAGGAATAACTTGGAATCTGCACACGCCCTGGAGACCCCAATCAAGTGGTAAGGTAGAGCGGATGAATCAAACACTGAAAAACCAAATTAAGAAAATTTGCCAAGAAGCAAAAATCCAGTGGCCGCAGGCATTGCCTTTAGCTCTGCTAAGAGTCAGGATTAAACCAAGGGAAAGGATAGGGGTAAGTCCGTACGAAATTTTGTATGGTAAACCCTACTACGCTGCTACCTACCAGGGGGACCCTCATTTGGTGGGAGATCAGGTGATATTAAATTATGTGTTGTCTCTGAATAAGACTCTTACAGCACTCAGAGGAGCGTTGCAGTGGAATCGACCCCTATCCCTGGAAAATCCGGCCCACGACATCCTTCCAGGAGACCAAGTTTACATACGGAACTGGTCAGTGGAACCACTGAAGGAGACATGGGACGGTCCTCACCAGGTGATCATGACCACATACACGGCTGTCAAGGTCGACGGGATCGACAACTGGATCCACTACACCAGGGTCAAGAAGGTCCCTACGCAATGGTCGGTAGAGCCTTTGTCTCCAACAAGGATGGTGTTCAGAAGCAAATCTTAGGAATACTGATTTTCCTAAGCTTGATTGTGTTAACAGAAACCTTTGTAAAAGTTAATGTACCAGAATCTTATCTGTTGAGACCTGAGGGATCTGATGTTAATCTGACCTGTTTGTTTACTGATGACCAGGGAGCTGGATCCGCCGAAATTATCGTGAGGTGGAAATGGGTTACGGAGGGCGAGCTGATTACGGAGGGGGTAAAGACAGCTTGGGATGAGCCGCGCCAGGAAGGAGCAACTATCCTGCAGATACCCAATGTGACCCGGAAAAACGAAGGGAAGTACACTTGTTTGGTGCAGGTACGGGACAGTTTTGATTATGGGGATGTGCAGTTTCTTACAATAAGTACATCTTATATGGAAAGAGAGAGGAGAGTGACGCGACAGGTTACTGACATTGGAGGAATGACCAAGGGCAGAGGCCAAGAAAATTTGGTAGTAGGACTAATCAGAGATTTCGGTCTCATGCAAAATGTAACAGAAATCACAGCTTGTTTACCATTACCCCGGGCAGCAGGTGAACCCATACCATGGGGAATAATACCTGTGACTGAAATGCCGGAATCATTGAGGAATGCTTCCTGGACATGCCGGTTTGTCCCTAAGACAATAGAGGCATGGAAGGATTTATGTATGACTATCCGAGTAATGACCGAAGCCGATTGTAAGTTGAAGCCTAATTATTATGGCTGGATTCAGAATACGAGGAGATGCCTAATCAACTTCCCGGTGGATGAAGCATGTAACAAAGTTCCAGTAAGGACTCTTACCACACGAAATGAGATGAGCTGTCAAAATATTACTCAGAGTAAGGATATGTGGAAAGATTGGAAAACCTTATGGGGACCTAGTGTCTTAGAATATTACACTTATCTCGGGAAAGTACAATGGTGCATTCAATGGTCAGGGAATAGAAACCAGTCATATTATAAGGCCCCTATTACATCTACCTCCTCCAGACAGTTTCAAGCCCAAACGGAGGAATGGAATTGTACAGAAGTATTTACATGTGACACTCCGGGAGATCAAATAGGACTAGTACCAGTAAAGATGGCATTGAAGTGGGGATGTGAATGTAGGGGATATAATCATACCATAAGTATGAGACAAGGGATGGAACCTATAGATTGCAGGCACACAACGGTTCGCAGTCCTGGGAATTTGGTATGGGTCTTGGGACATGGCCAATGGACATCTCACCTACCCTTAGATGGGTTAACCACGCAAATTACCTTGGGTGTACCGACCCTGTGTCCATTTTGGAAACAATCAAAGTTAACATCAAAAGAGATACGAAAGAGACAGAGAAGAGATATTAGTAAAGAACTGGATGCTTTAGGATTGGATAAAGAAGATGGGTGGCATGAACCCTCGTCAGGGGTCAAATTTGGGTGGGTGCTGGAATCCTTGTTTACACCAATTTCCACCTATCGGAATCGGGAAATGTTGTTCAGATTATTGGGACAGACCGAAAGGTTGGCAGCAGTAACGAAGAAAGGATTTAGGGACCTGAATTTACAGCTACAGGCCACAACTAGAATGACCATACAAAATAGAATGGTATTGGACATGATATTACTAAAAGAGCATGGTGTCTGTGGGTATCTGCACGATAAGGATAAGCATTGTTGTGTACACATCCCAAATGTCACTCAAGAGGTAGAAAAAGATATTAATCAATTGGAACAAATTGAGGGCAGGGTCCACGATGTTCAAAGAGAAGCAGAACATAATTGGGTTGGAGCAATATTCAGCTCCCTGGGGATCCAGGTCTCTGGTTGGATATCATCAATTGTACAATATGGAATCATGATAATTATAATCATTATGGTTGCTTTAGTAGTATACAAGTGTCTTTTAGGAATGATTGCAAAGGAAGGCCGACACACTCGGAGGGTCATGAAGGCCATAACCCGAAGAGAGGTGATCCTCCCACAAGATAACTCACCCCACCCGCCTGACAAGAAACCGGCAGCTTGAGAGGTTGAGCATCCTTGCGAAAGAAGATCGAAGGATGCTCAAAGGGGGGGACTTGTTGCAGGTGGCGGGGGAGGTGAAAATTTAGAAGTAGTTATGCTAAGGTTTGGACTGGTCAAGCAGGACAGAAAAGCAGGAAACTGACATGGAAAGTGTTAATGTGCTGAGAAGAGGGGAACAGTTTATCAACAAGGAATGCGCTGGGAAGAGGGGAACAGCTTATCAAAAGGGATTAGTCAAGCATGAACATAAAGAAAAGTAAACTGACATTGAAGATAAGGGTTATTACGCATGTAAGGGGGGTTGATGGTGGGAGACAGTCAAAACAATATCTTAAATTGAAAAAGTATGAGATTTGCGGTTCGTGGATGTCTCTCTATTGTTATCTGCATGATGTATGTAACTGTTTCGCAACTGAAATTCCGCATGAAGGTTTCATTGTAAAAAGGGTATAAAAGCTGAACCGAAAACGGGGATCGTTGGAATCCTGACTTGGGACGCTAGTCCTCAGGTTTCCCGGGCCCCGAATAAAGCACCGCATAAACTGGCACTCTGTTGGTTTGTGTCTTGACTACGGGCAACACAAATGCCTGAGTCCTTTAATAAGAGCAGAACACACGTATGAACGAGGTACAGGACGAGAACAAGTTACCCATAAAGAAATTCCATACTCTCCTCTGGAGCTGACACAATTGAAAAGACAATTTGGCAGATTACCCTTGGAAACTGATATAGATTATGTAGTAAGGGTTTCATCTTCTGGGTATTATCAGAAAAAGAAGCCTCAGGCCATTGGAGTCCTGGAGTTATGTTAACTACTGGCAATTCCAGAGTTCCATGGTCCCTGACACAATGAGCTGCTTATAATGTGGGCTTCACTGACCCCATAGCAAGGGGAGAACCCCATGTATTGTGGGGGGGTCTCACCCAGCTACTGGACAATGTTCACAAAGCCAGTGTGATCCAGATGATATATGACCATTCTCTAATAACTAACCAGGATGACCAGCTTATGCTAAGGGTAAGACCTGAAAGAATGGATATTCTCACCCGAGGGCTACCTGCACAACTGCAAAATCTATCCCTACAGATCAAGGCTAGAACTGAAAATTCAAATGAAAATTCACTATTAGGCACAGACTACACTTGGTCTGATCTGCTTACAGAATTGACAGAATTTGGATGCAAATATGTGGAACCAGAAGCCGATTGTACATCTGTAAAAATTCTTCAAACCCCAGCAAATGATAATGATAATAAAAAATTTACTTATGCCGCTGCAGCTGCCATGCTTCCCTGAATTCTCCCTCACCAGCAAGGGAAATAGTGGGGGGAATGGACAGTTGTAAATAGGGGAGACAGACGAAGAAATAATAATAATCATCAGAATAGAACCCCCCAAGACAGAAAGAATTTGCTGCACGGCAAATTGTGCCCTTTTGCGAAGCTTAAAGAGGAATCAGAGAAGTAATTTTTGACCTGAAACAAAGAGGTATAATTGTGCCTTGCCATTTGACTTACAGTTCCCTGTTGTGGAATGTTAGGAAGGCTCGGAGAATGTTGGAGAATATTCCTGAATATTCTCGAAGAGGTAGGAGGTACGACCCCTTTGCTATGCCCAACCCCATGTTTGGGAGGCCAATTAGATCGGCCCATACTCCGGTGCTACCTGCACCAGGGATTCGCTGTGCTACAGGTAAACACACCGGGTGTCCAATAAAAGGTTATGTTGGTGGCTGGGGTGTGGTCACGGAAGCACTATATAAGCAAAAGTTGCTGCGCAATAAACCAGAAGTCCGTTTATCAAGCATATTGGTTGCACGCATTTTCTTTGCCGCTCCCGCAACTGGCGCCCGAACCGTGCTACAGGCCCTGAACAATCAGAAAGTCTGAAGAGCCTTGAAAAAGCCTGAAAAGTTTTGAAATCAACAGATGAATCCTGCAGAACATCGATCTTCACTGGGGACGCCTTGTGGAAGACCGAACCGTCGACACTACTAATTTCAGCTCGGCAGGTAAAACCACAGAAACCAGATAATTTGGCTGGGTACGGGGGCTTCTGGAAATCATCAAAACGTAATCTTTCGGAGGGCAATAAATTCCTTTCGACGCAGGCGTTGAGAGGCGATTCACAGCCGAAAGAGAAAATGGACGAGCTTGCTTGCTGCTGGGGAAGGGCTACCGGTTTTTAGTCATAAAAAGTCGTAAAAGCCCATAAAAGGCTCATATTAAGAGTCGTAAAAGGCTTGGATTAAACTCGCACCAAAATAACATAGGGATAATTAAGCGCAAATGGAAAACGAAGTAGCCCTAGATCTCCTTATCAGTTTCTTACAGAAACGTGCTGTAAAAGATGTGGATCTTAAAAAAGATCCGGCGGCGCTTGTAGCATACGGCCGCACCCATCAGCTATTTACTGACCCTTCTCAGATATTTGAAGAGAAACAATGGAAAAGTTTGGGAGATATTTTATGGATTAAGGTAATAAATGAGGACAAGACAGCTCGTAAGTTAGCAAAACCATGGCTTGCAATAATTACCGCTATACAGCGTCATCAGGCAGAAAAGAAAATTGCTGCAGTAGCCACTATAAACTTAGACGGTCAGCCGTTACCTGGCTTATATCAATTGGGAATTGACTACAATCCGTGCCCCCCTACGGGGGAAAAAATAATTGTACAGCTTGCTCAAAATACCAGTGAAGTTCCGATGCAACCCGCCGCCCCCCTCCCCCCCTCCCTCTGATGTGGCCTGTGCCGGCCATCTTGAGCCATGTGGCTCGGGATGTGCGGACGGGACGGAAGTGACCACTTGCAGAGCCGGAAGCGGACTGAATCAGAGTCCGGAAACCCTATGTCCCGTGTCATCCGGCGAGGGTGGCTCCAGGGCTGGTCCCGACCTCCATTGGGCCCCGCCCTCGGCCCCACCCCTACGCCGTACATCATCCGACGGGGACGTTCCCGGCCCGCAGCACCCCTCCTCCTCCCTCCCCTCTCCCTCCTCCGAGACAGCCCCCCCTCCCCCCCTCCCTCCTCCCTCCTTCCTCCTCCCTCCTCCCTCCTCCCCCCCCTCCCCCCTCCCTCCCCCGCCGCAAGCAGCCGCTTTTCAGAAATAAAAGCCTGCTGCACGGCACTACCGCACCTTAACGATTAATTGATCTCAAATGCATGAGCAAGCCCTTAATAATAAAGATTATGATTTTTCCTCAGTTTTAGATACCCTGCGACAAGTTTTCCCAATCATATATACAAAAGCTAATCACGGAAATGTGGAGTTGCAGTATCACTCTTTAAATTAGAAATTGCTAACACAATTAAGAACTACCATAAATGAATGCGAGTTGCATGGTGAACTAGTTAAGTAAATGATAAGTTATATCTGGGGCTCAGGACTGTTGCTCCCAGAGGATATAAAAGGAATTATGAGAATGATCATGACTCAATCACCTTTACTGCTATGGCGAGCCCACTGGCAAACATTATGTCACAGATTCGTAAACATTTCTAGAGAACAAAATGACCCCCTGTATGGGATAATAATAAATCAATTTATGGGTTGTGGACTATATGCTAATTTTGAGGCAAAAGCAAGGTTAGGCCTACATATAATAAGAGAGTTTATGAGATTTGTGAGAGAAGCTATAAGTAAAGTTAGAACTACATCAGTTGTCCCATCTCATATGTCAATTAAGCAAGGCACAGATGAGCCATTCTCACAGTTTGTAGATAAACTCACTGATGCCATCAACCAGACTTGTGTACCAGATCAAATGAAAACTACATTGCTCCGTCAGTGTATCCTAGACAATAGCAATACTCCCACAAAAAATATAATTTCCTCCATGCCATCAGAAGCATCAATTGAGGAGATGCTGGAACAGTTATCTAGAGTACCAGTAGGGACTCAGGCAATGCTAATTGAGGCAATAAAAGATGTAGGGAAAGGTATGGTGCAAGCCCAGCAGCAAGCTCTTGCAGCCCAACAACAAGCCTTTTTAGCCCAACAGCAAGCACAACAGCAAGCTCTTGCAATCCAGCAGCAAGCCTTCGCAGCCTTAGCCCCGTTACGTCCTGCCGACACCAGACAGCCGCAACGATCACCCGACAAATGTTTTCGCTGTGGACACACTGGACATCTTCGAAAGCACTGTCGCAAACCCACAGTTTGGTGTCAACACTGTAATTCAAACACTCATGCCACTGAAGCCTGCAGACACCAGGGAAACGGATCGAGGAGCGCGAGGAGCCGCGGCGCAAAGACCCCAACTGCGGCTCTAGTGTGGACCCCTTCCAGCAACCAACCACTCCCACTCCCTTCCAGCAACCAACCGCTCCCACTCCCTTCCAGCAACCAACCGCTCCCACTCCCTTCCAGCAACCAACCACTCCCACTCCCTTCCAGCAACCAACCGCTTCCACTCCCTCCCAGCAACCAACCGCTCCCACTCCCTCCCAGCAACCAACCACTTCCACTTCCCCCCAACAACCAGCCGCTTCCAATGCCCGCCAACAATCAGTTACCCCCACCTACCCCCACCAATCATTCACCCGCACTCCCCTTCAGCAACCAGCCATCCCTACCTCCTTTCGACAACCAACCAATTCCGCTTCCCTTCAACGACAACTCCAACCAGCCTCCTCCCTCCAACCAGCAACCAGTGGAAGCCTCGGGCTGGACCTGGCAACCGCAGTAGATGTGACTCGCAGTGACATTAACCCTCAAAAGATCCCTACGGGTATCACCAATCCAGTGAAATGTCAAGAAAAACCATGCGGACCCCTTTTATTAGGACAGTCGTCTGCCGGACTTAAGAGTTTGTTTGTCTTGCCAGGAGTAATAGACAGTGACTATACGGGAGAAATTTGTATTGTGGCTATGACTTGGACACCGCCCATAATAATTCCAAAAGGGACTCGAATTGCCCAATTAGTCCCGACACAACAATTGACTGATGCAGCAACCGCCTCTTCGACAGTTCCCCGCCGAACAGCAGCGTTTGGCTCTACAGGACAAATGGCCCTACTGTGCGTCCCTATGGATGAACGCCCCAAAGTTCCAATATTACTAGAACATCAGCAGAACCAATGTCACCTTACAGCGTTACTGGACACAGGAGCAGACATCACTATTGTGGATGAAAAGCTATGGCCTCGGCATTGGCCAGCTGCTCCAATGATGTCCGGAGTTGAAGGGGTAGGAGGCGCAGCCCAGGTAAAACGAAGCACACAAAAAATTCGTCTTACCCTTGATAACCGTACATGCACTCTATTCATCACCATCATGCCATTGCCTACAAATGTACAGGCCCTTGTTGGCCGAGACGTTCTAAGCCAGATTGGAGCACGCCTGATCACGAGAGATCGTTTTTATTAGCGGTCACTCCTTGGGCTTTCCCGATCCCATTGACATGGTTATCATCACAGCCAATATGGATCGAGCAGTGGCCGCTGAAGCGAGAAAGCCTCAGACAAGCCCACATTTTAGTACAAGAACAGCTAGAGCAAGGGCATATACAACCATCAACTAGCCCTTGGAATACTCCAATCTTCATAATTAAAAAGAAGTCTGACAGGTACCGTTTATTACATGACTTACGTGCAGTTAATTCCCAGATGGAAGCAATGGGAGCCCTTCAGCCCGGGATGCCTAACCCCGCAATGCTCCCAGAGCGTTGGCATCTACTTATAGTAGACCTAAAAGACTGCTTCTTTACTATACACATACACCCAGAAGACACAAAACGATTTGCATTTACACTTCCAGCTCTTAACAGAGAGGCCCCTGCTTCACGATTTGAGTGGGTAGTGCTCCCACAGGGCATGAAAAACAGCCCAACTTTGTGTCAACTGTTTGTAGATGCAGCACTACTGCCGGTACGGCAAGCATGGCCAGACGCCTTGATTTATCACTACATGGATGATATCCTGATAGCACAACAAGACCCATTTACCGAGCAGCAAGAACACTTCTTAGTACAACAACTGAGTCACCAGGGACTTCAAATAGCACCTGAAAAGATACAGCGTACACCACCATGGAAGTACCTAGGATGGCATATTACTGAGTCACAAGTTAGACCTCAGAAAGCTGCTCTTCATTTGACCCTTAATACCTTACATGACGTGCAACGATTTCTTGGTGATGTTCAATGGTTACGCCCTGTGATCGGCATAACAAACGATCACCTAGAACCGTTACGACCACTCCTGAAAGGTACCGACCCTGCCTCCCCTGTTGTTCTTTCAACAGCTCAACAACAGGCCATAACTGAAATTGGCCTGACAGTATCTCAGCGCTCCGTGGATCGCCGTGATGTAAACTTACCCATAGACCTAACCATCCTTACGGGTAAACAACATTTACTCGGAGCTCTCACGCAGTCAAAAAAGAAAAGGGGGGAGACTAGGTCTACTGATATTCGTGTCTTAGAATGGATCTTCGGACCATTACAGCCAAAAACTACAATCCAGACAAAGATTGAGGTACTGGCCCTCCTAATTCGTAAAGGTCGAAACCGTATCATTCAAATTACTGGAGAGGAACCTAGTACAATTTATCTTCCAATGAAACAAGGAGAGTTGGACTGGTATTTGCAGCACTCTCCAGACCTACAGACAAGTCTCCTAGAAGTATCACAGACCATTGACCTCTCCCCGCTGCAATCTACTGTGTTAAAATGGATGTCCCTGCATGAATGGATTCCTGTTCCAAAACGATCTGAGGAACCCCTTCGAGATGCATTAACGGTTTTTACCGATGCAGGAAAACGTTCACAACGAGCCGCAGTGACTTGGCAGGATAAAGAGCAATGGTGCCATGAACTCCTGCCCTCACAAGAGGGCGATACTCTACAGACTCTAGAGTTGGCAGCCATTGTTTACGCCTTTTCACGTTGGTTGAATGTGCGCCTTAATGTTGTTTCAGACTCCCTATATGCTGTGGGAGTTGTACAGCGAATTGAGGACGCATATCTCAAGGACGTGACAAACCACCGACTAAATGACTTATTTCGTCAGCTGCGGGCTGCCATCCAACAGAGAGACCAGCCTTATGCTATCATTCATATTCGGAGTCATCAATGGTCTGATGGCCTAGGAGAAGGCAATGCCCGAGCAGACAAACTGGTTTCGCTATCTGTACCCATGGACGAGTTTACTAAAGCAAGGAATGCGCATGCTACCTTCCACCAGAATGCTAGAGGACTCCATCGCCACTTCCAGATTTCCATGGACGAGGCCAGAGGCATTGTAAAAGCCTGCCCACAGTGTAACCAAAGGGGACTCGGTCTCGGCCTCGGAGTTAATCCCCGAGGTCTTGGTCCAAATGAAAGATGGCAAATGGATGTCACTCATGTGCCAGAATTTGGAAGGCTTAAATATGTTCATGTCACTATTGATACTTACAGTCATTTCATTTGGGCTACAGCCCAGTCCGGTGAGAAAGCGTTGCAAGTGATGCGACATCTCACCCTTTGTTTTGCCGTCATGGGTGTGCCGGAGCAGATAAAGACTGACAATGGACCGGCATACACTAGTGGCAAGTTAGCCCGATTTTTTCAACAGTGGGGAGTTAAACACGTTACAGGCATTCCCCACTCGCCGACAGGTCAAGCTATAGTAGAGAGGGCAAATCAAACACTAAAAGATTACCTGGCAAAGTTCACAGATTTGCAAGACCCACAAGAGCGATTATCAAAGACTCTATTTGTCTTGAATTATCTGTGTGTATTCGGGGACCAAAAGTTTGCGCCCGCATATACTCATGGGACAATAGCCCAACAACCTGATCCCTCAGCAGCCCCAATATATGTGACTTACAGGGATCCCGCCACGGGTATATGGCAAGGCCCAGCAGAGGTTAAATATTTAGGTAGAGGTCATATGTGTGTTTCCACCCCTGCAGGTACCTTGTGGGTCCCCAGCAAGTGGACTCGACCAGCGCCCGCCTCGCAGGATCAGAAGACACAAGTTCAAGAGCAGGGACAGCCGCCTTAAGTGCCCAATATGCTCAAAAGTAGAGACTGCCGTCCTAACTTCGTTTTAGGTCTCATTGTCATTTCAAACTATCATTGTTTTGCTTTCCCGAACTTCGATCCCCGACAGAATGTTTGGGTTACCCTCGCGCGTCAACTTAACACCACCTCCTTTTGTGCCAGTCTAGCAACACCCCAATCGCCCTTTCTAACGTGCTTGGTCGGCGTGCCAGTCTCTGAGGAGACGTGGCCAATGTTTCAAGCAGCAATGAACCACACACAAGTGCAATTCCACACTGAGAGTCTATGTTCCACCAAGGCCAGTCTAGTCGCATGCTTGAGTGACTATGACACTTGGGTTGATCGTCTGCCTGTTGGGCCCGATCCCCAAGAATTAAGCCTTTTAGACTCTCTAGATGCCACTTATTGTGTCTGGATGAGTAGCTTGTCCACTGACTGCACAAAAGCCATAGGGAGACAATGCGTTACTACCAATGTTTTCCCAATGGGTAATTTTAGCCAGTGGTGCAGCTATACCCTCCGTGGTGCTACTAACCCACTGCCTGGGACACAGCCTCCTAGGAAATTACCATCAGGGTACTTTTTAATTTGCGGAGATCGGGCATGGTCAGGTATACCATCCCATCCCGTCGGAGGGCCTTGCACCATTGGTCAGCTGAGCTTAGCTATGCCTCACGCACACCCGAACAGCACCCATCGTGTGCGGTGGAAGCGAGGCTTGGCTCAAATACTAGCGCAGGGATGTAATGACGATGTTAACCTTTGGTCCAAATGGCAGATAATTGTCACCTCTATCTTTTTGCCGGGAGCTGCTGCCGCTCGTGCACATCGAAACCTGGAAAAATTGAGTTGTTGGGTAGTAAAGCATGCTACTGAGACCAGCAAAGTATTATCTGAACTAGCTGAAGATTTGTCCTCTGTACGACATGCAGTATTAGAAAATAGGGCTGCCATAGATTTTTTGCTTCTGGCTCATGGCCACGGTTGTGAAGACTTTGATGGTATGTGTTGTATGAATTTGAGTGATCACTCTAGATCGATACATAAGGAGATACAACAGCTAGTAGAGCATACTCAAAATATTAAGCAAGATGTAGGTTTTTTCGGTATAGATGGATTGATTAATTGGTTTGGTATCACCGGATGGCTTCGAGGTTTGTGTAGGACCGGTTTACTTGTACTTTGTATTGTATTGATAACTGTGATGTGCCTTAGTTGTATGTTAGCAATACTTAAGAAACTAATTGCCAAAGCTGCCAATATTATGATTGTACAGAAAGATAAAGGTTTTGCCGAAGAATGGCTTGAAGAGCAAGGACATGGACCTTTACTAAGTACTACAAGATTGTGAACACTTACATAGATAGCATGCTACTTAGGTATAAGACCCGGGATTTTTCAACCAAAAAAAAAAAAAAAAAAAAAAAAAAAAAAAAAAAAAAAAAAAAAAAAAAAAAACTTCGTTTACTATAAGAGTATGAGTGTAGTGATTGAGTGCTGCAATACTAAAATTTAACAATTTAATTCGGCAACTACGAAGGTCCTAGGACTCCACTATGTTATGAGCCAATGGGACTTGGAGACACTTATAGGGGCCCCCCGACTACATTTCGTCGGATAAGTCTCTCCTATCCCTCCTTTGGTTCTCTGCATTAGTGGACGCCAGACCTTCCTAATATTGAACGGAGCTCTGTTAAAGAGTGTGTGAGTATGAATGATTGTATGAAATAGAGACATGTTATTAATGCGAAGTCGATTCTTACTTGATGAAGACAACGAAATCTGTTTGATAACTTGTTAACCAATTTGTTTGATTCATTAATTGAGTGGTTTGAATAGTTTTTAGATTATTTCAAAAGGGCATTACAACATTGAATGTATCAACCTGTTTCATTCATTAATTGAGTGGTTTGAGTAGTTTCTAGATTGTTTTAAAAGGGCACTATATTACTGAATGTATTCTTAAGTTTTGCACGTTTTTGTTATTTGCACTGTATTTGTTTGAAAATTAGCACTGCAAAATTTTAAACCAAACATGGGCTTGTGCAAAAAGAAAAGGGGGGAAATGTTGTGGAATGTTAGGAAGGCTCGGAGAATGTTGGAGAATATTCCTGAATATTCTCGAAGAGGTAGGAGGTACGACCCCTTTGCTATGCCCAACCCCATGTTTGGGAGGCCAATTAGATCGGCCCATACTCCGGTGCTACCTGCACCAGGGATTCGCTGTGCTACAGGTAAACACACCGGGTGTCCAATAAAAGGTTATGTTGGTGGCTGGGGTGTGGTCACGGAAGCACTATATAAGCAAAAGTTGCTGCGCAATAAACCAGAAGTCCGTTTATCAAGCATATTGGTTGCACGCATTTTCTTTGCCGCTCCCGCAGTTCCCCAATTTGGCCCATAAGAAAACCAAATGGTAAGTGGAGAATGACTGTAGGTTATAGAAAATTGAATGCTGGTACTGAGAAATTAACTGCAGCTGTTCCGAACATTGCAGATCTGGTGCTAGAAATCCAGGAAGCAGCACACCCAGTGCTTGCTTCTCCTGATGTGAAAGACATGTTTTTTCAAATTCCCATTGATTACGAAGATCAAAAATATTTTGCTTTTACTTGGGATGGAATACAGTATACTTTCACCAGGTTGCCTCAGGGCTACAAACATTCTCCCACGCTTGCCCACCATGCACTTGCACATGAGCTGGAAAATATTCCAGAAATAAAAACCAACCCAAATGTAAAAATCTATCAATACATTGATGATGTGCTGATAGGTGGTCAAAATAAGCAAGCAGTGAGAGGAGCTTATGATGCCATAATTGGGCACTTAATGAGCTTGCAAATAGAAATTCCTGAGGATAAACTCTTACTCCTAGAGACACAGACCTTTCAAACCCTGGGATCCTCTTCACCCAGAGGACCCAATAACAATAGAATGGGGTTTTTCCTCGAGTGCTTTATCATATCACTTTTGGCAAAAGGGGCCACCTGGAGCCACAAGACCCATATCTTTTTATTATCAATCGTTTAAGGACTCAGAGAAATGGTATTCAGTCCTGGAAAAGGGTCTGCCCACAGTCAACATGGCACTTAAGGAGATAAGCAAGGCAATTAAAAAATAAAAGGCAATCCTCCAAGTGCCTTTTAAGGTAATTAACCAGGTACTTTCTGGAAAGCCACCTCCTGAACGAATTTCTCAGAGGGGAAAAATTAGAAAATGGTATATGTTGTAGAATGTTAGAGAGGATTGGTGAATGTTGGAGATCATTCCTGAATATTCTCAAAGAGGCAGGGGGTGTGACACCTTTACTGTGCCCAACCCCATGTTTGGGGGGCCAATTAGATAGGCCCATACTCCGGTGCTACCTGCACCAGGAATTCGCTGTGCTACAGGTAAACACACCGGGTGTCCAATAAAACGTTATGTTGTTGTGTGGTGGTGGGGGCGTGGTCACAGAAGCACTATATAAGCGAAAGTTGCTGCGCAATAAACCGGAAGTTCGTTTATCAACCATATTGGTTGCACGCGTTTTCTTTGCTGCTCCCGCAACTGGCGCCAGAACTGTGCTACAGGCCCTGAACAATCAGAAAGTCTGAAGAGCCTTGAAAAAGTCTGAAAAGTTTCGAAATGAACAGGCAAATCCTGCGGAAGAATGATCTTCACTAGGGAAGCCTTGTGGAGGACCGAACCATCGATAGCACCAATCACAGCTCGGCAGGTAAAACCACTGAAACCAAATAACTTGGCTGGGAACGGGGGCTCCAGAAAAGCACCGAAAAATCAACGTTTCGGATGGCAATAAATTCCTCTCGACGCAGGCGTAGAGAGGCGATTCGCAACTGAAAGAAAAATGAACGAGTTCGTTCGCTGCTGGGGAAGGGCTACCAGTTTTTAGTCATAAAAAGTTGTAAAAAGCCCGCAAAAGGCTCGTACAAAAAGCACGTAAAAGGCTCGGATTAAGGCTGCACCAAAATAATAAAGGGATAGTTAAGCGCGCAGAAAATAGAGAACAAAGTAGTCCTAGACTTTCTATTCTATTTCTATTCTATTCTAGACTTTTTTATTAGTTTCTTAAAGAAATGTGCCGTAAAAGACTTAGACTACACATATCAGTTTTTTACTGACCCTGCTAACTTATTTGATGAGAAAGAATGGAAAAGCTTAGGAGATATTTTGTGGTATAAGGTAATAGAAGAGGATAAGACAGCTCGTAAGTTAATGAAACCGTGGCATACAATGATTACTTGCTTGCACCGTTATCAGACAGAGAAGAAAATCGCCGCTGTAGCTTCGGCAACCTTAAAAGGGCAGCCGATACCAGATTTGCATCAATTAGGGGTTGATTACGATCCCTGTCCCCCAATGGGAGATGAAATAATTGTACAGCTTGCTCAAAATTCCAGTGAAGTTCCGATGCAACCTGCTGCCCCCCCCCCTCCCCCCCCCCCCTCTGACGTGGCCTGCGCCGGCCATCTTGAGCCACATGGCTCGGGATGTACGGACGGGACGGAAGTGACCACTTGCAGAGCCGGAAGCGGACTGAACCAGAGTCTGGAAACCCTATGTCCCGCGTCATCCGGCGAGGGTAGCTCCGGGGCTGGTCCCGACCTCCATTGGGCCCCGCCTTCGGCCCCACCCCCATGCCTTACGTCATCCGACGTGGACGTTCCCAGCCCGCAGCACCCCTCCTCCTCCCCCCCCTCTCCCTCCTCCGACCAGCCGGCCCCCACCCCCCCACCCCCCACTGCCGCAAGCAGCCGCTTTTCAGAAATAAAAGCCTGCTGCACGGCTTTGCCGTATCTTAACGATTAATTGGTCGCAAATGTATGAGGAGGCCCTTAATAATAAAGATTATGATTTGTCCTCAGTTTTAGATACCCTGCCACAAGTTTTCCCGATCATATATACAACAGCTAATCGGGGAAATGTGGAGGCGGAGTATCACTCTTTAAATTGGAAATTGGTAACACAATTAAGAGCTACTGTAAATGAATGCGAGTTGCATGGTGAACCAGTCAAGCAAATGATAAGTTATATCTGGGGCTCAGGACTGTTGCTCCCAGAGGACATAAAAGGAATTATGAGAATGATCATGACTCAATCACCTTTACTGTTATGGCAAGCCCACTGGCAAACATTATGTCACAGATTCGTAGAAATTCCTAGAGAACAAAATGACCCCCTGTATGGGGTAACAATAAATCAACCTATGGGTTGTGGACAATGTGCTAATTTTGAGGCACAAGCAAGATTAGGCCCACATATAATAAGAGAGTTCATGAGATTTGCGAGGGAAGCTATGAGTAAAGTTAGAACTACACCAGTTGTCCCATCTTATATGTCAATTAAGCAAGGCAGAGATGAGCCGTTCCCACAGTTTGTAGATGAACTCACTGATGCCATCAACCAGGCTTGTGTACCAGATCAAATGAAAACTACATTGCTCCGTCAGTGTATCCTAGAGAACAGCAATACCCCCAAGAAAAATATAATTTTCTCCATGCCATCTGTCACTCGGTTTAATCGCTGGGCCAGTCTTAATTAATTTTCCTCCTTGATAAGAAAGAAGAGAGAATAAGGGAGAGAGACTTATGGGTTGGAGGCTAAACCAATCAACTTTAATGAAACAATAATGCTATATATATATATATATATATATACACAAATATACAAGAGAATTAATATCAGATACCTTCCCCCTTTCCCCCAACAATTCTCACGCAAACCAAGGCTGCAGGGCAGCCCTGGGAAAGTCCAGGCTGGACACACAGGAGGCAGGAACACAGGCAGGCAAACGGACTGGAGGTGTAGGCTGGCACGGATCAGGACCACAGGCAGATGAATGGATGGGATCCTTCCAAGATGCCGGGTAAAGGCAGGCAGGCAGGCAGGCAAGCGGACAGGGCAGCGGACAGGGCAGCGGACAGGGCAGCAGGCAGGCAGGGCAGCAGGCAGCCAGCCAGGGAGGCAGCCAGCCAGGCCAGAAACTTCTGCTGGTCTTTTATAGTGCTACAGGTGAGACCAATTAGCTGTTAAGGGGGGTGGTACCCAGCACTTCTGCTGGTGATCTCAGGTGAGGCCAATCAGCTGGTAAGGGTGTGGCTCGGTCCTCGTGATCCCCCAACTCCATACCGAGGATGACGCACATGGGATGGAATACTCCATTTGAGAAACTTGCTGTCAACCTCAGCAAGTTCAACCATCTACAAGAAACTTAGAAAAATCACCTTTATCCTGGCCCAAACCAGGACACCATCGGAAGCATCAATTGAGGAGATGCTGGAACAGTTATCTAAAGTACCAGTAGGGACTCAGGCAATGTTAATTGAGGCAATACAACATGTAGGGAAAGGTATGGTGCAAGCCCAGCAGCAAGCTCTTGCAGCCCAACAACAAGCCTTTTTAGCCCAACAGCAAGCCCACCAGCAAGCTATCACAATCCAGCACCAAGCCTTTGCAGCCTTAGCTCCGTTACGTCCTGCCGACACCAGAGAGCTGCAACGATCAACCGACAAATGTTTTCGGTGTGGACACACTGGACATCTTTGAAGGCATTGTCGCAAAGCCACAGTCTGGTGTCAACACTGTAATACGAACACTCATGCTACCGAAGTCTGCAGATACCAGGGAAACGGATCGAGGAGCGCGAGGAGCCGCGGCACAAAGACTCCAGCTGCGACTCTAGTGTGGACCCCTTCGAACAACAGCAACCAGCCACTTCCACTCCCCTCCAGCAACCAGCCACTTCCACTCCCTTCCAACAATCAGCTACCCCCACCTACCTCCAGCAATCATCCACCCGCACTTCCCTTCAGCAACCAGCCATCTCTACCTCCCTTCGACAACCAGCCAGTTCCGCTTCCCTTCAACGACAACTCCAGCCAACCACTTCCCTTCAACCAGCAACCAGGGGAAGCCTCGGGCTGGACCTGGCAACCGCAGTAGATGTGACTCGCAGTGATATCGAGCCCCAAAAGATCCCTACAGGTATCACCGGTCCAGTGAAATATCAAGAAAAACCATGTGGAGCCCTTTTATTAGGACGATTGTCTGCTGGACTAAAGGGTTGGTTTGTCTTGCCAGGAGTAATAGACAGTGACTATACTGGAGAAATTTGTATTGTGGCTATGACTTGGACACCACCTATGGTAATTCCAAAAGGAACTCGAATTGCCCAACTAGTCCCGACACAACAATTAACTGATGCAGCAACCGCCTTTTAACAGTTCCCCGCCGAACAGCAGCGTTTGGGTCTACAGGACAAATCGCCTTATTATGCGTCCCAATGGACGAACGCCCCAAAGCACCAATATTATTAGAACATCAGCAGGACCAGTGTCACCTTACAGCGCTACTGGACACAGGAGCAGACATCACTATTGTGGATGAGAAGCTGTGGCCTCGTCACTGGCCAGCTGCCCCAATGATGTCTGGAGTTGAAGGGGTAGGAGGCGCAGCCCAGGTAAAACGAAGCACACAAAAGATTCGTCTTACCCTTGATAACCGTACATGCACTCTATTCATCACCATCATGCCATCGCCTACAAACGTACAGGCCCTTATTGGCCGAGACGTACTAAGTCAGATTGGGGCACGCCTGATCACAAGAGACCATTTTTATTAGCGGTCACTCCTTGGGCTTTCCCGATCCCATTGACATGGTTATCATCACAGCCAATATGGATCGAGCAGTGGCCGCTGAAGCGAGAAAGCCTCAGACAAGCACACGTCTTAGTACAAGAACAGCTAGAGCAAGGGCACATACAACCATCAACTAGCCCTTGGAATACTCCAATCTTCGTAATTAAAAAGAAGTCTGGCAGGTACCGTTTACTACATGATTTACATGCAGTTAATTCCCAGATGGAAGCAATGGGAGCTCTTCAGCCCGGGCTGCCTAACCCCGGGATGCTTCCAGAGCGTTGGCATCTACTTATAGTAGACTTAAAAGACTGCTTCTTCACCATATGCATACACCCACAAGACACAAAGCAATTTGCATTTACACTCCCAGCCCTCAACAGAGAAGCCCCTGCTTCACAATTTGAGTGGGTCGTGCTCCCACAGGGCATGAAAAACAGCCCAACTTTGTCTCAACTGTTTGTAGATGCAGCATTATTGCCAGTATGACAAGCATGGCCAGATGCCTTAATTTATCATTACATGGATGACATCCTAATAGCACAGCAAGACCCATTTACTGAGCAGCAGGAGCACTTTTTAGCACAACAGCTAAGTCACCAGGGACTCCAAATAGCACCTGAAAAGATACAACGTACACCACCATGGAAGTACCTAGGATGGCATATCACTGAGTCACAAGTTAGACCTCAAAAAACTGCTCTCCATTTGACTCTTAACACCTTACATGATGTACAACGATTTTTAGGTGATGTTCAATGGTTGCGCCCTGTGATCGGTATAACAAACGATCACCTAGAACCGTTATGACCACTTCTTAAAGGCACCAATCTTGCCTCCCCCGTTACTCTTTCAACAGCTCAACAACAGGCCATAACTGAAATTGGCCTGACAATATCAGCGCTCCGTGGATCGCCGTGATGTAAACTTACCCATAGACTTAACCATCCTTACGGGTAAACAACATTTACTCGGAGCTCTCATGCAGTCCAAAAAGAAAAAGGGGGAGACTAGGTCTGCTGATATCCGTGTGTTAGAATGGATCTTCGGACCATTACAGCCAAAAACTACAATCCAATTTCGATGGTATGTGTTGTATGAATTTGAGTGATCATTCTAAATCAATACATAAGGAGATAAAACAGACAGTAGAACATACTCAAAATATCAAGCAAGACGCAGGATTCTTTGGCATAGATGAATTAGTCAATTTGTTTGGCCTCACTGAATGGCTTCAAAGTTTATGTAAGACTGGTTTGCTCGTACTTTGTATTATATTGATAACTTTGATGTGTCTTAGTTGTATGTTAGCGATACTCAAGAAGTTATTTTCCAAAGCTGCCAGTATTATGATTGTACAAAAAGATAAAGGGTTTGTTGAAGAATGGCTTGAGGAACAAGGACATGGACCTCTACTAAGTACCAAAAGATTGTGAACAGTTACATAAGAAGTATATTAAGAAGTTACGAGACCCGGGATCAACCAAAAAAAAAAAAAAATGGAGAAAAACGAAAAAGAGAAAAGAAAGAGAGAAGAGAAGAAAAAGAGAAAAGAAAAAGAAAAATTAGGTAGCACATAGTAAAATTAATACATACTGCTTTTTAAAACACAAAAAAAAAAAAAAAAAAAAAAAAAAAGACTTCGCCCGTTATGAATGTAGTAATTGAATGTTGCAATCCTAAGTTTAACACAGTTTAATTTGGCAACTATAAAGGACCTAGGACTCCATTACGCTATGAGCCAGTGGGACCTGGAGACGCTTATAGGGGCCCCCCAACAAGATTTCGTTGGATAAGCCTCTCCTATCCCTTTTTTGGCTCTCTGCACTAGTGGACACCAGACCTTCCTAATATTGAACAGAGCTCTGTTAAAGAGTGTGTGAGTATGAATGTTTGTATGAAACAGAAACATGTCATAAATGCGAAGTCGACTCTTACTTGATTAAGACAACGAAATCTGGTTAATAACTTGTTAACCAATTTGTTTGATTCATTAATTGAGTGGTTTGAGTAGTTTTTAGATTGTTTTAAAAGGGAATTATATTATGGAACGTATCCTTAAGTTTTGCACGTTTTGTTATTTGCACAATATTTGTTTGAAAATTAGCACTGCAAAAAATTTTAAACCAAACATGGGCTTGTGCAAAAAGAAAAGGGGGGATATGTTGTAGAATGTTAGAGAGGATTGGAGAATGTTGGAGAATATTCCTGAATATTCTCGAAGAGATAGGGGGTGTGACACCTTTACTGTGCCCAACCCCATGTTTGGGGGGCCAATTAGATCGGCCCATACTCCGGTGCTAGCTGCACCAGGGATTCGCTGTGCTACAGGTAAACACACCGGGTGTCCAATAAAACGTTACGTTGTTTTGTGGTGGCGGGGGCGTGGTCACAGAAGCACTATATAAGCGAAAGTTGCTGCGCAATAAACCAGAAGTTCGTTTATCAACCATATTGGTTGCACGTGTTTTCTTCGCCGCTCCCACAGGTATAGCCAAATAAAATACTTTTCTGAACTTTTCCAAATTGAAGAAGGCCCAGAAAAACAATTGAAAATTTGTTTTCACCTGGAGGGGTGTCCAGTACATCTGGAAGTGACTGCCTCAGGGGTGGAAGCATAGTCCCACCATCTGCCATGCACTGATCCACACTGCACTGGAGAAGGGTGGAGCTCCAGACTGTCTGCAATATACTGACGATATTGTTGTATGGGGTAATACGGCTGAAGAAGTCTTTGGAAAAGGCAGGAAAGTAATCTGCATGCTACTAGAAGCTGGTTTTTCTATAAAGAGAAACAAGCTCAAGGGACATGCCAGAGAGATCCAGTTCCTGGGAGTTAGATGGAAAGATGGGTGCCAGTACATCCCTATGGATGTGGTCAATAAAATTGCAACCATGTCTTCACCCATTAATAAGAAAGAGACGCAGACCTAACTTCTTTACCAGGTACACTCAGATTGTAAACCCCCTTTATGATGCCACCCAAAAGAAAGATGGTTTTACATGGGGCCCTAAACAACTACAGGCCTTTGAGCATATAAAACGAGAGAGAGTCCATGCAGTGGCCCTGGGACCTGTCCAAACAGGATAGGAGATTAAAAATATTCTCTGCACTGCAGCCGGTGATAATGGTCCCATCTGGAGCCTCTGGCAGAAAGCAACTGATGAGACTCGAGGTCGACGCCTAGGGTTTTAGAGTTGTCAGCATAAAGGTTCAGAGGCTAATTACACTCCAACTGGAAGAGAAATATTGGCTGCCTGTGAAGGAGTTTGAGCTCCTTCAGAAGTGACTGGTACTAAGGCCACGCTCCTCTTAGTAGCCTGACTGCCAGTTCTGAACTGGATGTTTAAGGGAGGATCTTGTCTACACACCATGACATTGATTCTACCTGGACTAAGTGGATTGCCTTGATAACACAGCAAAGTTGAATAGGGAGCCCTGATTGTCCACGTATTGTGGAGGTGATTAAAAACTGGCCAGAGGGTTAAGATTTTGGAATGCTAACAGACGAGATAGCGAACCATGTTGAGGAAGCCCCTCCATATAATGAACTTTCAGATGATGAGAAGTTTGCTCTCTTCACCGATGGATCCTGCTGTCTTGTAGGAAGTCAGCGGAGGTGGAAAGCAGCAGTTTGGAGTCCTACACAACAAATCGCTAAAGCAGCTGAGGAGGATGATGAATCCAGCCAGTTTGCAGAGGTAAAACCAATCCAGCAGTCCCTGGACATTGCTGAACGGGAAAAGTGGCCAGTGCTTTACCTCTACACTGACTCATGGATGGCAGCAAATGCCTTGTGGGGGTGGCTGAAGGGATGGAAATGGGACAACTGGCAGCGCAGGGGGAAGCCTATTTGGGCTGCCACTGTGTGGCAAGATATCCCTGTCTCGTTAGAGACACTAACGCTAAGGGCACAGCACGTGGATACCCACATAGCTAAGAGTCGGGCCACTGTAGAAATCGGCAAAACCATCAGGCGGACCAGACAGCTAAAGTATTTCAAACATATTTAGACTGGGAGCACAAAAGTGAACTGTTCTTAGCTTGCTGGGCCCATGACACTTCAGGTCACCAAGGGTGAGATGCAGTGTACCAATGGGCCCAAGACCGAGGGTTTATATAACTTTAGACACTATTACACAGGTTATTCATGATTGCGATGTATGTGCAGCAATCAAACAAGCTAAATAGTTAAAACCTTTGTGGTACAGGGGACATTGGTGTAAATACAAGTATGGAGAGGCCTCGCAGACTGATTACATCACACTCCCTCAGACTCACCAAGGTAAGCACTATGTACTGATAATGGTTGAAGCAAGCACTGGGTGGTTTTAAGCATACCCTCTGCCTCATTCCACTGCCCATAATACTATTCTGGGACTTGAAAGGCAAGTCTTGTGGTGGTATGGTACCCCAGAGAGGATTGAGTCAGACAATAGGACTCATTTGAAAAAACATCTCATAGACAACAGGGCTAAAGAGCATGGTGTAGAGTGGATATACCATATTCCCTATCATGTACCAGCATCTGTAAAAATTGAACGCTACAATGGCTTGCTGAAAACCACCCTGAAAGCAATGGGTGGTGGGACTTTCAAAAATTGGGATAGGCATTTGGCTGAAGCCACCTGGCTAGTTAACATTAGGGGATGTATGAATCAAGCTGGTCCCGCTCAATCAGACCTGCTACACACAGTGGATAGGGATAAAACCCCTGTTGTGTGTGAAAGGAACCTCTTGGGAAAAACTCTTTGCATCTATCCTGCTTTGGGCAAAGACAAACCCATTCATGGGATTGTCTCTGCTCAAGGTCGGGGACATACTTGGTGGGTTATGCAGGACGATGGGGAAGTCCATTGTGTACCACAGGGGAACTTAACTCTAGCTGAGAACATTTAATTTCACTTTGCATAGTTTTGATGTTATAGTAATTAATTGTTAATAGTAATTAGTTGTATTAAGTGTTTTTTTCCTAGAATAATGCAATGGCATCCAAGAGTCTCAGGAAGAGCTTGCAGCACGTGGAGGCATGAATCCTGACAGACCCTGTACCATCTGTCTTGCCTTGAGAAACTGCCATCATGAGGATCTGCAGCCTGGACTTAACAAAAGTCTTATTTAAAGACAGGGCATCACCAGGTGAGTGCATATGGAGAGACATGGAATGGAATAAGGGGTGGAATGTCATTGACTGAATTTGAGGAGCTAAAGAAGGAGGGCTTTCAGACTCTGAGAGGGGTGGAACACAGAGGGAGGGGTCTATTCCCTCCCATTTCCTGCCCATACTCTATAAAGATCAGGCAGAACAGGAGCCCCTTCTCTCTTTTTTTTGCTTGCTCCTGGTTTTGCTGCTCTTCCCCTGCAATCCTTTACCATCAGCTCGTCACATGCTCTCCAGAGTCCACATCTATCGGGTGGTGGTAATAGCCATGGACACCCCCTCCTGAGTCGGCCCTGCCGCAACCAGCCCTCAGGAAACTATCCCTGCCCCCAACAAGATTGGGTTGTATATGTATATTTGTATTTTTGTTACTTTATCCTTTGTTATTACCTTTCCCCTGTTCTGGTATATCTGTTTTCAATTGTTTTCAATTTACATCTTCGAATCTCCAGTCTTTATTTCCCCTTTATCTTCCCTTCGGGGGGACGGGGGGAATAATAATTCTGTCCTTTGGTTTTTGGTCTGCCCAAACTGCTAAGCCATGGCACCATCCGACTGGCCTTTGACAACTCCTTATGCTTCTTTTTCAGGTATTGGGGGAATTCAAGTTCTGAGACAGAGCTTTAAAACTTTTTGTGGAAGGGCCAGGAAAAAGAGTTGCTGTATTAAAACCTTATGTTACATGCACAAATCTAAGGGGCTGGATGGGTTATACCCAAAGGTGTTGATAGAGCTGGCAGATGTGCTTGCCAAGCCACTTTCCATTATTTACTTGAAATCCTGGATAACTGGAAAGGTCACAATGGACTGGAGGGTAGTAAATGTAACACCCATCCACAAGAAAGACAGAAAGGAGGATCCCGGAAACTGCAGACCTATCAGTCAGACCTTGGTATCAGGGAAGGTCATGAAGCAGATCATCTTGAGTGCCATCACAAGTCATATAGAGGACAACCAAGGGATCAGGCCCAGTCAGCATGGTTCTATCAAAGGCAGGTCCTGCCTGACAAACCTGATTTCTTTCTATGACAATATGACCTGGCTATTGGACGAGGGAAAGTCTGTGGATGTTGTCTATCAAGGCTTTCAGAAAGCATTTGACACTGTTCCCCATAGAATTCTTGTGGAAAAAACTCTCTGCTCATGGCAGATGTGTGGGGATTAGTGAAGATGTTATGGCATCTTCACTAAATGGCAACTCTGCAAAGACCTTGAAGTAAAAGCAATGATCCTTTGATTCCTAACAAGCTGTGGGAGAGGAGCTGAGCTATGCCTGATAAAGAGAACAGATGTGCTTTGTGCTGATAAGAACAATAATTTTGTCTACACAGAAGAAGTTAGAAAATTCCAAGAAAGTTGGGTAAGAATACAAGAGAACATTTGGGAGGAGGGTTCAGGGGATCTTGAGGGGGGGGAGTCTTGGCTATAAAATTCAGCTTGGGAGTTAATAAACTTTGATTCACATTGTCTCAGTGAATTTGGGTCCATGCCTTAATACGGATGAGCACACGATCTGTTGGATCAAGCACTGGCTAGGTGGAAGGGCTCAAAGAGCAGTGATCAATGGAGTTAAATCCAGTTGGTGGCAGGTCACAAGTGTCATTCCTCAGGGCTCAATTGTCTGTGATTCTACATCCATCTCATAATCTTACAAATCCAAAAATTAGATTATACAATTTTTTCTAATAGCTTAACCAATCATCAAGAATCAATTAAAATCAATACAGAGTTTCGATTAAAAAAAAACCCAAAAAACTAACAAAGTTTCTAAATAATATTGCGCACAAACACACACACACAAAGATATAGAACTTAACCTGTTAAGACGTTAAATTCTGGCACCTAACATCATGAAAGAAGTCTTTGCATTATAATGAAAAAGTACACATTACAATTAAAAGTACACATACAATTATCTCTTCTCACTTCTCCAGTAAACGAGACCAGAAAGTGCCAGATCGTATCAGACTACTGTACTTGCTATCGAAACAAGAACAATGTTATACCCACTGCTCTTGTTTCGTAACTTAAAGAAAGAACAATGTTGGCTAATGTCAATGTTGCAATGTTACTCAGTGAACAGAGGGGTCTGTACAACCATAAAGTGTAATTACTAAAAAAGGTTTCTATGTCTGTATTAAACACCACTGCACAATGTACTGCACTGTATATCAGTACTGAAGACCATATCACAACTACAAATCTTAAGCATCGCATCACTTACCAAGAATAGACCACATAGCAATGCTAATCCTGGCTGCAAAGCAGCATATTGCATACCCTAAATACCACAGGTATGCATGATTTCCAATCCTGTGAAACTTACAAAAGAAAAAGTCTGATTCCCTCTCAGCAGAGCCATCTGGGTATCCTCCCACTGGAGTTGGAATTCAAACAATTGAGGCAAATTAGTCCAAATTAGAACCTGGGCTCAAATTAATGAGATTAAACCACATTGGGCACCATAAATCTGTCATGGTTTAATGCTGGGCTGACAAGTAAACGAATGACAGATGCTCTTTAGCAATCCCCCTCCCTTCCCTGATAGAGAAAAGAGAGAAAATAAGGCAGACAGACTTAAGGGTTGGAAATTAAACTACACAGCTTTAATGAAACAGCAGTGATGAAAAAAGGAAAAGTAGTAAATATATTCAAATATACACAAAACCCGATATCACATTCCTCCTTCCTTTCCCCCAATAATGCTCATGTCACCACCAAGGCTGCAGGGCAGCCCTGGAAAAGTCCCAGGCTGGGCTTCTGGAGTCAGCAGCAGGCAGGAGCTGAATGCAAGAGGACATGGACTCAGGAAGGCACAGATCAGGATCAAAGGTAGATGAACAGACAGAATCCTCCCAGGATGCCAGCCATGGATGAAGAACTTGACCTTTCTGATCCCTCAAATTTATACTGAGTATGACTCATATGGGATGGAATACTGTGGTTGGTCAATTTTGGTCACCTGTCTTGTCTGCTCCTCCCTAAAGGAGGGTTGCAGGTGTGACCCCTTTACTCCCTTTCTCTTTCTGGAGCATAATTTTTTTTTTCAGAAGTGAGCAGTGGCCTTGGTTCTGTATACCATTCTTTAGCCATAACTATAAACATCGAGTGTTATCAGTCCTAGAAGTAGACACGAACCTAGAAACATGCTGTTAATTTCAGCAAGAGCAGCTACTTAGAAGAGACTTAGCTGAAAGTAAAATTACAAGACAGAAACTTGGTTCTATCCTTGTAGAGAGCAATAAGGTCACCCCTCAGACTCCTTTTCTCTAGACTAAACAACCCCAGCTCTCTCATCTACTCCTTGTAAGACTTATGCTCCAAAACCCTTCATCAGCTTTGTTGCCTTTCTTTGGACACACTCCAGCACCTCAGTGTCCTTTCTGTAGTGAGGAGCCCAAACCTGAATGTAGTACTCAAGGTATGGCTTAACCACTGCCAAGTACAGGGGTAAGATCATCTCCCTAGTCCTGCTGGCCACACTATTCCTGATACAGGCCAGGATGCCATTGGCCCTCTTGACCACCTGGGCACACTGCTGGCTCGTATTCAGCCAGCTGTTAATCAACACACACAGGTTCCTCTATGATGGACAGCTCTCCAGCCACTCCTTCCCAAGGCTGCAGAACTGCTGGGAGTTGAAACATGCAATTGGCCTTGGACCGTCAATCAAGCCTGCCTAGATCCCGCTGCAGAGCCTCCTTACCCTCAGGCTTTTACTGAGGGTGCACTCTATCCCCTCGTCTATATCATTGATAAAGATGTTAAACAAGACCATCCCCAAAACTGAGCCCTGGGGAACAACGCTCATGATTGGCTGTCAACTGAATTTAACTTCATGGACCACAACTCTTTGGGCCCAGCTATCCAACCAGTTTTTAACTGAGTAAAGCATATGCCCATTCAAGCCATGAGCAGCCAGCTTCTCTAGGAGAATGCTTTGGGAAATGGTGTCAAATGCCTTACAGAAGTCAAGATACACAACATCCACAGACTTTCCCTCATTCAATAAGTAGGTCACCTTGTCATAAAAGGAGACCAGTTTTGTCAAACAGGACTTGTCTTTCATAAACCCATGTGGACTGTACCTGATCACCTGGTTTTCCTGCATGTGCCGTATAATAGCTTCCCTGGGACTGAAGTCAAACTGACAGGCCTGTAATTTCCTGGATCATCCTTCTTATGATTAAGGGAGCGCAACATTTCCCTTATGAGGAAAGGCTGAAGGATCTGGGTCTCTTTAGCTTGGAGAAGAGGAGACTGAGGGGCGACCTCATGAATGTTTACAAATATGTAAAGGGCAAGTGTCAGAAGAATGGAGCCAGGCTCTTCTCAGTGATGTCCAATGATAGGACAAGGGGAAACGGGTGCAAACTGGATCATAGGAGGTTCTGTGTAAACATAAGAAAAAGTTTTTTCACTGTGAGGGTGACAGAGCACTGGAACAGGCTGCCCAGTGAGGTTGTGGAGTCTCCTTCTCTGGAGACATTCAAAACCCACCTGGACACATTCCTGTATGACCTACACTAGGTGATCCTGCTCCGGCAGTGGGGTTGGACTCAATCATCTTTAGAGGTCCTTTCCAACCCCTAACATTCTGTGATTCTGTGATTCTTATACATGGGTGTCGCATTGGCTGACTCCTAATCTGTTGGAACCTCCCTGGTCAGCCAGGACTGATGAAAAGTGAATGAATGATGAAAAGTGGCTTGGTGAGCACCCGTGCCAGCTCTCTCAGCACCCTTGGGTGTATCCCATATGTTACGATCCGAGCTATTATTTTATATATTTGATTGTGAGGAAAAATCAGCCACTACTCATAGACGTTGCACGAATTTACAAAAATAACAGGCTTTATGATTTAAGCAAATTACAAAGATTTATTTTAAGGAAAGGAGACAATAACGCCACCTTTAAAAGGAAAAACAAGTGTACAAGAGGAGAGAATTTACACAAATTAGTCACTTTGGGGAGAGAGTTGTTAAGAAAAGGAAAGAAAACAAGAGAACAATGAAGTTTTATCACCGGCCCTGGCCTCTGGCTGGAGTGGAGCAGTGTAGGACCTGCCATTCCTGCTTGGCTGATGTTCTACACTTTTCCTTTCCTCCACTGTTGCTGTCCTGTAGCTGAAGCCGAAGTGGCGAGAGAGAAAGGGGGGGAAGAGAGAGCCACATCTTCTCCTTTTCCCTTGGAGTTTTTATACAGCAAAAAGGGTTCTGTCTTTTCATAAATCACTGGCACACAGACTTGCTAAAGATGACACAGACTTTGCCATCCCAAGAATTTCTCTTTTATTTATTATTATCTTTCAGTCCTTGTTACCTTGCTAAATTTATTATCTTTTTCTTGACCATGTACCAGGAGGCGACCTGATTAGCAGTCTTACCTTTAGGTGCCTGCCAGGCATGATACAAAACAGAAGCTGGTTAAGTTTGGGGTAAAAATCTGTTAATTGATAATATGTTTGATATATTTTTAAAAGAGCAGAAAAAATACTGATTCGAGAGAAATATTTTGTATTTTCAAAGTGTTTACATCACCATACTTGTGTATATATATGTGGTGCAGCATATCACTGACCATCTCCTCCTGGATTGTGGGGAGGTGATTCTGCTTATGGTTCCTGTCTCCTATTTTGAGGGGCTGAAGTCCCTCAGTACAATTGTTAGTATTACTAAAGACTGAGGTAAAGAAGGCGTTAAGCACTTCAGCCTGTTCCTCATCCCTTGTTACTATGTTTCCTGCTGCATCTAATAGGGGATGGAAGCTTTCCCTAGTCTTTCTTTTGCTATTAATCTATTTGTAGAAATTAATTCAAACTGGGCTTTGAACCTTCTAATTTTCTCCCTGCATAGCTTCACAACATCTCTGTAGTTGTCATGAGCAGCCAGACCCTTCTTCAAAAGGCCATAAACTCTCCTTTTTATTCCCTCAGTTGCAGCTAAAGCTGCCTATTCAGCCAGGCCAGTCTTCTGTGCTTCCAGCTTGCCTTATGGCACATGGGGACAGCCTGCTCCCGTGCCTTTAAAACTTCTTAAAAAGTAACCAACCTTCCTGGACTTCTATAACCTTCAGAACTACTTCCCAATGGATTCTAAGAAGTAGCCTCCTTCTCAAGTCAAAATCTGCCCTTTGGAAATTCAAGGTGGCAGTTCTGCTGCCTCCCCTCCTAATATCTCTAAGAATAGAGAACTCTATCACAGTAGTAAGAATGAATCACAGAATGGTAGGGGTTGGAAGGGACCTCGGGAGGTCATCTAGTCCAGCCCCCTGCTAGATCAGGATCCCCTAGAGCACATTAGACAGTAACAGGCAGGTTTTGAATGTCTCCAGGGATGGAGACTCCGCAACATCCCTGGGCAATTTGTTCCAGTGCTGTTACCCTCAGAGTAAACAAGTATTTTCTCATATTCTGCTTAAATCTTCTGTGTTCCAGTTTGTGACCATCGCCCCTTTTTAAAATTGATGAAGAGATTAGAGAACTTCAGAAGGACATTGGATGTATTACAAAGATCGGCTTGGCTTTCTGGGTGGCAAGCACACATTGACAGCTCATGTTAAGCTTCTGGTCCACCACGCCCCCCAAGTCCTTCTCCTCAGGGCTGCCCTCAATCCTTTCTCCTCCCAACCTGTATTTGTGCATGGGATTGCCTCGACCCAGGTGCAGAACCTTGCACTTGACCTTGTTGAAATTCATGCAGTTTGCACAAGCCCACTTCTCGAGGTCTTATGAAAGTTAAACAAAGGTCTTATGAGGAACCCTCAATCTTATATGACAAGCTGTGTAAGACTGCTAGAAAATTGACTGATTTGGACCCTGAAGCTAAAAGAAATGTTTCACATGCTGTTCATAGGTCAGTCAGCCCAGGATATCAGATACATAGAAATTGCAGAAAGTAGATGCAGGAGAGGCTAGGCCAATATTGCAGTTCACTGATGTCACGGTCTAACACTGGCCCGGCAATTAAACCGAGTAACAGACGCTCTCTATTAATCTCTCTCTCCTCCCTTATAAGAAAGGAGAGAGAATAAGGGAGAGAGACTTATGGGTTGGAAACTAAACTACACAACTTTAATGAAACAGGAATGATAAATAGGAAAAATTAATAAATATATACAAATATACAAGAAAAGGAATACCACATTCCTCCCCCCTTTCCCCCAATAGCTCTCACGTCACCACCGAGGCTGCAGGGCAGCTCTGGGAAAGTCCAGGCTGGACTCCTGGAGTCGGCAGCAGTTGGGAACTGGAGGCAGGAACACACAGATAAGGGCTGGCACGGATCAGGACCACAGGCAGGCAGACGGACGGGATCCTTCCAGGATGCCGGGGTGAAGGAAAGGGAAGCAGGAAAGGCAGGAAGGGCAGGCAGCCGGAAGCTGGAAGCAGGAAATCTGGCTTGGCCCTTGTGATCCCTCAAATTTATACTGAGGATGACGTATATGGGATGGAATACTCTGTTTGGTCAATTCTGGCATCTATCTTGTCTGTTCCTCCCCAAAGGAGGGATGCAGGTGGGACCTCTTTATGTTTTCTTCAGAGCTGAGCAGTGTCCTTGGCTCTGCATACCAGTCTCTAGCAGTAACTATAAACATGGAGTGTTATCAGTCCTAGAAACACACACTGTCTGAGAAACTTGCTGTTAATTTCAGCAAGTGCAACTACTTACAAGAGACTTAGCTAAAAGCAAAAGTACAAGACAGAAAATCACCTCTATCCTGGCCCAAACCAGGACATTCCACCCCTTATTCCATACCATTTGCGTCATGCTCCAATCATTACTATCTCTTATCCCTAAACATAACTATACACAAATTATTACTACCTCTCTGTGCTAAAATTCACTAAGTAATGAGTCTATGATTGCTGATGCTCATCTATTGTAGCAGATTCTCAAAAGAAGGAGCAATTTTCACAGTTCATGTTCATGGTCCACAAGTTGCAGGTTGCAGACGTTAACTTCAAGGAAGTTACTGGGTGCCAGCCGATGGATCTAGTTCTGATTTCACCATCACAAAATCATCCTGAAAAACACTCACAGAACACTGTTAGTTTGTGCAACAACTCACATAACAGTAGTTAAGGTGGGATACAAGTTCATGACTCCTGAAGAGTCCATACATTACTGATTAAGCTAAACAAACAGAAATTAGGAATTCTCACCTAGTGTTAGATTCCCTTGTGGTACACATTGTACTTCTCCATCTTTCATCATCACCCACCAGGTGTGTCCAGGCCCTTGAGCGAAAGCAACCCCACGAATGGGTTTGCCTTTGCCCGAGGCAGGATAAACCCAAACTGTTTTCCCTAGCAGATTCTTTTCATGCACCACAGGCACTTTGTCCCCATCTACTGTGTGTAGAAGATCTGACTGAGCAGGACCAGCTCGATTGATGGAACCCCTGGTATTAACTAACCAGGTAGCTTTTGCCAAGTGCTTGTCCCAGTTTTTAAAAGTTCCACCACCCAATGCCTTTAAGGTAGTTTTTAACAGTCCATTGTACCTTTCAATTTTACCTGAGGCTGGTGCATGATAGGGGATATGGTATATCCACTCAATACCATGTTCTTTAGCCCAGTTATTTATAAGACTATTTTTGAAATGAGTTCCATTATCTGACTCAATTCTTTCTGGTGTACCATGTCTCCACAGGACTTGTTTCTCTAGGCCCAGAATAGTGTTCCGGGCTGTGGCATGAGGCACAGGATATGTTTCCAGCCATCCTGTACTTGCCTCCACCATTGTAAGCACATAGCGCTTACCTTGGCGGGTTTGAGGCAGTGTGATGTAATCAACTTGCCAGGCCTCCCCATACCTATATTTTGACCATCTCCCTTCATACCACAGAGGTTTCAACCTTTTAGCTTGCTTAATTGCAGCACATATGTCACAATCGTGGATAACCTGCGCAATAGCGTCCAAAGATAAATCCACCCCTCGGTCACGAGCCCATCGATATGTTCCATCCCTGCCTTGATGACCTGAAGCATTGTGGGCCCATTTGGCTAAAAACAGTTCACCTTTATGGTCCCAGTCCAGATCTATTTGGAACACTTGAGCAGCTTCATCTGCTCGTTGGTTGTTTTGGTGTTCTTCAGTAGCTCGATATGAAGGTACGTGGGCATCTACATGACGCACTTTTACATCAAGTTTCTCTAACCTTGCAGCAATGTCTTTCCACAGTTCAGCAGCCCAGATAGGTTTATCTCTACGTTACCAGTTGTTTTGTTTCCACTGCTTTAACCAACCCCATAAGGCATTTGCTACCATCCATGAGTCAGTATAGAAATAAAGTTTCGGCCACTTTTCTTGTTCAGCAATGTCCAAAGCCAATTGTATGGCTTTGACCTCTGCAAATTGACTTGATTCACCATCTCCTTCGTCTGTTTTTGCAACTAGTCGTGTAGGATTCCATACAGCAGCTTTCCACCTTCGATGGCCTCCTACCAGTCGACAGGATCCATCAGTGAAAAGAGCATATTGTTTTTCATTCTCTGGTAACTGGTCGTATGGTGGGGCTTCTTCAGCCCGTTTTACCACTTTTTCTGGTGGCATTCCAAAGTGTTTGCCTTCTGGCCAATGTGTTATTGCTTCTACAATTCCTGGACGATCAAGTCTTCCTATCCTAGCTCTCTGTGAGAGTAAAGCAATCCATTTACTCCAGGTAGCATCGGTAGCATGATGGGAAGATTCTCTACCTGTGTACATAAAACCCAGTACAGGTAATCGTGGCACCAGGAGGAGCTGTGCTTCAGTACCAATCACTTCTGAAGCAGCTCTAACTCCTTCATATGCGGCCAGTATCTCTTTTTCAGTGGCTGTGTAGTTGGCTTCGGAGCCTTTGTAGTTTCGACCCCAAAATCCAAGAGGTCGGCCTCGAGTCTCTCCTGGAGCTTTCTGCCAGAGGCTCCATGTAGGACCATCACCTCCATCTCCGGTGTAAAGAACATTCTTAATGTCTGGCCCTGTTCGAATTGGTCCAAGGGCCATTGCCTGCACAATCTCCTGTTTAATACTCTCAAAAGCAGCTTGTTGTTCTGAGCCCCATTTAAAGGCTTTCTTCTTCCGAGTAACCTCATAGAGAGGTTTCACAATCTGATTATAAAGAGGAATATGCATCCTCCAGAAACCAACAGTTCCTAAGAAGGACTGAGTTTCCTTTTTGGTAGTTGGTGGGGCCATAGCTGTTATTTTGTTAATCACGTCCATTGGGATGTGGCGACGTCCATCTTGCCACTTAACTCCCAGAAACTGTATCTCTTGTGCAGGTCCCTTGACCTTGCTTCTTTTGATAGCAAAACCAGCCTCTAGAAGGATTTCAATTATCTTCTTACCCTTCTCGTAGACTTCCTTTGCTGTGTCACCCCACACAATGATGTCATCGATGTACTGTAGATGTTCTGGAGCTCCACCCTTTTCCAAGGTGTCATGGATCAGTCCATGGCAGATGGTAGGACTGTGTTTCCACCCCTGGGGCAGTCGATTCCAAGTGTACTGGATACCTCTCCAGGTGAAAGCAAACTGTGCCCTGCATTCTGGTGCTATAGGAATAGCAAAAAATGCATTAGCAATGTCAATAGTAGCATACCACCTGGCTGCCTTTGACTCCAGCTCATACTGAAGTTCTAGCATGTCTGGCACAGCAGCACTTAGTGGTGGAGTAACCTCATTCAGGGCACGATAGTCCACTGTCAGCCTCCACTCTCCACTAGGCTTTCTCACTGGCCATACAGGACTGTTGAAGGGTGAGTGAGTCTTGCTGATCACTCCTTGGCTCTCTAGTTGCCGGATCAGCTTGTGAATGGGGATCACAGCATCTCTGTTGACACGGTATTGTCTTCGATGCACTACTGAAATAGCATTCGGCACCCGCTGGTTTATAGTTCTCAGCAAACCCACTACAAAGGATTTGTCTGAAAGGCCAAACAAAGCATGCAGCCATTCTCCATTCTCAGTCTTAATAGCTGCAGTACCAAAGGACCACCGGTACCCTTTCGGGTCCTCAAAATCACCTCCCATGAGGTAGTCTATGCCAAGGATGCAAGGAGCATCTGGACCAGTCACTATCGGGTGCTTATGCCACTTTATTCCAGTGAGGCTCACATCAGCCTTCACAATAGTCAGTTCTTTGGATCCCCCTGTCACTCCAGAAATAGTGACGGATTCTGTCCCCTTCTGATTCGATGGCATTAGTGTGCACTGTGCACCAGTGTCCACCAAGGCTTTATACTTTTGTGGCTCTAATGTGCCAGGCCATCGAATCCACACAATCCAATAAATTCGGTTGTCCCTCTCCTCCACCTGGCTGGAGGCAGGGCACCTCTAAGCTTGAGCACATACAACATTGTCAGTATGTGCATTACTGGAGTTTGCATCTCCAGTGCTCACACCTGATGTAGAGGGATCTTGAGTCACCAGCATATTTGAATTGGGTAACTCCACACTGGAGACTTGAGCAGCCATCTTTTTAGAAGGACCTCCTTTTGCCTTCGTCTTAGTCAGCAACTTACGTACTTGCTCCTCTAGGACAGCAGTAGGTTTCTGATCCCACTTTTTCATGTCCTCTCCATACTCACTCAGGAGTGACCATAAGATTCCTCTTACTGAATTCTGTTTCTCTCGATTCCGTCTCATAGGAGGGCGTCTCTTCTTAATGGCTGCAATGCGGGGTCCTCCGTCTGTCTGAGGGGAAAGGGGTGAATGCAGTTTCTCAGATTGCCTCTTTATAGCTGAGACCCAAGCCCGACGAGGGGCTGTGACAGCATCTTCACACTCTCGTACTGTTTTAATCACATCACCCACAGTTGCATCCACATCTGCAGGAACCCATAGCATTACTGATAGCGTATGGTTAAAAGGTGGTGGTGCAGCATGCACAAACCTTTGCAGCATAGGTCTAGGGCACGGTACGTGATAAGGATCTTCAATGTCATCAGTATTATAGATCACGTCTCGTACAGCCAATTCCTCCAGATACTTGAGAGCTTTTCCAAGTGTGGGTGCTTTGACCTGTGGGCAGTCTATTTCCTCTTTATAGGGATATCTCTCCCTTACAGCTGTCAAGAGTCGTTTCCATAGGCTAGTGGTTCCAGCCTTTTCCCCAAATGCTCGATCAATACCTGCCTCTCTGGCCAGGGATCCCAACTGTCTGGCTTCCTTCTGAGTTAATGTTATGGTAGCAGCCCCATCCGTCCAGCATCGGAGTAACCAAGAGAGAAGTGGTTCACCTGGAAATCGGCTATAGTCTTTTCTCAGAGTACGCAAGTCTCTCATGGAATAGGACTGAACAGATTCTGAGTCTGAGTCCTCAGCTGACTCTGCTTTAGAGTCTCTTCTAGCTGCTCTACGAGAAGAGGCAGTATCCTCTATTTCCTCTATCACCTGGTCGTCTTGTTCAGACTTGGAAGGGTTAAGGCTCATTTCTGATTTCCATTGTTTTCCTTTTCTCCTAGTTACAGGGTCAACAAGTAGCTGTGTGGGCTGAGGGGAAGAGGCTGTGGTATCTGCAGCAGTAGCAGCAGCAGGGCTTGCTTTCTGAGCAGCAGCAGTGTCTGTGGGGGTAGAGACAGCAGCTGCAGCTGTAGCAGAAACACTGGCGATGCTGGCCGGCCTTATCTGAGTTGTGCCCTTGCGTGAGGGGGGGCGAGAAGCGGCAGGAGTGGGGGTGCTCTCTGTACAAGGAGCAGCTCTCACTCTCCGAACAGCAGCTCTCGGCCTCCGAAAAGGCATGCACAGTCTCATTATTGTGGTTTTTGTGTTTCTCCTCACCACTATATGAGAAAAATTAACAACACCCACCAGAAGATTGAGAAATGAAATGCTATTGTTACTAAAATCTGGGGGAGTCAGCCCCAAATACGATGGAATGGTATAATTTCCCAAATCAAAACTAGGAGTGTAATTACCAACCAAGTTTTTTATCTCTGTATGAAACACTACTGCACCATGCACCATGATATACATCAGTATTGAGGACCCTATTGCAACGATGGTTCTTAAGCAGCTCTTACGAAAAACAAACCACAAAGTAACAGCAATTCCAGCTGCAAAAAGGCAGATCGCATACCCTAAATACCAAAGGTAAGGCATGATTGGTTTAATCTCCAACCCTGTGAAATTTCCAAAGAACAAGGTCTGATTCCAGCTCAGCAAAGCCATTCTTCCACTGGAGTTGGAATTCAAACTATTCAGGCAAATTAGTCAAAATTTAAACTGGACTCAAGCCAATTAGCTCGGGCCCCACGTTGGGCGCCAATTAAATCTGTCACGGTTTAACACTGGCCCGGCAATTAAACCGAGTAACAGACGCTCTCTATTAATCTCTCTCTCCTCCCTTATAAGAAAGGAGAGAGAATAAGGGAGAGAGACTTATGGGTTGGAAACTAAACTACACAACTTTAATGAAACAGGAATGATAAATAGGAAAAATTAATAAATATATACAAATATACAAGAAAAGGAATACCACATTCCTCCCCCCTTTCCCCCAATAGCTCTCACGTCACCACCGAGGCTGCAGGGCAGCTCTGGGAAAGTCCAGGCTGGACTCCTGGAGTCGGCAGCAGTTGGGAACTGGAGGCAGGAACACACAGATAAGGGCTGGCACGGATCAGGACCACAGGCAGGCAGACGGACGGGATCCTTCCAGGATGCCGGGGTGAAGGAAAGGGAAGCAGGAAAGGCAGGAAGGGCAGGCAGCCGGAAGCTGGAAGCAGGAAATCTGGCTTGGCCCTTGTGATCCCTCAAATTTATACTGAGGATGACGTATATGGGATGGAATACTCTGTTTGGTCAATTCTGGCATCTATCTTGTCTGTTCCTCCCCAAAGGAGGGATGCAGGTGGGACCTCTTTATGTTTTCTTCAGAGCTGAGCAGTGTCCTTGGCTCTGCATACCAGTCTCTAGCAGTAACTATAAACATGGAGTGTTATCAGTCCTAGAAACACACACTGTCTGAGAAACTTGCTGTTAATTTCAGCAAGTGCAACTACTTACAAGAGACTTAGCTAAAAGCAAAAGTACAAGACAGAAAATCACCTCTATCCTGGCCCAAACCAGGACACTCTAAATAGTATTTAGAGTGCACGATAATAGAGACTAGGAGAGAAAAACAAACAGAATGAAATTGCTGGTGTCATTATTAGCTACCACTGTAAATGACAGTGATTATGAGAGACATGGGCAAGTAAAAATTAGAGGCCAGGGTAGAAGGAGACATGTAAGCACACAGTCTGGGGGGGATCACCAAAACCAAGCCCCTGTCCTGGTTTGGGAGTGTCCTGGTTTGGGCCAGGATAAAGGTGATTCTTCTGAGTTAATGTTATGGTTGAACTTGCTGGGGTTGACAGCAAGTTTCTCGAATGGACTATTCCATCCCATGTGCGTCATCCTCAGTATGGAGTTGGGGGATCTCGAGGACCGAGCCACACCCTTACCAGCTGATCGGCCTCACCTGAGATCATCAGCAGAAGTGCTGGGTACCACCCCCCTTAACAGCCAATTGGTCTCGCCTGTGGCAACTTTTTCATGTCCTCTCCATACTCCCTCAGGAGTGCCCATAGGATTCCTCTTGCTGAAGTCTGTTTCTCTTGATTCCGTCTCATAGGAGGGTGTCTCTTCTTAATGGCTGCAGTGTGGGGTTCTCCTTCTGTCTGAGGAAAAAGGGATGGATACAGTTTCTCAGATTGTCCCTTTATAGCTGAGACCCAGGCCCGACAAGGGGCTGTGACAGCACTTTATCCTGGCCCAAACCAGGACACTCCCAAACCAGGACACTCCACCCCTTATTCCATACCATTTGCATCATGCTCCAATCAGCAGAAATTAGGAATTCTCACCTGTGGCACTATAAAAGTTTCTCTAACCTTGCAGCAATGTCTTTCCACAGTTCAGCAGCCCAGATAGGTTTATCTCTACGTTGCCAGTTGTTTTGTTTCCACTGCTTTAACCAACCCCATAAGGCATTTGCTACCATCCATGAGTCAGTATAGAGATAAAGCCTCGGCCACTTTCCTTGTTCAGCAATGTCCAAAGCCAATTGGATGGCTTTTACCTCTGCAAATTGACTTGATTCACCATCTCCTTCATCTGTTTTTGCAACTAGTCGTGTAGGATTCCATACAGCAGCTTTCCACCTTCGATGGCCTCCTACCAATCGACAGGATCCATCAGTGAAAAGAGCATATTGTTTTTCATCCTCTGGTAGTTGGTCATATGGTGGGGCTTCTTCAGCCCGTTTTACCGCTTTTTCTGGTGGCATTCCAAAGTGTTTTCCTTCTGGCCAATGTGTTATTGCTTCTACAATTCCTGGACGATTGAATCTTCCTATCCTAGCTCTCTGTGAGAGTAAAGCAATCCACTTACTCCAGGTAGCATCGGTAGCATGATGGGAAGATTCTCTACCTGTGTACATAAAACCCAGTACAGGTAATCGTGGCACCAGGAGGAGCTGTGCTTCAGTACCAATCACTTCTGAAGCAGCTCTAACTCCTTCGTATGCGGCCAGTATCTCTTTTTCAGTGGCTGTGTAGTTGGCTTCGGAGCCTTTGTAGTTTCGACCCCAAAATCCAAGAGGTCGGCCTCGAGTCTCTCCTGGAGCTTTCTGCCAGAGGCTCCATGTAGGACCATCACCTCCATCTCCGGTGTAAAGAACATTCTTAATGTCTGGCCCTGTTCGAATTGGTCCAAGGGCCATTGCCTGCACAATCTCCTGTTTAATACTCTCAAAAGCAGCTTGTTGTTCTGAACCCCATTTAAAGTCTTTCTTCTTCCGGGTAACCTCATAGAGAGGTTTCACAATCTGATTATAAAGAGGAATATGCATCCTCCAGAAACCAACAGTTCCTAAGAAGGACTGAGTTTCCTTTTTAGTAGTTGGTGGGGCCATAGCTGTTATTTTGTTAATCACGTCCATTGGGATGTGGCGACGTCCATCTTGCCACTTAACTCCCAGAAACTGGATCTCTTGTGCAGGTCCCTTGACCTTGCTCCTTTTAATGGCAAAACCAGCCTCTAGAAGGATTTCAATTATCTTCTTACCTTTCTCGTAGGCTTCCTTTGCTGTGTCACCCCACACAATGATGTCATCAATGTACTGTAGATGTTCTGGAGCTCCACCCTTTTCCAAGGCATCATGGATCAGTCCATGGCAGATGGTAGGACTGTGTTTCCACCCCTGGGGCAGTCGATTCCAAGTATACTGGATACCTCTCCAGGTGAAAGCAAACTGTGCCCTGCATTCTGGTGCTATAGGAATAGCAAAAAATGCATTAGCAATGTCAATAGTAGCATACCACCTGGCTGCCTTTGACTCCAGCTCATACTGAAGTTCTAGCATGTCTGGTACAGCAGCACTTAGTGGTGGAGTAACCTCATTCAGGGCACGATAGTCCACTGTCAGGAAGAATCACCTTTATCCTGGCCCAAACCAGGACACTCCCAAACCAGGACAGCCCCTTTTCTGAGAACTCTGCAGTTTTGCATTCCCTAGGAGATGATGTAGAAGGCACAGACTTGCCTGCTTACAGAAACACCTGATACCAAGGAACCTGAAGATGGTATTGCAGAAGTGGTGATAGATGGGGTCATTCCTCTGGTATGGGCTTCAGAAAAATCAGGTAGAATGAAGAATGTGACACCAGTTAAGATAGTTAAAGCCTGGAGCTCAGGACAGGGAAGTCACTAAAATCTTATTAAAAGAAATAATTCCTAAGTTTGGAATTCCCAAGGGATTATCTTCTCATGATGGAACCCACTTTGTTGCAGATGTCCAAGGAGTGTCCAAGTTCCTACAATGCAAATGGAACTTGCACACCCCATGGAATCCACATTCTAGTAGGAAGGTAGAGAGAATGAATCAGACCATTAAAAGACAAATTGCTAAATTATGCCAGGAAACTCACCTTAAGTGGATAGATGCCTTACCTATGGTCTTACTGAAAATTAGAATCACTCCAAGAGTCAGGGCAGGGGTAAGCCCATTCAAGGTAAACCTTTGTCACAGTCCGTAACTATTATTATTGTATATTCTGTTTGTGAGGAAATATTAGCCACTGTGCATATATGTTCTACAAATTGAAAAGTAACCAGCTTTATGGTTTAAACGAATTACAACGGTTTATTTTAGGAAAAATAACACCACACTGAAAGGAGTCTTAGGAAGGGGTTAATAGTGGGAGAAGAGGAAAACAGGTCTTTAAACTAATGAATCACGAAGGGAGAAAGCTTTTCAAGAAAAAAAAGGGAATAATTAGCATTCTTTTCAACCTCCAGAGAATCTCCACCTCTCCCTGCCTCAGCAGCCTGGGTTGATGTTCCTTCTCACTGGTCTCCCTGCTGCTCACTTCTCTTTTCACTTCTTTTCGCTTCTGTTGCTCACTGCTGGTCTTCTCCTTTTTCCTCTGAATTTTTATAGTAAAAAATTTCTTCTCATCAATTATTGGCAGACGTTGCAAATTGGTAACTGTGGGCCTTCCCTTTGGTATTCAGGTTTTCCCGGAATTCTTTAGTTCTTGTATTTGATACCAATTTGCATTACCTGTCTAGCAACTTCGTCAGGAGTCATTTTGATTAGCATTTTATCTTTTTAGTCCTGTCAAAGGAGGAGGGTTTGTTGATGATGTAAACACTTTAAAAATACAAAATATGTCTCTTGAATCAATTTTTTTTTCTTTCTTTCTTTCTCTTCCTGCTTTGTTGCAACATGCTGTCAATTAACATATGTTTACCTCACATATGCCTGACAGACACCTAAAAGATAAGAATGCTTATCAGGTCGCCTCCTGGTGCCCGGTGGAGGACACCAAAAAGACAAAAAGATAAGGATGACTCATCTCCGGGAAGTCTGGAAGTCTGTGTGTATCAGGGACATGCGAAAAAAGAGACCCCTCTTCTTTTTGCTGTATATAAAAACCCCAGAGGAAAAGGAGAGGCGTCGGCTTTTTTCCTCTAGACCCCCCCCCTCTCTCGGCACTTCAGTTTCCAGCTACAGGACAGCCACAGCGGAGGAACGCAGAAGCGGCAGAAGCAATGGATCCTAAGCACCCGACTACAGCCAGAGGCCAGGGCTGGCGGACGGTGATAACATCTTAATTACCCCCCTTCTTTTCTCTTCTTAAGACTCTTCTCTCCAAAGTAGCTAATTGTATAAATCCTAATGTTGCGTGGGATGAGTCTCGCCGTGGGAGTCAGTCGAGCTAGTGCTGGCTCGGATAGTATCAGGAGCTAACTTTGATCCGTCCGGCTCTGGAAACCTCTCCGGAAGCCACACCTACCGAACCCGGGCATGCACGCCTGGGCTAGCCCCAGCTGGGCACAGGCGGGGGGGGCACCGTCCGGGCACCTGCCGCCTACATTTCCCCCCCTTTTTTTTTTTTTTTTTTTTTTCTATGGGGGAAAAGATGACAAATACGCGAAGATCTTAGCTGCGTGGTGCCTCGTTGTTCAGAGCCGGTGGTACTGGTCTGCAGGGAGAGGTTGGTGAAGACGATGAAGCCGCAGAAGCTGAGGGTTAAAGGCATCATCTGCGAAGCCTGCAGGCTCCTGGGGGTGATCAACAGGATGATGGAGCTGGGCTTTTCCCAGCAGTGTATGGCAGGAGGACCAGAGACAAGGAGCAGGAGTAGAAACATAAAGAGCTTGGGGTTAAGGATTCCCTCGTACAGCCACTTTAGTTTAGGGGCTGCTTTTATCTTCGCAGCCTTCCGTGGGGCCGGGGGCGGCATCGGGGGTAGCTCTCCGCGGCAGCCGGGGGTGCCGATAGCCGCGGTTTCCGCCCCATCATTTTCCGGTGTTTTGACTTCCGGGCCAATATCCGATAGGAGTTCGGTCACGGTTTGGTGGGGCTTCCCGGACATGCCCTTTATGGCAGGCTTGCCCGCGGTCAGCCCCAGATACACTTGTTCGTTTTTTCCTTCCTCCGGGGATGGCGCCGACGGGGCTGCGCTCGGCACTGTCCCGGGCTCCCCCCCCTCGGGGTGCGGTGCCGAGGGGGTTACTGTGGGCATTTCCTTCAGGGGAAATACCTCGGACTTTCGTAATGGGGCCTCAGCGGTGACAATTGCCACTTCTACTTCGGCTTTCAAGCAAGCTAATAGATTGCAAACGGTTCGCCAGGTGTTGTCCGCACCAATAATGTCGCCGTTGGCCTCCTTATAGTGGAAGCTTGCCAGCAGGTTGTACACCTCTCCCCACAGGTCCCAGGCCATTTTGGGACTCGGGTAGTGGAGGTTTTCCTGCGTTTCCGCCTGGGTTGTAATCTGCTCGGCAACGGCGGTGCCGGTAGGTTTGCTTGCATAGGAGCCCATCGTCGGATTTACTGATGACGATGTCGAAGGGAGGAAAGGGTTTCTCTTACCCGAATCTTTCAGGGTATCGAACGGTCTGTGGAGAAGGGTCACTTTCGGACGAAACGCTCGGGGAGACAGTTTAGACCGAAATTAATGCCCGCATTCTCCACCAGATGTTGCGTGGGATGAGTCTCGCCGTGGGAGTCAGTCGAGCTAGTGCTGGCTCGGATAGTATCAGGAGCTAACTTTGATCCGTCCGGCTCTGGAAACCTCTCCGGAAGCCACACCTACCGAACCCGGGCATGCGCGCCTGGGCTAGCCCCAGCTGGGCACAGGCGGGGGGGGCACCGTCCGGGCACCTGCCGCCTACATCCTAAAATAAATCCTTGTAACTTGTTTAAATCATAAAGCTTGTTATTTTTTGTAAATTCACGCATCATCTATGAGTAGTGGCTGAATTTTCCTCGCAATCAAAATATAAAATAATAATTCGGATCGTAACAGTTGATGAGATTAGTCTTGATACACTTTAAAGATTGTAAACAGGGGAAAGGCAGTGCTGGTGTGGAGTGGGGTTTGCTGATAGAAATGTTTGATACATTTTAAATAGTGTAGAGAACTGTGGTGCCGGGGTTTTGCTGATTCAAGAGGCAATTTTCTTATTTTCAATGTGCTCACATTACAACCTTATCCAGTCAACAGCATCGTAACAGGAAGTGAGCAAATGCATATCAAAGGGGAGGGAAAGCTGAAAGATTATATGCCATTTTTGTCTAGGGCTTTATCATCCCTTCACAGGTACCTGAACCAGTGAACTACTCTACCTTTGGATTCACCCACGCATCACTTCCAACTAGGAGACAGTTTACTTCTGAACCTGGAAGGATGAACCATTGAAGAAAAAGTGGAGGGGACCCTTTACTGTGTTCACAGAATCAATGAGACTGGAAAAGACCTCTGAGATCATCAAGTCCAGCCTATGACCTAACACCACCACATCAGCTAGACCATGGTACTGTCACATCCAGTCTCTCCTTAAACACCTCCAGGTACAGTGACTCCACCATTTCCCTGGACAGTCCATTCCAATGCCTGATCAACCTTTCACATGAGGAAGTGCCTCCTAATATTGAACCTAAACCTCCCCTCAGGCAGATTCAGGCCATGTCCTCTCCTCCTGTCACCAATTCATAGAATCATAGAATCATAGAATCATAGAATCCTAGGGGTTGGAAGGGACCTCGAAAGATCATCTAGTCCAACCCCCCCTGCCAGAGCAGGGCCACCTAGAGTACATCGCCTAGGAACGTGTCCAGGCGGGTTTTGAATGTCTCCAGTGAAGGAGACTCCACAACCCCCCTGGGCAGCCTGTTCCAGGGCTCTGTCACCCTTACAGTAAAAAAATTCTTTCTGATATTCAACTTGAACCTCCTATGCTCCAACTTACACCCATTACCCCTTGTCCTATCACTGGTCACCATAGAGAAAAGCCTAGCTCCATCTCCCTGACACTCACCCCTTACATATTTGAAAACATTGATGAGGTCACCCCTCAGTCTCCTTTTCTCCAAACTAAAGAGACCCAGCTCCCTCAGCCTTTCCTCATAAGGGAGATGCTCCACTCCCTTAATCATCTTAGTAGCTCTGCGCTGGACTCTTTCAAGCACTTCCCTGTCCTTCTTGAACTGAGGGGCCCAGAACTGGACACAATACTCCAGGTGCGGCCTCACCAATGCAGAATAGAGGGGGAGGAGAACCTCTCTTGACCTACTAACCACACCCTTTCTAATGCACCCCAGGATGCCATTGGCCTTCTTGGCCACAAGGGCACATTGCTGGCTCATGGTCATCCTCTTGTCTACCAGGACCCCCAGGTCTCTTTCACCTACACTGCTCTCCAGCAGGTCAGCCCCCAACCTATACTGGGACATCGTGTTGTTCTTCCCCAAATGCAAAACTCTACACTTCCCCTTGTTGAATTTCATCTTGTTCCTCCCTGCCCAACTCTCCAGCCTGTCTAAGTCTCTCTGAATGGCAGCACAGCCTTCTGGTGTGTCGGCCACTCCTCCCAGCTTAGTGTCATCAGCAAACTTGCTGAGGGTACATTCTATACCCTCATCCAAGTCGTTGATGAATATATTGAACAACACCGGTCCCAGTACCGACCCCTGAGGGACTCCACTAGTCACGCCCCTCCAACCAGATTCTGCCCCATTGACTACAACTCTCTGACTCCTTCCTTTCAACCAGTTCCTGACCCACCTCACTACCTGATCACCAAACCCATACTTGATCAACTTATCTACAAGGATGCTGTGAGAGACGGTGTCAAATGCTTTACTGAAATCAAGATAAACCACATCTACCGCTCTTCCATCATCTATCCACCTAGTAATTTCCTCATAGAAGGCTATGAGGTTAGTCAAACATGATTTACCCTTGATAAAACCATGCTGACTGCTCTTGATGACTCCCATGTCCTTGATATGCCTGGAGATAGTGACAAGAACAAGTTGTTCCATCACCTTTCCAGGGATGGAGGTGAGGCTGACCGGTCTATAGTTACCCGGGTCCTCCTTCTTGCCCTTCTTGGAGACTGGAGTGACATTTGCTATCCTCCAGTCCTCAGGCACCTCTCCTGTTACCCATGACTTATTGAAGATGATGGAGAGTGGCCTAGCAATGACCTCCGCCAGCTCCCTCAGCACCCTTGGATGCATTCCATCTGGACCCATCGACTTATGGATGTCCAGATTACTCAGCTGATCCCTAACCCAATCCTCATCTACTATGTCAAACTCTTCATCTATCTTGACTACTTCTGGGGTTAAATGAATCTGGGGCTCATGCGGAAACCCTGCAGGAGTAAAGACAGAGGCAAAGAAGGCGTTCAGCACCTCTGCCTTCTTTATATCCTCTGTCACCAGGGCTCCCAGCTCATTCCTTAGTGGGCCAATATTGCCTCTAGTGTTAGTTTTGCTGGCTATGTATTTGAAAAAGCCCTTTCTATTATCCTTAACCCGACTTGCAAGGTTAAGTTCCAAGGAGGCCTTAGCTTTCCTAATTGCCTCCCTACATCCTCTGACAACAGTCCTATATTCCTCCCAAGTGACCAGCCCCCCCTAATTGCCTGACCCCCAACTGAGTACAACCTCCCTTCAGGTAGTTGTAGAGAGTGATAAGGTCCCCCAAGTCTCCTCTTCTCCAGGCTACACAACCCCAGCCCCCTCTAGTTCCTTTACCAGTCTCGTTGCTCTCCTTTGGACCCAGTACCTCAATATCTTTCTAGGAGTGAGGGGCCCAGAACTGGACACAGTACTCGAGGTGAGGCTGCACCAGCTTTCTGGCCCACCTGGGCACACTGCTGGCTCATGTTCAACTGGCTGTCAATCAGTACTCTTCCCCTAGCCTTTAGCGCTGCATGGGGTTTTTGTGGCCAAAGTGTAGGACCCTGCACTTGGTCTTTTTGAACTTCATACCGTTGGTCTTGGCCCATCAACCCAGCCTATCCAGGTCCCTCTGCAGCATCTTCCTACCCTCCAGAAGATTGACACTCCCCCCCAACTTGGCATCATCCACAAATTTACTAAGGGTAGGCTCGATCCCCTCATCCAGGTCATCAATAAAGATTAGGACTGGTCCCAGTACTGATCCCTGGGGGACCCCACTGGTAACTGGACACCAACCAGATTTAGCACCATCCACCACTACTCTCTGGGCTCAGTCATCCAACCAGTTTCTAACCCAGGGAAGGGTGCAACTGTCTAAGCCATGGGCTACCAGCTTCTCCAGGAGGTTGCTGTGGAAGATTGTGTCAAAGGCTTTGCTGAAGTCAAGGTAGACCACATCAACAGACTTCCCCTCATCCACTAGGCAGGTCACCCAGTAATAGGAGGAGATCAGACTGGTCAGGCAGGACCTTCCTTTCTTAAACCCATGTTGGCTGGGCCTGATCCCCTGATTGTCTTGTACATGTCACTTGATGGCACTCAGGATTATCTGCTCCACAACCTTACCAGGCACTGAGGTCAGGCTGAACGGCTTATAGTTCCCTGGATCCTCTTTCCAAGCCCTTCTTGCGGATGGGCATCACATCAGCCAACTTCCAGTCATCTGGGACCTCCCCAGTTAGCCAGGACCAGTGATAAATGATGGAGAGCATCTTAGCCAGTTCTCCCGCCAGCTCCCTTAGCACTGTAGGATGGATCCCATTTGGTCCCATAGACTTGTTAGGATCTAAATGGCATAGCAGGTCACTAACTACTTCCTCCTGGATTATAGTAGAGATTAAAAATGGTCTCAGTGACCATTTAAAACACAGTGAAGGTAAACAGGATCAACTTCCGCATCCATTACATCAGAGTGAAGGACAGTTCTTCTGAGAGACAGTGGACATCAATGCCTACAGAAAGACTTAAGTTAAAACTGTCTAGAAATTAACTTCAGTTAATTAATTTTACTTGGAAAATACTTATTTAGAGCTCAATTGCCCCCAGGAACTATCAGTATTATTATGTGGGATACCTGCATTGACCCTATTAAGTTTTACCTTACTTATGTAGAGAATCTAAGTTAATCATAGATTCATAGAATCATAGAATGTCAGGCTGGAAGGGACCTCTAGGATCATCGGGTCCAATGATTCTAATATTATTGTTTATGTGAGATGTCTCAGAACCCTGTTGAGCTGAGACTTAAAACTTTCCAAAGTGTTAGGTGGTGGAAAGAGTTAAGTGTTGGTGGAAATCCACCACTTACCCTGGGAGACGATTCCAGTGTCTGACTGTCCTCATGAAAAATTTTCCTCGTGTTCAATCAGAATCTCCCCAGAAGCAACTTGTGCCCATTGCCCCTTGTCTTATACATTTATCTGCAAAACCACCTCACTGAACACCAGACTCAGGTGCCACATGCTCTCTTGAAACATGGAGTCAAGGACCTGATGGGTTCTCCCCACCCAGCATTTGGAGGCAGTGCCATTCTCCAGCTGGTGAGTCTGTTGGTGGAGAGCCCCATCCTGTCCCTCCCTGGCACTGGCTGCGCTCTCACTAATCAGAGCTCCTGCTCATACAAAGAGTATGGGTTTGTTGAACTTGACAATACTAAGTAATTTGGGGAGCATATGCCATGGGTAGAGAACATGCACATCAGCTTGGCCCAGACAGGATATGCCCAAACTTTTTCAATGGTAAAGAATTTTTATAAAACATGAAATTTACAGCTCATGGATGAAATTAGCAGCATGTTTTTTAGTTCATGTCTGCTTCTAGGACTGATAATGCTCAATGTTTATAGTTATTGTTGAAGGCTATGCAGAACTGTCCTGGTTTGGGCCAGGATAAAGGTGATTTTCTGTCTTGTACTTTTGCTTTCAGCTAAGTCTCTTGTAAGTAGTTGCACTTGCTGAAATTAACAGCAAGTTTCTCAGACAGTGTGTGTTTGTAGGACTGATAACACTTGATGTTTATAGTTACTGCTAGAGACTGGTATGCAGAGCCAAGGACACTGCTCAGCTCTGAGGAAAACATAAAGAGGTCCCACCTGCATCCCTCCTTTGGGGAGGAACGGACAAGATAGATGCCAGAATTGACCAAACAGAGTATTCCATCCCATATACGTCATCCTCAGTATAAATTTGAGGGATCACGAGGGCCAAGCCAGATTTCCTGCTTCCAGCTTCCGGCTGCCTGCCCTTCCTGCCTTTCCTGCTTCTTTTCCTTCACCCCGGCATCCTGGAAGGATCCCGTCCGTTTGCCTGCCTGTGCTCCTGATCCGTGCCAGCCCTTATCTGTGTGTTCCTGCCTCCAGTTCCCGACTGCTGCTGACTCCAGGAGTCCAGCCTGGACTTTCCCAGAGCTGCCCTGCAGCCTCGGTGGTGACGTGAGAGCTATTGGGGGAAAGGGGGGAGGAATGTGGTATCCATTTTCTTGTATATTTGTATATATTTATTAATTTTTCCTATTTATCATTACTGTTCCATTAAAGTTGTGTAGTTTAGTTTCCAACCCATAAGTCTCTCTCCCTTATTCTCTCTCCTTTCTTATCAGGGAGGAGAGAGAGATTAATAGAGAGCGTCTGTTACTCGGTTTAATTGCCGGGCCAGTGTTAAACCGTGACAACAGGATATGCCCAAACTTTTTCAATGGTAAAGAATTTTTATAAAACATGAAATTTACAGCTCATGGATGAAATTAGCAGCATGTTTTTTAGTTCATGTCTGCTTCTAGGACTGATAATGCTCAATGTTTATAGTTATTGTTGAAGGCTATGCAGAACTAAGACCTCTGCTTGGTTTGGAAAAACATCTTGTGCTCCGTAAACAAAAGGGAGAAAAGGAGTCACACCTACAACTCTCCTTTGGGAAGCAATAGATCAGACAGATGACCAAAATTGACCAAATGTAGTATTCCATCCCATATGCATCATACTTGTATAAATCTGAGGAATCACAAGGGTCAAGTTTTCTTCATCCATGGCTGCTGCACTGGGGGGACTCTTTCCATTTGTCTGCCTTTGATCCTGATACATGCATTCCAGAATCCACATGTTCCTGCATCCAGCTGCCATTTGCCACTGACTACAGGAGCCCAGTCTGGGACTTTCCCATGGCCTGCCCTGCAGCCTCAGTGTTATGTGTGGGGCTCTTTATGTCTGTGGTTCTGTTGTGCTAGGCCACTGAATCCACAGTCCACTAAACTCTATTATCCTTCTCCTTCACTTGACTTGAGGCAGGGCCCCTCAAATGTTGAGTACAGTGCCCACACTGAATAGAGAAGTTTGTGTGGCATATCAGACTCACATAGTTACTACCTCAACTCACAGTTGGGTCAGAGACCCATCTGCTTGGGCCAGCAATGGATGTCTCTTGGGAGACTGGAGCAGCCATCCTTCTGGAAACATGACCCCTAGTAGTATTGCCTTGTAGCTCCTGTACTGTTGCATGCAGAGCTGCAGTGGACTTGTCATGCCATATACTCATGTCTTCACCAAGGTTACATAGGGTAGGCCACAGAGAACTTTGTGTTCAGTCTTGTTTACCCTGAGCTGGTCTCCTAGGAAAGCATCTGTTTTCAATTGCTGTTTTATGGATCTAGTCAGAAGAATTAGTGTTATTTTCCCTCTCTATCCTGGATAGCTTATCATGCAGCTTCTCAAAAGAGGTTCTGAACTCCTCAGCCATTTTTTCCACATCTAAGACACAAGCCTGTAAGGGGTTAGACACACTGTCTTCATATTGCCTTAGTTGGTTGTCATGGTTTAACGCTGGGTCAGTAATTAACTGAATGGCAGATGCTCTCTATTAATCCCCCTCCCTGATAAAGAAAGGACAGAGAATAAGGAAGAGAGACTTATGGGTTGGAAAGTAAACTACACAGCTTTAATGAAACAGTCATGATAAAAAGGAAGAAATATTAAATATATAAGAATATACAGAAAAACGATACCACATTCCTCCCCCCTTTCCCCCAATAACGCTCACGTCACCACCAAGGCTGCAGGGCAGCCCTGGGAAAGTCCAGGCTGGACTCATGGAGTCAGCAGCAGTCAGGAGCTGGAGGCAGGAACACAAGGATTCAGGCTGGCACAGATAGGGACCACAGGCAGACGAACAGACGGAATCCTCCCAGGATGCCGAAGTAAACAAGGACAGGTGATGAAGGGTGAAGGCAAAGGGCAAAAAGGAAGGCTGAAGGAAGGAAGGGGTTTGACCCTCGTGATCCCTCAAATTTATACCGAGTATGACACATACGGGATTGAATACTGCCTTTGGTCAATTTTGGTCATTTATCTTGTCCGCTCCTCCCCAAAGGAGGGACTTTACTCCTTTTTTCTTTCCAGAGCACAAGATGTTCCTTAGAACTGAGCAGTGGCCTCAGTTCTGCATATCATTCTCTAGCCTTAACTATAAACATCAAGCATTATCAGTCCTAGAAGCAGACACTGACTGAGAAACATGCTGTTAATTTCAGCAAGTGCAGCTACTTATGGGAGACTTAGCCAAAAGCAAAATTAAAAGACAGAAGATTAGCACTATTCAGACCCAAGCAGGACATTGGTTAACAAATTCACTGACAGTTGGTGGTGTTTCATCATCTCCCCCAAAGACTCTTCCTCCCAAAATGTGGGAGTATACAGAAGGAGCACTCTGTGAGCTTTTTAAACAGAAGATGCCTGCATGGCAACTCATCAGGATGTTCAGGTGTTTCCCAATAGATGGCCTCCCAGACTGCCATCAAGTATTTGATGCCTCTTTCTGTTCCATTTAATAGGGCGATATTTGATACCCCTTTCCATGGTGTTCCATTTAATAGGGCAACATTTGATATCCTCCTTATAAGGATATTGGCTTTTTACAGATGATAAAAGGCATTTCCAGAGACTGTGAGTGCTGGCTTTTCTCCCAACGATCTTGTCAATGCCTCCATCACTGGCTAATTATCCCAATTATGGAGATTCTCTGCCCTCTACATCTATGGTATCATGTCTCCTGTCCCAACACCAACACCACAATAGCCATGAAATCAGTGACTCACCCTCATCACAAGCATAAATCCTGTCTCCTTCAGACACATGAATTGAACAATTTTCTCAATCACTATTTTTCCAAATCACTATCTAGTGTTGTTCCTGCCTTGGGCCGACTGTATCTGATCAGGGTTTTCTACTGCCTCCGGGTCATCATCTCTCACTGGGTGGTCTGACTTTAAATGCTTTCTGTAGGTCATTATCAGAGGGACAAGAGATGGTTCCGACCCAGTAGCAGTGGTGCTTCTAGCCATTGAGGTGGTTTAAGTAAACATCTAACAATAACCACCCCGGGAACATTGTCAGAGACATAACAAAAACAGGTAACATGAGCCATTACTGAGGCCTCTAAAACATGGTGAGGTGAACTCGCCCAAGAAAGGAGAAGAATAATCTTTCATAATACTGTTAAAAATGACCAAGACTCAATATTCTGTTAATGGTTTAATTAATTAATAAAATTGAAATTGAAGTGAGCAAAACAGCACTGGGTGCATGGGGAGGCTCCGCTCCACTCACACGCACCCCTCTAAAACTCTAGAATTACCTTATATTGATTACAATTATATGAATATTCAAAAGGAGGTGGGTTTACATACGTATTCATAGGGATTACATCATGTCATTACAATATTTGTAGGCAGCAGGTGCCAGGACTTGCCGGGTGATGGGCCCGGACGGTGCTCGCCCCACCTGTGCCCAGTTGGGGCTGGCCCAGGTGCGCATGCCCGGGATCGGCAGGGTGTGGTTCCTGAGCAGGCTCCAGAGCCAGGCGTATCGAAGTTAGTTCACTGATACTAACCCGAACCAACACTAGCTCGATTGACTCTGTTCGCGAACCGAGCTCGCGCCCACAGCGAGATTCGTCTCACGCAACATCTGGTGGAGAATGCGGGCAACAATTTCGGTCTAAACCGTCTCCCCGAGCGTTTCGTCCGAAAGTGACCCTTCTCCACAGACCGTTTGATACCCCGAAAGATTCGGGTAAGAGAAACCTTTTCTTCTCTTCGACATCGACATCAGTAAAACCGATGATGGGATCCTATGCAAGCAAACCTACCGGCACCGCCGTTGCCGAGCAGATTGTAGCCCAGGCGGAAAGGCAGGAACCCCTTCGCTACCCGGGTCCTGAGACCGCCTGGGACCTCTGGGGGGAGGTGTATAATCTGCTGGCAAGTCTCCACTATAAGGAGACCAACGGTGACATTATTGGTGCGGACAACACCTGGGGGGTCGTTTGCAATCTATTAGCTGTTATGAAAGCCGAAATAGAAGTGGCAATTGCCACCGCCGCGGCTCCATTACGAAAGACCGAGGCATTTCCCCTGAAGGAAATGCCTGCTGCGACCCCCTCGGCACCACCCTTCGAGGGGGAGGAGCCCGAGAGAGCGCCAGCCGCGACCCCCTCGGCACCACCCTCTGAGGGGGAGGAGCCCGAGAGAGCGCCGGCCGTGACCCCCTCGGCGCCACCCCTGGAGGAAGGAAAAAACGAGTAAGTATGTCTGGGGCTGACCAGTGGCAAGCCTGCCATAAAGGGCATGTCCGGGAAGCCCCACCAAACCGTGACCGAACTCCTATCGGATATCGGCCCGGAAGTCGAAACACCGGAAAATGATGGGGTGGAAACCGCGGCTTGCAGCACTTCCGGCTGCCGCGGAGAGTTACCCCCGCCGCCGCCCCCGGCCCCACGGAAGGCTGCAGAGAAAAAAGCCGCCCCTCAACCAGCGGCAGTATCTGCGCTGGAAGACAAGATATCGGCCCTGCAAGACCAGGTCACTCGGGCCGTGCAACTAATAGAGAAGCGGGACGTCGAACATCGCCCAGCTTTTCAGCAGTACAGGAACCCACCCACCCTGACGGACGACGAGGATGATGTCCCAACCCCGCCGCGGCAACTTCAAAACGCCCGGGGCGCTACTACTGGTCGCCCAGGGCGCTGGTCTGGCATCATCCGGGATGCCATTCTGGAGGGCGAGTGGGAGCCCACCACTGTGGCGTGCCCCGTGCTGCAGGGCGCTAATGGACAGCCAGTGTTTGAACAACACTCATGGAAAACCCTGCAGCAGGCGAGGCAGATAATCAAAGAACAGGGGCTGAGGTCGGAGAGCGGCCGGGCCATCCTGGACTGGCTGTTCACTTCCGATGTAAACAGCCCATATGACTGTCGCAGTCTAAGTCAGTACCTACTAACCCCCTCCCAACAAATCATCTGGTTAAGGGAGTGGGAACGCCTCGCCGCGGTGGAAGTTAACCGCGCTAGGGCACCCGGAGATCCGCTAGCGGGCGTCACAGCGGAGATGCTCACCGGCTCCGGGCGTTTTGCAGAGATCGATCTTCAGCTACAATACCTGCGCGAGCTCCACCACGCCGCGGCAAGACTGGCACGTCAGGCATTTTACGCAGTACCAGAACCGCACCCAGTACCATCATTTACCAATGTAAAGCAAGGGTTGAACGAACCCTACCAAAATTTTGTCGATCGACTGTGGCAATCTGTCACGGCTCAATCAGACCTGACGATAGAGCAGCGTGAATCTATGTTTAAACTACTGGCATTCAAGAATGCAAATCCCAGATCAAAAGCCCTCTTCTCGACACTGCCGAAAACGGCGCCAGTATCAGAAATGCTGGACGTTGCCGCCAGGGCGTCTCAGCACCAGCAGCACCAGGGAATGGCTGGTGCTTTCGCCGCTGCATTGGAGCCAACCCATCAGCTCCTCGCGGCGGTAGTACAAAAACTGGGCAATAACGGAGGACGTGGCCGTCAAAACCGGCGAAATCGCCCGAACAGACAGAGGCAGTCCAGCCCGGTCTGTTCGCGATGCCACGCAAGGGGACACACCTGGCGAAACTGCTCTGCAGTCGTCTGGTGTAATCGCTGTCAGCAAGCGACACACAACGACGCAGCCTGCTGGTACCAAAAAAACGGCAGGGACAGCGCGAGGGGCCCCCGCGCCAGGATACAAGTAGCCGGGCCAACGCTGTATGCCGGCTCCCCTCCCCAGCAACCCGGGGAAGCCTCGGCATCGATTTACAATCTGCGATAGACACCACGCTGCTGACCACGGCTGTCCACACAATACCAACAAACACGTACGGACCGGTAAACCATGAAAATTCTAACGTTGGTGCACTTTTAGTAGGACGTTCTTTCTCAGGACTGGCGGGACTAGTAGTGCTCCCAGGGGTTATAGACGCCAACTCCACGGGGGAAATAAAGATAATGTGTTTTACACTAAATCCCCCCCTAGTAATTAAGGCAGGGATCCGATTAGCACAGATAGTCCCACTCCCAAAATTAGACCTAGGAAAGAACGTTAAAACAGAGAGAGGCGATCGGGCCTTTGGCTCATCTGGAGACACCTTGGTAACCCTGGCGCAACAGATGAGAACAAGGCCGATTATAAACATACAGATGGCGATCGGCAAAGAGGTAAAAACCCTCCCTGTAATGCTAGATGCAGGAGCCGACGTCACAATCATCAGTAAGAATATCTGGCCTCGAAAATGGAAGCTTATTGCAGTTTCTGACACTGTTCAGGGGATAGGTGGCGGTTCCACCCCCCTGCAAGCGCACCAACCAGTACAAATTACATTTCCAGAAGGGCAAGTGGTAACTGTGAGACCATATGTGTTACCCTTGCCCGGTCAGCTCGGGGGGTTGATTGGTCGGGACGTGATGAGCCAGATAGGGGCCATCCTCACTATCCCTGAACCCACCCAACCCTCCCAAAATTTTCAATAAGGGCCACTGCTGACATGCCGCTGACCCCCAGACTCCGCTGGAAGTCGGACACCCCTGTCTGGGTAGAGCAGTGGCCCCTTTCCAAGGAGCAGCTAGACATAGCAAATCGCCTGATAAAAGAACAGCTAGACGCTGGACACGTCCAGCCATCCGTGAGCCCGTGGAACACACCCATCTTCGTGGTTCCAAAAAAGTCGGGCAAGTGGAGATTGATACAAGATCTGAGAAAAATTAATGACCAGATGTGGCCAATGGGCGCCCTCCAACCTGGGCTGCCCCTGCTTACCATGCTACCTAGAGACTGGCATCTTCTGGTCATGGATTTAAAGGACTGTTTTTTCAATATCCCCTTAAATCGTGAAGATACTGCTCGCTTCGCGTTCACGGTCCCATCAGTTAACAAAAGTGAACCAGCGAAGCGATATGAGTGGGTGGTACTGCCACAGGGAATGAGGAATTCCCCGACCATATGCCAATCGTATGTGGCACGGGCGCTCGCGCCAATTAGAAAAGCAATGCCGGATACGATAATTTATCATTATATGGACGATATCTTATTTTGCCAGCAAGCCCCGTTCCCCGAAAACATCGGCCAGGTCTTGACCGACCACCTCAAGACCAAAGGACTAATCGTAGCTCCGGAAAAAATTCAAATGAAGTCACCCTGGAGCTACCTAGGGTGGAAGGTAACTGATGCTATGGTGAGATCTCAAAAATTAGAAGTAGTCCATTCAGTTAAAACACTGAATGACGCCCAAAAACTAGTGGGCGAACTACAATGGGTTAGACCCATTATAGGTCTCACCAATGCAGACATCCACCCCTTTTTGTCCTTATTACGGAGTACACATCCAGGGGCACTTGTGGACTGGACCGAGGACCACTCCAACACCTTGAAGCAGGTCGTCCACAAGCTGACAACCGGCTATGCGGATCGGCGAGACGCCACCCACCCCATCGGAGTGTGGGTATGTAACCACCCCTCATTCCCCTTCGCTTTACTCATGCAGGACTTCACGAACAAAAGAATACCTGGGGAACGCAAACTCAATCTGACTTATAACCGAGACTCTACAAGATCAGAGTCTATAGCTATTTTAGAATGGCTATTCCCTCCCCATACGCCTCAGAAGGGCATATGGCAAAAGACCGAGGTAATAGCATTCCTCATACGGAAGGGACGCCAGCGCTGCCTGGAAGTAGACGGCCAAGAACCGGAGTGGATCAACATCCCAATCAAAACCACCGATTTTGACTGGATGCTACAACACTCCGAGCCTCTACAGCTCGCCCTACTTGGTTATCCCGGCGAGGTGTGTCATGATGGCCCAAAACATCAGCGATTACAAGCTATCAGCCAGTTCCAGTGGCTCGAGCAACCGATCGTCTCGGAGCGCCCAGTGCCCGGTATAACAGTATTCACAGACGCTGGAAAAAGATCCAGAATGGCTGCCTGTGTATGGAAGGACAAAGGCCAGTGGAAACAGCATCTGATTCCAGGCACCTCCGAGGACAATCTACAAACCCTGGAACTGCTCGCGATCATCTGGGCCCTGACGCACTGGCAGCAAGTTCCCGTTAACATCGTCTCCGACTCCCAATACGCAGTCGGAGTCGCGAACCGTATCGAGGATGCCCTCATTAAGCCAGTGCCCAACAAAAGGCTACAGGAACTCTTCCTATCATTGCAGCGTGTGCTGAGAATACGAACACAGCCATGCTGCATTATTCATATCCGTAGCCACAAGACAGCGCTAGGCCTGGGGGAAGGGAATGCCAAAGCTGACTCTCTAGTCAGCTTAGGTTTACAAAACCCAGTTACCGAATTCTCCAAAGCCCAGAACAGCCATTCTCTATTTCATCAGAGCGCTAGGGCCTTGAAGCGCACGTTCGACATCACTTGGGAGGAGGCAAAAGGCATCGTTAAAGCCTGCCCCCAGTGCACCCAGTTCGGCCCTACCCTGGGAATGGGTGTGAATCCACGCGGGCTTCAAGCCGGAGAAATCTGGCAGATGGACGTAGCACACGTCCCGGAATTCGGAAGACTGAAATATGTCCATGTTACAATTGACACCTTCTCAGGCATTCTTTGGGCAACAGCTCAGACGGGGGAGAAGGCGCTACACGTGGTCCATCATCTGACCAACTGTTTCGCTGTCATGGGGATCCCTCAGGTAATAAAAACAGACAACGCGCCGGCCTACACAGGCGCAAAGCTCAAGCAATTTTTCGCTACCTGGGGAGTGAAACATATTACAGGAATCCCCCATTTGTCTACAGGGCAAGCGATTGTAGAAAGAGCCAATCGCACCCTGAAGACATACCTACAGAAACAAAAAGACAGTGAAAATATGGACCCACAGACGCGGCTTAGTAAAGCGCTCTTCACTCTAAATTTTCTGAGCCTAAGCCGCGACTCCCAAGAGCCACCCGTCCTTCTACATTACTCGTCGCAGAAAGTCATCAGCATGCCTGAAGTCCAAATTTATTACAAAGAACCAACAACAGGTCAATGGATGGGGCCAAGACCATTGCTGTTCACCGAGAGAGGGTACAGCTGTGTATCCACAGACTCTGGGCCTCTCTGGGTGCCCAGCAAATGGACACGCCATGCCCCGACCAGACCAGTACCACCGGCTCAGAACAACGTGGCACCATGCAACTAAGATCTTCGCGTATTTGTCATCTTTTCCCACATAAAAACTTAAAAAAGGGGGGGAAATGTAGGCAGCAGGTGCCAGAACTTGCCAGGTGATGGGCCCGGACGGTGCTCGCCCCACCTGTGCCCAGTTGGGGCTGGCCCAGGTGCGCATGCCCGGGATCGGCAGGGTGTGGTTCCTGAGCAGGCTCCAGAGCCAGGCGGATCGAAGTTAGTTCACTGATACTAACCCGAACCAACACTAGCTCGATTGACTCTGTTCGCGAACCGAGCTCGCGCCCACGGCGAGATTCGTCTCACGCAACAAATATTCATGATAGGCGGAGTCTAGGCGGAGTCCTCTCTTGGGGAGATATCGGGGGTCGTCAGGGGGTCTTTCAATGAAGTAAGAAGTCTTCCTCAAACTTGAACTCTTTACCTTTCTTGTTTTCACCAACTTCATTATCTTGTTACAGAGCAAAATTAGACCCTAGCCATAATTTTTCCCTTATCTGCTGGTTGTGGCATTTTTATGTTGTCTTTGTGCAGATGTTTGCATTCTTCTGGTGCCTAGTTAGCTTTGGCAGTGCCTTGTTTTAAGAACAAGACCCACGCTTCAATTATCGCTGAGACAGAAGTTAGTCTCGTTAAGGCCTTGTGTTGCTTACACTGTTTTTGTGGAAAATTATAGATCTCAATTGCTTTGTCTAGCCCCATATTCACTTTCTTCTTAGTTTAATTCTGAATTTACTGGTTAGGAATACAAATTCATCAACATATATTACAATCATATATCACAATACCAATATTTGTAAAATATCCCTCAACCTCCCCATTCAACTTCCTTGTCCAACTCATCCCAACAGAGATCAGTGCTTCATTAAAACAGGAAAGTAACACAAACAGTAGACACAACAGCATCCCAAGAAATAAATTTAAGAGGGAATAAAAAAGGACAATATATAACAGGTCTTTCAGAAACACCATTTTGAAAACTATTTGTTTCAATTTCCAGCCTTTCAATATTTTTAAGGAAAACTTGTTAATTTGTGCCCCACGTTCAGGCATAAATTTTTCTGTCATGGTTTAGCAGTCTGGGAAGACCAAAAACTAGAAGACAGAATTACTGTCTATTACCCCCCCTCCACCCTCCAAGGGAGGATAAAAGGAAATAAGGATGAGAGAATTAAAAGTTGGAAATTAAAACTGAAACAGATTTACTAGAACAGGAGAAGGGCAGTACAATATGGGATAAGAAACAAATATATATATATATATATATACACTCACACATACAAATATAAATACAACTATAAATACAAATTTTCAAATAGCATTTTAAAAAACTGTTCTGTAAATCTCAAAAAGTTAATAATGTTTGATTTGCCACTATTGGCTGTTCACTGCTTATGATGTCTTTGATCTCCAAATGTATCAATTTCCATTTGGATGTAGAGGCATAAAACTTTATAGAAATATATGGATACATAAGGCTTGTCAATCAACCGTATCTAATAAAAAATAAAAATATCATGTAAAAGGGAATAGAATATTCGTTCTAAACATCCATTTGAACCTCAGGAAATTCAAAGCTAACACTGCAAGTAAAAGAAACAGGACAGGTTAAATATTAATCTTAAATTTGACTATCCTCCATAGAATAAAGGAAGATTCAAAGTGAATACACTATGCACAAATGTGTGGATCATTTTCTTTTATGTGTGAGTGGGTGTGCTTTTCTCAGTACTGATATAAGGGTTAATATAAAATGCCTGCTAGTAATTGTTTAGGGGTCATGTTGACCTTATAGAAACTAACACTTGTTTCTGCAAGTCAATATGACCCTCAGATACTATAACTAGAAAATAGAGCAGTATATTTACTCAGAAGTGATGATATTTTGACAAGTATATATTCTAAAGTAATCCACAATGATTTTCCAGAGTGAATTGTCAGAGAAAGGAGGAAGGAAAAAGAAAGACTTTTTAAGGATATATGTTTGTTGAGGTTTAATGCTGAGCTGGCAATTAAAAAAACGATGGATGCTCTCTATTAATCCCTCTCCTTTCTGCCCCATAGGGGGCAAGATAGCAGACAAGATGTGTATGTACAAAACCAAGATTTATTGTAAATAGTAAGGGATCCTAAAAATTAGACTAAAAGACACAAATTAGATTATTGGAGTGTTAGGGTAACAAAACAATAAGGCACCTTAGCAACAAAATACACAAATAACTGAATAACTAATAACTATTATAGAAAGGCTACATGTTTGAATACTTGCAACTTACTTATTAATAGGCTTATCCTAGGGATCAAGAACAATGATTAAAATAATACCTTAGGGCAATGTGGTAGGACAATGATTGCAATCTTCTCTTTTATGTTTAAAAGAGTCCTAAAGTTTCAAAGTTCCAAAGCTTAAAAGTGAAAGCTTTTTTTACAATTTAAAGTTAGCTAATGAAGATATGAATAAAAATTCACATATAGGATTTGATATTTCTTACTCTTCTTCTGGGTGTGACTGTGTGTCCCTTTCTTTCAGCCTACTGAGGAGTAGTCACTCAACCAGGTGTCTCTGATGGAGGGGAGAAGGTCCATCACTCCTTCTAGGGAAAGGGTACAGGATTCTCTCCAATCAAAGATGAATCTAGGCTTTTACAGAATAAAGGGATTAGCCGCTGTCATTAACCTACTTAGCCAAACCTCCTAAATCCTCTACTGGAGAACAAAAGGGAAACAAAAGAGAAAAAAAGAAAGCCTTTTCCCTCATTAAGGAAATTCTTTAGTTTATCTGTCTGTTCTTGTTTGGTCTCTGGCTTAGCTGTGGTTAAGCTGAGCTCTGTGTTCTTCAACACAGGAGAGCAGCTGGCACCGCAGATATCAACTTTGCCTTCTCTTGGTTCTTTCAAGATTTTTACCAGTTCAGAGTTTGCTATGACCTTTGCTTTTCCATGGAAATTCTCCAACTCCAGGCTAAGGGAAGTGAAGCTGACTTGTGGAAAACGGCTCTACAATTTGGAAAGTTATAGAGAGGGGTATGTTTATTCAGTGCTGGGTGCACGAGGGGATAATTCCTCTGGAATCCATGCGCACCATTCTCACAATCGGGCTTTTGTTATACACACTGAAGTTTAACATATTCAGTAGATTTTGCTATATGCCTATACATATGCATTACCCACTCCCGCTTTATATTAAAATTAGTCCCAAGAGGTCATTTTCATAATCTCCTCTCTCCTGTGCCCGTGCAGTACATCCTGGTGGTGGTCATGGGGGTTGTGGGGATGAAGTAAAAATGAAGCAAAGGTCTTTCTCTGGGTAAACTTTTCACCTCTTCTTCAGGCATGCACATTTCTTCAGCCTAGGTTGATTCTTCTGAATTGGCTGTATTTTATCTTAAAGCCCAGGGTGTTCTCTGTCTTATCTCAAGGCTGGTAGTTAGACACATATTTTTCCCTTATAAGTTATAGCTTTCCCAAACAATTACTTGGCTCCTTTAAAAAAGTTAGCTCTATAAGGTCATGATGACCCCTAAACAATCACTAGCAAGTATTCTAGGTTAACCCCTTATATCAATTCCCTCCTCTCTCTTTTCAGTTAGTAAATTCTTTTACTTAACCCAAAGAATACTTTCTCTGTCTAGGCTTTGTTTTGAAATATTTGCCTGATTCTACCTTTTGAAAATCAGCAACCTGCCCACATACTCAACAATTACTAATATTGGCGCACTTGACAATGCTCCTAATAAGAGATAAATAAATGTTTGCATCAAAATCACACCCACCTGTAGTGAAATGAGGCAACCAGGTGGCACTAATTGCCAGGTAGTGGGCATGAGCTTGTGTTAAGCCCACCTGTGCCTGATTAGGGCGGGCCCCTACTGCGCATGAGCAGGATTAGGGGGCCAATAAAGCTCACACCTGAGGAAGCAAGAGGGTTGGCCACTTTTGGAGCAGTAGCACCGATTCAGGCTAGTCAGCCCTGAGAGCATTAGACTCGGAGCACTATTTGTGAGTTTCTCCTGGAATACGTGGTTGGACCTTGGAGCGCCGTGCCCTAAAAGAGGTTCGTCTTGCTACGCCCACCATTTGACAGCTCAACAAAATAAAGAAAAAAACCATAACTACTGTTTTTGAATGTGAAGTTTGAGAGGCCCGGTCGAGATAGCCTCCCATTTAGGTTTAGGAGCTTTCTTTATTCTCGTATGATGTATCCAAGCTGATTGTTCTTCAATTTTCACAGCAGTATGCATAGTGAGTAGCACCTAAAATGGGCCTTCCCATTTAGGCTCCAAAGGAGAATCTGAAAGAAATCTAACATATACATAATCACCAGGTTTAACATCATGTATGGGCCCATTGAGACCTCCGGCTCTAGTTCCCCAGAAAAAATGTCTATATTTCCCACAGTTGTTTCTGTAAACTTATTAAATAATTATTTAATATTGCCTCCCCAAATTGAGTTGATGTTCCTGTTCCTGCAGCAATGTAAGGTCTCCCATACATCATTTCACCTGGCCTTAACCCTTCTTTGTTTCTGGGTCTGGTCCTAATTCTCAGAAATGTCAAAAGTAATGATTGAGGCCAGGGCAAATTAGCCTCTTGGCCCAATTTTACAATTTGCAACTTAATTTGGTGATTTATCTTTTCCACCTTGCCGCTCGATTGAGGCCTGCAGGGGGTATGCAATTGCCAATCTATCCCTAAACATTGACTAACCTCTTGTACTATTTTTGAAATAAAATGAGGTCCCCTATCTGATTATATGACTGCTGGTATTCTGAAATGTGGTATTATTTCTTGTAATAGTGCTTTGACCACCTCCCTGGGCTTTTCAGTTCTAGTGGGGAATTCTTCCTATTATGCTCTTAAGATGTTTATACAAAGTTTCTATTCTCCAACGAAGGCCCACAACATTGGGGAAGGGACTATAATTTTCTTTTATCGGGTATAAGCCCATCCATCATCATTATGTTCACCCCTTAGGTCAGTTATGAGTTTTCAATTCTCCTTTGTATATATAGGTTTTCCCTCAAGTATAATTTGTCCATCTGGAACAAAGGCATTCTCTGTACCTAATTCTACCTTTGCTGCCCATTTTGCCTCTCTATCTGCCAGTTGGTTTCCCATTTCTTCTTTTGAGGTTACCTTCTGGTGCACCTTAATATGAATTAATGCTATCTTCCATGGTAGCTGGACAGCCTCGAGCAGCTTCAGAATTTCTTCATCACGTTTAATGTGTATTCCTTGGGTACTCAAGTCCTCTTTCTTTCCAAATTGCTCCGTGCGCATGCACAACCCCAAAGGCATATTTAGAATCTCTTTATATGTTAATATTTTTCCCTTGGGCCAACTCCAACCCCCAAGTAAGGGCAACTATTTCTGCCTTTTGTGCTGAGGTATTTGGGTGTAGCAGGCTGAATTCTATTACCTCAGTGGCAGTAGTTACCGCATATCCAGATAGTCTTTTCCATTCAGGACGAAGCTGCTTCCATCAGTGAACCAATATTCCACTTCTTCCACAGGATTCTCCTTAAGGTCTGGTTGACTCAAATAGGTTGCCTCTCTTGTCTGGAGACAATCATGCTCAACAGGTTCTCCTGTATTTCTACTAAGGAAAGAATCTGGGTTGACAACATTAGTTACTACTATTGTCACATCGTCTTGTTCAACCATTAGAGCCTGATATTTAAGAAACCTTTGAGCACAGAGCAGAGAGCGGCAGCGGCACCGGTACTGGTGTGAGCTGTGCCTTTAAATTGCAGAGGATTTGAGAAGGAGTTGGGCTTCCCAGAGATGGTGAAGCCAGGGCAGAGCGAGGAGACCCAAGTCTGAGCCGGAATCCTGCGAGGATAAGGAAGGCTGACGTGGCAGGAGGCGGGGCTGTGAAGGGCGGCAAGGTTTAAAAAGCGGCCATTTGGCAGCCTCCTCTGAGCACGCGGCAGCGCAGAGCAGAGAGCGGCAGCGGCACCGGTACCGGTGTGAGCTGTGCCTTTAAATTGCAGAGGATTTGAGAAGGAGTTGGGCTTCCCAGAGACGGTGAAGCCAGGGCAGAGCGAGGAGACCCGAGTCTGAGCCGGAATCCTGCGAGGATAAGGAAGGCTGACATGGCAGGAGGCGGGGCTGTGAAGGGCGGCAAGGTTTAAAAAGCGGCCATTTGGCAGCCTCCTCTGAGCACGCGGCAGCACAGAGCAGAGAGCGGCAGCCAGCTTCCAGAGGGCAGGCACGAGGCAGGCGCGAGGGCAGGCAGGGAGCAACTAGTAGCTAGATACATCATGGTCACAACGCGGCCAAAAACCATAGTGAAAAAGAATGTGGGGGCTCAGACGGAGCTCCCAAGCAGGCATGCAGCAGTGCAGGTCTCTGGCTGCAGTGAATGCCTGTGCCTGGCACTGGTATCAAATGGAACCAGGGACTCCGCATGTGTGCGGTGTGAGCAAGTAAATGATCTCCTCAGGCAGGTGGTTAAACTGACAGAGGAGGTGGAGAGACTGAGAACCATTAGAGAATGTGAGAGGGAAATAGACTGGTGGAATCACACCCTGAGGCAGGGGCAGATGGGAGAGGTTGAGGAAGTGATGGATCCCCCCCCCTCCTGTCACCAGACAGAAGGAGAGGACTTAAGAGATATGAATGAATGGAAGGAGGTCCGGCCTCGGAAGTGCACGAAAAAATCCTCCCAACCCCCTCCACCCTCCCAATTGCCCTTGAAGAATAGGTATGAGGCCTTGGAAATTCAGGGACAGGAAAATGTAGTTACAGAGGTAGACTTACCTAGTGAACCACCTAGGACTCGTCAGTCACCCTGTGTCCTTAGGACTTCTTCAATCAAGAAGGAAAGGAGAGTAGTTGTGGTGGGTGACTCCCTTCTGAGGGGGACAGAAGGGCCCATCTGTCGACCAGACCCATCCCACAGGGAGGTCTATTGCCTCCCTGGGGCTCGGATTAGAGATGTTAAAAGGAAACTCCCTAATCTTGTGGGTTCCTCTGATTACTATCCACTGCTGATTTTTCAGGTTGGCAGTGATGAAATCATCACAAGAAATGTAAGGGCAATGAAGAGTGACTTCAGGGCCCTGGGACGGCTAGTTAGGGGGTCTGGAGCGCAAGTAGTGTTTGCCTCCATCCCTCCTGTAAGAATGGGTGGGGAGGTATATAGGAAGAGTTTACAGGTCAACGAGTGGCTAAGGGACTGGTGCCAAAGACAGGGTTTTGGCTTTTTTGATCATGGGATGCTATATGAGACACCTGGCCTGGTGGTGGCAGGTGGGATGCACCTGTCCCAGAGGGGGAAGAGGCTTTTGGGGCAGGACTTAGCAGGGCTCATTGAGAGAGCTTTAAACTAGATGTGAAGGGGGAAGGGGAGAAAACTAGGTCTGCCAGGGACAAACACAAGAAGAACGAACCGGGGCCCGAAGGCAGGTGGTCTCGGGAGGATTTAGTCCCACCAGTGTGCTCTGTTTGTTTCCTGAAATGTCTGTATACTAATGCACGCAGCATGGGGAATAAGCAAGAAGAGTTAGAGGTCAGTGTACGGGCTAAGGGTTATGATCTGGTAGCGATAACAGAGACATGGTGGGATAGGTCACATGACTGGAATGTGGCCATGGATGGTTATGTGCTTTTTCGGAAAGATAGGGCGGGGAAGCGAGGTGGTGGAGTTGCTCTTTATGTGAGAGAGCAACTAGAATGTGTTGAGTTTTGCGCAGGGGCTGATGAGGGGCAAGTTGAAAGTCTGTGGGTAAGAATTAAGGGGCAGGCTGGTGTGGGTGATACAGTTGTGGGGGTCTACTACAGACCTCCTGATCAAGGCGAGGAGGTTGATGAGGCCTTCTACAGGCAGCTGAAAGCAGCCTCGCAACTTCAGTCCCTAGTCCTCATGGGAGATTTTAACTACCCCGATATCTGCTGGTTGACTCACACAGCCAGCTTTTCACAGTCTAGGAGGTTCCTCCAGTGCATTGATGATAACTTCTTAATGCAAATGGTGGACAAGCCGACTAGAAGAGGAGCGCTGCTGGATCTTGTACTAACCAACAAGGAGGGCCTTGTTGAAGCAGTGGTGGTCAATGGCAGCCTTGGCTGCAGTGATCATGAGATGGTAGAGTTCAGGATCCTGTGTGGAAGGAACAGAATACCCAGTAGGACCAGAATCCTGGACTTCCACAGGGCAAACTTTGGCCTCCTCAATCGACTGTTAAGAGAAATCCCATGGGACAGGGTGTTAGAAGATAAAGGGGCTCAAGATAGCTGGTCAATATTCAAGAACCACTATTTGCAAGCACAGGATCAGAGCATCCCTATGGTTAGGAAATCTAGTAAGGGAGCTAGGAGACCAGCATGGTTAAAAAAGGAACTGCTGGGAAAACTTAAGTGGAAAAGGAAAATCTACAGATCATGGAAGGGGGGGCTGGTCACTTGGGAGGAATATAGGACTGTTGTCAGAGGATGTAGGGAGGCAATTAGGAAAGCTAAGGCCTCCTTGGAACTTAACCTTGCAAGTCAGGTTAAGGATAATAGAAAGGGCTTTTTCAAATACATAGCTAGCAAAACTAACACTAGAGGCAATATTGGCCCACTAAAGAATGAGCTGGGAGCCCTGGTGACAGAGGATATAAAGAAGGCAGAGGTGCTGAACGCCTTCTTTGCCTCTGTCTTTACTCCTGCAGGGTTTCCGCATGAGCCCCAGATTCATTTAACCCCAGAAGTAGTCAAGATAAATGAGGAGTTTGACATAGTAGATGAGGATTGGGTTAGGGATCAGCTGAGTAATCTGGACATCCATAAGTCAATGGGTCCAGATGGAATGCATCCAAGGGTGCTGAGGGAGCTGGCGGAGGTCATTGCTAGGCCACTCTCCATCATCTTCAGTAAGTCATGGGTAACAGGAGAGGTGCCTGAGGACTGGAGGATAGCAAATGTCACTCCAGTCTACAAGAAGGGCAAGAAAGAGGACCCGGGTAACTATAGACCGGTCAGCCTCACCTCCATCCCTGGAAAGGTGATGGAACAACTTGTTCTTGTCACTATCTCCAGGCATATCAAGGACATGGGGGTCATCAAGAGCAGTCAGCATGGTTTTATCAAGGGTAAATCATGTTTGACTAACCTCATAGCCTTCTATGAGGAAATTACTAGGTGGATAGATGATGGAAGAGCGGTAGATGTGGTTTATCTTGATTTCAGTAAAGCATTTGACACCGTCTCTCACAGCATCCTTGTAGATAAGTTGATCAAGTATGGGTTTGGTGATCAGGTAGTGAGGTGGATCAGGAACTGGTTGAAAGGAAGGAGTCAGAGAGTTGTAGTCAATGGGGCAGAATCTGGTTGGAGGTGTGTGACTAGTGGAGTCCCTCAGGGGTCGGTACTGGGACCGGTGTTGTTCAATATCTTCATCAACGACTTGGATGAGGGTATAGAATGTACCCTCAGCAAGTTTGCTGATGACACTAAGCTGGGAGGAGTGGCTGACACACCAGAAGGCTGTGCTGCTATTCAGAGAGACTTAGACAGGCTGGAGAGTTGGGCAGGGAGAAACATGATGAAATTCAACAAGGGGAAGTGTAGAGTTTTGCATTTGGGGAAGAACAACACGATGTCCCAGTATAGGTTGGGGGCTGACCTGCTGGAGAGCAGTGTAGGTGAAAGAGACCTGGGGGTCCTGGTAGACAAGAAGATGACCATGAGCCAGCAATGTGCCCTTGTGGCCAAGAAGGCCAATGGCATCCTGGGGTGCATTAGAAAGGGTGTGGTTAGTAGGTCGAGAGAGGTTCTCCTCCCCCTCTATTCTGCATTGGTGAGGCCGCACCTGGAGTATTGTGTCCAGTTCTGGGCCCCTCAGTTCAAGAAGGACAGGGAAGTGCTTGAAAGAGTCCAGCGCAGAGCTACTAAGATGATTAAGGGAGTGGAGCATCTCCCTTATGAGGAAAGGCTGAGGGAGCTGGGTCTCTTTAGTTTGGAGAAAAGGAGACTGAGGGGTGACCTCATCAATGTTTTCAAATATGTAAGGGGTGAGTGTCAGGGAGATGGAGTTAGGCTTTTCTCTATGGTGACCAGTGATAGGACAAGGGGTAATGGGTGTAAGTTGGAGCATAGGAGGTTCAAGTTGAATATCAGAAAGAATTTTTTTACTGTAAGGGTGACAGAGCCCTGGAACAGGCTGCCCAGGGGGGTTGTGGAGTCTCCTTCACTGGAGACATTCAAAACCCGCCTGGACACGTTCCTAGGCGATGTACTCTAGGGGGCCCTGCTCTGGCAGGGGGGGTTGGACTAGATGATCTTTCGAGGTCCCTTCCAACCCCTAGGATTCTATGATTCTATGATTCTATGAGATGACCAGTGGCCACCTTGTGCTTACAGGACTGCCGAGACGGTGTGGGAAACTAACACAGTGATCTGGCCCATTGTGAATTTTCAGGCCTCCTGTATATTAGATAGTACAGCAGCTACAACTCTCAAGCATCCGGGCCAACCTTTAGCCATGGTATCCAGTTGTTTAGAAAAGTATGCCATTAGCTGTCAGTATGGGCCTGCCCTAATGTGCGCTGGCCTGCACTGATTTCATATCCCAGATATGTCACTTGTTGTTGAACCATTTGAGCTTTTTCTTGGATACATGATACTTCTGTAAGCCCAGAAAGTTCAAGATACTCACAGTCCATGTTGTGCACGTGTCTTGAGTTTCAGTGGCTATCAGGATATCATCAACGTACTCAAGTAAGGTGGCGGCTCCCAGGACTCCAGATCCTTAGCCAAATGATTGCCAAAAATAGTGAGTTCTTGAATCCTTGAGGAAGAACAGTCAATGTAAGTCATGCTTTTCATCCAGTTTTGGGGTTTTCCCATTTGAAAGCAAACAGATTTTGACTGGCATTATGGAGAGGGAGACAAAAGAAGACATTTAAAACCGTAAAACTGTAAACCAGGTTAAATTTGGGATTAAAGCAAGATGTGTGCATTTGCTACCACTGGGTACTGATCCTCCGTGATTTTATTTATAGCCCTTAGGTCCTGCTATACTTAGGTAGTATAGGAGTATTATAACTAGATTCACACTCTCTTAAGTAATCTGAATTGCAGAAATTTTTCTATTATTGGTCTTATCCCTTCCTTCAAATGTATAATTGGTTGAGCATTCTTCACTTTCCCTGGGATATCAGAAGCCCATACTCCTGGGTAAACTTGATCCATTATCCTTTGGTCAATTTTTTTCTTTTATGGGAGTGGTGGCCAATAATAAGCTCATTATTTGAATATAATCCGGATCTTTTACTTCAAGAGTTATTTCTCCTTTATCAAATCTTATTACCACTCCCAATTGTTCCAGCAAGTCCCTCCCTAAAAGGGTGTCCTGGTTTGGGCCAGGATAAAGGTGATTTTTCTGAGTTTCTTGTCGATGGTTGAACTTGCTGGGGTTGACAGCAAGTTTCTCAAATGGAGTATTCCATCCCATGTGCGTCATCCTCGGCATGGAGTTGGGGGATCTCGAGGACCAAGCCACACCCTTACCAGCTGATCGGCCTCACCTGAGATCAGCAGCGGAAGTGCTGGGTACCACCCCCCTTAACAGCTAATTGGTCTCACCTGTGGCACTATAAAAGACCAGCAGAAGCTCCTGGCTGCCTCCCTGGCTGGCTGCTTGTGGCCCTGCCTGCTGCCCTGCCTGCTGCCCTCCCTGCTGCCCTCCCTGCTGCCCTCCCTGCTGCCCTCCCTGGCTGCCCGGTTGCCTGCTGCCCGGTTGCCTGCCTGCCTGCCTTCACCCGGCATCTGGGAAGGATCCCATCCAGTCCGTTTGCCCGCCTGCTGCCCTGCCTGCTGCCCAGTTGCTTGCCTGCCTGCTGCCCAGTTGCTTGCCTGCCTGCCTTCACCCGGCTTGCGTGAGAACTGTTGGGGGAAAAGGGGGAAGGACTTTGATATTCATTCTCCTGTATATTTATATATATATATATATATATATATATAATTTTTCTTTTTCTTTCCTATTTACCATTATTGTTTCATTAAAGTTGATTGGTTTAGCCTCCAACCCATAAGTCTCTCTCCCTTATTCTCTCTCCTTTCTTATCAAGGAGGAGAGATTAATAGAGAGCATCTGTCACCCGGTTTAATCGCCGGGCCAGTGTTAAACCTTGACAGATTTATTGGCGCCCAACGTGGGGCTCGAGCTAATTGGCTCGAGTCCAATTTAAATCTTTACTAATTTGCCTGAATAGTTTGAGTTCCAACTCCAGCAGAAAGAATGGCACTGCTGAGCTGGAATCAGATCTTGTTCCTTGGAAACTTCACAGGGTTGGAGATTAAGCCAATCATTCCGTACCTTTGGTATTTAGGGTACGCCATCTGTCTTTTTGCAGCTGGAATTGCTGCTACTTTGTGGTTTATTTTTCGTAAGAGCTGCTTGAGAACCATTGTTGCGATATGGTCCTCAATACTGTTATATATAATGGTGCATTGTATAGTAGTATTTCATACAGAGATACAAAATTTGATTGGTAATTACACTCCCAGTTTTAATTTGGGAAATTATACCATCTCATCGTATTTTGGGCTGACTCCCCCAGATTTTAGTAACAACAGCATTTCATTTCTCAATCTTCTCGTGGGTATTGTTAATTTTACCCATATATTGGTGAGGGGTAATAGAAAAACCACAGTAATGAGGGTGAGCATGCCTTTACGGAGGCCGAGAGTTGTTGTCCGTCGAGTGAGAGCTGCTCCTCGTGCAGAGAGCACCCCTGCTTCTGCTTCTGCAGCCGCTTCTCGCCCCCCCTCACACAAGGGCACAACTCAGATAAGGCTGGCCAGCGTTGCCAGTGTTTCTGCCACAGCTGCAGCTCCTGTCTCTACCCCCACGGACACTGCTGCTGCTCAGAAAGCAAGCCCTGCTGCTGCTACTGCTGCAGATACCACAGCCTCTCCCCCTCAGCCCACACAGCTACTTGTTGCCCCTGTAACTAGGAGGAAAGTAAAACAATGGAAATCAGAAACGAGCCTTCACCCCTCCAAGTCTGAAGGAGACGACCAAGTGATAGAGGAGATAGAGGATACTGCCTCTCCTCACAGAGCAGCTAGAAGAGACTCTAAAGCAGAGTCATCTGAGGAGGACTCAGACTCAGAATCAGCTCAGTCCTATTCCATGAGAGACTTGCGTACTCTGAGAAAAGACTACAGCCGTTTTTCAGGTGAACCACTTCTCTCTTGGTTACTCCGATGCTGGACGGAAGGGGCTGCTACCATAACATTAACTCAGAAGGAAGCCAGACGGTTGGGATCCCTGGCCAAAGATGCAGGTATTGATCGGGCATTTGGGGAAAAGGTTGGAACAACCAGCCTATGGAAGCGACTCTTGGCAGCTGTAAGGGAGAGATATCCCTACCAAGAGGAAATAGACTGCCCACAGGTCAAAGCACACAAACTTGAAAAAGCCATCAGGTATCTGGAAGAATTGGCTGTACGAGACGTGATCTATAATGCTGATGACATTGAAGATCCTTATCATGTACCTTGCCCTAAACCCATGATGCAAAGGTTTGTGCATGCTGCACCACCACCTTTTAACCATACACTATCAGTAATGCTATGGGTTCCTGCAGATGTGGCTGCAACTGTGGGTGATGTGATTAAAACAGTACGAGAATGTGAAGATGCTGTCACAGCCCCTTGTCGGGCCTGGGTCTCAGCTATAAAGGGACAATCTGAGAAATTGTATCCATCCCTTTTTCCTCAGACAGAAGGAGAACCCCACACTGCAGCCATTAAGAAGAGACACCCTCCTACGAGACGGAATCAAGAGAAACAGACTTCAGTAAGAGGAATCCTATGGGCACTCCTGAGGGAGTATGGAGAGGACATGAAAAAGTTTGATCAGAAGCCTACTACTGTCCTAGAGGAGCACGTATGTAAGTTGCTGAATAAGACGAAGGCGAAAGGAGGTCCTTCTAAAAAGATGGCTGCCCAAGTCTCCAGTGTGGAGTTACTCAATTCAAATATGCTGGTGACTCAAGATCCCTGTACATCAGGAGTGAGTACTGGGGATGCAAACTCCAGTAATGCACATACTGACAATGCTGTATGTGCTCAAGCTTAGAGGTGCCCTGCCTCCAGCCAGGTGGAGGAAAGGGACAACCGAATTTATTGGATTGTGTGGATTCGATGGCCTGGCACATTAGAGCCACAAAAGTATAAAGCCTTGGTGGACACTGGTGCACAATGCACACTAATGCCATCGAATCAGAAGGGGACAGACTCTGTCACTATTTCTGGAGTGACAGGGGGATCTAAAGAACTGACTATTGTGAAGGCTGATGTGAGCCTCACTGGAATAAAATGGCATAAGCACCCGATAGTGACTGGTCCAGATGCTCCGTGCATCCTTGGCATAGACTACCTCAAGGGAGGTGATTTCGAGGACCCAAAAGGGTACCGGTGGTCCTTCGGTACTGCAGCTATTAAGACTGAGAATGGAGAATGGCTGCATGCTTTGTTTGGCCTTTCAGACAAATCCTTTGTAGTGGGTTTGCTGAGAACTATAAACCAGCGGGTGCCGAATGCTATTTCAGTAGTGCATCAAAGACAATACCGTGTCAACAGAGATGCTGTGATCCCCATTCACAAGCTGATCCGGCAACTAGAGAGCCAAGGAGTGATCAGCAAGACTCACTCACCCTTCAACAGTCCTGTATGGCCAGTGAGGAAGCCTAATGGAGAGTGAAGGCTGACAGTGGACTATCGTGCCCATAAATCTGTCAAGGTTTAACACTGGCCCGGCGATTAAACCGGGTGACAGATGCTCTCTATTAATCTCTCTCTCCTCCTTGATAAGACAGGAGAGAGAATAAGGGAGAGAGACTTATGGGTTGGAGGCTAAACCAATCAACTTTAATGAAACAATAATGGTAAATAGGAAAGAAAAAGAAAAATGATATATATATATATATATATATATATATATAAATATACAGGAGAATGAATATCAAAGTCCTTCCCCCTTTTCCCCCAACAGTTCTCACGCAAGCCGGGTGAAGGCAGGCAGGCAAGCAACTGGGCAGCAGGCAGGGCAGCAGGCGGGCAAACGGACTGGATGGGATCCTTCCCAGATGCCGGGTGAAGGCAGGCAGGCAGGCAACCGGGCAGCAGGCAACCGGGCAGCCAGGGAGGGCAGCAGGTAGGGCAGCAAGCAGGGCCACAAGCAGCCAGCCAGGGAGGCAGCCAGGAGCTTCTGCTGGTCTTTTATAGTGCCACAGGTGAGACCAATTAGCTGTTAAGGGGGGTGGTACCCAGCACTTCTGCTGCTGATCTCAGGTGAGGCCGATCAGCTGGTAAGGGTGTGGCTTGGTCCTCGAGATCCCCCAACTCCATGCCGAGGATGACGCACATGGGATGGAATACTCCATTTGAGAAACTTGCTGTCAACCCCAGCAAGTTCAACCATCGACAAGAAACTCAGAAAAATCACCTTTATCCTGGCCCAAACCAGGACAAAGGGGCTTTGGAAACTTGGGCATATATAAAAATATATACACACTACAGCACCTTAATGTCTTTCTTGTAGTGAGGGGCCCAGAACTGAACAAAGTACTCAAGGTGTGTCCTCACAAGTGCTGAATACAGGGGCACAAGCCCGTAGCATTGCTTGGGGTTGTTGGGACCAAAATGCAGGACCGCACACTTGGCTTTGGTCCATTGATCCAGCCTGTCCAGGTGTTTCTGCAGAGCATTTCTACCTGCAGGAAGATAAACATTCCCTACCAACTTGGTGTGATATGCAAACTTACTGAGGGTGCACTCAATCCCCTCATCCAGATCATTCATAAAGATATTAAAGAGACCTGGCCCAAATATTGAACCCTGGGAAACACCACTTGTGACTGTTCACCAGCTGGATTGAACTCCATTCAGCTCAACTCTTTGGTCCTGGACATCCAGCCAGTTTTTTACCCAGCAAAGCATACACCTGTTGAAGCCATGAGAAGACAGTTTCTCCAGGACAATGCTGTGGGAAACTGTGTCGAAGTCTTTACTGAAGTCCAGGTAAACTACATCCACAGACTTTTCATCATTCCACTAAATGGGTCATCTTGTCACAGAAGGACATCAGGTTGGTCAAGCAGGACCTGTCTTTCATAAACCCATGCTGACTGGTCCTGATCACTTTGTTGTCCTACATGTGTTAAATAAGGCAATCTAGATGGTCTGCTCCAAAACCTTCCCTGACACCCAGGTCAGGCTGACAGGCCTGTAGTTCTCCAGATCCTCCTTCTGGCCCTTCTTGTTGATAGGTGTCACATTTGTCAATCTCTAGTCAACTGGCACCTCCCTGGTTAGCCTAGACTGATGATCAATGATGTCATAGACATGTATACTCTTTGTTGGGTTAGACACTGGCTACATGGCAGAGCCCAAAGATTTGTAGTAAAAGAAGTTAAATCCAGTTGATGACTGGTCACCAGTGGTGTTCCCTAGGGCTAAGTTTTGGGTCAAGACCTGTCCAATATCTTCATTAATGATGTAGATGAGTGGACTGAGTGTTTCCTTAGTAAGTGTGCAGACGGCACCAAGTTGGGTGGGAGTGTTGACCTGCTCAAGGGTAAGAAGGCTCTGCAAAGTGACCTGGACTGCAGGAGAACAGTGGACAACACGCAGATTAATATAATCAAAGTATTGCCATTTATTGAGACTAGCGGTAGCCCTTTTTATACACAGACAGGCTGATAACATGATATAAGCATATTGCTGATTGGTACAACACATTCTTCATATGTCACAGGGCGCTATCTAACTGGTTAAATACAACTGTTTATGTGCTGTCTATGACATGCTTTCCCATCCTGTTATTCTTCTTTTCTGCTGCCAACTTCCTTATCTTTTGCACGTAGCTGATCTTTTAATAACCTTGCAGCTGGGCCTCAAGGCCCTTAGCTCACTCTGGCTAAAGCTAAATAGTCAGGATTGCTCACATGTCCGTTTTCTTCCAAAAACTCTCCCAACAGATCCCAACTGCCTGGCTTCTCTCTGAGTTAATGTTATGGTAGCAGCCCCACCAATCCAGCATCGGAGTAACCAAGTGAGAAGTGGTTCACCTGAAAAACGGCTGTAGTCTTTTCTCAGAGTACGCAAGTCCCTCATGGAATAGGACTGAGCAGATTCTGAGTCTGAGTCCTCAGCTGACTCTGCTCTAGAGTCTGCTCTAGCTGCTCTACGAGGAGAGGCAGTATCCTCTATTTTCTCTATCAACTGGTTGTCTCGTTCAGACCTTGAAGGGTTAAGGCTCATTTCTGATTTCCATTATTTTCCTTTTCTCCTAGTTACAGGGTCAACAAGTAGCTGTGTGGGCTGAGGGGGAGAGGCTGTGGTGTCTGCAGCAGTAGCAGCAGCAGGGCTCGCTTTCTGAGCAGCAGCAGTGTCTGTGGGGGTAGAGACTGCAGCTGTAGCAGACACACTGGCAATGCTCGCCGGCCGTATCTGAGTAGTGCCCTTGCATGAGGGGGGGCGAGAAGCGGCTGAAGAGGCAGGAGTGGGGGTGCTCTCTGTACGAGGAGCAGCTCTCACTCTCCGAAAAGCAACTCTTGGCCTCCGAAAAGGCATGCTTATTCTCATGACTGTGGTTTTTGTCTTACTCCTCACCAATATATGAAAAAAATTAACAACACCCACCAGAAGATTGAGAAATGAAATGCTATTACTGCTAAAATCTGTTGGAGTCAGCCTGAAATACGATGGAGCGGTATAATTTCCCAAATCAAAACTGGGAGTGTAATTACCAACCAAGTTTTTTATCTCTGTATGAAACACTACTGCACCATGCACGATGATATACATCAATATTGAGGACCATATTGCAACGATGGTTCTTAAGCAGCTCTTATGAAAAACAAACCACATAGTAACACTAATTCCAGCTGCAAAAATACATATCACATACCCTAAATACAAAAGGTATGGCATGATTGGTTTAATCTCCAAGTCTGTGAAATTTCCAAAGAACAAGGTCTGATTCCAGCTCAGCAAAGCCATTCTTCCATTGGAGTTGGAATACAAACTATTCAGGCAAATTAGTCAAAATTTGAACTGGACTTGAGCCAATTACCTTGAGCCCCACGTTGGGTGCCAATAAATCTGTCATGGTTTAACACTGGCCTGGAAATTAAATCGAGTAACAGATGCTCTCTATTAATCCCTCTCTCCTCCCTGATAAAGAAAGGAGAGAGAATAAGGGAGAGAGACTTATGGGTTGGAAACTAAACTATACAACTTTAATGAAACAGTAATGATAAGTAGGAAAAATTACCAAATATATACAAATATACAGGAAAATTGATACCACGTTCCTTCTCCCCTTTTCCTCCAATAACTCTCACGTCACCACCGAGGCTGCAGGGCAGCCCTGGGAAAGTCCAGGCTGGACTCCTGGAGTTGGCAGCAGTCAGGAGCTGGAGGCAGGAACACACAGATTCAGGCTGGCATGGATCAGGACCACAGGCAGATGAACGGATGGAATCCTCTCAGGATGCCGAAGCAAAACAGGGAACGGGCGAAGAAAGGGAAGTAGGAAAGGCAGGAAGGGCAGGAAGCTGGAAGCTTGCTTGACCCTTGTGATCCCTCAAATTTATACTGAGTATGATGTGTATGGGATGGAATACTCTGGTCAATTCTGGCATCTATCTTGTCCATTCCTCCCCAAAGGAGGGCTACAGGTGGGACCTCTTTATTCCTCTTGGAGGGTAAAATGTTCCTCAGAGCTGAGCAGTGTCCTTGGCTCTGCATACCAGTCTCTAGCAGTAACTATAAACATCAAGTGTTATCAGTCCTAGAAGCAGACACTGTCTGAGAAACTTGCTGTCAATTTCAGCAAGTGCAACTACTTACAAGAGACTTAGCTAAAAGCAAAAGTACAAGACAGAAAATCACCTTTATCCTGGCCCAAACCAGGACAAAATTATTTTAACAGGAAGAAGATGCTCAAACTTGATGAGTTTACAGACGGTTGTGGTCAGGAATTGATGGATTATAAAGAGCTTCAGAAGTAGTGTAGTCGTTTGTTTTCCAGGTGACTGTTTTGCATGTCCACAATGGAGAAGAAGATTGTCTTGAAGAATCAGGAGAGTTCCACTCTACCTCTCTATCATTAGATGGATTGGATGATTCCAGGGATCAGCAGTGACAGCAGTTTGATATGTAGTTTACCAGCTCAAATATGATGGTGATGATAGTTGTGATTTGGCAGTAGCTGTCAAGGAGCAAGGTGTCTGTCACCAAAGCTCCTCTGCAATGGCATCCTTCACCTCCTGGCAGCCCTGAGAATACCAGAGTGGAGAGATTTAACCTGGATTGCATCCAGTGGCTTTCACTAGTGTTTGGGTGACATGGTCAAATTTTTGATAGGAGTTAAAAGATGAGATGTGTTTGAAAGGAAATCTTAAATTGGTGATGGACTATAAGAGGAGGAATGATGCTAATGAACAGATGGGGAATAATGTGACTTGGTTGTTTAAAAAGTAATAAAAGAAAACCTTGTGAAGAGACACCTCAGGGTAGCTGTCACAGTTTGAGTATGAGGAACTAAAGCAGGAGGGCTTTCATCCTCTGAGAGGGGCGGAACACGGAGGGGTCTATTCCCTCCCATCCCTGCCCATACTCTATCAAGGTCATGCAGACCATCAGCCTCTCCTCTCTTTTGACCACTCCTTGCTTGTCTGCTGTTCCCCTGTGCTCCTTTACCACCAGCTGCCCCCTGCTCTTCAGAATACACATCCATCTGGTGCTGGGCAGAGCCCTGGAGCCCCATCCTGAGTCGGCCCTGCTGCAGGGGCCCTCAGGGACCCATCCCTTCAAGGATTGAGATCGTCTTGTGTATATATTTGTATATATTTGTATATATTTGTATATATTTGTATATATTTGTATACATTTGTATTTTTGTTCTTTATCCCTTATGTTATTTTTTCCCCTGCTCTTGTAAATCTGTTTCCATTTTTTTTAAATGTCCAACTTTAAGTCTCTCATTTTTTTTCCCCTTTTATCTTCCCTTTGGGAAGGGGATGGGGTGGTAATAGAGAATAATCCTGCCCTTTGGTTTTTGGTCCACCCAGACTGCTAAGCCATGACAGTAGCTGATGTTTTCAATCCCCCAAAATCATTTGGGCAGGAGTCTGAACATCTCTCTCTTACTAATGCTGTTCAGTGTCTTTCCTCAAATAATGGTGTCAAGTCACAGTACAAGAGGCTGAGTTTACAAGTTTTAGGTTTTTTCTCTAACCACTCTCCTTGGTTAGAACTAGTGGTATGTGCAGAATTTTGCTAGATCTGGCTAGAAGCACTGAGTCAATAGTTCTGTATGTAAGAGTTTTGCATTTTACTGCAACAATGATTTGCACTGCAGGCAGTTGCAGAGTAGTGAAAAATGTGCATGTTCAGGTACCAGTAGAGGCAGTGCACAGCACCCTAACTCAGTCAATAGCTGTGTTAGCACATGTGAAGTGAAGGGGAGTTTCCCTTCCTGTGTGTTTTTCACTAATAAGCAGAAGCTGTTCTGTGTTGTAAGCAGGAACTTTTACATGTTATCAATTTTTCGATTGGCAGTAGCATTATGTCAGCAGCTGAAAGAAGTTTTGACAGAAGTATGTGGAGGGGAAACCAAACCAAACCAGGGAGACAGAGTGTTTGGAGTTTATTTAATTTTTTGTATTTTTCAAGGTCTAAGTCTCCCTCTCGTTCTTACTCTTCATCTTCTGAAACGGAAACTCCTCTGAAAGAAGTGAAGAAGGAGTAGCTAGCTTTGTCAGTTCATGTTCTTTATTCATCTTTGTTATCTTTGCTTGTAAAACATTTTTTCACTTTGTGCAAACTCTTGTTTTCAAGTAAAGCCCACAGCAACAATTAGGTTTTCTGTGTGTTTATCTATAGCTGCTAACCTGTCCAGAGCACAGCTGTCTGGTAAAACTCATTTTCTGTTAAGAGAGCAAGAGAAATCACAAGAAAAGCTTTGCCTTGTAACAGTCCAATGGGGTGCTAAACCACAATTTCTCTGAATGTGCCCATAACTCTTTGTCAATGTAGGAAGTGCAAAGCCTTGCACAACCCTGCCCTGCTGCAGATATGGCCTTTGGAGGTGGCTTTGTGTGCATGCCCTTGCACGCCCCTTGGCCCTTGCACACCCAACGCCTTGCATGCCCTTTCCCCTTTCTGCACACAGTCCCCATACCCCCCTTTGCACGTGATGATGTGACATTTTTGCACATGCGAATGTTGAAAGGATCTGAGATGCTGGGAGAAGCCCAAGCAGGGCCCTGAGGGGGCCCCGGGGGATGATGGGAGGCCCAGGAGGGGTGGGAAATTTGGAATGTTGGGACCCCTGCCCCCCCAGCAAGTGCTGTGCATCAGAACATGCAGGGGGAAGCAGGGCCAGCACCTCCCTGGGTCCTCTCCACTGCCCTGCCCTGCATCTGGCCCTCAGGGTGTCCCTGGCTGGGTTCAGATCGCCACGGTGGCCTGGGAGGGTGGCAGGGCTGGTGGCACAGCGGGCAGCAGCTGGACCATAGCCCCTGGTGCTGCGCTGGGCTGGACACTGGCAGGGAGCTCTGGTACCAGCAGCAGGCAGCCGGGCTGCTGCAGGACATGGGGCAGCGGCTCAGCCTGTACCTGACCACCCTTGGGCTTGGTCTGGCCAAGGAGTGGGGAGAGGTGGCCTGTTTGGGGAGTAGGGAGATCTGCAGCGGGGTGCAGGGAGGCCCAGAGCCGAGGCAGGAGCAGGAAGAGCCAAGACCATCCTGGGAGCATGGAGAGCCCAGCCCAGGAGCAGGGAGAGCCGGGCCCCTGTTGGGAAGGAGGAGAGCATGCCAGCATACAGGGTAAAGCCAAGCCCAGCCTGGGAACCAGGAGAGTCCAGCTCAGGGACAGGAGAGCCAGGCACCTCTGAGCAGCAGGAAGAGCGAGGCCAGCCCAGTGCCAGGGGGATGGAGGGGAGCTGAGGATCCCCCCCATACAAGTGACGGGGCAGCAGGAGCCAGTGGAGAGTGGAGCACAGACCACACAACCCTGATGTCATTTAGTAATTGAAGCAAGTAGAAATGTGGAGAAAAATCACATAAAAGAGAATGAGAGAGAGACGCAGAAGAATAATAGGGCTCACATAACACTGAAACAGTAAGAATTAGAAAAAATAGGTTCTAATTCTTGAAAAAAAACATCCCAAGTAGGCAACAGCCTGGCCTTGAGACAGGCTTGCAAGATACCTGCAAAAAGGATGGCAGTGATGGGAAGCACTCCTGACAACTTATCTTGGTCACAGCCTTGAGTGCTGGGTAGAAAAACACTGAGTAATTTGATTCACTGTTTTAACATATTAATGAGCTCCTATCATACTAAAATACACACCCATAGGCTAGAGGGACCCCTGCTAACACAAAGTCCCTGACTCTTTGAGCATGGGTAGTGACATTTTTGAGCATAGCCACTCTAAATCGGAGTGAGAAACCAGTTAACCAATGATAGAATCATAGAATGCTTGGAAGAGACCTCAAAGATCATCTAATTGCAACCCCCTTGCATAGGCAGGAACACCTCTCACTATATCAGATTGATCAAGACCCCCTCCAACCTGGCCTTGATCACTTCCAGGGAGGGGGCATCCGCAGCTCCTGTGGACAATCTGTTCCTGTGCCTTACAACCCTCATAGTAAAGAATTTCTTTGTAATATCTTATATAAAAATTCACTCTTCAAGTTTTAAACTGTTTTGGGTCAGTGCAATGTTGGGAAACTGGAAGAAAACAGACATGTGAGCAATCCTGACTATTTAGTTTTAGTTAGAGTAAACTAAGGGCCTTGAGACCCAGTTGCAAGGTTACTGAAAGATGAGCTATGGGAAAAAGATAAGGGAGCTGACAGTAGAAAAGAAGAAATAACAGGATAATGAAGAAGCCAGCAGAAGTTCTGTGAGAACAGAATTTGTGTCCAAGATATAGCCACCTGCAAGATATCGTTATATAAACAAAGGCTCTATATAAAGCGAGTGTCCACTGTTAATAAACGACTTCACTTTAACCATATTGGTGACTGCGTGTCGTCCTTTAAGCCTCCGCGGATTTTTTCCTACAGTGCAATGGTGTTTCGAAAGCAGGGGGGCCACAGGGATGGCTCCTGTGAGAAGCTGCTGGAAGCTGCCACGGTTCCAGTCCTGACCCCACAACCTAACGCCTCTGATCTCTCTTGTTCTGTCAGAGTTAACTCTGCATCCTCCCCAAACTCGAGGTACTCTGAAGAGAAAAAAAATTATTTTCGAGTGAATTCTGTCCCAGGACCAGAAACAAGACGGGTGTGAAACGGAAATGAAGGAGAAAGAAGAACTTTCAGGGCAGTAACTGCTGGGTTGGTCATTGTCCCCGTGAGTTTACACCTGAAAGAGGTGAATTAACAGCCTCTTATCTCCAGGGCCCTCCGTCTTTATGTTGAGGTTGGGTCAGCACCACCCAGCTGTGATGTGTCCCCTCCCTCTGCCCATGCCACAATCCCAATGTCTCCAACCCCCCTAGGACACAACATCGCCCCCCCCGGGTCCCTCCCCCCCCGAGGCCCCTTGTTGTAGAATGTTAGAGAGGCTTGGAGAATGTTGGAGAATATTCCTGAATATTCTCGAAGAGATAGGAGGTGTGACCCCTTTACTGTGCCCAACCCCATGTTTGGGGGGCCAATTAGATCGGCCCATACTCCGGTGCTACCTGCACCAGGGATTCGCTGTGCTACAGGTAAACACACCGGGTGTCCAATAAAAGGTTATGTTGGTGGTGGGGGTGTGGTCACGGAAGCACTATATAAGTGAAAGTTGCTGCGCAATAAACCAGAAGGCCCTGAACAATCAGAAAGTCTGAAGAGCCTTGAAAAAGTCTGAAAAGTTTCGAAATCGAACAGGCAAATCCTGCGGAAGACCGATCTTCACTAGGGAAGCCTTGTGGAGGACCAAACCATCGATAGCACCAATCACAGCTCGGCAGGTAAAACCACTGAAACCAAATAACTTGGCTGGGAACGGGGGCTCCAGAAAAGCACTGAAAAATCAACGTTTCGGATGGCAATAAATTCCTCTCGACGCAGGCGTAGAGAGGCGATTCGCAACTGAAAGAAAAATGAACGAGTTTGTTTGCTGCTGGGGAAGGGCTACCGGTTTTTAGTCATAAAAAGTTTTAAAAAGCCCACAAAAGGCTCGTACAAAAAGCCCATAAAAGGCTCGGATTAAGGCTGCACCAAAATAATAAAGGGATAGTTAAGCGCGCAGAAAATAGAGAACGAAGTAGCCCTAGACTTTCTATTCTATTTCTATTCTATTCTAGACCTTTTTTATTAGTTTCTTACAGAAACGTGCCATAAAAGATGTGGATTTTAAAAAAGATCCGGCGGCGCTTGTAGCATACGGCCGAACATATCAGTTTTTTACTGACCCTGCTAACTTATTTGATGAGAAAGAATAGAAAAGCTTAGGAGATATTTTGTGGTATAAGGTAATAGAAGAGGATAAGACAGCTCGTAAGTTAATGAAACCGTGGCATACAATGATTACTTGCTTGCACCGTTATTAGACAGAGAAGAAAATCGCCGCTGTAGCTTCGGCAACCTTAAAAGGGCAGCCGATACCAGATTTGCATCAATTAGGAGTTGATTACGATCCCTGTCCCCCAACGGGAGACGAAATAGTTGTACAGCTTGCTCAAAATTTCCAGTGAAGTTCCGACGCAACCCACTGCCCCCGCCCCCCCGCCCTCCCTCTGATGTGTCCTGTGCCGGCCATCTTGAGCCATGTGGCTCGGGATGTACGGACGGGACGGAAGTGACCGCTTGCAGCGCCGGAAGCGGACTGAACCAGAGTCCGGAAACCCTATGTCCCGCGTCATCCGGCGAGGGTGGCTCCAGGGCTGGTCCCGACCTCCATTGGGCCCCGCCTTCGGCCCCACCCCTACGCCGTACGTCATCCGACGGGACGTTCCCGGTCTGCAGCACCCCTCCTCCTTCCCCCCCCTCTCTCCCTCCTCCGACCAGCCCTCCCCCCACCCCCCCCCCCCACCGCAAGCAGCCGCTTTTCAGAAATAAAAGCCTGCTGCACGGCATTACCGCACCTTAACGATTAATTGGTCACAAATGCATGAGGAGGCCCTTAATAATAAAGATTATGATTTGTCCTCAGTTTTAGATACCCTGCCACAAGTTTTCCTGATCATATATACAAAAGCTAATCAGGGAAATGTGGAGGTGGAGTATCACTCTTCAAATTGGAAATTGGTAACACAATTAAGAGCTACCATAAATGAATGCGAGTTGCATGGTGAACCAGTCAAGCAAATGATAAGTTATATCTGGGGCTCAGGACTGTTGCTCCCAGAGGACATAAAAGGAATTATGAGAATGATCATGACTCAATCACCTTTACTGTTATGGCAAGCCCACTGGCAAACATTATGTCACAGATTCGTAGAAATTCCTAGAGAACAAAATGACCCCCTGTATGGGATAACAATAAATCAACTTATGGGTTGTGGACAATATGCTAATTTTGAGGCACAAGCAAGATTAGGCCCACATATAATAAGAGAGTTCATGAGATTTGCGAGGGAAGCTATGAGTAAAGTTAGAACTACACCAGTTGTCCCATCTTATATGTCAATTAAGCAAGGCAGAGATGAGCCGTTCCCACAGTTTGTAGATAAACTCACTGATGCCATCAACCAGGCTTGTGTACCAGATCAAATGAAAACTACATTGCTCTGTCAGTGTATCCTAGAGAACAGCAATACCCCCACGAAAAATATAATTTCCTCCATACCGTCGGAAGCGTCAATTGAGGAGATGCTGGAACAGTTATCTAGAGTACCAGTAGGGACTCAGGCAATGTTAATTGAGGCAATAAAAGATGTAGGGAAAGGTATGGTGCAAGCCCAACAGCAAGCTCTTGCGGCCCATACTCCGGTGCTACCTGCACCAGGGATTCGCTGTGCTACAGGTAAACACACCGGGTGTCCAATAAAAGGTTATGTTGGTGGCGGGGGTGTGGTCACGGAAGCACTATATAAGCGAAAGTTGCTGCGCAATAAACCAGAAGTTCGTTTATCAACCGTATTTGTTGCACGCATTTTCTTTGCTGCTCCCGCAGCCCCTCCCTCCAGAAGATCAATGGACAACACCCAGACAAATGTAATCAAAGTATTGCTGTTTATTGAGAGTAGAGGTAGCCTTTTTATACACATTCAGGCTGATAACATAATATAAACATATTGCTGATTGGTACAGCACATTCTTCATATGCCACAGGGCACTATCTAACTGGTTAAATACAACTGTTCATGCACTGTCTATGTGATGCTTTCCCATCCTGTTATTCTTCTTTTCTGCTGCCAACTTCCTTATCTTTTGCACGTAGCTGATCTTTTAATAATCTTGCAGCTGGGCCTTAAAGCCCTTAGCTCACTCTGGCGAATGCTAAGTAGTCAGGATTGCTCACATGTCCATTTTCTTCCAAAAACTGCTCCACACCTCCCCACCTTTTCTTCCTTCCCCCTCTTCCCGCCCCCCCCCCCTCCCCCCACCCCCCCCCCTCTCCCCACATGCACGCACACACACTGCTTCCCCATGATCACATCATGCTGCAGCTCCCAGGAGGTTTCGCTCCGCCACCCCAGGGCTGCACCCACACTCTCTGCCCTGCAGCCAGGATCCCCCAACTGGTGACCACCAGAGCATTGCCCCTTCCTCCCCACTGGCCTGGGCTGTGCCCCCCCCTGCAGGTATCAGGAGGTGATGGGAGGGGGGTGTTTATCCCAATACTGCCCAAACTGGGGGTGAGCAGCCCAAGATGGAGGAGGGGAGGGGCGAGGGGTGCGAGGTAGGAACTAAACTTATCCATGGGGTGAGGGCAGTGGGTTTGGCAACCCCCCACTCATCCGTAGGGTGGAGGAGCTGTGATTTGGTCTCCCTCCACTTCATCCAGTGGGACCCCAAATCGTCTCCATGTGGGGGGCTGTGATAGGGGAACCCGAAGGCATCCTGAGGGTTTGGGGACTGCAAGTGGAGACTGTCCAATCACCCTGGTGCCAGGGGTAATGATGGCAACCCCGGAATCTTTCCAGGGGACTTAATAATCCCAGGGTTCAGGAGCTGCAATCAGGGACTCTCAAAATATCTTGGGAGACCCCGACTCATCCCAGTGGATGACAGCTCATTCTGGATGTGGGTGTCATGGGGGAACCCCCAGGTCATGGTGGGGATTTGGTACCATGACAGGGGACCCAAAATCATACTGTGTAGTGACATGAGGCAACCAGGTGCCAATAATTGCCAGGTAGTGGGCTTGACCTCGTGTTAAGCCCACCTGTGCCTAATTAGGGCAGGCCCCTACTGCGCATGAGCAGGATTAGGGGGGCCAATAAAAAGCTCACACCTGGCTGGTGCTTAGCTACCTTTGGAGCAGTAGCACTGATCCAGGCTAGTCAGAGCACTATTTGTGAGATTCTACTGGGACACCTGGTTGGACCTTGGAGCGCCACACCCATAGAAGAGGTTTGTCTTGCTACACACTCACTCTTCTAGTGCCCTCTCTGTTTACACCAAGCAAATTGACCCCTTCCCAGGGGTTTCCTAGGTCCCTGCCTTATCGCACCAGTTTACAACTCTGGCTGTTGCATTTTCTAACCAGGTTAATACCATCTGGTGCATATTTCTGTTCTCCTTTCTAAACTTTCTGACCCTGTAAAAGGGACATGCACATAAACAAGCTTTCCCTCCACCTCGAGTGCTTGTCTACTTCTCCCTGCCACGGGACTGAAATCCATTTCCTCCAGTTGCCCACCAAAAGCGTCTCAAGTTCAACTGATCTACGCCACTGTGTAGAGCAAAGCCGCTCCTCTCATTTAGAGGGTCCTGGTTCAGGACGCCATTTGTGGCGTATTAAGGCACCCAGATTCACTGAGACAATCTGAATCAAAGTTTAACTGCTAAGCTGCATTTTATAGCCAAGCCTCCCCCCGGAGCCCCTCCCCCCGAATGTTCTTTTGTATTCTTCCACAGCTTTCTTGTAATTTTCCTCTTCTTTTGTGCAGACAAAATTATTGTTCTCATCAAAAATATTGTTCTCATCAGCACAAAGCATGTCTGCTCTCTTTGTCAAGCATATTTCAGCTCCTCTCCCATGGCTTGTTAGGGATCTGGATTTGTGCATCCAGATCAGTGATACTTCTCACTCACTCACACTTTCTCAATTACAAATCAATCATTTATCACAATACAGGACAAGGAATTGCAGCTTCACTTTTTCCCTGTCGGAGAGGGAGAGGAAAAACTCGAGCAACCAATATGGTTGATAAACAAGCTTTCACTGCATTGTGCAGTAACTTTTACTTATATAGTGTTTCTGTGACCACACCCCCGCCACCACACACCAACATAATGTATTATTGGACACCCAGTGTGTTTACCTGTAGCACGGGCCGATCTAATTGGCCCCTCAAACATGGGGTTGGGCCCAGCAAAGGGGTCACACCCCCTACCTTTTTGAGAGCATTCGGGAGCATTCTACAACATTCTACAACATATACCCCTTCTTCTTTTTGCACAAGCCCATGTTTGGTTAATGACTTTTGCAATGCTAACTCTTAAACAAACATAATACAAACAATAAAACATGCAGAACCTAAGAATACAATCAATAACATAATACCTCCTTTAAACAACCTAAAAACTACTTGGTTAATAAATTGAACAAATTGGTTAACAGGTTACCAACCGGATTTTGTTCCCTTAATCAAGTGTAAGTCGACTTCGCATTTATGGCATGTCTCCATTTCACACGACCACTCATACACACGCACTCTCAGACAGAGCTCTGTTCAATATTGGGAAGGTCTGGCATCCACTAGTGCAGAAAGCCAAGGGAGGGATAGGAGAGGCTTATCCAACGGAATCTTTGTCGGGGGGGGCCCCTAATAAGCGTCTCCAAGTCCCACCAGCTAACAGCACGATGGAGTCCTAGTTCCTTCATAGTTGCCAAATTAAAATGCAATAAAGACCTAGGATTGCAACATTCAATCACTGCATTCATAACGGGCAAAGTCTAGATGGAGAGTAGGCAGAGTTGTTCTTTTTGGGGATACATCCCGGAGTCTCTGAGGGTCTCATGACTTCTTTATATACTTCTTTTGTAACCGTTCACAATCTTTGGTGCTTAGTATAGGTCCATGTCCTTGTTCCTCAAGCCATTCTCCAACAATGCCTTTATCCTTTTGTACAATCATGATATTAGCAGCTTTGGCAAATAGCTTCTTAAGTATTGCTAACATACAACTAAGGCACACAAAAGTTATCAATATAATGCAAAGTACAAGCAAACCAGTCTTACATAAACTGTGAAGCCATCCAGTGAGGCCAAACCAATTGACTAATTCATCTATGCCAAAGAATCCTGCGTCTTGCTTGATATTTTGAGTACGTTCTACTAGCTGCTGTATCTCCTTATGTATTGATTTAGAATGATCACTCAAATTCATACAGCACATACCATCGAAATCTTCACAACCATGGCCATGAGCTAGAAGCAGAAAATCAATGGCAGCTCTATTTTCTAATACTGCATGTTGTACAGAAGATAAATCATCAGCTAATTCAGATAAGACCTTGCTGGTATCACTAGCATGCTTTACTACCCAATAACTCAGCTTCTCCAGGTTTCGATGTGCACGAGCGGCAGCTGCTCCTATAATGAGGCCAACACGGCAGTCTGTCTTTAAGCATGTTCCAGGTAAATCTGAGGTCAATATAGCTGTCTCTGCTCACGAGTTTATAGTTCTGAATTCAGTGGAGCTACTACGGTTAGCGGGTGCTGGCCGAGTCCACTTGCTGGGAACCCATGAGGTACCTGTAGCAGGATCCCTATAGGTCACATATAATGGAGTTTCAAGGGACTCGGCTTGTTGGGCCACTGTCCCATGAACGTATGCTGGCACTAACTTTTGTTTCCCAAATATGCACAAATAATTCAATACAAATAGAGTTTTTCCCAATCGCTCTTGTGGGTCTTGCAAGTCTGTAAATATCACTAGGTAATCTTGCAGTGTTTGATTTGCCCCCTCTACTATAGCTCGTCCTGTCGGCGAGTGGGGAATGCCTGTGACATGCTTAATCCCCCATTGTTGAAAAAACCGAGCTAGCTTGCTACTAATATAGGCCGGTCCATTATCTGTCTTTATCTGCTCTGGTACACCCATGACGGCGAAGCATAGGGTGAGATGCCGTATCACCTGTAACGCCTTTTCACCAGACTGAGCCGTAGCCCAGATAAAATGGCTATAGGTATCAATAGTAACATGGACATATTTGAGCCTTCCGAATTCTGGTACGTGTGTGATATCCATCTGCCATTTTTCATTCGGGCCAAGACCTCGAGGGTTAACTCCGAGGCCGAGACCAAGTCCCTGTTGGTTACACTGTGGACAAGCTTTCACGATGCCTCTGGCTTCATCCATGGAAATCTGGAAGTGACGGTGCAGTCCTCTCATGCTCTGATGAAAGGTGGCATGCGCATTTCTTGCTTTAGTAAACTCGTCCATGAGTACAGACAATGAAACCAGCCTATCTGCTAAGGCATTGCCTTCTCCCAGGCCGTCAGACCACTGGTGACTGCGAATATAAATGATGGCATAGGGTTGATCTCTTTGTTGGATGGCAGCCTGGAGTTGACGAAATAAGTCATTTAGTCACCGATTTGCAACATCTTTGAGATGGGCATCTTCAATTCACTGTACAACTCCTACAGCATATAGGGAATCTGATACAATGTTGAGACGCACATTCATCCAGCGTAAAAAGGCATAAACGATGGCTGCTAATTCTTGAGTCTGTAGGGTATCAGCAGGCCCAGTCTCCCCCTTTTTCTTTTTGCACTGCATGAGAGCTCCAGGTAAATGTTGCTTGCCCGCAAGAATGGTTAAGTCTATGGGCAAGTCCACATCACGACGATCCACACAGCGCTGGGAAATGGTCTGGCCAATTTCAATTATGGCTTGTTGTTGAGCTGTTGAGAGGGTAACGGGGGAGGCAGGATCAGTACCTTTAAGAAGTGGTCATAGCAGTTCTAGCTGATCATTTGTTATACCGACCACAGGGCTCAACCATTGAACATCACCCAAGAATCGCTGTACATCATGCAGGGTCTTAAGAGTCAAATGGAGAGCAGCTTTTTGCAGTCTGACTTGGGACTCAGTGATCTGCCATCCCAGGTATTTCCATGGTGCTGTATGCTGTATGCTGTATCTTTTCAGGTGCCACTTGGAGTCCCTGCTGATTTAACTGTTCTGCTAAGAAGTACTCTTGTTGCTCAGTAAAAGGATCCTGTTGTTGCTCTAACAAAATTGGTGCTTTGGGGCGTTGATCCGTGGGGAGGCATAGTAGAGCCATTTCTCCTGTAGAGCCAAACGCTGCTGGTCCGCAGGCAACTGTCGAAGAGGTGACTGCTGCATCGGTTAATTGTTGTGTTGGAACTAATTGGGCAATTCGAGTTCCATTGCATCCACAGTGAAAACATTTACTGGTTGATCGTTGCAGCTGTTTGGTGTCGGTAGGATGTAGCGGGGCTAGGGCTGCAAAGGCTTTCTGGTGGGCTTGCACAAAATCTCTCCCTACACCCTGTACTGCCTCTATTAACATTGCCTGAGTCCCTGCTGGCATTTTTGCCAGGCGCTCCAGCATCTCCTCAAGTGTTGCATCTGCTGGCATAGAGGAAATTACAGTTTTTGAGGGAGCGTTACTATTCTCTAACACACACTGACGAAGCAATGCACCTTTCATCCACTCTGGCACACAAGCCTGATTAATGGCATCAGTGAGCTTATCTACAAACTGTGCAAAAGGCTCTTCCCTGCCTTGCTTAAGTGACATATAAGATGGAGCAGCTGGTGCAGTTCTGACTTTACTCATAGCTTCTTTTGCAAGTCTCATGGACTCCCTTATTATGTATGGACCTAATCATACCTGTGCCTCAAAATTTGCATAAGGCCCAGCACCCATAAGCTGATTTACTGATATCCCATATAGGGGGTCATTTTGTTCTCTAGGCATGTCTGCACATCTATGACATAATGTTTGCCAGTGAGCTTGCCATAACATTAGCGCTGACTGAGTCATAATCATTCTCATTATCCCCTTTATATCCTCTGGAAGCAACAACCCTGACCCCCAGATATAACATCATTTGCTTGACTGGTTCACCATGCAGCCCGTATTCATTTACGGTGGCTCTCAGCTGTGTCAACATCTTCCAATCTAAAGGGCCATAGGTTGCTTCTATATTTCCCCGATCATCTGTTGTATATTGAACAGGGAAAGTGTGCGGGAGGGCTTGTATGTCTGAAGATAAGTCGTAATCTTTATCATTAATAGCCTCCTCCTGTATTCGCAACCAATTAACCCTTAAGATGGAGCTAAACCGTGATGTATCATCAGATCGCGGCTTATTTGCAGCAGGCTCTTGTTGATTGTAAGCGGCTGCTTGCGGCGCTGCAGGGGGAGCCGCCTGCGGTGCCGTGGGACCGCCCAGCCTGGAGGAGGGGGGCTGTGCCACCGCGGGGGGTGGTGCGGAAGGCTGCGTCCACTGGTGGCCGGGACCGCCCACACCGGAAGATGCGAGGCATAACATTTCCGCCTTCTGCCTCACTTCGCTTCTGGCGCTCAGAGCAGACGCTTCCGCTCCCTCTCCGCCTCCGAAGCCGCATGGCGCGGCATGGCCGGCGCCGCCCACTTCAGGGGGAGGAAAGGGGGGTGCAGTAGGCTGTACCAGACTTTCACTGGAACTTTGAGCAATCTGTACAATTATTTTATCTCCCGTCGGGGGACATGGATCGTAATCAACCCCTAACTGATGCAAACCTGGTATCGGCTGCCCTTCTAGGGTTGCCGAGGCTACAGCGGCGATTTTCTTCTCTGTCTGATAATGCTGCAAGCAAGTAATCACTGTATGCCACGGTTTCATTAACTTACGAGCGGTCTTATCATCATCTATTACCTTCTACCACAAAATATCTCCCAAACTTTTCCATTGTTTCTCATCAAATAACTTAGAAGGGTCGGTAAACAACTGGTGCGTGCGGCCATATCCTAAAAGCGCCGCCAGATCTTTCTTAAGATCTAAATCTTTTACGGAGCGTTTCTGTAAGAAACTAATAAGAGGGTCTAGGGCTACTTCGCTCTCCATTTGCGCGCTTAATTATCCCTTTCTTCTTTTAGTGCAGCCTTTTTTACAAGCCTTTTAATGCAGGCTTTTACCTTTTAATGCAGCCTTTTTTACAAGCCGCTTAATGCAGGCTTTTTTACGACTGAAAGCTGGTCCTTTTTCCGGACGGCGAGCGTGATTCATTCGTTGTTTGCTTAGGCACGGTTCGCCTTCCTACGCATGCATTAATACGAACTTTTGCCCCCCGACGCTGCTTATCGGTACTTCTCCGGACTCACCCGCTCCTGCCAATTGTTTGGTCTCAGTGGCGATACCTGCCGAACGGCGATCGCTGCTATCGTCGGTTCGGTCTTCCACAAGGTTTCCCTGGCGAAAATCGGTTTTCCGCGGCGTGTGCCTGCCGATTTCAAAACTTTTCGAACTTTTAGAATGTTTGGGGCCTGTCCCTGTTACGGGCGCCACTTGTCGGAGACGGAGAGAAAAAAACTCGCGCAACCAATATGGTTGATTAGCTTTCACTGCATTGCGCAGTAACTTTTACTTATATTGTTTCTGTGACCACACCCCCGCCACCACACACCAACATAACGTATTATTGGACACCCGGTGTGTTTACCTGTAGCACGGGCCGATCTAATTGGCCCCTCAAACATGGGGTTGGGCCCAGCAAAGGGGTCACACCTCCTACCTTTTCGGGAGCATTCGGGAGCATTCTACAACATTCTACAACACTTCCCAATACTTAACATAGACTTCCCACACACAAACACAAAATAAAAGCAAGAGTACAAATACTATTAACACATAGGTCAACCACCACTTTTCCCAAAAGGGGATACATATCATTAAAGATGTTATTTACACTAAACAGGGGATGGAAGCCCTGCAACAAGTGATTGCAATTATTACAAAGATATAAAATATCCCTCCACAGATGATAAGGAGTAAAATACTGGTATTCAAACCTTCCCCACTCTATCACGAATTGGCTTGCCACACCGATCCACCCTATCACATCACCAACTACCTAGAAGTACTTCTTGACCCTCGGGGCAGGCACCTTGCCCTTTACCACGTCTTGCACCTTTACCAGTAGCCATCACCTTTACCTTTATGCACCGTGCCCTTTACCAGTAAGTCTCTCCACAACTTACTGGTATCCCCATTCCCAAATAAAACATACCTAGTCCACTGATGGTCCGTGGTCTGCCCCTGCAGTGATCAGATAAATGAGGGAGTCCTTCCAAGAAACTTCAGGAGAGGCATCCCCCTCTCAGCCAGTCTTGCAGCCAGGCAGCGTTTCTCTTATATGGGTTGCCAAATTGACTTGCAGAAACAAACTTCACAACCCACAAAAGGTTATAAAGCAGGTATGTTTATTACAGCGCTGGGTGCAAGGGGGATAGCTCTTTTCCAAGATCACACACCACAACTAAAAGCAAGCAACTATTTATTACCCAAAGTTACACATATGTAGTACAGAAGCATTCATATGCATACAAAAAGCAAGGTTATTAAAATCAGCTATTAACATAAGTCTCCACCCGTCTCTGCATGCACACTGTACCCTGATAATTATGGGCAGGGGTCTCCAGGAGGAAGGCTAGCAGTCTTCTTCACAGTGTACTTTTAACCCCGTGCCCTTATGTCCTCCGTCAATCAGGGTTTTCTCTAAGCTCAGCAGCAGCACATCTTGTTAGTCCTTGAGATAAATCAGAGGTCTCTTGCCTGACCACATTCTTCCTGGAAACATCCCATTGTTTCATGTCAGCCAGGTCAAGCAAGACTGAGCCACTGTAATCTCAATCTACAGGATACTTCCCTTGGGCTTCCCTTGTGTCAGCATTTGGACAGTGTCTAGGAAGTGAAAGATGCTCTCTGTTATTCCCAATTCCCTCCCAGAGAGGAGGAGGGAATAAGGGAGAGAGACTTTAAAGTTGAAAAAGCTTGAGTAGGAAGAAAGTGACTTCTCTTGGTAAATGCTGTCCTTCTCCATTGTGGAAATGTGAAAGAACAGCAGCAGCAGGAACCAGGTAGTGGCAGAAAAGCCTTAACTGAGCTAGCACACCAACCCGAGAAAAACCCTCTAAAGGTCCTCTTGGGAGCCATTTTATACAGAGCACCATGGGAAGGAAGAATGTGCTTGGGTTTTTTAGGTCACATGACTCATCGTCTACTCCCATAGGCTCAGCTACTCCTCATTTTAGCTGCAACATCAACAGGCTGGCAGTTTATGTCCCAGGCAGGGTTTTTCTATCCTGGTCTTCTCAAACCAGGAAAATCCACCCGTTCTCCTTACGATATGCTTAAGCCTTTTCAGTTAGGATTACATTACCTTGTGGTATGCACTGGACCTCACTGTTCTCCATCATTACCCACCAGGTGCTTCCAGGGCCTTGTTCAGAAACAACCCTACGGATAGGTTTGCCTTTGCCCATGGGTGAAGAAATCCACACAGCTTTTCCCAGTAGGTTCCTTTTGTATACAACAGTCATTTATCCCTGTCTACTGTACGTAAGAACTCTGACTGGGCAGGGCCGGGTCTATTGACTGATCCTCTAGTATTAAGTATCCAAGTAGCCGGTGCTAAATGTTTGTACAAGGTTTTGAAGGTTCCACCACTCATTGCTTTCAGGGTGTTTTTTAGCAAGCTGGTGCATGGTAAGGTATATGATTGATCCACTCTGACAGAAGACATGAAGGCACAGACACCGACTGCTGCACAATCAGAATCATTTATTGTGTGGTTTGCTACACTTATATTGTATCCTTGTAGGCAGCAGGTGCCAGGACTTGCCGGGTGATGGGCCCGGACGGTGCTGGCACCTGCTGCCTACATATCCTGATGTCCTGGTTTGGGCCAGGATAAAGGTAATTTTCTGTCTTGTGCTTTTGCTTTCAGGTAAGTCTCTTGTAAGTAGTTGCACTTGCTGAAATTCACAGCAAGTCTCTCAGAAAGTGTCTGCTTCTAGGACTGATAACACTTGATGTTTATAGTTACAGCTAGAGACTGGTATGCAGAGCCAAGGACACTGCTCAGCTCTGAGGAACATTTTACCCTCCAGAAGGAATAAAGAGGTCCCACCTGCAGCCCTCCTTTGGGGAGGACTGGACAAGACAGATGCCAGAATTGACCAGAGTATTCCATCCCATATATGTCATACTCAGTATAAATTTGAGGGATCACAAGGGTCAAGCCTGCTTCCTGCTCTTCCTGCCTTTCCTGCTTCCCTTTCTTTGCCTGTTTCCCTGTTTTGCTTCGGCATACTGTGAGGATTCCATCCGTTCGTCTGCCTGTGGTCCTGATCTGTGCCAGCCCATATCTGTGTGTTCCTGCCTCCAGTTCCCGACTACTGCCAACTCCAGGAGTCCAGCCTGGACTTTCCCAGGGCTGCCCTGCAGCCCCAGTGGTGACGTGAGAGTTATTGGAGGAAAACGGGGGAAGGAACGTGGTATCAATTTTCCTGTATATTTGTATATATTTATTAATTTTTCCTATTTATCATTACTGTGTCATTAAAGCTGTGTAGTTTAGTTTCCAACCCATAAGTCTCTCTCCCTTATTCTCTCTCCTTTCTTTATCAGGGAAGAGAGAGGGATTAATAGAGAGCATCTATTATTCGGTTTAATTGCTGGGCCAGTGTTAAACCCTGACACCCGATATCTATTGATTGATCTACAATTTGCACCTCAAAGTGCTCTTTCTACTAACATAAAACCTTATCTACCCATTCCCACTGTAGGCACCTGTTACCAGGACATATCATCCAGATGGCAAATTCCTTAGGTTATTTACATCTCTTTGTTCTTCTTCAGGGTCAGCGAGTGTCAGAGAATTCACAACGCTCCTCTATTCCATGCAGGCCTACTCCTCTGCTGTTCTCCTCCACCAGTCTATACCATGCTCTTTGCCCCAAGTAGGGATTAGGTTGTTTTTGAAATTAGTCCCATTATCTGACTCAGTCTTTTCTGGTGTTCCATGATGCTACCAAATTTGGCTTTCAAGGCCCAGAATGGTATTGCGGGCAGTGGCATGAGGCACTGAGTATGCTTTCACCCATCCGGTGCTTCCTTCTACCATCGTAAGCACATAATGCTTACCCTGGCTGGTTTGAGGTAGGGTGATATAATCAATCTGCCAGGCCGCTCCGTATTTATATTTCAGACAGCGTCCCTCACACCTCAAAGATTTTCATCTTCTGGCCTGCTTAATAGTATTAAACTCTTGGATAACTTGGGTGATAATATACATTGTTAGATCTACACTTCGGTCTCTGGCCCATCTCTGCGTTCCATCTCTTCCTTGATGACCAAAAGCATCATGGGCCCACTGAGCTAAGAATAATTCACCTTTGTGTTCCCAATCTAAATCCATTTGGAACACCTAAGCAGCCTCATCCGCCTGATGGTTGTTTCTTTGCTCCTCCAGTAGCCCTGGTTTTAGGCATGTGGGCATCTACATGCCTCACCTTCACCACTCAGTTATCCAGTCGGGCAGCAATATCCTGCCACAGGTCAGCTGCCCAAACTGGTTTCCCCTTCTGCTGCCAGTATCTTGTTTCCTTTTTCATCCACCCTCATAAAGCATTAGCTACCATCCAGGAATCAGTGTACAGGTAAAGTATCAACCATTTTTCTCACTCAGGAATTCCTAGGGCAAGATGGATGTCTTTGACTTCTGCAAATTGGCTCGATTCACCCTTTCCCTCCTTCATTTCTACAACCTGTCGAGTAGGGCTCCATACTGCAGCTTTCCTTCTCTGCTGTTTCCTTACATGATGACAGGATCCATCAGTGAAAAGAGCATAGTGTTTTGTGGAAGCAGTTTTTGGAAGAAAATGGACATGCAAGCAATCCTGACTACTTAGCATTAGCCAGAGTGAACTAAGGGCCTCGAGGCCCAGCTGCAAGGTTATTAAAAGATCAGCTATGTGCGAAAGATAAGGGAGTTGGCAGCAGAAAAGAAGAATAACAGGATTGGAAAGCATCGCATAGACAGTGCATAAACAGTTGTATTTAACCAGTTAGATAGTGCCCTGTGGCATATAAAGAATGTGTTGTACCAATCAGCAATATGCTTATATTATGTTATCTGCTTGAATGTGTATAAAAGGGCTACCGCTACTCTCAATAAATGGCAATACTTTGATTACATTAATCTGCATGTTGTCCACTGATCTCCCGCAGTGTTTATCCTGATCTGGGAAGTCTTTATATGGGGAGGCTTCCTTGGCACAAGTCACTGCCTCTTCTGGTGGCATTCCAAACACTGTGCCCTCTGGACAATTTTTGATTGCTTCCACAATGCCCAAGCAATTAGGGCTCCCTATTTGTGCTCTCTGTGTTGTTAGGGCAATACACTTACTCCAGGTAGCATCAGTGGCATGATGGGTGGATGGTCCCTTCCCCTTGTACATCCAGGACAGGACTGGTAGACTGGTAGTTGTAGTACCAGGAGGAGCTGTGCCTTAGTGACAATGACTTCTGAAGCAGCTCTAACTCCTTTATAGGCAGCCAATATCTCCCTTTCTGTGGAAATGTAATTGGCCTCCTAGCCTCTCTAACTGTGACTTCAGAATACTAGGGGACGCCCTTGAGTCTCTGTCGGTGTTTTCTGCCAGAGGATCCAGGTAAGACCATGTCAAGGTCCGTAACTATTATTATTTTATATTTTTTTTATTAGGAAATGTTAGCCACTGCACATATTCGCCACACAAATTACAAAAGCAAACAACTTTAGAATTTTAAAAAATTAAAATGGTTTATATAAAGGGAAAAGGACACCATGCTGGTGAGGAGTCTTAGGAAGGGGTTAATAGTGGGAGAAAATGCAAGAAAACATGTTTTTTAACAAATTAATCACCCAAAGGAAAAGCTTTTAAGAAAACAAAACAGGGAACAGATTATCTTTCTTTTCAACCTCTGGAGAATCGCCACCTCACCACTGGGTGTGCTGTCTCTTTGAAGCCAATGGTGGTGCTGCTACTCCTTCTCTCTGCTCCTTGTCATTGCTGCTTGTCCCTGCTTCCTGTTGCTTCTGAATTTTCTTTTTTTTCCCTTTGAATTTTTATAGTAAAAAATTTCTTCTCATCAATCATTGCCAGAGATTGCAAATTGGTAACTGCAGGCCTTCCCTTTGTATTCATGTTTTCCTGGAATTCTGTAGTTCTTGTATTTGATACCAATGTGCATTACCTGTCTGGCAACTCTATCAGGAGTCATTCTGATTAGCATTTTATCTTTTTAGTCCTGTCAAAGAAGGGAGGGTTTGCTGCTGAGATTAACTTTACCTTCAGAGGAAACGGCACCAGCTTATAAGTAATTTTGCTGATTCAAGAGACTTTTTTTTAATTGTTTTTTCAATTTACCACCTTTTCCATGACATTACATTTCACCTCATGGCTCTAGAGTAAGCATGCATATCCCATTTTGTGTGGTTATTTTGTACCCTGCACTGCATGGCTATTGTAGTGGCGGGTTGGCCAATCTCCGAGGTTTCCCAGACAGGCAGCAACAAAGACCGTTCCCTTCTTGGCATCCTTACCAGACTGAAGGCTCAGAGCGTTCCACTGAACCATGCAGCTCCCCCACTATATATGTCCAGTCCATTTCTGGCTCAAAACTCAATAAATTTAACGTGGGGGGAAACAGTCCATTTACCACATATCACCCCTTGGTTTTGAGGCAAGGAGAGGGTGTCTTTGGGTTCTTTTTTAATTTTTTTTTCCCTTCACCAGCATCCTGCTTGGCTGGAGTTCTCCTGAAACAATGTATCTATCCTATTGATCAAGCATTAGAATGGGCTGCCCCAGGAAGTAGTGGATTCTCCGTCCCTGGACATATTTAAAAAGAGACTGGATGTGCCACTCAGTGCCATGGTCTAGTAACTGCAGCGGTGCGGGAGCGGCAAAGAAAATGCGTGCAACCAATATGGTTGATAAACGAACTTCTGGTTTATTGCGCAGCAACTTTCGCTTATATAGTGCTTCCGTGACCACACCCCCGCCACCAACATAACCTTTTATTGGACACCCGGTGTGTTTACCTGTAGCACAGCGAATCCCTGGTGCAGGTAGCACCGGAGTATGGGCCGATCTAATTGGCCCCCCAAACATGGGGTTGGGCACAGTAAAGGGGTCACACCCCCTATATCTTCGAGAATATTCAGGAATATTCTCCAACATTCTCCAATCCTCTCTAACATTCTACAACGCAGCGATAGTGGATCAAGGGTTGGACTTGATGATCTCTGAGGTCCCTTCCAACCCAGCCAATTCTATGATTCTATGATTCTATGATCCTCTTATCGGGGTTACAGATATGTAAAGTTTGAAAGTAGCAGAAAACAACAACGTGAATAACATACAGGCATTACAAAGCATTTTCCCCAAACAGAGAGATTTAAAACATGTACTGAGAGAAAGGTAAAACTTCGAAATTCACATGACCAATTGTCACGGTTTAACCAGGACACCAATCAATTTTCTTCAGTTCTGAGTTATGACCCTGGAGTGTTGATTATTTATACCTGAACTGATTTGTTTAGGTGAGAGCCTTTGCTGAATTCGTCCCATTCAGACACAATTCAACCAGGAAGAACAAATGGTGATTATACGCGATAAGAAAAGGAACAAAGTAACCACAAACAGAACAAAAATCCATTCCCCTATGTTATTCAGAAAAGAAAAGAAAAGAAAAGAAAAGAAAAGAAAAGAAAAGAGGTCCATTTGACATATTCCCATGTTTGGACCAGAGTTTTTGCTACTGCAGTTAATTCTTTAGCAATATTTTTACCACTACCATTTATTTTAAGGCAGCAATTGGTCAGATTTAACTTAGCACACACCCCTCCCTCAGAAGCTGAAAGATAATCCAGTACCAACCTATGCTGGTAAAAAGCATCTCTCAATTGAGTTACTTCATCTGCTAACAAGGACAGGGCTTGACTGGTCTTGTTAGCTTCCAGTTCTACCACTGCTTGTAGCCCAAAAATTTGATTTAGATTATAAACTGGGTCACGTGCTCCATTAATAGTTTCATAAGGATTCCATGTTGCTTGGTCATATAATTTAATTACTTGTTCAGAGGTCCATTCATCACCTTTCCAATTTTGGGAGCATCCACATTTATGATGGACCTCCTTGCTCTGGTCAATTTTAAGTGTGGTGTAATTTTGTTAGGTAGTATTTTAAAATAAAGCCGAATTGCCCCAATATATCATGTACCAGCCCAAGTCCATGGAAGCTGACAATAGGCTTTATGTCCACAAATGAAACGGTAACCTTTAGTTGCAAAAAAATCTCCATAAAAAGAATGGCCATAATAATAATCTGTTTCACTCTGACGAGTGGGGGTTGCTGCTCCGTGGATCAAATCTAAGCCAAATTGTTCACACAGCCATATCCCATCTGTGGCACTGCATTTAAGTTGAGAATGTTGGTCTATTTTAGAATCATCAATTGAGGACCAATATTGCTTAAAAGCAACCAAATATCCTAATTGGTCCTGCCAAGCAATACCATAATACATTCATTTATGTTTTAGATTGTCACTTGCTCTGTTTTGCGTGATCATTTAAAGGATGTTTTGATCAGTCTATGGTTTTGCAGTTTTCATGGACACAGTGCCAGCCCATAACCAGTGTATATTTACATTTTGAAAAACCTAAAACCTTTCCAGTGCCTGTTTTAACTTCTATATCTATATTTTCGTTTGAGACAAAATTCTCTCTCTGGGATGTGATGAAGGTCCCAGGCAGGTGCATCCGTCTCACATGCAACAGGACTTGCTCATGCGAGCTTTAGAATTGGGGTGCAGCATCCATTTAGGGTGGATGGGGTGTGCAATCCATGGCCACTGTGTGAACCCCTGGTGTGAGCCACAGACCGAACAATCCTGCAAATTTAAAACAGTACTTATATTTTGCCCCAATTTAATAGAAGAATTTTTTCCCATGGTTCATGAACCAGTGTATCCCTTGGCATACCAACCAAATCAGATTCTGCACAATCAATACAATATCATAGATTCATAGAATGAGATACTCACAAATCTAAATACTGTTATCATAGAATCATAGAATTGGCTGGGTTGGAAGGGACCTCAGAGATCATCAAGTCCAACCCTTGATCTACTACCGCTGCAGTTACTAGAACATGGCACTGAGTGCCACATCCAGTCTCTTTATAAATATCTCCAGGGACGGAGAATCCACTACTTCCCGGGGCAGCCCATTGAAATGCTTGATCACCCTCTCGGTAAAGAAATTTTTTCTAATGTCCACTCTATCCTCAATCCTTATCTCTGTTATTGTCTCCATATGCAGGACCTAGGCCATATGAAGGTCTTCTCTAGGCAGTCTTTTAGGAATGTTAAAAAGGTCTTGTTCTAGGGCTTACAATGCTGTATCAAGACTAATCCCTTCTAGTAATAGTTGTAAAAGAGAAGAAAGAAAGAGGAAGGAGTGAAACAAAGAGGTTGTAGGGAATTCACCCCCAAAGATCATAGAATCATAGAATGGGCTGGGTTGGAAGGGAACTCAGAGATCATCAAGTCCAACCCTTGATCCACTACTGCCGCGGATACTAGAACATGGCACTCAGTGCCACATCCACTCTCTTTTTAAATATCTCCAGGGACAGAGAATCCACTACTTCCCTGGGCAGCCCATTCCAATGTCTGATCACTCTCTCGGTAAAGAAATTCTTTCTAATATCTAACCTAAACCTCCCCTGGCACAACTTGAGACCATGCCCTCTTTTCTTGCTGATAGTTGCCTGGGAAAAGAGACCAACCCCCACCTGGCTACAACCTCCTTTCAGGTAGTTGTAGAGAGTGATGAGGTCTCCTCTGAGCCTCCTCTTCTCCAGGTTGAACAGCCCCAGATCCCTCAGCCTCTGTTCAAAGGATCTGTGCTCGAGTCCTTTCACCAGCCTAGTTGCCCTCCTTTGGACTTGCTCCAGGACCTCAATATCCTTCCTAAACTGAGGGGCCCAGAACTGGACACAGTACTCGAGGTGTGGCCTCACCAGCGCTGAGTACAGGGGAAGAATCACTTCCTTGGACCTCTTGGCCACGCTGTTCCTGATACAGGCCAGGATGCCATTGGCCTTCTTGGCTACCTGGGCACACTGTTGGCTCATGTTCAGCTTCCTGTCAATCCAGACTCCCAGGTCCCTCTCTGTCTGGCTGCTCTCCAACCACTCTGTCCCCAGCCTGTAGCGCTGCATGGGGTTGTTGTGGCCAAAGTGCAGGACCCGGCACTTGGCCTTGTTGAACCTCATCCTGTTGGAATCAGCCCAACTCTCCAGTCTGTCCAGGTCCCTCTGCAGAGCCCTCCTGCCTTCCAGCTGATTGAGACTCCCCCACAGCTTAGTGTCATCTGCAAATTTGCTGATGATGGACTCAATCCCCTCATCTAAATCGTCAATAAAGATATTAAACAGAACCGGGCCCAACACTGATCCCTGGGGGACACCACTAGTGACCGGCCGCCAACTGGATGCAGCACCGTTCACCACCACTCTCTGGGCCCGGCCCTCCAGCCACTTCCTAACCCAGCGCAGAGTGCCCCAGTCCAAGCTGTGGGCTGACAGCTTTTTCAGGAGTATGCTGTGGGAGACAGTGTCAAAGGCCTCCAGGTAGACCACATCCACAGCCTTCCCCTCATCCACCAGGTGGGTCACCTGATCATTAAAGGAGATCAGGTTGGTCAGACAGGACCTGCCCTTCCTAAACCCATGCTGGCCGGGTCTAATCCCTTGTCCATCCTGTAGGTGTGATTGCCCCCAGGATAATCTGCTTCATAACCTTGCCAGGCACTGAGGTCAGGCTGACAGGCCTGTAGTTTTCCGGGTTCTCCTTCCGGCCCTTTTTGTGGATTGGCGTGACATTCGCCAACTTCCAATCATCTGGGATGTCCCCAGTGAGCCAGGACTGTTGGTAGATGATAGAGAGAGGCTTGGCGAGCTCTTCTGCCAGCTCTCTCACCACCCTTGGGTGGATCCCATCTGGTCCCATAGGCTTGTGGGGATCCAAGCAGTTCAATACATCACTGACTGTTTCCTTCTGGATTACAGGGGGGCTGTTTAGATTCTTGTCACCTTCTATAAGCTCCAGAAGCCAGCTGTCCTCAGGATAACCTGTCTTACTGTTGAAAACTGAGGCAAAGAAGGTGTTAAATACCTCAGCCTTTTCTTCATCTTGGATAACTATATTCCCGCCCATGTCCAGTAGAGAATGGAGGTTTTCCTTGCCCCTCCTTTTGCCATTGATGTATCTGTAGAAGGACTTTTTGTTATCCTTCACAGAGGTGGCGAGATTCAGTTCACGTTGTGTCTTTGTCTCTCTAATTTTCTTTCTACACAACCTAACTATATTCCTAAATTCCTCCTGAGTAGTTAGCCCTTTTTTCCATAATCGGTAGGCCCGCTTCTTAACCCTAATTTATTTCAAAGTCTCCCTGTTCAGCCAGACTGGTCGTCTTCCCCACCGGCTTCCCTTTCGGCACACTGGGACAGCCTGCTCCTGTGCTTTCAAAACTTGCTCCTTGAAGTACGTCCATCCCTCCTGGACCCCTTTGTTTTCAAGGGCTGTTTCCCGGGGTATACTCTGGACTAGTCTTCTGAATAGGCCAAAATTTGCCCTCCAGAAGTCCAACGTAGAGGTTTTATTGACGACCCTCCTTGCATCCCTGAGTATTGAAAACTTTATTATAATTTCATGATCGCTGAGTCCCAGACGTCCACCGACCACTACATCTCTCACCAGCCCCTCTCTGTTTGTGAAAAGAAGGTCAAACGGGGCTCCATCCCTGGTAGGCTCATTTACCAGCTGGAGCAGGAAATTATTTTCTATACACTCTAGGAACCTCCTAGACTGCCTCCTCTCTGCTGTGTGGAGTTCCCAGCAGACGTCCGGCAGGTTAAAGTCACCCACGAGAACAAGGGCTGACGATTTTGAAACATCTGCCAACTGCTTGTAGAATAATTCATACCCTCATCATCCTGATTGGGTGGTCTGTAACAGACTCCCACCAGGATATCAGCCTTGTTTGCCTTCCCCCTGATTCTGACCCACAGGCACTCCACCTTACTATTCCTGACTTCAATTTCTACAGTGTCAAGAGATTCTCTAACATATAGGGCTACCCCTCCACCTCTCCTACCCTGCTTGTCCCTTCTGAAGAGCCTGCAGCCACCCATGGCAGCACTCCAGTCATGGGAGTCATCCCACCACATTTCTGTGATAGCAATATTTTGCAATTAACAGCAATTCAGGAACAATCATGAAAGAAACCATGATTTACAAGTCACTCTGGTTAAGCCAAAAGGTGGCTAGACCCTCGGCTGTCACTGAGTAACTTTCTTTAGCGTCCAGTAACAGAGTAGCCAATTCTGAGACTGAACTCATAGGCGTTTCTGATCTCCTAGATTGCCGAGACCTGCCATCCTGAATCTGTGTGTTCCTGCCTCCAGCTCCCGACTGCTGCTGACTCCAGGAGTCCAGCCTAGACTTTCCCAGGGCTGCTCTACAGCCTAAGTGGTGACTTGAGTGTTATTGGAGGAAAGGGAGGAGGAATGTGGTATTGTTTTTCTGTATATTTGTATATATTTAATAATTTTTTTTTCTTTTTATCATTACTATTTCATTAAAGCTGTGTAGCTTAGTTTCCAAGCCATAATTCTCTCTCCCTTAATGTCTCTCCTTTCTTTATCAGGGAGGGGGATTATTGGAGAGCATCTGTCATTTGGTTAATTGCCGGCCAATCCTGACACCTCTTTTGAGATATTCCCTCAGGGGGTACCATTCCAGACAGTACATGGTTAATTACTTTGAAAGCCCCTTAGAGAATTACCCTTTGTTTCTTAGTTATCTTACTAATTTTTTTGACTTCTGTGGTTACCGTAAACAGTCCTTTCTCCAGGGCAGAGTATCATTTTTTCTGAATACTTTAATGATTATGAATAAAAACTTATCAGTTTTATGGCTCCAGTAGGCCCCTTTTACCAAAAGTGATATGATAAGGCGCTGGAGGAAAAATCCCACTCTATTATTGGGTCATCTGGGTGGAGAGGTCCTAGCCTTTGAAAGGTCTGTGCTTCCAAAAGCAATAATTTTATCACCTCATCATAGGAATGGTTCCATTTCCGGTGTCAGGGTGTCAGGTTTTTTTTTTGACAGATCATGAACATTTTGACAGATCATTGAACAGTCAGGAATGTGCCTTCTCCAGTATTGTGAAGTTCCCATTAATTCTTGTAGCTCCTTTTTATTTTTGAGCCATTTACTACTCCTAGTTGAGACAGAGCATCAGGGGAAATATTACATGCTCCCCCTTTCCATTCGATTCCTAGAAATTTTGTCTCTTGGGACAGAGATTGCCTTTTCTCGTCGGGAGTTTCTATATGCAAGCTCATTAAGTGCTGAATTTTGGGTTTCATAAACTGTTTGCATGGCCCCCTCAGTTTGACCCCCTATAAGTACATCATCAGTGTATTGATAGATTTTTGTAGTTGGATTGTCTTTTATCTCGGGAATTCTTTCTAGTTCACGGGCAAGAGCATGGTAGACGAGTGTGGGTGAATGTTTGTAGCCCTGAGGTAGCCTTATAAAGGTATATTGTACTTCATCCCAAATGATGTAAACACTTTTAAATACAAAATATGTCTCTCGAATCAGTATTTTTTCTGCTCTTTTAACATACCAAACATACTCTCAATTAACAGATCTTTACCTCACTATATCATGCCTGACAGGCACCTAAAGATGAGTGCTTATCAGGTCGCTTCCTGGTACATGGTCCAGACAAAGACAATAAAATTAGCAAGACAACAAAGACTGAAAGATGAGAATAAATAAAAGATAAATTCTTGGGATGGCAAAAGTCTGTGTCATCTTTAGCAACTCTGGGTGCCAGTGATGTATGAAAAGACAGACCCCTTTTTTGCAATATAAAAACTCCAAGAGGAAAAGGAGAAGACGCGGCTTTCTCTACGCCCCCCCCCTTCTCTCGTCACTTCGGCTTCAGCTACGGGACAGCAACAGCGGAAGAAAGGAAAAGCGGAGAACATCAACCAAGCAGGAGCGACGGGGTCCTACGCCCCCCACTCCAGCCAGAGGCCAGGGCCAGCGGACGGTGATAAAACTGCATTGTTCTCTTGTTTTCTTTTCTTAACGACTCTCTCCCCCAAGGTGACTAATTTGTGTAAATTCTCTCCTCTGGTAAACTTGTTTTTCCTTTTAAAGGTGGCGTTATTGTCTCCTTCCCTTAAAATAAATCTTTGTAATTTGTTTAAACCATAAAGCCTGTTATTTTTGTAAATTTATGCGACGTCTATGAGTAGTGGATGGTTTTTCTTCACAATCAAAATATAAAATAATAGCTCGGATCGTAACATCTTAATTGGCATCACGGACAGCATATTTGAGGAAAGTATCAGAGCCTACTCTTAGTCTGGCACTTGAATTGCAAAACTAACTCTTAAAGAAATCTAAGACAACTTAAAACAAAATTAAAACCAAATGGATTCTATAGATGGTTCTACCAGTACCAGAGGTGTTCAAGACCAGACTGTTTCCTTCTATAAGGAGGAAGAATTTTGTGAATATGCTCTGGTTCGTCCCTTCTGGGACCACCTAACAACTCATAAATATACCCCGAAGGAAACTCTTTATGATATGATTTACAAAAATTATAAGAAGGGAGACTTTACCGCCCTTGCTAGATGTGTAAAAATTTTAGACAATCGTTCCGTTCTTGCCAAAGATTCCAAAAAACAAGTGAAAAAACTTGGTATAAACTATTTTAATGCTCGTGCCTTTTTTATCCTGGCCGCTATAATTTGGCAGGAGAAAGAAGAATTGAGCCAAAAATTAAAAAATCTTGAAAGTGGCATGTTGGTAGAATTTGGAGACTTTATAAAAATTGACGAAGCTGAGGAATCTGGAGAGCAAAATTCTGAAATCAGTGCTAACCCTAATCCGATGCTAGAGCAGCCCCCATCTACGTCTGAATATACAACAGACGAAGGAGAGTATGTCTCTCCTGAAAGGCCACATAAAAAACTGGTGCATTTTGTATCCAAAAAGGGGAAAAGCCCACCCTCCATTTTAAAAACAAAGCCACAGCCAAAAGCTGCCAACACCCAGACTCATCCTCCCCCTCAGGCTGTTAACCCACCCGAGGGAGAAATGGCTGAATTACGCCATTTGGTCAGCACCTTTATAAAATCTGGGGCTAAGAGATTTGATAAATTGGAGAAAAAGGTCCATCAGATCGCTGTAATGAGCGAGAAGGCCTCTACGCAGTCTTCCTCCTGCCATGAGTCTTCTGATAGTTCAGAAGATGAGAGACCTATAACACACAAACGTCTGCATTCTATAATAAGAGCAGAACATACATATGAACGAGGTACAGGACGAGAACAAGTTACCCAATGTCCTGGTTTGGGCCAGGATAGAGGTGATTTTCTGTCTTGTACTTTTGCTTTTAGCTAAGTCTCTTGTAAGTAGTTGCACTTGCTGAAATTAACAGCAAGTTTCTCAGACAGTGTGTGTTTCTAGGACTGGTAACACTTGATGTTTATAGTTACTGCTAGAGACTGGTATGCAGAGCCAAGGACACTGCTCAGCTCTGAGGAAAACATAAAGAGGTCCCACCTGCATCCCTCCTTTGGGGAGGAACAGACAAGATAGATGCCAGAATTGACCAAACAGAGTATTCCATCCCATATACGTCATCCTCAGTATAAATTTGAGGGATCACGAGGGCCGAGCCAGATTTCCTGCTTCCAGCTTCCGACTGCCTGCCCTTCCTGCTTTTCCTGCTTCCGTTCCTTCACCCGGCATCCTGGAAGGATCCCGTCCGTTTGCCTGCCTGTGCTCCTGATCCGTGCCAGCCCTTATCTGTGTGTTCCTGCCTCCAGTTCCCGACTGCTGCTGACTCTAGGAGTCCAGCCTGGACTTTCCCAGGGCTGCCCTGCAGCCTCGGTGGTGACGTGAGAGCTATTGGGGGAAAGGGGGGAGGAATGTGGTACCCATTTTCTTGTATATTTGTATATATTTATTAATTTTTCCTATTTATCATTACTGTTTCATTAAAGTTGTGTAGTTTAGTTTCCAACCCATCAGTCTCTCTCCCTTATTCTCTCTCCTTTCTTATAAGGGAGGAGAGAGAGATTAATAGAGAGCGTCTGTTACTCGGTTTAATTGCCGGGCCAGTGTTAAACCGTGACACCCATAAAGAAATTCCATGCTCTCCTCTGGAGCTGACACAATTGAAAGACAATTTGGCAGATTACCCTTGGAAACTGATATAGATTATGTAGTAAGGGTTTCATCTTCTGGTGGAGATCACATATTTTTATCTGAAAAAGAAGCCTCAGGTCACTGGGGTCCTGGAGTTATGTTAACTACTGGCAATTCCAGAGCTCCATGGTCCCTGACACAATGAGCTGCTTATAATGTGGGCTTCACTGACCCCATAGCAAGGGGAGAACCCCATGTATTGTGGGGGGGTCTCACCCAGCTACTGGACAATGTTCACAAAGCCAGTGTGATCCAAATGATTTATGACCATGCTCTAGTAGTTAACCAGGATGATCCACTTATACTAAGGGTAAGACCTGAAAGAATGGATATTCTCATCCGAGGGCTACCTGCACAACTGCAAAATCTAGCCCTACAGATCAAGGCTAGAATCAAAAATTCAAATGCAAATTTGCTATTAGGCACAGACTACACTTGGTCTGATCTGCTTACAGAACTGACAGAATTTGGACGTAAATATGTGGCACCCGAAGCCGATTGTACATCTGTAAAAATTCTTCAAACCCCAGCAAATTATAATGATAATCAAAAATTGACTTATGCCGCTGCAGCTGCCATGCTTCCCCAAATTCCTCCTCACCAGCAGGACAAATCACAGGGTGAATGGACAGTTGTAAATAGGGGAGTCAGACGAAGAAATAATAATAATCGTCAGAATAGAACCTCCCGAGACAGAAATAATTTACCACAGGGTGAACTGGGGCCTTTTGCAAAGCTTAAAGAGGAAGCTAAGTGAAAAGGCATCCCTCCTTCACTCTTAAGTCACAATTTTACTTATGGCCATCTAAAAGCCTTAGTAGAGGAATAGCCCACCAGGTCAAATTCAGAGGAAAGATCTGGAAATTCCCATAATTCGGGAAACTAAAAAGCCCTCTCTCTGCTACTAAAAAGAAAGCAAAAAGACGGCAGAGAGAGGAGACAGGTCGTGATCCCAGTTCAGTAAATTCTACTGACCCCCTGAATAAACCTTGGGAAACCATCCCTACAAATCAAAATGATTGGTCTGAAAATAATGAACAATCAAATCCTAAAATATCCAGTCCTCCAAAAGACTGGCAAAATGTGCTAAGATTGGTCTTGAATAAAAATGGTGATTTAGAGCTTACTTGTGCTGTTGGGCCAAAGTGCTACCATGTAACATTTGTAGTAGACACCGGCGCACAGATCTCCACACTAAAATCTGATGTGGCCAAAAAATGTGGCATTAATTCTTCTCTGAAACCAATATTCGTAAGTGGTGCTTTGGGAAAGCCTGTTTTACAAAAAACTGCTAAAGTTTCCCTAAAGCTACCGGGAGACGAGGAGTTAATTCAGACCCAAATGATAGTAGACGACATTCCTTACAATCTCTTAGGAATGGACGTATTGATTGGTCAGTCCTGGAGACACAAAAACGTCCGCTTTTGGAATTTTGGCACCCCCACTCTTAAAGTTAGACTGTTAAAAACTGCCCCACGCCTCCCCCAAAGCAAAATTACAAATGTTAAACAATATTCTATTCCCATAGCAGCAAAAGAAGGTATCAGAGAAGTAATTTCTGACCTGAAACAAAGAGGTATAATAGTGCCTTGCCATTCACCTTACCATTCCCTGATTTGGCCCATAAGAAAACCAAATGGTAAGTGGAGAATGACCATAGATTATAGAAAATTGAATGCTGGTACTGAGAAATTAACTGCTGCTATCCCAAACATTGCAGATCTGGTGCTAGAAATCCAGGAAGCAGCACACCCAGTGCTTGCTTCTCTTGATGTGAAAGATATGTTTTTTCAAATTCTCATTGATTCCGAGGATCAAAAATATTTTGCTTTTACTTGGGATGGAATACAGTATACTTTCACCAGGTTGCCTCAGGGCTACAAACATTCTCCCACGCTTGCCCACCATGCTCTTGCACATGAGCTGGAAAATATTCCAGAAATAAAAAACAACCCAAGTGTAAAAATCTATCATTACATTGATGATGTGCTGATAGGTGGTCAAAATGAGCAAGCCGTGAGAGCAGCTTATGATGCCATAATTGGGCACTTAACGAGCTTACAAATAAAAATTCCTGAGGATAAAAGGTAACCTCCCTCCCAAGAAACACAATTTTCTAGGAACCAAATGGAAAGGTGGGACATGAAATATCCCTAGTGATACTCTCTCTCACCTAGGAGAAATAAAGGCACCCACATATAAAAAGGAATTAAAAGAAATTATGGGAACCTTGCAATATTGGCAAAAGCACATACCTGACCTGTCAATCATTGCTAGGCCATTATACGACTTGTTAAAGAAACACCGACACTGGGAGTGGAATTATAACACCAAGTAAAGGCAAAATATTTTTTATCCTCTGAGTCAACAGGAATCTGAAAAAAACATCTTTCAAATCAAGGGAGGCAAGCACAGAATGTGCTGCTTCCTGTATTTCTAGTACCAAATCTGAAATGCTTGGAACAACTGCAGTCAATTGTTTGGTACCAGCATTTAATTTCCTATAATCTACTATCACTCTCTATTTACCATTTGGTTTTCTTAAAGGCCAAATCAGGGAGTCCAATGGAGAGTGGCAATGCACAATAATGCCTCTAAGTCAGAAATTACCTCTTTGATCCCCTCATTAGCAGCAACAAGAATAAGATACTCTTTCACAATGGAAATTTTGCTCTGGGACAAGCACGGAGCGGTTTGCAACAGTCTAACTTAGTGCAGGCTTGCCGAAATTCCAAAAGCAGCCGTTTTTGTCTCTTCATGCCTGACCAATGAGAACATCCATTACTAGCAGATTGTAAGGGATTTTATATACAATCATTTGTGTTGGAATTAACTCTTCACATGCCAGTAATTTTAAGGAAACTCTAGATATTTTATTGTAAGGGGCCCAATGTTCTACTTACAAATATATTCTTTAGAGATGAATCAATACCACATTTGCCACATCAGATTTTAGTGTGGAGATCTGTGCGCCCATGTCCACCACAAATGTTACAGGATAGAACTTTGGTTCGTCTGCGCACATTAAGTTCCAAATCGCTGCTTTTATTAAGAACCGATCTCAGAAAATATTCCAATCTATTGGAGGACTGGATGTTTTAGGATTTGATTGTTTATTATTTTCTGACCAATTCTTTTAATGTCAGGGATGGTCTCCCATGGTTTATTCAAGGGGTCAGTTGAATTTACTGACTTGAGATTGATACCTTTCTGTTGCAGCGAGCCTTCTCTCGGGGACACAGCTATTCTCCGGGGCTCTCTTGCCATCCCTCTCCTCAGGCATCTTCCTCTCTTGTCTCCTTCTGCTTCTGGGAGCATGCCTTTTATTTTGCCCATTTCCGGCTGGGGCTGGCCCTAATTATTGGGCACAGCTGGGCCTAAGCTCCCAGTTCATTATCGGCGACACCTGAGGACTTGTGGTTCTCTCTACACCTTTCTCCTCTCTCTGCCATCTTTTTGTTTTCTTTTCATTTGCAGAGAAAAGGCTTTTTAGTTTCCTGAATTGTTTGAATTGCTAGATCTCTTTCCTGAATTTGATCTTGTGGGCCATTGCACTATTAAGGTTTTTAAATGACTGTTACGGTCTGAGGTAACATTAAAATTAAGTTTTTTTTTGGATACGCGAAACAAAGTCCAACAGTAGAAATGGTCAGGCGCAAGCAGATTTTATTTGACAATTGACACAGGCAAAAACACAGAGCCAGGCAAAAGAGGTATAGAAGAAAAGAAGATATAAGAAAGAGAGAGAAAAAGTGGTAAGAAAGTGGTAAGAAAGAATGAGAGAGAAAAGTGGAGAAATAAAGGGTAGGAAAGTGGGAAGAATGAGAGAGAGAGAGTCACCACCAGGGGTCCAGCTGTCCAGCGAGGTTCTTCAGGATGGTGCGCTGATTCTGGACAGGCTATTACCGCTACCACGACTAATATGGGGTGTATTAGGTAATGGAATACTCGTGTAGCTGAAGGGGAGTATCCTGTAAAGACATCCCACCAATGATGCTTCCCTACTTGTTCTATCTTTGTCAATACCTCTTTTATACCTGTTGAATCGTGTGTTACTTGCCAAAGCATACGTTGAGTGGTTCTATTTACTTCATGAACTAATTGTTCTATATCCATGTGCATAAGCATTGCTTTGAAAAGATTAATGTTCATGCCTATCTGTAAATTTGGTATATCACAATACAAAGTATATTCAGCTTTGATCAATTGCATAGTGGTTATAGGAATAGAATAATCAAAATCACATCCTACAATTCTAGTAAAGTTACACACACAAAGATTAGTACCGTTTGCTATTTCATGACAATGATCAATAAAAATACTAATACATAGTGTTCTAATACATGCACAGCCATTCCCTACATAGTAAACTTGTGATTGGTTATTGTTATGGGGAGACATTTCAAAGGTACATACACTATCCTCAGTATCTAAGCACAAATCTTCATTTTCTATAACTGCATTTTCACAAATATATCCTAGTTGTTTAGGAATTCAGGCCTCTGTACTGACCAATTGCCACTTATTCCTGGAGTAATCAAAACTTGCCCAAACATTATGGCCTATGGGTCAGATTATAACATTCTGGTGCACAGTCCCTCTCCTATTAAGGAGTCTAATAGGCCTTGGCCTTGACTCCAGTCCTTTTGCCCATATGGCTGGTTGTTATGTAGGACGTAGATGTCTAGGCCAGGCACAGGGTCTAATACCTTGAGTGGTGTATCAACCCATGGTCTTGCTTTAACTATCCGTGCACCCGACCATGGCCATTCCTGGGAAGGGTTTTGTGATAAGGTTATACTTATCCAAAGCCCGAGCATCCACACTAAAGGTCGCCAGTTCATAGTGTTGAGGTTCCTCAGGAGTGTTCTTTGCGATGTTTGGGGGCCTTCTTGACTTGGGAATAGTGGATCCAGGTGGGCCATTCCTTAATTCGAATTGCAGTGAAGGTGGTCAGTAATACTTGGAAGGGTCCTTCCCACTTCTCTTGCAGAGGTTTTCCTAAAAGATTCTGAACATATACCCAGTCACCAGGATTAAAGGGATGCAATTTACAATCAGGTTGTTTAGGTTGGTGATCCATCACCACTGTGGCATTCTTATCAAAGTACTTCCTCACAGCTATAACATAATCATACACATATTGATTACCTAACTGATCTACAGCCTCGCTATTTACAATCTGCATTGCATAATGTCTCCCATATAAGATTTCAAAGGACTCAGTTTTTCTTTTGAACGAGGCTTTACTCTAAGTCTAATTAGAGCAATAGGTAAGGCTTGGTACCACTGCAGATTGGTTTCCTGGCATATTTTAGCAATTTGCTGTTTAATAAGATGACTCATCTTTTCTACTTGTCCACTAGCTTGAGGTCTATGAGGCATGTGCAATTGACATTTGATTTGCAGTGCCTTACTTATTGCTCGTACAATTTTAGCACAAAAGTGCGAGCCTCCGTCCGAGGAGATGCTCCTAGGTACTCCAAACCTCGGTATGATTTCATTAAACAAGACTTTAGTTATTTCTCTTTCTTTGTTTGTCTGCATGGGAACGCTTCAGGCCACCCAGAAAATGTATCTGTCAGAACCAAGAGGTACTTATACCCCCCTTTCCCTGGGAGTTCAGAAAAATCAATCTGCCATACTTCCCTCTGTCTATTACTCCCTGTCATACTTCAGTTCCCGTGTTTGGATTATCGGGATGTGACCTGTTTCACTGCTGTGAATAGCTTTGGCCCTGCTATTGTAATTTTTAGATGCTGATAGAGAGGATCTAATCCCCAGTGGGCCTTGTTGTGTTCTGTTTTTACAAATTGCCATACTGATTTTTCTGGCAGTACTAGTTGTCCTGTTACTAGCTGACCCCATCCATTGTCTAGCATTTTACCTTTATTTCTTTGTATCCACTTATGGTCTGATTCCCAGTACTGTGGTTGAAAATTAGTATCTAGTTTTTCTGGTACCAGAGCCATAATTACTAAATCTTTGGTCCTTGCAGCAGCTAATTTAGCTTCTGCGTCAGCTATTCTGTTACCTTTTTCTGGAATGGTGTTACCTCTCAGGTGCCCCCTGCAAGGCATTATGGCCACTTGGGTTGGGAGCTGAACAGCCTCCAGCAACTGTAGGATTTCTTCTGCATGTTTTATGGCTTTTCCTTGGGCAGTCAGCAGTCCTCGCTCCTTCCAGATTGCCCCATGGGCATGTACGACGGAGAAGGCATATTTAGAATCTGTCCATATGTTAATTCTTTTCCCTCTTGCTAACTCAAGGGCTTGGGTAAGAGCTATCAGTTCGGCCTTCTGCGCTGAGGTTCCTGCAGGCAAAGGATTCCATTCAATTACCTGTTCTGTCTTAGTTACTGTGTAACCAGCCATTCTTACTCCCTGCTTCACGAAGCTACTGCCATCCCAGAACCAGTCATCTGCTCCTTCGAGTGGCTCTTCCTTGAGATCTGGGCGACTGGAGTACACTGCCTCAATGGTTTCTAGACAGTCATGCTCAATTGGTTCTGCTGATATTCCTTCTAGAAATGAGGCTGGGTTGACAACATTAGTCACTTAAATGGTTATATCATCTGATTTGGCTAAAATCACCTGGTACTTCAGGAACTGAGAGGGTGACAGCCAATGGCCACCTTTCTGTTCCAGTACTGCTGATACGGTGTGGGACACTAACACAGTCATTTTCTGGCCCATAGTAAGCTTTCCGGCTCCTTCTATGTTTATAATTACTGCAGCCACCGCCTTCAGGCATGTGGGCCATCCTTTACTTACTTCGTCTAGTTGCTTAGAGAAGTAAGCCACAGCTCTTTTGTATGGTCCCAGTTGTTGAGCTAAGACTCCTAGGGCCATTCCCTGGCACTCATGCAAGAACAGCCAAAATGGTTTTGTTACATCGGGCAGGCCCAATGCTGGAGCTTTCATCAGCTCTTGTTTCAGTCTTCTAAAGGCTGCTTCTGCTTCCAGAGTCCAGAATAGAATAATTTTAGATTGTTTTAACAAATCTTACAGGGGTTTAGCAAGTATCCCATGCTGATACATCCACAGGCGACACCAAACTTGTCATTCCTAAGAAGGCTTGCAGGTCTCTCACCGTTTCAGGCCTGGGCATCTGGCAGATGGCTTCTTTCCTCAATGTTCCCAGGTATCGCTATCCTCCAGAAATCTCGTATCCTAGATAGACTACTTTTTCTTGCACCAGCTGTGCTTTCTGTTGGGAGACTCGATGACCATTTAAACCCAAGAAATTTAACAACGAGATTGTCCACTCAACACATTGTTCCTCTGTTTCAGTTGCTATCAGTAAATCATCCACATATTGCAGAAGAGTGCCCTCTCCCTGTGGTCGTTCCCCCTGTTCCAATTCTTTAGCCAATTGATTTCCAAATATTGTAGGACTATTTTTGTAACCTTGAGTTAACACCGTCCAGGTTAGCTGTGTCTTCCTCTCTTTACTAACAAACTCCCATTCGAAGGCAAAAATCTTTCAGCTTTCTGGGGCTAAGGTAAGGCAGAAAAATGCATCTTTCAAATCCAACACTGTAAACCAAATCAGATTATCTTTTAGTTTGGTCAAGAGCGTATAAGGGTTAGCGACTACTGGATGTAGTCTTAGTAATATCATTTACAGCTCTTAAATCCTGTACCAGTCTATAAGTCCCATTTGGTTTTTTAACTGATAAGATTGGGGTGTTGAAATCTGATTCACATTCTATTAATAGCCCTAATTCTAAAAACTTCTTTATCATTGGCTTGATCCCTTTTCTATCCTCTAGTCTCAGGGAATATTGTCTTTTGTTCACTGGTTTAGCCCCTGGTATCAATTCAATAACAATGGGGGCAGCTTGTCTTGATTTTCCAGGTACGTCAGTTGCCCAGACCCACAGATATGTTTCATTTGTGGTTCGTTCGATGTTATGATTACCAGGTTCTGGTTTAACACAGCTGATGGTTAGACTTAGGGCAGCTATCAATTGTTCTTCGTATACCTGGAATTCAAACTTATCTTTATCAAACCTTATTATGGCTCCTAAATTCTCTAACAAGTCTCTCCCAAGCAGAGGTTTTGGAGAATTAGGTAAATATAAAAACTGATGAATCCCCATCTGTTTCCCAATTTTGTATTTAAGAGGTTTCAAAAAGCCTTTTCTGGTTGGCCTGTCGCCCCCACAACTTGTATAAATTCATCAGTTTTTGGTATTAATTCTTGATTTAAAACTGAATATTTAGCTCCAGTGTCGATTAAAAATCCAATTCCATTTTACCTTCCCCTAGCTCTATTTCAACTGGTGGGTCTGCTAGGGAACGACTCACCGGTACCCCTCAGTTACCATCAATATGCACAACAGTAGCCTCCCCAAGTTCCTCTTTCATCTCCCGATTCTAGGGAGCTACTACTGCCTTTCTGTTGTGATATTGGCAGCGGTACTCCATATCCTGATGCAAAAGGCTGATATTCTTGGAGGCTAATGGCACTTTCTGTTTCATTGTCTTTTCCTTTCAGCTTAAGGCATCATTTTCCTATGCTACAAACATCACAACAGCGTTCCTTTAACTTGCTGTTTTTCTGATCCCATTCTAGTGTTAAAACAAAGGGATCTTGAGGTGATACATTTATTCCACAATCTTTTGCCATTCCGGCTTATCCCTTAAGGTAAAGAACACGTCTGCTTCATCCCACTTTTCCATTCTACGGAGAAACAGGAGAAGTTGTAGGATGGTATTATAGTTTAAACTTCCCCTGGTGGCCATTTTTCTCCATCATCTAGTTTATACAGAGGCCACCAATCTTGACAATATTTCACAAGTGTCTTTTCCTTATATTTCCCCCCGGAATTCCACCTAGTTCTTTCCAATGCTTTAAAATGAGTCCCAAGGGGGTTTTGGTATTAATTTCCTTACTTTGTTCAGCCCCCATTATACCCACTTGAGATGTTACAACTGCAGGGAGCTCTTTCTGGTTACCAAATTCAATTCAGATTTCAACCCTTTACTTAGCTTATTTGTAACAACAGTCCACACCAATTGCTTCGTCCGTCTCTGGCCGGCCCCCTCGCGGGTGACACGGAAACCCAAATCAGGACTCTGCACTCGCTTCACAATTATATTGCGTCTCAGTCACTCACTTTTATTCACACATACATACTTTGCACAGGTAAAATTTACACGGAATTTTACACGTTGCTCTACCGCCTAGGGTCACAAGATGTCGCTAAAGACCGCGAATACCTGCCGGTGTCGCAGCAGCGACCCCCCCCTCCCTCCAAAGATAAAGCTATAAAACTTTTCTTCGATAGGGACGCGTAACCACTCAAAACACTTAATTCTCTTAAAAGCGGCGCAACAGAATAGCACAATCAACAACCAACATATAAGCGAGGGATCCCAGAATCAACGATCACAGCATTAACAGAAGCCCGTTATGAATACCATACAATTCTCCTGGGGACTTAAACCCCGAAAGGGACTCGAACCCTTCTCCTTGAGAATCAGGGTTAACCGGACTCAAACCGCTTAACCCTGAAAAGGGACTCAGAGATGGCCTGGACTCGAACCTGCCAGTCTGGGGGCGTCCCCCACGTCCCTATAAATCCTGGGGAACTCGAATCCCTACAAATCCTAGGGGACTCGAACCCCTATAAATCCTGAGGGACTCGAACTTCCCTTTCCCTGGAGGCCTCAAAACCCAAGCAAATATAAATACCTTTTCAGTATGAGGAAGGTCTGGTGTCCATTGGTGTGTAGAGCCAAGGGAGTAGGGGAGGCTTATCCAACAGAATTCGTCGGGGGGCCCCAAAAAGCGTCCCCGGGTCCCCCCGGATCACGGCACGACAGAGTCCAGTCCCATCTGGGTCGCCAAAATGAAGCCCAAAAGGCCAGCAAAACTGTTTAGAGACAGAGTTTTGAGCCTTTAAACAGCAACGGTATTTATATTCGGATCCGGGGAACTCCCAGCTCGCGCTAGACAAAGAGTTCCGCCCGTCAGGGGAAAGGGTTAAGTTATTTATACAGTTAAAGGGGAGGTTACATACATATTCATAAGATTCCAACATATAATTATAATATTCATGACAGGCGGAGTCCGTGAGGAGTCTGGGCGGAGTCTGGGCGGAGTTCTCTCTTGGGGAGATACCGGGGGGTATCTTTCTTGTTTTCGCTGACTTCATTATCTTGTTACAGAGCAAAATTAGACCCTAGCCATAATTTTTCCCTTATCTGCTGGTTGTGGCATTTTTATGTTGTCTTTGTGCAGGTGTTCGCATTCTTTTGGTGCCTAGTTAGCCTTGGCAGTGCCTTGTTTTGAGAACAAGACCTACACTTTTACTTATCTTGAGACAGAAGTTAATCCCTTTGGTGCCTAGTTGGCCTTGGCAGTGTCTTGTTTTAAAAGCAAGATCTGTACTTTTAATTATCTTCAAGACAGAAGATGTTCACACTGCTTCAGTGGAAAGTTACAGGAATTAATCCCGTAAGGAGTTAACCCTGTCAGGGTCTTTCTCTGTTTCACTCCTCCAGAGGATGTTACCCTTATTAAGTATTCAGTGTCTGTCTCAGAGGGCAATCTATCAAACTGCTTTTTCAATTGTGCCAATTCCAAGGGACAATATGGAATTGCTTTGTGTGTTACTTGTTCTCGTCCTGTATCTTGTTCATGCATGTGTTCTGTTCTTATAAAAGGATGCGGGGGATTGTGTTTTATAGTTCTTTCATCATCTTCTGAATATTTATTTATTTATTTGTGTCCTGGTTTGGGCCAGGATAAAGGTGATTTTCTGTCTTGTACTTTTGTTTTCAGCTAAGTCTCCTGTAAGTAGTTGCACTTGCTGAAATTAACAGCAAGTTTCTCAGACAGTGTGTGTTTCTAGGACTGATAACACTTGATGTTTATAGTTACTGCTAGAGACTGGTATGCAGAGCCAAGGACACTGCTCAGCTCTGAGGAAAACATAAAGAGGTCCCACCTGCAGCCCTCCTTTGGGGAGGAACAGACGAGATAGATGCCAGAATTGACCAAACAGAGTATTCCATCCCATATACGTCATCCTCAGTATAAATTTGAGGGATCACGAGGGCCAAGCCAGATTTCCTGCCTCCAGCTTCCGGCTGCCTGCCTTTTCCTGTTTCCTTTCCTTCACCCGGCATCCTGGAAGGATCCCGTCCGTTTGCCTGCCTGTGCTCCTGATCCGTGCCAGCCCTTATCTGTGTGTTCCTGCCTCCAGTTCCCAACTGCTGCCGACTCCAGGAGTCCAGCCTGGACTTTCCCAGAGCTGCCCTGCAGCCTCGGTGGTGACGTGAGAGTTATTGGGGGAAAGGGGGGAGGAATGTGGTATCCATTTTCTTGTATATTTGTGTATATTTAGTAATTTTTTCCTATTTATCATTACTGTTTCATTAAAGTTGTGTAGTTTAGTTTCCAACCCATAAGTCTCTCTCCCTTATTCTCTCTCCTTTCTTATCAGGGAGGAGAGTGTAATAAATACTAGTCGAAATTTTTACTTTATTGTTTTGTTGAAGGGATCCTTCCCTAGAATGTTTAATTGGGTGTGGTTTGTAATCATAGGATCGGGGTTTGTATTCGGGTTGTTTGTGGGAAAACATGTTGGGGCATGTCAAAGACCACGAGGCAAGTCTGCAGAGATAGAACAAAGAAGCTCTTCCCTTAGCAACGGGACAGAACCTGCGGACCAGGGACCAATACAAAGAGAGAGAGCGTGAAACAGCCTCCAATGAGAAACTAATAAAGGACTAAGAGGGAGGGGGATACTGAAAGTATAAAAGGACTGGTTTACCCTATCCGAGGTGCGAACCGTTGGCAGAGGTGTGCTGCCTCGGTCGCCCAGCGCGCTGCTTTGCATATATATCTCTCTCATTTACAATAAAAGTTTTGTTATCGTTAAAATGAGTCAAACGTTTATAACAAATTGGTGCCGTGACTCGGATCCTGGAACTCTATGCTGTGGAGCTTTTCTACTGGGTAGGCGCCCCATCCGCACTTTTGCGGATGGACCTGGAGTCTAGCTCCGTGCCATAGACGGCAGGGATCTTACCGAGGAGAGAGAGATATATAAGTAAAGGAATAATTTAGAATTCCCCCGTACTTTTTGTTTTGTTCTGTTTTGTTTGTGCACGAAGATCCGGATAACAGATTAACAGGAGACAAGTGAGTATTAAGCGATTTCCCCCGGGGATGGTGTAGTGTACCTCTGGCTGCGAGGTTCTCGTGGCTGGGGATGGTTTTCCTCTGGCCGCGGGATTAACGCGGCTAGGGAGGGTTTCCTCTGATTTCGTCCACGAGATCAGGGAGGGTGTACCTCTGGCTGCGAAGTTTTCGTGGCTGGGGATGGTTTTCCTCTGGCCGCGGGATTAACGCGGCTAGGGAGGGTTTCCTCTGATCTTGTGCACGAGATCAGGGAGGGTGTGCCTCTGGCCGCGAGGTTTTCGTGGCTGGGGATGGTTTTCCTCTGGCCGCGAGGTTTTCGTGGCTGGGGATGGTTTTCCTCTGGCCGCGGGATTAACGCGGCTAGGGAGGGTTTCCTCTGATCTCATCCACGAGATCAGGGAGGGTGTACCTCTGGCCGCGGGGTTTTCGTGGCTGGGGATGGTTTTCCTCTGGCCGCGGGATTATCGCGGCTAGGGAGGGTTTCCTCTGATCTCGTCCACGAGATCAGGGAGGGTATGCCTCTGGCCGCGGGATTTTCGCGGCTGGGGATGAAGCTTCTTTGATCCTGGTCTTTCCACGCGGTCAGGGACGCTTGTTTTTCGGTGTCTGCTTGTTAGTTGTTTGTTTTTCGGTGTCTGCTTGTTAGTTGTTTGTTTTGTTTTGTTTTTCTCCAACCACGAGGTTTTTTTTTTTTTTCCTTGCGGCCAAACGGGGGGGTGGTCACCTTCCGGTTGCTGGGCTCCTCCTCCGGCCAAAAGGGGGAGGGGTCACATTCCGGTTGTCGGGTTCCTCTTCTGGCCAACGGGGGGTTACCCTCCGGTTGCGGGGTTTTAACTTCTATCCGGGAAGAGCTGGTTCCCCCGGGTGTAGGGGAGCCGGTGCCCACGGTGCGCCTGATTGAGATTTGAGTGAGTGAGACGTCCTGAAGGGCGGAGCGAGTGCGGGCCAGGGGTGGAATAAACTCATGTTGGAGGATCCTCCCGGTATTCAGAGGGGGTATGAATGTCTCCCTGATAGCCCATTGGGAATCATGTTGAGACATTAGGAAGTTTCCCTTAGGGCAGGCTTTACTAAAAACTAACTTTGTGGCGAAATCCTGGAGTGATATTAGGAAAAAGTTGGGAGAAATTGAGGATTGGCACGATAAGGGTCTGGATGAGCTTGTGAGAGAAGCTCAAAAGGGAGAACCCTTTGCGGTACCCTTAATCAAAAAATGTGGAAATTAGATTAAACAACCAGATTTCCACAGGCACTTTCTTACTGGTGCCTGAAGCTGAATATAACCTGTTGGGGAGGGATTTGATGATTATGTTGGGAATTGGTTTAGAAATAAAAGGACAACAGTTGAATATCAAATTACTGGTCCTAACTTCAGCAGAGGAAAAGAAGAATGGGTTGCTGAAGTGGACTTCTGATGATGATAAGTATTTACATAACATTAAAGAGGATTTGATTAATACCCCAGTCCTCAGTTTACCTGATATTAGGAAATCTTTTTATTTGTTTGTCAATATACATGATGGAACAGCATATGGAGTACTTACACAGATGTGGGCAGATTCTCGGAAACCTGTGGGCTATTTTTCTAAGCTACTTGATCCTGTGAGCCGCGGGTGGCCCAATTGTTTACAGGCTGTAGTAGCTACAGCCTTGTTAGTGGAGGAAGCTGCAAAAGTTACTCTGGGAGGAGAATTATATACTCCACATAACTTGAGAAATATTTTGCAGCAGGAACTCCCCTAAATTGCGATTGGAAGTTACCAACTTGCAGAATCCTGCTCAATTCCTGTATGGGGAACTTGAGTCAACCCTCTCACATGATTGTTTAAAGACAGCTCCTTAACCCCTGCCCGGGAGGGCCCTTTTCTTGTTCTTTTTACCACAGATACTGCAATTCGAACTGCTGAACGAGGGTGGACTCACACCAGTAGAATAAAAGGTTCTATCACTGCCAATTCGTGGACGGCAGCTCCCGGGGAAGGATTAAAATTAAAGCTAACTTGTAACACCGCCATATAAATACTCTGTAACTCTCCTGGTTGTGGTTCTTTTGCATGCACTCTGAGGGATCTGATCGTTTGTCGCATGCTCCCTAGTTGCACCTAGTTGTGTCCAGGATGGAACCTAACTAGTGACATTCCAGGTCTTCCCCCGCGGCACTGCACGAGGCCTCCTGTCTCCTGAAGAATACCATCTGCTGCCGAGAAGATAACAACAACCCCGGCGTTCTTTCCAAAGAATCGGCCGATGGGAAGGCAGAGAGGTACTACAAGTGGAGACATGAGGAGGTTTCCAGTATTTTTGGGGTTATGACCTTGGTTGCCTGGTTGGTGCCTGTCCTGGACACTATTATTTTGCTCTTTGGGAATGTGCAGCGTTTGGCCCTCAGCTTGTATCTATGAACCACAACCACCTTGTCCGGTATGCTATGCTGGCTCCACTGGGGTCTGATGCAGTTTTCTTCCTTTGAGGTCCTGACAACAAAACAATAAAAATTAAAAGGGGGGAATTGTAATAAATACTAGTCGAAATTTTTACTTTATTGTTTTGTTGAAGGGATCCTTCCCTAGAATGTTTAATTGGGTGTGGTTTGTAATCATAGGATCGGGGTTTGTATTCGGGTTGTTTGTGGGAAAACATGTTGGGGCATGTCGAAGACCACGAGGCAAGTCTGCAGAGATAGAACAAAGAAGCTCTTCCCTTAGCAACGGGACAGAACCTGCGGACCAGGGACCAATACAAAGAGAGAGAGCGCGAAACAGCCTCCAATGAGAAACTAATAAAGGACTAAGAGGGAGGGGGATACTGAAAGTATAAAAGGACTGGTTTACCCTATCCGAGGTGCGAACCGTTGGCAGAGGTGTGCTGCCTCGGTCGCCCAGCGCGCTGCTTTGCATATATATCTCTCTCATTTACAATAAAAGTTTTGTTATCGTTAAAATGAGTCAAACGTTTATAACAGAGAGAGAGATTAATAGAGAGCGTCTGTTACTCGGTTTAATTGCTGGGCCAGTGTTAAACCGTGACAAAGAGTTAATTTTGCAATCTGAGTGCGAATTTGCAAGCAGGTTCCAATATTTTCCTCGGTGTTATCCTGACGGCTTGCGACAATTAACATGTCATGGTTCGTAACTATTATTACTGTAGATTTTGGTTATGAGTAAATGTTAGCTACTGTGCATATTCACCGCACAAATTACAAAAGTAACCAACTTTAGAATTTAAACTAATTAGACAGTTTATTTAAGGGGAAAAGGACACCACACTGGTGAGGGCTTATTAGGAAAGGGTTAATAGTGGGAGAAAATGCAAGAAAACATGTTTTTAAACAAATTAATCACCCCCAGGAGAAGCTTTTACGAAAACAAAAGGAAAAGAAAGGAAACAGATTGTAGTCCTTTTCATCCTCCAGAGAATCACCTGCTTGCTGCCGGGGGGTTGCCCTCTCTTTGAAGCTGATGGTGGTGCTACTGCTCTTTATCATTGCTACTTGTCACTGCTTCCCGTCAAAGGACTTGGCAGAGTATTTTGGGTTATGGATGATGACAACAATAGGACTCTTGATTTCAAAGAGTTTGTGAAAGGATTGAATGATTATGCTATGATGATAGACAAGGAAGAAGCAGAAGAGATTTTTCCGGATGTTTGATAAACATGGCAGTGGAACAACTGATTTTGAGGAATCTTATTACACTATGACCCATGTCGAATGCAAGAAAAGAGATCATCATGCAGGCATGTAGGAAGTTAGATAAGACAGGAGATGTTGTCATAACAATTGAGTGCTTATGGGTTTAAAAAACTCAGGGTTTTAGGGCATTTCTGGATAATTTTGATTCACCCTATGAAAAAGATGGGAAGGTCACAACAGAAGAATTCATGAACTACGATGCAGGAGACAGCGCTCCAATAGACATAGATGTCTATTTTATTGTCATGATGAAGAACGCTTTGAAACTCTGATCATGCAACTAAAGGAGCAAAATTTCACTTCCACTTTTGTAGGTTCCCACGATGAAGTGTATGCGCAACAACACACTCCTTTTCCATATAGTCACGGTCTGTAACTATTAATATTTTATATTTTGTTTGTGAGGAAATATTAGCCACTGCACATATACATCCTACAAACTGCAAAAATAACCAGGTTTATAGTTTAAACAAATTACAATGGTTTATTTCAGGGAAAATGACACTATATTGAAAGGAGTCTTAGGAAGGAGTTAATAGTGGGAGAGAATCACAGGGAAAACAGGTTTTTAAACAAATTAATCACCCTAGAGAAAGGCTATCAAGAAAAGAAAGAAGACAATTAGCATTCTTTTCACCGTGCTCACCACCAGGATCGATGTCTCTTTGAAGCCACTGGTGGGGGTTCTCTCTGGTGCTCTGCTCCTTTTTGAATCTTCTCTTTAGGCTTTTGGCATGCTGCTGATTTTCCCCTTTTTCATCTGAATTTTTAGAGTAAAAAGTTCCTTCTTCTCATCAATTATTGCCAGAGTTTGCAAAGTGGTAAATGCAGGTCTTCCCTTTGTATTCAGGTTTCTTGGAATTCTTGTATTTTCTACCAGTCTGCATTATCTGTCTGGTGGCTTATTAGCATTTTATCTTTTTAGTCCTGACAAAGGAGGGGGGTCTGTTGATGAGATTTTGCTGATGGAAATAAGTTTGATGCATTTTAAACAGTAAACTATACCGGTGGAGCCAGGGTTTTGCTGATTCAAGAGGCAATTTTCCTATTTTCAGTGTATCCACATTACACATATTAACAGCTTCCAGTAACTGCCAATTACAGTCAATCTGCAGAAGGCAGATTTTGGGTGACTTTAACCTGCTGGATGTCTGCTGGGAACTCTACACAGCAAAGAGGAGGCAGTTTAGGAAATTCATAAAGTGTATAGAGGATAATCTCCTGCTCCAGCTGGTAAATGAGCCCACCAGGAATGGAGCCCCGCTTGACCTTCTTTTCACAAACAGAGAGGGGCTGGTGGGAGATGTAGTGGTCGGTGGACATCTGGGACACAGTGATCATGAAATAATAGAGTTTTCAATACTCAGGGATGCAAGGAGGGCCGTCAATAAAACCTCTACGTTGGACTTCTGGAGGGCAGATTTTGGCCTATTCAGAAGACTAGTCCAGAGTATACCCCGGGAAACAGCCCTTGAAAACAAAGGGGTCCAGGTGGGATGGACGTACTTCAAGGAGCAAGTTTTGAAAGCACAGGAGCAGGCTGTCCCAGTGTGCCGAAAGGGAAGCCGGTGGGGAAGACGACCAGTCTGGCTGAACAGGGAGACTTTGAAATAAATTAGGGTTAAGAAGCGGGCCTACCGATTATGGAAAAAAGGGCTAACTACTCAGGAGGAATTTAGGAATATTAGTTAGGTTGTGTAGAAAGAAAATTAGAGAGACAAAGACACAACGTGAACTGAATCTCGCCACCTCTGTGAAGGATAACAAAAAGTCCTTCTACAGATACATCAATGGCAAAAGGAGGGGCAAGGAAAACCTCCATTCTCTACTGGACATGGGCGGGAATATAGTTATCCAAGATGAAGAAAAGGCTGAGGTATTTAACACCTTCTTTGCCTCAGTTTTCAACAGTAAGACAGGTTATCCTGAGGACAGCTGGCTTCTGGAGCTTATAGAAGGTGACGAGAATCTAAACAGCCCCCCTGTAATCCAGAAGGAAACAGTCAGTGATGTATTGAACTGCTTGGATCCCCACAAGCCTATGGGACCAGATGGGATCCACCCAAGGGTGGTGAGAGAGCTGGCAGAAGAGCTCGCCAAGCCTCTCTCTATCATCTACCAACAGTCCTGGCTCACTGGGGACATCCCAGATGATTGGAAGTTGGCGAATGTCACGCCAATCCACAAAAAGGGCCGGAAGGAGAACCCGGAAAACTACAGGCCTGTCAGCCTGACCTCAGTGCCTGGCAAGGTTATGAAGCAGATTATCCTGGGGGCAATCACACCTACAGGATGGACAAGGGATTAGACCCGGCCAGCATGGGTTTAGGAAGGGCAGGTCCTGTCTGACCAACCTGATCTCCTTTAATGATCAGGTGACCCACCTGGTGGATGAGGGGAAGGCTGTGGATGTGGTCTACCTGGAGGCCTTTGACACCGTCTCCCACAGCATACTCCTGAAAAAGCTGTCAGCCCACAGCTTGGACTGGGGCACTCTGCGCTGGGTTAGGAAGTGGCTGGAGGGCCGGGCCCAGAGAGTGGTGGTGAACGGTGCTGCATCCAGTTGGCGGCCGGTCACTAGTGGTGTCCCCCAGGGATCAGTGTTGGGCCCGGTTCTGTTTAATATCTTTATTGACGATTTAGATGAGGGGATTGAGTCCATCATCAGCAAATTTGCAGATGACACTAAGCTGTGGGGGAGTCTCAATCAGCTGGAAGGCAGGAGGGCTCTGCAGAGGGACCTGGACAGACTGGAGAGTTGGGCTGATTCCAACAGGATGAGGTTCAACAAGGCCAAGTGCCGGGTCCTGCACTTTGGCCACAACAACCCCATGCAGCGCTACAGGCTGGGGACAGAGTGGTTGGAGAGCAGCCAGACAGAGAGGGACCTGGGAGTCTGGATTGACAGGAAGCTGAACATGAGCCAACAGTGTGCCCAGGTAGCCAAGAAGGCCAATGGCATCCTGGCCTGTATCAGGAACAGCGTGGCCAAGAGGTCCAAGGAAGTGATTCTTCCCCTGTACTCAGCGCTGGTGAGGCCACACCTCGAGTACTGTGTCCAGTTCTGGGCCCCTCAGTTTAGGAAGGATATTGAGGTCCTGGAGCAAGTCCAAAGGAGGGCAACTAGGCTGGTGAAAGGACTCGAGCACAGATCCTTTGAACAGAGGCTGAGGGATCTGGGGCTGTTCAACCTGGAGAAGAGGAGGCTCAGAGGAGACCTCATCACTCTCTACAACTACCTGAAAGGAGGTTGTAGCCAGGTGGGGGTTGGTCTCTTTTCCCAGGCAACTATCAGCAAGAAAAGAGGGCATGGTCTCAAGTTGTGCCAGGGGAGGTTTAGGTTAGATATTAGAAAGAATTTCTTTACCGAGAGAGTGATCAGACATTGGAATGGGCTGCCCAGGGAAGTAGTGGATTCTCTGTCCCTGGAGATATTTAAAAAGAGAGTGGATGTGGCACTGAGTGCCATGTTCTAGTATCCGCGGCAGTAGTGGATCAAGGGTTGGACTTGATGATCTCTGAGTTCCCTTCCAACCCAGCCCATTCTATGATTCTATGATCTTTGGGGGTGAATTCCCTACAACCTCTTTGTTTCACTCCTTCCTCTTTCTTTCTTCTCTTTTACAACTATTACTAGAAGGGATTAGTCTTGATACAGCATTGTAAGCCCTAGAACAAGACCTTTTTAACATTCCTAAAAGACTGCCTAGAGAAGACCTTCATATGGCCTAGGTCCTGCATATGGAGACAATAACAGAGATAAGGATTGAGGACAGAGTGGGTTGCTCAGTCTGATGGGTCTCAACCATGCTGAGTCATCAACCACTGTTTGAGGGAAACAGACTTATCAGGGGAGGGGTGGTGGTGGGCTTCTCTAGGAGAGGTTTTCACCAGCCCAAACCCTCTCCCAGTATCATAGAATCATAGAAAATTAGGGGTTGGTTGACTTCAAAGGATCATCTAGGCCAAACCCCCCTGACAAAGCAGAGTCGCTTATAGCAGTTCACACAGGAACGCATTCAGGTGGACTTTGAATGTCTCTAGGGAAGGAGACTCCACAACCTCCCTGGGCAGCCCATTCCAGTGTCCTGTCACCCTCACAGTGAAAAAAGTTTTCCTTATATTTATACAGAACCGCCTATGCACCAATTTATAAATGTTGCCCCTTGTTTGATTATTAGTCGTCCCTGAGAAAAGCTTGACTCTGTCCTCCTAGCACTCGCCCCTTACATATTTAGAAACAATGATGAGATCACCCCTCATTTTCCTCTTGTCCAAGCTGAAGAGACCCAGGTCCCTCAGCTCTTCTTCATGGGTGAGATGTTCCACTCCCGTAATCATCTTAGTCGCTCTGTGCTTGACTCTTTCAAGCAGTTCCTGGTCCTTCTGGAACTGAGGGGCCCAGAACTGGACACAATATTCCCAATGCGGCCAAGCAGGGCAGAGTAGAGGGGGAGGAGTAACTTGAGGAATGACAACTCTACAACAAAGTTTTAGAGAGGTATGTTTTTATTCAGCACTTGGTGCACGGGGCATTCTCCACCAGAAATCGTGCACACCAATACTGCAATCAGGCCTCAGTTATATGTACTGAAGCTTTACATATTCATTAGATTTCGCAATACGTCTATACATATGCATCACCTACTCCTGCTTTGTATTAAAATTAGTCCCAAGAAGTCATTTTCATAGTCTTCTCCCCTCTGCGCCTGCACAGTGCCTCCTGGTGGTGGTCGTCGGTGTTTATGGGGATGAAATAAAGTGATGTAAAGGTCTTTCTTGGGGGTAAACTTTTCACCTCTTCTTCCTTAGGCATGGGCATTTCTTCAGCCCAGGCTGATTCGGTTGAATTGGCTAGGTTTTATCTTAAAGTCCAGCATGTTCTCCCCCCCTTATCTCAAGGATGTTAGTCAGACACATATTTCCCCCCTATAAGTTATAGCTACCCCAAACAATTGCTACCTGCTTTAAACAAGCATTCTGTGATAGTTTCTATAAGGTCAACATGACCCTTAAACAATTACTAGCGTCTTTAAGCAGGCATTTTATATTAACCCTTATATCAGGAGAACCTCTCTTGACCTACGAGCCACACCCCTTCTAATGCACCCCAAGATGCCATTGGCCTTTGTCCTGGTTTGGGCCAGGATAAAGGTACTTTTCTGTCTTGTACTTTTGCTTTCATCTAAGTCTCTTGTAAGTAGCTGCACTTGCTGAAATGAACAGCAAGTTTCTCAGACAGTGTCTGCTTCTGGGACTGATAACGCTCAATGTTTATAGTTACTGCTAGAGACTGGTATGCAGAACCAAAGACACTGCTCAGTTCTGAGGAACATTTTGCCCTCCAGAAGGAGAGAAGGAGTAAAAAGGTCACACCTGCAGCCCTCCTTTGGGGAGGAACGGACAAGATAGATGGCCAAAATTGACCAAACAGAGTATTCCATCCCATACACATCATATTCAGTACAAATTCGAGGGATCACAAGGGTCAAATCCCTTTTCCCCTTCTTGCTTCCCCTTCTTCTCCTGTTCCCTGTTTGCTTCGTCATCCTGGGAGGATTCCGTCTGTTCGTCTGCCTGTGGTCCTGATCTGTGCCAGCCTATATCTGTGTGTTCCTGCCTCCAGCTCCTGACTGCTGCTGACTCCAGGAGTCCAGCCTGGACTCTCCCAGGGCTGCCCTTCAGCCTCGGTGGTGACATGAAAGTTATTGGGGGAAAGGGGGAGGAATGTGGTATCAATTTTCCTGTATATTTGTATATATTTAGTAATTTTTCTTATTTATCATTACTGTTTCATTAAAGTTGTGTAGTTTAGTTTCCAACCCATAAGTCTTTCTCCCCTATTCTCTCTCCTTTCTTTATCTGTGAGGGGGATTAATAGAGCGCATCTGTTATTCGGTTTAATTGCTGGGCCAGTCTTAAACTGTAACAGCCTTCTTGGCCACAAGGGCACATTGCTGGCTCATGGTCATCCTTCCATCCACTAACACTCCCAGGTCCCTTTAACACATGCTGCTCTCAAACAGCTCAGTCCCCAAACTATACTGGTACCTGGGGTTGTTCTTTCCCAGATGCAAGACTTTACACTTGGCCTTGTTGTAATACATTAAATTTCTCCATGCCCATCTCTCCAATCTTTTTAGGTCCCTCTGGCAGCACAGCTTTCTGGGGTGTCAGCAACTCCACCCAGCTTTGTGTCATCAGCAAACTTGCTGATAGTGCACTCCGTTCCCCCATCCTGGTCATCAACAAATGTATTGAATAGTACTGGTCCCAGTACTGACCCTTGAGGTACTCCACTAGAAACAGACTTCCAACGAGACTCCATCCCATTGACTACAACCCTCTGGCTTCTATCCTTCAACCACCTCCTGATCCACCTCACTACCCGATCATCCAGGCCACACTTCTTCAATTTAGCTCCAAGGATACGGTGGGAGATGGTGTCAAATGCCTTTCTGAAATCAAGATAAACTATGTTTACTGCTCTACCATCATCCATCCACCTTTTTATATCCTCCTAGAAGGCTATCAGATTGGTCAGACATGACTTCCCCTTAGTAAAGCCATGTTGGCTTCTCCTGATAAGCCTCTTGTCCTTGATGTGCCTGGGGGCATCATAAGAACGAGTTGTTCCATTACCTTAACAGGGATGGAGGTGAGGCTGACTGGTCTGTATTTACCCAGGTCCCCTTTCTTGACTTTCTTGAAGACTAGAGTGACATTTGCTTTCCTCCAGTCCTCAGGCACCTCTCCTGTTCCCAACGACTAACCAAAGGTGATGGAGAGTGGCCTAGCAATGATATCTGCTAGTTCCCTCATCACCCGTGGGTGCATCCCGTCAGGACTCATGTATTTATGGATGTCCAGCCTCATTAACTCATCCTTAACCCAGCCCTCATCAACCAAGGCAAACTCGTCCTTTACCCTGACTTGCTCAGCGGCCTTAGGGGTCTGGGGCTCCTGAGGACATCCTCCAGCTGTATATACGGAGGCAAAGAAGGCATTTAGCAATTCTGCCTTCTTTGTATCCTCAGTCACCCAGGCACCCACCTCATTCAGCAGTGGGCCTACATTGCCTCTAGTGTTAGTTTTATCTGCTATGTATTTGAAGAAGCCCTTCCTGTTGTCCTTAACCTCTCTTGCAAGGTTTAATTCCAAGGAGGCTTTAGCTTTCCTAGTTGCCTCTCTGCATTCTCAGACAACAGTCTTATATTCCTCCCAAGTGGCCAGCCCTTCCTTCTACAATCTATAGGTTCTCTTCTTCCATGTGAGTTTACCTAGCAGTTCCCTGTTTGACCATACTGATCTCCTAGTTCCCTTTCTTGATTGATGATCAATGATCCCATTGGGATGCATTGGTCTTGAGCTGTTTCTACCACATAAGATCCTGAACTCTACCATCTCATGGTCACTGCACCTAAGGTTGCCCAATACACTCAAGTTGCTCTCTTATGCAAAGAGCAACTCCCCCACCTTGCCTTGCTACCCTGTCTTTCCTAAAAAGGACATAACCATCAATTACCACGTTCCAGTCATGTGGGCTTTCCCACCATGTCTCTGAAATTGCTTCTAGATCATAGACCCTTGACCTCACATAGATCTCTAAGTCCTCCTGTTCGTTCCCCATGCTAAGTGCATTTTTGTGCAGCCATTTCAGGTTGCGGGCTGAGCCTGCTGACCCCACCCCAGGAGAATGGGAGTCCTTCTCATCTACAATTAGACTGGTACATTGCAACACTGGCGCAAACCAAGCTACACCATTTTATTACTGATTCCCACCTCAAGTAGGATGACAGACAGAAGGCCATACCTAGGCTCGTCCTTAGTGAGCCTGGCTTTATCCCTGTAATGTGCATACATTGAAAATAAAAAAAAAATTGCCTCTTGAATTAACGAAATTGCATCCAAACTAGCATGAGGTAGCACCGGCATGGTTTGCTCTGTTTAAAATGTATCAAACTTACTTCGATTAGCAAACCCCGCTTCCATACCAGCACCACCTTTCCCCTGTTTAAACATCAGGAAAATGTATCAAGGCAAAGCCTCCTCTTCTGTCAGGACTTAAAAGATAAAATGCTAATGACTCCTGATAAGCTGCCAGATCAGTAATGCAAATTGGTATCAAATACAAGAATTAAAGGATTCTGGGAATAAAACAAGACAAAGGGAAGACCTGCATTTACCAGTTTGCAACCTCTGGTAGTAATCGATGAGAAAAAGGAAGTTTTTTTACTATAAAAATTCAGAGGAAAAAGGAGAAAATCAGAAGCAAACAGAAGCAAAGAGAAGCAAAGCAACAGCAAAGACAGCAGCAAAAGGAGAAGCGAATACAGAGTCGAAAAGAAGCAGAGCACCAGAGAGACAAGTGATCCCAGCGGTGAGGAGGTGATACTTCAGAGGGTGAAAAGAACACTAATTACTCTCTTTCTTTTCATAATAGCCCTTTCCCTGGGGGATTAATTAGTTTTAAAACCTGTTTTCCCTGCCTTTCTCTCCCACTATTAACTCGTTTTGAAGACTCCTTTCAGCGTGGTGTCACTGTTAACTGTTATAACTGTCACTGAATAAACTGTTGTGATTCATCCAAACTGTAAAGCTGGTTACTTTTGCAGTTTGTAGGACATATATGCACAGTGGCTATTTCCTCACAAACAAAAAATAAAATATTAATAGTTATGGACTGTGACATTCTAAATGGTGTAGACAGCAGGATAATATTAAGGAAAATATTAGAGGCTGTTCATAATCTCGAACTTGAGTTGCAAAACTAATTAAAAAAAAAAAAAGAATATCCAGGTTTGGGCCAGGATAAAGTTAATTTTTTATTTTTATGTCTTGCAACTTTGCTTTCAGCTAAGTCTATTGGTCTCTTGTAAATAGCTGTACTTGCTGAAATTAACAGCATGTTTCTCAGTCAGTGTCTGTTTCTAGGACTGATAACGCTCAATGTTTATAGTTACTGCTAGAGAATGTTACGCAGAACCAAGGCCACTGCTTCGTTCTGAGGAACATCTTGTGCTCTGGAAGGAGAAAAGGAGTAAAGAGGTCACACCTGCAACCCAGGGAGGAGTGGACAAGATAAACGACCAAAATTGACCAGAGTATTCCATCCCATACACGGCATACTCAGTATAAATTTGAGGAATCATGAGGGTCAAACCCCTTCTTGCCCTTCTTCACCTTCTTCCCCTTCTTCTGTTCCTGTTTGCTTCAGCATCCTGGGAGGATTCTGTCCATTCATCTGCCTGTGGTCCTCATCCGTGCCAGCCTGAATCTGTGTGTTCCTGCCTCCAGCTCCTGACTGCTGCTGACTCCAGGAGTCCAGCCTGGACTTTCCCAGGGCTGCCCTGCAGCCTTGGTGGTGACGTGAAAGCTATTGGGGGAAAGGGGGGAGGAACGTGGTATCGATTTTCCTGTATATTTGTATATATTTAGTAATTTTTCCTATTTATCATTACTGTTTCATTAAAGTTGTGTAGTTTAGTTTCCAACCTGTAAGTCTCTCTCCCTTATTCTCTCTCCTTTCTTTATCAGGGAGGGGAGGGGGATTAATAGAGAGCATCTGTCATTTGGTTTACTCTGGCCCAGGATAAAACTGTGACAGATTTATTGGTGCCCAACGTGGGGCTTAAACTAATTAGCTCGACCCTAGTTTAAATTTCAACTTATTTGCCTGAATAGTTTGAATTCCAACTCTGGTGAGAGGATAGCAAGATGGCTTTGCTGAGCAGGAATCAGACCTCTTTCTTTGGGAATTTCACAGGGTTGGAAATTAAACCAATCATGCTGTACCTTTGGTATTCAGGTTATGTGATATGCATTTTTGTAGCTGGGCTTAGTACTAATATGTGGTTCATTTTTCGTAAGAGCTGTTTAAGAACCATCGTTGCAATATGGTTTTCACTACTGATATACATTGTGGTACATGGTGCAGTGGTGTTTCAGAGATAAAAACTTGGTAATTACACTTCAAGTTTTAATTTGGGAAATAATACCACTCCATCTTATTTCAGGCTGACCGTCGGTGTTCCACACATTTCGTATTTGGTACTAGAAATACAGGAAACAGCACATTTTGTGCTTGCCTCCCTCGATTTGAAAGATATGTTTTTTCAGATTCCCATGGACTCAGAGGATCAAAAAGTATTTTGCCTTCACTTGGGGTGGAATACAATATACCTTTACAAGATTACCCCAGGGTTACAAACATTCACCAATACTCAAGCACCATGCTCTTGCCCATGAGCTAGAAAGCATTCCTGAGATAAAAAATAAGCCAATTGTAAAAATCTATCAATACATTGATGATGTACTGATAGGAGGCAAAACTGAGGTGGCTGTGAAAACAGTTTACAATGCAATAATTGGTCACTTAATGACCTTGCAAAATAAAAATTCCTGAGCAAAAAAGGTAACCTCTGTCCTAAGAGGAAAAATTTTTATGAATCATATGGAAAGGGGGACATGGAATATTCCCCCTGATGCTCTGTTTCACCTAGGAGGCATAAAACCACCCACAAATAAAAAGGAGTAAATAAAATCAAGAACCTTACAAGACTGGAGAAGGCACATTCCTGACTTTTCAATAATCACATGTCCTTTATATGATCTGTTAAAAAAACACCAACATTGGGAATGGAACCATTCCCACATTGAGGCGTTAAAACTATTGCTTTTGGAAGCACAGACGTTTCAAACACTGGGACTTCTCCAACCCAGATGACCCGATACCAATAGAATGTTTTTTTTTTCCTCTAGCACCTTATATCACTTTTGGTTAAAGGGGCCTACTGGAGCCACAAAACCGATAAGTTTCGATTCTCAATCATTAAAGGATTCAGAGAAACTATATTCTGTCCTGGAAAATGTCTGTTCACAGTAACCACAGCACTTAAGGAAATGAGTAAGATAGTTAAGAAACAAAAAGAATAATTCTCCAAGGGCCTTTCAAAATAATTAACCATGTACTGTCTGGAAAGGTACCCCCTGAGGGAATATCTCAAAAGGGGACAATTCGAAAATGGTACAGTCAAACTGCATACTTTTCTGAACTTTTCCAAATTTAAAAAGACCCTGATAAACAATTAAAAATTCAGGAACCCATTGGATCCACAAATGAAAAAGATTTAGTAATGAAAACTCTTAGTTTTATTAAAGAGGCCCTAGAATATAAAAGTGAAATTATAAGGCTTTGGTTCAGAGATGCTTCTTCCCAGAGAGGAAGGAAGGAAAGGTGTGGTTATTAAAATCTTCTGCAATAAAACCTTCCACAGGTGTACAAATTGTGAATCAAGATAAAGGAAGTGCCCAGGTGGGAGAACTGGACAACGTTTTAAACGTTTTTTTTAAAATAAAAAGCTGCTAAGGAAACTATATATCTACACAGACTCCTTTGTAGTTTTTAAGGGCTGTGTGGAATGGATAGCATTTTGGGAAAATAATAGTTGGGAAATCTATATGATTCCTGTATGGCACAAAGAAAAGTGGCAGCAGATAGTATAAATTGCCAAAAAAAATCCTAATTTTCCTTTCGGATGGGTGCCTTCTCATCAATCCAATTTGAAGGATTAGGCTAGGAAATGGAAGAACCATGTTATTGAATTGGCTAAAATTAATGTAATCAAAATCAAAATCAGCTCTCAATGAAGGTGAGGTACAAGAATGGGGAAAACTGCTAGAATGGATTCATTGTAAAAGAGGTCATTCAGGTGTTTTTGATTAGTATAAGGAAGCGCAGTCTGTGGTTGGTCAGTATCGCGAGAAATTGAAACCAATATTTTCCTCATGTGATTTGCGTAAAATCCAATTGGGAGAACATCCCCTCACTGCTGACAATTTGCATGTCAGAGGCAGGAAAACTTTATGGTCAACTTGGCAAATAGATTATATTGGGCCCTTCTGAAGGTCGGGAAATAAGCAATATATCATTGTGGGACGTACTTAAAGGTTAATTAAAAGGCTTGTTAGACCATCTACAAGGGATGAAAGACCTAATTATGCAGTTTCTACTGTTAATAACCCATGGGGGGTAAATGGTTTCCCAAAAAGGAAGGCTTTCTTTCCCTTATCACCCATTCAGGATAACAGCATTGATTAGGAGTCAAGGATTAGGATGTCCAAGGAACATCTAAGAATCCGTGCAGTCTGGGCAGTCTGTTTTGATAAATTTGGCAAATTTTGGTGAAATTAAACTTACCCTACAAACTCTATTGAATCTAAACACATGGGTGTCAATGGATATAAATTATAAACAGCATAAAATTAGCACGGACTGGATAATCTGTGTGGAGTAAGATATAGGTTCTCTTTTCCCTGTGTTACTGTAAGCCAATATTGTGAGGTTTTCTTTCCTCTTGTTTGTGTGCTAAGATTTTGTTTATTAGGATGGAATGAGATTGAATTAAGGTGATTGTAGGTCTTGGCAATCTAGGAGATCAGTAATGCCCTTGTGTTCAGTCTCAGAATTGGCTATTCTGATGCTGAACACTGGAAGAAGTTACTGACAGCTGAAGGGCTAGCCACCTTTTAGCCTAAGTGGAGTAACTTAAAACATCTTGCTTCTTTTTATGATTGCTCCTAGATTGTTTTTACCTGTAATACATTTTATCAATGGTGTAATATCTGGTGTAGTTGGTATGTAAAAAAAGAAAAAGATTTATATTATTTTTGTAATTAATTTTTTTTTCACATGTATAATCAGCATTGTTTCCTCCTAAATTAATTGTTAGGACCCTGTGAATTTAAATGTTTCACCTTTCTTTCAGTAAATTTTTTAACTGTATCCATTTGGGAAAAATGCTTTTTAGTACCTGTATCGTATCCATGTTGCGACCAAATTGCCAGACTGGTAATGCAAACTGGTGTCAAACACAAGAACTAAGGAACTCCGGGAAAGCAAGAATACCAAAGGGAAGGCCTGAAGTTACCAGTTATCAATCTCTGGCAATGACTGATGAGAAATTCATATAAAAAAATAATATAAAAAAATCATATAAAATTCAGAGGAAAAAGGAGAAAATTTAGATGAGATGGGGAGCGGGGAGAAGGAAGGAGCAGCAGCATATTCCATTTCAACTCAAACTACTTCCTTCAACACCATCGGCTTCATCTAGAAAGAGCCCACTGTGGTGAGGCTCGTTTCTCTGGGAACTTCGGAGGGTGAAACCGATAATCTGTTCCCTTTCTTTTCCTTTTCCTTTCTTAAAAGATTTCTCCTGGGGGTGATTCATTTGTCCAAAAGTAGGCTTTCCTGCATTTTCTCCCACTATTAACCAATTCCTCAGACCCCTTTCGAGTGGGGAAAAATGTTTTAATTTGCTTAATTAAAAAGTTTAATTAATTTGCTTAAAAAATGTTTTAATTTGCTTAACTTTTCAGGTTGGTTACTTTTGAATTTGTAGGGTGAGTATGTCGAGTAACTAATATTTCATCAAAAAAAAAAGAAAAAAAGACAAATAGTTATGGACTGTGACACTTCTGCTCATCCTCGTGTCCCTTCACTGAATACGCTGCTGCATGCCCATGTCTTTCTTCTAACAGGGGCTCCAGAACTGGATGCAGTACTCCAAGTGGGGTCTCACAAGAGCAGAGTAGAGAGGGAGAATCACCTCCCTTGACCGTCTGGCCACACTTCTCCTGATGCAGCCAAATATACAGTGATCTTTCTGGGCTGCAAGTGTGCACTGACGACTATTGTTGAACTTGTCCACCAGCACCCCCAAGTCTTTTTCCCCAGAGCTTCTCTCAAACCAGTCACTTCCCAGCCTATGTTGGTGCTTGGGATTGCCTCGACCCCGATTCAGGACCTTGCACTTGGTAATGTTGAACTTCATGAGGTCTGCAAGGGCCCACCTCTCCAGCCTGTCAAGGTGTCTCTGGATGGCATCCCTTCCCTCAAACGTTTGAGCCACACCACACACCTTGGTGTCATCAGCGAACTTGCTGAGGGTTCACTCAATGCCACCGTCCATGTCACCAACAAAGATGTTTAATAAGGCCAGTCTCAATACTGATCCTTGAGAGACTACACTTGTCACTGGCCTCTAGTTGGAACTGGACCCATTGACAGCCATTCCTTTCGTGCGGCCTTCAAGCCAGTTCTTTATCCACTGAGTGGTCCATCCATCAAACACATATTTTACCAGCTTGGAGACCAGGATGTTGTGCGGGGAAAGTGTTGAAGCCATTGCTCAGGTCCAGGTAAAGGATGTCAGTTGCTCTTCCCTTGCCTATTGATGTTGTGACCTCCTCATAGAAGGCCACAAGGTTTGTCATGCATGATTTGCCCTTGATGAAGCTGTGTTGATTATACCCAGTCACCTCTTCATTATTGTTCTGCTTCAGCAGTGCCTACAGGAGGATCTGCCCCTTGATCTTACTGGGCACAGAGGTAAGACTGACTGTTCCCTGGATCCTCTTTCTTCCCCTTTTTGAAAATGGGGGTTATGTTCCCCCTTTTCCAGGCAATGGGGATTTCAGCGTGCTGCCATGACTTCTGGAATAAAATAGACAGCAGTTAAGCAACCACATAGAATCATAGAATCATAGAATTGGCTGGGTTGGAAGGGACCTCAGAGATCATCAAGTCCAACATCTGACAGTTCCCCCAGTACCTGTGGGTGTATCCTGTTGAGTCCCATGGACTTGTACAATTTCATGTTCTTCAGATGGTCACAAAACTGATCTTCAAAGACAATGAGCAGTTCATCCTTCCAACCCTTGCCATTGTCTTCTGTTACTTTGGCAGTGTGGCTGGAGCCCTTGCCAGTGAAGACTGAGGTAAAAAAGTTGTTGAGAACCTCAGCCTTCTCCATATCACTTCTCAGTAGTTGTCCTGTTTCCTTTCTGAAGGAATCCACCCCTTGACTAGTTTTCCGTTTGCTATTAATATACCTATAGAAATTTTTGCTATTCCCCTTGATTTCTGTGGCTAGATTTAATGCTAACTGAGGTTTATCTGTTCTAACCAGGTCTCTTGCTGCTTGGACAGCTTCGTTATATGCATCCCATTCTAGATGACCTTTCTTCCATTCCTTGTAGAGTTGACCTTTTAAATCCTCCATTTCTCCCTCTGGAGTTTATTTATCACCAAGGGCAGTGGTCAGTGCAGATTTCTTAGAATTGAGCGCTGCTTCAGCCTCTCAGAGTTTGGCTTGGACTCCATTCAGATCAGATTCTTTTTTTGTATAGCTGCCAAGCAGCTGCTCCTTATCACCCCGGAGCTTGCACAGCTCTATCTGCAGCTTGGCCCCCTCCTGAGCCATGTTGTCCTGGCTCCTGCAAGAGTCCGCCAGCTTGGCTTCGCTGGTTTTGTAGGAGGATGTCTTCACCTGACACTGGATTCACAAGAAAAGGAAGAAGCAGAGTTTGACTTGCCTGGCATCTTGTCTAGCTATCCTGGGCTTTCAGATAACTCTTCCATTGTGGGCCTGATGAAGGTGAATGAACAAAAGATACTGACAGCATCCATCGTAGTCCTTCACCAGCAATACCGAACCAACAGAGACTCCCTGATTCCCATACAGCACCCGATACGCCAATTAAATAGCCTAGGAGTAATCAGCAAAACTCACTTGCCCTTCAACAGTCCAATATGGCCAGTGAAGAAGTCTGATGGGGAAGTATGATCATAGAATCATAGAATCATAGAATCATAGAATCCTAGGGGTTGGAAGGGACCTCGAAAGATCATCTAGTCCAACCCCCCCTGCCAGAGCAGGGCCCCCTAGAGTACATCGCCTAGGAACGTGTCCAGGCGGGTTTTGAATGTCTCCAGTGAAGGAGACTCCACAACCCCCCTGGGCAGCCTGTTCCAGGGCTCTGTCACCCTTACAGTAAAAAAATTCTTTCTGATATTCAACTTGAACCTCCTATGCTCCAACTTACACCCATTACCCCTTGTCCTATCACTCGTCACCATAGAGAAAAGCCTAACTCCATCTCCCTGACACTCACCCCTTACATATTTGAAAACATTGATGAGGTCACCCCTCAGTCTCCTTTTCTCCAAACTAAAGAGACCCAGCTCCCTCAGCCTTTCCTCATAAGGGAGATGCTCCACTCCCTTAATCATCTTAGTAGCTCTGCGCTGGACTCTTTCAAGCACTTCTCTGTCCTTCTTGAACTGAGGGGCCCAGAACTGGACACAATACTCCAGGTGCGGCCTCACCAATGCAGAATAGAGGGGGAGGAGAACCTCTCTCGACCTACTAACCACACCCTTTCTAATGCACCCCAGGATGCCATTGGCCTTCTTGGCCACAAGGGCACATTGCTGGCTCATGGTCATCCTCTTGTCTACCAGGACCCCCAGGTCTCTTTCACCTTCACTGCTCTCCAGCAGGTCAGCCCCCAACCTATACTGGGACATCGTGTTGTTCTTCCCCAAATGCAAAACTCTACACTTCCCCTTGTTGAATTTCATCTTGTTCCTCCCTGCCCAACTCTCCAGCCTGTCTAAGTCTCTCTGAATGGCAGCACAGCCTTCTGGTGTGTCAGCCACTCCTCCCAGCTTAGTGTCATCAGCAAACTTGCTGAGGGTACATTCTATACCCTCATCCAAGTCGTTGATGAAGATATTGAACAACACCGGTCCCAGTACCGACCCCTGAGGGACTCCACTAGTCACGCCCCTCCAACCAGATTCTGCCCCATTGACTACAACTCTCTGACTCCTTCCTTTCAACCAGTTCCTGATCCACCTCACTACCTGATCACCAAACCCATACTTGATCAACTTATCTACAAGGATGCTGTGAGAGACGGTGTCAAATGCTTTACTGAAATCAAGATAAACCACATCTACCGCTCTTCCATCATCTATCCACCTAGTAATTTCCTCATAGAAGGCTATGAGGTTAGTCAAACATGATTTACCCTTGATAAAACCATGCTGACTGCTCTTGATGACCCCCATGTCCTTGATATGCCTGGAGATAGTGACAAGAACAAGTTGTTCCATCACCTTTCCAGGGATGGAGGTGAGGCTGACCGGTCTATAGTTACCCGGGTCCTCCTTCTTGCCCTTCTTGTAGACTGGAGTGACATTTGCTATCCTCCAGTCCTCAGGCACCTCTCCTGTTACCCATGACTTATTGAAGATGATGGAGAGTGGCCTAGCAATGACCTCCGCCAGCTCCCTCAGCACCCTTGGATGCATTCCATCTGGACCCATCGACTTATGGATGTCCAGATTACTCAGCTGATCCCTAACCCAATCCTCATCTACTATGTCAAACTCTTCATCTATCTTGACTACTTCTGGGGTTAAATGAATCTGGGGCTCATGCGGAAACCCTGCAGGAGTAAAGACAGAGGCAAAGAAGGCATTCAGCACCTCTGCCTTCTTTATATCCTCTGTCACCAGGGCTCCCAGCTCATTCTTTAGTGGGCCAATATTGCCTCTAGTGTTAGTTTTGCTAGCTATGTATTTGAAAAAGCCCTTTCTATTATCCTTAACCCGACTTGCAAGGTTAAGTTCCAAGGAGGCCTTAGCTTTCCTAATTGCCTCCCTACATCCTCTGACAACAGTCCTATATTCCTCCCAAGTGACCAGCCCCCCCTTCCATGATCTGTAGATTTTCCTTTTCCACTTAAGTTTTCCCAGCAGTTCCTTTTTTAACCAGGCTGGTCTCCTAGCTCCCTTACTAGATTTCCTAACCATAGGGATGCTCTGATCCTGTGCTTGCAAATAGTGGTTCTTGAATATTGACCAGCTATCTTGAGCCCCTTTATCTTCTAACACCTTGTCCCATGGGATTTCTCTTAACAGTCGATTGAGGAGGCCAAAGTTTGCCCTGTGGAAGTCCAGGATTCTGGTCCTACTGGGTATTCTGTTCCTTCCACACAGGATCCTGAACTCTACCATCTCATGATCACTGCAGCCAAGGCTGCCATTGACCACCACTGCTTCAACAAGGCCCTCCTTGTTGGTTAGTACAAGATCCAGCAGCGCTCCTCTTCTAGTCGGCTTGTCCACCATTTGCATTAAGAAGTTATCATCAATGCACTGGAGGAACCTCCTAGACTGTGAAAAGCTGGCTGTGTGAGTCAACCAGCAGATATCGGGGTAGTTAAAATCTCCCATGAGGACTAGGGACTGAAGTTGCGAGGCTGCTTTCAGCTGCCTGTAGAAGGCCTCATCAACCTCCTCGCCTTGATCAGGAGGTCTGTAGTAGACCCCCACAACTGTATCGCCCACACCAGCCTGCCCCTTAATTCTTACCCACAGACTTTCAACTTGCCCCTCATCAGCCCCTGCGCAGAACTCAACATATTCTAGTTGCTCTCTCACATAAAGAGCAACTCCACCACCTCGCTTCCCCGCCCTATCTTTCCGAAAAAGCACATAACCATCCATGGCCACATTCCAGTCATGTGACCTATCCCACCATGTCTCTGTTATCGCTACCAGATCATAACCCTTAGCCCGTACACTGACCTCTAACTCTTCTTGCTTATTCCCCATGCTGCGTGCATTAGTATACAGACATTTCAGGAAACAAACAGAGCGCACTGGTGGGACTAAATCCTCCCTAGACCACCTGCCTTCGGGCCCCGATTCGTCCTTCTTGTGTTTGTCCCTAACAGACCCAGTTTTCTCCCCTTCCCCCTTCACATCTAGTTTAAAGCTCTCTCAATGAGCCCTGCTAAGTCCTGCCCCAAAAGCCTCTTCCCCCTCTGGGACAGGTGCATCCCACCTGCCACCACCAGGCCAGGTGTCTCATATAGCATCCCATGATCAAAAAAGCCAAAACCCTGTCTTTGGCACCAGTCCCTTAGCCACTCGTTGACCTGTGAACTCTTCCTATATACCTCCCCACCCATTCTTACAGGAGGGATGGAGGCAAACACTACTTGCGCTCCAGACCCCCTAACTAGCCGTCCCAGGGCCCTGAAGTCACTCTTCATTGCCCTTACATTTCTTGTGATGATTTCATCACTGCCAACCTGAAAAATCAGCAGTGGATAGTAATCAGAGGAACCCACAAGATTAGGGAGTTTCCTTTTAACATCTCTAATCCGAGCCCCAGGGAGGCAACAGACCTCCCTGTGGGATGGGTCTGGTCGACAGATGGGCCCTTCTGTCCCCCTCAGAAGGGAGTCACCCACCACAACTACTCTCCTTTCCTTCTTGATTGAAGAAGTCCTAAGGACACGGGGTGACTGACGAGTCCTAGGTGGTTCACTAGGTACAGGAGACCTTCTGGACAGATCGTCCTCTTGTCTGTCTTCTTCCTGATTTTCTGAGTCCAGGGCCTCATATCTGTTTTCTACGGGCACCTGGGGGGATGGTGGGGGTTGGGAGGGAATTCTTCTGCCTTTCCGGTGGGGGACCTGTTTCCATTCTCCCCCATCCACCTGGTCTGCATCGGCTGCTTGATGGGAGGAGGGGCAGGGCTTCACCATCTCCTCCTGGATTTCTTTTGCAGTCGAGAGGGTGTGACTCCACCAGTCAATTTCCCTTTCGCACTCCCTAATACTTCTCAGTCTCTCCACCTCCTCCTTAAGCTCTGCCACCATGCTCAGCAAGTCACTGACCTGCTCGCATCTAACACAGACCCCATTTTCGCTGTCCTCTTGTGCTAACACAAGACTTAAACACTCTGCGCAGCCAGATACCTGAACAGCTGCGTCCATCTTTTTGTTCCTCTTAAGGGGTTCCATCTGTGTGGACACACTCTTCTTCTCAACAGCAACAGTTTTTGCTTTTTTTGAAACCATCTCTAGCCGTGCCTCTCCCGCTTACTCTGCCTGCGCCAACTGCCTCGCTAACTGCCGCTTCACCTTCCTGTTTGGCTGCTCCTGTTCGCCGCGCTCCGGGTCGCTGGCGCTCCTGGCAGACTCTTTAAATCCCTCGTGGCCCCGCTGGGTGCCGCCCCCTTCTCAGCTGATTGGTCTCCGTAGAAACCCTTCAACAGAAAGGTTACACAGCACGCTGCCGGTAGCCGTTTGTCTGATGCAGACTATCAGGGCTTGAATCAAGTAATGCCACCAAGGAGTGCTGTGGTGCCTGATGTGTTGGAACTTCAGCACGAGCTTGAGTCCAGGGCAGCAAAGTGTTATGCTACAATTGATATCGCTAATGCATTTTTCTCCATTCCCTTGGTGGCAGAGTGCAGACTACAATTTCCTTTCACCTGGAGGGGAATCCAGTATACCTGGAATTGACTGCCCCAAAACTGAAAGCACAGCCCAACTATCTGTTATAAGTTAAGTCCCATTAAACAATTGACCAGGACATGCCAATTAGTGAATCAATTGGAATTTAATAGCAAGTGACAACAAGCAATAACAGCGCTGGACACCCGGGAGTCTCTGCTCCTCAAAGTGGGTGCAACTTCTTTAAAATTTTCTCAAGTATTTATAGTCCTTTATGGCCATGTCGTTCTGTGCTCATACTCGAGTTGCTGGAAAAGTTGTCATTTATCAACGATACTAAATCTTCTTGACCATATACATCCAACAATACTTATTCTTCTTCAGACACATCCTTCCCACACTATTTCTTCTGTAGGCGCATCCTGTGTTTTTGTTAACTTCTTTCCACACTATTTCTTCTGCAGACACATCCTGTTTTTTGGCTAACCCCTCTCCACAAAGGTTATCTCCAAGAATGTGTAAACATAACCACACAGCATTTTGCCACAATACACCTTTTCTCTGTAGTCAACATATTTTGCTACTTCTATCTTGCCTCTATAAGTAAATACACTAAAATTTTCTACTTAGGTTAAATAAAGAAACATTATATGTAGGTTATTACAATTTGTCACAATCACACAATATTTTTGGCACATAACTTTACAGTTAATACGTCCATTTTATAAACCAAGTTACATAGATTAAATGAACAAATATAACTTTATATTGTAAATCTGTTACATATCTGCCATGAACTGATCCAAACTGCACTGGACAATTAGGGGCTCCAGAGTATCTTCAGTACATTGATGGTATCATTGTATGGGGAGACACATCGGATAAAGCATTTGAAAAAGGGAGAAAGATAATTGACCTTCTGTTGGAAGCCAGGTTTGCCATTAAGACAAGTAAGGTTAAAGGACCTGCCAAAGAGATACAGTTCCTGGAAATTAAATGGCAAGGTAGCCAACTCCACATTCCTATGGATGTGGTGAATAAGATCTCAGCTGTGTCTCCACCTATCAGTAAAAAGGAGACACAGGCCTTCTTGGGTGTTGTAGGTTTTTGGAGAATGCATATTCCATCGTACAGTGACATTGTGAACTCAGAAAAGAAACAATTTTGTGTGGGGCCCTGAACAAGTAAAGCCATTTGAACAGATAAACCAAAAATTATGCATGCCATGGCCCTGGGACCTGTCTGAACATGACCAGAGATGAACAATGTGCTCTACACTGCAGCAGGGGATGATCATCTGATGTGATATGGTAAATGCAATGTGGTAAACGTGGTAAAACGGACTGTTTTGCAGCCTCCCGACTCAAGTTAAAATTTATGGGCTTTAAAGCAAGGAAAGAACGTGTTGTGAGAGAACTGGTGCTAAGGGCACGGCTCTTGGTTGCTCCCCTAGTGGAAACCTCGGAGACGTAGCCGGGCTGCCAAAAAGCACAGGTTCCAAAAAGAGCCAAGCAACACAAAATAACCACACAAAAGATACATACATATATATATATATATAAAATGCTGACTTTAGAGCCACAGGGTGAAATGATGTGGACACACTGAAAATACAAATTTGTCTCTTGATCCAGCATTCCTCTACTCTTTTATAATACTTTTTATAATACTTTTATTATAATACTTTTATGATAATACTATATTATAATACTTTATTTATTTATTATAATACTTATAATATTTATTTATTATAATACTTTAATTATAATACTTTTATATTACTCTTTTATAATCAAAGCTATTTCCAATAAACAGATTTCTCCCTCTACCCCGACTGTCGCCTACTCTGTTAAACTGTGGCAAAACTTATTTCCTCTGACTCCCCAGCTTTGTCTACTCTTTCAAAATGCATCAGTCAGCAGAACCCTGGCTCCACTAGTCAAATCTCATCAGGACTAAAAAGATAAAATGCTAATAACTGCCAGACATCTAATGCAATTTGATAGCAAATACTAGAATATCAGGAATATCAAAAGGAAGGTCCCAAGTCTAGAGTTCCAACCCTCAGACAATAATGGAAGGAAAGAAGTTTTTTACTATAAAAAACTCAGAGGGAAAAGGAAAAAAGCGCACAAGAAAATCAGCAGCAGCGAAGATGAAACATCATGCCAAGAGCCTACAGAGAGATGCAGCAGTAGCAGCACAGCAGACTAGGCCAGGAGCTTCGCCCGTGACAAACAGCCCCAAGGCAACAGAGGATGAAAAGCTTAATTGCTTTCTTTCTTCTTTTAATAGCCCTTTCCCCGGGGTGATTACTTTGTTTAAAAATCCTGTTCTGCTCGATTCTTTCTCCCACTATTAACCTTTATCACTGTGGTGTCAATTTTTCCCCTGAAAAAAATCATTTTAATTTGCTTAAACCTTAAAAACCGTTACCTTCTTGCAATTTGTGTAAGGTATATGTGCAGAGGCTAATATATCCTTGCAATCAAAATAGAGAGAAGGAGTAAAGAGGTCACACCTGCAACCCTCCTTTAGGGAGGAGCGGACAAGATAGATGGCCAAAATTGACCAGACTATTCCATCCCATACACGTCATACTCAGTAAAAATTTGAGGGCTCACGAGGGTGAAACCCACCTTGCCCTTCTTCACCTTCTTCCCATTCTTTGCCTGTCCTTGTTTGCTTTGGAATCCTGAGAGGATTATTTCCGTTCATCTGCCTGTGGTCCTGATCCATGTCAGCTTGAATCTGTGTGTTCCTGCCTCCAGATACCAACTGATAATGACTCCACGAGTCCAGCTTGGCCTTTCCCAGGGCTGCCCTGCAGCCTTGGGAGTCACGTGAGAGTTACTGGGGGAAAGGGTGGAGGAATGTGGTATCATTTCTCTGTATATTTGAAAATATTTAATAAATTTTCCTTTTATTATTGCTGTTTCATTAAAGCTGTGTAGTTTAGTTTCCAACCCATAAGTCTCTCTCCCTTATTCTCTCTCCTTTCTTTATCTGGGAGGGGAGGGGGATTAACAGAGAGCATCTGTCATTCAGTTAATTGACGGCCCAATGTTAAACCATGACATAGTATGCAGATTACTTTCCTTCCTTTTTCAAAGACTTCTTCAGCCGTATTATACCATACAACCATATCGTCAATGTATTGCAGATGGTCTGGAGCTCCACCCTTCTCCAGTGCAGTGTCTTTTAGACAATGGCAGATGGGAGAACTATGCTTCCACTCCTGAGGCAGTTGGTTCCAGGTGTACTGGACACCCCTCCAGGTGAAAGAAAATAGGGGTCTGAACTCTGCTGCTATGGAAATGGAGAAAAATGCGGTAGAAAAGTCAGTAGTTGCATAGCATTAAATTTCCTTAGACTCCAGTTCATACTGAAGCTCCAACATATCTGGAAGAGAAGCACTCATTGATGGTATAACAATTTAGACCACGGTAGTCCCCATTTAATCCCCATTCTCCATCAGGCTTCTGTACTGGCCATATAGGACTGTTGAAAAGTGAGCAAGGCTTGCTGATCACCCCTTGGATCTCTAATTGGTAAATAAGATTTTGTATGAGGAGCAAGGAGTCTCTGTTGGTACGGTACTGACAATGATGTACTGTGTTAGATGCAGTTGGTACCTGCCGTTCTTCTACCCTCATCAGGGCCACCACAGAAGGGTCATCCAAAAGACCAGGCAAGGGAGACAGTTGGTCAGTGCCCTCCCTTTCCACAGCTGCTATTCCAAAGGCCCACTTATACCCTTTTGGTTACTTGAAATACCATTTCTGGAGAAAGTCTATACCAAGGATGCACAGAGCATCTGGGCCAGTCACTATACGGTGGGTCTCCCAGTCGTTTCCAGTCAGGCTCATTTCAGCCTCCACTGCAGTCAGTTCTTGAGACCCTCCTGTGACTCCAGAGATGGTAATAGAGTCTGCTCCTTTGGGATTCGATGGTAGCAAGATGCACTGTGCACCAATGTCTACCAGGGCTCTATATCTCTGTGGTTCTGCTTTGCCAGGCCACCGAATCCACACTGTCCAGTAAACTCGGTTATCCATCTCCTCCACCTGGCAGGAGACAGGGCCCCTCTTCTGCTGAGTACAGAGCCCACTGTTTGTGTGGCAAACTAGACTCTCACTGTTACTTCCTTGACTCATAGTTTGGTTGGAGACCCATCTGCTGGGGCCAGCAATGGGTGTTTCTTGGGAGATTTGAGTGACCATCCTTCTGGAATCACTACACCCTGGGGTATTATTACCTGTCAGCTCCTGTACTCTTGCACACAGGGTAGCAGTGGGTCTGCCATCCCATATGCTCATGTTTTTGCCTAAATTATATGGGGTCGACCACAGTGAACTCCGTGTTGAGTTCTGCCAACCCTGAGCTGGCCTCCAGGAGAAGCACCTGTTTTCTATAGCTGATACATGAATCCATTCAGGAGAACAATGAATGGTACTCTGTGTCTCCATCTTGGATTACTTATCATGCAGCTTTGCAAAAGAGGTTTTAAGTCCTCAGCTGTGGTTTTGAACTCCCCTGCCATTTTTTCCACAGCTGAGACATGAGCCTGTAAGGGGTGAGAAACAGTCGTCCTGATGTCTTAGCTGGCTAATAAATTTACTGACAATTGGTGGTGTTAAATCATCTCCCCAAAAGACCCTTCCCCTCAAAATGGGGGTGTACATAGGAGGGGAACTCTGTGTGAGCTTTTTAAACAGAGGCCTCCTGCATGGCACTTCATCAGGATCTTCAGGTGTTTCCCCATCACCCTAGATGACCTCCCCAACTGCTAGCTCTCGTGTTTGGTGACTCTTTCCACAGTATTCCATCTAAAAGTGCAACATTCTATATCCTACTTATAAGGATATTGGCTTTTTACCGCAGACACAAGGCATTTCCAAAGGCTATAAGTACCGTCTTTTCTCCCAATTACCTTATTGGTAAGGTAAGCCCCCATCTCTGGCTAAAGATCATAGCTGACAGGACTCTGTCCTCCAGGTCTACTGTATTGGATCCCATGTCCCAGACAACATAGCATCCTTGCAGTCGGTGATTCACTTTTATTGTGAACATAATCCTTTTGTTAATTTCATATCTCTTCCAGAGATGTTGATTGGACAACCGTGTCATTCCTGCCTCGGGACGACTCTCTCCCTGATCAGGGTTTTCTGTTGTCTCTGTCTCTGAATCATCAACACCCATCACCCGGTGGTCAGACATTTTATATGCTTTCTGCAGTTTGTGACAGGAGCGACAAGGGTTGGTTAGGAGCCAGTGGGGGAGGTGTTGCTGGCAGTGGGGGCGGGAGCGGCAACAGCAGGGGCAGCGGCAGTTTTCCCACACAGATATCGAACATTGAACCACCCCTGGAACACATTTAGGTAGAGCGATAACCAAAACAAGTAATACCAACCATCACCGAGGCCTTGAAACACCGGTGAGTTGATCTCACCACAGAAAGGAGCAGAATCATTTGCATAGTGAACGCATTCATCAGAGACCAAAAACTCCACATTCAAATTCCCAACCAAACTCATTCCCGCATAAACCACTGTTTTAACAGCATAGAAAAGTAACATGGCTGGGAGATGGGACAACACAAAAAAACATGCATGGATGAGTAGATTCAACAAGGAAGTATATAAGTCTTTCACCCATGCCATTTTGAAACCCATTTTTCCTTTTTTTTTTTTTCCAATTTCCAGCGTTGCAATATTTTAATTTGAAATACACATACATACTTCTGTTAATGATTGGACCACTTCCCCCTTTCCACGAGGATACCAACGGGAAGCACCCATGATCTTTGGGTTGTGAATTCCCTATAACTTCACTGTTTCACTACTTCCACTCTCTTTCTTTTCCACAACTGTTATTAGAAGGGAGTGGTTTTGATATACCATTGTAAGTCACAGAACAAAACCTTTTTAACGTTCCTAAGACTGTCTGGAGAAGGCCTTCTTATGGCCTAGGGCCTGCATATTGAGGCAACAATAGAGATAAATATTGAGGATATAATGGGCGGAGGTCTACTCCAGTTGCGCAGTCTATTAGGTCTCAACCATACTTAGTGTCACGGTTTAACACTGGCCCAGCAATTAAACCGAGTAGCAGATGCTCTCTATTAATCTCTCTCTCTCCTCCCTGATAAAGAAAGGAGAGAGAATAAGGGAGAGAGACTTATAGGTTGGAAACTAAACTACACAACTTTAATGAAACAGTAATGATAAATAAGAAAAATTACTGAATATATAAAAATATACAGGAAAATTGATACCGTGTTCCTCCCCCCTTTCCCCCAATAACTTTCACGTCACCACCAAGGCTGCAGGGCAGCCCTGGGAAAGTCCAGGCTGGACTCCTGGAGTCGGCAGCAGTCGGGAACTGGAGGCAGAAACACACAGATATGGGCTGGCACGGATCAGGACCACAGGCAGATGAACGGATGGAATCCTCCCAGGATGCCAAAGGACACAGGAAACAGGTGAAGAAAGGGAAGCAGGAAAGGCAGGAAAAGCAGGAAGGGCAGGAGGCCGGAAGCTGGAAACCCCTTGTGATCCCTCAAATTTATACTGAGTATGACGTGTATGGGATGGAATACTCTGGTCAATTCTGGCATCTATCTTGTCTGTTTCTCCCCAAAGGAGGGCTGCAGGTGGGACCTCTTTCATAGAATCATAGAATCATAGAATTAGCTGGGTTGGAAGGGACCTCAGAGATCATCAAGTCCAACCCTTGATCTACTACCGCTGCAGTTACTAGAACATGGCACTGAGTGCCACATCCAGTCTCTTTTTAAATGTGTCCAGGGATGGAGAATCTACCACCTCACCGGGCAGTCCATTCCATTGCCTGATCACCCTCTCCATAAAGAAATTCTTTCTAATATCTAACCTAAATCTCCCCTGGCACAACTTAAGACTGTGTCCTCTTTATTCCTTCTGGAGGGCAAAATGTTCCTCAGAGCTGAGCAGTGTCCTTATCCTTGGCTCTGCATACCAGTCTCTAGCAGTAACTATAAACATTGAGTGTTATCAGTCCCAGAAGCAGACACTGTCTGAGAAACTTGCTGTGAATTTCAGCAAGTGCAGCTACTTACAAGAGACTTAGCTAAAAGCAAAAGTACAAGACAGAAAATCACCTTTATACTGGCCCAAACCAAGACATTTAGTCATCAACCATTGTTTGAGGGAAACAGGCTCATCAAAGGACATGTGATGGTAGGCTTCTCCAGGATTTTTTTCCACCAACACAAACCCTCTCTCGCTATGCTGGCCCAAAGCTGGATCCAAGACCTGTAATTTTATCACTGAATTCTTTTTCTCTTTCTCACCACAGAACTAGGCTTCATATTTTAATGCTTATCTGTTCTGTTGAATAAAGCTGTGTAATTGCAGCTGATAATGTGTTTTCTTTGTTCTGGTGGGATCAAAGAATAACTTCCCCATTTCCAGCATTTGGAACATGACAAGCCCCTTCTGTTTCAGAGCTGTGACTGCTTGTTTTCCCTTTCTGTAAATGCATCTTAAGGAAGCAAGGCACTAAGAGGGTTGAGAGTTTGAGGTTACAAGGGAAGCCCGCAGTCCCAAAACTCAGGTCTCTGAACAGTGTTTTGGGCAAAGTGACAGCCAGCAGAACACTCATGCAAATCCTCCCTTCTGTTTGGGAGCTGTGCCTCCTTTTTTTGAAACTTTTGAAACAGCTGTTTGAGGAATCATGGTACTACAAAGGCTGCATGATTTAGATTACAGTGTGTCCTGGTTTGAGAGGACCAGGATATTAAAACCACACCTGGGAAATCATCAGCAACTGCCAGCCTGTTGATGTTGCACCTTTAATGAGGAGCAGCTGTGCCTATGGGAGGAGAGAATGGGAAATGTGACCTACATATACCAATTACATTATTCCTTCCTATGGTGCTCACTATAAAATTGCTCTTAAGAAATACCTTTTGGGCTTTTTCTCTGGTTGGTGTTCTACTTGGTTCCTGCTGCTACTTGGTTGCTGTTGTGCTTCCTTGTTTTTTCAGAAGAGGAGAACAGATTTTACCAAGAGATGTCATTTTATTCCTTGTCAAGGTTTTCCAACTTCAAAGTCTATCTCCCTTATTCCCTTCTTTGCTCTGGTAGTGAAGTGAGAGTAAGAGAGAGTATCTGTCACTGCCCGAACTGTGACAGATTTCTTTGGCGCCAAATGTGGGGTTGTATAATTGCTATTTTCAAAGGCAAGTCTGGCATTTTCAAATTTGGAAATTCTCAAGATTCTCTAATCTGTTCAACCTCTTCTTGGTACAGTTTCACTTATGCATCCTTTTGCTCTCTCATTTCACAAAGAGCCTGAGCCAGTTTATGTTGATATTTAACTTGAAACCAAGAATCAACCTGAAATAACTTAGTTTCATGCTTCTTTCATACTTCTTTTACAGCAGCTAAAGCAGTTTCAAGCTCTGCATTTTGAATTGTAGAATTTTAATGGTGGAAGGGACCTTGAAGTTCACCTAGTTCCAACCCCCCTGACATGGGCAGGGACACCTCCCACTAGATCAAGTTTCTCAGAGCCCCGTCCTGCCTGGCCTTTAAATACTTCCAGGGATGGGGCTGCCACCCCCTCTCTGGGCAACTTGTTCCAGTGTCTCACAGCTGACATGGTAAAGAACTTCTTTCAAATATCTCATTTAAATCAACACCTCCTCTAGTTGGAATCCATTTCCCCTAGTCCTATCATTACTTGACATCCTAAAAAGTCCCTCACCAGCTTTCTTGTAGGCCACCTTCAGATACTGGAAGGCTACAATAAGGTCTTCTTGAAGCCTTCTCTCCAGAATGAATAACCCCAACTCTGTCTTTCTTCATAGGAGAAGTGCTCCATCCCTCTGACCATCCTCGTGGCCCTTGTCCTTGTTTCAGCACATCTGTGTCTTTCTTGTAAGAGGGGCTCCAGAACTGGACACAGTACTCAGTCACAGGAGAGCAGAGGAGAATCACTTCCCTTGAAGTGCTGGCCACACTTCTCTTGATGCAGCCAAGGATACAGTAAGCTTTCTGGGCTGTACATGTACACTGACAGCTCATGTTGAACTTCTCGTCCACCAGCACCCCCAAGTCCTTTTCCCCAGGGCTGCTCTAAAGGAAGTCACAGCCCAACCTATATCGGTGCTTGGGATTTCTTCGACCCAGATTCAGGACCTTCCACTTGGTATTGTTTAATTTCATGAGGTCCGCATGGGCCCACCTTATCCAGCTTCTGGATGGCATCCCTTCCCTCAAACGTTTGAGCCACACCACACAGCTTGGTGTCATCAGTGAATTTGCTGAGGGTGCACTCAATGCCACTGTCCATGTCACTGACATGGTTAAATAAGGCTGGTCCCAATATTGATCCTTGAGAGACTCCACTTGTCACTGGCCTCCACTTGGACATGGACCAGTTAACAGCCAGTCTTTGGGTGTGGCAGTAAAACCAGTTCTTTATCCACTGAGTGGTCCATCCATCAAACCCACATTTTACCAGCTTGGAGATCAGGATGTTATGAGGAACAGTGTCAAAGGCTTTGTTCAGGTCCAGGTAAACAACATTGATTGCTCTTACCTAGTCTATTGATCTTGTGACCTTCTCATAGAAGGCCAAGTTTATCAGTCACAACTTGCCCTTGGTGAAGCCGTGTTGATTATGCCCAATCACATCTTCATTATTCATCTGCTTCAGCAGTGCCCTCAGGAGGATCCGCCCTATGAACTTACTGGACACAGAGGTGAGAGTGACTGACCTATAGATCCATAGTCCCCATGGATCCAGGGAACTAGCTTTGATTTTTCACTATCTCCCTCCTTTTCTGAGCCACCCATTACATATGTGCTATTTGGGACATTGAAATCAGACTCTGAGCTTGCAGATTTGTCAGTAACTCTGTAATCCAGTCATTCTGAAAGTGTCATACAACCTCCTTTTGTGAAAATGGGGTTATGTTTCCCCTTTTCCAGTCAATGAGGATTTCACCGGACTGCCATAATATAATAGTCTGAGGTTAAGCAACCCAACGGGATTTTAAACAGATCACATAAGGAAATTATTGTTTTACATTCCTTGCGTGATACTGACCAACCACGGGACTATGCTTTTTTATGCAAATCAAAACCACCTGAATGACCTCTTTTACAGTAAAGCCATTCTAGCAATTTTCCCCATTCCTGGACTTCACATTCATTGAGAGCATCTCTGATTTCCATTATAATAATTTTAGCCAATTCTTCAAACATAGTTGTTCCATTTGCTACCTTCATCTTTCATATAGATTGATGAGAAGGCACCCATCCCACATGAAAATTAGGATTTTTTTTTTTTTTGGCATTTTGCAATATCTGCTGCCTCTTTTCTTTGTGCCACATGGGAATTCTATTTATTTCCCAATTACTATTTTCCCAAAATGTTATCCATTCCACACAGCCCTTAAAAACTGCAAAGGTGTCTGTATAGATAACCACAGCTTCTTTAGCATATTTTTCTTTTATAAAAACATTTAAAACAGCATTTAATTCTCCCGCTTGGGCACTGCCTTTATCTTCATTTACAATTTGTTTGCCTGTGGAAGGTGTTATTGCAGCAGATTTAATTAACCACACCTTTCCTTCCTTCTGTGAAGAACTACCTTTTAACTAGGCTTCTTTCCTGTCACTTTTGTATTCTGGGTCCTCTTTAATAGGGCTAGGAGTTTTCATTATTAAATCTTTTTCATTTGTGGATCCAATGGGTTCCTGAATTTTTAATTGTTTTCTGGGCCTTCTTCAATTTGGGAAAGTTCAGAAAAGTATTCAGTTTGACTGTACCATTTTCAAATTGTCCTCTATGATGTTCCATCAAAATATATATGAAGAGAAAATCAGTGAAGCTAGAAAGAAACATGAAGCTAAGTTAGTTCAGCTTGATTCTGGGTGTCAAATTGAATATCAGCATAAACTAGCTCAGGCTCATTTTGAATTGAGGTAGCAACGTGATGCACAAGTGAATCTGTACCAAGAAGAGCTTCAACAGACGAGAATCTTGAGAATCAGACAAACTTGAGAATTCTCAGAGGACATGAAGGCCTGAACTCTGCTAACATGCTCAATCAGAATCCTTTATTGTTTTCAAGCAGAATCCTCAAGCGGAATTCGAAATCAGAATCCAAAAAGCTTCTATTGTGTGGCTTGCTACACATTTATAGTCACCCGATATCTATTGATTGATTTGTAGTTTTGTTTGCTACATTTTCAAAAATGCTTTCTTCAGCAGTATAGTCAAAATAATACATTTTGATATATAAGCATGCACTAAACATAAAAATCCTATCTAACTGTTCCCACAGCGTGCACCTGGTAGCAAGCTAAAAATATTCTCCTGGAGCCAAACTCCTCTGATTATTCCCAGGCTGTGTACTGGTATCACCACTCTGTGCCTTGCAGGATCAGCCTGTTTATGCAGTTCCATCTCACATAGCTCCATCTGTTCTCCTGGAGTTTTTCCACGTCTCTGCTTTTAAATTTGAAAGGACCAAGTGAACCATCTTTTTCTCCATTCTCCTAGTGCTCAAAATCATCCTAGCAATTAATCCAATTATCATCAAAATTATTCCTGCCAGAATCATTAGACCTCCCAGTACCCAGATCCTCAAATTCAGTCCCGTAAACCACTGTTTAGGATTCAACCAACTCAAATCATTATTCAGCAATTGCCATACCTTCTCTGTATGTATATTCTGTAACTGTAGCAGTTGTTGTTCCAACTGATGTTTTAAGGTCTGTAGATGGTGTTTGATTGACCCACTGAAAGCTCCTTGCAGATGAGCTTTTACAACATCCCTCTCATGTAATGAGCTGTTCCATTCTAAGGATGTGACACACAGGTCCCGTTTATGATATTCGCAATCACAGTGTAACATTACATGTGTCTGTAATGCAGCCTGTTGTTCACCAAGCGAAATCACACTGTCCTCCTAGGGCATCCAGCCTTACCAGAATTTCCTCATCTATTGCTGTTTGCATTTACATATCCTCAGTCACGTTTGCCAGAGTATGTTTAACTTCCTGCATCGTTTGGATAGATTTCGTTAGTGTTGAGACCAAGGTAGTCACGGAACTGATAATGACAATTGTTGATTCTATGACAATTGTTTATTCTACAAGCAGTTGGCAGATGTTTCAAAATTGTCGCCCCTTGTTCTCGTGGGTGACTTTAACCTGCCGGACGTCTGCTGGGAACTCCACACAGCAGAGAGGAGGCAGTCTAGGAGATTCCTAGAGTGTATAGAAAATAATTTCCTGCTCCAGCTGGTAAATGAGCCTACCAGGGATGGAGCCCCGTTTGACCTTCTTTTCACAAACAGAGAGGGGCTGGTGAGAGATGTAGTGGTCGGTGGACGTCTGGGACACAGTGATCATGAAATTATAATAAAGTTTTCAATACTCAGGGATGCAAGGAGGGTCGTCAATAAAACCTCTACGTTGGACTTCTGGAGGGCAGATTTTGGCCTATTCAGAAGACTAGTCCAGAGTATACCCTGGGAAACAGCCCTTGAAAACAAAGGGGTCCAGGAGGGATGGACGTACTTCAAGGAGCAAGTTTTGAAAGCACAGGAGCAGGCTGTCCCAGTGTGCCGAAAGGGAAGCCGGTGGGGAAGACGACCAGTCTGGCTGAACAGGGAGACTTTGAAATAAATTAGGGTTAAGAAGCGGGCCTACCGATTATGGAAAAAAGGGCTAACTACTCAGGAGGAATTTAGGAATATAGTTAGGTTGTGTAGAAAGAAAATTAGAGAGACAAAGGCACAATTTGAACTGAATCTCGCCACCTCTGTGAAGGATAACAAAAAGTCCTTCTACAGATACATCAATGGCAAAAGGAGGGGCAAGGAAAACCTCCATTCTCTACTGGACATGGGCGGGAATATAGTTATCCAAGATGAAGAAAAGGCTGAGGTATTTAACACCTTCTTTGCCTCAGTTTTCAACAGTAAGACAGGTTATCCTGAGGACAGCTGGCTTCTGGAGCTTATAGAAGGTGACAAGAATCTAAACAGCCCCCCTGTAATCCAGAAGGAAACAGTCAGTGATGTATTAAACTGCTTGGATCCCCACAAGCCTATGGGACCAGATGGGATCCACCCAAGGGTGGTGAGAGAGCTGGCAGAAGAGCTCGCCAAGCCTCTCTCTATCATCTACCAACAGTCCTGGCTCACTGGGGACATTCCAGATGATTGGAAGTTGGCGAATGTCACGCCAATCCACAAAAAGGGCCGGAAGGAGAACCCGGAAAACTACAGGCCTGTCAGCCTGACCTCAGTGCCTGGCAAGGTTATGAAGCAGATTATCCTGGGGGCAATCACACCTACAGGATGGACAAGGGATTAGACCCAGCCAGCATGGGTTTAAGAAGGGCAGGTCCTGTCTGACCAACCTGATCTCCTTTTATGATCAGGTGACCCACCTGGTGGATGAGGGGAAGGCTGTGGATGTGGTCTACCTGGACTTCCACAAGGCCTTTGACACCGTCTCCCACAGCATACTCCTGAAAAAGCTGTCAGCCCACAGCTTGGACTGGGGCACTCTGCGCTGGGTTAGGAAGTGACTGGAGGGCCGGGCCCAGAGAGTGGTGGTGAACGGTGCTGCATCCAGTTGGCGGCCGGTCACTAGTGGTGTCCCCCAGGGATCAGTGTTGGGCCCGGTTCTGTTTAATATCTTTATTGACGATTTAGATGAGGGGATTGAGTCCATCATCAGTAAATTTGCAGATGACACTAAGCTGTGGGGGAGTCTCAATCAGCTGGAAGGCAGGAGGGCTCTGCAGAGGGACCTGGACAGACTGGAGAGTTGGGCTGATTCCAACAGGATGAGGTTCAACAAGGCCAAGTGCCGGGTCCTGCACTTTGGCCACAACAACCCCATGCAGCGCTACAGGCTGGGGACAGAGTGGTTGGAGAGCAGCCAGACAGAGAGGGACCTGGGAGTCTGGATTGACAGGAAGCTGAACATGAGCCAGCAGTGTGCCCAGGTAGCCAAGAAGGCCAATGGCATCCTGGCCTGTATCAGGAACAGCGTGGCCAAGAGGTCCAAGGAAGTGATTCTTCCCCTGTACTCAGCGCTGGTGAGGCCACACCTCGAGTACTGTGTCCAGTTCTGGGCCCCTCAGTTTAGGAAGGATATTGAGGTCCTGGAGCAAGTCCAAAGGAGGGCAACTAGGCTGGTGAAAGGACTCGAGCACAGATCCTTTGAACAGAGGCTGAGGGATCTGGGGCTGTTCAACCTGGAGAAGAGGAGGCTCAGAGGAGACCTCATCACTCTCTACAACTACCTGAAAGGAGGTTGTAGCCAGGTGGGGGTTGGTCTCTTTTCCCAGGCAACTATCAGCAAGAAAAGAGGGCATGGTCTCAAGTTGTGCCAGGGGAGGTTTAGGTTAGATATTAGAAAGAATTTCTTTACCGAGAGAGTGATCAGACATTGGAATGGGCTGCCCAGGGAAGTAGTGGATTCTCTGTCCCTGGAGATATTTAAAAAGAGAGTGGATGTGGCACTGAGTGCCATGTTCTAGTATCCGCGGCAGTAGTGGATCAAGGGTTGGACTTGATGATCTCTGAGTTCCCTTCCAACCCAGCCAATTCTATGATTCTATGATTCTATGATATTATAACAAATATTAGCCATCCTATAAATCACCTGATCCTCCTCTTAGCCTCTCTTCCATTACTGTGTAACACTCTTATGACATGATCTAATACATTTTCACTTTCCCATCTCGAAATATCTCGAAATAACTGCTCTTCTGACTAATATTAGAATTGAGTACATTAGTAATCCCAAAACATAAGGATGAGTGGTGCAGAGAGTAGCTATAGAATAATCATAGACACGAAAAAACACGGGACCATAGCTTTTGTTTCGAGTAAGCTGAGCCTTAGTTGTGTTTACAAAAGGCAATGCTAGTCACCATAGATTAGTTTGGACAGTACTGCCAAAATAGTTTTCATACATTTGGAATATGGGTCCAGAATATCAATTGTTGTTCCGTTCGGTAGAATTGACCCCTATGAATGTTCCATAGAGCCCCAATCTATAATTTCTGTATTACTGACTGTATAATTAAGGCTTACTCATCTACGAAACAATCCCATGCATAATTCCCAAGTAATATATGTGATTATATTAATTTGCTTAAAAACTTTACAAGAAGGATAACAAAATCTATGAGTTAGATTATATTTTTGCCCTATAACACCTGGTAAATAAATACTAGTATAATTAGTAGCCTTATTAGTTACATGTAGGGCAAATATATGCTATTGAGGAAGCAATGTAATACAGAATGTGTGATTATTAGCGTTAGTAACACAGACAGGCCAGTTATCTACTGTATATGAGACATACAAAGCGATGTTTTCTCTTAATTGGCTCTCCGTCGGCTGCACCCAGATGCCACTCACCCATGTGGTATTGTTGGTGATTGGAAGGGATTCATTCCACCATGTCAATGACTGAAACAGTGGTGAATTCAGCAGATGGGCCCAGTACACTGTTCTGCCTTTTTCCATCTGCTTTGATTGTTATCAATAGTAGAGATGCTATCCATATTAACCAAATGATCCATATATTCATCCCTACTAATTATTAGGTGGTGGCAGCTGAGGATGAGGGCAAATCTGCTTTGACAGAAGTCAATATGGTCCTGTAGAAAGAGAAACACATCCATAACCATGACCCCACGTCAGCAATGGCACTGGTCCTATCCATTTATCTGAATGAATGTCCTTATACTACAGTTGAGGATGCACTTCTGTTTTAATAATCTGCCTTTATTTTGTTCGGTGTGTAACTGTCATCCCCTGTATTTAAAAAAATTGGGTAAAAATGTTGCCTTTGATAATTTTTCATTGGGCATGTCATTTGATCCGTATGTGCTTTTTAATTTATTTAGCATACACTTCGATGTAAGACGGGACCTTTTCACTATACTTCTTTATAAAACTTCTGTAATTATTATGATAAAAATTATGCATCAGGCGTGCTTGCTGCAATACATTTGGTACTTGCACTGTTGCTGCTAACGGATCTACGATCCTGTTACCTTTGACAATGGAACCTGATAACTGTGTATGAGAGTGGCTGTGCATAACATATTGTGATTTCAAGTGTTCACCAAAGGCAACAACTCTGAAAACAGTGTAAAGATACACCTATCATCTATATATCTAAGATAGCTAGCATTTATTCTAACTAAAACTCCATAAACATATTGAGAATCCACTACAATATTTATGTCTGTTATTGAAAATAATCGAAAGGCTTCTATCGCTGCGTGTACTTCCACAACCTGCGCTGAGTCTTCTTCTAGTACAGCATGGGAAATCCATTCACCTGATGCAGATTGATGCCATGCTACTACCACATTCTGCGAGTGTGCAGATCCATCCAGGAACAGGGTAGGAGCTCCCTGTAGTGGTACTGTTGTTAAAATAGTAGAATGTTGAATGGTTAATTCATGCAGTGACTGCAACAATTTCTGACTTGGCAAATTGAACCGTATTTCTGCAAGGTAATCTGCTAATTTGAAAAGACAGTGACATTTGAATAGCTGTATCAAAATCCTGTTTTGTGGTACTTATATGAATTATGGCAGCATCTAGTGCAAAAATATTTCTAGCATGCAGATCCAATTTCACAATCACCTTTGATGACATCTCAAATCTGGACCATATTGTCTTAACAGAATAATGGGATAAAAATTTCCATTCCAGAATCCAGAAATTCTTGCCATCCCATTGCCCTAGTATGCCAAATGTCTGGAAAATGTTATTTGTTGGGAAACTGTCTGGAAGAAAACAGACATGTGAACAATCCTGACTAGTTTTAGCTAGAGTAAACTAAGGGCCTTGAGGCCCAGTTGCAAGGTTACTGAAAGATGAGCTATGGGAAAAAGATAAGGGAGCTGGCAGCAGAAAAGAAGAATAACAGGATAATGAGGTAGCCAGCAGAAGTTCTGTGAGAACAGGATTTGTGTCCAAGATATAGCCACCTGCAAGATATCGTTATTTAAACAAGGGCTCTATATAAAGCGAGGGTGAATTGTTAATAAACGACTTCATTTTAACCATATTGGTGACTACGTGTTGTCCTTAAGCCTCCGCGGATTTCCCACATTGGTGCCCGAACAGGGACCCTCTCGCTGTTGCTTCCAGGAGCGATAAAGACAGCTGGAATGAGAGGGTAGCGAGAAAGCCGACTGAAGGAACGGTGCGGCAGGAGTGGAGAAGCCAGTCGAAAGGAGACTGCTGCCCCGGCGGTCTGTGTAGCTGGTGCCCGGCTACGGAACAAAAGAGGTACCTCGGAATTGAAGAATCTTGCCAGGAAAAAGGTGAGCGGCTGGGGAGGAGATGGGGTCTACACTCTCTAAAGAAGAAGAGGCAGTAGTTAAGCTCCTCCAATGTATTCTCTCTAAGAGAGGTTTATCACACGAAGGCAGGACCTTACGAGAATTACTGAAATGGGCACGGGATAGAGACTTGATCCCCTCGATGGGTACCGTTTTTGAGTTACCTACTTGGGAAGCCATAGGTACTGACCTATGGGATAAAATTAGCGATGGAGATAAGGAGGCAGGATGCTTAGCGACACTCTGGAAATTGATTAGAGAAACCTTAAAAGAAATGAAAAGTGAAAGAGCAGCAGTCTCAGCGTTTGCTGCCTTAACACCTGATCTACCAATACAGATGAATGCTCAAAATATGGACTTGACCTCTAGGCAGTTGAGACACCTAAAATACCCCCACCAGCACCTGAAGGGACTATACTGATTCAGGCTCAGCCAACTGTGCCATTTGACCCTGGGGGGTCGGATGAAAAGCAAAAATGGGACTGAGAAGCAAAACGAAAAGCGACCGAAAACACCACCAGAATTGTCGGAGGACCCAGAGGGAGAGAAGCCGGAGAACACAGGCGAGGAACCTTGGAATGCAGACCCCCCCCCCTCCTGCCCGCCTGCCACAGCTCCCGGACACTCTGCCACCGCTGCCTTCCTCTCCACCTCCGAAGCCTGATTAATCTTCTTGACCACAGTTGCCATCAATTAATCCTCTGCTTCACCTGTCAACACCATCAGTGCCTGTTGTAGAGCAACAACCAAGGAAAGAACTGGGACTCGGAGACAAGCAGCTCAGGGAACTGCTGAAGAAACTGAAAGAACAGGAGACCAAGGATGAGTATACCCCTGAAAAAAACCTAGTTTTTTGCTCCAGGGAACACCCTGAACAACCCAGGGGCACTAATCCATTTTTACCCCCTAATCCGTTCCCTATTCCTGCTCCTACTTCCCTTAACCCTTTAACACCCACTGCTCCACCTCTTCCAGATCCAACATGGGGAGGGGAGGGTGGTGGGGGGGATAGACAAAGACAGGGTTTTGGCTTTTTTTGATCATGGGATGCTATATGAGACACCTGGCCTGGTGGTGGCAGGTGGGATGCACCTGTCCCAGAGGGGGAAGAGGCTTTTGGGGCAGGACTTAGCAGGGCTCATTGAGAGAGCTTTAAACTAGATGTGAAGGGGGAAGGGGAGAAAACTAGGTCTGTCAGGGACAAACACAAGAAGAACGAATCGGGGCCCGAAGGCAGGTGGTCTAGGGAGGATTTAGTCCCACCAGTGTGCTCTGTATGTTTCCTGAAATGTCTGTATACTAATGCACGCAGCATGGGGAATAAGCAAGAAGAGTTAGAGGTCAGAGTACGGGCTAAGGGTTATGATCTGGTAGCGATAACAGAGACATGGTGGGATAGGTCACATGACTGGAATGTGGCCATGGATGGTTATGTGCTTTTTCGGAAAGATAGGGCGGGGAAGCGAGGTGGTGGAGTTGCTCTTTATGTGAGAGAGCAACTAGAATGTGTTGAGTTTTGTGCAGGGGCTGATGAGGGGCAAGTTGAAAGTCTGTGGGTAAGAATTAAGGGGCAGGCTGGTGTGGGTGATACAGTTGTGGGGGTCTACTACAGACCTCCTGATCAAGGCGAGGAGGTTGATGAGGCCTTCTACAGGCAGCTGAAAGCAGCCTCGCAACTTCAGTCCCTAGTCCTCATGGGAGATTTTAACTACCCCGATATCTGCTGGTTGACTCACACAGCCAGATTTTCACAGTCTAGGAGGTTCCTCCAGTGCATTGATGATAACTTCTTAATGCAAATGTGTCCTGGTTTGGGCCAGGATAAAGGTGATTTTCTGTCTTGTACTTTTGCTTCTAGCTAAGTCTCTTGTAAGTAGTTGCACTTGCTGAAATTAAGAGCAAGTTTCTCAGACAGTGTGTGTTTCTAGGACTGATAACACTTGATGTTTATAGTTACTGCTAGAGACTGGTATGTAGAGCCAAGGACACTGCTCAGCTCTGAGGAAAACATAAAGAGGTCCCACCTGCATCCCTCCTTTGGGGAGGAACAGACAAGATAGATGCCAGAATTGACCAAACAGAGTATTCCATCCCATATACGTCATCCTCAGTATAAATTTGAGGGATCACGAGGGCCAAGCCAGATTTCCTGAGTTCCAGCTTCCGGCTGCCTGCCTTTCCTGCTTTCCTTTCCTTCACCCCGGCATCCTGGAAGGATCCCGTCCGTTCGTCTGCCTGTGCTCCTGATCCGTGCCAGCCCTTATCTGTGTGTTCCTGCCTCCAGTTCCCAACTGCTGCCGACTCCAGGAGTCCAGCCTGGACTTTCCCAGAGCTGCCCTGCAGCCTCGGTGGTGACGTGAGAGCTATTGGGGGAGAGGGGGGAGGAATGTGGTATCCATTTTCTTGTATATTTGTATATATTTATTAATTTTTTCCTATTTATCATTACTGTTTCATTAAAGTTGTGTAGTTTAGTTTCCAACCCATAAGTCTCTCTCCCTTATTCTCTCTCCTTTCTTATAAGGGAGGAGAGAGAGATTAATAGAGAGCGTCTGTTACTCAGTTTAATTGCCGGGCCAGTGTTAAACTGTGACAGATTTATTGGCGCCCAATGTGGGGCAAGAGCTAATTGGCTCGAGTCCAGTTCAAATTTTGACTAATTTGCCTGAATAGTTTGAATTTCAACTCCAGTCGAAGAATGGCTTCGTTGAGTGGGAATCAGACCTTTTCATTTGGAAATTTCACAGGGTTGGAGATTAAACCAATCATGCCATACCTTTGGTACTTAGGGTATGCAATCTGTTTATTTGCAGCTGGAATTGCTGTCAATATGTGGTTTTTCTTTCGTAAGAGCTGCTTTAGAACCATCGTTGCAATATGGTCCTCAATACTGATGTATATCATGGTGCATGGTACAGTGGTGTTTCATACAAGGATTAAGAACTTTGTTAATAATTACATTTTCAGCCCTCTTTTGAGGAAATATACCTCTCTTGGGCTGAGTTCAGTGGATTCTTGTCAAAATGGCATTATGCTTGTTATAGTTTTGAGCCTCCTGATTCTTGCAGCCATTGTTGTTCAGGTGTCTGTGAATATTTTCATGTGCTATCATATGTTGGTGAGGAATAAGACAACTACAACTAGGGGAACGAGGACACCTCATAAAGAGAACACCCCCACTCCTGCCGCTTCTCGCCCCCCCTCACACAAGGGCACAACTCAGATAAGGCCGGCCAGCATCGCCAGTGTTTCTGCTACAGCTGCAGCTGCTGTCTCTACCCCCACAGACACTGCTGCTGCTCAGAAAACGAGCCCTGCTGCTGCTACTGCTGCAGATACCACAGCCTCTCCCCCTCAGCCCACACAGCTACTGGTTGACCCTGTAACTAGGAGAAAAGGAAAACAATGGAAATCAGAAATGAGCCTTAACCCTTCCAAGTCTGAACAAGACGACCAGGTGATAGAGGAAATAGAAGATACTGCCTCTCCTCGTAGAGCAGCTAGAAGAGACTCTAAAGCAGAGTCAGCTGAGGACTCAGACTCAGAATCTGCTCAGTCCTATTCCATGAGAGACTTGCGTACTCTGAGAAAAGACTATAGCCGATTTCCAGGTGAACCACTTCTCTCTTGGTTACTCCGATGCTGGACGGATGGGGCTGCTACCATAACATTAACTCAGAGGGAAGCCAGACAGTTGGGATCCCTGGCCAGAGATGCAGGTATTGATCGAGCATTTGGGGAAAAGGCTGGAACCACCAGCCTATGGAAACGACTCTTGGCAGCTGTAAGGGAGAGATATCCCTATAAAGAGGAAATAGACTGCCCACAGGTCAAAGCACCCACACTTGGAAAAGCTCTCAAGTATCTGGAGGAATTGGCTGTACGAGACGTGATCTATAATACTGATGACATTGAAGATCCTTATCACGTACCGTGCCCTAGACCTATGCTGCAAAGGTTTGTGCATGCTGCACCACCACCTTTTAACCATACACTATCAGTAATGCTATGGGTTCCTGCAGATGTGTATGCGACTGTGGGTGATGTGATTAAAACAGTACGAGAGTGTGAAGATGCTGTCACAGCCCCTCGTCGGGCCTGGGTCTCAGCTATAAAGAGACAATCTGAGAAATTGCATTCACCCCTTTTTCCTCAGACAGATGGAGGACCCCGCATTGCAGCCATTAAGCGGAGACGCCCTCCTATGAGACGGAATCGAGATAAACAGAATTCAGTAAGAGGAATCTTATGGGCACTCCTGTGTGAGTATGGAGAGGACATGAAAAAGTGGGATCAGAAACCTACTGCTGTCCTAGAGGAGCAAGTATGTAAGGTGCTGACTAAGACGAAGGCAAAAGGAGGTCCTTCAAAAAAGATGGCTGCTCAAGTCTCCAGTGTGGAGTTACCCAATTCAAATATGCTGGTGACTCAAGATCCCTGTACATCAGGTGTGAGTACTGGGGATGCAAACTCCAGTAATGCACATACTGACAATGTTGTATGTGCTCAAGCTTAGAGGTGCCCTGCCTCCAGCCAGGTGGAGGAGAGGGACAACCGAATTTATTGGATTGTGTGGATTCGATGGCCTGGCACATTAGAGCCACAAAAGTATAAAGCCTTGGTGGACACTTGTGCACAGTGCACACTAATGCCATCGAATCAGAAAGGGACAGAATCCGTCACTATTTCTGGAGTGACAGGGGGATCCAAAGAACTGACTATTGTGAAGGCTGATGTGAGCCTCACTGGAATAAAGTGGCATAAGCACCCGATAGTGACTGGTCCAGATGCTCCTTGCATCCTTGGCATAGACTACCTCATGGGAGGTGATTTCGAGGACCCGAAAGGGTACCGGTGGTCCTTTGGTACTGCAGCTATTAAGACTGAGAATGGAGAATGGCTGCATGCTTTGTTTGGCCTTTCAGACAAATCCTTTGTAGTGGGTTTGCTGAGAACTATAAACCAGCGGGTGCCGAATGCTATTTCAGTAGTGCATCGAAGACAATATCGTGTCAACAGAGATGCTGTGATCCCCATTCACAAGCTGATCCGGCAACTAGAGAGCCAAGGAGTGATCAGCAAGACTCACTCACCCTTCAACAGTCCTGTATGGCCAGTGAAAAAGCCTAATGGAGAGTGGAGGCTGACAGTGGACTATCGTGCCCTGAATGAGGTTACTCCACCACTAAGTGCTGCTGTGCCAGACATGCTAGAACTTCAGTATGAGCTGGAGTCAAAGGCAGCCAGGTGGTATGCTACTATTGACATTGCTAATGCATTTTTTGCTATTCCTATAGCACCAGAATGCAGGGCACAGTTTGCTTTCACCTGGAGAGGTATCCAGTACACTTGGAATCGACTGCCCCAGGGGTGGAAACACAGTCCTACCATCTGCCATGGACTGATCCATGATACCTTGGAAAAGGGTGGAGCTCCAGAACATCTACAGTACATCGATGACATCATTGTGTGGGGTGACACAGCAAAGGAAGTCTACGAGAAAGGTAAGAAGATAATTGAAATCCTTCTAGAGGCTGGTTTTGCTATCAAAAGAAGCAAGGTCAAGGGACCTGCACAAGAGATACAGTTTCTGGGAGTTAAGTGGCAAGATGGACGTCGCCACATCCCAATGGACGTGATTAACAAAATAACAGCTATGGCCCCACCAACTACCAAAAAAGAAACTCAGTCCTTCTTAGGAACTGTTGGTTTCTGGAGGATGCATATTCCTCTTTATAATCAGATTGTGAAACCTCTCTACGAGGTTACCCGGAAGAAGAAAGACTTTAAATGGGGCTCAGAACAACAAGCTGCTTTTGAGAGTATTAAACAGGAGATTGTGCAGGCAATGGCCCTTGGACCAATTCGAACAGGGCCAGACATTAAAAATGTGCTTTACACCGGAGATGGAGGTGATGGTCCTACATGGAGCCTCTGGCAGAAAGCTCCAGGAGAGACTCGAGGCCGACCTCTTGGATTTTGGGGTCGAAACTACAAAGGCTCCGAAGCCAACTACACAGCCACTGAAAAAGAGATATTGGCCGCATACGAAGGAGTTAGAGCTGCTTCAGAAGTGATTGGTACTGAAGCACAGCTCCTCCTGGTGCCACGATTACCTGTACTGGGTTTTATGTACACAGGTAGAGAATCTTCCCATCATGCTACCGATGCTACCTGGAGTAAATGGATTGCTTTACTTTCACAGAGAGCTAGGATAGGAAGACATGATCGTCCAGGAATTGTAGAAGCAATAACACATTGGCCAGAAGGCAAACACTTTGGAATGCCACCAGAAAAAGTGGTAAAACGGGCTGAAGAAGCCCCACCATACGACCAATTACCAGATGATGAAAAACAATATGCTCTTTTCACTGATGGATCCTGTCGACTGGTAGGAGGCCATCGAAGGTGGAAAGCTGCTGTATGGAATCCTACACGACTAGTTGCAAAAACAGATGAAGGAGATGGTGAATCAAGTCAATTTGCAGAGGTCAAAGCCATCCAATTGGCTTTGGACATTGCTGAACAAGAAAGGTGGCCGAGACTTTATCTCTATACTGACTCATGGATGGTAGCAAATGCCTTATGGGGTTGGTTAAAGCAGTGGAAACAAAACAACTGGCAACGTAGAGATAAACCTATCTGGGCTGCTGAACTGTGGAAAGACATTGCTGCTAGGCTAGAGAAACTTGATGTAAAAGTGCGTCACGTAGATGCCCACGTACCTTCATATCGAGCTACTGAGGAACATCAAAACAACCAACGAGCAGATGAAGCTGCTCAAGTGTTCCAAATAGATCTGGACTGGGACCATAAAGGTGAACTGTTTTTAGCCAAATGGGCCCACAATACTTCAGGTCATCAAGGCAGAGATGGAACATATCGATGGGCTCGTGACCGAGGGGTGGACTTATCTTTGGACGCTATTGCGCAGGTTATCCACGACTGTGACATATGTGCTGCAATTAAGTAAGCTAAGAGGTTGAAACCTCTGTGGCATGAAGGGAGATGGTCAAAATATAGGTATGGGGAGGCCTGGCAAGTCGATTACATCACACTGCCTCAAACCCGCCAGGGTAAGCGCTATGTGCTTACAATGGTGGAGGCAAGTACAGGATGGCTGGGAACATATCCTGTGCCTCATGCCACAGCCCGGAACACTATTCTGGGCCTAGAGAAACAAGTCTTGTGGAGACATGGTACACCAGAAAGAATTGAGTCAGATAATGGAACTCATTTCAAAAACAGTCTTATAAATAACTGGGCTAAAGAACATGGTATTGAGTGGATATACCATATCCCCTATCATGCACCAGCCTCAGGTAAAATTGAAAGGTACAATGGACTGTTAAAAACTACTTTAAAGGCAATGGGTGGTGGAACTTTTAAAAACTGGGACAAACACTTGGCAAAAGCTACCTGGTTAGTTAATACCAGGGGTTCCATCAATCGAGCTGGTCCTGCTCAGTCAGATCTTCTACACACAGTAGATGGGGACAAAGTGCCTGTGGTGCATGAAAAGAATCTGCTAGGGAAAACAGTTTGGGTTTATCCTGCCTTGGGCAAAGGCAAACCCATTTGTGGGGTTGCTTTCGCTCAAGGGCCTGGACACACTTGGTGGGTGATGATGAAAGATGGAGAAGTACAATGTGTACCACAAGGGAATCTAACACTAGGTGAGAATTCCTAATTTCTGCTTGTTTAGCTTAATCAGTAATGCATGGACTCTTCAGGAGTCATGAACTTGTATCCCACCTTAACTACTGTTATGTGAGTTGTTGCACAAACTAACAGTGTTCTGTGAGTGTTTTTCAGGATGATTTTGTGATGGTGAAATCAGAACTAGATCCATTGGCTGGCACCCAGTAACTTCCTTGAAGTTAACGTCTGCAACCTGCAACTTGTGGACCATGAACATGAACTGTGAAAATTGCTCCTTCTTTTGAGAATCTGCTATAATAGATGAGCATCTGCAATCATAGACTGAATTACTTAGTGAATTTTAGCACAGAGAGGTAGTAATAATATGTGTATAGTTATGTTTAGGGATAAGAGATAGTAATGATTGGAGCATGACGCAAATGGTATGGAATAAGGGGTGGAATGTCCTGGTTTGGGCCAGCTTTTAGCTAAGTCTCCTGTAAGTAGTTGCACTTGCTGAAATTAAGAGCAAGTTTCTCAGACAGTGTGTGTTTCTAGGACTGATAACACTTGATGTTTATAGTTACTGCTAGAGACTGGTATGTAGAGCCAAGGACACTGCTCAGCTCTGAGGAAAACATAAAGAGGTCCCACCTGCATCCCTCCTTTGGGGAGGAACAGACAAGATAGATGCCAGAATTGACCAAACAGAGTATTCCATCCCATATACGTCATCCTCAGTATAAATTTGAGGGATCACGAGGGCCAAGCCAGATTTCCTGAGTTCCAGCTTCCGGCTGCCTGCCTTTCCTGCTTTCCTTTCCTTCACCCCGGCATCCTGGAAGGATCCCATCTGTTCGTCTGCCTGTGCTCCTGATCCGTGCCAGCCCTTATCTGTGTGTTCCTGCCTCCAGTTCCCAACTGCTGCCGACTCCAGGAGTCCAGCCTGGACTTTCCCAGAGCTGCCCTGCAGCCTCGGTGGTGACGTGAGAGCTATTGGGGGAGAGGGGGGAGGAATGTGGTATCCATTTTCTTGTATATTTGTATATATTTATTAATTTTTTCCTATTTATCATTACTGTTTCATTAAAGTTGTGTAGTTTAGTTTCCAACCCATAAGTCTCTCTCCCTTATTCTCTCTCCTTTCTTATAAGGGAGGAGAGAGAGATTAATAGAGAGCGTCTGTTACTCGGTTTAATTGCCGGGCCAGTGTTAAACCGTGACAAAATGGTGGACAAGCCGACTAGAAGAGGAGCGCTGCTGGATCTTGTACTAACCAACAAGGAGGGCCTTGTTGAAGCAGTGGTGGTCAATGGCAGCCTTGGCTGCAGTGATCATGAGATGGTAGAGTTCAGGATCCTGTGTGGAAGGAACAGAATACCCAGTAGGACCAGAATCCTGGACTTCCACAGGGCAAACTTTGGCCTCCTCAATCAACTGTTAAGAGAAATCCCATGGGACAGGGTGTTAGAAGATAAAGGGGCTCAAGATAGCTGGTCAATATTCAAGAACCACTATTATCAAGCACAGGATCAGAGCGTCCCTATGGTTAGGAAATCTAGTAAGGGAGCTAGGAGACCAGCATGGTTAAAAAAGGAACTGCTGGGAAAACTTAAGTGGAAAAGGAAAATCTACAGATCATGGAAGGGGGGGCTGGTCACTTGGGAGGAATATAGGACTGTTGTCAGAGGATGTAGGGAGGCAATTAGGAAAGCTAAGGCCTCCTTGGAACTTAACCTTGCAAGTCAGGTTAAGGATAATAGAAAGGACTTTTTCAAATACATAGCTAGCAAAACTAACACTAGAGGCAATATTGGCCCACTAAAGAATGAGCTGGGAGCCCTGGTGACAGAGGATATAAAGAAGGCAGAGGTGCTGAACGCCTTCTTTGCCTCTGTCTTTACTCCTGCAGGGTTTCCGCATGAGCCCCAGATTCATTTAACCCCAGAAGTAGTCAAGATAAATGAGGAGTTTGACATAGTAGATGAGGATTGGGTTAGGGATCAGCTGAGCAATCTGGACATCCATAAGTCGATGGGTCCAGATGGAATGCATCCAAGGGTGCTGAGGGAGCTGGCGGAGGTCATTGCTAGGCCACTCTCCATCATCTTCAGTAAGTCATGGGTAACAGGAGAGGTGCCTGAGGACTGGAGGATAGCAAATGTCACTCCAGTCTACAAGAAGGGCAAGAAGGAGGACCCGGGTAACTATAGACCGGTCAGCCTCACCTCCATCCCTGGAAAGGTGATGGAACAACTTGTTCTTGTCACTATCTCCAGGCATATCAAGGACATGGGGGTCATCAAGAGCAGTCAGCATGGTTTTATCAAGGGTAAATCATGTTTGACTAACCTCATAGCCTTCTATGAGGAAATTACTAGGTGGATAGATGATGGAAGAGCGGTAGATGTGGTTTATCTTGATTTCAGTAAAGCATTTGACACCGTCTCTCACAGCATCCTTGTAGATAAGTTGATCAAGTATGGGTTTGGTGATCAGGTAGTGAGGTGGATCAGGAACTGGTTGAAAGGAAGGAGTCAGAGAGTTGTAGTCAATGGGGCAGAATCTGGTTGGAGGGGCGTGACTAGTGGAGTCCCTCAGGGGTTGGTACTGGGACCGGTGTTGTTCAATATCTTCATCAACGACTTGGATGAGGGTATAGAATGTACCCTCAGCAAGTTTGCTGATGACACTAAGCTGGGAGGAGTGGCTGACACACCAGAAGGCTGTGCTGCCATTCAGAGAGACTTAGACAGGCTGGAGAGTTGGGCAGGGAGAAACATGATGAAATTCAACAAGGGGAAGTGTAGAGTTTTGCATTTGGGGAAGAACAACACGATGTCCCAGTATAGGTTGGGGGCTGACTTGCTGGAGAGCAGTGTAGGTGAAAGAGACCTGGGGGTCCTGGTAGACAAGAAGATGACCATGAGCCAGCAATGTGCCCTTGTGGCCAAGAAGGCCAATGGCATCCTGGGGTGCATTAGAAAGGGTGTGGTTAGTAGGTCGAGAGAGGTTCTCCTCCCCCTCTATTCTGCATTGGTGAGGCCGCACCTGGAGTATTGTGTCCAGTTCTGGGCCCCTCAGTTCAAGAAGGACAGAGAAGTGCTTGAAAGAGTCCAGCGCAGAGCTACTAAGATGATTAAGGGAGTGGAGCATCTCCCTTATGAGGAAAGGCTGAGGGAGCTGGGTCTCTTTAGTTTGGAGAAAAGGAGACTGAGAGGTGACCTCATCAATGTTTTCAAATATGTAAGGGGTGAGTGTCAGGGAGATGGAGTTAGGCTTTTCTCAGTGGTGACCAGTGATAGGACAAGCGATAATGGGTGTAAATTGGAGCATAGGAGGTTCAAGTTGAATATCAGAAAAAATTTTTTTACTGTAAGGGTGACGGAGCCCTGGAACAGGCTGCCCAGGGGGGTTGTGGAGTCTCCTTCACTGGAGACATTCAAAACCCGCCTGGACACGTTCCTAGGCAATGTACTCTATGTGGCCCTGCTCTGGCAGGGGGGGTTGGACTAGATGATCTTTCGAGGTCCCTTCCAACCCCTAAGATTCTATGATTCTATGATTCTATGATTCTATGATTCTATGATAGTGGGGGGGGGGGTGTGGAAGTGTGTATCCAGTAACTAGGTGGAAAGGAATTATTCAAAATGCTATAGTTGAAGGAGAAATGGTTCCCAATATGGGTCCGATGGCTTTTCCAGTGATTGTGGGACCAGGAGGAGGAGGTCAGTGGGTCACATTAGATTGGAAAATGATAAAAGAAGCCAAAGCTGCCATTACGCAGTATGGTTTGAAATCGGTTTGAGTCATTTACTGAATCTCCTTTGCAACATCTTTTTACTGCTCAATTGTTGACGCCATATGACACAAAAATGCTCATTAATACTCTGTTAACTCCTTCTCAACAACTGCAATTTCATCATAAATGGCAAATGCTGTGTGAAAATGCAGCTGTGATTCCTAGACAGAACACCGATGCATTATACGGAGTGCAAGCACAAATGTTACTTGGTGCTTGTCCTTTTGTACATGCAGATTTTCAGGCACGGTTTCAAACTGAAGTGTTACAACTTTCACAAGAATTGGCGTACAAAGCTTTGTAAACTGTGCATGATCCTGCACAAGCAACTCCCTCTTTTACAAATATTAAACAGGGGGGAGCAGAGCCATATCCAAAATTTGTGGATCACTTATATTCAGTGGTAATATCACATCTGGATTTGACAGAAGAGATGAAAACAAAATTTTTTATATGTCAGCATATGACAATGCTAATGAAAAAACTAAATGTGCATTAGGACTACTCCCAAAAGGTGCTACAGCAGCCCAATTGTTAGAAGCTTCTGAGCAAATGCTAGAAGCAGATAAAGCTGCTTAAGGACCATCATTGCAATATGGTTCTCAATATTGATTTATATTGTGGTGCATGGTGCACTGGTGTTTCATACAGTGATAAAAAAAAAAAACAAAAACTTGGTAATTACACTTGGGTTTTGGTTTGGGAGAATGTACCACTTCATTTTGTTTCAGGCTGACTCCACCAGATTTTAGTAGCAATAGCATTTCATTTTTGAATCTTCTAGTGGTTGTTAATTTTTCTCATATATTGGTGAGGAGTAAGAAAAAAAACCAAAAACAAAAAAAATGAAAAAAACCCACAGTTATGAGAATGAGTATGCCTTTTCGGAGGCCGAGAGTTGCTGCGGAGAGTGAGAGCTGCTCCTCGTACAGAGAGCACCCCCACTCCTGCCTCTGCAGCCGCTTCTCGCCCCCCCTCACACAAGGGCACAACTCAGATATGGCCGGTGAGCATTGCCAGTGTATCTGTTACAGCTGCAGCTGCTGTCTCTGCCCCCACTGACACTGCTGCTGCTCAGAAAATGAGCCCTGCTGCAGACACCAGAGCAGAGGAAAAAAAAAAAAAAAAAAAAAAGGGGGGGGGGAGGAGTGTACCTTTGCTGTTTAAAGGCTTGGACACCAGACCTTCCTCATACTAAAAAGGTATTTAAGACCTTCCACTGCAGTGTGAAATGTGCTTTTCATATTGTATTGATAATAAGTTTTTGTTAATGTTGTAAATCATGTGATCGTTTATATGTTGATTATGGGATCCCTCTTCTATATGTTGATTGTTGATTGTGCTATTTTGTTGCATATAATGGGTTAAATGAATGGTTAAATCGCTTAAGGATATGGGGATAGCTTAGAGATTTAATGAGACAAGGTTTATCAATTATATTTGTTATTATTGGTTTTGATGCTTTCGTATTATTAGTATGTTGTTTATGGCAATGTATTATTAGCATGTTATCTCACGTGATGAAGTAAGTCAGGATTGCTCAAAAACAAAAAGGGGATATGTTGGGAAACTGTCTGGAAGAAAACAGACATGTGAACAATCCTGACTATTTAGTTTTAGCTAGAGTAAACTAAGGGCCTTGAGGCCCAGTTGCAAGGTTACTGAAAGATGAGCTATGGGAAAAAGATAAGGGAACTGGCAGCAGAAAAGAAGAATAACAGGATAATGAGGTAGCCAGCAGAAGTTCTGTGAGAACAGGATTTGTGGCCAAGATATAGCCACCTGCAAGATATCATTATATAAACAAGGGCTCTATATAAAGCGAGGGTGAATTGTTAATAAACGACTTCACTTTAACCATATTGGTGACTACGTGTCGTCCTTAAGCCTCCGTGGATTTCCCACAGTTATTTTCACAAAATCTTTGAGAATTAATTCTGGATCGTAATGATGTGCAAAAGACTGCTTAATTTTAGTCATTACAAGTTCTAATGCTTTAGATGCCTCAGGATTCAGTTGCCTAGGTGATATGAGTGCTATTGCCCTTTAATAAATTGAATAATGGGGATAATGTTTCGGTAGAGATACTGAGTAAAGGTCATACCCACTTAATTGTTCACAGTAAGTTTTGCAAATAATTCAGAGTTTGATTATTGTTTTCAGTTGTCAAATTTTGTGGGGAAATCCAAATTTCTGTTAATTTCCATCCTAGATATTTCCAGGGTAGTTCCGATTGAATTGCACAAAGCAAAATGTTATCCATATAATGAGAGTTCATAACCTTAGGATAAACTCGGCAAACTGATATCAGTGCTGTGTACTACATATTGACAGACTGTAAGACTGTTTTTCATACCCTGAAGTAGTACTATCCATTCATACCTCTCCATAGGAGCCTGACATTTTACAGAAGGAATCAAAAATGCAAAATGTTTACAGTCATCTTACATAAATAAATACTAAAAAACAGTATTTGAGATCATTAATAAGCAACAGGTGATGGTAAACTGGGTTGCAAAACACCCATATCAGACATAGCATTATTACCAGCTCATAAATCTAGTAGCACTCTCCATTTTCCAGATTTCTTTGGAATAAGAAATATGGGGGTGTTCCAAGGACTTGTTGAGGGTTGGATATGCCCTGCCTGTAACTGTTCCTGTATCAATTTCTGAGAAATTTGCAGCCATTCCCCTGTTACGGGCCATTGACTGACCCATACAGGGTCATCTGTCTTCCAAGACACCTTTAATTTTGGCAGCAGATTATCAATGGCCCCTAAGAAAAATTTGTCAATTAAACCCCTAAATGGCTTTCCTGAGATAAGGACCTGCAGCATAGGTCTAGAATCATGTATATTTTGCGTCCACAAAACCTGAAGTAAGCCTGTACTGCCCAATCCGCTTGGCATTTCTTTCACCTGCTGGTATAACACAGGGCGGCTGTGGTGTCCAAATCATTATTTTAACGGTGCCCTAGTAATCTTTGTTGATTAATCCAGGAAGAATAAGAAGTCCCGTTTTTGTTACTGAGAGCATCCTATTGATAAAGCATGAGTACCAAATGCAAGTGGTCCAGTTATATTAGAATCCACTCGATGGATGCTAGTATCCTGAAGAGAGACACTTTGTATGATTTTTATGTCCACTCCAGCACTGCTGGGAGTGGCTCAGATAAAAGATCCACACTGGTCATATCAGGGCTGGATGTGTTTTTGAGAGCCTGCATTTGCAAGTAATTAACCCTGTTGGTTTTGGGGGCACCGGGTTTCACACCCTGCAACGCTTCCTGGCATAGCGGGACTCGGCACGGCAGGACGTGCCATCTTTATCGAATATTCTTTAATATCAAATCTGGAACAGCACTGACTTGCCCAGTGATATCCCTTTTTACACCTAGGACAAGGCTTAGGAGGTCTTCTATCTCCAGCTACTAACTTTGGGCAATTTCATACCATATGCCTTTCATCACCGCAATTAAGGCATCTGATTTGCGCCTTGTTAACAACCAATTGCTGTGCTAAAGCTGACTCTAATAATTCTGCTTGCATTTCTGCCTGATATCTATCTGAACCAACATAAACACAGGCTTTAATGTAATCAGACAATGCAGCTTGCTTATTACTAGACTGTAATGTTTCTAAGATTCTCTTACTGTCATCATTAGCATTTTCTACAGCTAGCTGTTTTGGCAATGCTTCTGCAGCATCAGAAAGATCACCCTGACGCTCCACAGCCCTTTGTAGTCTATCTATAAATTGAATGTAGGGCTCATCATTAGTCTGCTTGATAATGCTGAATGGCTTGGTACATTTTTTCAGATCAGGAATCTTTTAAAAAGCTTTTACTGCTAATCTAGCCACCGCTTCAAGAATCGGCTTTTGCAAATGGGCTTGCAAGTTCGGATTGACAAATTGTCTTTCCCCCAGCAATAGTTCACAATTAAGTTGCTCTGTACCCCTAGTCACATGAGCAATACACAAATCTTTAAACTCAATATACCAGATAGAATATTGACTAGTCGTCAGTGTAAGTTTCATAATAACTTTCCAATCATGCAGAGCCATCAAATATGCTTCCTGTATTGCTTCCAGTAAATTTTCTTTATACGGGGACTGTAAGCCCAATTCTACCACTGTTCTCCTTAACCTGTGCAATAGATCATAAGTCACGGGGTGATATTCTGGGATTCTAGTATGAGCAGGCTTCCCATTGTCATCATTCTGTTCCCCTTCCCAATACTGCTCGGGCATTCATGATGTGCAGCAGCAACTCAGTTCTAATTTTTCCTTGTTCGTCTCTGTCAGTAATTATATCAGCTATTGTAATTTTCAATTGAGAAGTCACAGGAGCGCCTAATTCATGTAAAACTTTTACTGTTTCGTAGCAAGGAGGTACCAACAAGAGACTCCAAAGATCCAAATTATCCCCGAACGTAGATGGTGCAGGCGTGACCTGCACTGTAGGCGTCAGGGTGAAAGCACAGATCTCTTTTAGGAGCCCCCTCCTCCCTCTGCCTTTTTTCTCCACCTACCTTTCCCGTGGGCTGCTGCTAAAATGTCTTGCAGTCACAGAGGCAGCGGCAGCTCTTAAAGGGGCAACCGCAGTTTTTAAAGGGGCGAGAGGGGGATATAATTCAGGCTCCTTTTCAGGATCTATTGCCCCTGGATCAAAAGGATCCTCATCCACTGAAGAAACAAAGTCCTCCATTGAGAAGTTTTGATGCAAAGTTTTAGAGTCACTTAGCAATGCATCGCTAGCAGCAGGTATATCAACAATACTAGTCGTTGCTGCTGTGTCATGAAAAAGCAGTTCATGAGATCTTTTTCCATTTTTTCTTCATCCCCAGCATTCTGAGTCTTTACTGCTTCACGAGCAGCAGGACATGAATCAGATAACATTGAAGAGCTAGATGGTCAGTGAAACAGGAAAGGATCTCAACAGATCAGTTCCTGTGGGAAAAGGAGAGCAGGCCAAGTTGTTTGTGTGAATTTATCTAATGTAGAATTAGAACTAGTGATCATAACCGGTACAATTCAAGACTAAACCGAGAAAAGACCAGGCAAAGCAGTCCAAACTCGTAATTTTCCACTGTTTCAGTTAGGAGCAAAACAGCTTTCCACTGTCACAGCGAAAAGCAAAACAAGGCCTAACGAAGCTAGCTTTCTGCCTGAGAAATAATTGGGAGTGTAAATCTCGTTTTAGATCAAGGCACCGCCAAGGCCAGGGAGGTGCCAGCTTGGCCCCAAAAGCATGTGAACATCTGCACAAGGAGAACATAAAGATGCCACAACCAGCAGATAAGAGAAAAGTTATGGCTGGGGCCCGATATCCATAGAACAACATGAAGCCACCTGGAATCAAGGGAGATAGAAGTTTAACCCTAAGAGGGATATATCCCCAAGAGAACAACTCCGCCCAGACTCCACCTGGTTCCGCCCAGACTCCGCCTGTTATGAATATTATAATTACCTGTTGTAATCTTATGAATATGCATGAAAGGCTGTATAAATACCCTAACCCTACCCCCCCCCCGAGTGCGAACTCTCTGTCCAGCGTGAGCTGGGAGTTCCCCGGATCCGTGAATAAATACCTTTGCTGTTTAAAGACTCAAAACTTTGTCTCTAAACAGTTTATTTGGCCTTTTTGGGCTTCATTTTGGCGACCACGAAGGGACAAGGGCTCCGTTGTGCCGAGACCCGGGGGGGGGGGTCTCGGGGACGCTTTTGGGGCCCCCTGACGGATTTTCCCGTCGGAAAAGCCTCCCTACCCCCTTGGTTCTACGCGCCGATGGACACCAGACCTTCCTCATACTGAAAAGGTATTTATATTTGCTTGGGTTTTAAAAGCCTTTGGGAAAAGGTGTGTGGGGGGTAGAGTCCCCCAGGATTTATAGGGGTTTGAGTCCCCTAGGATTTATAGGGACGCGGGGGGATGCCCCCAGGCTGGCAGGTTCGAGTCCGGTTCAGCTCTGAGATCGTCCCTCTCCGGGGTTCGAGTCCCCAGGAGAATGGTTTGGTATTAATAACAGGTTTTGTTAATGCTGTGATCGTTGATTCTGGATTGTACTATTTTGTTGTGCTATTTGGTTGTGCTATTTGGTTGTGCTATTTGGTTGTGCTATATTGTTGTGCTATTTTGTTGTGCTATTTTGTGTACTGTTTTGGCTGTGCTGTTTTGGTTGCGCTGCTCTTAGGTAAATTAAGGGTTTTGAGGGTCTGTTGCGCCACTCTTAGGTAAACTGTTTCAAGGGTTCGTTGCGCCGCTTTTAGGAAAATTAAGGGTTTTGAGGGTCTGTTGCGCCGCCTTTAGGGAAATTAAGTGTTTTAAGTGGCTGTGTGTCCCTACCGAAGAAAACATCCATAGCTTCATCTTCGGGGGGGTGGCATACCGGGGTCCTTTGCTGCGGCCACGGCGAGTATTTGTGGGTTTTAGCACTCCTTGTGACCGTAGGCGGTAAAGCGACGTATAAGGTCTTTGTGTAAAATTATACCTAGGCAAAGTTCTGACTGAAAGTGTGCACGTGTGCATGAGAGGGAGTAACTGAGATGCAATATAATTGCGGAGCGAGTGCGGAGTCCCGATTTGCGTTTCCGTGTCACCCGCGAGGGGGCCGGCCAGAGACGGACGAAGCGATTGGTGTGAATGTGGGTTGTTAAAACAAAATAAGCGCTTGAATGCTAAAATAAGTTAAGTAAGGTGTTGAAATTGTAGGTTGCTGAGATCTGAATAGGGTTTGGTAATCCAGAGAGGGCCTCTATAGTTGCAGTGTCTTGAGCATACATAATGGGGACCGTACTAAGACGAGGAGGAAGTCCCGCAAGAAACAGGAAAAAGGGTAAAGAAGGGAAAGAACAAAGTAAGCACTGAGGACTTAGGAGATGATCCCGAAGAAGGGTCTAGCCATCCATATTACACCCGGGTGGCTGAACGAAAGGATAAGGAAAGGCAGGAAGCGATGATAAGAATAGAAGCAGAAAAAGCTAAATTGGAAATAGAGAAGGCAGAATTAGAAGCAGAGAAAGCTTGGGTGAAGGCCAAAGCGGAAACAGAAAAGGCAAGACTAGAAGCAGAGGAAGCAAGAATAGAGGCAGAAATGAAGACAAAAGCTCAGGCAGAAGAGAAAAGAGCTGAGGAGGGAAAAGAAACCCCAGAGACCGAGGGAAAGGAGGTCCCAGAGAGCTACATGATAGCCCCTCTTCGACAAATAATGCCTAGATTAGGAGAACAAGCACGGGTAAGAGTACCATTTACCACGAGCGACCTTAACAACTGGAGGGAGGAAGCGAAGAATTTTAGGACTGATCCAGAGAGGGTTGCTAGAAGGTTTGAATTAATCACAAAGAATTTAGACGTTGATTGGGAGGATATCGATCTGATGCTGTCGGAGTTAACAGAGACAGAAAAAGATCTTGTTTTAAGAACTGGAAGGGAACAGGCTGCAATCCTACGGGAGCCTGTGGATGTAGTGTTTCCAGCTAGTAATCCAAACTGGGATCCAAACCACCCTCGCCAATATGATTTATTGCTGCAATACAGAAGGTTAATTGCACAGAGCTTGCGGAGAGCAATACCGAAAGCAGTAAACTGGGGAGCCCTGTTTGAAGTCAGACAAGGGCCAAGCGAAACACCATCAGAATTTTTAGACAGGCTTAGAAAGGCAATGAGACAATATACCCCCTTAGATCCGGCGTCGGATCTAGGTAAGCAACAACTGCTTGGTTGGTGATGTGGCAGTGTTGTGCGGATATCAGGAAAAAGTTACAAAAGCTCGAACATCCTGCTAATAAAGACCTGGAAGTTCTAATGAATGTAGCCTGGAAAGTGTACAATAATAGGGAAAAGACAGAAAGTAAGAAACTCGCTAGGGTTATTGCTGCAGTACAATCAACTCCGGGGTTCCCAGAAGCAAATGCTAGAGGTAGAGGGCGTGATTATTCCACGAGAGGGAGAGGAAAGTTCCAGCAGAGCAGGACAGGCCCTAATCTGTGTTTCTATTGTCGGCAAACGGGGCACTGGCAATGAGATTGTCCTAAGCGTAACAAGGAACTGAAGGGGCCTCCGTCGTCCCTGTTACGCATAATGATGATAACTGAGGGGGACCGGTGAGTCGTTCCCTAGCAGACCCACTGGTTAAAATAGAGCTAGGGGAAGGTAAAATGGAACTGGATTTCCTAATCGACACTGGAGCTACCTATTCAGTCTTAAATCAAGAATTAATACCAAAAACAGGTGAATTTGTGCAAGTGGTTGGGGCGACGGGCCAACCAGAAAAGGCTTTCTTTTTGAAATCCCTTAAGTATAAGATTGGGAAACAGATGGGGATTCATCAATTCTTATATTTACCTAATTCTCCAAAGCCTCTACTAGGAAGAGACTTGTTGGAGAATTTAGGGGCAGTAATAAAATTTGATAGAGATAAATTTGAACTCCAGGTAAATGAAGAGCAATTGATAGCAGCCCTGAGTCTAACTATCAGTTGTGCTAGACCAGAACCTGGTAATCATAGCATCGACCGAACCATAAACGGAACATATCCGGCAGTGTGGGCAACTGATATACCTAGAAAGTCAAAACTTGCCGCCCCCATCGTTATCGAATTAATACCAGGGGCTAAACCAGTGAACAGAAAACAATACCCCCTGAGATTAGAAGACAGGAAGGGAATTGAGCCATTAATAGAGAGGTTTTTAGAATTGGGACTATTCATAGAATGTGAATCAGATTTCAATACCCCAATATTACCAGTCAAAAAGCCAAATGGGACCTACAGACTGGTACAAGATTTGAGAGCAGTAAATGAGATTACTAAGACTTTGCACCCAGTGGTAGCCAATCCTTACACACTCTTGACAAAACTAAAAGATAATCTAATTTGGTTTACAGTGTTAGATCTGAAAGATGCATTCTTCTGCCTTACCTTAGCCTCAGAAAGCCAAAAGATTTTTGCCTTCGAATGGGAGTTTGTTGGTAAGGGAAGGAAAACACAACTAACCTGGATGGTGTTACCCCAAGGTTACAAAAATAGTCCTACGATATTTGGTAGGCAATTGGCCAGAGAATTGGAACAGTGGGAACGGCCACCAGGAGAGGTCACACTCCTGCAATATGTGGATGATTTACTGATAGCAACTGAAACAGAAGAACAATGTATTAAGTGGACTATCTCGTTGTTAAATTTCCTGGGTCTAAATGGTTATGGAGTCTCCCAACAGAAAGTACAGCTGGTGCAAGAAAAGGTGGTCTACCTAGGATATGAGATCTCTGGAGGACAGCGATCCCTAGGAACTGCGAGGAAAGAAGCCATCTGCCAGATCCCTAGACCTGAAATGGTGAGAGACCTGCGAGCCTTCCTAGGAATGACAGGTTGGTGTCGCCTGTGGATATACCAGTACGGGATACATGCCAAACCTCTGTATGATTTATTGAAAGAGTCTAAAAATATTATAGTCTGGACTCCTGAGGCAGAAACAGCTTTCAAAAGACTGAAACAAGAGCTGATGAAAGCTCCGGCATTGGGCCTTCCCGATGTAACAAAACCATTTTGGCTGTTCTCACATGAACGCCAGGGAATGGCCTTAGGAGTCCTTGCTCAACAACTGGGGCCATACAAAAGAGCTGTGGCTTACTTCTCTAAGCAACTAGATGAAGTAAGTAAAGGTTGGCCCACATGCTTGAAGGCAGTGGCTGCAGTGATCATAAACATAGAAGAGGCCAGAAAACTCACTATGGGCCAGAAAATGACTGTATTAGTCTCCCACACTGTATCCGCAGTGCTGGAGCAGAAAGGTGGCCATTGGCTGTCACCTTCCCGGTTCCTGAAGTACCAGGCAATCTTAGCTGAGTCAGATGACATAACCATTCAAGTGACTAACGTTGTCAATCCAGCATCATTCCTAGAAGGAAGGGTGTCTGCAGAGCCGATCGAGCATGACTGCCTAGGAACCATCGAGGCAGTGTACTCCAGTCGCCCGGATCTCCAAGAAGAACCACTCGAGGGGGCAGATGACTGGTTCTCGGATGGCAGTAGCTTCGTAAAGCAGGGAGTAAGGATGGCTGGCTACGCAGTAACTACAACAGAGCAGGTAACTGAATCGGGTCCTTTACCTGCAGGAACTTCGGCACAGAAGGCCGAACTAATAGCTCTTACCCGAGCCCTTGAGTTAGCGAGAGGAAAGAGAATTAACATATGGACGGATTCTAAGTACGCCTTCTCCGTCGTGCATGCCCATGGGGCAATCTGGAAGGAGCGGGGACTACTGAATGCCCAAGGAAAACCCATAAAATATGCAGAAGAAATCCTACAGTTGCTGGAGGCTGTTCAGCTCCCTACCCAAGTGGCCATAATGCATTGCAAGGGACACCTGAAAGGTAACACCGTTCCAGAAAGGGGTAACTGTAGGCAGCAAGTGCCCAGACGGTGCCCCCCCCGCCTGTGCCCAGCTGGGGCTAGCCCAGGCACGCATGCCCGGGTTCGGTAGGTGTGGTTTCCGGGGAGAATTCCAGAGCCGGACGGATCAAAGTTAGCTCCTGATACTATCCGAGCCAGCACTAGCTCGACTGACTCCCACGGCGAGACTCATCCCACACAACATCTGGTGGAGAATGCGAGCATTAATTTCGGTCTAAACTGTCTCCCCGAGCGTTTCGTCCGAAAGTGACCCTTCTCCACAGACCGTTCGATACCCTGAAAGATTCAGGTAAGAGAAACCCTTTCCTCCCTTCGACATCGTCATCAGTAAATCCGACGATGGGCTCCTATGCAAGCAAACCTACCGGCACCGCCGTTGCCGAGCAGATTGTAACCCAGGCGAAAAGGCAGGAACCCTTCCGCTACCCGGGTCCCGAAACCGCCTGGAACCTCCGGGGGGAGGTGCATGATCTGCTGGCAAGCCTCCACTATGGGGAGATCAACGGCGACATTGTTGGTGCGGACAACACCTGGCGAACCGTTTGCAATCTATTAGCTTGCTTGAAAGCCGAAATAGAAGTGGCAATGGCCACCGCCATGGCCCCATTACGAAAGTCCGAGGTATTTCCCCTGAAGGAAATGCCCACAGTAACCCCCTCGGCACCCCCCTTCGAGGGGGAGGAGCCCGGGAGGGCGCCGAGTGTAGCTCCGTCGGCGCCGCACCCCGAGGGGGGGGAGCCCGGGACAGCCCCGCGTGCAGCCCCACCGGCACCGCCCTCCGAGGGGGGGGGAGCCTGGGACAGCGCCGAGCGCAGCCCCATCAGCGCCATCCCCGGAGGAAGGAAAAAACGAACAAGTGTATCTGGGGCTGACCACGGGCAAGCCTGCCATAAAGGGCATGTCCGGGAAGCCCCACCAAACCGTGACCGAACTCCTATCGGATATCGGCCTGGAAGTCAAAACACCGGAAAATGATGGGGCAGAAACCCTCTCCCTGCCGCGGAGAGCTACCCCCTACGCCGCCCCCGGCCCCACAGAAGGCTGCGAAGATAAAAGCAGCCCCTAAACTAAAGTGGCTGTACGAGGGAATCCTTAACCCCAAGCTCTTTATGTTTCTACTCCTGCTCCTTGTCTCTGGTCCTCCTGCCATACACTGCTGGGAAAAGCCCAGCTCCATCATCCTGTTGATCACCCCCAGGAGCCTGCAGGCTTTGCAGATGATGCCTTTAACCCTTAGCTTCTGCGGCTTCGTCGTCTTCACCAACCTCTCCCTGCAGACCAGTACCACCGGCTCTGAACAACGAGGCACCACGCATCTAAGATCTTCGCGTATTTGTCATCTTTTCCCCCATAAAAAAAAAAAAAAAAAAAAAAAAAAAGGGGGGTAACTGTAGGCAGCAAGTGCCCAGACGGTGCCCCCCCCGCCTGTGCCCAGCTGGGGCTAGCCCAGGCACGCATGCCCGGGTTCGGTAGGTGTGGTTTCCGGGGAGAATTCCAGAGCCGGACGGATCAAAGCTAGCTCCTGATACTATCCGAGCCAGCACTAGCTCGACTGACTCCCACGGCGAGACTCATCCCACGCAACAGGTAACAGAACAGCTGATGCAGAAGCTAAATTAGCTGCTGCAAGGGCCAAAGACCTAGTCTTGGCCCTGGTACCAGAAGAACTAGATACTAAGTTTGAGCCAGAGTACCAGGAATCGGACCATAAGTGGATACAAAGGAATAAAGGTAAGATTTTAGATAATGGATGGGGTCAGTTAGAAACTGGACAGCTAGTACTGCCAGAGAAGTTAATATGGCAATTTGTAAAAACAGAACATAGCAAGGCCCATTGGGGATTAGATCCCCTTTATCAGTATTTAAAAGCTAGAATAGCAAGGCCAAAGTTATTCACGACAGTGAAACAGGTCACATCCCAATGTGAGCGCTGTTTGAAAAATAATCCAAACACAGGAACAAGGGTACACCAGGGGGTAATTGATAGAGGAAAATTCCCGGGGGAGGTGTGGCAAATTGATTTTTCTGAGCTCCCCAGGAAAGGGGGGTATAAATACCTCTTGGTTATGACAGATACATTTTCTGGGTGGCCTGAAGCGTTCCCATGCAGAACAAACAAAGAGAAGTAACTAAAGTCTTGTTCAATGAAATTGTTGCCCGTAGTCAAGACACAAACCAACAGAGTGTCAGTTTATGCGGTGCTTTATTCGGGGCCCGGGAAACCTGAGGACTAGCATCCCAAGTCAGGATTCCAACGATCCTCGTTTTCGGTTCAGCTTTTATACCCTTTTACAATGAAGCCTTCGTGCGGAATTTCAGTTGCGAAACAGTTACATACATCATGCAGATAACAATAGAAAGACATCCACAAACCACAAATCTCTCATACTTTTTCAACTTAAGATATTGTTTTAACTGTCTCCCACCAACAACCCCCCTTACATGCGTAATAACCCTTATCTTCAATGTCAGTTTACTTTTCTTCATGTTCTATATGCTCGACTAATCCCCTTTGATAAGCTGTTCCCCTCTTCCCAGCACATTCCTTGTTGATAAACTGTTCCCCTCTTCTCAGCACATTAGCACATTCCTTGCTAGTTTCCAAGACCCGCTCCCAGGGCCTGTTTTTCTGTCCTGCTTGACCAATCCAAAACTTAGCATAACTACTTCTAAATTTCTATTTCTTTCGCTACTTGCAACAAAATAATTCCGAGGTTTGGGGTTCCTAGGAGCATCTCCTCAGACAGAGGCTTGCACTTTTGTGCTAAAATTGTACGAGCAATAAGTAAGGCACTGCAGATCAAATGGCAATTGCACACGCCCTATAGACCTCAAGCTAGTGGGCAAGTAGAAAAGATGAATCATCTTATTAAACAGCAAATTGCAAAAATATGCCAAGAAACTAACTTGCAGTGGCACCAAGCCTTACCTATTGCTCTAATCAGACTAAGGGTAAAGCCTCGCTCAAAGGAAAAACTGAGCCCGTTTGAAATTTTATATGGGAGACCTTATGCAATGCAGCCTGTAACTAGTGAGGCTGTAGATCAAATAGGTAATCAATATGTGTATGATTATGTTATAGCTGTGGGAAAGTACTTTGATAAGAATGCCGCGGTGGTGATGGGTCACCAACCTAAACAACCTGAGTGTAAACTGCATCCTTTTAATCCTGGTGATTGGGTATATGTGCAGAATCTTTCAGGGAAACCTCTGCAAGAAAAGTGGGAAGGACCCTTCCAAGTGTTGCTCACCACCTTCACTGCAGTTCGTATTAAAGAGCGACCCACCTGGATCCACTACTCCCGGGTCAAACGGGCCCCTGAACATTGCCAAGAACACTCCTGAAGGAGCCTGACACTATGAACTTGGGATCCTTTGTGTTGGTACCTGGACTCCAGATAAGTATATGTATCCCATAATAACAACTGATCACAGATTTAGCACGTAAACGGTAAAGTGTGGCGGTGCATATATTCAAACATTATGCATTAATGTCTTTATCAATCATTGCCACGAGTACTAATTTTTATGCATGAAATTTTACTAGGTTTGTAGGCTGTTTGTTGATTGTCATCATTACTAGATTATTTTGTTCCTGTAGCCACGATGTAATTAATTGACGCTAGATACACTTCATATCATAGCATAGCAAATTTTCAAGTTGAATAATATTACCCCAGCGATGTGGGAATGTGGCCAGTAACTCACACCCATTGGAACACTTCCTTGGAACTTGACGAAAGAATTCGTAAGTTCTAAGGAAAGGGGGGAAATGAAACAGGAAAGGATCTCAACAGATCAATTCCTGTGGGAAAAGGAGAGCAGGCCAAGTTGTTTGTGTGAATTTATCTAATGTAGAATTAGAACTAGTGATCATAACCGGTACAATTCAAGACTAAACCGAGAAAAGACCAGGCAAAGCAGTCCAAACTCATAATTTTCCACTGTTTCAGTTAGGAGCAAAACAGCTTTCCACTGTCACAGCGAAAAGCAAAACAAGGCCTAACGAAGCTAGCTTTCTGCCTGAGAAATAATTGGGAGTGTAAATCTCGTTTTAGATCAAGGCACCGCCAAGGCCAGGGAGGTGCCAGCTTGGCCCCAAAAGCATGTGAACATCTGCACAAGGAGAACATAAAGATGCCACAACCAGCAGATAAGAGAAAAGTTATGGCTGGGGCCCGATATCCATAGAACAACATGAAGCCACCTGGAATCAAGGGAGATAGAAGTTTAACCCTAAGAGGGACATATCCCCGAGAGAACAACTCCGCCCAGACTCCACCTGGTTCCACCCAGACTCCACCTGGTTCCGCCCAGACTCCGCCTGTTATGAATATTATAATTACCTGTCATAATCTTATGAATATGCATGAAAGGCTGTATAAATACCCTAACCCTACCCCCCCCGAGTGCGAACTCTCTGTCCAGCGTGAGCTGGGAGTTCCCCGGATCCGTGAATAAATACCTTTGCTGTTTAAAGACTCAAAACTTTGTCTCTAAACAGTTTATTTGGCCTTTTTGGGCTTCATCAGGAATATAATGAGCAGAAAGCAGTAATTAGCATTTTCCGTGTTATCAGATGGTCAGGTGAGAAATCTTGACCAGTGACCTTGGTCAACGCGTTACAGACTCTGTCCCATTCTGACACTTCCTAAGTGCCTGAGTCCAGATACCAAGGGTAGTTAAGCCGTATACACAATAATAGTTGTCAGGTTTGGGGAATTTATTTTTAACCCCTGTTCTCCGGCTATACGCAGAAAAATTTCATGATGAAGCTGCTGGGAGTGGGTAGCTGACTGACCCATCTTTATATTCCCTGTCTATGATCTTTGTTACCTTTTTCCTCGAGGATGGACACTTCAATGCTTCTCCTTCTGTGCAGCTCACTGGGGGTGCCCTCCTGTTCATTTCAAATCCCCTTTCTTCAGACGGGACACCATTTGTCGGAGGACATGAAGGCCCGAACTCTGCTAATATGCTCAAACAGAATCCTTTATTGTTTTCAAGCAGAATCCTCAAGCAGAATTCAAAATCAGAATCCAAAAAGCCTCTATTGTGTAAATCGACACACATTTATAGTCACCCGATATCTATTGGTTGATTTGTAGTTTTGTTTGCTACATTTTCAAAAATGCTTTCTTCAGCAGTATAGTCAAAATAATACATTTTGATATATAAGCATGCACTAAACATAAAAATCCTATCTAACCGTTCCCACAGCGTGCACCTGGTAGCAAGCTAAAAATATTCTCCTGGAGCCAAACTCCTCTGATTATTCCCAGGCCATGTATTGGTCACACCACTCTGTGCCTTGCAGGATCAGCCTGTTTATGTGGTTCCATCTCACATAGCTCCATCTGTTCTCCTGGCGTTTTTCCACAGAGAAGGACATATTTTTGTATACCTGCAGAGCAGCTTCTCTTGCTCACCACAGATCTTGCACAGCTCGATCTGCAGCTTGGTCCCCTGCCAAGCAGTGTCGCCCAGACACTGGATGATGTCGCCCAGCATCATCCTGCTTGGATTCACTGGTTTTGTAGGAGGATGTCTTCTCCTGACACTGGATTCACAAGAACAGAAAGAAGCAGAGTTTGACTTCTGTGTCATCTTGTCTAGCTTGCATGGGCTCTCAAATGACCCTTCCATTGTGGGCCTGATGAAGACAGAGGAACAAAAGGTACCAACAACATCGATTGTAGTTCATCACCAGCAATACCGAACCAACAGAGACTCCCTGCTTCCCATACAGCACCTGATATGCCAATTGGAGAGCAAAGCAGTTATCAGCAAAACTCACTTGCCCTTCAGCAGTCCAATATGGCCAGTGAAGAAGTCTGATGGGGAAAGGAGATTAACTGTATATTATCGTGGCTTGAATCAAGTAACACCACCACTGAGTGCTGCAGTACCTGACATGCTGGAACTCTGGTACGAGCTAGAGTCAAAGGCAGAAAAGTGGTATGCTGCAGTTGTTATTGCTAATGCATTTTTCTGCATTCCCTTTGTGGCAGAGCACAGACCACAATTTCCTTTCACCTGGAGGGGAATCCAGTATACCTGGAATTGACTGCCCCAAAGGTGGAAACACAGCCCAACTACCTACCATGAACTGATCCAAACTTCTCTAGACAAGGATGGGGCTCCAGCACATCTTCAGTACATCGATGATATCATTGTATGGGGGGACACAGTAGATGAAGTATTTGAAAAGGGCGAAAGATAATCAACCTTCTGTTGGAAGCTGGGTTTGCCATTAAGACAAGTAAGGTTAAAGGACCTGCCAAAGAGATACAGTTCCTGGGAATTAAATGGCAAGGTGGATGGCGCCACATTTCTAAGGATGTAAAGAATAACATAAAAGCCATGTCTCCACCTATCAGTAAAAAGGAGACACAGGCCTTCTAGGGTGTTGTAGGTCTTTGGAGGATGCATATTCCATCATACAGTGATATTGTGAAGCCTCTAAAGAAAGTAATTTAGAAAAGAAAAAGAAATGTATGGGGCTCTGAACAAGTATAGACATTTGACGAGATAAACCGAGAAATTATACATGCCATGGACCTGGGACATGTCCGAATAGGACCAGAGATAAAGAATGTGCTCTACACTGCGCAGGGGATGATGGTCTTTCCTGGAGCCTCTGACAGAAAACACCAATAGACTACAGGGAGTCCCCTAGGATTCTGGAGTCAGGGTCAGAGAGGCTCAGAGGCCAATTACACTTCCAAAGAAAGGGAGATATTGGCTGCCTATGAAGGAGCTAGAGCTGCTTCAGTAGTCATTGGCACTGAGGCACAACTCCTCCTGGTACCAGGACTACCAGCCCTATCCTGGATGTAAAAGTGGAAGGTACCATCCACCCATCAGGCCACTGATGTTACCTGGAGTATGTGGATTGCCCTAATAACACAGGAAGCATAAATAGGGAGCCCCAATTTTTTTAGCATTGTGGAAGTAATCACCAATTGTCTGGAGGGCACAGCGTTTGGGATGCCACCAGAAGAGGCAGTGACTCGTTCTAAGGAAGCCTTAGGTCTACGTTCTAAGGTAGTCTAAGGTCTACTCACATCTGGACAAACACTATGCTTTTTTCACCGATCGTCTGGCAGGGAACCAGTGGAGATGGAAAGCTGCAGTATGGAGCCCTACTCGACAGGTTGCAGAAGTGAAGGAGAGAGAGGGTGAATCGAGCCAGTTTTCTGAGGTCAAAGCCATCCATCTTGCCTTAGGAATTGCTGAGTGGGAAAAATGGCTGATACTGTATGGGTGCACCGATTCCTGGATGGTAGCTAATGCTTTAAGAGGGTGGCCGAAACAGTGGAAACAGGATACTGTCAGCAGAAGGGGAAACCAGTTTGGGCAGCTGACCTGTGGCTGGCTATTGATGCTTGACTTGATAAAATAGTGGAGAAGGTGAGGAATGTAGATGCCCACGTCTTAAAACTGGGCTACTGAGGAGCAAAGAAACAACCAGCAGGTGTACCGGGCTGCTAAGGTGTTCCGAATAGATGTAGTTTGGGAAAACAAAGGTGAATTATTCTTAGCTTAGAGGGCCCATGATATTTCTGGTCATCAAGAAAGAGATGGAATGCAGAGATGGTCCAGAGACCAAGGGGTGGATTTAACAATGGATATTATCACCCAAGTTATCCATGAGTGTAATGCTTGTGCTGCTATTAAGCAGGCCAGAAGATTAAAACCTGTGTGGTATGAGGGATGCTGGCTGAAATTTAAATACTGAGAGGCCTGGCAGATTGATTATATCACCCTACCTCAAATCCGACAGGGTAAGCATTATGTGCTTACAGTAGTAGAAGCATACCCAGTGCCTCATGCCACTGCCCCTAATACCATTCTGGGCCTTGCAAGGCAAATTTTGTGGCATCAGGGAACACCAGAGAGGACTGAGTCGGACAATGGGACTCATTTCAAAACCAACCTAATAATTACTTGGGCCAAAGAGCAGGGTATAGAGTCGATCGATCATATTCCTTACTATGCACAAGCCTCCGGAAAGATTGAACGTCATAATAACTTGCTAAAAACCACCCTGAAAGCAATGGGTGGTGGAACTGTCAAAAACTGGGAGAAATATCTAGCAGAAGTGTCCTGGTTTGGGCCAGGATAGAGGTGATTTTCTGTCTTGTACTTTTGCTTTTAGCTAAGTCTCCTGTAAGTAGTTGCACTTGCTGAAATTAAGAGCAAGTTTCTCAGACAGTGTGTGTTTCTAGGACTGATAACACTTGATGTTTATAGTTACTGCTAGAGACTGGTATGCAGAGCCAAGGACACTGCTCAGCTCTGAAGAAAACATAAAGAGGTCCCACCTGCATCCCTCCTTTGGGGAGGAACAGACAAGATAGATGCCAGAATTGACCAAACAGAGTATTCCATCCCATATACGTCATCCTCAGTATAAATTTGAGGGATCACGAGGGCCAAGCCAGATTTCCTGTTTCCAGCTTCCGGCTGCCTGCCCTTCCTGCTTTTCCTGCTTCCATTCCTTCAACCCGGCATCCTGGAAGGATCCCGTCCGTTTGCCTGCCTGTGCTCCTGATCCGTGCCAGCCCTTATCTGTGTGTTCCTGCCTCCAGTTCCCAACTGCTGCTGACTCCAGGAGTCCAGCCTGGACTTTCCCAGAGCTGCCCTGCAGCCTCGGTGGTGACGTGAGAGCTATTGGGGGAAAGGGGGGAGGAATGTGGTATCCATTTTCTTGTATATTTGTATATATTTATTAATTTTTCCTATTTATCATTACTGTTTCATTAAAGTTGTGTAGTTTAGTTTCCAACCCATAAGTCTCTCTCCCTTATTCTCTCTCCTTTCTTATCCGGGAGGAGAGAGAGATTAATAGAGAGCGTCTGTTACTCGGTTTAATTGCCGGGCCAGTGTTTAACTGTGACAGATTTATTGGCGCCCAACGTGGGGCCCGAGCTAATTGGCTCGAGTCCAGTTCAAATTTTGACTAATTTGCCTGAATAGTTTGAATTCCAACTCCAGTGGAAGAATGGCTTTGCTGAGCTGGAATCAGACCTTGTTCTTTGGAAATTTCACAGGGTTGGAGATTAAACCAATCATGCCGTACCTTTGGTATTTAGGGTATGCGATCTGCCTTTTTGCAGCTGGAGTTGCTGTTACTATGTGGGTTTTCTTTCGTAAGAGCTGCTTAAGAACCATCGTTGCAATAGGATCCTCAATACTGATGTATATCATGGTGCATGGTGCAGTAGTGTTTCATACAGAGATAAAAAACTTGGTTGGTAATTACACTCCTAGTTTTGATTTGGGAAATTATACCATTCCATCGTATTTTGGGCTGACTCCCCGAGATTTTAGTAACAATAGCATTTCATTTCTCAATCTTCTGGTGGGTGTCGTTAATTTTTCTCATATAGTGGTGAGGAGAAACACAAAAACCACAATAATGAGACTGAGCATGCCTTTTCGGAGGCCGAGAGTTGCTGTTCGGAGAGTGAGAGCTGCTCCTTGTACAGAGAGCACCCCTGCTCTTGCCCCTGCAGCCGCTTCTCGCCCCCCCTCACACAAGGGCACAACTCAGATAAGGCCGGCCAGCATCGCCAGTGTATCTGCTACAGCTGCAGCTCCTGTCTCTACCCCCACAGACACTGCTGCTGCTCAGAAAACGAGCTCTGCTGCTGCTACTGCTGCAGATACCACAGCCTCTCCCCCTCAGCCCACACAGCTACTTGTTGACCCTGTAACTAGGAGAAAAGGAAAACAATGGAAATCACAAATGAGCCTTAACCCTTCCAAGTCTGAACAAGACGACCAGGTGATAGAGGAAATAGAGGATACTGCCTCTCCTCGTAGAGCAGCTAGAAGAGACTCTAAAGCAGAGTCAGCTGAGGACTCAGACTCAGAATCTGTTCAGTCCTATTCCATGAGAGACTTGCGTACTCTGAGAAAAGACTATAGTCGATTTCCAGGTGAACCACTTCTCTCTTGGTTACTCCGATGCTGGACGGACGGGGCTGCTACCATAACATTAACTCAGAAGGAAGCCAGACAGTTGGGATCCCTGGCCAGAGATGCAGGTATTGATCGAGCATTTGGGGAAAAGGCTGGAACCACCAGCCTATGGAAGCGACTCTTGGCAGCTGTAAAGGAGAGATATCCCTATAAAGAGGAAATAGACTGCCCACAGGTCAAAGCACCCACACTTGGAAAAGCTCTCAAGTATCTGGAGGAATTGGCTGTACGAGACGTGATCTATAATACTGATGACATTGAAGATCCTTATCACGTACCGTGCCCTAGACCTATGCTGCAAAGGTTTGTGCATGCTGCACCACCACCTTTTAACCATACACTATCAGTAATGCTATGGGTTCCTGCAGATGTGGATGCAACTGTGGGTGATGTGATTAAAACAGTACGAGAGTGTGAAGATGCTGTCACAGCCCCTCGTCGGGCTTGTGTTGTCGCAAGAAGGGGATTGACACACGATCAATGTGATCAGTCAAGTCCAATTTTATTAGAGCAACAGACTGTTATTTATACTTGTTAAATTAATATATGCACACTTGTCCTTATCCAATTAGTTGTTAACTTAATTAGCTAATACATATTACAAAAGCCGAGCTCACTATAGGCTACCTATTCAATGTCAACCCCACCTCTTGCAGTTTCAAACTTGATACATGTTCCTGCTCTTGCTGACCATAGCATCCTGATTTCTTCTTTCTTGCGACATAAAACTGCTGAAGTCAGCACACATCAGCACTTTTTGTCAACGGTCTATTGTTAACAGTCTTTCTGTCAGTCAGCACTTCTTCAGTCTTGCTCACGGCCTAGTCTTGCTCACAGCCTAGTCTTGCTCACAGCCTAGGTCAGACCAAGGCCTTGTGCCGGCATTATCCAATCTTCCACATTTCCCCCGTTTTCTTTAAGAGCAACATAAGCATGCATTCCTAAGCGGTTAACAACATTTTCCATCATGCGTTGAATACATTGTAGCAAGCATGGTAAAAATAAAAGAAGAATCAACAATACAATGCCAACATAGCAAAGTGTCCTAAGCAATGATGACAACCACCCTGTAATACCGAATCCTGATAACCAACTTGTAAAAGCATCTCCAAACATATTTGTTTGCTGTTGAATCAAGCCAGTATGTTCCTTCAGATAGGAGAGAGATGCATGAATACTTTCACTATGATTGGATAAACTCATACAACACATCCCTGCTAAATCTTGACATCCATGACCCTGTGCTAACAATAAGAAATCTATGGCAGCACGATTTTGCAAGACAGCATGACGTAAACTAGTTTGATCTTGCAATAATTCATCTAAAATTTTTGTAGTAACGTTAGCCTGCTTTTCTGTCCAACATGCTAAACTAGCTAATTCCCGTAAAGCATTACCTGCAGCAGCACCTGGAATGAATATTGCCAAAGCTGTTCTAGCTGCTTCACTTAAAAGTTCAACATGATCATTGCAATCTGGTGAGAGACCAATGCTTCTGCGTTCCCGAAGCCTTTTCAATGTCAATGTAATGTTTCGCAATTGTGCACATTTAGGAGCAAAGATAGTTAAAGAACCCAAATAACAAGGACCTCCAATTATACCTTTTGGGATACCTTGCCAAGCTCGATCACCACAAATCAAAAATATTTCAGGTGGCAGAGCATATGCTGAATCATCTTTCCAAATATAAGTTCCTGGCCTAGGATTTGCACTACTGCGATCTCCTACTGGGTACATTGGTTTAGGATTACTAGAATTTGTATCGTTATATCCACAGTACCCGAAATGAGCAGCATAATTTAAATTTTTTGGAGTGATATCTGGAGTGCCAATTTTCCATCGGATCATGCCAAATTGAATACACGTGGGGGTCCAATTTCCAGAGACATTACCTATGGCTTGAGACCCAAGTAAATCCAACTCTTGTGGATCCCACGGAAGACTTTGATTCAGGCCATTTATCAATGTAAGTGCACACTGACCAGCAGACATGCTCTTGTTACATTGCTTAGTAGAATAGTTTGCAAATTTGGATTCATTAAAACCAGGAAGTCCAATCAAGCAGGTACGAAAAGGGTCAGTAGCAGAAGCCATGGCAACACAAAAATCTGTAATACCAGTATTGTTTGACCATGTAACCCACATATTTTGCTGCGGAGATATAATCAGTGCCATACTACAAAGCAAACAGCAACAAAACAAAATACAACTTAATATTTTTTCTTGGCTCTTCTCTTCCATCTTTTACATTTGTGAGATATAATGTGAGATTCTAATGACTGAACAGCAATCCTTACAACCCCATCGAACAACCAACGGAGATGAGCTAGGTATAATTGTTCCGGTGCCTCAATTCGTTCAAGTGCTTCATTAAGAGATGTAGCTCCTATGTCGATGTTCATCTCGTTGTTCTTCATTCATCTTGTTTAGAGGACTCAATTATTGGTCGAATCGACCTGCTAGGAATCCAACGTGGACTGTCACCTGTGGATACACAAAAATAACCTCTTCCTATAAATAACACATCCACTGGTCCTTTCCATTCTCCCGTTTGTGGATCGCTGTATAGGACTCTCATGTTAACAGATCGAACAGAGGTACCATTTTGATGTTTCATAATTGGTGGAATAGTTTCATTACCAAAAATACACAAATGATTTAAAACAAACAACACCATATTTAGTCGTTCGACAGGAGTTCCCTCTTTATGTTTCTGCAAATATGTTTTTAGAGTCTGATTTGCTCTTTCAACTACTGCCTGACCTTTTGGAGAGTGTGGAATGCCTGTAATATGTGTAATTCCCCACTGTTGACATTCTAACTGCATTCCTTTGCTGCTATAAGCAGGACCATTGTCTGTTTTTAATGTTTTTGGAACACCCATTACTGCAAAACATGCCATCAGGTGTTTTTTCACATCTTTCATTTTTTCCCCAGTTTGAGCAGTTGCCCACATCATGTGACTATAAGTATCAATAGTCACATGCACATATTTCTGTCTACCAAATTCAGCTATATGGGTAACATCCATTTGCTATATTTCATTACTGCTTAAACCTTTTGGGTTCACACCCAGGCCCAAACCAAGTCCTTGATTAATATTGCTGCAAATAGGACACGCCTGAACAATAGCTTTAGCATCTGCAAATGATATTCCAAAGGCTTTAACCAAACCCTTTACATTTTGATGAAATTGAGCATGTGACTCTCTAGCTGTTGCAAAACTAGAAACCGGTGCTGAGAGTGACACCAAATGATCAGCTCTTGCATTTCCCTCACCTAAACCTTGATCAGTTTTATGACTTCTAATATGTATTATACAGTATTCTGCAGATTGTAACTTAACAGTACGCCACAATTCCCATAACAGTTCCCATAGTCTTTTGTTTGACACCTCCTTTATCACTGACTCCTCAATCCTCTGAACTATTCCAACAACATACAATGAATCTGACACAACATTGACTGGTTTATCCAGCCAATTTCCCAAAGCCCAAGTGACAGCACGCAATTCTAGAGTTTGCAGTGAGTCACCACCTTCCGCCCATAAATAAAAAGAATACCAATCTCCATTGTCCTTCCAGGTAGCAACAGCCCTTTGCGACCGCTTTCCTGCATCTGTAAAAACTGTAATAGCATCTGTTATTGGAGTTAAAGATATCTTAGGTTTCACAATCCAATTCTGATTACTCATCCAGGTTAATACTTTATCTTTTAAAGGTGCTATTTTAATACACGCTTCGCTACTCAAGCAGGCGCTAGCAAGGGCATCACAGTGTTGCATATACCATTCTAAATCATTCTTGGCTACAGGTACATAAATAACTTCCGGTTCGCAACCACTTATAGCACATACTCGTTGCCTGCAAGTCTTTATCAAATCTGCCAAAATTAAAATTTTTTGTTGTATTGTGGTTCGTGGCTGTAATGGTGGAAATACCCATTCCAAAACTCTGATACTCTCCCCCGCTTTCTTTAAAGATTGCGTAAGAGCACCACATAAATGCTGTTGACCATATAGCAATGTTATATCAATGGGCAATTCAGGATCTCGGCGGGAAACACAATGAGAGGTAACATGCTGAACAATCTGTTGAATTGTATCATACTGATCCGTTAAAATTGTGACAGGTTGAGCAGGATCAGTACCTTTCAGTAGTGGTTTCAAAGGTTCTAACATATCGTTAGTAATACCCACTACAGGTCTTAGCCATTGTATGTCACCCATAAATTTCTGAACATCATTTAATGTTTCTAATTTTGTTGTTAACTGTAATTTTTGTGGGCTAATATGATGTTCTGTTATTTTCCAACCCAAATATTTTATCGGCGTGGATCGCTGAATCTTTTCTTCAGCAATAGTCAACCCTGCTTTGCCTAACTCTTCTGCTATAAATTTTACTTGCTTATCAGTCCAATCATCTCTTTGACAAAACAAAATATCATCCATGTAATGGTAAATAATTACATCACCACATGTCCATAAGTCTCTGATTGGCTGTAACGCTGCACCCACATACAGCTGACATAAGGTAGGAGAATTCTTCATCCCTTGTGGCAACACTGTCCATTCAAAACGTTCCGCTGGGGCCTGTCGATTAACTGATGGTAAGGTAAATGCAAATTTACATGTATCCTGAGGATGCAATTTAATAGTGAAAAAACAGTCTTTTAAGTCCACTACTAACAAGTCCCATCCTTCAGGCAACATAGATGCAGCAGGCAATCCTGGTTGTAATGCCCCCATGGCAATCATTTGATCATTAATTGCCCTTAAGTCATGTAATAGGCGATATTTGCCTGATTTCTTTTTAATTACAAATATAGGAGAATTCCATGGGCTAGTTGAGGGTTTTAAATGTCCTTGATTTAATTGTTCTTTTACCAGTTCATGGGCAGCTTGCAGACTTTCCTGTTTTAGCGGCCATTGCTCAATCCACACTGGCTCATCCGAATGCCATTGCAGTGGGATCGGGAAAGTCCATGCAGTGACCGCTACTATATGTTTTTTGTCCCAGTCTTTGTTGTAAGAACAACACCTAATTGAGCAAGAATGTCTCTTCCAACCAACATCTGAACTGGTGGTGGTAAAGGCAAAATTGAACAAGTAATGATCATAGATTTATCATCACACACAATCATAACTGGAGGAGAAATTTCAGCCATTTGTACTCCCCCCACACCAGCCAAAGATGATGTTTCCACAGTGGTAGGCCAATTTGGAGGCCAAACTGTTCGTGAGATTACTGACACATCAGCGCCCGTGTCTAGTAACCCCCGCAGCTTTATAGTATCGCTTCCATATGTAACCTCCACTGCAACATGAGGCCTTTGTGTCATATGAGCCGTCAACATAGTCAGCGGAGCCGTGGAGGATCCAAAGCCTCCATCCCCTCTGACCTGACGACTGTGTGGAGTAAGGCCCCTTGCTAGGTGTGGTAGGGGAATTAACTGAGCCACTTTACTTCCTTTCGGAATAAACATAGGTGGAAACTGTGTGGAAACTATGATCATTATTTCACCTTCATAGTCTTTATCTATTAAACCTGTAGCTACAGATAACCCTAACATTGTTGCAGAAGAACGACCTATTAACAAACATCCTACCGCTGTCCCATGGATTTCAATTGGTCCAAATACATCAGTTGCAACTTTCTGTGGTTTTTTATCTAAAAGCTTAACGTCTACTGAAGTTGCCAGGTCCAAGCCGAGGCTCCCTGGGGTTGCTGGTTGAAGGCATTGTCCATGTCGGTCAGCTGTTCCGGGTGTTGAGCCACTACTTGTGTCATTACACGGTGGCTCCCCGCGTTCTGCTTGGAGTTTCCCGACTTCAGCTGACGACAAACTGCTGAATTGTGGCTATCATTACGACAGTGATGACACCACACTTTACCAGTCTTACAGTTTCTTCTAATATGACCAAATTGTCCACACCTAAAACACTGTGGACCTCGACCTGCTGCTTTTTGTGGCTTCTTCGGCTGATGCAAAGGCATTAAGGCTGCCATAATCTGGCGATTTGACTCCCCCTGCTGCTGCAATCCTGTCTCTAGAGCTTGTGCCTGTCTTTCTAATCCTATACCCAAACCTTTCACTGCTTCTGCTAACATTGCCATCGGACCATTGGGCATACTCTGTACCTTTTGCAAAAGCTCAGAGACAGTCCAAGTAGGTCCTAAAGTAGTAATTAATTGTTGTGTCTGTGGGGTTCCATTCTGCATTAAACACTGTCTCATTATTGCCTCCTGAATTTCTTGTGACACCTGTGCAGCTCTCATAGCCGTCAATAATTTATCAACAAAACTATCCAAACTTTCATTCTTTCCCTGCTTAATTCCCATATAATGCGGAGATATAGTTCCATCCTTCAACTTTTCAATACACATCTTCACTATATCACTAGAAGCCGCCAGCACAGGTGGCTGTATTAATGCTTGCATTTCTACCCGAGAATACTGACCTGTACCACACAATTGCTCAACAGTCATCCCATTTAAGGGATCATTTTGCTGTCTAGGAACCGCCACAGCCTGTCGTGCCAATTTTTCCCACATATCAGTAAATATTATAAAATTTGAAGGTGACAAAATCAATTTCATCACATTATAAGAATCTTTAGGCAACATATTATAATTTTCCCAAATAAATCCCAGCATCTGTCTTGCAGGCTCAGATTGAATACCATACTGAGAGACAGTCTGTCTGAGCTGAGACAACAATTTCCATGGCAAAGTAGTAATTTCGGCAATAATTCCTCCTCCTCGAGGACTCTGAGTATAAAGTACTGGAAATGCTAATTCATCCCTCCTCACCAGCCGACAGAATCCTTCCTCATCACCTTCTGCCTGTAAATTTACAGCAACTTGTCTCCAATAACTATCCCTATTCTCTGGTGATATTTCTTTTTGTTCCACCTTAATTTGTTCCTCCTTAACTTGTTCCTCCTTACACGGAGGTGATGGTGGAGGAAGTGGTGGAGCAGAGGGTTCTGCCAGCCGTAGAGGAAGAGACTTGTCTTGACCATCTATTTTAGTCTCAGCCGAGACAGTTCCTCCCAAACCCGCAACCGCTGCAGCATAATGAGTTCGTAATTCTTTTTGTATTTTTTCACTCAAAGGGATTCTAAACAATGGCTGAGATCCATTTGGGTCATATTTAGACTCAGGTAAAGCCAATCGAATACGAGCCTCTTGAGTAGCCTTTTGTTCATTATAATGTTTATCGAATTGATCAGAAATTACTTTCCAAATTTTTTCATATTTTTTAACACCTTTGTCGTCATCAATCCTCTGTAACCACAAATCCTGACCAAACTTTTTCCACTCCTCTCTTTCAAATACTTCATTAGGATCTTTAAAGTACCCCAACTGTTCTGCATATTCTAATAATGGAAACAGTTCCTTTTTCCAATCTAACTTTGTTCCCCGCTTTTCTAAAAAGCATTTAAAAAACTCATACGTCGTCTGCCTTTCCATAATACAACTTAAGCGTTAATACCTGTGCGCACAGCCACTCCGAGCAGTAACGGCTTACAACGTCTTCGGCTCACAGACTCCTCTCAGGAACTGCCTCTCATCGGATCAGCGAACGGGTAGCGTCCGGTACTGCTATTCCGGGCCGGACTCCTTGCCAGTTTCCAAAACGCCACTCACTGCATAAATCCAAGACCTTCTTGGTGAAGAAAGGTGTTGTCTCGATCTTCTTCGTAAAGTTGAGAAGTCCTCTCCGTCGGGGTTAAGAGTTGCTCCGTCGGGTCCCAGGTCCTCTCTGGCGGGCGTCTCCGTCGGGTCCCTATTCTTCTCTGGCGGGCCTCTCCGTCGGGTCCCTGTTCGGGCGCCACTTGTCGCAAGAAGGGGATTGACACACGATCAATGTGATCAGTCAAGTCCAATTTTATTAGAGCAACAGACTTTTATACTTGTTAGATTAATATATGCACACTTGTCCTTATCCAATTAGTTGTTAACTTAATTAGCTAATACATATTACAAAAGCCGGCTACCTATTCAATGTCAACCCCACCTCTTGCAGTTTCAAACTTGATACATGTTCCTGCTCTTGCTGACCATAGCATCCTGATTTCTTCTTTCTTGCGACATAAAACTGCTGAAGTCAGCACACATCAGCACTTTTTGTCAACGGTCTATTGTTAACAGTCTTTCTGTCAGTCAGCACTTCTTCAGTCTTGCTCACGGCCTAGTCTTGCTCACAGCGTAGTCTTGCTCACGGCCTAGTTCAGACCAAGGCCTTGTGCCGGCATTATCCAATCTTCCACATTGGGTCTCAGCTATAAAGAGACAATCTGAGAAACTGCATTCACCCCTTTTTCCTCAGACAGATGGAGGACCCCGCATTGCAGCCATTAAGAAGAGACGCCCTCCTATGAGACGGAATCGAGAGAAACAGAATTCAGTAAGAGGAATCTTATGGGCACTCCTGAGTGAGTATGGAGAGGACATGAAAAAGTGGGATCAGAAACCTACTGCTGTCCTAGAGGAGCAAGTATGTAAGTTGCTGACTAAGACGAAGACAAAAGGAGGTCCTTCTAAAAAGATGGCTGCCCAAGTCTCCAGTGTGGAGTTACCCAATTCAAATATGCTGGTGACTCAAGATCCCTGTACATCAGGTGTGAGTACTGGGGATGCAAACTCCAGTAATGCACATACTGACAATGCTGTATGTGCTCAAGCTTAGAGGTGCCCTGCCTCCAGCCAGGTGGAGGAGAGGGACAACCGAATTTATTGGATTGTGTGGATTCGATGGCCTGGCACATTAGAGCCACAAAAGTATAAAGCCTTGGTGGACACTGGTGCACAGTGCACACTAATGCCATCGAATCAGAAAGGGACAGAATCCGTCACTATTTCTGGAGTGACAGGGGGATCCAAAGAACTGACTATTGTGAAGGCTGATGTGAGCCTCACTGGAATAAAGTGGCATAAGCACCCGATAGTGACTGGTCCAGATGCTCCTTGCATCCTTGGCATAGACTACCTCATGGGAGGTGATTTCGAGGACCCGAAAGGGTACCGGTGGTCCTTTGGTACTGCAGCTATTAAGACTGAGAATGGAGAATGGCTGCATGCTTTGTTTGGCCTTTCAGACAAATCCTTTGTAGTGGGTTTGCTGAGAACTATAAACCAGCGGGTGCCGAATGCTATTTCAGTAGTGCATCGAAGACAATATCGTGTCAACAGAGATGCTGTGATCCCCATTCACAAGCTGATCCGGCAACTAGAGAGCCAAGGAGTGATCAGCAAGACTCACTCACCCTTCAACAGTCCTGTATGGCCAGTGAAAAAGCCTAATGGAGAGTGGAGGCTGACAGTGGACTATCGTGCCCTGAATGAGGTTACTCCACCACTAAGTGCTGCTGTGCCAGACATGCTAGAACTTCAGTATGAGCTGGAGTCAAAGGCAGCCAGGTGGTATGCTACTATTGACATTGCTAATGCATTTTTTGCTATTCCTATAGCACCAGAATGCAGGGCACAGTTTGCTTTCACCTGGAGAGGTATCCAGTACACTTGGAATCGACTGCCCCAGGGGTGGAAACACAGTCCTACCATCTGCCATGGACTGATCCATGATACCTTGGAAAAGGGTGGAGCTCCAGAACATCTACAGTACATCGATGACATCATTGTGTGGGGTGACACAGCAAAGGAAGTCTACGAGAAAGGTAAGAAGATAATTGAAATCCTTCTAGAGGCTGGTTTTGCTATCAAAAGAAGCAAGGTCAAGGGACCTGCACAAGAGATACAGTTTCTGGGAGTTAAGTGGCAAGATGGACGTCGCCACATCCCAATGGACGTGATTAACAAAATAACAGCTATGGCCCCACCAACTACCAAAAAAGAAACTCAGTCCTTCTTAGGAACTGTTGGTTTCTGGAGGATGCATATTCCTCTTTATAATCAGATTGTGAAACCTCTCTACGAGGTTACCCGGAAGAAGAAAGACTTTAAATGGGGCTCAGAACAACAAGCTGCTTTTGAGAGTATTAAACAGGAGATTGTGCAGGCAATGGCCCTTGGACCAATTCGAACAGGGCCAGACATTAAAAATGTGCTTTACACCGGAGATGGAGGTGATGGTCCTACATGGAGCCTCTGGCAGAAAGCTCCAGGAGAGACTCGAGGCCGACCTCTTGGATTTTGGGGTCGAAACTACAAAGGCTCCGAAGCCAACTACACAGCCACTGAAAAAGAGATATTGGCCGCATACGAAGGAGTTAGAGCTGCTTCAGAAGTGATTGGTACTGAAGCACAGCTCCTCCTGGTGCCACGATTACCTGTACTGGGTTTTATGTACACAGGTAGAGAATCTTCCCATCATGCTGTTGCCCGAAGTCAAGACACAAACCAACAGAGTGCCAGTTTATGCGGTGCTTTATTCGGGGCCCCGGGAAACCTGAGGACTAGCGTCCCAAATCAGGATTCCAACGATCCCCGTTTTCGGTTCAGCTTTTATACCCTTTTTACAATGAAGCCTTCGTGCGGAATTTCAGTTGCAAAACAGTTACATGCAGATAACAATAGAGAGACATCTACAAACCGCAAATCTCGTACTTTTTCAATTTTAGATATTGTTTTGACTGTCTCCCACCATCAACCCCCCTCTACATGCGTAATAACCCTTATCTTCAATGTCAGTTTACTTTTCTTCATGTTCATGCCCGACTAATCCCCTTTGATAAGCTGTTCCCCTCTTCCCAGCGCATTCCTTGTTGATAAACTGTTCCCCTCTTCTCAGCACATTAACACTTTCCTTGTCGGTTTCCTGCTTTTCTGTCCTGCTTGACCAGTCCAAACCTTAGCATAACTACTTCTAAATTTTCACCTCCCCCGCCACCTGCAACATGTCCCCCCTTTGAGCATCCTTCGATCTTCTTTCGCAAGGATGCTCAATCTCTCAAGCTCCCGGTTTCTTGTCAGGCAGGTGGGGTGAGTTATCTTGTGGGAGGATCACCTCTCTTCGGGTCATGGCCTTCATGACCCTCCGAGTGTGTCGGCCTTCCTTCGCAATCATTCCTAAAAGACACTTGTATACTACTAAAGCAACCATAATGATTATAATTATCATGATTCCATATTGTACAATTGATGATATCCAACCAGAGACCTGGATCCCCAGGGAGCTGAATATTGCTCCAACCCAATTGTGCTCTGCTTCCCTTTGAACATCGTGGACCCTGCCCTCAATTTGTTCCAATTGATTAATATCCTTTTCTACCTCTTGAGTGACATTTGGGATGTGTACACAACAATGCTTATCCTTATTGTGCAGATACCCACAGACACCATGCTCTTTTAGTAATATCATATCCAATGCCATTCTATTTTGTATGGTCATTCTAGTTGTGGCCTGTAACTGTAAATTCAAGTCCCTAAATCCTTTCTTCGTTACTGCTGCCAGCCTTTCGGTCTGTCCCAATAATCTGAACAACATTTCCCGATTCCGATAGGTGGAAATTGGTGTAAACAAGGATTCCAGCACCCATCCAAATTTGACCCCTGAAGAGGGTTCATGCCACCCATCTTCTTTATCCAATCCTAAAGCATCCAGTTCTTTACTAATATCTCTTTTCTGTCTCTTTCGTATCTCTTTTGATGTTAACTTTGATTGTTTCCAAAATGGACACAGGGTCGGTACACCCAAGGTAATTTGCGTGGTTAATCCATCTAAGGGTAGGTGAGATGTCCATTGGCCATGTCCCAAGACCCATACCAAATTCCCAGGACTGCGAACCGTTGTGTGCCTGCAATCTATAGGTTCCATCCCTTGTCTCATACTTATAGTATGATTATATCCCCTACATTCACATCCCCACTTCAATGCCATCTTTACTGGTACTAGACCTATTTGACTCTCTGGAGTGTCACATGTAAATACTTCTGTACAATTCCATTCCTCTGTTTGGGCTTGAAACTGTCTGGAGAAGGTAGATGTAATAGGGGCCTTATAATATGACTGGTTTCTATTCCCTGACCATTGGATACACCATTGTACTTTTCCGAGATAAGTGTAATATTCTAAGACACTGGGTCCCCATAAGGTTTTCCAATCTCTCCACATATCCTTACTCTGAGTAATATTTTGACAGCTCATCTCATTACGTGTGGTAAGAGTCCTTACTGGAACTTTGTTACATGCTTCATCCACCGGGAAGTTGATTAGGCATCTCCTCGTATTCTGAATCCAGCCATAATAATTAGGCTTCAATTTACAATCGGCCTCGGTCATTACTCGGATAGTCATACATAAATCCTTCCATGCCTCTACTGTCTTAGGGACAAACTGGCATGTCCAGGAAGCATTCCTCAATGACTCCGGCATCTCGGTCACAGGTATTATTCCCCATGGTATGGGTTCACCTGCTGCCCGGGGTAATGGTAAACAAGCTGTGATTTCTGTTACATTTTGCATGAGACCGAAATCTCTGATTAGTCCTACTACCAAATTTTCTTGGCCTCTGCCCTTGGTCAATCCTCCAATATCAGTAACCTGTCGCGTCACTCTCCTCTCTCTTTCCATATAAGATGTACTTATTGTAAGAAACTGCATATCCCCATGATCAAAGCTGTCCCGTACCTGCACTAGGCAAGTGTACTTCCCTTTGTTTTTCCGGGTCACATTGGGTATCTGCAGGATAGTTGCTCCTTCCTGACGCGGCTCATCCCAAGCTGTCTTTACCCCCTCCGTAATCAGCTCGTTTTCCGTAACCCATTTCCACCTCACGATAATTTCAGCGGATCCAGCTCCCTGGTCATCAGTAAACAAACAGGTCAGATTAACATTAGATCCCTCAGGTCTCAACAGATAAGATTCTGGTACATTAACTTTTACAAAGGTTTCTGTTAACACAATCAAGCTTAGGAAGATCAGTATTCCTAAGATTTGCTTCTGAACACCATCCTTGTTGGAGACAAAGGTTCTACCGACCATTGCGTAGGGACCTTCTTGACCCTGGTGTAGTGAATCCAGTTGTCGATCCCGTCGACCTTGACAGCCGTGTAGGTGGTCATGATCACCTGGTGAGGACCGTCCCATGTCTCCTTCAGTGGTTCCACTGACCAGTTCCGTATGTAAACTTGGTCTCCTGGAAGGATGTCGTGGGCCGGATTTTCCAGGGATAGGGGTCGATTCCACTGCAACGTTCCTCTGAGTGCTGTAAGAGTCTTATTCAAAGACAACACATAATTTAATATCACCTGATCTCCCACCAAATGAGGGTCCCCCTGGTAGGTAGCAGCATGGTAGGGTTTGCCATACAAAATTTCGTACGGACTCACCCCTATCCTTTCCCTTGGTTTGATCCTAACCCTTAACAGAGCTAAAGGCAATGCCTGTGGCCACTGGATTTTTGCTTCTTGACAAATTTTCTTAATTTGGTTTTTCAGTGTTTGATTCATCCGCTCTACCTTACCACTTGATTGGGGTCTCCAGGGCGTGTGCAGATTCCAAACTATTCCCAACGTTACAGAAATCTCCTGCACGATCCCTGCAGTAAAATGAGGACCCCTGTCGGATGATAGCCCTAATGGTACCCCAAATCTAGGGATAATTTCTTTCAGAAGTGTTTTTACCACTTCTTTTGCCTGATTGGTCCTGCAAGGGAAAGCTTCTGGCCATCCTGAAAATGTGCACACATACACCAGCAAGTATTTGTATGCTTGGGCTTTTGGTAACTCGGAGAAATCTATCTGCCAATAATCTCCAGGTTGGGGACCTACCTGTAACTTACCCATTTGAACCTGCTTCCTTACTACTGGGTTGTTTTTGATACACACCGGACACATTGCATTTACCCTTTTTGCCAATGTTAACATCTGGTTTGAGAATATTTCGTTTTTCAAAAATCTTACCATTGCCTCCGCACCCCAGTGACACTTATTATGTTCTGTTTCCAATACCGTCTTCATGATCCTTACCGGTAATATCACCTGTCCTGTTGGGGTCACATACCAACCCTTGATGTTCTTTTGTGCCTGCAACATCTGAGCCAGTTTCTCGTCCTCCGGTGAATAATGTGGTTTGTCTTCCATGTGTGCAGCGGCAGGGTTGCTCCGGGCCGGCATCAAAGCTAATTGAGTCCATACTTCTCTGTGTTTGATTGATGACCCCTGCGAATTAAGAAGTCCCCGCTCCTTCCACAGAGCCCCGTGCACATGTACCACCCCGAATGCATATTTGGAGTCAGTCCATATGTTGACTCTCTTCCCTTGGCTCAGCTCCAGGGCCCTTACCATAGCCCAAATCTCTGCCTTCTGCGCTGACGTGCCCGGGGGCAATGCTTTTGCTTCCACTGTCTGCTGCAAGGTGACCACTGCATACCCTGCATACCTGATGCCACTTTCCACAAAGCTGGACCCGTCCGTGAACAGTTCCCAATCAGGGTCCGGCAGTGGCTCATCCTTCAGGTCCTTCCGGCTGGCGTACACTTGTTCGATTACCTCCACGCAGTCATGTTCCAGCTCTCCTTCTTCCTGGGTGGACCTGAGAAACTCTGCTGGGTTAAGGTGATTTGTTATTTTTAGTTCCACATCATCCTGTTCCCTCAGCTGGGCCTGGTATTGGAGCATCCTGCTTGATGAGAGCCAATGACCCCCCTTTTGTTCTAATACTGTTATGACCATGTGGGGTACATAAACTGTCATGTGCTTCCCCAATGTCAGCTTGCGTGCTTCCTGGATCAGGATCACTGTGGCTGCCACTGCTCTTAGGCATCCTGGCCATCCCCCACTTACTGAGTCCAATTGTTTGGAAAAGTACCCAACCGGCCTTTTCCAAGATCCCAATTTTTGTGTGAGCACCCCCAAAGCTAATTTCTGTCTTTCGTGTACATACAATTGGAAGTCCTTGGTTAAATCCGGCAAGCCCAGGGCCGGTGCTTCCTTGAGGGCCTGTTTTAATTCCTGGAATGCTTTATCTTCCATGGGTCCCCACTTAAATCTTGGTTCCTTCACAGCCTCATACAGGGGTTTGGCTGTCAACCCGAAGTTGGGGATCCACAGTCTGCACCAGCCAATCATTCCTAGAAAAGATCTTAATTCCTGGTTATTGCGGGGTACTGGAATTGCACATATGGCTTGAATGCGATTCACTCCCAAACAACGAACTCCCTGTGAAATTTCACATCCTAAATAAATGACCTTTTGTTTGACCAACTGTGCCTTTTCTCTGGATACCCGGTATCCAGCCTGTCCTAACATATTTAGTAATGCAATGGTTAATTTGAGGCAGAGACCCTGTTCTGCGGTACCCAGGAAAATATCATCCACATACTGCAACACCACATAAGAGAAAGGTGTATCTTTTACCTGGGTGGTCTTCCATTCCTCAAGTTCCTTGGCCAGCTGGTTACCAAATATAGTGGGTGAGGATTTAAATCCTTGGGGGAGCCTGGTCCATGTGAGTTGACGCTTCCGTCCCGTATCGGGGTTTTCCCATTCGAATGCAAAAATGTTCCTGCTTTCAGGTGCCAGGGGTATGCAGAAGAAGGCATCCTTTAAATCAATTACTGAAAACCACTGAAATTTCTCAGAAACAGATGTTAACAATGTGTACGGATTTGCCACCACGGGATGTATATCTTTGGTGATAGAGTTAATTGCCCTTAGATCCTGTACCAACCTATAATTGCCGTTAGGCTTTTTGACCGGAAAGATGGGGGTGTTGAATTCAGATTCGCACTCCTGCAAAATTCCTAGACCTAAGAATTGGGCTATCATGGGGGCTATTCCCTTCCTAGCTTCCAGGCTAATGGGATACTGCCGTACCCTTATTGGTTGAGCCCCTTCTTTTAATTCCACTACTACTGGTACTGCCGCTTTTGATTTACCTGGGGTCCCTGTCTCCCAAACCCATGGTGCGACTGCTTGTTCAATTTCTGGTGGTACCTCTTCCTCCCCTACTTCTTTGATCACAAACAATTTTGCCAGGTTTTCCTCTGGTATTTCTAGTTTTACCCTACCCTTTTCAAAAATAATTCTTGCCTGTAATGCTGAAAGCAAGTCTCTCCCGAGCAGAGACTCTGGGCTGTTCGGCGTATACAGAAATTGATGATCAAATTCTTTTCCCCCAAATTTTATATCGAGTGGCCGCAGGAATGCCCTTTCTTCAATCTCCCCAGATACCCCAACAACCAACACCGTGGAGTCACTAAGAGAGCCCTTTAATTTGTTCATTGCCGAGTAACTAGCCCCTGTATCTATCCTAAATTCCATCGGCTCCCCCTCGACTTCTAAAATAACCTTTAGATCTCTATCTAGTCAGCTCTGATTCTGGCAATTCCCCATCATAAAAGCTTGAGCGACACCTTGTGGATTTCCCGTGAACTGATTCAATCCACCTCCTACCCTGTTGCCGAGATTCACTCCATTGCCCGGGAAGCCCCCCCTGCACTCTGGTTCCCAAAACCCCCAAAGCCTCCACGCATCGGAACACCACCTCTCCCCCTGCCGCAACCGCAACCTCTATTATTTCCATTGTTTCCACCCGCCGCTTGCCGCAAGACCGCCAGCATGCTTGCCTGCTGTTTCTTTGTTGTCTCCTTTTCCCTATTATTATATACCTTCCATGCAACCTCCAATAACTTCTCCAAATTCCGTGTATCTTCTCCCTCTAGCTTCTGCAACTTTTTCCTAATATCCTCCTGAGATTGACCCATAAAAATCAATGCCAGTTGCATTTTTCCCAATTCAACTTCCACATCCAAATCCGTGTATCTCCGCGCTGTTTCTTTTAGCCTTTCCAAAAATGCCGATGGGGATTCCCCCTTCTCCTGCCTCACAGAGTACAACTTAGACCAATTCATTGTTTTTGGAATCCCCTCACGGACCCCTTCTACCAGTAGATCCTGGTAGTTTTTTAGCGCTCTGTATCCCGCCGATGAATTGGGATTCCATTCGGGGTCCTCCCTTGGTACCAAATCATTTACCGAACCTTGTGCTACCTGCATTCTAATCAATTCCCTTGCCCGATTCGTCATTGCCCTAAACACCATCTCCTTTTCTGTAGAATCCATAATAGTGTCTAACAACACCTGCAAATCATTCCAATCAGGATTTTGAGTCTTTATTACCATTTTCACAACCCGAGCCACTTTCTCAGGATTTTCCCTGTACGCCCCCGCCGATTGCCTCCATATCATTAAATCGTGTGGCGAAAAAGGAACCTTTATCATCACCTTTCCTCCATCTGCTCCTACTGCCTCCCGCAGCGGAGCCATCAACTGAGGCTGCGACAAACCGCCTCCTCTCCCCAATCTCCCCCTCCGAGTCCGTTCCGCAAGCGGCGTTCTCGGCTGTTCGACCCCCTCCCCCCCCCCCTGCACTGCCTCCTCCTTGAGTGGGAAAGGGAGAGGGGCTCTAACCGGATTTACCGGGGAAGCCTCGGGGGATGGGGGCGGCGGCGCACTTGGGGGCACCAACAGAGACACATCCTCCTCCTCCTCCTCCGAGGACCGTATTTTACGCCCTTTACAACCAGCACACTCATCACTTTCTACTTCCCTGGTTTTTAACCCCGACAATCCACAAGCTTTTTGCCACTCAGGTTTTCCTTTTAGATGATAAAACAGATCCAAATACTGTATTTCATCCCATTTTTCATTCTCCCGCAAGAAACTCATCATAGGACCTAATATCTCAGGAGTTATTGTACCATTCCGCGGCCACTGCATTCCCTCTGTCTCATATTCAGGCCATACATGATTACAATAATCAATCAACGTCTTCCTCCGCAATTCCTGCTTAAAATTATTCTCTTTCCAATGTTTTAACAGACAGCCGAGAGGCGAATCCTCAGGAACATCCTTTTCATTACAGGACAGAGCTCTAAAAGTTTTAAACGGTAGCATGCTGACACCCGAACCTGCGCTCCCACACACACAACGCTGATGCTCGTATTCGCGCGCACTCACACACAAAACCAATATACGGCCGATTACCAAATACCTATACCAAATACCAACCAAATACCAAATACCAAATACCAACCAAATACCAAACTTGCCTATACTCGTCGCCGCGAGTGGCAAGTGCTGGATCTGCACAGCTTTCTACTTGCCGTGTCTTACGACCAGCGCCTAGGCTTCCAACCAACCAAATACCAAATACCAACCGACCTATAAGGAATAAAGCACCTTCGGGCTTACCTTATGGTCGTCCGTCGGGCGCGGGGTCGGGCACGGGTTGATGTCTCCTCCAGGAATCACCTGGTGCCGGCTTGGAGTGGATCAGCACGCGAACCGCCCCAGCCGCCCCCGGAGTCCCATCTGGGTCGCCAAAACTGTTGCCCGAAGTCAAGACACAAACCAACAGAGTGCCAGTTTATGCGGTGCTTTATTCGGGGCCCCGGGAAACCTGAGGACTAGCGTCCCAAATCAGGATTCCAACGATCCCCGTTTTCGGTTCAGCTTTTATACCCTTTTTACAATGAAGCCTTCGTGCGGAATTTCAGTTGCAAAACAGTTACATGCAGATAACAATAGAGAGACATCTACAAACCGCAAATCTCGTACTTTTTCAATTTTAGATATTGTTTTGACTGTCTCCCACCATCAACCCCCCTCTACATGCGTAATAACCCTTATCTTCAATGTCAGTTTACTTTTCTTCATGTTCATGCCCGACTAATCCCCTTTGATAAGCTGTTCCCCTCTTCCCAGCGCATTCCTTGTTGATAAACTGTTCCCCTCTTCTCAGCACATTAACACTTTCCTTGTCGGTTTCCTGCTTTTCTGTCCTGCTTGACCAGTCCAAACCTTAGCATAACTACTTCTAAATTTTCACCTCCCCCGCCACCTGCAACAATGCTACCGATGCTACCTGGAGTAAATGGATTGCTTTACTTTCACAGAGAGCTAGGATAGGAAGACATGATCGTCCAGGAATTGTAGAAGCAATAACACATTGGCCAGAAGGCAAACACTTTGGAATGCCACCAGAAAAAGTGGTAAAACGGGCTGAAGAAGCCCCACCATACGACCAATTACCAGATGATGAAAAACAATATGCTCTTTTCACTGATGGATCCTGTCGACTGGTAGGAGGCCATCGAAGGTGGAAAGCTGCTGTATGGAATCCTACACGACTAGTTGCAAAAACAGATGAAGGAGATGGTGAATCAAGTCAATTTGCAGAGGTCAAAGCCATCCAATTGGCTTTGGACATTGCTGAACAAGAAAGGTGGCCGAGACTTTATCTCTATACTGACTCATGGATGGTAGCAAATGCCTTATGGGGTTGGTTAAAGCAGTGGAAACAAAACAACTGGCAACGTAGAGATAAACCTATCTGGGCTGCTGAACTGTGGAAAGACATTGCTGCTAGGCTAGAGAAACTTGATGTAAAAGTGCGTCACGTAGATGCCCACGTACCTTCATATCGAGCTACTGAGGAACATCAAAACAACCAACGAGCAGATGAAGCTGCTCAAGTGTTCCAAATAGATCTGGACTGGGACCATAAAGGTGAACTGTTTTTAGCCAAATGGGCCCACAATACTTCAGGTCATCAAGGCAGAGATGGAACATATCGATGGGCTCGTGACCGAGGGGTGGACTTATCTTTGGACGCTATTGCGCAGGTTATCCACGACTGTGACATATGTGCTGCAATTAAGTAAGCTAAGAGGTTGAAACCTCTGTGGCATGAAGGGAGATGGTCAAAATATAGGTATGGGGAGGCCTGGCAAGTCGATTACATCACACTGCCTCAAACCCGCCAGGGTAAGCGCTATGTGCTTACAATGGTGGAGGCAAGTACAGGATGGCTGGGAACATATCCTGTGCCTCATGCCACAGCCCGGAACACTATTCTGGGCCTAGAGAAACAAGTCTTGTGGAGACATGGTACACCAGAAAGAATTGAGTCAGATAATGGAACTCATTTCAAAAACAGTCTTATAAATAACTGGGCTAAAGAACATGGTATTGAGTGGATATACCATATCCCCTATCATGCACCAGCCTCAGGTAAAATTGAAAGGTACAATGGACTGTTAAAAACTACTTTAAAGGCAATGGGTGGTGGAACTTTTAAAAACTGGGACAAACACTTGGCAAAAGCTACCTGGTTAGTTAATACCAGGGGTTCCATCAATCGAGCTGGTCCTGCTCAGTCAGATCTTCTACACACAGTAGATGGGGACAAAGTGCCTGTGGTGCATGAAAAGAATCTGCTAGGGAAAACAGTTTGGGTTTATCCTGCCTTGGGCAAAGGCAAACCCATTCGTGGGGTTGCTTTCGCTCAAGGGCCTGGACACACTTGGTGGGTGATGATGAAAGATGGAGAAGTACAATGTGTACCACAAGGGAATCTAACACTAGGTGAGAATTCCTAATTTCTGCTTGTTTAGCTTAATCAGTAATGCATGGACTCTTCAGGAGTCATGAACTTGTATCCCACCTTAACTACTGTTATGTGAGTTGTTGCACAAACTAACAGTGTTCTGTGAGTGTTTTTCAGGATGATTTTGTGATGGTGAAATCAGAACTAGATCCATTGGCTGGCACCCAGTAACTTCCTTGAAGTTAACGTCTGCAACCTGCAACTTGTGGACCATGAACATGAACTGTGAAAATTGCTCCTTCTTTTGAGAATCTGCTATAATAGATGAGCATCTGCAATCATAGACTGAATTACTTAGTGAATTTTAGCACAGAGAGGTAGTAATAATATGTGTATAGTTATGTTTAGGGATAAGAGATAGTAATGATTGGAGCATGACGCAAATGGTATGGAATAAGGGGTGGAATGTCCTGGTTTGGGCCAGCTTTTAGCTAAGTCTCCTGTAAGTAGTTGCACTTGCTGAAATTAAGAGCAAGTTTCTCAGACAGTGTGTGTTTCTAGGACTGATAACACTTGATGTTTATAGTTACTGCTAGAGACTGGTATGCAGAGCCAAGGACACTGCTCAGCTCTGAAGAAAACATAAAGAGGTCCCACCTGCATCCCTCCTTTGGGGAGGAACAGACAAGATAGATGCCAGAATTGACCAAACAGAGTATTCCATCCCATATACGTCATCCTCAGTATAAATTTGAGGGATCACGAGGGCCAAGCCAGATTTCCTGTTTCCAGCTTCCGGCTGCCTGCCCTTCCTGCTTTTCCTGCTTCCATTCCTTCACCCGGCATCCTGGAAGGATCCCGTCCGTTTGCCTGCCTGTGCTCCTGATCCGTGCCAGCCCTTATCTGTGTGTTCCTGCCTCCAGTTCCCAACTGCTGCTGACTCCAGGAGTCCAGCCTGGACTTTCCCAGAGCTGCCCTGCAGCCTCGGTGGTGATGTGAGAGCTATTGGGGGAAAGGGGGGAGGAATGTGGTATCCATTTTCTTGTATATTTGTATATATTTATTAATTTTTTCCTATTTATCATTACTGTTTCATTAAAGCTGTGTAGTTTAGTTTCCAACCCATAAGTCTCTCTCCCTTATTCTCTCTCCTTTCTTATCAGGGAGGAGAGAGAGATTAATAGAGAGCGTCTGTTACTCGGTTTAATTGCCGGGCCAGTGTTAAACCGTGACACAGAAGCTACCTGACTAAGTAATACCAGAGGATCAATCAATCGAGCTGAACCTGCCCAGTCTGTATTCTTACATAGAATAGATGGGGATAAAGTCCCTGTTGTATAAGAAAGGAATCTATTGGGAAAAGCTGTGTGGATTTCTTCACCCGTAGGCAAAGGCAAACCTATCCGTAGGGTTGTCTCTGCACAAGGACCTGGAAACACCTTGTGGATAATGGAGGAGAATGGTGAGGTCCAGTGCATATAACAAGGTAATATAATCCTATCTAAAAAGACTTAAGCAAATGATAAGGAGAAGGGGTGGATTGTCCTGATTTGAGAGGACCAGGATAGAAAAACCCTGCCTGGGACACCCCCAGCAACTGACAGCCTGTTGATGTTGAAGCTATAATGGGGAGCAGCTGAGCCTATGAGAGTAAAGGATGAGTCATGTGACCTAAAAAACCAAATAACATTACTTCTTCCCATGGTGCTCAGTAAAAAATGGCTCCCAAGAGAGCCTTCTAGGGGTTTTTCTCTGGCTGGTGTACTAGCTGGGTAAAGACCTTTCTTCTGCTACCTGGTTCCTACTTCTGTTCTTTGTTTCCTCAATAGAGAAGGACAGCAATTACCAAGATAGGTCACCTTCTACATATTTAAGGTTTTTCAACTTTAAAGTCATCTTCCCTCTGGGAGAGAAGAGGGAATAGCAGACAGCATCTCTCACTGCCCAACCACTGTCCAAACTGTGACAAATGGAAAGCCCAACCCCATATTTGATCAGTGTTTAGGGGAAGGTGTTGGCCAGAGAAGCATTCCAGTCAAGCGCCTTTGCTTTGTGAGCTTTGCCTTCTTGTATTCTTGTATTGTATAAAAGAACTAAAAGGGGTGCATTCTTCTAGTTACAAAAGAGGCCTGCAGCCACCAAGAAGCTTAGCTATTAAGAAGTGGTCAAGGGAAAAGTGATGGCCACAAGAGAATTAACATTAATCACTTTCTGCTTGGCATCTGTCTCTGCTTGATTTCCCTTTTGTTAAATGTAGCTTAAGGAGACAAGGCACCATAAAGGGTGCCAGTGTCATGTTAAAAGTGGAGCCTGCAGCCTCAAAGTGCTGTGGGCATTGAACAGTGCTATATAGGAAAGCAATGCCCAGAACACAATTCACATCAATACCCTTTTTTTTAGGACCCCTGCCTCCTTGGTTTACCTTTTGGAACAGTAGCTTAAGAAAACAAGGCTATGCGATGGGTTGCAGTTTCAATGTACAGAGAATGCCAACAGCCCAACAGTGCTCTGTGCTTTGAATGTCATTTCCAGGGAAAGAGATTCCCAAAAGCAAACCGACATCAAGCCTCTTGATTTTCAGAGCTGTGCCTGCTTGGTTTTCTTTTTTTTGGCATTGCAGCTTAAAGAATCAGGGCACTACCATGAGTGTTTCTTTTAGGTTACAAGGAAAGCCAGCATGCACAAAGGGCTTATGGCTTTTAAATGTGATCTGTTGGGAAAAGCTACCTAGAAAAACTGTCATGTCAAGCCACGTCTTTCGGGGAGCCATGCCTACTTGGTTTCCCTTTTAGAATTTTGGCTTAAAGAAAAAAGACACTATGAGGACTGGCAGCTTCGAGTTACAAGGAAAGCCTACAGCCCCAAAATGCTTGAATCTGTAAAGAGTGTTCCAGAGTAAAGTGATGACCAGAACAGCATTCATGTCAAGCTGCTTCTGTTTCAGACATCTGCCTTCTTGGTTTCTCTTGGAACTATAGCTTAAAGAAGCAAGGAACTACAAATGGTCGCAATTTCAGGTTACAAGGAATGCCAACATCCTCAAAGACTTGGATGATTTCAGCAGTGTTCCAGAGGAAAGTGATGGCCAGAAGAGCATTCCTGTTCATAGCCTGCTTTTTGGGTGCTCTGCTTCCTTCCTTTCCCTTTTGCTAATTGCTGCTTCAGGAAACAAGGCTCTATAAATATGGGAGTTTTAGGTTACAAGGGAAGCATACATCCTCAAAGTGCTTAGGGCTTTGAACAGTATTCCAGGGATGGCCAGAAGAGCATTCAGAAAAGCCCCTTCTTTTTTTCAGCTCTGCCTGCTTGTTTTCCCTTTTGGAAAGGCCCCTTAAGAAAAAAAGGGATTTAAGAGGGGTTCCAGTTTCAGGGTACAAGGGACACCCGCAGCCCCAAAATGTTTATGGCTATAACCAGTGTTCTGGGGGAAAGTGAAATTCAGAAGAGCACTCACATCATGCTCTGCAATGGGCAGTGTGAATTACCCTCTTGCCTCAAAAAATTCTGAAGGATTTAAGAAGATACAGTTCCTTTACAAGGGGGTGACCACTCAACACAAGGATCACCAAGCTGTTATGGAGCAGCAAGATGCTGTAAGCGTAAAAGAAGACATTAACCCTCCCACACACACCTGCCTCTCTTTTAGTTTGGAACACCACCCCCTTTCCATGAGGGGACCAAGGTGAATCACCCTGGATCTTTGGGTTGGGAATAACATCTCTGTTTCACTTCTTTCACTCTCTTTCTTCTCTTCTACATCTATTATTAGAAGGTAGTGGTCTTGATACAGCATTGTAAGCCCTGGAACAAGACCTTCTTAGCATTTTTAAAGACTGCCTGGAGGCAGCCTTCATATGGCCTAGGGACTGCATATGGAGACAATGATAAAGATAAGGACTGAGGATTATGTGGGCAAGAGGTCTGCTCCAGTTGCTCAGTCTGATAGGTCTCAACCATGCTTAGTCATCAATCATTGTTTGAGAGAAACATGCTTATCAAAGGAAGCATGATGGTGGGCTTCTCTAGGGGGGGGTTCCACCAACACAAACCTTCTCCTGGTATCTTAGAATCATAAAATCATAGAAAGTAAGGGGTTGGAAGGGACCTCGAAAGATCATCTAGGCCTACCCCCCCTCCCCTTCCAAAGCAGGATCACCTATCACATTTCACACAGGAACGTGTCCATGTGGGCTTTAAATGTGTCCAGGGAAGGAGACTCCACGACCTCCATGGGCAGCTTGTTCTAGTGCCCTGTAACCCTCAAAGTGAAAAAAATTCTTCCATATATTTATACAGAACCGCCTGTGCACCAGTTTATAACCATTGTCCCTTGTCCCTGAGAAAAACTTGACTCCGTCCTCCTTGTACTTGCCCCTTACATATTTAGAAACATTGATGACGTCTCCCCTCATTCTCCTCTTTTACGGTTTGAGGTAACATTAACATTTATTTTTGTTTTGGATCCGCAAAACAAAGTCCAACCATAGAAGGGTCGGGTGCAAGCAGATTTTATTTGACAATTGACACAGGCAAAAATATAGAGCCAGGCAAGAGAGAGAGAGGAAAAGAAGATATAAGAGAGAGAGAAAAGTGGTAAGAAGGTGGGAAGAAAGAATGAGAAAGAAAAGTGGAGAAAAAGGGTAACAAAGTGGGAAGAATGAGAAAGACAGAATCACCACAAGGGGTCCAGCTAACCAGCGAGTTTCTTCGATGGCATGCTGATTCTGGACAGGGTCCAATGCAAAATGGCAGTGGGTCAAGAGACAACAAAAGAGCCACAACATGGACAGCTATATATACCCCTGAGTTCCTTTTGTTCTGAAGGGGCAGCTATCAGTCAGATGCCACAGAAGCCAGGTTCATTAGCATAAGAGTCATTGAAGACAGGCTGCCTGGAGGGGAGCTTCCCCAGAAGGGTGTAGTCCCCCACCCAGTCATCAGTTCTTATTTTCTTCCAGGTGCCACTCCTCATCTGTTCCAGCTACCTTAGCCAGGTACATAATCGTGCCTCCAGGGTCATCCCAGCATTGAAGGCTGGCCCTCAGAAAAGAGGAGTAATCTCCACCCAGTCATGAGTTCTTATCTTCTTCCAGGTGCTACTCCCCAGCTCCCTTCCAGACACCTTATCCAGGTACTTAGCAAGTACAATCAAGGTGGCTTAATCGTGCCTGGAGGGACTACCAAGCATTGAAGGCTGGCCCTCAGAAAAGGGGAGTAGTCTCCACCCAGTAGTCCTTATCTCTTCCCGAGGTGTTACCCCCTGCTCAGCTCTGGCCAGCCAGGTCCTCCACCGTAGCCAGGGCTATTCACTTTAAAATTGCTCTTTTAAGACAATTGCAAATCAGTGAGGTCAGACTCTCACACCTGTTCTCCGAGCTTAAGAGACACAGCTCCCTCAGTCGCTCCCTCAGTCTTTCCTCATGAGAGAGATGTTCTCCTCCCTTAATCATCTTGTTCACTCTGTGGTGAACTCTTTCAAGCAGATCCCAGTCCTTCTGGAACTGAGGGGTCTAGAACGGAAAACAAAATTCCAGATGCTGCCTCACCAGGACTGAGTCGACAGGGAGGAGAATGTCTCTAACTACTAGCCACACCGCTTCTAATGCACCCCAGGATGACGTTGTCCTTCTTGGCCACAAGGGCACATTGCTGGCTCGTGCTCATCCTTCCATTCACTAGCACCCCCAGGTCCCTTTCACTTAGGCTGCTCTACAACAGCTCAGTCCCCAACATATACTGGTACCTGGGGTTGTTCTTTCCCAGATGCAAGACTTTACACTTGGCCTTGTTGTAATGGCCCTGCTCTGGCAGGGGGGGTTGGACTAGATGATCTTTCGAGGTCCCTTCCAACCTCTAGGATTCTATGATTCTATGATTCTCCATGCCCATCTCTCCAATCTTTTTAGGTCCCTCTGGCAGCACAGCTTTCTGGGGTGTCAGCAACTCCACCCAGCTTTGTGTCATCAGCAAACTTGCTGATAGTGCACTCCGTTCCCCCATCCTGGTCATCAACAAATGTATTGAATAGTACTGGTCCCAGTACTGACCCTTGAGGTACTCCACTAGAAACAGACTTCCAACGAGACTCCATCCCATTGACTACAACCCTCTGGCTTCTTTCCTTCAACCACCTCCCGATCCACCTCACTACCCGATCATCCAGGCCACACTTCTTCAATTTAGCTCCAAGGATACGGTGGGAGATGGTGTCAAATGCCTTTCTGAAATCAAGATAAACTATGTTTACTGCTCTACCATCATCCATCCACCTTTTTATATCCTCCTAGAAGGCTATCAGATTGGTCAGACATGACTTCCCCTTAGTAAAGCCATGTTGGCTTCTCCTGATAAGCCTCTTGTCCTTGATGTGCCTGGGGACATCATAAGAACGAGTTGTTCCATTACCTTAACAGGGATGGAGGTGAGGCTGACTGGTCTGTATTTACCCAGGTCCCCTTTCTTGACTTTCTTGAAGACTAGAGTGACATTTGCTTTCCTCCAGTCCTCAGGCACCTCTCCTGTTCCCAACGACTAACCAAAGGTGATGGAGAGTGGCCTAGCAATGATATCTGCTAGTTCCCTCATCACCCGTGGGTGCATCCCATCAGGACTCATGTATTTATGGATGTCCAGCCTCATTAACTCATCCTTAACCCAGCCCTCATCAACCAAGGCAAACTCGTCCTTTACCCTGACTTGCTCAGCGGCCTTAGGGGTCTGGGGCTCCTGAGGACATCCTCCAGCTGTATACACACAGAAGCAAAGAAGGTGTTTAGCAATTCCACTTTCTCTGTATCCTCTGTCACCAGGGCACCCACCTCATTCAGCAGTGGGCCTACATTTCCTATAGTCTTAGTTTTATCTGCTGTGTATTGGAAGAAGCCCTTCCTGTTGTCCTTAACCTCTCTTGCAAGGTTTAAAGCCAAGGAGGCTTTAGCTTTCCTAGTTGCCTCTCTACATTCCCAGACAACAGTCTTATATTCCTCCCAAGTGGCCAGCCCTTCCTTCCACAATCTATAGGTTCTCTTCTTCCATGTGAGTTTACCTAGCAATTCCATATTCAACCACAGTGGTCTCCTAGTTCCCTTTCTTGATTGATGATCAATGATCCCATTGGGATGCATTGGTCTTGAACTCAGAAGAAGCGGTCCTTGAATATTAACCAACCATCTTGGGCCCCTTTACCTTGTAGTGCCCTGTCCTATAGGATTTCCCCCAGCATTTGTTTAAAGAGGGCAAAATTGGCCTTTCTTAAGTTCAGGGTTGTGATTTTACTTGGAATCCTGTTTCTACCACATAAGATCCTGAACTCCACTGTCTCATGGTCACTGCACCCAAGGTTGCCCAATATATTCAAGTTGCTATCTTATGTATGGAGCAACTCCCCCACCTCGCCTTGCTAATCTGTCTTTCCTAAAAAGGACATAACCATCCATGACCACATTCCAGTCATGTGAGCTGTCCCAGTATGTCTCTGAAACTGCCACTAGTTCATAGCCCCTTTGTTGGAGAATCTTTGGAAGAAAATGGACATGTGAGCAATCCTGACTATTTAGCTTTAACCAGAGATAGCTAAGGGCCTTGAGGTCCAGCTGCAAGGTTACTAAAAGATCAGCTACGGGCAAAAGATAAGGGAGTTGGCAGCAGAAAAGAAGAATAACAGGATGGGAAAGCATCTCATAGACAGCACAGAAACAATTGTATTTAACCAGATAGATAGTGCCCTGTGGCATATGAAGAATGTGTTGTACCAATCAGCAATATGCTTCTATTATGTTATCAGCCTGACTGTGTATAAAAGGGCTACCGCTACTCTCAATAAACGGCAATACTTTGATTATATTAATCTGAGTGTTGTCCACTGCGCTCTTCCCGACAAATGGCGACCGAACAGGGACTCCGAATTGCTACTAGTTGCTTCATGCGACGCTTTATCTGGATGTCGGGAAACGAGGAAGGGGTAGGCACTGTTTGGCAATCACGGCAGGAGCTGCAAGTGAGCTGGCCACTCGCCTCTGAACCTAAGGCAAATGCAGACAGAGGTGGCAGTGCTGTTACTAGATAGTATGCTCTCTAAGAGAGGGATTTGTAGCAGGAGATGAACTTCGAAGCGATGACAAGCTCTGAGTGAGGACAGGATCAGTAGGGGACTGGCCTCCAACCAGCACAGCTGCGAACCTGCTTCAGAGTGAGCCCTTTGCCAGTCTCAGGCCCCACCTTTTATTGGCCCTTGATCTTTGAGCATGCGCACTTGGGCCAGCCCTAACTGGGCACAGGTGAGGCTGAGCACCGACTGAGCTCATTACTCGGCAGGTCCTGCCACCTGCTGCCTACATTTCCCCTTTTTTTTTTTTTTTTTTTTTTTTTTTTTTATTTATTTATTACAAATATATAATTTAGTACAAATTCTATAAATTCTATAGTACAAGTTCTATATGGTTTTTTGGGTTTTTTTTTTTTGGTTTTTTTTTTTTTTTTTTTTTGTAAGTTTTTATGGGGGAAAGGATGATCGATACGCGGAGATCTTAGTCGCGTGGTGCCTCGTTGTTCGGAGCTGGTAGTGCTGGTCTGGCCAGGGCAGGGCGAGTCCATTTGCTGGGCACCCAGAGAGGTCCAGAGTCCGTGGAGACACAGCTGTACCCTCTCCTGGTGAACAGCAGCGGCCTTGGCCCTATCCATTGTCCTGTCGTCGGTTCTTTGTAATAAATCTGGATTTCAGGCATGCTGATGACTTTTTGTGATGAGTAGTGGAGGAGGATGGGTGGCTCTTGGGAGTCGCGACTTAGGCTCAGATAGTTTAGAGTAAAGAGTACTTTACTAAGCCGCATCTGTGGGTCCATCTGTTCGCTGTCCTTCTGTTTCTGTAAATATGTCTTCAGGGTGCGATTGGCTCTTTCTACGATCCCTTGCCCTGTAGACGATTGGGGGATTCCTGTGATATGTTTCACTCCCCAGGTAGCGAAGAAATGTTTGAGCTTTGCGCCTGTGTAGGCCAGCGCGTTGTCTGTTTTTATTACCTGGGGGATCCCCATGACAGCGAAGCAGTTGGTTAGATGACGGACCACGTGCAGAGCCTTCTCCCCTGTCTGAGCTGTTGCCCAGAGCATGCCTGAGAAGGTGTCGATGGTCACATGGACGTATTTTAGTCTTCCGAATTCGGGGACATGTGTTACGTCCATCTGCCAGATTTCTCCGGCTTGAAGCCCGCGTGGATTCACACCCATTCCCAGGGTAGGGCCAAATTGTGCGCATTGTGGGCAGGCTTTGACGATGCCTTTTGCCTCATCCCAAGTGATGGAAAACATGCGCTTCAAGGCCCTGGCGTTTTGATGGAACAGGGAATGGCTGTTCTGGGCTTTGGCGAATTCGGAGACTGGATTCTGGATTCCTATGCTGACTAGGGAGTCGGCTTTGGCGTTCCCTTCCCCGAGGCCTAGTGCGGTCTTGTGGCTACGGATGTGAATGATGCAGCATGGCTGTGTCCGAATTCTCAGCGCACGCTGCAACGACAGGAAAAGTTCTTGTAGCCTTTTGTTGGGCACTGGCTTAATAAGGGCATCCTTGATGCGGTTGGCGACTCCGACTGCGTATTGGGAGTCGGAGACGATGTTAATGGGGACCTGCTGCCATTGCGTCAAGGCCCAGATGATTGCAAGCAGTTCCAGGGTTTGCAGATTGTCCTCGGGGGTGCCTGGAATCAGATGCTGTTTCCACTGGCCTTTGTCCTTCCAGACACAAGCGGCCAGTCTGGATCTTTTCCCAGCATCTGTAAATACCGTTATGCCAGGCACTGGGCGCTCCGAGACGATCGGTTGTTTGAGCCACTGGAACTGGCTGATAGCCTGTAATCGACGATGTTTTGGGCCGTCATGACGCACCTCGCCGGGGTAACCAAGTAGGGCAAGCTGTAGAGGCTCAGAATGTTGTAACATCCAATCAAAGTCGGTGGTTCTGATTGGGATGCTGATCCACTCTGGTTCTCGGCCATCTACTTCCAGGCAGCGCTGGCGTCCCTTTCGTATGAGGAGTGCTATAACTTCAGTCTTTTGCCAAATGCCCTTCTGAGGCATATGGGGAGGGAATAGCCATTCCAAAATGGTCATAGACTCCGATCTTGTAGAGTCTTGGTTAGGAGTCGAATCGGGTTTGTATTCCCCAGATGTTCTTGTAGCTGTGAGGTCCTGCATAAGGAGAGCGAAGGGGAAGGAGGGGTGGTTGCATACCCATACTCCGATGGGGTGGTTGGCGTCTCGCCGGTCCGCATAGCCGGTTGTCAGCTTGTGGATGACCCGTTTCAAGGCGTTGGAATGGTCCTTGGTCCAATCCACGAGTGCTCCTGGATGTGTCCCCCGTAATAAGGACAAGAAGGGGTGGATGTCTGCATTGGTGAGACCTATAATGGGTCTAATCCATTGAAGTTCGCCCACTAATTTTTGGGCGTCATTCAGCGTTTTAACTGAATGGACTACCTCTAATTTTTGAGGTCTCACCATAGCATCAGTTACTTTCCACCCCAAATAGCTCCAAGGTGACTTCCGTTGAATTTTTTCCGGAGCTACGATTAGTCCTTTGGTCTTGAGCTGATCGGTCAAGACCTGGCTGATGTTCTCGGGGAACGGAGCCTGCTGACAAAATAAGATGTCGTCCATATAGTGATAAATTATTGTATCCGGCATCGTATTTCTAATTGGTGCGAGCGCCCATGCCACATATGATTGGCATATGGTTGGGGAATTCTTCATTCCCTGTGGCAGAACCACCCACTCGTATCGCTTCGCTGGTTCACTTTTGTTAACTGATGGGATCGTGAACACGAAGCGAGCAGTGTCCTCACGATTTAGGGGAATAGTAAAGAAACAGTCTTTTAAATCCATGACCAGAAGATGCCAGCCTCTAGGTAGCATGGTAAGCAGGGGCAGCCCAGGTTGAAGGGCGCCCATTGGCCACATCTGGTCATTAATTTTTTGTAAATCTTGTATTAATCGCCACTTGCCTGACTTTTTTGGAACCACGAAGATGGGCGTGTTCCACGGGCTCACGGACGGCTGGATGTGTCCGGCGTCTAGTTGTTCTTTTATCAGGCGATTTGCTATGTTTAGCCGCTCTTTCGAAAGGGGCCACTGCTCTACCCAGACAGGGGTGTCCGATTTCCAACGGAGTCTGGGGGTCAGCGGCATGTCAGCAGTGGCCCTTAGTGAAAATTTTGGGAGGGTTGGGTGGGTTCAGGGATAGTCAGGATGGCTCCTATCTGGCTCATTACATCCCGACCCACCAACCCTCCAAGCTGGCCGGGCAAGGGTAACACATACGGTCTTACAGTTACCACTTGCCCTTCTGGGAATTTAATTTGGACAGGTTGGTGCGCCTGTAGGGGGGTGGAACCGCCACCTATCCCCTGAACGGCGTTAGAAGCTGCAGTGAGCTTCCATTTTTGAGGCCAGATATTTTTGCTAATGATAGTGACGTTGGCTCCTGTATCCAGCATTACTGGGAGGGTTTTTACCTCTTTGCCGATCGTCATTTGTACATTTATAATCGGCCTTGATCTCATCTGTTGGACCAGGGTTACTACGGTGTCCCCAGATGAGCCAAAGGCCTGATTGCCTCTCGCCGTTTTAGCGTTCTTCCCGAGGTCCAGTTTTGGAAGCGGGACTAGCTGTGCTAGTCGGGTCCCTGCCTTAATTACCAGGGGGGGATTTAGCGTAAAGCACATTATCCTTATTTCCCCCGTGGAGTCGGCATCTATGACCCCTGGAAGCACTACTAGTCCCGCCAGACCTGAGGAAGAGCGACCTAATAACAGAGCACCAACCTTAGAGTCTTCGTGGAGTATCGGTCCGTGTGTATTTGTCGGGATTGCATGGACAGCCGTAGTTGATAACGTGATGTCTATCGCAGATTGTAGATTGTACCCGATGCTTCCCTGGGTTGCTGGGACAGGGAGCTGGCATATAGCGCCGGCCCTGCCATTTGTGTCCCTGCGCGGGGGCCCCTCGCGCTGTTCCTGCCGTTTTTTTGAAACCAGCAGGCCGCGTCATTGTGGGATGCTGACTGGCAGTGGTTGCACCAGACGATTGCAGAGCAATTTCGTCGGTTATGTCCTCGTGCATGGCATCGTGGACAGACCAGGTTGGAATGGCGTTGACCGTTCGCGTGATTGCGCTGAGATCGACGATTACGTCTTCCATTGTTGGACAGTTTCTGGGCTACCGCCGCAAGGAGCTGATGGGTAGGTTCCAGCGCGGCTGCGAAAGCGCCAGCCATCCCTTGATGTTGCTGGTGTTGAGACGCTCTGGCGGCGACATCCAGCATGTCGGATACCGATGCTGTTCTTGGCAGTGTCGAGAGTAATGCTTTCAGTTTGGGATTCGCGTTCTCGAACGCCAATAATTTAAACATGGACTCGCGTTGGTCGTTTGTCAAATCCGACTGAGCCGTGACTGATCGCCACAGCCGGTCAATGAAATTCTGAAAGGGTTCATTCGGCCCTTGCTTCACGTTAGTAAACGATGGTCCGGGGTGCGGCTCTGGAACTGCATAAAGTGCCTGGCGTGCCAGGCTTGCCGTGGCATGGTGGAGCTCACGCGGATATTGCAGCTGCATGCTGATTTCTGCAAAGCGTCCAGAGCCAGTTAGCATTTCTGCCGTGACACCCGCTAGCGGGTCTCCGGGTGCCCTAGCGCGGTTTACTTCTGCCGCAGCGAGGCGTTCCCACTCTCTTAACCAGATGAACTGCTGGGAGGGGGTTAATAGGCATCTGGCTAGGCTGCGGCAGTTGTAGGGGCTGTTTGTGTCGGAGGTAAACAGCCAATCCAGGACAGCCCAGCCGCTCTCCGATCTTAGCCCCTGCTCTTTGATCACCTTCCGTGCCTGCTGCAAGGTCTTCCACGAATGCTGCTCAAAGATCGGTTGGCCATTCATGTCCTGCAGCACCGGGCACGCGACAGGGGTGGGCTCCCATTCGCCTTCCAGGATGGCATCCCGGATGATACCGGACCATCGCCCTGGGCGGCCGGTAGTAGCGCCCTGGGCGTTTTGCAGTCGCCGCAGCAGGGTCGGGGCATCATCCTCGTCATCCGTCAGGGTAGGTGGGTCCCTGTACCGCTGAAAAGCTGGGTTTTCGGCCTTTCGTGGGGCTGGGGGCGGCGCCGGGGATGTCTCTCTGTAGCAGCCGGATGTGCTGCACGCCGCGGTTTCCGCCTTGTTATTTTTTGGTGTCTCTTCCGGGCCGATATCCGACAGGAATTCGGCCACGCTTTTGTGGGGCTTCCCTGTCATGCCCTTTATGGCAGGCTTGCCAGTGTCCAACCCCAGACACACGTGTTTCGTTATGCCTTCCTCGGCGGGTGGTGCCGAGGGAGTCACGGCGGGTACATTTTTGGGTGTTAATTCCTCAAGCGGTGGCGCCGAGGGGATCACTGCGGGCACTTTCTTGGGGGGGAACGCTTCAGTTTTTAGTAATGGAGGTGTGGCAGTGGCGAGTGCCGCCTTCACCTCGGTTTTCATCATTGCCAGTAAGCCGCATACGACTCTCCAGGTGTTATCAGCGCCGATGATGTCGCCGTTAATTTCTTTTGAATTGAGGTCCGCCAGTAGGTCGTAAACCTCTTCCCATAAGTCTCGGGCTTTGGCAGGACCCGGGGAGCCAAGGAGTTCCTGGCTCTCTGCTTGTGCCACGATTTTCTCAGTGGCAGCAGCTTCAGTGGGTTTACTGGCAATAAGACCCATCTTTTGACAAGAGGCTTGGCAGTGTAAGTAATAAGAGAAAGAAGGGGTATCAGCCTAATTTCTCGAGTTCCGGGAGAGAGATGAGAAGTTCACTCGGAGAGGAGGGCTTAGACGAGAGTCTATGCCCCCATTTTCCACCAGATGTAGCAGGAGATGAACTTCGAAGCGATGACAAGCTCTGAGTGAGGACAGGATCAGTAGGGGACTGGCCTCCAACCAGCACGGCTGCGAACCTGCTTCAGAGTGAGCCCTTTGCCAGTCTCAGGCCCCACCTTTTATTGGCCCTTGATCTTTGAGCATGCGCACTTGGGCCAGCCCTAACTGGGCACAGGTGAGGCTGAGCACCGACTGAGCTCATTACTCGGCAGGTCCTGCCACCTGCTGCCTACAGGGATTCCTAGTAATCCAAAAAAGATCCAGGAGCTGTGCTTTAACCATATTGATGTTTGCTACAGTCTCCATTTTTGTGCTCTTCCCAGTGAATCGTCAGGAAACATGAATGGGAGTTGGCCCTGCCTGGCAATTGCAGCAGGAGCTGGAAGTGAGTTGCCCACTCACCCCCATAAGTTATCTAAGAAGACCTCTAAACAGCTATCGATGAATGCTCAAAATATGGACTCGACCTCTAAACAGTTATTTATTTGAGACACCTAAAATACCCCCACCAGTACGTGCGGGGGCTATACTGATTCAAGCTCAGCCAACTGTGCCATTTGACCCCGGGGTTCAGATGAAAAGCAAAAATGGGACTGAGAAGCAAAACCAAAAGCGACCAAAAACACCACCAGAATCGTCGGAGGAACCAGAGGGAGAGAAGCCAGAGAACAGGGGCGAGGAATCTCAGGATGCAGACCCCCCCCTCCTGCCCTCCTGCCGCGGCTCCTGGCCACTCTGCCGCCACTGCCTTCCTCTCCACCTCCACCACCTGATTTATCTTCTCAACAACTGTTGCCATCAATCTATCCTCCACTTCCCCTGTCAACACCATCAATGCCTGCTATAGAGCAACAACCAGAGGAAGAACTGACTCGGAGACAACTAAGGGAACTACTGAAAAAACTGAAAGAACTGGAGACCAAGGATGAGTCTACCCCTGGAAAAAAAAAAAACAAACCTAGTTTTTGTTCCGGGGAACATCCCAAGCAACCCAGGGGCACTAATCCATTTTTAGCCCCCGATCTGTTCCCTATTCCTTCTCCTACTTCCCTTAACCCTTTAACACCCACTGTTCCACCTCTTACAGATCCAACATGGGGAGCGGAGGATGGAGGGGGGGGGGGTGGGAGTGTGGATCTGGTAACTAGATGGAAGGGAATTATTCAGAATGCTATAGTTGAAGAAGAAATGGTTCCCAACATGAGTCCGATGGCTTTTCCAGTGACTGTGGAACCAGAAGGAGAAGGTCATTGGGTTGCATTAGATTGGAAAATGATAAAAGAAGCCAAAGCTGCCATTACACAGTACGGTTTGAAATCGTCATTTACTCAATCTCTTTTGCAACATCTTTTTACTGCACAATTGTTGATGCCATATGACACAAAAATAGTCATTAATACTCTGTTAAATCCTTCTCAACAACTGCAATTTCATCATAAATGGCAAATGCTGTGTGAAAATGCAGCTGCAATTCCTAGACAGAACACCAATGTATTATACAGAGTGCAAGCACAAATGTTACTCAGTGCTGGTCCTTTTGTATGCGCAGATTTGCAGGCACGGTTTGAAACTGAAGTGTTACAACTTTCACAAGAATTGGAGTATAAAGCTTTGCAAACTGTGCATGATCCTGCACAAACAACCCCCTCTTTTACAAATATTAAGCAGGGGGGAGCAGAGCCATATTCAAAATTTGTGGATCGCTTATATTCAGTGATAACATCACATCCCGATTTGTCAGAAGAGATGAAAACAAATTTTTTTGATTTGTTAGCATATGACAATGCTAATGAAATAACTAAACGTGCGTTAGGACCACTCCCGAAAGGTGCTACAGCAGCCCAATTGTTAGAAGCTTCTGAGTGAATGCTAGAAGCAGATAAAGCTGCTTAAGAACCATCATTGCAATATGGTCCTCAATAGTGATGTATATTGTGGTGCATGGTGCACTGGTGTTTCATACAGAGACAAAATATTTGGTTAGTCATTATACTTGCATTTTTGGTTTGGGAGATTGTACCACTTCATCTGTAGAAAATCCACGGAGGCTTAAGGACAACACATAGTCACCAATATGGTTAAAGTGAAGTCGTTTATTAAAAATTCACACTCGCTTTATATAGAACCCTTGTTTATATAATGATATCTTGCAGGTGGCTATATCTTGGCCACAAATCCTGTTCTCACAGAGCTTCTGCTGGCTACATCATTATCCTGTTATTCTTCTTTTCTACTGCCAGCTCCCTTATCTTTTTCCCATAGCTCATCTTTCAGTAACCTTGCAACTGGGTCTCAAGGCCCTTAGCTTACTCTAGCTAAAGCTAAAGCTAAATAGTCAGGATTGCTCACATGTCTGTTTTCTTCCAGACAGTTTCCCAACATTCATCTTATTTTGGGCTGACTCCACCAGATTTTAGTAGCAATAGCATTTCATTTTTGAATCTTCTCGTGGGTGTTGTTAATTTTTCTCATATTGGTGAGAATTAAGACAAAAAGCAAAGTCATGAGAATGAGTATGCCTGTTTGGAGGCCGAGACTTGCTGCAGAGAATAAGAGCTGACCCTGGTACAGAGATCACCCCCACTCCTGCCTCTGCAGCTGCTTCTCGCCCCCCCCTTACGCAAGGGCACAAGTCAGATAAGGCTGGTAAGCATTGCCAGCGTATCTGCTACAGCTGCAGCTGATGTCTCTACCCCCACTGACACTGCTGCTGCTCAGAAAGTGAGCCCTGCTGCAGACACCAGAGCAGAGGAAAAAAAAAAAAAGGGGGGGGGGAGCATATACCTGAACATATACCCTCATGAGAAGAAAAAAGAGCATATACCCTCATGAGAGCACTAATAGGTAAACAACAACACTTTCAATCAAAATGCTCAATACAACAATTCAAAAATTGGGTCCAGAATGTAATGACAAATTTGAAATTTGTGGTACAGCAGAAAGGGTTCTTGCTGCTTCATTTGTCCCACACGTACCAGCGGGAAAAGCCCTTGGCAATGATTGATAAAAATCATGATATACACAAACTAGCCCGTTGCACTGCTAAGCAGATGAACTTACCTTCTTATATTTTAACACAGATGCTAAAAGATGTTGATAGTGTCAGACATGCAGTTTTACAAAATCGTGCTGCCACTGACCTTTAGGGATAGGGGGATAGCTTAGAGATTTAATTAGACAAGGCTTATCAATTATATTAGTTATTACTGCTTTTGTATTATTAGTATGTTGTTTATGGGGATGTATCATTAGCACGTTATCGCGCGCGATGGAGCAAGTCTGGATTGCTCAAAAACAAAAAGGGGGAACTGTTGGAGACTTTTTGGAAGAAAACGGACGTGTGAGCAATTCTGACTATTTAGCTTTAACCAGAGTGAGCTAAGGGCCTTGAGGCCCAGCTGCAAGTTTATTAAAAGATCAGCTATGTGCAAAAGATAAGGGAGTTGGCAGCAGAAAAGAAGAATAACAATATGGGAAAGCATCGCATAGACAACACATAAACAGTTGTATTTAACCAGTTAGATAGTGCCCTGTGGCATATGAAGAATGTGTTGTGCCAATAAGCAATATGCTTATATTATGTTATGTTATCAGCCTGACTGTGTATAAAAGGGCTACCGCTACTCTCAATAAACAGCAATACTTTGATTATATTAATCTGCGTGTTGTCCACTTCATGCTTCCCAACACCCCTTGACCTCACACAGATCTCTAACTCATCCTGTTTGTTCCCCATGCTACGTCCTTTTGTGTACAGGCATTCCAGGTGGCAGTCTTAGCCTGCCGACCCCACCCCGGTCTACATTCAGACTGGTACACTTAAACACTGGCACAAACCCAGCTACACCCCCTTTGTTACTGATTCCCACCTCGAGTGGGATGGCAGAGAGAAGGCCATCCCTAGGCTCGTCCTCAGTGAGTCTAGCTTTATCCCTGTAATGTAAATACATTGAAAATTTAAAAATTGCCTCTTGAATCAGCTAAATTATATCAAAGATAGCCTGAGGTGGCACCGGCATAGTTTACTCTGTTTAAAATGGATCAAAGATATTCCCATCAGTAAAACCCCCTTCCACACCAGCATCGCCTTTCCCCTCTTTACAATCATTAAAATGTATCAAGGCAAAATCTCATCAACCCCCTCCTTTTTCAGGACTAAAAAGATAAAATGCTAATGACTCCTGATAAGCTGCCAGACCAGTAATGAAAATTGGTAGCATATACAAGAACTAAACGATTCCGGGGAAAAAAACAGAATACAAAACGAAGACCTGCATTTAGAAGATTGAAACCTCTGGCAATAATTGATGAGAAAAAGGAACCTTTTTAGTTTAAAAATTCAGAGGAAAAAGGGGAAAACTAGAAGCAAACACAAGCAAACAGAAGCGAAGCAGCAGCAAAGCCCGCAGGAAAAGGAGAAGCGAAAACAGAGGTGAAAAGAAGCAGAGCACGAGAGACCAGTGACTTCAAAGAGACAGTGATCCTCTGGTGAGGATGTAACACTTCAGAGGGTGAAAAAAACGCTAATTGCTCTCCTTCTTTTCTTAATAGCCCTTTCCCTCGGGTGATTAATTTGTTTAAAAACCTTTTTCTCTGTGTTTCTCTCCCACTATTAACTCCTTCCTTAGACTTTTTTCAAAAGTGGTGTCATTTTCCCTGAAATAAAGTGTTGTAATTCGTTCAAACAATAAACCTGGTTACTTTTGCAATTTGTAGGGCATACATGCACACTGGCTTATATCTCCTCATTAAAAAAATATATAATATTAATAGTTACGGAATGTGACATTCTAATTGGTGTAGTCATCAGGATAATATTGAGGAAAACATTAGAGCCTGGCCATAATGTAGAACTCAACTTGCAAAATTAACTCTAAAAAAAAAAAACCAAAAAAAAACCAACCAAAAAACAGAATACTGAAACCATTCCAGCACCAGTGGGGTTCAGGAGCAAACTTTTTCCCCCTATGAGGAGGAAGAATTTTCTGAAATTCTATTTGTATGTCCCTTCTGGGAACATCTCAAAAAACCATAAATATATTTACAATATGCTTTCCCAACAGTATAAAAGGGTAGAATTTCACACCGTCGCTGAAAACATTAAAATCTTTAGACGATTGTACCTCTCTTGATAAAGAAACCAAAATAAGTGAAAAAACTCGGAGCAGATTATTTTAATGCTCGTGCCTTTTTTCTCCTAGCTGCTATAACTTAGCAGGAGAAATAAGAATTGCATCAGCAAGTGGAAAACACAGAAAGTGACATGTCGGAAGTATTTGCAAATTTTATAAAATTTGATGAATTTAGTGAACAAAATTTTGAGGTCTGCTCTAATCCCAATCTGCTCCTTCAGTACCCCCCATCTACTTCTAAATACACAACTGATGAGGGGGGTCAAGTCTCTTATGAAAGACCATACAAGGAAACGGTGCGGTCTGCCCCTCTATTTTGAAAAATAAAATGCAGCCACAAGCGGCAAATACACAGTCACATACACACACACCCCTTCTGGCTGCTAATTATCCAGAGGGAGAAGTGACAAAATTAACCAATTTGGTCAGCACCTATATAGAATCTGGTGGTAAGAAAATTAATAAATTGGAAAAAAAAGTCCAGCACCTCTCCATAATGATCGAGAGGGCCTCTACTCAATCTTCCTCCTACCATGATTCTTCTGAGTGTTCAGAAGAGGAGGATAGAACTATAAAACATAAACGCCTGCATCCCGTTAAAAGAACAGAACATATGCATGAACAAGATACAGGATGAGAGCAAATTACACACAAAGAAATTCCATATTCTCCTTTAGAATTGGCACAACTGAAAAAAACAATTTGGTAGATTTCCTTCTGAAGCAGATACTGAATACGTAACAAGGGTCTCATCTTCTGGAGGAGATCATATTTTACTATCAGAAAAAGAAGCCTCAGGCTATTTGGGGCCAGGAGATATGTTAATTAAAGGCAATCATAGAGCTCCCTGGTCTCTGATGCAATGAGCTGCTTATGACGTTGGCCTAATTGACCCCATAGCAAGAGGGGAATCCCATGTATTGAGGGGAAATCTCCCGCAGCTGATGGACAATGTGCATATAGCTAGTGTAATTCAAATGATTCACAACCATGTCCTGATACTCCACCAGACCTGCCCTCTGATGCTAAGGGTACAACCAGAGAGGACGGACATACTCATCTGAGGGCTGCCCAGGGAGCTAAAAATCTTGCAATACAAATTAAGTCTAGAATTGAAAATTCATGAATGGGCACAGAATACAGTTGGTCCTATTTGGTCAAGGAATTAACTGAATATGGTTTCAAATACAAGGTGCTGGAAGCAAATTTTTTCAAAGAATCTTCTGTGAAAATCCTTCAAGCCCCAGCAAATGACAATCAAAAACTTTCTTATGCAGCTGTCACTGCCATGCCTTCCCAGAGCCTTCTTCAACAGCAGGAGGAGCCATGGGGTGAATGGACAGTTGTAAATAGAAAGGGCAGGCAGAGAAATAATACTTGCCAAAATAGAAACCCCTGAGACAGAAAAAATTTGCCGTGGGGTGAACTGGGTCCTTTCACAAAGCTTAAGGAGGAAGCTAAGCGAAAAGGCATTCCACCCTCACTTTTGAGACGCAATTTTACATATGGTCATCTAAAAACCTTAATAGAGGAATGACCCACAAGGTCAAATTCAAGGGAGAGATCTAGCAATTCACAAAATTCAGGAAGCTAAAAAGCCCTCACTGCAAATAAAAAGAAAACAAAAAGACAGCAGAGAGGAGTAAGGTACTGACCTCAGTCCAGTAAATTCAAATGACCCCTTGAATAAACCATGGGAGACCATCCTTCTACATGAAAAGGATTGGTCAGAAAATAATAAACAGTCAAATCTAAAAATATCCAGTCCTCCAAAAGATTGGGAAAACGTGCTGAGATTGCTCCTGAATAAAAATGGAGATCTGAAACTCATGTGTGCAGGTGGGCCAAAGTGCTATCCTGTAACATTTGTGGTGGATACAGTCGCACAGATCTCCACACTAAAATCTGATGTGGCAAAAAAATGTGGTATTGATTTGTCCCTAAAGCCTATATTTTTAAGTGGCACATTGGGCAAGCCTGTTTTAGAAAAAAAGAGCTAAAGTTTCCCTAAAGTTACTGGGAGACAAGGAGTTAATTCAAACCCAAATGATCATTGATGACATCCCATATAATCTGCTAGGAATGGATGTTCTCATTGGTCGGGCAAGGAGAGATGAAAACGGCCACTTTTGGAATTTCAGCACCCCAAACTAGTTAGATTGTTACAAATGGCGCCACGCCTCCCCCAAAGCAGAATTTTCCATGTTAAACAGTATCCTGTGCTTTAGTGGCAAAAGAGGGGATCAGAGAAGTGATTCCTGACCTGAAACAAAGAGGCAATATTGTGCCTTGCCATTCTCCATTTAACTCCTCAATTTGGCCCTTAAGAAAATCGATTGGTAAATGGAGAATGACAGTAGACTATAGGAAATCAAATGCTGGTACCAAACAATTAACTGCAGCTGTTCCAAACACTTCAGGTTTGGTACTAAAAATACAGGAAGCAGCACATCCTGTGATTGCCTCCCTCGATGTCAAAGATATGATTTTTTCAGATTCCCATTGACTCAGAGGATCAAAAATAATTTGCCTTCCTTTGGGATAGAATACAGTATATTTTTACAACATTGTCTCAGGGTTACAAACACTCTCCCACACTTGTTCTCCACGCTCTTCCCCATGAGCTAGAAAAAATTCCTGAGATAAAAAAAGAACCTGACTCTAAAATTGATCAATACATTGATGATGTACTGATAGGAGGCAAAAATGAAGAGGCCCTGAGAAGGGGGATTCACAAAGCAAGTCTTCCCCAAAATCAAACTTGGAGTAATTAAAAAAAGTTTAACAGGAGTCCTTCCATGGAAAGACTACAGTGCTCCCCCAGAAGTCATTCTCCAACCTCGTTCTGGTTTTCTCTCCCTTTTATGACTGGGACATACTGTCATGTGCAATCAGTAGGACCAGGAGGCTGGCCAGGAAAGAGGAAACCCCGTCTTATCTGTCAAACCCTGGTATGTGCCTATGTGAACACCGGTGTGTGTGTGTGTTTCAAACCTGATGTTAAGCTCCCAATTTCACACAAAACATCTGTCCTCTACAGAGCAAAATTAGTTCTTCCAGCACAGCTGCCCTGTGCTTCACCCCTCTTGTACCATTGCACCATACACCTATGTAGAGAGAACCACAGGTCCTCAGGTGTCGCCGATAATGAACTGGGAGCTTAAGCCCAGGTGTGCCCACTAATTAGGGCCTGCCCCAGCCGGAAATGGGCGGGGCTGAAGGGCAAGATAAAAGACATGCTCCCAAAAGCAGAGTTGGTGAGAAGTCAGAAGAGAGGAAGATGCCTGAGGAGAGGGATGGTGATAGACCCCCGGAGAAGAACCGAGTCCCTGAGAGAAGGCTCGCCGCAACATCTGGTGGAGAATGCTGGCAACAATAGCAAGCCGTAAATGCTGAGGTAAAAAAAAAAAAAGAAGCTCTACACGACCACGTTGGTGCGGGAAGCTCTACAAAGCCTAGCTTAAATGCGGAAGGCGATATAAAGAGCTTCGAAATACGCAACCACGTCCGATGGAGCTACTACGGTGGTGCGGGACGCTCTATAAAGAGCTCCAAAAACGCAACCACGAAAAAAGCTCCACAAGGCCAGGCTTAAATGCTGAAGGCGGCGTGTAGAAGCTCGAAATAGAAGCCCAGCACGGCAAGATACAACAGCCCGGAATGGCGAGCCAGGCAGGAGAAAAGAATGAGGCTCGAAAGGCGCAGCGAGTTGGCGCGTGGAACTCAAGCCCAAGGAATGCTGAAGCTGAAGCGGAGCTCTGAGTGCGCATCAAGTCAGTGCGGTCCTGAAACGGAGTCTCTCAGGGACACACGATAATGCGGTCCTGAAACAGAGCCTCCCAGGGACACGCGACGCGGTCCTGAAACGGAGCCCCCAGGGACACGCGACAGTGCGGTCCTGAAACGGGGCCCTAGGGACACGCGATAAGACTGGTGCGCTGAATGCTCGGAGAAGCCTCTGCATGGCTAGGCATCCCGAGGCGGCGAGTACCAGCGAAAGCTGAGCTGGTGCTCATGAGACCTCATCTCCTGCTGATAACAAAGGCCAAAGCGGCGCAAAAAAGCCGGTAAGAGCCTGAATTTTCCCTCCATAAAGGCAAAGAAAAAAAAAAAATATCGAAAGATTGAAAAGGCCTATTGAAAAAAGAAGAAAAAAAAAAAAAAATTTAATTATTTTCATTATTTTTCAATAAATATTAAAAATTATTGTGGAAATGTTTAAATGAATTGTAAATTATCATAAATGTTGAAAAATAATGAAAAATAATAAAATGTTTGAAAAGGCCTATTGAAAAAATGAAGTTTATTTTTTTTCAACAAACAACAAAAAGGGGGGAAATGTAGAGAGAACCACAGGTCCTCAGGTGTTGCCGATAATGAACTGGGAGCTTAAGCCCAGGTGTGCCCACTAATTAGGGCCTGCCCCAGCTGGAAATGGGCGGGGCTGAAGGGCAAGATAAAAGACATGCTCCCAGAAGCAGAGTCGGTGAGAAGAAGTCAGAAGAGAGGAAGATGCCTGAGGAGAGGGACGGTGATAGACCCCCGGAGAAGAACCGAGTCCCCGAGAGAAGGCTTGCCGCAACACACCTACCCTTGACTTTGGTCACCATGGAAACCTGCATACCAGAGATTGTATGTCCTTTGTTCTCACAGAATTGGACTCTGCAGTGAAGCCCAAAAAGGCCTAATAAAACTGTTTAGAGACAGAGTTTTAAGCGTTTAAACAGCAAAGGTATTTATTTGCGGATCTGGGGAACTCCCAGCTCTCACTGGACAAAGGGTTCTGAGGGTTAAGGGAAAGGGTTAGGGTATTTATACAGTAAAAGGGGAGGTTACAACATTGTTACATTCTCAATTCTTGCTGACTTCATTATATTGCTACAAGGCAATATCAGACCCTATCCATAACTTTCTTCTTATCTGTTGGTGGTGACATCTTTTATGTCCTTCTTGTGCAGATGTTCACATTCTTTGGTGCCCAGCTGGTGCCTAAATGGCCTTGGCAGTGTCTTATTTTAAGAACAAGACCTACACTTTTAATTATCTTCGAGACAGAAGCTAATCTCGTTCTGGCCTTATGTTTGGTTACATTGTTCTAGTGGAAAATGACACGTCTCAGCTGCTTTGTTCACTTCTTTCTCAGTTTAACCCTGAATTTTACTGGTTATGAATACAAATTCATTAACATATATTACAAGTTTTAATTCTACATAAAGTAAATTCACACAAACAGCTTGGCCTGATCTCCTCTCCTTACAAGAGTTAATCCTGTCAGGATCTTTCTCTTTTTCAGCAGTCTCTCAAAACTAGTTTCTCTGAAAAGAAAAATTATTTTAGAACTCTATCCCAGCAAAACCAGGACAGGGTGATAACAGCAACAACAGTACAGCTTTTTTATATTTAGCTTTTTTTATCTGCTGCTACAGTTTAGCAGAACCCTTAGAAGCTGCTACTTACTATGGCTAGTCTGACAAACTGATTTGTAAAGTCATCATAATTCAATCATGGGTCTGACCCCTTAGACTTTGGTCCTTCATAGTTTGAAGCTTCCAAAAATTCCCACGAACAGTAAGAAAACTGGTGGTGTTTGATATCTTGTCAGCTAAAACTTGCTCACTGATACAGCTTAAGAGACCATTCAGCACCTCGCTTGGATGTAACTGAGCACCTTGAATAGAATGTCAGTCATACATCATCACTAGCAGTCAACTGTATATCGACTACTGCTTGTAAATAGTATTAAACTATCCACAATAACCAAAATAATTTTAAAAACCTAGCATCGGATATGTTCAAACAAGGAAATGTGCTTAAAATAGTAGCTCATGCTCTGAGATGACTAGAGGCTGTGAAATACTGTTTGTGCAACACAACTTAGGCTACTACATTTACAGCAACAGATTGAGTACAATACCAATGTTATGCAGAAACACCTGTTTCCTTTTCTATATAAGTCTTGATCTTTCTTAATGCTAAAGCATGTTGAACTTTCACACAATCATGACCTCAGATAGTCAGTTTACTAATTGGTTTATTTTAAGTTAGATACGATGCTCAAATAGCTATCCAGAAAATGAAGAAAAATTTCAATTGAAATTAAAAAATTGAAATTAGTTTACAGCGTGAACTAATAAGTGCATGTTCTAGGCTCTGTTCTAATATTTATGTTGTTCTTACCAATTTAGTGTGATTCATTGTTGTAGCAAACTATCACAATTATAGATGTAAGACTCAATAAATAATGAAGAAAACATTCAAAAGTCTAGCAGGAACTGAACGTCGTCGAGAGTGCGAGCTCAGAACCGAAGCTGGAGACAGGAGCTATTCGTGATCTTAGTTAGCAACAAGGACTAACTGCAACCAGCCTAGCACCGATCTTGCTCAGGAATGAGCTGCCTGGCTACACCCAGCCTCACCTTTTATTGGCCCTAGGTCCTGAGCATGCTCAGTGGGGCCAGCCCTAACTGGGCACAGGTGAAGCTGGGCACAGGTGAAGCTGGGCACAGGTGAAGCTGGGCACAGGTGAAGCTGGGCACAGGTGAAGCTGGGCACAGGTGAAGCTGGGCACCGGCCTGGCTCATTACCTGGCAATTCCTGGCACCTGTTTCCTACATTCCCCCCCCCCCCCCCCCCCCCTTTTTTTTTTTTATTACAAATATACAATTTTATACAATATTAGTACAATTTTATACAATATTTGTAGTACAGATTGCTTTTTTTTTTTTTTTTTTTGTCTTCATGTGGGGGAGAGATGAAAAAGGAATGCGAAGATCTTAGTCGCGAGGTGCCTCGTTATTCGGTGCTGATGGTTTTGGTCTGGTCGGGGCAGGGCGCGTCCATTTGCTGGGTGTTGGTGGCGCTTCTGCAGTGCCCTTAATGAAAACCCTGATGGGGTTGGGTGGGTTCCAGGATGGAGAGGATGGCCCCTATTTGGCTCATCACATCCCGGCCGATCAACCCCCCAAGTTGTCCGGGCAAAGGTAACACATAGGGTCTCACGGTTACCTTTTGCCCTTCTGGAAATTTGATTTGTATCGGTTGGAGCGCTTGAAGGGGGGTGGAACCACCACCTATCCCCTGGACAGCGTCGGAAGCCGTAGTTAGCTTCCATTTTCGAGGCCAGGCGTTTTTGTTAATGATTGTCACATCGGCTCTGGTGTCCATCATTACGGGGAGGATTTTCTCCTCTTCACCGGTAGCCAGATGAATGTTTATAATTGGTCGCGTCTTCATCTGTTGCACCAGGGTTACCAAGGTGTTTCCAGATGAGCCGAAAGCCCGGTCGCCTCGCGCCATCTGGACGTTCTTCCCTAGGTCCATTTTTGGGAGCAGGACCAGTTGTGCCAATCGGGTCCCTTCCTTGATTACCATGGGGGGGTTTAGTGTAAAACACATTATCATTATTTCCCCCGTGTAATCGGCGTCGATGACCCCTGGGAGCACGATCAGTCCTGCTAGACCTGGTGAAGAACGTCCCATGAGAAGTGCACCAACCTTACTATTTTCGTGTATCAAGGGTCCGTAAATCCGAGTCGGTATTTTGTGAACAGCCGAAGTTGATAGCGTTATGTCTACTGCAGTTGGTAAATCGATGCCGAGGCTTCCCTGAGTTGCTGGGGCGGGGAGTTGGCAGACAGCGCCGGCCCGGTCACTTGTGTCGCTGCGCGGGGGCCTCTTGCGCTGTTTCGGCCGTTTTTTTGGTACCAACATGTGGCATCATTGTGGCTGGCCTGTTGGCATCGGTTGCACCACACTATCGCTTGGCAGTTCTGTCTTCTATGTCCCCTGGAGTTGCAACGGGAACAGGATTGGTTGGTCTTTCTGATGTAAACACTTTAAAAATACAAAAATTTGTCTCTTGAATCAATCTTTTTTTTTTCTTTCTCCCTGCTATGTTGCAACATTTTGTCAATTAACCTCACCATATGCCTGACATACACCTAAAAGATAAGAATACTTATCAGGTCGTCTCCTGGTGCATGATGGAAACAATAAAGGTAGCAGGACACCCAAAAAGAGTAAAAGATAAGGATGACTCATCTCCGGGAAGTCGGGAAATCTGTATGTATCAGGGACTTATGCAAAAAGGGGACCCCTTTTCTTTTGCTGTATAAAAATCGCCCCAGAAGAACCGAAGTTGTTGCAGCTCAGAGCAGCCAGTAGCTCGGTGGAGCCAGCAGCTCAGAAGGACACGTGGAAGCAGCTCCTGTGACTACAAACTCCAGCCAGCTCGGCGCAAAAAGGCGGCAAGCAGCTCTGAAGGCCCAAGCGGAAAGCGGCGAGGCGGCTTTCTTCTGGACCCCCCCTCTCTCGGCACTTCGGCTTCAGCTGCGGGACAGAGGCGGCAGGAGCGACAGACCCTACGCACCCGACCACAGCCAGAGGCCAAGGCCGGCGGGCGGTAATAACATCTCAATTACCCTCTTTCTTTTCTCTTCTTAACGACTCTTCTCCCCAAAGTAACTAATTGTATAATTCCTAAATAAATCCTTTGAACTTGTTTAAATCATAAAGCCTGGTTATTTTTGTAAACTCACGCGTCGTCTATGAGTAGTGGCTGAAATTTCCTCGCAAACAAAATATAAATAATAACTCGGATCGTGACATTTTTATTGGCGTAGTCGGCAGGATACTTGAGGAAAAAATCAGAGCCTGCTCTTAGATTGACGCTTGAATTGCAAAACTAACCCTTAAGGAAATTTTAAAACAATTTAAATGGAGTCCACAACTTGTTCTGCCAGCTCGAGTGGTGTTCAGAATCAGGAGGAGTCCTTTTATAAAGAGAATGAATTTGTTGAGGCTGCATTGGTTCGTCCCTTTTGGAAATACCTCGTACTCCGTGACTATACCCCGAGGAAAACTCTTTATGATTTGATTTATAAACATTATAAGAATAGAGATTTTGTTGCACTAGCTGAATTAATAGCCTCAATAGAAAACCGATCCATTTTGACTAAAGAAGTCAAGAAACAATTGAAAAAAAAGGGTAAAGATTATTTCTATGCTCGTTGCTTTTTCTCTTTGGCTGCTATAATTTGGCAAGAGAACGAAGAATTGTGCCAACAATTAAAACATATGGAAAGGGACATAAAACTTTTAAAATCAAAGCCGAGTATTTCAAAATCTGAGAATTGTACTAACCCTAATTCGATACTAATTAGCACTCCCTCTGCATCTGAATATTCCACCGATGAAGAGGAAGTAGTATCTCCCGCCAGACCACGGGGGAAAAAATCCGTTCGTTTTGCTTCCAAAACGGGGAAAAAACGGCCCTCCATTTTAAAATCAAAACCCCCGCCAAAACCTACCAATATTCAGAGATGTATCTCCTCCGACTCTTCGGAGGGAGAAATAGCTGAATTAAGACATTTGGTCAACAGTTTTATAAAAACTGGAACTGAGCAATTTAACCAATTACAGGAAAAGGTACATCAACTTGCTATTTTGAGCGATAGTACCTCGGCACCTTCCTCCTCTTGTCCGGAATCTTCTACTAATTCAGAAGATGAAAGTAGGCCCATAACTCACAAACGCCTACGCCCGATCATTAAGGTCGAGCATACACGAGATATGGAAACAAACCGTGAACAGATTACTCATAAGGAACTTCCCTACACTCCTCTAGAACTGGCAGAATTAAAAAGGAAATTTTGCAGAATGCCTTTGGAGAGTGATATTGATTATGTGGTGAGAGTATCATCTTCAGGTGGAGACAATATATTGTTATCTGAAAAGGAAGCGTCAGGCCTCTGGGGTCCTGGAATTATATTAATTACTGGCAACAACAGAGCCCCCTGGTCCCTGACACAAAGAGCAGCTTATAACGTGGGTTTCAATGACCCCATAGCCCGGGGGGAACCCCATGTATTGCGTGGGGGCCTCTCCCAGTTATGGGATAATATCCATAGAGCCAGTATAATTCAAATGATTTATGACCATGCTTTGGTGATGAATCAAGAGGACCCACTTGCACTAAATATAAAACCTGAACGAATGGATGTCTTAATCAGGGGCTTGCCTTCACAATTGCAGAATCAGGCCCTACTGATTAAGAATAGAATTGAAACCTCAAGAGCAACTCCTCTGTATAGCACAAACTATACTTGGTCTGATTTGCTCACAGAACTAACGGAATTTGGACGCAAATATGTAGCACCTGAAAATGATACCACATCTGTAAGAACTCTCCAAACCTCTGCAAATTATAATAACCACAGAATGACTTATGCGGATGCAGCGTCCATGCCCCCCCAACTTCCTCCTCACCAGCAGGAGGAATCACGGGGTGAATGGACAGTTGTTAATAGAGGAGGCAGGCGTAGAAATAATAACAATAGAAATAATAACAATAATTATACTAATAATGCTAACAGTAATACTAACCCACGTCAAAACAGACCCTCCCGAGACAGAAATAATTCACCACCAGGTGAATTGGGACCTTTTGCAAAGCTTAAGGAAGAAGCTAAGCAAAAAGGTATCCCTCCGTCAATCTTAAGCCACAATTATACCTATGGCCACCTAAAAACTATAGTAGAGGGATGGCCCTCCAGGCCAAATTCAGAGGAAAGGCCTGGAAGTTCCCATAATCCGGGAAACTAAAAAGCCCTCTCTCTGCTCTTAAAAAAGACACCAAAACACAGCAGAGAGAGGAGACAAATTCTAATCCCAGTTCAGTAAAACCTACTGACCCTCTGAATAAATCCTCTGAAACCATCCCTACCAATCAAAATAATTGGCCCGAAAATAGTGACCAAACAAATCCTAAAATATCCAGTCCTCCAAAAGACTGGCAAAATGTGCTAAGATTGGTTTTAAATAAAAACGGTGATTTGGAAATCACTTGTGCAGTGGGGCCAAAATGCTACCCTGTAACTTTCGTGATTGACACAGGAGCTCAAATTTCCACACTAAAATCTGATGTGGCCAAGAAATGTGGTATTAATTCTTCTCTGAAACCAATATTCGTTAGTGGTGCTTTGGGAAAACCTGTTTTACAGAAAACTGCTAAAGTTTCCCTCAAGCTACCGGGAGACGAGGAGTTAATTCGAACCCAAATGATAGTAGACGACATTCCTTACAATCTATTAGGAATGGACGTATTGATTGGTCGATCCTGGAGAGACGAGAACGGTCGCTTTTGGAATTTTGGGACCTCCACTCTTAAAGTTAGACTGTTAAAAACTGCTCCTCGCCTCCCTCAAAGCAAAATTACAAATGTTAAACAATATTCTATTCCCATAGCAGCTAAAGAGGGTATCAGAGAAGTTATTTCTGACCTAAAACAAAGAGGCATAATTGTGCCTTGCCATTCTCCTTATAATTCCCCGATTTGGCCCATAAGAAAACCAAATGGTAAGTGGAGAATGACTGTAGATTATAGAAAATTGAATGCGGGTACTGAGAAACTAACTGCAGCTGTCCCAAACATTGCAGATCTGGTGCTAGAAATCCAGGAGGCAGCGCACCCAGTGCTTGCTTCTCTGGATGTGAAAGATATGTTTTTCCAAATTCCCATTGATTCCGAGGATCAACAATATTTTGCTTTCACTTGGGATGGAGTACAATATACTTTCACCAGGTTGCCTCAGGGCTACAAACATTCTCCCACGCTTGCCCACCATGCTCTTGCACAGGAGCTGGAAAATATTCCAGAAATAAAAAATAACCCAGATGTGAAAATTTATCAATACATTGATGATGTACTGATAGGTGGTCAAACTGAGCAAGCCGTGAGAACCGTTTATGATGCCATAATTGGGCACTTAACAAGCTTAGAAATTGAAATACCTGAGGAAAAAAGACAACCTCCATCCCAGGAAACAAAATTTCTAGGAATCAAATGGAAAGGTGGGACATGGAATATCCCTACAGATACTCTCTCTCACCTGGGAGAAATAAAGGCACCCACAAATAAAAAGGAATTGCAGGAAATTATGGGAACTTTGCAATATTGGCGAAAGCACATACCTGACCTGTCAATCATTGCTAGGCCATTGTATGACTTGTTAAAGAAACACCGCCACTGGGAGTGGACTCAAACTCAGGATGAGGCGCTAAAACTCCTACTCCTAGAGGCACAGACCTTTCAAACCCTGGGACCTCTTCACCCAGAGGACCCAATAACAATCGAATGGGGTTTTTCTTCCAGTGCGTTATCTTATCACTTTTGGCAACGGGGCCCAGCTGGAGCCACCAGACCCATATCGTTTTATTCTCAGTCGTTAAAGGACTCAGAGAAGCGGTATTCGGTCCTGGAAAAGGGTCTTCTCACAGTAAGTACGGCGCTTAAGGAGATAAGCAAGATAATCAAAAAGCAAAAGGTAATCCTGCAAGGGCCTTTTAAGGTGATTAACCAGGTATTGTCTGGAAAGCCACCTCCTGAAGGAATTTCTCAGAAAGGCACAATTAGAAAATGGTATAGCCAAATTGAATATTTCGCTGAACTTTTCCAAATTGAGGAAGGCCCTGATAAGCTTCTAAAAATTCAAGAACCTATTGAATCTACAGATGAAAAAGATTTAATAATGAAAACTCCTAGCCCTATTAAAGAAGCCCCCGAATACAAAAGTGATATGACTACAGCCTGGTTCACAGATGCTTCTTCCCGAAGGGAAGGAAAAGTATGGTTTTTTAAATCTGCTGCAATTAAAACTTCCACAGGTGAACAAATAATAAATCAAGGTGAAGGAAGTGCACAAGCAGGCGAACTGGACGCTGTTTTCAATGTATTTGTAAAAGAAAAAGACACTAAGGAACCTGTATATATCTATACGGATTCTTTTGCTGTCTTTAAGGGATGTGTTGAATGGCTGACCTTCTGGGAAAATAATAATTGGGAAATTAATAGAGTGCCTGTATGGCATACAGAAAAATGGAAGAAAATTCTGCAAATTGCTAAACAAAATCCTAATTTTCATGTAGGCTGGGTACCTTCTCACCAATCCAATTTGAAAGATGAAGCAAGCAAATTTAATAACCAAGTTGATGAATTGGCACGAATTAATGTTATTGAGATCAGAGATGCTCTAAATCAAGGTGAAGTCCAGGAATGGGGCAGGTTATTAGAATGGCTTCATTGCAAAAGAGGCCATTCAGGTATTTTTGATTTGTATAAAGAAGCACAGTCCCGAGGGTGGTCGGTGACACGTGAACAATGTAAAACAATTATTTCTGCTTGCGATTTGTGTAAAATTCGATTGGGAGAACACCCTCTGACCACTGACAATTTACATATCAGAGATGGTAAAACCTTATGGTCAACGTGGCAAATAGATTATATAGGACCCTTCCGTAGGTCAGGAAATAAACAGTATGTTATTGTAATGGTCGAAGTTATATCTGGGCTCACTTGTGCTGAAGCTTATGCTAAAGCAAATGGAGCAAATACTGTTTCTTTCCTGAATAAGGTTTTTGGAGTTCTGCCTAAGCCCAACAGTATACAGTCTGACAATGGTACACATTTCACTTCCCACCTGGTCCAGCAGTGGGCAAAAACTGAAAATATTAACTGGACGTTTCATATTCCATACCATCCACAGGCAAACGGCATTGTTGAGAGAACTAATGGGTTACTTAAAAAACTCATTAGGCCCCATGAGAGTAAATGGGACGAAAGACTTAACTATGCTGTTACCACAATTAACAATAGGTGGGGTGTGAATGGTTGCCCCCGCCTGACAGCATTCTTTCCCTTGTCGCCTAATCAACATAACGACTCTGAGATACCGAGAAAATTCAAACAGCAACTACGGCCTGGCCAAACTGCTTATGTAAACTTACCAAATATAGGTAAAATTACACTGGTTTTGCAAAACCCACTGAATTCAAATACATGGGTTGCAACTGACATGAATGATAAACAGCACAAAATTAGCACAAACTGGATAATCTGTGTGGAATAAGGTTTAATTTATCTTTTACCCTGTGTACTGTAAACCAATGTTTTCTTTTCTTTTGGTCTTTTGTGTAATTAGGTTTTGTGTAGTAGGACAGAATAAGGTTGAATTAATATGACTACAGACATCAGTAATCCTAGGACATCAAAACGAAACACCCCTGGTGCACAGTTTCAGACTTGGCTACTCTGAAACTGACACTGGAAGAAATTACTTACTACTGGCTGGGAGGCTAGCCACCTCTTTAGCCTAGGTAAAGTAATTTATAACATCATGATTTTGTCCATGATTGCTCCTGGATTACTGTTACCTGTAATACATTTTATTGGTCGTATGATATTAGATGTAATTTGTATGTGTATGAAATAGACCTATGTTATGTCCTTATGATTATTCATTGTATCTTATTTTATAATTATTGTAATTCTTGTAACTTTTATTACTATGGTTATTGTTATTATTAGCTCTTATCTTTAATCGACATCTTGTCCTAAATTAATTGCTAAGATTCTGTAACCGTCAATATTTTACCTTTCTTTCTACACATGTTCTACATGTCCCTACCTGCCACAATTGCTTTGTATGGGCACATACCTTACTCCTATTAAGTTGATTCTTTGTAACCTTTCATATATGCTCTCTGCTACCTTTTAGCCATTAAGTGTCTGTAGTATATCTAGATACCTAGTTGCAAACCTTCCCAATGCTGGTGGGAAAGAAAAAAAAAACAAAAAACAAAAAAAAAAAAAAAAACAAAAAAAAAAAAATTTTTTTTTTTATGAAAATATATATATATATATCAAGCTGTTGATCCCGAAAACACGCTTCCCTAGCCTCAAAACCCACGGGGTGAGGTGACATGATATGGTGAGGTATGTATGATGTCGAAAATGTGGTACAACAGACAGTTTACCACCATTCCCCCACAAACACACGTTAATACTCTGGCTTTTGAGCTAAGTAAACGTGCGGTGGGAAGAACTGTGTCAGGCAAGGTGAAATTCCCGGTTGCTCCTTAATGGAAACCTCGGAGATGGAATTTGCCTGCTAAAACGGCACAGATTACAAAATAGAGACACACAACACAACCCCACCAAATGGGATGTGTATATAGGGATGTGTGTATATATATGTATACATACATAAAAAAAAAAAAAAAAAAAAAAAAAAAAAAATCCTGACTCAAGAGCCACGGGGTGAAATGATGTAAACACTTTAAAAATACAAAAATTTGTCTCTTGAATCAATCTTTTTTTTTTCTTTCTCCCTGCTATGTTGCAACATTTTGTCAATTAACCTCACCATATGCCTGACATACACCTAAAAGATAAGAATACTTATCAGGTCGTCTCCTGGTGCATGATGGAAACAATAAAGGTAGCAGGACACCCAAAAAGAGTAAAAGATAAGGATGACTCATCTCCGGGAAGTCGGGAAATCTGTATGTATCAGGGACTTATGCAAAAAGGGGACCCCTTTTCTTTTGCTGTATAAAAATCGCCCCAGAAGAACCGAAGTTGTTGCAGCTCAGAGCAGCCAGTAGCTCGGTGGAGCCAGCAGCTCAGAAGGACACGTGGAAGCAGCTCCTGTGACTACAAACTCCAGCCAGCTCGGCGCAAAAAGGCGGCAAGCAGCTCTGAAGGCCCAAGCGGAAAGCGGCGAGGCGGCTTTCTTCTGGACCCCCCCTCTCTCGGCACTTCGGCTTCAGCTGCGGGACAGAGGCGGCAGGAGCGACAGACCCTACGCACCCGACCACAGCCAGAGGCCAAGGCCGGCGGGCGGTAATAACATCTCAATTACCCTCTTTCTTTTCTCTTCTTAACGACTCTTCTCCCCAAAGTAACTAATTGTATAATTCCTAAATAAATCCTTTGAACTTGTTTAAATCATAAAGCCTGGTTATTTTTGTAAACTCACGCGTCGTCTATGAGTAGTGGCTGAAATTTCCTCGCAAACAAAATATAAATAATAACTCGGATCGTGACACTTTCTTTGCTGTTTCGAGCGGGGCGGCCGATTTGGGCGGTTTCTTCTTCCGCCCCCGTTTAGCTTTTGTGCTGCCGCCGCAAGGAGCTTGTGGGTGGGCTCCAACGCAGCGGCAAAAGCACCGGCCATCCCTTGATGTTGCTGATTCTGGGTGGCCCTGGCCGCCACTTCTAGCATTTCCGAAACTTGAGCTGTTTTTGGAAGTGTTGAGAACAGCGCCTTCATTTTAGGATTGGCGTTCTCAAACGCCAACAGCTTAAACATAGATTCTTTCTGTTCCGGCGACAGTTCTGCTTGTGCCGTAACAGATTGCCAGAGCCGATCAACGAAGTGCTGATATGCTTCGTTTATTCCCTGTTTAACCCCAGTAAAGGATGAAATTGGGTTGAGCTCTGGCACTGTATAGAATGCTTGGCGAGCCAGGGTCGCCGCAGTGTGATGGAGCGCTAGCGGGAATTGCAGCTGTAATTGGACGTCTGCATAGCGCCCCGAGCCCGTAAGCATTTCGGCAGTGACACCGGCTAGAGGGTCGCCGGGTGCTCTGGGCCGATTCGCCTCTGCCTGGGCCAGGCGTTCCCACTCCCTCACCCAGATAATTTGTTGGGAGGGTGTAAACAGGTACCTGGCCAAGCTTCGGCAGTCATACGGGCAGTTGATGTCCGATGTGAAGAGCCAGTCCAGAACGGCCTGGCCACTCTCTGTTCTAAGACCCTGTTCCTTCAGCATTTTTCTGGCTTGCTGCAAGGTCTTCCAGGAGTGTTGCTCAAAAACAGGCAGGCCGCTGTTGCTCTGAAGAACGGGGCATGCGACAGTGCTCGGCTCCCAGTCACCTTCCAGAATGGCATCACGGATGATGCCGGACCAGCGACCCAGTTGTCCGGTAGTAGCGCTTGGTCGTGGTGGGACATCATCCTCTTCATTATCGGAGAGGGTGGGTGGGCTTCTATACTGCCCGAAAGCCGAGCGCCGTTCGATGTCATGTATTCTCTTCTCCATGGATTTCATGGCCCGAGTGACTTGATCTTGTAGGGCCGATATTCTTTCTTCTAGGCCGGAGGGTGCAGCCGGTTGGGAGGTTGCTTTATTCTTTTGAGCCTTCCTTGGCGATGAGGGCAGCGGCAGGGGTAGACCCTGGCAGCGGTTGGATGGGCCGCATGCTGCCAGCCCTACCCCGTCATTTTCGAGGTGTTTTTCCTCCTCGTCTGGGCCAATGTCAGAGAGGAGCTCGGCCACAGACTGGTGGGTTTTGCCTGACATGCCCTTTATGGCTGGTTTATCGTTGTTTAGGCCCAAATATGCTTGTTTAGGGTCTTCTTCTTCGAGGGGTGGTGCCGAGGGGACCACAGCAGATGATTCCTTCGGGGGAAGTGCTGTGGTTCCCCACAGAGGCGGCTCAGCGCTGGCGAGCGCAGCTTCTGCTACGACTTTTATGTCTTTTAGGGAGTCAATCACCACCCCCCATGTACCGTCTAGTCCGGTTAGGTTCCTTGCCACTTCTTGGGAATGGAGGTTTTCCAGCAGCTTGCTGACCTCCTGCCAGAGGTCCCATGCGGCCACAGAGGCGGGGAAGAGATCTCGCTCCTCCGCCGCTGCCTCCAGGTTTTCATTAGCAGGAGTGCTAGCTGCCAATCCCATCTTTTCCTTATTCCTTTCCTGGTTAGTCAGTAGTAGAAAAAAGGAGAGGTAATAGATCTTCTTACCCGACTCCTTGGGTTTTCCGAAGAACGAGGATTTAGAAGAATTCGCTCTGGATCGTTCAGAGAGGGGGCTCAGACCGAAGGTCTATGCCCGCATTCTCCACCAGATGTAGCAGGAACTGAACGTCATCGAGAGCGCGAGCTCAGAACCGAAGCTGGAGACAGGAGCTATTCGTGATCTTAGTTAGCAACAAGGACTAACTACAACCAGCCTAGCACCAATCTTGCTCAGGAATGAGCTGCCTGGCTACACCCAGCCTCACCTTTTATTGGCCCTAGGTCCTGAGCATGCTCAGTGGGGCCAGCCCTAACTGGGCACAGGTGAAGCTGGGCACCGGCCTGGCTCATTACCTGGCAATTCCTGGCACCTGTTTCCCACACAAAAGTACTTGGCAAGAGGTATTCTATGATTGCATGTCTGTAGATATTTTCTTTTGCTGTTTAAAACTGGTTTATATCAAATGCTTTGCCTATTGCAATCAGGGATTTTATCACACATTTCTGAATACATTTAGGGAAAATTGTTCTTGTTTCTAATTGAAAATTGGAACTATATTTATTTACTTTTGATTATTATTTTTTGACATGTACTATTCAAGTGTGGTTGCTCTATAAATCTAATCCCTAATGAATAAAATTTTATGAAGACTTGAATATCTAATTCAGTATTACGATGTGCAGAAAAATTCAGAAATTCAGGAATTTTATCCAGGAAGCAGTGGAACAACATGGGAATCTCATCCCAACAAAGTTGTATTGCACACAAACAAAATTATGTGCTTCATGATGAAGAGGAGTCTTTCTCACTTAAGGAAGGACATTCACTCAAGTGCTAGTGTTCAAACAGCACTTGTGAGTGCAAGGAGATTTGAAGGGGTTCTTGAGGGAGGGTAGGCATGTACCAAGCTCCCAGAAGAGCACACAAAGAAAGAATCTTCACATCTTTCTAAAACTGTTAAGGGTAAGTATAACCTTGCACACTACATGTAGTGAATGATTTCTCTTTTCTCTTTTCTCTTCTCTTCTCTTCTCTTCTCTTCTCTTCTCTTCTCTTCTCTTCTCTTCTCTTCTCTTCTCTTCTCTTCTCTTCTCTTCTCTTCTCTTCTCTTCTCTTCTCCCATTGCTTTTACAAATATTTCCAAAATCCGACCAATGCTCTTTTAATCCACTAGAATTTCTATCGCAAATGTACTCTTCTGGAAGTCATTAATCATGTTTGGACAGGGGCTGGACCAGGAGAAGTGAGGTAAAAGATGTTCTAAAAAGCTTGAAAGAGTAAAATTTTAGGGCATTTATAATTTTTATTTTAACAACTTTTCTTCATTCTTAATTAGAATCAAGTCAGAGAACTAAGTATCCCCAAAATCTCACAAAAGCTTTCAAAACATAGTGATGGAGGTTGAATTGATTGTTTGAGCCCATAAAAATAGAAGAGAAAGGTTTTTACTTCCTTTAAACTTCCTCACAAGTTTGAAATTTTAGCCTTTCTGCATTTTTTAGAATAGGTATAAAGGTTTTCTATGAACATGCTACATAAAAAGAAAACATCAACCTTTGTGTAATTATAAACTTTATTTTAATTGTGTATATAACCTTGCAAGAGAGGACTACAGAAAGTTTACCAGTAGATCATTTATCATTATATTGAACAATAAATAGGTAATGAATTTATGTGAATTTAATGGATGCTTTTTAAAGGGTTTTCAGCTGTCAAGGTTTAAGGCTGGGCTGGTGTCCTGTACAGGACAAGATACTTTAAAACATAGTTCTACTATCATGCTTACAACAACTAACCATGCTTACAACCTATGAAAAAAAGGAGACAGACTTATAAAATGAGTAGCTGCATTGGTGGATCTTGGGAGTCTCATCAACCTCAGCTCTCCCCTGTTGGCTGGCTCAATGCTTGGATCCAGGACTGGTGATTATCTCTCTCTCTCTCTCTCTCTGTCTCTCTTTATTTTCTTACCCAGACACACACCCCTTTCTAATTTTTGTTTCCCCTTTATATGTATATATGTGTATTTATACATACATACCTGTGGGTGATTTGTTTTCCCTAAGAATTGCTCCAGAATAACTTATAACTGTTAGAGCAATTAAAAAAAAATTGTTTGTAGAGAAACAGACCTTGTGCAATGTTTTCACCTTAATCTGATCAAGAGGTATTCAGATGGTCTGAGGGGGCCATCATTTGGTTACCCTCAAAGGGAAACCCAGGCCTGGAACAAGGATTTGATCCAGACACACCTAAGCTCCTCTCTGAGAAGGAGACTAGAAAGCAAGGAGGTCCAGTCCGAATCTCCTTTTGTTGTTGTCTGGGTCAGGTCACAGGATGCGACACGGTTTAATAGCTGGGCCAGCAATGAAATGAATGACAGCTGCTCTCTATTAATCACCTTCCCTTCTCCTATAGGAAGAATGAGAGAGAATAAGGGAGAGAGACTTATAGGTTGGAAACTAAATTACACAGCTTTAATGAAACAGTAGTGATGAGAAGGAAATTATTAAATATATATAAAACGATATCACTGGAAATGTATCATAGTAGAGAGGAGACAAGCTAGGAGGTTCCTCAAGTGTATGAAAGATAACTTCCTGACACAGCTGGTAAGTAAACCTACCAGAGGAGGTGCCTGGCTAGATCAGCTGTTCACAAACAGGAAAGGACTGGTGGGAGATATGGTCGGAGACTGTCTTGGGCTTAATGACCATGAAATGGTTACAACTTCAGCCTGTTCAGTACACTGGTTGAGAGAGTGCCTTGGGAGACAGTTCTGAAGGACAAAGGGGTCTAGGAAGGCTGGAAAAACTTCAAGAAGGAAATCTTAAAAGCACAGGAGCAGGCTGTCCCCTTGGGACGGAAATCATAGAATCATAGAATCATAGAATTAGCTGGGTTGGAAGGGACCTCAGAGATCATCAAGTCCAACCCTTGACCCACCGGTGCGGTTGCTAGACCATGGCACTGAGTGCCACATCCAGTCTCTTTTTAAATGTCTCTAGGGATGGAGAATCCACCACCTCACCGGGCAGTCCATTCCATTGCCTGATCACCCTCTCCGTAAAAAAATTCTTTCTGATATCCAGCCTAAATCTCCCCTGGCACAACTTAAGACTGTGTCCTCTTGTCTTGTTGAAAGTCGTCTGGAAAAAGAGACCAACTCCCGCCTGGCTCCAACCTCCTTTCAGGTAGTTGTAGAGAGCGACGAGGTCTCCCCTGAGCCTCCTCTTCTTCAGGCTGAACAGCCCCAGCTCTCTCAGCCTCTCTTCATAGGGCCTGTGCTCGAGTCCCTTCACCAGCCTGGTTGCCCTCCTTTGGACCTGTTCCAGGACCTCGATATCCTTCCTGAACTGAGGGGCCCAGAACTGGACACAGTACTCGAGGTGTGGCCTCACTAGGGCTGAGTACAGAGGCAGAATCACTTCCTTGGACCTGCTGGCGACGCTGTTCCTGATACAGGCCAGGATGCCATTGGCCTTCTTGGCCACCTGGGCACACTGCTGGCTCATGTTCAGCTTCCTGTCAATCCAGACTCCCAGGTCCCTTTCTGCTTGGCTGCTCTCCAACCACTCTGTGCCCAGCCTGTAGTGCTGCATGGGGTTGTTGTGGCCAAAGTGCAGGACCCGGCACTTGGCCTTGTTGAACCTCATCCCGTTGGAATCAGCCCAACTCTCCAGTCTGTCCAGGTCCCTCTGCAGAGCCCTCCTGCCTTCTGGCTGGTCCACACTTCCTCCCAGCTTGGTGTCGTCTGCGAATTTGCTGATGATGGACTCAATCCCTTCATCTAAGTCATCGATAAAGATATTAAACAGTACTGGGCCCAACACTGATCCCTGGGGGACACCACTGGTGACCGGCTGCCAACTGGATGCAGCCCCATTCACCATCACTCTCTGGGCCCGGCCTTCCAGCCAGTTTTTAACCCAGCACAGGGTGCTCCTGTCCAAGCTGCGGGCAGACAGCTTTTTCAGGAGAATGCTGTGGGAGACGGTGTCAAAGGCTTTGCTGAAGTCCAGGTAGACCACGTCCACCGCCTTCCCCTCATCCACCAGACGGGTCACCTGATCATAAAAGGAGATCAGGTTGGTTAGGCAGGACCTTCCCTTTCTAAACCCATGCTGGCTGGGTCTGATCCCTTGCCTATCCTGCAGGTGCTGTGTAATTGCACCGAGGATGATCTGTTCCATAACCCTGCCAGGCACTGAGGTCAGGCTGACAGGCCTGTAGTTTCCTACAGGCAGAGAAGACAACCAGCCTGGATGAACTGGGAGCTTTTGCTGAGACTCAAGACAAAAAGAAGAGTTTACCTCTTTTGAAAGAAGGGGCAAGCATCTCAGTATGAGCATAGGTATCTATGTGTTCTGGGTTGATGTGGTGCCATTTTTTGGTAGCGGACAAAGGGTCCCAGGCATGGCTCCTGTAAGTAGCTACTAAAAGCTCTTCCAGCTCCAAAATGTCTGGCCTTGTCTCTGGCTAATGTTGAGGCCATTGAGGACAATGGATGTGCTCCTCTGCGATTAACATACTGAGGAAGAGGAAACACCTGCTGATAAATGCTCAAGGCAGAGGGGACTGGGGGGAGAAAGCAATACCAGGGAAGAAAGACATACCAGAGAGGAGAGCAATGCTGGAGCAGATATACCAAGGTTGGTAAGGAAAGAGCGGAAGAAGGCGCTCTGAACAGAAGTGCCTCTGCATCCTGTGGTGAGACGGCAGGCTGACCCCTGTAATGAATGAAGGAGTGTGGTGGTGCAGCTCATGAAGGAACGCTGTTGAGCAGGTGTTGTGGACCTGCTGTGGAGGCCCCCGTGGCAGGGGAAGTGACTATGCCTGACGTAGTCCGTGGTTCTGTGGGCAGCCTGTGCTAAAGCTCAGTTCTGAGAAACATCTTATGCTTCTGAAATATAAAGGGAGTAAAGGGTCACACCTGCAACCTCCTTTAGGGAGGAGCAGAGCAGACAGGTGACCAAAATTGACCGAATGGAGTATTCCATCCCATATGAGTCATGCTCAGTATAAATTTGAGGGATCACGGAGGTCAAGTTCTTCTTCTTTGTCCATGGCCGGCTAGCTCAGTCGGTAGAGCATGAGACTCTTAATCTCAGGGTCGTGGGTTCAAGCCCCACGTTGGGCGCCAATAAATCTGTCACAGTTTAACACTGGCCCGGCAATTAAACCGAGTAACAGACGCTCTCTATTAATCTCTCTCTCCTCCCTGATAAGAAAGGAGAGAGAATAAGGGAGAGAGACTTATGGGTTGGAAACTAAACTACACAGCTTTAATGAAACAGTAATGATAAATAGGAAAAATTACTGAATATATACAAATATACAAGAAAAGGGATACCACATTCCTCCCCCCTTTCCCCCAATAGCTCTCACGTCACCACCGAGGCTGCAGGGCAGCTCTGGGAAAGTCCAGGCTGGACTCCTGGAGTTGGCAGCAGTTGGGAACTGGAGGCGGGAACACACAGATAAGGGCTGGCATGGATCAGGACCACAGGCAGACAAACGGACGGGATCCTTCCAGGATGCCGGGGTGAAGGAAAGGGAAGCAGGAAAGGCAGGAAGGGCAGGCAGCCGGAAGCTGGAAGCAGGAAATCTGGCTTGGCCCTCGTGATCCCTCAAATTTATACCGAGGATGACGTATATGGGATGGAATACTCTGTTTGGTCAATTCTGGCATCTATCTTGTCTGTTCCTCCCCAAAGGAGGGATGCAGGTGGGACTTCTTTATGTTTTCTTCAGAGCTGAGCAGTGTCCTTGGCTCTGCACACCAGTCTCTAGCAGTAACTATAAACATCAAGTGTTATCAGTCCTAGAAACACACACTGAGAAACTTGCTGTTAATTTCAGCAAGTGCAACTACTTACAAGAGACTTAGCTAAAAGCAAAAGTACAAGACAGAAAATCACCTCTATCCTGGCCCAAACCAGGACAGGCCGTCACCGTGGGGGGATTTCATCTCTTTGTCTGCCTGTGGTCCTGGTACATGCCCTCCCGAATCTGTGTGTTCCTGCCTCCAGCTCCCATCTGCTGCTGACTCCAGCAGCCCAGGCTGTGACTTTTCCAGGGCTTGCCTTGCAGCCTTGGTGGTGACATGGGCGTTATTGGGGGAAATCGGGGGGAATGTGATATTTGTGTATATTTAATAATTTTCCTTTTCATAATTACTGTTTCCTTTTCATAACTACTGTTTCTTCCTCTCTTCCTTATTTTCTCTCTTTTCTCTATCAAAGAGATGTAAACACTGAAAATATGAAATATGTCTCTTGAATCAGTATTTTTTCTACTCTTTAAAAAATGTATCAAACATATTCTCAATTAACAGATTTTTACCTCAAACTTTAATAGCTTCTGTTTTGTATCATGCCTGACAGGAGCCTAAAGATAAGAATGCTAATCAGAAGGTCTTCTGGTATGCTGTCAAGACAAAGATAATAAATTTAGCAAGGTAACAAGGACTGAAGGATACCAGTAATTTAAACAGAAGTTCTCCGGATGGCAAATCTTTGCCAGTGTGCAACAGTGGTTTATGAAAAGACAGAACCCTTTTTGCTGTATAAAAACTCCAAGAGAAAAGGAGAAGATGCTGGCTCTCTCTTTTCCCACCCCCCTTCTCTCGCCACTTCAGCTTCAGATACGGGACAGCACCAGCAGAGGAAAAAAAAAAGCAGAACATCAGCCAAGCAGGAATGGTGGGTCCTACGCCCCCCCCACTCCAGCCAGAGGCCAGGGCCGGCAGATGGTGATAAAACTTAATTGCTCTCTTGTTTTTTCTTTCCTTTTCCTAACAACTCTCTCCCCAAAGTGACTAATTTATGTAAAATCCTCTTGTAAACTTGTTTTTTCTTTTAAAGGTGGTGTTATTGTCTCCTTTTCCTGAAATAAATCTTTGTAATTTGCTTAAATCATAAAGCCTGTAATTTTTGTAAATTCGCGTGATGTCTATGAGTAGTGGCTGATTTTTCCTCTCAATCAAAACATGAAATAATAGCTCGGATAGTAACACCCTTTCACCCACTTATGGCAGTCTTTCTTACTAGTTTTAATCCTCCTTAATATCACACTTACAAAATAAAAAGTATCCACATACACCAGACAAAGGCAGAGGAGTTTGCTGGTTCAGGTACCTATGAAGGGATGACAAAACCCTTGGCAAATACAGCAGATAATCTTGCAACATTCCCTCCCTTTCGATACGCATTTGTTCACTTCCTGTTAACTGGATACGGTTTACCATATAGAATGTCAAACACGTTTACTCCTGCCCTGACTCTTGGAGTGATTCTAATTTTCAGTAACACCATAGGTAAGACATTTATCCACTTAAGGTGAGTTTTCTAGCATAATTTAGCAATTTGTCTTTTAATGGTCTAATTCATGCGCTTTACCTTCCCACTAGACTAGATTCCACGGGGTGTGCAAGTCCCACTTGAATTCTAGAAACCTGGACATTCCTTGGACCACCTCCGCAACAAAGTGGGGTCCATTATCAGAAGACAGGCCCTTGAGAATTCTAAACCTAGCAATTATTTCTTTTAATAAGATTTTAGTAAAATCTGGCCCAATTGGTGCAGCAGGGAAAAGCCTCTGGCTATCCTGGAAAGCTGTCTATCAGAACAAGCATCCTGGAAAGCTGTCTATCAGAACAAGCAAATGCTTGCATTGATTTCACTTTGCTAACTCAGAAAAATCTATTTGCCAGTATTACCCTAGAATGATTTTTCTTTTTGTTTCCTTCTGGGGGCTTCCTTTGTATCTTAGGGCTATTTGTACAACAGATTTCACATCTTTTCACTATGACATGCTTTAGTCTGCGTTTTTGGCTCAATGGTATATCTCTTAGTATTGTTCACCAATGCATGTGCACCCATCTGAGTTTGCTCATGTAATCTCTTAAGAAGGATTTCCATCATCTTGGAGGTGGTAAGAACTTGTTGGTTTGGTGTAACCCACCAACTTTCTTCGTCTTCTGAATATTTTAATGTTGCCACAAATTGGTTCTCCTTTTCTGTATACTGGGGTGTTTTCATGTTTACTTCTCTTGTAGGCACCATCTGTGAATAAGTCCATATCCCCATTATTCAGTGGTTCACTTTTTAAATCATATCTGCTGGCATAGACCTGTTTGATAGTAGTCAAATAGTCGTGTTGTAAAAGTTTCTCTTCTGCAACTGGCATCAGTGTGGCAGGGTTTAGTGAAATAGTGGACCTTTTCTTTGGACACCTGTGTCTCTGTAACCTGCAAGTCCCAGGAAATTGGTGACTTGTAAATAGTTCTGTTCCCCATTGCCACCAAACAATATGTCATCAACATACTGCAAAAGTGTGATGTCACAGTTCCAGTTCCTGTGGTAGTATGTTACCAAACAGGATAGGGCTGTTCTTGAATCCTTGTGGAAACACCATCCAACACAGCTGCATGTTCCTCCCTGTTGTTGAATTTTCCCATTCAAATGCAAAAATAGTTTGGCTTGGCTACTCCCCACCATTCATGGGGGAGTGGTGTCTATTGCTTTGGAAACACTCCTCGCTTGCAGGTCTTTTGATGGCTGCTGTCCCAACACTCTCCTGTCATTTCCCTACCAGAGAGAAATCTTTGGGAGAGAAAAAGCAAAAAGGAAAACATGTTAGCTGAGATCTGCTGCTCTGCCGAGGATCAGCTCTGCCTCAGAGCAGCTCCACTCAGTGACTGGGTGTGCTGAGTGATCTTGAATGATCACTCAGTGATCTAGAGTGCACTCACATGGCAACTGCAGGACAGCCAGGGGATCAGGCCCAGCCAGCATGGGTTCAGGAAAGGCAGGTCCTGCTTGACCAACCTGATCTCCTTCTATGACAAGATGACCCACCTAGTGGACAAGGGAAAGGCTGTGGATGTTGTCTACCTCGATTTTAATAAAGTCTTTGACACCGTCTCCCACAGCATTCTCCTACAGAAGCTGGCAGCTCATGGCATAGACAGGTGTACTCTTTTCTGGGTAAAAAACTGGCTGGATTGCTGGGCCAAGAGAGTTGTAGTCAATGGAGTTAAATCCAGTTGGTGGACAGTCACCAGTGGTGTCCCCCAGGGCTCAGTTTTGGGGCTGGTCTTGTTCAATATCATTATCAACTGTCTAGATGAGGGGATTGAGTGCTTCCTCAACAAGTTTGCAGATGACACCAAGTTGAGTGGGAGTGTTGATTTGCATGAGGGTAGGAAGGCTCTTCAGAAGGATCTGGACAGGTTGGATCAGTGGGCTGAGGACAATTATATAAGATACAACAAGATCAAATGTTGACCAAATGTCACTTGGGTCATAAAAATGCCATGCAAAGCTATGGGCTGGGGGGAAGATTGCCTGGAAAGCTGTCAAGCAGAAAAGGACCTGCCAGTGTTGGTTGACACCCAGCTGAATATGAGCCAGCAGTGTGCCCCAGGTGGCCAAGAAGGCCAACAGCATCCTGGCTTGTATCAGAAACAGTGTGGCCAGCAGAAGAAGGGAAGTGATCATGCCCCTGTACTTAGCACTGGTGAGACCGCACCTTGATTACTGCGTTCAGTTCTGGGCCCTCACTACAAGAAAGACAAGACTTCAAGAGTTGTTAAAGTTCAGAGAAGGGAAACCAAGCTGGTGAACGGTCTGGAGAATATATCCTATGAGGAGAGGTTGAGGGAATTTGGAATGTTTAGTTTTGAGAAGAGGAGGCCTTATCACTTTATAACTACCTGAAAGGAGGTGGGCGTTGGACTCTTCTCTCAAGTGAAATATGATAGGACCAGAGCGAATGACCTGACATTGCACCAGGGGAGGTTTAGACTAGATATTAGGAATAGTTTCTTTACTGAGAGTACAGTCAGGTGCCCAGGGACAGAACAGGCTGCCCAGGGAGGTGGTGGAGTCACCATCCCAAGAGTTATTTAAAACCCTGTAGATGAGGCCATATAATAAAATCTGAAAAATAAAAAAAATAGAAATAGATGAAATCACTTGCTCTTCCCTTATCCAATAAAACTGTAACCCCATCACAGAAGGCCACCAAATTTTCTTCCACAATTTACTCCTAGAGAAGCCATATTGGCTGTCACAAATCACCTCCTTATTTTCCATGTGCATCAGCACAGTTTCCAGGAGGAACTGCTCTATCAACTTGCAAGGCACAGGGGTGAGACTGACAGACCTGCAGTTCCCTGGGTCTTCTTTTTTTCTCTTTTTGAAATTTGGGGTTATGTTTCCCCTTTTCCAGTCAGTCGAAAAGTAACCCGACTGCCACAACTTTTCAAGTATAACGGATAGAGTCTTAGCAACGTGTCACGGTTTAACACTGCCACGGCAATTAAACTGAGTAACAGATGCTCTCTATTAATCTCTCTCTCCTCCCTGATAAAGAAAGGAGAGAGAATAAGGGAGAGAGACTTATGGGTTGGAAACTAAACTACACAGCTTTAATGAAACAGTAATGACAAATAAGAAAAATTACTAAATATATACAAATATACAGGAAAATTGATACCATGTTCCTTCCCCCCTTTTCCCCCAATAACTCTCACATCACCACCGAGGCTGCAGGGCAGCTCTGGGAAAGTCCAGGCTGGACTCCTGGAGTCGGCAGCAGTCGGGAACTGGAGGCAGAAACACACAGATATGGGCTGGCACGGATCAGGAGCACAGGCAGGCAAACGGACGGGATCCTTCCAGGATGCCGGGGTGAAGGAAAGGGAAGCAGGAAAGGCAGGAAAGGCAGGAGGCCGGAAGCTGGAAGCATGGCTTGGCCCTCGTGATGCCTCAAATTTATACTGAGTATGACATGTATGGGATGGAATACTCTGTTTGGTCAATTCTGGCATCTATCTTGTCCATTCCTCCCCAAAGGAGGGATGCAGGTGGGACCTCTTTATGTTTTCCTCAGAGCTGAGCAGTGTCCTTGGCTCTGCATACCAGTCTCTAGCAGTAACTATAAACATATAGTGTTATCAGTCCTAGAAGCAGACACTGTCTGAGAAACTTGCTGTGAATTTCAGCAAGTGCAACTACTTACAAGAGACTTAGCTGAAAGCAAAAGTACAAGACAGAAAATCACCTTTATCCTGGCCCAAACCAGGACACCTAATGAGTCTTTTTGTGTTCTTTTCTTACCAGGGCCCACAACACTGGGGAAGGGACTATAATTTTCTTTTATGGGGTATAAGCCCATCCATCATCACTATGTTCATCCCCTATGTAAGTTATAAGTTTTTTATCCTCCTTTATATATATAGATTTTCCCTCGAGTATAATTTGTCCATCTGGAACAAGGGCATTCTCTGTACCTATTTCTACCTTTGCTGCCTGTTTTGCCTCTCTATCCACCAGTTGGTTACCCATTTCTCCATTTGAGGTTACCTTCTAGTGTGCCTTAATATGAATTATTGCTATCTTCTGTGGTAGCTGGACAGCCTTGAGCAGCTTCAGAATTTCTTCAGCATGTTTAATGTGTTTTCCTTGGGTACTCGAGTCCTCTTTCTTTCCAAATTGCTATGTGTGCAAGCACAACCCCAAAGGCATATTTAGAATCTGTGTATATGTTAATATTTTTCCCTTGCGCAAACTCCATCCCCTGAGTAAGGGCAATTATTTCTGCCTTTTGTGCCAAGGTATTTGGGGGTAGCGGGCTGAATTCTATTACCTCAGTAGTAGTTGTTACCGCATGTCCAGACAGACTTTTTCCGTTCAGGATGAAGCTGCTTCCATAAATGAACCAATTTTCCATTATTTCCATAGGATTCTCCTTAAGGTCTGGTCAACTCAAGTAGGTTTCCTCTATTGTCTGGAGACAGTCATGCCCAATGGGTTCTCCTGTATTTCCGCTAAGGAAAGAAGCTGGGTTGACAACGTTAGTTACTATTATTGTCACATCAACTTGTTCAACCACTATTTAAGAAACCTCTGAGGAGATGACCAGTGGCCACCTATTTCTTACAGGACTGACACAACTGTGTGGGAAACTAACAGAGTGATCTTCTGGCCCTTTGTGAATTTTTGGGTGTCATGGATATTAGATAGTATGGCAGCTACAGCTCTCAAGCATCCGGGCCAACCTTTAGCCGTGGTATCCAGTTGTTTAGAAAAGTATGCCACTGCCCATCTGTATGGAGGGCCATACAGGTCCTGGGCCAGTATCTCTAGGGCTATACCTTGTTTTTCATGTGAGAATAAGAAGAATGGTTTACTCACATCTGGTAGTCCAAGTGCCAGGGCCACCTCCATTAGAGCTTTCTTCAGTTTCTGAAAGGCCCATATTGCTTCTTTATTCTATTGAAGCTGTTTCTGGTCAGTGTTGGTTAGTGCATACAATGGTTTAACCAGTATCCCATAGTTATAAATCCAAAGCCTACACCATTCCATCATTCCAAGGAAGGTTCATAGTTCTTTGATTGTTTGAGGTCTTGGGGTTTGGCAGATAGCCTCCTTTTGGGCCTGGCCTAACGTGCGCTGGCCCGCACTGATTTCATATCCCAGATAAGTCAGCTGTTGCTGAACCATTTGAGCCTTTTTTGTGGATACACGATACCCTGAAGTAAGTTGCCTCTTCCAGGTGGCAGCTCCCCAGACTCCAGATCCTTAGACAAATGATTGCCAAAAATAGTGGGTGAGTTCTTGAATCCTTGAGGCAGCACAGTCAATATAAGTCAGGTTTTCCATTGTTTTGGGGTTTTCCCATTCGAAAGCAAACAAATTTTAACTGGCATTATGGAGAGGGAGGCAAAAGAAGGCATCTAAAACTGTAAACCAGGTTATATTTGTGGTTAAAGTTGTAAGCAAGGTGTATGAATTTGCTACTACTGGGTACAGACCCTCTGTGATTTTATGTATAGCCCTTAGGTCCTGCTATACTTGGGTAGTATAGGACTATTATAACTAGATTCACACACTCTAAGTATTTCTCCTTTATGAAATCTTATTACTGCTCCAAATTGTGCCAGCAAGTCCCTCCCCAAAAGGGGCTTTGGAGACTTGGGCATATATAAAAAATTATGTATCCCTATTTGTTTGCCCAATTTGTATTTTAAGGGCTTACATAAATATGCCTTTTCAGCTTGACCCGTGGCTCCCTTTTACTACGATATAATCATCGTCCCTTGTAGGAAAAAATCCGCGGAGGCTTGAAGGACGACACGCAGTCACCAATATGGGGGCAGAGACAGCAGCTGCAGCTGTAGCAGATACACTGGCAATGCTCACCAGCCATATCTGAGTTGTGCCCTTGTGTGAGGGGGGGCGAGAAACGGCTGCAGAGGCAGGAGTGGGGGTGCTCTCTGTACGAGGAGCAGCTCTCACTCCCCGCAGCAACTCTCGGGCTCTGAAAAGGCATACTCATTCTCATAAAATCTAATGAAGTTAGCCTAAAATTAAAAGAAGTGGTACAATTTCCCAAACCAAAACAAGTGTAATTACCAAGTTTTTTTTTTGTTTTGTTTTTTTTGTTGTTGTTTTGGGTTTTTTTGTTTGTTTGTTTGTTTTTTGTCTCTGTATGAAACACCAGTGGACCGTGCACCACAATATAAATCAATATTGAGAACCATATTGCAATGATGGTCCTTAAGCAGCTTTATCTGCTTCTAGCATTTGCTCAGAAGCTTCTAACAATTGGGCTGCTGTAGCACCTTTTGGGAGTAGTCCTAATGCACGTTTAGTTTTTTTCATTAGCATTGTCATATGCTGACATATAAAAAATTTTGTTTTCATCTCTTCTGTCAAGTCGGGATGTGATATTACCACTGAATATAAGTGATCCACAAATTTTGGATATGGCTCCACTCCCACATTTAATATTTGTAAAAGAGGGAGTTGCTTGTGCAGGATCATGCACAGTTTACAAAGCTTTATACACCAATTCTTGTGAAAGTTGTAACACTTCAGTTTGAAACCATGCCTGCACATACAAAAGGACAAGCACCAAGTAACATTTGTGCTTGCACTCTGTATAATGCATCGGTGTTCTGTCTAGGAATCACAGCTTCATTTTCACACAGCATTTGCCATTTATGATGAAATTGCAATTGTTGATTCCACCTTTCCCCCCCCCCCCCCACTATCCCCTCTACCACCCTCCCCTCCCCATGTTGGATCTAGAAGAGGTGGAGCAGTGGGTGTTAAAGGGTTAAGGGAAGTAGGAGCAGGGATAGGGAACGGATCAGGGGATAAAAATGTATTAGTGCCCCTGGGTTGTTCAGGGTATTCCCCGGAGCAAAAAACTAGGGTTTTTTCAGGGGTATACTCATCCTTGGTCTCCTGTTCTTTCAGTTTCTTCAGCAGTTCCTTGAGTTGCTTGTCTCCGAGTCCCAGTTCTTTCCTTGGTTTTTGCTCTATAGCAGGCACTGATGGTGTTGACAGGTGAAGCAGAGGATTAATTGATGGCAACTGTGTTCTCCGGCTTCTCTCCCTCTGGGTCCTCCGACGATTCTGGTGGTGTTTTCGGTCGCTTTTCGTTTTGCTTCTCAGTCCCATTTTTGCTTTTCATATGACCCCCCAGGGTCAAATGGCACAGTTGGCTGAGCTTGAATCAGTATAGTCCCTTCAGGTGCTGGTAGGGGTATTTTAGGTGTCTCAAAAAACTGTTTAGAGGTCAAGTCCATATTTTGAGCATTCATCGGTATTGGTAGATCAGGTGTTAAGGCAGCAAACGCTGAGGCTGCTACTCTTTCACTTTCCATCTCTGTTAAGGTTTCTCTAATCAATTTCCAGAGTGTCGCTAAGCATCGTGCCTCCTTATCTCCATCGTTAATTTTATCCCATAGGCCAGTACCTATGGCTTCTCAAGTAGGTAACTCTAAAACGGTACCCATCGAGGGGATCAAGTCTCTATCCCGTGCCCATTTCAGTAATTCACGTAAGGTCCTGCCTTCGTGTGACAAACCTCTCTTAGAGAGAATACATTGGAGGAGCTTAACTACTGCCTCTTCTTCTTTAGAGAGTGTAGACCCCATCTCCTCCCCAGCCGCTCACCTTTTTCTTGGCAAGATTCTTCAATTCCGAGGTACCTCTTTCGTTCCGTAGCCGGGCACCAGCTACACAGACCGCCGGGGCAGCAGTCTCCTTTCGACTGGCTTCTCCGCTCCTGCCGCACCGTTCCTTCGGTCGGCTTTCTCGCTACCCTCTCATTCCAGCTGTCTTCATCGCTCCTGGAAGCAACAGCGAGAGGGTCCCTGTTCGGGCGCCAAATGTAGGAAAAAATCCGCGGAGGCTTGAAGGACGACACGCAGTCACCAATATGGTTAAAGTGAATATTATTAACAGTGGACACTCGCTTTATATAGAGCCCTTGTTTATATAACGATATCTTGCAGGTGGCTGTATCTTGGACACAAATTCTGTTCTCACAGAACTTCTGCTGGCTACCTCATTATCCTGTTATTCTTCTTTTCTACTGCCAGCTCCCTTATCTTTTTCCCATAGCTCATCTTTCAGTAACCTTGCAACTGGGTCTTAAGGCCCTTAGTTTACTCTAGCTAAAGCTAAAGAGTCAGGATTGCTCACATGTCTGTTTTCTTCCAGACAGTTTCCCAACAGTCCCTCTATCCCCTCTCTACCATCCCTGCTCCAACCACCGTGGAGCATCGCCCTGGTGGGTAGGCTCCCTCCCCCTGATCCCTTGTGATGTCAGGCCCTGTTCAGCAGCATCCCTGGAGACACCTTTGGCTGAGCTCAGTCCCAGTCTTGGGAGTCCTGCTCCTCCTCGGTAGCCTCATGGAGGCTGGCAGGGCGCTGGCAGCGCACGCTGATCCCAGCTAGATTGTTTCTGGCTTTGAGTGTGGTGTCTGGCTGGTGACCAACCCCTTCTTGGGGACTCCACACCCCACTGCTGTGCCTTGAGCCCTGCCTCCCCCAGCACACCAGGTGACGTATTGTTTCGCCCTGTTACTGCACTAATTGCTACAGCACGATGCCTGCTGGGTGAGTCAGGAAAGCGACTGGACTGCCTCGTCCCTCCCGGGGATGCCGTTAGCGCTTCCCAGCCGGGCAGGATGTAAGAAATGGGGTGCATGCCCTAGGCCCTGCAGGGGGGGGGGGAGGAATGCCGGCTCTCCTGGCCCCTCTCAAAATGGGTCGTTCCCCCTCCCCCCCTTTCAGGCTCCTCCTTCCGGCAGCTGAATGGCAGATGGGGTGCTGGCGGGGGCAGGGTGAGGAAGCTGCTCCCATGCTGTTCGGCATCCTTGCTGCTATTCCCACTGGTGGATTTTCGCAGGAGTGCGCTGGACGGGGAGGATGCCAGGGTGACCCACAGGCAACACATGCCAAGGAGTCCAGAAGAGTGCCTGGCAGGGGCAATGCACCATCCTGCCCATGGTTCGGCTCCAGCCCTCCTGTGCCACTGCGGCTGGGATGGCTCACCTGGCCCCATCACCTACCATACGAGACGGTCCCAGCACGTCCCCACCTCTGGCAGGCTCCAGCACCACATCCCTCCCTGTCCCACTCGACAGAGAGGCTGGACATTTTCAGGTTGTGTCCTTTGCACTAAAAAGGAGTCATTTTAGAGCTTTTGTCTCTGATTTGCTGTTGGGTTTTCGGGCTGTGTGAAATGCCTCTGCACTCCCTTTTCTTTATCTCTATTTTGCCCTAGGGACCCACTGCTTCTCCTTCGGGAAGCTCAGCACCTGGGTGGGCTTGGCCACCGTTTTAGGTTGTTCCTTCCACCTTGAGTGCTTGTCTCCCCCTCCCTGCTCCAGACTGAAATCCATTTCCTCTAATTTCCCACTCACCCCCAACCAATTCAGCAGAGCTGGGGAAGGTCCCCGAGGATATCGGGCAGGTGACAAGTGGTGATGATGTCAATGGTGGCAGCCACGGCGCTGCGGTCCTGTGGGCCATCTGCAGGCAGTGTCCCGCTGCCACCGCCACCACCTGGGCCCGGCCCCGGGCCCTCCTTTTTACTCCCCTTGCAGTGGGGAGGGGAAGCTGAGGATACCCACAGCTGACCATGATCAATTGTAAGCTGCCTCTGACTGTTTGGCTCTTTAGCAGCCCTGACCATCACAGGAAAAGTCTGCAGTAGTGATGATACGTTTTCCTTTAAATCTGCTACCACCCCATCAGGCAGATAGTATTGCTGTATGGAGGGTAGAGGCACTGACATCTTTAACAAACAGTAATTTTTACTGTGGGGCAGTCTACTATGCTGCCCTTTATTTTGCAATTACCGAACATTAGCACGCCATTGTCATTAGGATGAGAGACTTTGTTTGGGATGCTAATGAGTTTCTTTGCTCTGAGAGCCTTAGTAAAACTTGGAGAAATTCCTCCAGACATCTAGAATACTTTTCTTATTTACAGTTTTCAGGCAGTGGATGCTAGAAGAAAAAAAACAGATGATAGTCCACACCAAGTTTGCTTTTAAGTACCCCCAATATTGTCAGCTCCCCTTTTTCTAGGACAAACCCCCAAAATACATCACAGTCCTAGTGACAAAATCTCTGATGTAAACACTTTGAAAATATGAAATTGTGTCATGGATTCAGCATTTTTTACTCTTAAAAATATATCAAACCTATTCTTAATTAACAGATTTTTACCCCAAATATCCTACGCACCCCTCCCCTCTCCAGCCAGAGACCACGGCTGGCAGAAGGTTGTAAAACTTAATTGCTCTCTTGGGTTTTTTTCTGTTCTTTTCTTAACAACTCTCTTCCCAGACATCCATGCAAAATCTCTCCTCCCTCAAACCTGCCCTTTTTTCCAAAGGTGATGCCACTTCTCCCTTCCCCAAAACAAATCCCTGCAATTTGCTTAAACCATAAAGCCTGCCATTTTTGTAAATTCATGTAACGTCTATGAATAGTGGCCAATCTTTCCTTGCAATCAAAATATAAAATAACAGCTTGGATTATAACAATCGCCATCACTAAATTCTACGACCATGCATTTTTGCACTTCCTACAAAGGATCTCATAAAGTAGGTCCCAACAATAATCCCCATGTAGCACACACTCACTTTGTTCACTTTTTAAACCCATAACTTTGGCCTTTGACCACTGACTGTCCCAATTAGACCAAAGTTTACACTTACAGCAAATGAAACCCAATTCCCAGTAATAAACCCCCCTCCTTTTTTTTTTTTTTTTTTCCTTTCACAGTTTCTACACTTCAGAGCATATATCAGATAACATTCATTCCCAGGATAAAAGGATACTCGCTTCGCAAGTACAATTCGTGTCATTCACACATGTACATAAACACACACCAATAACATTTAGCATAGATACAAAACAAAGTTACAATTTACCTAGGCTACAATCGAAGTTCGTCACTTCGGATCCCACTTAGGATACCACCAGCTGGTTGTTTCCTTTTACCCTTCTCCTTCCTCTAATACAGTCAAGGACAGGTCCTGCGTGCCCTAGCAAATGCCCTTCCCTGTCGGGCCCCCTATTTACCCAATGAGGTCTGCCTTGCACAAGACGTCTCTGGTGTACTACCTAAGCAGCCTTGACCCGGCGCAAGCATCCTAAACAACTTACGGGTCCCCGTACCTTAAAATCCAATAAACATACCTTATCCGCAGTTCTTGTCCACCCCCGCAGTGAGCACGAAGGAAGGCAGTCCCTCCGAGAAATCTCGGGCCACACGCCAAGGTTGTTCATTTCCCAGTCGATCCTGCAGCCGGGTGGAGAAGTGTCCCATATGGGTCACCAAAATTAAATTGCAGAAAACGACTCTGCAACTTGGAAATTTATAGAGAGGGGTAAGTTTATTCAGCACTGGGCGCATGAGGGGATAATTCCTCCAGAATCCATGCACACCAATCTCGCAATTAGGCTTTTTTTATATACACTGAAGTTTTACATATTCATTAGATTTCACAATACGCCTATACATAGGCATCGCCTACCCCCACTTTGTATTTAAATTAGTCCCAAGATGTCATTTTCATAATATCCTCCCTCCTGCGCTTGAGTAGTGTCTCTTGGTGGTGGTCATTTGGGTCGTGGGGACAAAGTAAAAATGAAGCAAACGTCTTTCTCTGGGTAAACTTTTCACTTCTTCTTCTCCAGGCATGCACATTTCTTCAGTCTTCACCCAAGCCGACAACATGTTCTGTTTCTTATCTCAAGGTTTCTATAGTTACCAGTTTAGCACACATATTTTCTTTATAAGGTGATGACTACCTAAACAATTTATTAGCTTCGATTTAAAGGGCATTCTGTGTTAGCTTCTATCAGGTCAATGTGACCCCTAGACAATTACTAGCAGGCATTTTATATTAACCCTTACAACATATTTACTGAAAGAAAGGAAAAATATTGAAATTTATAGGGTCCTAGCAATTAATTCAGAGGGAGCAAATGTTGTTTATACACGGGAATTAATAATAATAATAATAAAAAAAGATAAAATGACAAAACATATACCAATTTTCTTGAGATACCAATTACACCAGATATTGCACCATCAATAAAATGTATTACAGCTAAAAATAGTCTAGGAGCAATCATAAAAAGAAGCAAGATATTATACGTTACTCCGCTTAGGGTAAAACGTGGCTAGCCCTCCAGCCGTCAGTAATTTCTTTCTACATCAGAGTAGCCAATTCTGAAACTGTACTCGAGGGGTTCCTTATCTCCTAGATTTGCCGAGACCTGTAATCACATTAATTCAATCCTGTTCCATCCTAATACTCAAAACCTAATTGTACCTAAACGACAGAAAGAAAACATTGGCTTACAGTAAACATAGGGAAAAGAGAATCTAATTCTCATTTGACGCAGATAATCCAATTTGTTCTAATTTTATGCTGTTTATCATTCATATCCGTTGCCACCCATGTATTTGAATTCAGTGGATTTTGCAAAATAAATTTAATTTTACCGACATTTGGCATATTTATCAGAACAGCTTGCCCAGGCTGCAGAAGGTTTTTGATGTTTCTGGGAGGCTTCTTATCAGTGCTGTTATCATGAATGGGTGATAATATAAAGAAAGCATTCATTCTGGGAAAACCACTCACTCCCCATCTATTGTTGACTCTACAAACTGCATAATGTAGTCTTTCATCCCATTTAGATTCTTGTGGCCTTATGAGTCTTTTAATTAACCCGTTAGTGCATTCCACAGTGCCGTTTGCTTGCAGGTGATAGGGAATATGAAATGTCCAGTTAATATTTTCACTTTTAGCCCACTGTGTCACAAGTATGGACATAAAATGGGTCCCATTATCAGACTGAATGCTGATGGCTTTAGGCAAAACTCCAAAAACCTTTTTCTGAAAAGAAACTGTGTTTTCCCTATTTGCTTTGGCATAGGCTTCAGCACAAGTTAAACAAGATATAATTTCCACAATTACAATAACATATTGTTTATTTCCTGACCTTCGGGAGGGTCTAATATAATCTATTTGCCAAGTTGACCATAAAGTTTTACCATTTCTGAGATGTAAATTGTCAGCAATTAGAGGATGTTCTCCCAATCAGATTTTACACAGATCACATGAAGAAACTATTGTTTTACATTCCTCACGTGATGCTGACCAACTATGGGACTGTGCGCCGTTATACAAATAAAAAACACCTGAATGAGCTATTTTGCTGATGTAAACACTTTGAAAATACGAAATATGTCTCTTGAATCAGAATTTTTTCTGCTCTTTTAAAAATATACCAAACATATTCTCAATTAACAGATTTTTACCCCAAACTTAACTAGCTTCTGTTTTGTATCATGCCTGACAAGCACCTAAAGATAAGACTCCTGGTACATGGTCAAGACAAAGATAATAAATTTAGCAGTGTAACAAGAACTGAAAGAAAATAACAAATAAAAGAGAAGTTCTTGGGATGGCAAAATCTGTGAGTCATCTTTAGCAGGTCTGTGTGCCAGTGATTTATGAAAAGACAGAACCCCTTTTTGCTGTATAAAAACTTCAAGAGAAAAGGAAAAGATGCGGCTCTCTCTCTTTCCTCCTTCTCTCGCCACTTCTGCTTCAGCTACAGGACAGCAACAGCGGAGGAAAGGAAAAGAGTAGAACATCAGCCAAACAGGAACAGTGGGTCCTATGCTGCCCTCCCCCACACTCCAGCCAGAGGCCAGGGCCCGCAGTCGGTGAGAAAACTTAATTGCTCTCTTGTTTTCTTTCCTTTTCTTAATAACTCTCTCCCCAAAGTGACTAATTTATGTAAAATCTCGCCTCTTGTAAACTTGCTTTTTCTTTTAAAGGTGGCATTACTGTCTCCTTTCCCTGAAATAAATCTTCGTAATTTGCTTAAATCATAAAGCCTGTTGTTTTTGTAAATTCGTGCGACATCTATGAGTAGTGGCTGATTTTTCCTCTCAATCAAAACATGAAATAATAGCTCGGATAGTAACACCCTTTCACCCACTTATGGCAGTCTTTCTTACTAGTTTTAATCCTCCTTAATATCACACTTACAAAATAAAAAGTATCCACATACACCAGACAAAGACCTACTGTAGTGGTTTGTTGGAGAGTTTTTGGAAGAAAATGGACATGTGAGCAATCCTGACTACTCAGCATTAGCCAGAGTGAACTAAGGGCCTTGAGGCCCAGCTGCAAGGTTATTAAAACATCAGCTATAGGCAAAAGATAAGGGAGTTGGCAGCAGAAAAGAAGAATAACAGGATGGGAAAGCATCGCATAGACAGCACATAAACAATTGTATTTAACCAGTTAGATAGTGCCCTGTGGCATATGAAGAATGTTCTGCATCAATCAGCAATATGGTTTTATTATTTTATCAGCCTGACTGTGTATAAAAGGGCTACCGCGACTCTCAATATACGGCAATACTTTGATTACATTAATCTGCGTGTTTTCCAGAGCTCTTCCCAACAGTGGTTAAAGGTTCAGTGGAGGCCTTCAGTCACCTGTGATGAATTGCAATCTTCCTCTGGCCGTTTGGCGCTTTAACCGCCTAGAATAGACAGTCATAGTGTTGCCCGTAGTCAAGACACAAACCAACAGAGTGTCAGTTTATGCGGTGCTTTATTCAGGGCCTGGGAAACCTGAGGACTAGCGTCCCAAGTCAGGATTCCAAAGACCCTCACTTTCAGTTCAACTTTTATACCTTTTTACAATGAGGCTTATGTGCCAAATTACACATCCTTTTGTTACAAAAACAATTTCATAAATCGTGCGAATAACAATCAGTGTGCATGTGAGTAACAATCAATGTACGCCCTTAATTTATTAATCTTTTGTTTTAACTACTCCCTGCACCTGGATATAATTTTTCAAAGTGTCAGTCTGCTTAAGTTCTATATGCTCCACTAATCTCTTTATTATTGTTCAGCATATTCTTTCCTTGTTTCCCTAACCTACATCCTGGTTTGGTCTCCATACATCCTTTTCTTGCGGATTCAATTTGTCCCTGCAACAATTCCCCCCTTTTGAGCATCCTTCGAACTTTTCCCGCAAGGATGCTCAACCATCATGCTATGTGATAGGGAGGTGGAGGTGACGTTCCCTCTGGCGTTGTCACTTCCTTTCGAGTTATAGCCTTCATTATTCTTCGGGTATTTTAAGTTTCTTTGACAATCATTCCTAGAAGACACTTATACATTATTAGAACAACTACCACAATTATAATTATCATGATTCCATATTGTACCACTGATGATATACAACCAGAGACCTGGATCCCTAGGGAGCTAAATATTGCTCCAACCCAATTGTGTTCTGCCTCTCTCTGAACGTTGTAGACTTTATCTTCTATTTGTTCCAATTGACTAATGTCTTTTTCTACCTCTTGGGTGACATTTGGGATATGCACACAACAATGTCCATTCTTACTATGCAGATACCCACAAACACCATGTTCCTTTAACAACATCATATCTAGGGCCATTCTATTCTGTAAGGTCATTCTTGTGGTAGCCTGGAGTTGCAAGTTTAAATCCTTAAATCCTTTTTTAGTTACTGCGGCCAATCGTTCAGTTTGTCCTAACAATTTATATAACATTTCCCGATTTTGATAAGTTGAGATAGGTGCGAATAATGATTCCAACACCCATCCGAATTTGACTCCTGAGGAAGGTTCATGCCATTCATCCTTTTCATCTAATCCTATTGTCTCCAAGTCTTCACTTATACCCCTTTTCTTTCTCCCTGTCCTTTCTCTTTGTATTAGTTTCGTTTGTTTCCAAAATGGACATAAGGTTGGCACTCCTAAAGTAATTTGTGTGGCCAATCCATCTAAAGGTAGATGAGACGTCCATTGTCCATGTCCCAACACCCATACTAAATTTCCAGGACTATGGACTGTTGTGATTCTACAATTTACTGCAAAATTTCCCTGATCCAAGTTGATAGTATGATGATATCCCCTACATTCGCATCCCCATTTTAATGCCATTTTTACTGGAACTAACCCTATTCTGTCTTCTGGGGTATCACAGGTGAATATCTCCGTACAATTCCATTCTTCTCTTTGGGTTAATGATTGTCGAAGAGAAGTAGAAGTGGATGTAACCTTACTATTCTGATAGGAATGATTTTTCTTCCCTGTCCACTCGATACACCATTGTACCTTCCCCAAATAAGTATAATGTTCCAAGATACTAGGTCCCCATAGTGTTGTCCAATCTTTCCAGGTATCTATATTCTGAGTAATGTTTTGACAATTCATCTCGTTTCGTGTGGATTTGGTTGTTATGATACGTTTTTCACATGGCCCCTTTTCGGGGAAATTAACCAAACACCTTCTGGTGTTTTGGACCCAACCAAAATAATTAGGTTTCTTTTTACAATCTGTTTCTGTCATTGTTTCAATTATCATGCACATATCTTTCTGTACCATTTCAGTCTTTGGGACTAGTTGGCAGGTCCAAGAAACATTTTTTAAAGATTTTGGCATTCCAGTTACTGGTATTATCCCCCACGGTATTGGTTCACCTGCCGCTTGGGGTAATGGTAAGCAAGCCGTAATTTCTGTTACATTTTGCATGAGGCCAAAATCCCTAATTAACCCAATCACTAAATTTTCTTGCCCTTTATTTTTCATTAGATTCTCATCATTGACTGGTTGTTTATTTTCATCATTAGCTACCTGCCTTGTTATCCTACTTTCTTGTCTCATTCTGGGTTCAATTCTTACTTCCAGATCTCCATACCCAAAGCTGTCTCGAATCAATATTATACAGGTGTATTCCCCTTCATTTTCCTTGGTTATTCTGGGTATCTGCGAAGTGGTTATTCCTGCTTGGTGTAACCTATCCCAAACTGTTCGTACCCCTTCTGTAATTATTTTATCTTCTGTCACCCATTTCCATCCTGTTTTCACTTCAGTGGATCCAACCCCCTGGTCATCGGTAAACAAACATGTTAGATTGGCACCAGATCCTTCTTTTACCGTCAAATAAGGTTCGGGTACCTTTACCTTTACCCGTGTCTCTACAGTCACTATCAAGTTAAGAAATGCCCATATTCTCAACATTTGCCTCTGAACACCAATTTTGTTGGGGACAAAGGTTCTACCGACCATTGAGTAGGAACCTTCTTGACACTGGTATAGTGTATCCAATTGTCGATTCCGTTGACCTTGACGGCGGTGTACGTGGTCATAATTACTTGATAAGGACCGTCCCATGACTCCTTCAATGGCTCCACTGACCAGTTTCGTACGTAGACTTGATCTCCCGGAAGAATACTGTGGGCCGGATTTTCCAGGGGTAGGGGTCGGTTCCACTGCAACGCTCCTCTGAGAGCTGTAAGAGTCTTATTCAGAGACAATACATAATTTAATATTACTTGATCCCCCACCAAATGAGGGTCCCCCTGGTATGTAGCAGCATGATAGGGTTTGCCATACAAAATCTCATACGGACTTACCCCTATCCTTTCCCTTGGTTTAATCCTGACTCTTAGCAGAGCTAAAGGCAATGCCTGCGGCCACTGAATTTTTGCTTCTTGGCAAATTTTCTTAATTTGGTTTTTCAGTGTTTGATTCATCCGCTCTACCTTACCACTTTATTGGGGCCTCCAGGGCGTGTGCAGATTCCAAGTTATTCCTAACATTACAGAAATCTCCTGCACGATCCCTGCAGTAAAATGAGGACCCCTATCCGATGATAGCCCTAATGGCACCCCAAATCTAGGGATGATTTCTTTCAGAAGTGTTTTTACCACTTCTTTTGCCTGATTGGTCCTGCAAGGGAAAGCTTCTGGCCATCCCGAGAATGTGCATACATACACCAGCAGGTATTTGTATGCTTGGGCCTTTGGTAACTCAGAGAAGTCTATCTGCCAATAATCTCCTGGTTGGGGACCTACCTGCCTCCTCACTACTGGGTTGTTTTTGATACACACTGGACACATTGCATTCACCCTTTTTGCCAATGTTAACATCTGGTTTGAGAATATTTCGTTTTTCAGAAATTTTACCATTGCCTCTGCACCCCAGTGGCACTTATTATGTTCTGTTTCCAATACTGTCTTCATGATCCTTACCGGCAGGATCACCTGTCCTGTTGGGGTCACATACCAACCCTTGATGTTCTTTCGGGCCTGCAACATCTGAGCCAGTTTCTCGTCTTCTGGTGAGTAGTGTGGTTCGTCTTCCATGTGTGCAGCGGCAGGGTTGCTCCGAGCCGGTATCAAAGCTAATTGAGTCCATACTTCTCTGGCGGCCTGCTTTGCCACTTGGTCCGCTTGTCGATTTCCCTGGAATTCTTTTCCTGAGTCATTCCGATGTCCTTTGACATGCATCACCGCAACTGCCAATGGTTTGTAAACTGCTTCTAGTAACATTATTATCTCTTCCCTGTGTTTGATTGATGACCCCTGTGAATTAAGAAGTCCCTGCTCCTTCCACAGAGCCCCATGCACATGTACTACTCCAAATGCATATTTGGAATCAGTCCATATGTTGACCTTTTTCCCTTGGCTCAGCACCAGGGCTCTTACCAGAGCCCAAATTTCTGCCTTCTGTGCTGACGTGCCCGGGGGCAATGCTTTTGCTTCCACTATCTGCTGCAAGGTGACCACTGCATACCCTGCATACCTGGTACCTTTTTCCACAAAGCTGGACCCGTCCGTGAACAGTTCCCAATCAGGGTCCGGCAGTGGCTCATCCTTCGGGTCCTCCCGGCTGGCGTACACTTGCTCGATTACCTCCACGCAGTCATGTTCCAGCTCTCCTTCTTCCTGGGTGGACCTGAGGAATTCTGCTGGGTTAAGGTGATTTGTTATTTTCAGCTCCACATCATCCTGTTCCCTTAATTGGGCCTGATATTGAAGCATCCTACTTGATGAGAGCCAATGGCCCCCCTTTTGTTCTAATACTGTTATGACCATGTGGGGTACATAAACTGTCATGTGCTTACCCAATGTTAGCTTGCGTGCTTCCTGCATCAGGATTACTGTGGCTGCCACTGCTCTTAGGTATCCTGGCCATCCCCCACTTACTGAGTCCAATTGTTTGGAAAAATACCCAACCGGCCTTTTCCAAGACCCCAGTTTTTGAGTGAGCACCCCCAAGGCTAACTTTTGCCTTTCATGTACATACAGTTGAAAGTCCTTGGTTAAATCCGGCAAGCCCAGGGCAGGTGCTTCCTTGAGGGCCTGTTTTAATTCCCGAAACGCTTTATCTTCCGTGGGTCCCCACTTAAGTCTCAGCTCCTTCACAGCCTCATACAGTGGTTTGGCTGTCAACCCAAAGTTGGGGATCCACAGTCGACACCAGCCAATCATTCCTAGAAAAGATCTTAATTCCTGGTTATTGCGGGGTACTGGAATTGCACATATAGCTTGTATACGATTTACTCCCAAACGACGAACTCCCTGTGAGATTTCACATCCTAAGTAGATAACCTTTTGTTTGACCAGCTGTGCCTTTTCTCTGGATACCCGGTATCCAGCCTGTCCCAGCATATTCAGTAATGCAATGGTTAATTTTAGGCAGAGACCTTGTTCTGTGGTACCCAGGAAAATATCATCCACATACTGCAACACCACATAAGAGAAAGGCGAATCTTTTACCTGGGTAGTTTTCCATTCCTCAAGTTCCTTGGCCAGCTGGTTACTGAATATGGTGGGTGAGGATTTAAATCCTTGGGGAAGTCTGGTCCAGGTGAGTTGACACTTCCGTCCCGTATCGGGGTTTTCCCACTCGAATACAAAGATTTTCCTACTTTCAGGCGCCAGGGGTATGCAGAAGGCGGCATCCTTTAAATCGATTACTGTGAACCACTGAAATTTCTCAGAAACAGATGTTAACAATGTGTACGGATTTACCACCACGGGATGTATATCTTTGGTAATGGAGTTAATTGCCCTTAGGTCCTGTACTAACCTGTAATTGCCGTTAGGCTTTTTGACCGGGAAGATAGGAGTGTTAAATTCAGATTCACACTCCTGCAAAATTCCTAAACCTAAGAATTGGGTTATCATGGGGGCTATTCCCTTCCTGGCTTCCAGACTAATGGGATACTGTCACACCCTTACTGGTTGAGCCCCTTCTTTTAATTCCACTACCACTGGTACTGCCGCTTTTGATTTACCTGGAGTCCCTGCTTCCCAAACCCACGGTGCAACTGCTTGTTCAATTTCCTGTGGTATCTCTTCCTTCCCTACTTCTTTAATTACGAACAATTTTGCTAGGTTTCCTTCTGGTATTTCTAGTTTTACCCTACCCTTTTCAAAAATTATTCCTGCCTGTAATACTGAGAGCAAGTCTCTCCCAAGCAGAGACTGCGGACTGTTTGGCATATACAAAAAATTGATAATCAAATTCTTTTCCCCCAAATTTTATATCGAGTGGCCGCAGGAATGTCCTTTTTTCAATCTCCCCAGACGCCCCAACAACCAACACCGTAGAGTCACTTAGAGGTCCCTTTAATTTATTCATTGCCGAGTAACTAGCCCCTGTATCTATTCTGAATTCCATCGGTTCCCCTTCGACCTCTAAGACAACTTTCAGGTCTCGGTCTAGTCAGCTCTGATTCTGGTAATTCCTCATCATAAACGCTTGAGCAACACCTTGCGGATTCCCCTTGAACGGATTCAATCCGCTTCCTACCCTGTTGTGGGGATTCGCTCCATTGCCCGGGAAGCCTCCCCTCATCGGGGTTCCCTGATTAAGTGGGCACTCTTTTTTTTTTTTTTTTTTTTTTTTTCCAGTGTCCCAGTCCTTTACAAAAGGCACACTGGTTAGGTCCTAACCTTCCGCGTCCCCCCGTACCCTGGTTCCCAAAACCCCCAAAGCCTCTCCCCATTTCTCATTTTCTCGCAAGAAGCTCATCATAGGACTTAATATTTCAGAAGTTAGTGTACCATTCCGTGGCCACTGCATTCCCCCCGTTTCATATTCAGACCACACATGATTACCATAATCAAAGTCTTCCTCCGCAATTCCTGCCCTAAATTACCCTCTTTCCAATGTTTTAACAGGCAACCGAGAGGCGAATCCTCAGGAACATCTTTTTCGTTACAAGACAGAGCTCTGAAAGTTTTAAATGGTAGCATGCTGACACGTACTTGCACGCACTCACACACAAAACGCTGACACTCGTACTTGCGCGCACTCACACACACAAAACCAATATACGGCCGATTACCAAATACCTATACCAAATACCAAACTTGCCTATACTCGTCACCGCGAGTGGCAAGTGCTGGATCCGCACAGCTTTCTACTTGCCGTGTCTTACGACCAGCGCCTAGGCTTCCAAACAACCAACCCTTATACCAAATACCAAATACCAAACTTGCCTATACTCGTCGCCGCGAGTGGCAAGTGCTGGATCTGCACAGCTTTCTACTTGCTGTGTCTTACGACCAGCGCCTAGGCTTCCAAACAACCAGCCCTTAATACCAACCAACCTATAAGGAATAAAGCACCTTCGGGCTTACCCTATGGTCGTCCGTCGGGCGCGGGGTCGGGCACGGGTTGATGTCTCCTCCAGGAATCACCTGGTGCCGGCTTGGAGTGGATCAGCACGTGAACCGCCCCAGCCGCCCCCGGAGTCCCATCTGGGTCGCCAGAAAACTGTTGCCCGTAGTCAAGACACAAACCAACAGAGTGCCAGTTTATGCGGTGCTTTATTCAGGGCCCGGGAAACCTGAGGACTAGCGTCCCAAGTCAGGATTCCAAAGACCCTCACTTTCAGTTCAACTTTTATACCTTTTTACAATGAGGCTTATGTGCCAAATTACACATCCTTTTGTTACAAAAACAATTTCATAAATCGTGCGAATAACAATCAGTGTGCATGTGAGTAACAATCAATGTACGCCCTTAATTTATTAATCTTTTGTTTTAACTACTCCCTGCACCTGGATATAATTTTTCAAAGTGTCAGTCTGCTTAAGTTCTATATGCTCCACTAATCTCTTTATTATTGTTCAGCATATTCTTTCCTTGTTCCCCTAACCTACATCCTGGTTTGGTCTCCATACATCCTTTTCTTGCGGATTCAATTTGTCCCTGCAACAATAGGAGAAGTCCACGCTAGTGATAATACATTTTCCTTTAAGTCTGCTACCACCAGTCAATGCCTGTCTTGCAGCAGGCGACAGATAGTATTGCTATACAGAGGGTAGAGGCACAGATATTTTTCAGTTACTGAACATTAGTGCCCCATTGTCATTAGGATGGATACAGAGTCTTTGTTTGGGATGCTAATGAATTGTATTGCTCTGAAAGCCTAGGAAAGCTTAACTTGGGGAGATTCCTCCAGACACCTAAAATGCTTTTCTTATTTGCAGTTTCAGTTTGCATTTTTCAAGGTTGTGGATGCTGAAGAAAGCAACAGATGATCTTCCACACCAAATTTTCATAAAGTACCCGCAATAGAGTAGGTCCTGCTTTTCTAGGGCAAAAATCCACAGTCTCAGTGACAAAAATCGTAATCACTAAATACTATAATCACGTTGGTTTTTTGCACTGCCTATCTCATAGTGTGTTAGAACTATAATCCCCATGTAACTCACACTCACTTTGTTCACCTCCAAACCTGTGGCATATTAAGGCACGGACCCAGATTCACTGAAACAATCTGAATCAAAGTTAATTAACTTGCAAGATGCATTTTATAACCAAGCCTCCCCCCTGAGCGCCCCTCCCCGATGTTCTCTTGTATTCTTCCACAGCTTTCTTGCAATTTTCCAAATTCTTCTGTGCAGACAAAATTATTGTTCTCATCAGTGCAAAGCACATCTGCTCTCTTTAACAAGGATAGCTCAGCTCCTCTGTTGCCTATCATTAAGGCGTGGCGACCTGGTTCTGTCCATCTGCTTACAGACACCAATGTGGTGGATAGGCAAAATGGCATTTATTCACAGGTGATGCGGCCTTATATACCTTATGCCTACAGGGACATTCCTGACCGCTTACATCACTATCTTGCTACTGATAAGAGAAGGGGCCCTGTCTTCCCGTACAGCACGATATCTTCCGAACGCCAGGCCCTAGCTAGGCCCTACCTGACTACACTCCTCTCCCACAGTTTGTTAGGAATCAAATGATCATCGCTTTTGCTCCAAGGTCTTTGAAGAGTTGCCATTCTCATAAAATCTTCACCAATCCCCACACAAACCCAAAAATGAATTTTACAACTTTGGCCTTTGACCACTGATTGTCCCAATTAGACTGAAGTTTAAACTTAGGGCAAGTGAAACCCAGTTCCCAGTAATAAAACCTTTCCATAGTTTCTACACTTCAGGTTGTACATCAGAACATTGCTTCCCAGGATGAAAGGGGGAGAATACATACACACTCAGTAATTTCACACACCTTACGCTTTCTCTTTCTCTGTTTCCCTCACTTGAGAACAGAACTGCACATCCAGACTCGCTTCGTATACGTCTCACTCAAGGGGATACGTATCATAAAAGACTTTATTTACACTAAACAAGGGATGGAAGGCTTGCAACAAGCTATCACAATTATTGCAAAGATGTAAAATATCCCTCCACAGATGATAAGGAGTAAAATACTGGTATTCAAGCCTTTCCCACTCTATCAGGAATTGGCTTTCCACACTGATCTGTCCTTTTGGATCACCAACCACCTAGAAGTACTTCTTAACCCTTGCCCTTTACCACGTGTGAGATGTCTCTCCACGACTTACTGGTATCCCCATTCCCAAATAAATCATACCTGGTCCACTGATGGTGAAGCCCAAAAAGGCCAAGCAAAACTGTTTAGAGACAGAGTTTGAGCCTTTAAACAGGAAAGGTATTTATTTTCGGATCCGGGGAACTCCCAGCTTGCGCTGGACAAAGAGTTCCAAGGGTTAAGGGAAAGGGTTAGGGTATTTATACAGTAAAAGGGGAGGTGTTGTAGAATGTTAGAGAGGATTGGAGAATGTTGGAGAATACTCCTGAATATTCTTGAAGATATAGGGGGTGTGACCCCTTTACTGTGCCCAACCCCATGTTTGGGGGGCCAATTAGATCGGCCCATACTCTGGTGCTACCTGCACCAGGGATTCGCTGTGCTACAGGTAAACACACCGGGTGTCCAATAAAACGTTATGTTGTTATATGGTGGCGGGGGCATGGTATCCCCCGTATGGGATATCCCCCGTATGTTATCCCCTGTATGGGATAACAATAAATCAACTTATGGGTTGTGGACAATATGCTAATTTTGAGGCACAAGCAAGATTAGGCCCACATATAATAAGAGAGTCCATGAGACTTGCGAGGGAAGCTATGAATAAAGTTAGAACCACACCAGTTGTCCCATCTTTATGTCAATTAAGCAAGGCAGAGATGAGCCGTTCTCACAGTTTGTAGATAAACTCACTGATGCCATCAACCAGGCTTGTGTACCAGATCAAATGAAAACTACATTAGAGAACTACATTAGAAAAACTACATCTTAGAGAACAGCAATACCCCCACAAAAAATATAATTTCCTCCATGCCATTGGAAGCATCAACTGAGGAGATGCTGGAACGGTTAGCTAAAGTACCAGTAGGGACTCAGGCAATGTTAAGTGAGGCAATACAAGATGTAGGGAAAGGTATGGTGCAAGCCCAGCAGCAAGCTCTTGCAGCCCAACAACAAGCCTTTATAGCCCAACAGCAAGCCCACCAGCAAGCTCTTGCAATCCAGCAAAAGCAAGCTCTCGCAATCCAGCAAAAGCAAGCTCTCGCAATCCAGCACCAAGCCTTTGCTGCCTTAGCCCCGTTACGTCCTGCTGACACCAGACAGCCGCAACGATCAACCAACAAATGTTTTCGCTGTGGACACACTGGACATCTTCGAAGGCATTGTCACAAAGCCACAGTCTGGTGTCAACACTGTAATACGAACACTCATGCTACCGAAGTCTGCAGATACCAGGGAAACGGATCGAGGAGCGCGAGGAGCCGTGTCTCAAAGACCCCAACTGCGACTCTAGTGTGGACCCCTTCGAACAACAGCAACCAGCCACTTCCACTCCCCTCCAGCAACCAGCCACTTCCACTCCCTTCCAACGATCAGCCACCCCCACCTACCTCCAGCAATCATCCACCCACACTTCCCTTCAGCAACCAGCCATCTCTACCTCCCTTTGACAACCAGCCAATTCCGCTTCCCTTCAACGACAACTCCAGCCACCCACCTCCCTCCAACCAGCAACCAGTGGAAGCTTCGGGCTGGACCTGGAAACCGCAGTAAACATGACTTTTATTAACAGCAAGCCCCAAAAGATCCCTATGGGTATCACCGGTCCAGTAAATATGAGGGAAAACCATGTGGAGCCCTCTTATTAGGACGATCGTCTGCTGGACTTAAGGGTTTGTTTGTCTTGCCAGGAGTAATAGACAGTGACTATACTGGAGAAATTTGTATTGTGGCTATGACTTGGACACCACCTATGGTAATTCCAAAAGGAACTCGAATTGCCCAATTAGTCCCGACACAACAGTTAACTGATGCAGCAGCCGCCTCTTCGACAGTTCCCCGCCGAACATCAGCGTTTGGCTTTACAGGACAAATGGTCTTACTATGCGTCCCAAAGGATGAACGCCCAAAAGCACCAATATTATTAGAACATCAGCAGGACCAGTGTCACAGCGCTACTGGACACAGGAGCAGACATCACTATTGTGGATGAGAAGCTGTGGCCTCGTCACTGGCCAGCTGCCCCAATGATGTCTGGAGTTGAAGGGGTAGGAGGTGCAGCCCAGGTAAAACGAAGCACACAAAAGATTCGTCTTACCCTTGATAACCGTACATGCACTCTATTCATCACCATCATGCCATTGCCTACAAACGTACAGGCCCTTGTTGGCTGAGACGTACTAAGTCAGATCGGGGCATGCCTGATAACAAGAGACCGTTTTTATTAGCGGTCACTCCTTGGGCTTTCCCGATCCCATTGACATGGTTATCATCGCAGCCAATATGGATTGAGCAGTGGCCGCTGAAGCGAGAAAGCCTCAGACAAGCACACGTCTTAGTACAAGAACAGCTAAAGCAAGGGCACATACAACCATCAACTAGCCCTTGGAATACTCCAATCTTCGTAATAAAAAAAAGTCTGGCAGGTACCGTTTACTACATGATTTACGTGCAGTTAATTCCCAGATGGAAGCAATGGGAGCTCTTCAGCCCGGAATGCCTAACCCAGTGATGCTTCCAGAGCGTTGGCATCTACTCATAGTAGACTTTAAAGACTGCTTCTTCACCATACACATACACCCACGAGACACAAAGCGATTTGCATTTACACTCCCAGCCCTCAACAGAGAAGCCCCTGCTTATTGCAGTGACGTGGCAAGACAAAGAGCAATGGTGCCATGAACTCTTGTCCTCACAAGAGGACGATACCCTACAGACTCTAGAGTTGGCAGCCATTGTTTACGCCTTTTCACGTTGGCTGAATGTGCGTCTTAATGTTGTTTCAGACTCCCTATATGCTGTGGGAGTTGTACAGCGAATTGAGGACGCATATCTCAAAGACGTCGCAAACTGGCGATTAAATGACTTATTTCGTCAGCTGCAGACTGTCATCCAACAGAGAGATCAACCTTATGCTATCATTCATATTCGGAGTCGCCAATGGTCTGGCGGCCTAGGAGAAGGCAATGCCCGATCAGACAGATTGGTTTCGCTATCCGTACCCATGGACGAATTTACTAAGGCAAGGAATGCACATGCTACCTCCCACCAGAACGCCAGAGGACTGCACCGTCACTTCCAGATTTCCATGGATGAGGCCAGAGGCATTGTAAAAGCCTGCCCACAGGGTAACCAAAAGGGACTTGGTCTCGGCCTCAGAGTTAATCCCCGAGGTCTTGGTCCAAATGAAAGATGGCAGATGGATGTCACTCACGTACCAGAATTTGGAAGGCTTAAATATGTTCATGTTACTATTGATGCTTATAGTCATTTTATCTGAACTACAGCTCAGTCTGGTGAGAAAGCGTTGCAAGTGATGCAACATCTCACCCTTTGTTTCGCCATCATGGGTGTGCCGGAGCAGATAAAGACTGATAATGTACCGGCATATACTAGCGTCAAGTTTGCTCGACTTTTTCAACAGTGGGGAATCAGGCACATTACAGGCATTCCCCACTCACCAACAGGTCAAGCTATAGTAGAGAGGGCAAATCAAACATTAAAAGACTACCTGACGAAATTCACAGATTTACAAGACCCACTGCGGGAGCGGCAAAGAAAATGCGTGCAACCAATATGGTTGATAAACGGACTTCTGGTTTATTGCGCAGCAACTTTTGCTTATATAGTGCTTCCGTGACCACACCCCAGCCACCAACATAACTTTTTATTGGACACCCGGTGTGTTTACCTGTAGCACAGCGAATCCACTTGCAGGTAGCACCGGAGTATGGGCCGATCTAATTGGCCTCCCAAACATGGGGTTGGGCATAGCAAAGGGGTCGTACCTCCTACCTCTTCGAGAATATTCAGGAATATTCTCCAACATTCTCCAAACCTCTCTAACATTCCCCAACATATCCCCCCTTTTCTTTTTGCACAAGCCCATGTTTGGTTTAAAATTTTGCAGTGCTAATTTTCAAACAAATACAGTGCAAATAACAAAAACGTGCAAAACTTAAGGATACATTCAATAATATAGTGCCCTTTTAAAACAATCTAGAAACTACTCAAACCACTCAATTAATGAATCAAACAGGTTGATACATTCAATGTTGTAATGCCCTTTTGAAATAATCTAAAAACTATTCAAACCACTCTATTAATGAATCAAACAAATTGGTTAACAAGTTACCAAACAGCTTTCATTGTCTTAATCAAGTAAGAATCGACTTCGCATTAATAACATGTCTCTATTTCATACAATCATTCATACTCACGCACTCTTTAACAGAGCTCTGTTCAATATTAGGAAGGTCTGGTGTCCACTAATGCAGAGAGCCAAAAGAAGGATAGGAGAGACTTATCCGACGAAATGTTGTCGGGGGGCCCCTATAAGTGTCTCCAGGTCCCACCGGCTCATAGCATAACGGAGTCCTAGGACCTTCATAGTTGCCGAATTGTGTTAAATTTAAGATTGCAACATTCAACTACTGCATTCATAATGGGAGAAGCCTGTTTTGTTTTTTTTTGTTTGTTTTTTTTTTTTGTTTTTTTTTTTTTTGTTTTTTTTGTTTTTGTTTTTTTTTTTTTTAAAAACAGTATGTATTAATTTTACTATGTGCTATGTCCTTTTTCTTTTTCTCTTTTTCTTTTTCTCTTTTTCTTTTTGATTGATCTTGTAACTTCTTAATATACTTTTTATGTAACTATTCACAACCTTTTAGTACTTAATAGAGGTCCATGTCCTTGTACCTCAAACCATTCTTCAACAAAACCTTTATCTTTTTCATAATATTAACAGCTTTGGCAAATAACTTCTTAAGTATTACTTACATACAACTAAAACACATTACAATTATCAATATAATACAAAGTGCGAGTAAACCAATCTTACATAAACCTTGAGGCCATCTGGTGAGGCCAAACAAATTGACTAATTCATCTATACCGAAAAATACTACATCTTGCTTGATATTTTGAGTATGTTCTACTAACTGTTGTATCTACTTATGTATCAATTTAGAGTGATCACTCAAGTTCATATCACACATACCATCAAAATCTTCATAACCATGGCCATGAGCTAAAAACAAAAAATCAATAGCAGCTCTATTTTCTAATACTGCATGTTGTACAGAAGATAAATCATCAGCTAATTCAGATAATACCTTGCTGGTATCACTAGCATACTTTACCACCCAACAACTCAACTTCTTCCGGTTCCGATGTGCACGAGCGGCAGCTGCTCCCGGCAAAAAATAGAAATAACAATCACCTGCCATTTGGACCAAAGGTTAACATCATCATCACATCTCTGCGCTAGTATTTGGGCCAGGCCTCGCTTCCACCGCACACGACGGGTACTGTTCGGGTGTGCGTGAGGCATAGCTAAGCTCAGTTGACCAATGGTGCAAGGCCCTCCAACGGGACGGGATGGTATACCTAACCATGCCCAATCTCCGCAAATTAAAAAGTACCCTGATGGTAATTTCCTAGGAAGCTGTGTCCCAGGCGATGGGTTAGTAGCACCACGGAGGGTGTAGTTGCATCACTGGCTGAAATTGCCCATTGGGAAAACATTGGTAGTAACACATTGTCTCCTCATGACTTCTGTGCAATCAGCGGACAAGCTACTCATCCAGAGACAATAAGTGGCATTTAGAGAGTCCGTAAGGCTTAATTCTTGGGGATTGGGCCCAGCGGGCAGACGACTAACCCAAGTGTCGTAGTCACTTAAGCACGCAACTAGACTGGCCTTGGTGGAACATAGACTCTCGGTGCGAAATTGCACTTGTGTGTCGTTCATTGCTGCTTGAAACATTGGCCATGTCTCTTCAGAGGCTGGTACACCAACTAAATATGTAACAAAAGGCGATTGGGGTGGGGTTTTTCTTGGGGTGGGTTTTTTTTTTTTTTTTTTTTTGGTTGGTGTCATAGACTGGCACAAAAGGGAGTGGTGTTAAGCTGACGCACAAGGGTAACCCAGACATTCTGTCAAGGGTCGAAGTTCATGAAGGCAAAACAATCAAAGTTTAAAATGACAATGAAACCTATGATGAAGTCAACACGGCAGTTTCTATCTTTGAACATGTTGAGCACTTAATACGGCTGTCTCTGCTCTTGAGCTTATGCTTTCAAATTTGGCGGAGCAGGTGCTGGCTGAGTCCGCTTGCTGGGAACCTACAAGGTACCTGTAAGGGTGGAAACACACGTGACTTTTACCTAAATATTTAACCTCTGCTGGTCTTTGCCATATACCCGTGGTGGGGTCTCTGTAGGTCACTGTAGGAGCTTCTGAAGAGTCCGCTTGTTGGGCTATCTTTTGGTCCCCGAATATACACAGATAATTCAAGACAAATAGAGTCTTTGAATAATCGCTCCTGTGGGTCTTGTAAATCTGTGAATTTCGTCAGGTAGTCTTTTAATGTTTGATTTGCCCTCTCTACTATAGCTTGACCTGTTGGCGAGCGGGGAATGCCTGTAATGTGCCTGATTCCCCACTGTTGAAAAAATTGAGCTAACTTGTCGCTAGTATATGCCGGTTTACTATCAGTCTTTATCTGCTCTGACACACCCATGACAGTGAAACAAAGGATGAGATGTCGCATCACTTGCAACGCTTTCTCACCAGACTGAGCTGTAGCCCAGATAAAATGACTATAAGTATCAATAGTAACATGAACATGTTTAAGCCTTCCAAATTCTGGTACATGAGTGACATCCACTTGCCATCTTTCATTTGGACCAAGACCTCGGGGATTAACTCTGAGGCCGAGACCAAGTCCCTTTTGGTTACCCTGTGGGCAGGCTTTTACAATGCCTCTGGCCTCATCCATGGAAATCTGGAAGTGACGGTGCAGTCCTCTGGCGTTCTGGTGGGAGGTAGCATGTGCATTCCTTGCCTTAGTAAATTCGTCCATGGGTACGGATAGCGAAACCAATCTGTCTGATCGGGCATTGCCTTCTCCTAGGCCGCCAGACCATTGGCGACTCCGAATATGAATGATAGCATAAGGTTGATCTCTCTGTTGGATGACAGTCTGCAGCTGACGAAATAAGTCATTTAATCGCCAGTTTGCGACGTCTTTGAGATATGCGTCCTCAATTCGCTGTACAACTCCCACAGCATATAGGGAGTCTGAAACAACATTAAGACGCACATTCAGCCAACGTGAAAAGGCGTAAACAATGGCTGCCAACTCTAGAGTCTATAGGGTATCGTCCTCTTGTGAGGACAGGAGTTCATGGCACCATTGCTCCTTATCTTGCCAAGTCACTGCGGCTGGTTGTGAACGTTTTCCTGCATCGGTAAAAACCGTTAGTGCATCTTGAAGGGGTTCCTCAGATCGTTTTGGAACAGGAATCCATTCATGCAGGGACATCCACTTTAACACAGTAGATCGCAATGAAGAGAGATCAATGGCTTGCGGTGCTTCTAGGAGACTTGACTGTAGGTCTGGAGAGTGCTGCAAATACCAGTCCAACTCTCCTTGCTTCATTGGAAGATAAATTGTGCTAGGTTCATCTCCAGTAATTTGTATAATACGGGTTCGGCCTTTACAAATTAGAAGGGCCAATACCTCAATCTTTGTTTGGATTGTAGTTTTTGGCTGTAGTGGTCCGAAGATCCATTCTAAGACACGGATATCAGCAGACCTAGTCTCCCCCTTTTTCTTTTTGGACTGCGTGAGGGCTCCGAGTAAATTTTGTTTACCCGTAAGGATGGTTAAGTCTATGGGTAAGTTTACATCATGGCGATCCACGGAGCGCTGAGATATTGTCAGGCCAATTTCAGTTATGGCCTGTTGTTGAGCTGCCAAAAGAGTAACAGGGGAGGCAGGATCGGTGCCTTTAAGAAATGGTCGTAATGGTTCTAGATGATCGTTTGTTATACCGATCACAGGGCGTAACCATTGAACATCACCTAGGAATCGTTGTACATCATGTAAGGTATTAAGAGTCAAATAGAGAGCAGCTTTTTGAGGTCTAACTTGTGACTCAGTAATATGCCATCCTAGGTACTTCCATGGTGGCGTACGTTGTATCTTTTCAGGTGCTACTTGGAATCCCTGGTGACTTAGCTGTTGTGTTAAAAAATGCTCTTGCTGCTCGGTAAATGGGTCTTGTTGTGCTATTAGGATGTCATCCATGTAATGATAAATTAAGGCATCTGACCATGCTTGCCGTACTGGCAATAATGCTGCATCTACAAACAATTGACACAAAGTTGGGCTGTTTTCTATACCCTGTGGGAGCACTGCGCACTCAAATCGTGAAGCAGGGGCTTCTCTGTTAAGGGCTGGGAGTGTAAATGCAAATTGCTTTGTGTCTTGTGGGTGTATGTGTATGATGAAGAAGCAGTCTTTTAGGTCTACTATAAGTAGATGCCAACACTCTGGAAGCATCGCAGGGTTAGGCATTCCGGGCTGAAAAGCTCCCATTGCTTCCATCTGGGAATTAACTGCACGTAAATCATGTAGTAAACGGTACCTGTCAGACTTCTTTTTAATTACGAAGATTGGAGTATTCCAAGGGCTAGTTGATGGTTGTATGTGCCCTTGCTTTAGCTGTTCTTGTACTAAGATGTGTGCTTGTCTGAGGCTTTCTCGCTTCAGCGGCCACTGCTCGATCCATATTGGCTGTGATGATAACCATGTCAATGGGATCGGGAAAGCCCAAGGAGTGACTGCCAATAAAAATGGTCTCTTGTGATCAGGCGTGCTCCGATCTGACTTAGTATGTCTCGACCAACAAGGGCCTGTACGTTTGTGGGGATGATAGTGATGAATCGAAGAGACGGCTGCTGCATCAGTTAATTGTTGTGTCAGGACTAGCTGGGCAATTCGAGTTCCTTTTAGAATTACCATAGGTGGTGTCCAAGTCATAGCTACAATACAAATCTTTCTAGTATAGTCACTGTCTATTACTCCTGGCGAGACAAACAAACTCTTAAGTCCAGCAGACGACTGTCCTAATAAAAGGGGTCCACATGTTTTTTCTTGATATTTCACTGGATCAGTGATACTCGTAGGGATCTTTTGGGGCTTGATGCCATTGCGAGTCACATCTACTGCGGTTGCCAGGTCCAGCCCGAGGCTTCCACTGATTGCTGGTTGGAGGGAGGTGGGTGGCTGGAGTTGTTGTTGAAGGGAAGTGGAAATTGGCTGGTTGTCGAAGGGAGGTAGGGATGGCTGGTTGCTGAAAGGAAGTGCGGGTGGATAATTGCTGGAGGTAGGTGGGGGTAGCTGATTGTTGGAAGGGAGTGGAAGTGGCTGGTTGCTGGAGGGGAGTGGAAGCGGTTGATTGCTGGGAGGGAGTGGGAGTGCCTGGTTGCTGGAGGGGAGTGGAAGTGGCTGGTTGCTGTTGTTTGAAAGGGTCCACACTAGAGCCGCAGTTGGGGTCTTTGTGCCGTGGCTCCTCGCGCTCCTTGATCCATTTCCCTGGTATCTGCAGACTTCGGTAGCATAAGTGTTCGTATTACAGTGTTGACACCAGACTGTGGCTTTGTGACAATGCCTTCGAAGATGTCCAGTGTGTCCACAGCGAAAACATTTGTCGGTTGATCGTTGCGGCTGTCTGGCGTTGGCAGGACGTAACGGGGCTAAGGCTGCTAAGGCTTGGTGCTGGATTGCAAGAGCTTGCTGATGTGCTTGCTGTTGGGCTAAAAAGGCTTGTTGTTGGGCTGCAAGAACTTGCTGCTGGGCTTGCACCATACCTTTCCCTACATCTTTTATTGCCTCAATTAGCATTGCCTGAGTGCCTACTGGTACTCTAGATAACTGTTCCAGCATCTCCTCAATTGATGCTTCTGATGGCATGGAGGAAATTATATTTTTTGTGGGAGTATTGCTATTGTCTAGGATACACTGACAGAGCAATGTAGTTTTCATTTGATCTGGTACACAAGTCTGGTTGATGGCATCAGTGAGTTTATCTACAAACTGTGAGAATGGCTCATCTGTGCCTTGCTTAATTGACATATGAGATGGGACAACTGATGTAGTTCTAACTTTACTTATAGCTTCTCTCACAAATCTCATGAACTCTCTTATTATATGTAGGCCTAACCTTGCTTTTGCCTCAAAATTAGCATATAGTCCACAACTCACAAATTGATTTATTTTTATCCCATACAGGGGGTCATTTTGTTCTCTAGAACTGTTTACGAATCTGTGACATAATGTTTGCGAGTGGGCTCGCCATAACAGTAAAGGTGATTGAGTCATGATCATTCTCATAATTCCTTTTATATCCTCTGGGAGCAACAGTCCTGAGCCCCAGATATAACTTATCATTTGCTTAACTGGTTCACCATGCAACTCGCATTCATTTATGGTAGCTCTTAATTGTGTTAGCAATTTCTAATTTAAAGAGTGATACTGCAACTCCACATTTCCGTGATTAGCTTTTGTATATATGATTGGGAAAACTTGTGGCAGGGTATCTAAAACTAAGGAAAAATCATAATCTTTATTATTAAGGGCTTGCTCATGCATTTGAGATCAATTAATCGTTAAGGTGCGGTAGTGCCGTGCAGCAGGCTTTTATTTCTGAAAAGCGGCTGCTTGCGGCGGGGGAGGGAGGGGGGGAGGGGGGGGGGGGGGAGGGAGGAGGGAGGGAGGGCGGGCTGGGAGGAGGAGGGAGAGGGGAGGGAGGAGGAGGGGTGCTGAGGGCCGGGAACGTCCCCGTCGGATGATGTACGGCGTAGGGGTGGGGCCGAAGGCGGGGCCCAATGGAGGTCGGGACCAGCCCTGGAGCCACCCTCGCCGGATGACACGGGACATAGGGTTTCCGGACTCTGATTCAGTCCGCTTCCGGCTCTGCAAGCGGTCACTTCCGTCCCGTCCGCACATCCCGAGCCACATGGCTCAAGATGGCCGGCACAGGCCACATCAGAGGGAGGGGGGGGGGGGGGGGGGCAGTGAGTTGCGTCGGAACTTCACTGGAAATTTTGAGCAAGCTGTACAACTATTTCGTCTCCCGTTGGGGGACAGGGATCGTAATCAACTCCTAATTGATGCAAATCTGGTATCGGCTGCCTTTTTAAGGTTGCCGAAGCTACAGCGGCAATTTTCTTCTCTGTCTGATAACGGTGCAAGCAAGTAATCATTGTATGCTACGGTTTCATTAACTTACGAGCTGTCTTATCCTCTTCTATTCCCTTATACCACAAAATATCTCCTAAGCTTTTCTATTCTTTCTCATCAAATAAGTTAGCAGGGTCAGTAAAAAACTGATATGTGCGGCCGCCGGATCTTTTCTAAAATCCACATCTTTCATGGCACGTTTCTATAAGAAACTAATAAAAAAGGTCTAGAATAAAATAGAAATATAGAAAGTCTAGGGCTACTTCGTTCTCTATTTTCTGCGCGCTTAACTATCCCTTTATTATTTTGGTGCAGCCTTAATCCGAGCCTTTTATGGACTTTTTGTGCGAGCCTTTTGTGGGCTTTTTACAACTTTTTATAACTAAGAACCGGTAGCCCTTCCCCAGCAGCAAATAAACTCGTTCATTTTTCTTTAAGTTGCGAATCACCTCTCTACGCCTGCGTCGAGAGGAATTTATTGCCATCCGAAACGTTGCTTTTTCGGTGCTTTCTTGGAGCCCCGTTCCCAGCCAAGTTTTTTGGTTTCAGCGATTTTACCTGCCGAGCTGCGATTGGTGCTATCGATGGTTCGGTCCTCCACCAGGCGTCCCTAGTGAAGATCGGTCTTCCGCAGGATTTGCCTGTTGATTTCAAAACTTTTCAGACTTTTTCAAGGCTCTTCAGACTTTCTGATTGTTCAGGGCCTGTAGCACGGTTCGGGCGCCAGTTGCGGGAGCGGCAAAGAAAATGCGTGCAACCAATATGGTTGATAAACGGACTTCTGGTTTATTGCGCAGCAACTTTTGCTTATATAGTGCTTCCGTGACCACACCCCAGCCACCAACATAACTTTTTATTGGACACCCGGTGTGTTTACCTGTAGCACAGCGAATCCCTGGTGCAGGTAGCACCGGAGTATGGGCCGATCTAATTGGCCTCCCAAACATGGGGTTGGGCATAGCAAAGGGGTCGTACCTCCTACCTCTTCGAGAATATTCAGGAATATTCTCCAACATTCTCCAAACCTCTCTAACATTCCCCAACAACCCACAGGAGCGATTATCAAAGACTCTATTTGTCTTGAATTATCTGTGTATATTCGGGGACCAAAAGTTAGCGCCAGCATATATTCATGGGACAATAGCCCAACAAGCTGACCCTTCGGAAGCCCCACTGTATGTGACCTACAAGGATCCCGCCACGGGTATATGGCAAGGACCAGCAGAGGTTAAATATTTAGGCAAAAGTCACATGTTTGTTTCCACCCCTACAGGTACCTTGTGGGTCCCCAGCAAGTGGACTCGGCCAGCACCCGCTCCGCAGGACTTGAAAGCACGAGCTCAAGAGCAGGGACAGCCGCTTTAAGTGCTCAACATGTTCAAAGACAGAAACTGCCGTGTTGACTTCATCATAGGTTTCATTGTCATTTTAAACTTTGATTGTTTTGCCTTCCCGAACTTCGACCTTGGCCTCACCGGATGGCTTCAAACTTTATGTAAGACTGGTTTGCTCGTACTTTGAATCATATTGATAACTTTGATGTGTCTTAGTTGTATGTTAGCGATACTTAAGAAGTTATTTGCCAAAGCTGCCAATATTATGATTGTACAAAAAGATAAAGGGTTTGTTGAAGAATGGCTTGAGGAACAAGGACATGGATTTCTACTAAGTACCAAAAGATTGTGAACAGTTGCATAAGAAGTATATTAAGTATATTAAGAAGTTACGAGACCCAGGACCAAAAAAAAAAAAAAAAAAAATTTAGGTAGCACATAGTAAAATTAATACATACTGCTTTTTAAAACATGCAAAAAAACCAAACAAACAAAGAAAAAAAAACCAGACTTCACCCTTTATGAATGTAGTAATTGAATGTTACAATCCTAAGTTTAACACAATTTAATTTGGCACCTATGAATGTCCTAGGACTCCATTGTGCTATGAGCCGGTGGGACCTGGAGACACTTATAGGGGCCCCCCGACAAGATTTCGTCGGATAAGCCTCTCCTATCCCTCTCTTGGCTCTCTGCACTAGTGGACGCCAGACCTTCCTAATATTTAACAGAGCTCTGTTAAAGAGTGTGTGAGTATGAATGATTGTATGAAACAGAGACATGTCATAAATGCGAAGTCGACTCTTACTTGATTAAGACAATGAAATCTGGTTGATAACTTGTTAACCAATTTGTTTGATTCATTAACTGAGTGGTTTGAATAGTTTTTAGATTATTTCAGAAGGGCATTATAACATTGAATGTATCAATCTGTTTGATTCATTAACTGAGTGGTTTGAGTAGTTTCTAGATTGTTTTAAAAGGGCATTATATTATTGAATGTATCCGTGAATGCAATAACAAAGACACTACATCCAGTGGTAGCCAACCCTTATGCACTCCTAACTAAATTAAAAGACAATTTAGTTTGGTTCACAGTGTTAGATCTAAAAGATGCATTCTTCTGCCTTCCCTTAGCCCCAGAAAGCCAAAAGATTTTTGCTTTCAAATGGGAATCTGTGAGCAAAGAGAGAAAGACTCAGTTAACTTGGACAGTGTTACCTCAAGGCTATAAAAATAGTCCAATAATTTTCGGGAACCAATTGGCCAAAGAATTAGAACAATGGGAAAGGCCACAGGGAGATGGCACTCTTCTATAATACGTAGATGATCTACTAATAGCAATTGAGACAGAAGAAGAGTGTGTTAAATGGACTATTTCGCTGTTGAATTTCCTGGGTTTAAGCGGATATCAAGTCTCTCAACAGAAAGCGCAGCTGGTGCAAGAAAAAGTAGTATATCTGGGATATGAAATTTCCAGAGGACAACGATCCCTAGGAACAACAAGGAAAGAAGCCATCTGCCAAATGCCTAGACCAGAAACGGTGAGAGATCTACAAGCTTTCCTAGGAATGACAGGTTGTTGCCGTTTATGGATCTATCAATATGGGATACTCGCCAAACCACTGTATGATTTACTAAAAGAAAATAAGAGTATCCTAGTCTGGACTCCCGAAGCAGAGGGAGCTTTTAAGAAACTGAAACAAGAACTCATGAGAGCCCTGGCTTTGGGTCTGCCTGATGTAACAAAACCATTTTGGCTGTTCTCTCATGAATAACAAGGGATGGCTTTAGGAGTCTTAGCACAACAGTTGGGACCACGCAAAAGAGCTGTGGCTTATTTCTCCAAGCAGCTGGGTGAAGTAAGCAAAGGATGTCCCAGCTGTCTGAAAGCGGTGGCTGCAGTAATCATAAATGTAGAAAAGGCCAGAAAACTCACATTGGGCCAGAAAATGACTGTGTTAGTGTCCCACGCTGTATCCGCACTACTGGAGCAGAAGGGTGGCCATTGGTTGTCACCTTCCAAATTCCTAAAGTACCAAGCAATCCTAGCTGAGTCAGATGACATAACCATTCAAGTTACTAACATTGTGAATCCAGCCTCATTTCTAGAAGGAAGAATATCAGCAGAACCAGTCGAGCATGACTGCCTGGAAACCGTCGAAGCAGCCTACTCAAGCCGCCCGGACCTCAAAGAAGAGCCATTTGAAGATGCAGACAACTGGTTCTCCGACAGCAGCAGTTTCGTGAAGCAAGGAGTAAGAATGGCAGGGTATGCGGTAACCACAACGGAGGAGGTAATCGAATCAAATCCTTTACCTGCAGGGACCTCAGCCCAGAAGGCAGAACTAATAGCTCTTACCTGAGCTCTGGAATTGGCAGAAGGCATACGAATTAATATTTGGACAGACTCTAAGTATGCCTTTTCTGTCGTGCATGCTCATGGAGCAATCTGGAAAGAAAGGGGACTGCTAACTGCCCAAGGGAAGACTGTCAAACATGCAGAAGAAATCCTACGATTGTTAGAAGCAGTCCAGCTCCCAGAACAAGTGGCCATAATGCATTGTAAGGGACACCTGAAAGGTAACACTGTTCCAGAAATAGGAAATAGGAAAGCTGATGCAGAAGCTAAATTAGCTGATGCAAGGACTGAAAAAGTGACTATAACAGCTTTAGTACCAGGGGAGCTAGATACTAGCTTTCAACCAAACTATCAGGAATCAGATCATAGGTGGATTCGAAGAAATAAAGGTAAATTATTAGATAATGGATGGGGTCAGTTAGAAACGGGACAACTAATAATACCAGAAAAATTAATGTGGCAATTTGTAAAGACAGAACATGAAAAGGTCCATTGGGGTTTAGATCCACTTTATCAGTATTTACAAACTAGAATAGCAGGACCAAAATTATTCGTCACCATAAAGCGAGTTACATCCCAATGCGAATGATGCCTAAAGAACAACCCAAATACAGGAACCAAAATACACCAAGGAGCAATAAATCAAGGCAAATTCCCAGGTGAAGTATGGCAAATTGATTTCTCTGAACTCCCAAGAAAAGGAGGGTATTCGATATTTGTTGGTATTAACTTATACATTTTCTGAGTGGCCTGAGGCATTCCCCTGTAGAACAAAGAAAGAAAGAGAAGTAACTAAAGTTTTGTTAAATGAAATCATACCACGGTTTGGAGTACCAAGAAGTATCTCTTCAGACAGAGGATCACATTTTTGTGCAAAGGTTGTGAGAGCAATAAGCAAAGCACTGCAGATTAAATGGCAATTGCATATGCCCTACAAACCACAGGCCAGTGGGCAAGTGGAAAAGATGAATCATCTTATCAAACAACAAATTGCTAAGATATGTCAAGAGACTAATTTACAATGGTATCAAGCTTTGCCTATTGCTCTGATCAGATTGAGGGTCAAACCTCTATCAAAAGAGAAGTTGAGTCCGTTTGAAATTCTGTATGGCAGACCTTATGCTATGCAAATTGTAAATAGTGATGCTATGGATCAAATAGGCAATCAGTATATACATGATTATGTAATCGCTGTAGGAAAGCATTTTGACAAAAACGCCACAGTAGTGATAGAACATCAGCCCAAACAACCTGATTGTAAGCTACATCCGTTTAACCCCAGCGATTGGGTGTATGTTAAGAATCTTTTAGGAAAACCCCTACAAGAAAAGTGGGAGGGACCTTTCCAAGTGCTGCTGACTACCTTCACTGCGGTATGGATCAAGGAACGACCTACATGGATCCACTATTCCTGAGTCAAGAAAGCTCCAGAAGATAAGCAAGAAGACCCGACATTATGAATCCAGCTCCCTCTCAAACCCTTTCAACATTAACCATTGGACTCTTGATAAGTATTGTTTTATCCCAAGACCCTACTCCAGAAGGGCTATGGTCTAGTGCACGCACACTACCACGCTCTGGGGAAAACGAATTTGAGATTTATGTTCTACATAACAATCAACCTTATACGATAGATGAATGGGAAAGTAACACCTTTTTCGTAGCACAAAAAGGAGGCTAAATTCAAGTAGGATGCCGAGAAGTTGATGCCCTAGTAGGAAAAACAAACACTAATGTTGACAATTGAATCTGGAGAAAAGGTCCCTAGACAGAACTTAATTACTCACAGCCAGGAAAAAGATAAAGAGCCCATTATCTGGGTTCAAAGGAGGGGACCAGTTTCTTGTCAATGGGATAGTTTTAAAGGAGGTAGAGCACAGTGTGAAATTATATTCCAACTAGACAAATTAACTTGGTTTTCATGTAACAGAGAAGCTAAAATTCTTGAACCTATTAGTGAACAAGGCAACATGATCAGCAGAGGATTTAAACGGGCCATTAAATCCACGACAGACTTAGTCATGGACCCATCTCATGAAGCTATTCCACCTCTAGAATGTAGGGAAATGCATAATCTAATCTTTATAGGACCCCAAGTAATAAGACAGTCAAACGAACTGAAGTTACTGTTAGATCCCACATATTCTCTGAAGAAAGTACGGATAAACATTCAGACAGACATTACACATTTACAGAAAGATTGTCAACCGTTTATACAGCAAAGCCTCAAAGGCTGGAATGCTTGGTTAGCAACTAGGTCATACCACAAACGAACACAAAGAGATATAAATGGAATATCCTAATATCCTAACAAAGTTTACTCAAGTAGGTCAACATCATTGGTGGGACATCTTTACAGGATATTCCCCAACAGCAACACAAGTTTTTCACTACCTGATACATCCAATATTAATTATAGCCATAGCCTGTTAACTCTCTTAAATATATGCCTGTGGTGTAAATTAAAGTCTATGATTAAGAGAACCCAAATAATCTGGGCAATGGTACAAGCATATCAACACACTCTAGGATTAGAACTTGATGAAAGAATTCCTAAGTTTTAAGAAAAGGAGGGAAATGAAGCCAGGTAAAACCTAGAAAGCGAATATAGTGCAGCAATAGAGGAATTAGAGAGTTAAACTCAATATGCAGGCTTAAGCAAAAGCATAGAGAACTTAGTATGGAGAAACAACGGAGGTAATAAATCCACTAGGGTACAGGTCACTTTGACATAAAGGAACTAAAGAATGCTAGCATCCCCAAAATAAGACATGAAAAAATAGGACCTATGAAAAACAAAGGGAGATAAGGAAAGAGATGAGCTAAGCAGTCAGCATTTTTGTCAGACACGAAAAAACCCCTGCCAAATGCACAAGGAAACTATCCAAATTAGGAAAAAGTTATGGAAAGGACACCAGTTCAAGAGGATGAAATACAGGAACGACCCCAAAAATCCTCCCCAAATTGAAGACCAACCCTCTAACTCTGCCTCAACTCTGCCTGTTATGAATATTAAAAGTAGATGTTGCAACATAATGAATATTCATAATGTATGTTGCAATTGCTTGGCAAAATTGTATAAAAGCTGAATTGTGAGATTGCTGAATTGGAGCAGTTTGCCCAGGAAAACCTGGCTGCTCCCCGGCCGTTAATAAATACCTCCTGCTTAAAGGCTACAAACTTTGTCTCTGAGCAGTTACTCTGTCTGTGCCTTGTTTGGGGCATAAAATTGGCATCAAAGGTTCAATTCATAAGTGAATGCAATAATGTCAGATTAGCTATAGTTTACTTTCCATACATATACATTTGAGAAACATTTCATTGCTAAAAAAACAAGTCAAGATTCACTGGTTGACCTTGTTTTTTCACCATTTCTACCGCATGATCCATCAGTGGTTTGCTGTTTCCCCATGTTGGCAGTTCTTTCTTCCGTGTATTCTGGCTCGGAGGTCTCTGACATCTCCATTGTTTGTTCAGCTGCAGGGTCAGCTGGCAGAAGTGATTGGTGACGTGTGGTAAGGCTCCCGTCACCACATTTTTGGACATTCTTTTCTGGAACCCAAATTGGTTTATTTGTAGTTTCTGGAAAGACACAAGCAAAACCTCGACCCCACGTCATTAATGGTTCAGGACCTTTCCATTGCCCTGTTAAAGGATCTTTCCACTTGACTCTCACTTGTGGCAAACAGGTTATTTGAAATTGACATTCAGCTGTTGTATGGTCTTCTGTATCAACATTTAAAAAATGTAATGTATAAAGTGTCCTTACCAATTTCCTGTGTGGGGAATCCAACCAATCTCCCCCTTTTTGTTTTTGCAGCATATTCTTTAAGTCCTGATGGCAGCGTTCAACAATGCCTGTCCCATAGGATTATAAAGAATACCTTTAGTCAGGGCAATATCATGAGAGTGACAAAATCAAGCAAAAGAGGCACTAGTATATGCCAAGGCATTATCAGTTTTAATAGCATACAGCATGCCCGTTATAGAAAAAGCCATCAGTAAGTGTGTTATAACATGACGAACAGCCTCTCCTGTAAAGGCAGAAGCAAAAAGAAAACCTGAACAGGCATCAACACAAACATGGACATAAGATTGACATCCAAATGAAGAAACATGCGTGACATCCGTCTGCCACAAATCATTAGGTTGTAGACCTCTAGGGTTAACTGCAGGGTGAGGTACAGGAAGATAGGGAGCACAGGCAGAACAACTTCTCACAAAGTGCCATGCCTGTTCTCGAGTAATGTGGAAATACTGCACAGGCTCATAGCATGATGATAGAATAAACGGTAACTTTCCATAGCATGGTGAATGGAGAAGAATCTACTAAAAACATTCATACCTGACTATCTGCTGTAGCATTTCCTGCTGACAGAGGTCCTGGTAGAGAGGAATGTGCACAAATATGAGTAATAAAAAAGGGTGCACAGTGTGTGCGTACAAGTATCTTTAAACAAAAAAAGAGCTGCAAGAGATCATTGTTAGAAGTATATTTTATCCAAGCTGTTTCAACATTTTGTCAGACATATGCTGCATAGCAGCTATCAGTCAGGATATTAATAGGCTGAGAGAAATCCTCAAAAACAAGGATAAGTGCAAATAATTCTACTTTCTGTGCAGAGGTATACATGGTATGTTCTACATGATTTCCCAGTTCAGGAGAATAATATCCAGCCTTACCATTACTAGAACCATCAGTAAACACCAGGGGAATCAAGGGGGGTAGAAGAAGCTATTGCAGGAAAAAGCCAGGAGTATTGTTCTACAAAGGTTAATAATTTTAAGGAAGCTTTGTGATTTTCCAGGTGTCCTGTGTAGGTAGCAGCGGCTATCTGCCATTGCTCATTGTTCTGAATTAACTCCTGCAATTGTGCTTTTGTATAAGATTGATGAATGACAGACAATTAAAAGCCTGTAAGTTACAAATGTTGCTTAGACAATTTAGAAATCGAGTGCAACCATTGTCGCATATGAGGTCAATGAAGAAGGGTTCTGAAAAGGGAGGTGGTCTGGAATTAGGACAGCTCTTTGTCTTTCTACAATCTCTTGCTAGATATCCCTCTTTACCACAATTAAAGCATTTTACCTTTTTGACTGATTGCATAGCAGTCGCCTCCAGATTAGCATTGTGTGTGGCGGTGCCGACGTCCTGGCATAGGTGTATCATGTATATAATTATCATGATCCAATTAAAACCTGCCAGTGACTGCTTAGAATCTTTATTACATTTTTCAAGTGCCAATTATTTTAGCAAAATGTTAGAAGCAGTGCTGTCAGTCACACTCCTCTGAATTGTTGTAATTAAATGATTAACAAATTGTTCAAAAGGCTCTGATGGTCCTTGTAAAATTTTTGTGAAACTTGCATTTTCCTCCCTCTTAGCAGGCAACTTTTCCCAAGCTTGTACAGCTGCATTAGTTATTTGTTGATAAGCCTGCAGGTCCCATGACAGCTGCGTTTGCATGTCTAAAAAGGTCCTGTTCCTGTCAACATTTCAAAGGTAATAGCTACATTTGCCTGTTGATTTCTTCGAACCTGATCCATACAAAAGATCATGATAATACATTTTCCTGAGTAAATAGTCACCTCCATCTAGGGCAGTGTGAAACAGTATATTCCAATCATAAGGGCACATAGCTTCAGCAGCTACGAGTTTGATTATAGTAAGTACGTAAGGTGCAGTTGGACCATATGTAGCTGCAGCCTCTTTTAAATCTTTTCATGTCCTTAAAGGTATAGCTTTATATGAGCAAAATACCTGACCGGGATTATTAGGATCAAGATCCTCCGTAACAGGGAATGCCTGCAAAAGTTCCAAAGGGATTTCCTCTCCATTCTGCAGTGCAGCACTAAGACCTTTTTCCATGCTTGTCTGCAATACAGAAGCAGTCAGAGGTCGAGGCTCTAGAGGCACTGAAGGAGTTACAGGTCATTGAATAAGGGACCCCGTTTCTTCCAAATGTGGCTTATCCTGAGGTTGCAACACATTTTCTCTTTTATCAATAACTTGACCCTCATCCTGTGTAGCTACTGCGGCATCTATCACATCTCTATCTTTAAAGTGTATCTGACCCATATTGTTAAAAAATAAATTTATACTCTAGGCACCCATATTCTATGAAAGAGTTAACCGAATTGGCTAATTTCATTACTGCTTCCTCTAGCTCTTAGCTTCTAGAGGATTGAGAGGGAGGGAGGGTGAAGGGGGGGTGTGGGTGTGTGTGAACTGCTCGTTTGCCACTTTTGGCTGTTTTTTTAGTGTTTAAAATAAAGGATTTGGGAGCAAAATGCAGTTTTCTTAGATGGTGGGAAGTCTCATTCACAAGACTCATCAAATCATACAAAAGTCTCCTAACAACCCTTGAAATTTCAGATCAAAACTCTGTGTCTCACTCACTCACAAACTCACTCACTCACTAAAACTTTTGCTTTTACAGCTACAAAACAATCATTTACCATGACACAAGACAAGGAATTGCAATTCTACATGTAAAAGAGCAAATGACAAAAAACAACCACAAGTCTCAAAAACAAATCTCAAATGCAAACAACACCTAAGGCCTTTCTCAAATGCAAATAATACTTAATATCTTAATCTCTTAATTACTTAATCTCTTGGCACCCCTTTTCATACTTGCTCTGTAAAAGATGTTCCTCAGTAAGGCTGGTGTGATAATCCTCTTACCTTCTCTATGCGTAATGTGGACTCTGGAGCTCCTTGCGGTAAGACACGACGTTCACGAACTGTCTCTATTCCTATAAATTGCCCCTAGTCTGCGTGCCACTTCTTGCAAATGCAGTGAGGAAAAAATTAGAGAGGAGAAAACAGTTTGAGGCCAGGCAAGACATATGCACAGTGCTAATATGTCTGACAATTCATCACCAGTACTCTTTTATAGTGCAGACTAAACATGGCATCACGATAAGGTGGATTGTTTTAAAAGCAAGATACAATAAACAAAGACCATGGTCTTGCTAGCTACAGACGTTGCCTACAGCACTGTTGCTCAATGGAACATCCTGGGTAAAGCCAGAAGTTGATAGAATACATAATCCCTTTGTTCAGAGCAGGTGTCCTCCAAATTCCTTACTATCTTTTCTGGCAGTAGGCCGTGCTTCGCTGCTGTCTTCGGCCTTGCTTTACAGAATGAGATCCTGCCTCTTTTCCAGCTCTCAGGTCTCTCAAATTACCAAGGCGGCCCTCCACATCTGCCTGCTTGGTTTCTCTTGGAACTGTGGCTTAAAGAAACAAGGAACTACGAATGGTCACAATTCTCAGGTTACAAGGAATGCAAACAACGTCAAAGATTTGAAGATTTCAGCAGTGTTCCAGAGGAAAGTGATGTCCAGAAAAGCACTCACATCAAGCTCTGAAATGGGGCATGTGAGTTATGCTCTTGTGTCAGACATTCAAAAGGATTTAAGAAGATAAAGTTTCTTTTACAAGGCTGGTGACCACTCAGCGCAAGGATCACCTAGCTGTTGTGGAGCAGCAAGATACTTTTATCATAAAGGAGGACGATATTAATCCCCCCCAACACATGTGCCTCTCTTACAGATTGGACCACCATGCCCTTTCCATGCGGAAACCAAGAGGAAGCACCCTGCACCTCTTGGGTGTAACTTCCCTATAACCTCTTTGTTTTACTCGTTCCACTTACGTTCTTCTTTTCTACAACTATTATAAGAAAGGAGTAGTTTTGATACAGCATTGCAAGCCCTGGAACAAGTACTTTTTAACATTTCTTTAAGAGTACCTGAAGAAGGCTTTCATATTGCCTAGGCCCTGCATATGGTAACATTAATAGAGATATGGATTGAGGATCAAGTGGGCAGAGGTCTGCTCCAGTTGCTTAGTATGATAGGTCACAACCATGCTTAGTCATCAACCACTGTTTGAGGAACACAGGCTTATCAAAGGAAGCATGATGGTGGGTTTCTCTAAGAAGTTTTTCCACCAACACAAACCCTATCCAGGTATGCTGGCCCAAAGTTGGATCCAGGACCTGTAATTTTATCCCTGAATTCTTTTTTTCTTTCTCTCTACAGAACTAGGCTTCATATTTACTGTTTTAATTCTTATCAGTTCTGTTTAATAAAGCTGTGTAATTGCAGTTGATAATGTGTTATCTTTTCTTTGTCCTGGTGGGATCAAACAAGAACCTCCTGGTTTACAGCATTTGGAACATGACAGGTCCCTTCTGTTTTGGACCTGTGACTGTTTTCCCTTTCAGTAAATCTAGCTTAAGGAAGCAAGGTACTAAGAGGGGAGAGACTTTCAGGGTATAAGGGAAGCCCACAGTCCCAAAACTTGGGTCTCTGAACAGTGTTTCAGGGTGTGAGCGTCTCACCTCACTGATTTGCAATTGTCTCAAAAGAGCAATTTTAAAGTGAATAGCCCAGGCTAGGGTGGAGGACCTGGTTGGCCAGAACTGAGCAGGGAGGTGACAACTTGGGAAGACATAAGAACTACTGGGTAGAGATTACTCCCCTTTTCTGAGGGCCAGCCATCAATGCTGGGATGTCTCTCCAGGATGGAGGAAGCCACCTTGATTGCACCTGGCTAAAGTGGATGGAACAGAGTGGGGAGTGCCGCCTGGAAGGAGATAAGAACTGATGACTGGGTGGGGAACTACACCCTTCTGCAGAAGCTCCCCTCCAGGCACCCTGTCTGCAATGACTCTTATGCTAATGACCTGGCTTCTGTGGCAGCTGATTGGCAGCTGCCCCTTCAGAACAAAAGGAACTCAGGGGTATATATGGCTGTCCATGCTGTGGCTGCTTGGTTGTCTCTTGACCCACTGCTGTTCTGCATCGGATCCTGTCCAGAATCAGCGTGCCATCTTGAAGAAACTCGCTGGACAGCTGGACCCCTGGTGGTGACTCTCTCTTTCTTGCTCTCTCTCTCTCTCTCATTCTTTCTTCCCACCTTCTTACCACTTTTCTCTCTCTCTTATATCTTCTTTTCCTCTCTCCTTCTTTTGCCTGGCTCTATATTTTTGCTTGTGTCAGTTGTCAAATAAAATCTGCTTGTACCTGACCCTTCTACGGTTGGACTTTGTTTCGTGGATCCAAAACAAAAATAAATTTTAATGTTACCTTGGACCGTAACAGAGGGGAAAATGACAGTGAGCAGAGTACTCACATAAAGCCCCCTTTCACCGTCTGTAACTATTATTTTTCATATTTTCTTTAGGACACTGCACATACTCGCTGCACAAATTACAAAAGTAACCAACTTTAAGAGTTAAGCAAATTAAAATGGTTTAATTAAAGGGAGAAGAACACCACACTGGTAATGGATCTTAGGAAGTGGTTAATAGTGGGAGAAAAATCCAGGAAAACTGGTTTTTAAACAGATGAATCACCCTGAGAGAGTTGTTTTGAGAAGAAAAAACACAAAAGGAAGGAAAGGAAAGAGATTATCTGTTTTTCACCCTCCGAAGTCCCAGAGAATCGCCACCTCACCGCCATGTTCACTGTTTCTTTGAAGAAGAATGATGTCGAAGGAAGCAAATCTCCACCACTCCAGCTGCTGCTCCCGTAATATTCTCCTTTTCCCCCTGATTTTATAGTAAAAATTTTCTGCTTCTCATCAATCATTGCCAGGGATTGCAAATTGCAAACTGCAGGCCTTCCCTTTGACACTGAGGCATTCCAGGAATTCTGTAGTCATTCATAGTTATTTATTTGACACCAATTTGAATTACCTGTTTGGCAACTTGTATCAGGAGCCATTCTGATTAGCATTTTTTTCTTATCAGTCCTATTACTTCCAGGTAGCTGTTAACATAGGAGAGGAGAGGGATATCTTTTTAAAAAGAGCAGACAGAAGCATTTTGCTGATTTAAGAGATAATTTTTTTTTAATTTACTGCTGTGTCCAAGACAGCCCTCTTCTGTTTGGGAGCTGTGTCTCCTTTGGTTTACTCTTTTGGAACAGCTGCTTGAGGAATCATGGCACTATAAAGGTCTTGATTTAGATTGCAAGGCATCCTGGTTTGAGAGAACCAGGAAACCAAACCCTGCCTGCAACATGCCCAACAACTTCCAGCCTCTTGATGTTACAACTATAATGAGGAGAAGCTGAGCCCATAGGAGGAGAGGATAGGTCATATGACCTAAATAAACCAATCACAGTATTCCTTCCCATGGTGCTCAGTATAAATTTGCTCCTAAGAGAGCCATCTAGGGTTTTTTTTCTCTGGGTTGTGAACTAACTAGTATAAGTTCTTCCTGCTGATGCTTGGTTTCTGCTGGTCCTGCTTTTCCTCATTTTCTCACCAGAGAACGATACCTTTTACCAAGACAGGTAACCTTCTACGTACTCAAGGTTTTTCATCTCTCTCTTCAGTCTCTCTCCCTTTTTCCTTCTGGGAGTGAAGTGAGAAAAACAGAGAGCATCTGTCACTGTCCAAACTGTGACGTTTATTGGTGCCCAACATAGGGCTGTATAATTGCTTTTCTCAGAGGCAAGTCTGGCATTTTTAAGTTCGGCAGATTCTCAAGATTCTAAACTCTGTTCAAGCTCTTCTTGGTACAGCTTGCCTTGTTCATCATCTTGATCCCTCCTTTTCCAAGGAGCTGCCTGAGCCATAAACTGCCTGAGCCAGTTTATGTTGACACCCAGAATCAAGTTGAGCTAACTTAGTTTCATGCTTCTTTCTACCTTCATTGATTTCCTCCTCATATATATTTTTATGAAATTCCAACTCCTCGGTGAGACTGTCACTGTCGGGGGCGACGAGGGAAATCCACTTGCTGCGGGGAGGATGCGGGAAGACTCGTGCAACCAATATGGTTGATAAACAGGCTTTCACTTTATTGCGCAGTAACTTTTACTTATATAGTGTTTCTGTGACCACGCCCCTGCCACCACACACCAACATAACGTATTACTGGACACCCAGTGTGTTTACCTATAGACAGGCGAATCCCAGTCGTATAGGGGTCAGAATCAAGGGCCGGTCTGATTGGCCCCAGATATGGGATTGTGCACACGGACATGGGATTGTGCATGTAGCGGCGAGCCTTTCTCTCGGGGACACGGTTCTTCTCAGGAGCTCTCTCGCCATCTCTCTCCCCAGGCGTAATTTTACAATTTTCTTAACCTTTGATTGAAATGTGGAGGGAAAATTCGGGCTCCTACCGGCTTTTTTGCCTCTTCAGCCTCTGTTTTCAACAGAAGATGAGGTCTCAGAACACCAGCTCAGCTTTCGCTGGTACTCGCCACCTCGGGATGCCTAGCCATGCAGAGACTTCTCCGAGCATTCACCGCACCAGTCTTATCGCGTGTCCCTAGGGCTCCGTTTCAGGACCGCACTATCGCGAGTCCCTGGGGGCTCCGTTTCAGGACCGCACTGTCGCGTGTCCATGGGAGGCTCCATTTCAGGACTGCACTATCGCGTGTCCCTGGGAGACTCCGTTTCAGGACCGCACTGACTTGATGCGCACTCAGAGCTCCGCTTCAGCTTCAGCATTCCTCGGGTTTGAATTCCGCGCGCCAACTCGCTGCGCCTTTCGAGCCTCATTCTTCTTACCGCTTTTCGGCTTCCCTCCTGCCTGGCTCGCCATTCCGGGCTGTTGTATACCTTGCCGTGCTGGGCTTCTACTCCGAGCTCTTCACGCCGCCTACAGCATTTAAGCCTAGCCTCGTGGAGCTTTTCCCGTGGTTGCGTATTTGGAGCTCTTTATAGAGCGTCCAGCCCCAATGTAGTAGCTCCATCTGACGTGATCGCGTATTCGAAGCTCTTTATATCTCCTTCCGCATTTAAGCCTGGCTTTGTAGAGCTTCCCGCAATCAACGTGGTCATGTAGAGCTCTTTATAATACCTCAGCGTTCATGGCTGCTGTTGTTGCCCGCATTCTCCACCAATTGTAGCGGCGAGCCTTTCTCTCGGGGACACGGTTCTTCTCAGGAGCTCTCTTGCCATCATGTGCACACGAAGGAAAGACACACCCCCTACCTTCCAGGAGCATTCTGCAACATATCCCCCTTTTTCTTTTTGCACAAGCCCATGTTTGGTTAGTGTTCTTTGCAATACTAGCTTTCAAACCAACAAAATATAAACAACAAAAACATGCAGAGCCTAAGAATATGAAATATATTTCTTAAACAACCTAAAAAACTATTTGGATAACAAATCAAGCAAACTGGTTAACAACCGGATCTTATCACGTCAATCAATTGTATTTGGTCATAAATCGTCAGAATTTAAAGAAGGTGTGGCGTCCATCAGTGCGTAAGGCCAAGGGGAGGATAGGGGAGGCCTGTCCAACAGACTTTTCGTCGGGGGGCCCCTTACAGGCGTTCCCGAACCCCACCGGCTCACGTCACGATGGAGTCCTAATTCCTTCATGGTTGCCGAATTGAAATACAAAAGACCTAGGATTGCAACATGTAACTACAACATTCATAACGGTGAAGTCTGAGTGAAATGTGCGCGGAATTGTTCTTTTAGGGATACGTCTTGGGGTCTCCGAGGGTTCTTGCCAGGGTTAAACCTTTTACATTTCATGACATCTTTATGTACTTCTTGTGCAGACGTTCACAATCTTTGGTGCTTAGAATAGGTCCATGTCCTTGTTCCTCAAGCCATTCCCCAACAATTCCTTCTTCTTTTTACACTGCGTGAGAGCTCCAAGTAAATGTTGCTTGCCCATAAGAATGGTCAAGTCTATGGGCAAGTCCACGTCGCGACGATACACGCAGCGCTTTAAGAAGTGGTCGTAGCAGTTCTAATTGATCATTTGTTATACCGACCACAAGGCACAACCATGGGGGGGCAGAGGGCGACGTCTGGCGGCCGGAACTGCCCACGCTGGAAGACACGGCCGTCCATTGGCCGGAACCGCCCACGCCGGAAGATGCGGCTCGCGAGGCTTCCGGATTCCACCTCACTATGCTTCCGGCATTCGGAACAGACACTTCCGCTCCCTCCCCGCCTCCGAAGCTGGATGGAGCGTCATGGTCAGAGCCGCCATCTTCGGGAGGGGGGGGCGCGGACGCATTTGGCTGTGCCGGAACTTCGCTAGTACTCTGAGTGATTTCTACAACTATCTTTTTCCCCCGTGGGGGGGCTTAGGTCATAATCAACCCCTAACTGATGCATGCCTGGTATCTTTTGCCCTTCTAAGTTAGCAGTGGCTACCACAGCAATTTTCCTCTCTGCCTGATAGCGTTGCAAGCAATTAATAACTGTACGCCACGGTTTCATTAACTTGCGTGCTGCTTTATCCTCATCTATTACCTTATTCCACAAAATATCCCCTAAACTTCTCCACTCTTTCTCATCAAACAATTTAGACGGATCGTTAAACAGTTGGTGTACACGGCCATATGCTAAAAGTGCCGCTGGATCCTTTTTTAGATCTATATCCTTTACTGAACGTTTCTGTAAGAAACTAATGAGTAATTCTAGGGCTACTTCGCTCTCCATTGCGCGCGCGCTTAATCTATCCCTTAAGTATACCTTTTTAATAGAACTTATAACCTTTAGTGCAGCCTTTTTTACAAGCCTTTTAATGCAGGATTTTATCTTTAATTGCAGCCTTTTTTACAAGCCTCTCAATGCAGGCTTTTACGACTGAAAGCCGGTAGCCCCTTTACTTGCTTGCAGCATTATCAGACAGAGAAGAAAATCGCCGCTGTAAGCCTTGGCAACCCTGGAAGGGCAGCCGCTACCAGGTTTGCATCAGTTAGGGGTTGATTATGATCCATGTCCCCCAACGGGAGATAAAATAATCGTACAGATTGCTCAAACTTCCAGTGAAAGTCTGGTACAGCCTACTGCACCCCCCTTCCCTCCCCCTGAAGTGGGCGGCGCCGGCCATGCCGCGCAATGCGGCTTCAGAGGCGGAGAGGGAGCGGAAGCGTCTGCTCTGAGCGCCAGAAGCGAAGTGAGGCAGAAGGCGGAAATGTTATGCCTCGCATCTTCCGGTGTGGGCGGTCCCGGCCACCAGTGGACGCAGCCTTCCGCACCACCCCCCGCGGTGGCACAGCCCCCCTCCTCCGGGCTGGGCGGTCCCACGGCACCGCAGGCGGCTCCCCCTGCAGCGCCGCAAACAGCCGCTTATAATCAACAAGAGCCTGCTGCAAATAAGCCGCGGTCTGATGATACATCACGGTTTAGCTCCATCTTAAGGGTTAATTGGTTGCGAATACAGGAGGAGGCTATTAATGATAAAGATTACGACTTATCTTCAGACATACAAGCCCTCCCACACACTTTCCCTGTTCAGTATACAACAGATGATCGGGGAAATATAGAAGCAACCTATGGCCCTTTAGATTGGAAGATGTTGACACAGCTGAGAGCCACCGTAAATGAATACGGGCTGCATGGTGAACCAGTCAAGCAAACGATAAGTTATATCTGGGGGTCAGGGTTGTTGCTTCCAGAGGATATAAAAGGGATAATGAGAATGATTATGACTCAGTCAGCGCTAATGTTATGGCAAGCTCACTGGCAAGCATTATGTCATAGATGTGCAGACATGCCTAGAGAACAAAATGACCCCCTATATAGGATATCAGTAAATCAGCTTATGGGTGCTGGGCCTTATGCAAATTTTGAGGCACAGGTACGATTAGGTCCATACATAATAAGGGAGTCCATGAGATTTGCAAAAGAAGCTATGAGTAAAGTCAGAACTACACCAGCGGCTCCATCTTATATATCACTTAAGCAAGGCAGGGAAGAGCCTTTTGCACAGTTTGTAGATAAGCTCACTGATGCCATTAATCAGACTTGTGTGCCAGAGTGGATAAAAGGTGCATTGCTTCGTCAGTGTGTGTTAGAGAATAGTAACGCTCCCTCAAAAACTGTAATTTCCTCTATGCCAGCAGATGCAACACTTGAGGAGATGCTGGAGCGCCAGGCAAAAATACCAGCGGGAGTCTCAGGCTGGACCTGGCAACCGCAGTAGACGTGACTTTTATTGACACCAAGCCCCAAAAGATCCCTACGGGCATCACCGGTCCAGTGAAATATGAGGGAAAGCCATGTGGAGCCCTCTTACTAGGACGATCGTCTGCTGGACTTAAGGGCTTGTTTGTGTTGCCAGGAGTAATAGACAGTGACTATACCGGAGAAATCTGTATTGTAGCTATGACTTGGACACCACCTATGATCATCCCAAAAGGAACTCGAATTGCCCAATTAGTTCCAACACAACAATTAACTGATGCAGCAGCCACCTCTTCGACAGTTGCCCGCAGAACAGCAGCATTTGGCTCTACAGGAGATATGGCTTTACTATGCCTCCCGATGAATCAACGCCCCAAAGCACCAATTTTGTTAGAGCAACAACAGGATCCTTTTACTGAGCAACAAGAGTACTTCTTAGCAGAACAGTTAAATCAGCAGGGACTCCAAGTGGCACCTGAAAAGATACAGCGTACAGCACCATGGAAATACCTGGGATGGCAGATCACTGAGTCACAAGTCAGACCGCAAAAAGCTGCTCTCCATTTGACTCTTAAGACCTTGCATGATGTACAGCGATTCTTGGGTGATGTTCAATGGTTGCGCCCTGTGGTCGGTATAACAAATGATCAGCTAGAACTGCTACGACCACTTCTTAAAGGTACCGATCCTGCCTCATCCGTTACCCTCTCAACAGCTCAACAACAAGCCATAATTGAAATTGGCCAGACCATTTCCCAGTGCTGTGTGGATCGTCGTGACGTGGACTTGCCCATAGACTTAACCATTCTTGGGGGCAAGCAACATTTACTTGCAGCTCTCATGCAGTGCAAAAAGAAAAAGGGGGAGACTGGGCTTGCTGATACCCTACAGACTCAATAATTAGCAGCCATCGTTTATGCCTTTTTACACTGGATGAATGTGCGTCTCAACATTGTATCAGATTCCCTATATGTTGTAGGAGCTGTACAGTGAATTGAAGATGCCCATCTCAAAGATGTTGCAAATCGGCGACTAAGTGACTTATTTCGTCAACTCCAGGCCGCCATCCAACAAAGAGATCAACCCTATGCCATCATTCATATTCAAAGTCACCAGTGGTCTAACGGTCTGGGAGAAGGCAGTGCCCGAGCAGATAGGCTGGTTTCATTGTCTGTACCCATGGACGAGTTTACTACAGCATCTCACCCTATGCTTCGCCGTCATGGGTGTGCCAGAGCAGATAAAGACACATAATGGACCGGCCTATATTAGTAGCAAGCTAGCTCAGTTTTTTTCCAACAATGGGGGATTAAGCATGTCACAGGCATTCCCCACTCGCCGACAGGACAAGCTATAGTAGAGAGGGCAAATCAAACACTGAAAGATTATCTAGTGAAATTTACAGACTTGCAAGACCCACAAGAGCGATTGGGAAAAACTCTATTTGTATCGAATTATTTGTGCATATTTGGGAAACAAAAGTTAGTGCCAGCATACGTTCATGGGACAGTGGCCCAACAAGCCGAGTCCCTTGAAACTCCGTTATATGTGACCTATAGAGATCCTGCCACAGGTATATGGCAAGGACCAGCAGAAGTTAAATATCTAGGTAGAGATCACATGTGTGTTTCCACCCCTACAGGTACCTTGTGTGTAGGCAGCAGGTGCCAGGACTTGCCGGGTGATGGGCCCGTGTAGGCAGCAGGTGCCCGGACGGTGCCCGCCCCGCCTGTGCCAGCTGGGGCTAGCCCAGATGCGCATGCCCGATTTCGGTAGGGTGTGGTTCCAGCAGGTCCCAGAGCCAGGCGGATCGAACTTAGTTCTCTGATACTAATCCGAACCAGCACTAGCTCGACTGACTCTGTTCGCGAACCGAGCTCGCGCCCGCAGCGAGATTCCTCTCACGCAACAGGCCCGGACGGTGCTCGCCCTGCCTGTGCCCAGTTGGGGCTGGCCCAGGTGTGCATGCCCGGGATTGGCAGGGTGTGGTTCCTGAGCAGGCTCCAGAGCCAGGCAGATCGAAGTCAGTTCTCTGATACTAACCCGAACCAACACTAGCTCGATTGACTCTGTTCGCGAACCGAGCTCGCGCCCACGGCGAGATTCGTCTCACGCAACATCTGGTGGAGAATGCGGGCAACAATTTCGGTCTAAACTGTCTCCCCGAGCGTTTCGTCCGAAAGTGACCCTTCTCCACAGACCGTTCGATACCCCGAAAGATTCGGGTAAGAGAAACCTTTTCTTCTCTTCGACATCAACATCAGTAAAACCGATGATGGGATCCTATGCAAGCAAACCTACCAGCACCGCCGTTGCCGAGCAGATTGTAGCCCAGGCGGAAAGGCAGGAACCCCTCCGCTCCCCGGGTCCTGAGACCGCCTGGGACCTCTGGGGGGAGGTGTATAATCTGCTGGCAAGTCTCCACTATGGGGAGACCAACGGCGACATTATTGGTGCGGACAACACCTGGGGGGTCGTTTGCAATCTATTAGCTCTTATGAAAGCCGAAATAGAAGTGGCAATTGCCACCGCCGCGGCTCCATTACGAAAGACGGAGGCATTTCCCCCGAAGGAAATGCCTGCTGCGACCCCCTCGGCCCCACCCTCCGAGGGGGAGGAGCCCGAGAGAGCGCCAGCCGTGACCCTCTCGGCGCCACCCCTGGAGGAAGGGAAAAACGAGCAAGTATGTCTGGGGCTGACCAGTGCCAAGCCTGCCATAAAGGGCATGTCGGGGAAGCCCCACCAAACCGTGACCGAACTCCTATCGGATATCGGCCCGGAAGTCGAAACACCGGAAAATGATGGGGCGGAAACCGCGGCTTGCAGCACCTCCGGCTGCCGCGGAGAGTTACCCCCGCCACCGCCCCCGTCCCCACGGAAGGCTGCAGAGAAAAAAGCAGCCCCTCAACCAAAGGCAGTATCTGCGCTGGAAGACAAGATATCGGCCCTGCAAGACCAGGTCACTCGGGCCGTGCAACTAATAGAGAAGCGGGACGTCGAACATCGCCCAGCTTTTCAGCAGTACAGGAACCCACCCACCCTGACGGACGATGAGGATGATGTCCCGACCCCGCCGCGGCAACTTCAAAACGCCCGGGGCGCTACTACCGGCTCTGAACAACGAGGCACCACGCAACTAAGATCTTCGCGTATTCGTCATCTTTTCCCCCATAAAAACTTAAAAAAAAAAAAAAAAAACAAAAGGGGGGAAATGTAGGCAGCAGGTGCCAGGACTTGCCGGGTGATGGGCCCGGACGGTGCTCGCCCCGCCTGTGCCCAGTTGGGGCTGGCCCAGGTGCGCATGCCCGGGATCGGCAGGGTGTGGTTCCTGAGCAGGCTCCAGAGCCAGGCAGATCGAAGTCAGTTCTCTGATACTAACCCGAACCAACACTAGCTCGATTGACTCTGTTCGCGAACCGAGCTCGCGCCCACGGCGAGATTCGTCTCACGCAACACTTGTGGGTTCCCAGCAAGTGGACTCGGCCAGCACCCGCTAACCGCAGTAGCTCCACTGAATCCAGAGCTATAAGCTTATGAGCAGAGACGGCTGTATTGAGTGGTTAACATGTTCAAAGACAAAGACTGCCGTGTTGGCCTCATCATAGGTTTAACTATCATTTTAGGTTTTAATTGCTTTGCTTTCACGAACTTTGACCCTCAACAGAATGTCTGGGTTACCCTTGCGCATCAGCTTAATACTACTTCCTTTTGTGCCAGTTTAGCAACCCCCTAATCACCTTTTATTACGTTTGGTCGGCGTACCAGCTTCTGAAGGAACCTGGCCAAAGTTTCAAGCAGACATGAACCGCACACAAGCGCAGTTTCGCACTAGGAGCTTATGTTTTACCAAGGCCAGCTTAGTTGCATGTTTAAGTGATTATGACACTTGGAATGATCGTTTGCCTATTGGGCCTGATCCCCAAGAATTAAGCCTTGTATATTCTCTAAATGCCACATTGCTTTTGGATGAACAGTTTGGCTGCTGATTGCACAGAAGGTACAGGAAGACAATGTGCTACTACCAATGTTTTCCCAATTGGCAATTTTAGCCAATGGTGCAACTATACCCTCCGCAGTGCTACTAGCCCATTGCCTGGGACGCAGTTTCCTAGTAAATTACCAGCAGGGTATTTTTTAATTTGTGGGGATCAGGCATGGTCAGGTATCCCTTCCCATCCCGTTGGAGGGCCCTGCACCATTGGTCAGCTGAGTTTAGCCATGCCTCACGTACACCCAAACAGTACCCATCGCGTGCGGTGGAAACGGAGCCTGGCTCAAACACTAACGCAGGAATGTGAGGATAATGTTAACCTTTGGTCCAAATGGCAAGTGATTGTTACTTCTATCTTTTTGCCAGGAGGAGCTGCAGCTCGTGCACATCAAAACCTGGAGAAGCTGAATTGTTGGGTAGTAAAGCATGCTAGAGATACCAGCAAGGTCTTATCTGAATTAGCTGATGATTTATCTTCTGTACAACATGCAGTATTAGAAAATAGAGCTGCTATTGATTTTTTGCTTTTAGCTCATGGCCATGGTTATGAAGATTTTGATGGTATGTGTGGTATGAACTTGAGTGATCATTCTAAATCAATACATAAGGAGATAAAACAGTTAGTAGAACATACTCAAAATATCAAGCAAGACGCAGGATTCTTTGGCATAGATGAATTAGTCAATTGGTTTGGCCTCACTGAATGGCTTCGAAGTTTATGTAAGACTAGTTTGCTTGTACTTTGCATTATATTGATAACTTTTTTGTGCCTTAGTTGTATGTTAGCAATACTTAAGAAGCTATTTGCCAAAGCTGCTAATATCATGATTGTACAAAAAGATAAAGGCGTTGTTGGAGAATGTCTTGAGGAACAAGGACATGGACCTATACTAAGCACCAAAGATTGTGAACGGTTACAAAAGAAGTATATAAAGAGTCATGAGACCCTCAGAGACTCCGGGATGTATCCCCAAAAAGAACAACTCTGCCTACACCCCATCTAGACTTCGCCCGTTATGAATGTAGTGATTGAATGTTGCGATCCTAGGTTTTTATTGCATTTTAATTTGGCAACTATGAAGGAACTAGGACTCCATTGTGCTGTGAGCCGGTGGGACTTGGCGACGCTTATTAGGGGCCCCCCCGACAAAGATTCCGTTGGATAAGCCTCTCCTATCCCTCCCTTGGCTTTCTGCACTAGTGGATGCCAGACCTTCCTAATATTGAACAGAGCTCTGATTGAAAGTGTGTGTGTATGAGTGGTCGTGTGAAACGGAGACGTGCCATGAATGCGAAGTCAACTTACACTTGATTAAGGGAACAAAATCCGGTTGGTAACCTGTTAACCAATTTGTTCAATTTATTAACCAAGAAGTTTTTTAGGTTGTTTAAAGAAGGTATTATGTTATTGATTGTATTTTTAGGTTCTGCATGTTTTATTGTTTGTATTATGTTTGTTTAAGAGTTAGCATTGCAAAAGTCATTAACCAAACATGGGCTTGTGCAAAAAGAAAAAGGGGGATATGTTGTAGAATGCTCCTGAAAAGGTAGGGGGTGTGACCCCTTTGCCGTGCCCAACCCATGTTTGAGGGGCCAATTAGTTCGGCCCATGCTACAGGTAAACACACTGGGTGTCCAATAATACGTTATGTTGGTGTGTGGTGGCGGGGGTGTGGTCACAGAAACACTATATAAGTAAAAGTTACTGCGCAACTTTTTTGAAGCCCAAAAAGGCCGAATAAACTGTTTAGAGACAAAGTTTTGAGTCTTTAAACAGCAAAGGTATTTATTCACGGATCCGGGGAACTCCCAGCTCACGCTGGACAGAGAGTTCACACTCGGGGGGGGGTAGGGTTAGGGTATTTATACAACCTTTCATGCATATTCATAAGATTACGACAGGTAATTATAATATTCATAACAGGCGGAGTCTAGGCGAAACCAGGTGGAGTCTGGGTGGAACCAGGTGGAGTCTGGGCGGAGTTGTTCTCTCGGGGATATGTCCCTCTTAGGGTTAAACTTCTATCTCCCTTGATTCCAGGTGGCTTCATGTTGTTCTATGGATATCGGGCCCCAGCCATAACTTTTCTCTTATCTGCTGGTTGTGGCATCTTTATGTTCTCCTTGTGCAGATGTTCACATGCTTTTGGGGCCAAGCTGGCACCTCCCTGGCCTTGGCGGTGCTTGATCTAAAATGAGATTTACACTCCCAATTATTTCTCAGGCAGAAAGCTAGCTTCGTTAGGCCTTGTTTTGCTTTTCGCTGTGACAGTGGAAAGCTGTTTTGCTCCTAACTGAAACAGTGGAAAATTACGAGTTTGGACTGCTTTGCCTGGTCTTTTCTCGGTTTAGTCTTGAATTGTACCGGTTATGATCACTAGTTCTAATTCTACATTAGATAAATTCACACAAACAACTTGGCCTGCTCTCCTTTTCCCACAGGAATTGATCTGTTGAGATCCTTTCCTGTTTCAATAATGGGAAAGCTTGTTTATCAACCATATTGGTTGCTCGAGTTTTTCCTCTCTGTCTCCAACACCCTTGTCTAGTTGAAATCCATTCCCCCTAGTCCTATCACTACCTGACATCCTAAAAAGTCCCTCACCAGCTTTCTTGTAGGCCCCCTTCAGGTACTAGAAGGGTACGGTAAGGTCTCCTCAGAGCCTTCTCCCCTCCAGACTGAAAAACCCCAATTCATAGAATCATAGAATTGGCTGGGTTGGAAGGGACCTTGGAGATCATCAAGTCCAACCCTTGATCCACTATCGCTGCAGTTACTAGACCATGGCACTGAGTGCCACATCCAGTCTCTTTTTAAATATCTCCAGGGACAGAGAATCCACCACTTCCCGGGGCAGCCCATTCCAATGCTTGATCACCCTCTCAGTAAAGAAATTCTTTCTAATGTCCAACCTAAACCTCCCCTGGCACAACTTGAGACCGTGCCCTCTTGTCTTGCTGATAGTTGCCTGGGAAAAGAGACCAACCCCCACCTGGCTACAACCTCCTTTCAGGTAGTTGTAGAGAGTGATGAGGTCTCCTCTGAGCCTCCTCTTCTCCAGGCTGAACAGCCCCAGCTCCCTCAGCCTCTGTTCAAAGGATCTGTGCTCGAGTCCTTTCACCAGCCTAGTTGCCCTCCTTTGGACCTGCTCCAGGACCTCGATATCCTTCCTGAACTGAGGGGCCCAGAACTGGACACAGTACTCGAGGTGTGGTCTCACCAGCGCTGAGTACAGGGGAAGAATCACTTCCTTGGACCTGCTGGCCACGCTGTTCCTGATACAGGCCAGGATGCCATTGGCCTTCTTGGCTATCTGGGCACACTGTTGGCTCATGTTCAGCTTCCTGTCAATCCAGACTCCCAGGTCCCTCTCTGTCTGGCTGCTCTCCAACCACTCTGTCCCCAGCCTGTAGCGCTGCATGGGGTTGTTGTGGCCAAAGTGCAGGACCCGGCACTTGGCCTTGTTGAACCTCATCCTGTTGGAATCAGCCCAACTCTCCAGTCTGTCCAGGTCCCTCTGCAGAGCCCTCCTGCCTTCCAGCTGATTGAGACTCCCCCACAGCTTAGTGTCATCTGCAAACTTGCTGATGATGGACTCAATCCCCTCATCTAAATCGTCAATAAAGATATTAAATAGAACTGGTCCCAACACTGATCCCTGGGGGACACCACTAGTGACTGGCCGCCAACTGGATGTAGCACCGTTCAGCACCACTCTCTGGGCCTGACCCTCCAGCCAGTTTTTAACCCAGTGCAGAGTGCCCCTGTCCAAGCTGTGGGCTGACAGCTTTTTCAGGAGTATGCTGTGGGAGATGGTGTCAAAGGCCTTGCTGAAGTCCAGGTAAACCACATCCACAGCCTTCCCCTCATCCACTAGGCGGGTCACCTGATCATAAAAGGAGATCAGGTTGGTCAGACAGGACCTACCCTTCCTAAACCCATGCTGGCTGGGTCTAATCCCTTGCCCCTCCTGCAGGTGCTGTGTGATTACACTGAGGATGATCTGTTCCATAACCCTGATAGGCACTGAGGTCAGGCTAACGGGCCTGTAGTTTTCCGGGTTCTCCTTCCGGCCCTTTTTGTGGATTTGCGTGACATTCGCCAACTTCCAGTCATCTGGGATGTCCCCAGTGAGCCAGGACTGTTGGTAGATGATAGAGAGAGGCTTGGCGAATCTGGGATGTCCCCAGTGAGCCAGGACTGTCGGTAGATAATAGAGAGAGGCTTTGCGAGCTCTTCTGCCAGCTCTCTCATCACCCTTGGGTGGATCCCATCTGGTCCCATAGACTTGTGGGGAGCCCAGCAGTTCAATAGGTCACTGACTGTTTCCTTCTGGATTACAGGGGGGCTGTTTAGATTCTTATCACCTTCTATAAGCTCCAGAAGCCAGCTGTCCTCAGGATAACCTGTCTTACTGTTGAAAACTGAGGCAAAGAAGGTGTTAAATACCTCAGCCTTTTCTTCATCTTTGACAACTATATTCCCGCCCACGTCCAGTAAAGAATGGATGTTTTCCTTGCCCCTCCTTTTGCCATTGATGTATCTGTAGAAGGACTTTTTGTTATCCTTCACAGAGGTGGCGAGATTCAGTTCAAGTTGCGCCTTTGTCTCTCTAATTTTCTTTCTACACGACTTAACTATATTCCTAAATTCCTCCTTGTAGCAAGATGAACCTCTTTTAGGGCACAGCACTCCAAAGTCCAACCACATATTCCAGGAGAAACTCACAAATAGTGCTCTGAGTCTATTGCATGAATAGTGCTGACTAGCCTGAATCAGCACTATTGCTCCAAAAGGGGCTAGCCTCCTCCCTGGCTTCCTCAGGTGTGAGCTTTATTGGCCCCCTAATCCTGCTCATGCACAGTAGGAGCCCGCCCTAATCAGCCACAGGTGGGCTTAACACAAGCTCATGCCCACTACCTGGCAATTAGTGGCACCTGTTTGCCTCATTTCACTACACCTCCTGAGTAGTTATCCCTTTTTTCCATAATTGGTAGGCCCTCTTCTTAACCCTAATTTCTTTCAAAGTCTCCCTGTTCAGCCAAATTCTCTCGGTGTGTCTTCACAGGAGAGGTGCTCCAGCCCTCTGATCATCCTTGTGGCCCTTGTCTGGACAAGCTCTAGCATGCCCATATCTTTCTTGTAATAGGTGTTCCAGAACTGGAAGCAGTACTCCAGATGGGGTCTCATGAGAGCAGAGTAGAGGGGGAGCATCACCACTAGTGATTGCAGATTGACAATAGTTGGCACAATTACTGGAAGCTGTTAATATGGAAAATGAGTGTGGTTTTGTGCATACACTTAATCATGGGGACCTACAAAAGTGGAAGTAAAACCTTGCTCTTTTAGTTTTATGATCAGAGTTTCTACATGTGTAGTGAAATGAGGCAACCAGGTGCCACTAATTGCCAGGTAGTGGACATGAGCTTGTGTTAAGCCCACCTGTGCCTGATTAGGGCAGGCCCCTACTGTGTATGAGCAGGACTGGGGGGTCAATAAAAGGTGAGCTTCCAAACACAGGCTCAGCTCGCTTTTGAGCAAGTCAGCAGAGAGGTTAGCTGCTTTTGGAGCAATAGCAGTGATCCAGGCTAGTCAATACTGAGAGCAATAGACTCGGAGTACTATTTGTGGGTTTCTGCTGGAGCACCTGATTGGACCTTGGAGCGTCGTACTCTAAGAGAGGTTCGTCTTGCTATAGCTGGTGGAGAATGCGGGCATAGACCTCGATCTAGGCCCTGCTCAGACGAATCAGAAGAAGGGGAGCCAGTTTGGCGCAAACTAACGGCAGAAAACTCAAGGAGTCAGGTAAGAAGATCCACTACCTTCCTTCTCTACCACTGATTGACCAAGAAAAAGGAAAAGATGGGATTATGAGCAAGAACCCCTGAGGTGAGAGGTGGTGACCTTAGGGGTTCGGTGTGGAAGTCAAAGATGAGTTCTCACAGAGGTATAGTTGATGCTTCCAGAAAACAGGACTTTTATGATGTATGAAAACCGCTTATATAGTGTTACGGTGGTCACGTCCCCCTCCACCGCAAACCAAAACTACCCACTACAGGTCACCCAGTGCCATTCACACACAGCAAAAGCAAATCTTATTGGTGTAGGGGTAGAAGCCCCTTGTTTTTCACTTTGTGCCTTCTCCTAATCTAACGTCCAGGACAGGGTGTCCTTGTAATTCTGAACAGCCAAAACATGGGGTTGTGCATACAGCAGTGCCGCACGGCCCCGCCTTTCAGACCACCCCCTGCAAACCCCTGTTAGTAAGAAGCTGGTGACACAGGCGAAGGAGCAAGAACTCTCCTCCTCCCCGTCCGCTGCGGCTGCATCGGAACTTTGGCAGGAGGTCAGTGACCTGTTGGGAAGCCTCCATACTCAAGAAATGAATAAAAACATAACCAGATTAGATGGTACATGGGGAGTGATGATCAATGCCCTAAAAGAAATAAAAGCTGAGGCGGAAGCTGCTGCTGCCGCCACCGCCATTGCAGCACTTCCGCCGAACGCTAGCATTGATACTACAGCACCACCACCAGAAGCGGGATCCAGTTGTCTCCACAGCACCTCCACTACCCACTCCTTCTCCTGAGGATGGAAAAACCCGGAAGGCATTCTTAGGACTAAGGGACAATGCCCTTGCCATTAAGGGCATGACAGGAAAGTCGCACCATTCTATAGCCGAGTTCCCATCAGACATCGGGCTGGAGGAAGAAGAAGCACCCACTCCGAGCACCAAAAGAAACGTACAAAAGAATGCAAAGATGCTGACAGCCCATGCCCCCGAGATAGGCAGCCCCAGCTGCTGCTTGAAACCGCCCCTACTGCCACCTCCCAGCTCAGAAAAAGAGCATGGGAAAGAAGCGGCCACCCCATCAGCTGCACCCATTGGCCTGGAGGACAAAATAAAAGCCTTCCTTGAACAAACAAATCAGGCTGTGGAATCTTTAGAGAAAAGGATGACAGACGTGGAACAACGCTCGTCTTTCCATAAATACCAAGACCCACCCACCCTCCCTGATGATGATGAGGACATTCCAATCCCGCTGCGATCATGACAGAACAACCAAGGCATCAAAGGTGCTGATAAACCCCGATCCGGAAGATGGGTTTCATCCGCGATGCCATTCTCGAAGGGGATTGGGAGGCCAGCACCATCGCTTGCCCTGTTCTGCATGATAACAACGGGCCGCCTCAATTTGAACAGCACAGTTGGAAAACCTTACAGCAAGCCAAGAAGACCCTGAGAGAGGGAGGATTAAAATCGGAAAGTGGTCAGGCCATCCTGGATTGGCTTTTTACTGCCGACACTAATTGCCCCCACGACTGCCGCAATCTGGCCAGGTACCTGCTCACCCCCTCCCAGCAGATTGTCTGGGCCAAAGAATGGGAGCGCCTGGCCCAAGTGGAAGCAAATCGCTCTCGAGCACCCGGGGATCCACTATTAGGGATAACTGCCGAGATGCTCACGGGCTCAGGACGTTATGGAGATGTTCAAGTCCAGCTCCAGTTCCCAACCGCGCTCCACCATGTCGCTGTGCACCTGGCCCGCCAAGCCTTCTATGTGGTCCCAGAGCCTACTCCAGCCCCTTCATTTACTGCCATCAAGCAAGGGATGAATGAGCCTTTTCAACATTTTGTTGACAGACTTTGGCAATCTGTCATGGCTCAATCCGATCTGGGAGTAGAGCAAAAGGAATCCATGTTCAAGCTGCTGGCGTTTGAAAACGCAAATCCGAGAATGAAGTCACTGTTCTCCACTTTACCAAAAACAGCCGACGTCTCGGAGATGTTGGAAGTAGCTGCCAGGGCCACCCAAACACAACAAAACCAAGGCATGGCCAGTGCCTTTGCCGCCGCCTTGGAACCCACCCAAATGCTCCTCGCGGCAGTTGTGCAGAAACTAGACAGAAGGGGAAATCGATACAGAAGGAGAAATCGATCGAGAAAATTGACCCCTATCTGTTTTCGATGTGGAGCCACAGGCCACTCAGCAAGAGCTTGCTCAGCCACAGTGTGGTGTGACCGATGCTAGAGAGACAACCACAACAACCTGGCATGCAGGTTTGCAAAAAACAGAAGGCGCAGCGTGCAAGGCCCCCGCGCCACGACACAAATAGCCAGCCAGCGCTTTACACCAACTCCCCACCCCAGCCACAAGGGGAAGCCTGGGCATCGATGTGCCCTCAGCAGTAGACGTCACCCTCACAACAACACAAGTATACCGGATACCTACGGGAATATATGGACCAATACACCAAGAGGAAAGCATGGTTGGAGCCTTACTAATGGGCCGTTCTTCCAATGGAATTGCAGGACTTGTGCTCCCAGGAGTTATAGATGCAGACTATACAAGGGAGATCATGATTACTTGTTTCACATTAACGCCCCCCCTGATAATCAAAGCAGAAACCCGGCTAGCACAACTGGTCCTCCTCCCAAAAATGAATCTGGGAAAGAACGCCCCCGTGGCACGAGGAAGTCAAGGCTTTGGATCTTCTGGAAGCACTCTGGTAACCTTAGTGCAACAGATGAAGACAAGGTCAATCATAATTGTAAAGTTGACCTCTGGAAAAGAGGTCAAAACCATTTCCATGATGATGGAACACCGGGGCTGATGTTGCCATAATCAACCTTTGTTGCGGCGAGCCTTCTTTCTTTCGGGGACTCAGTTCTTCTCCGGGAGCTCTTTCCTGCTGTTCCTCTCCTCAGGCGTCTTCATCTGCTTCTGACTCTGCTTCTGGGAGCATGCCTTTTACCTAGCCCTTCAGCCCCGCCCATTTCCGGCTGGGGCAGGCCCTAATTAGTGGGCACACCTGGGTTTAAGCTCCCAGTTCATTATCAGTGACACCTGAGGACTTGTGGTCTCCTCTACATTTCCCCCCTTTTTGTTGTTTATTGAAAAAAAAAATAAACTGCATTTTTTCAATAGGCCTTGACATTTTCATTATTTTTCATTATTTTTCAGCATACAATTCATATTTTTAAAACATTTCATTCGGACATAATTCATTTAAAGTAAATGCTTCGGGCCGCGCAGGGCACTCAGCTAAGAGCATCGAGGGGGCACCGGATAAACATTTAATTATTTTCATCATTTTTCAACAAACATATTTCTCAAAGTAAACGCCTCGGGCCCCGCGGGACACTCAGCTAAGAGCATCGAGGGGGCACCGGATAGACATTTAATTATTTTCAATAAATATATATTTTTTCTTAGCCTTTATGGAGGGAAAGTTCAGGCTCTTACCGGCCTTTTTGCTTTGGTCTTTATTATCAGCAGGAGATGAGGTCTCATGAGCACCAGCTCAGCTTTCGCTGGTACTCGCCACCTCGGAATGCCTGGCCATGCAGAGACTTCTCCGAGCATTCGGCGCACCAGTCTTATCGCGTGTCCCTAGGGCCCCGTTTTCAGGACCGCACTATCGTGTGTCCCTAGGGCTCCGTTTCAGGACCGCGTTGTGTGTCCCTGGGAGGCTCCGTTTCAGGACCGCGTTATCACGTGTCCCTGGGAGACTCCGTTTCAGGGCCACACTGACTTGATGCGCACTCAGAGCTCCGCTTCGGCTTCAGCATTCCTCGGGCTTGAGTTCCACGCGCCAACTTGCTGCGCCTTTCGAGCCTCATTCTTCTCTCCCGCCTGGCTCGCCATACCGGGCTGCTGTATCTTGCCGTGCTGGGCTTCTATTTCGAGCTTCCACACGCCGCCTTCCGCATTTAAGCTAGGCCTTGTGGAGCTTGTTCCCATGGTTGCGTTTTTGGAGCTCTTTTCTAGAGCGTCCCGCACCACTGTGGTGTCTCCATCTGACGTGGTTGCGTATTTCGAAGCTCTTTTTATCGCCTTTTGCATTTAAGCCAGGCTTTGTAGAGCTTCCCGCACCAACGTGGTCGTGTAGAGCTTCTTTTTTACCTCAGCATTTACGGCTTGCTGTTGTTGCCCGCATTCTCCACCAGATGTTGCGGCGAGCCTTCTTTCTTTCGGGGACTCAGTTCTTCTCCGGGAGCTCTTTCCTGCTGTTCCTCTTCTCAGGCGTCTTCATCTGCTTCTGACTCTGCTTCTGGGAGCATGCCTTTTACCTAGCCCTTCAGCCCCGCCCATTTCCGGCTGGGGCAGGCCCTAATTAGTGGGCACACCTGGGCTTAAGCTCCCAGTTCATTATCAGTGACACCTGAGGACTTGTGGTCTCCTCTACAAACCTTAATGTGTGGCCTCGTCATTGGAAACTTATCACTGCCCACGATGCCGTCCAGGGAATAGGTGGTGGTTCCACCCCCCTTCAGGCCCTTAAACCCGTGCAATTAAAGTTCCCCGAAGGACAAGCGGTGACCGTACGTCCTTATGTGTTGCCATTACCGGGACAACTTGGAGGGTTGGTTGGCGGGGAAGTTATGAGCCAACTAGGGGCCGTTTTCTTCATCCCTGAACCCACCCAACCCCCTCAACATTTTCAATAAGGGCCACTGCAGAGGTGCCGCCAACTCCCAGACTGCGATGGAAGACAGACACCCCTGTCTGGGTGGGGCAGTGGCCCCTATCTAAAGAGCACCTAGAAATCGCCAACTGTCTGGTAAAGGAGTAGCTGGACGCAGGACACGTCCAGCTGTCTGTCAGTCCTTGGAACACGCCAATCTTCGTAGTTCCGGAGAAGACAGGAAAATGGTGATTACTACACAACTTACGCAAGGTCAACAACCAGAGGTGGCCGATGGGCGCCCTCCAACCCGGGCTGCCCCTACTCACAATGTTACCCAGAGGCTGGCACCTTCTGGTAATTGACCTTAAGGACTGCTTCTTCACTGTTCCCCTACATCCCGAAGACGGCTCACTTTGCCTTTACCATACCATCCATCAACAAAAGTGAACCTGCGAAGCGATACGAATGGGTAGTGTTGCCCCAAGGGATGAGAAATTCCCCAATGATATGCCAAATGTATGTGGCACGGGCACTCTCGCCGATCCAAAAAGAAATGCCGGACACACTAATCTACCACTATATGGATGACATACTGCTTTTCCAGGAAGCCCCGTTCCCCGACAACATTAGTCAGATATTGACTGATCGACTAAAGGCAAAAGGATTAATAGTAGCTCCTGAGAAAGTGCAAACACAATCGCCCTGGAGCTACTTAGGGTGGCAAGTCACTCACGCCATGGTGAGACTGCAAAAACTAGAAGTGATCAGCTCGATCAAAACATTGAATGACGCCCAAAAGCTAGTGGGCAAGTTTCAATGGGTTCGACCCATTATAGGTCTCACCAACGCGGATATCCGCCCCTTTTTGTCACTATTGCGGGGCATGCAACCAGGTGCATTAGTGGACTGGACTGATAACCATACCAATGCGTTAAAACGGGTCGTCCACAAACTGGCAACCGGCTTTGCAGATCGTCGAGATGCCACCCAAACCATTGGAGTCTGGGTATGCAACCACCCTTCATTCCCATTCGCACTGCTGTTGCAGGATTTCAATTGGCAAAGGGAAAATGGGGAACATCACCATGACAACCGTGACCAAAACCACAACCAAAGCTCTCCAAAATCAGAGTCGATAGCCATCTTGGAATGGTTATTTCCACCCCACATGGCCCAGAAAGGTATCTGGCAACGAACCGAAATAACGGCATTCCTGATACGAAAGGGGCGACAGCGTTACCTTGAAGTAGATGGTCGAAAGCCAGGATGGATCAGCATCCCTATCAAAACAATTGATTTTGATTGGTTGCTGCAACGCTCTACACCGCTACAACTCGCCTTGTTCGAATACTCTGGAGATATCCATCATGGAGGCCCAAAACACAAGCGCCTACAGGCCATCAGCCAGTTCCATTGGATAGAACGACCAATTGTTTCAGAGCGTCCAGTGCCTGGTATCACCGTGTTCACTGATGCCGGAAAAAGGTCAAAAACGGCTGCCTGCATATGGCAGGATAAGGGACAGTGGAAGCAACATTTGATTCCCGGCACCGACAAAGACAACCTACAGACTCTGGAACTACTGGCTATCATTTGGGCCTTAACACAATAGCGAAGTGTCCCCCTTAACATCGTCTCTGACTCGCAATATGCGGTAGGAGTGGTGAACCGTATCGAGGATGCTCTTGTCAAGCCAGTATAAAACCAACGGCTACTGGAACTCTTCCTCACATTACAGCGTGTGCTGAAAATTCGCACACAACCGTGCTGTATTCTTCACATCCATAGCCATAAAACATCATTAGACCTAGAGGAAGGAAATGCAAAGGCTGACTCCCTGGTCAGCCTAGGAATGCAGGGTCCCGTAAGTCAGTTCGCAAAGGCTCAAAACATCCATTCCTTGTTCCACCAAAATGCCAGGGCACTGAAGCGCATGTTTGCAATTCCATGGGAAGATGCAAAAGGGATTGTTAAAGCGTGCCCTCAGTGTGCACAATTTGTCCCTGCCCTAGGAGTGGGAGTCAATCCACACGGGCTGCGAGCAGGAGAGATCTGGCAGATGGATGTCACCCACGTTCCAGAATTCGGACGACTCAAATATGTCCATGTGACCATAGATGCGTTTTCAGGCATGCTTTGGGCGACAGCTCAGACAGGGGAGAGGGGTTTACATGGGGTCCGTCACCTGACCAATTGCTTTGCTGTTATGGGGGTCCCTCAAGTAGTAAAAACTGACAATGTGCCTGCTTATATAGGCGGAAAGGTCAAGCAGTTTCTTGCTACTTGGGGAGTAAAACACATTACAGGGATCCCTCACTCGTCTACAGGCCAGGCGATAGTGGAAAGAGCTAATCGCACCCTGAAGACATATTTACAAATGCAAAAAGACAGCAAAGACATGGACCCACAGATGCAGCTTAGCAAAGTGCTTTTTACACTGAACTTTCTTAGTCTAAGCCACGATTCCCAACAACCCCCGTGTTACTCCATTACTTGTCCCAGAAAATCAACCGCATGCCTGAACTCCAAATCAATTACAAGGATCCATCTACAGGTCAGTGGGTAGGGCCCAAGCCACTACTGTTTACTGGAAGAGGTTATAGCTGTGTCTCCACAGACTTCAGACCTCTTTGGGTACCCAGTAAATGGACACGCCCTGCCGCAACCAGATCATTAATGGACAACGATGCATCATCCAGCAGCTCAAACTGAATAACCTTGCTGAATTCAGACACACCCCCCCCCCCCCCCGAAAAACCACCCCCCCCAAAGAAACCCCACCAAAAAAAAAACCCAAAAGAAAAAAAACCACCAAAAAAAAAAAAAAAAAAAAAGGAGGAATTGTCATTTTTGTTGTATTTGTGTTCATTATGTACTTATTACAATTGTCACGGTAGTTCTTCACAAAAAAAAAAAAACGGGGGGGGGGGGGGGGGGAATGTAGTGAAATGAGGCAACCAGGTGCCACTAATTGCCAGGTAGTGGGCATGAGCTTGTGTTAAGCCCACCTGTGCCTGATTAGGGTGGGCCCCTACTGTGCATGAGCAGGACTGGGGGGCCAATAAAAGGTGAGCTTCCAAACACAAGCTCATCTCACTTCTGAGCAAATCAGCAGAGAGGTTAGCTGCTTTTGGAGCAATAGCAGTGATCCAGGCTAGTCAACCGTGAGGGTTATAGACTCAGAGCACTATTCATGAGTTTCTGCTGGAGCACCTGGTTGGACCTTGGAGCGTCGTACCCTAAGAGAGGTTTGTCTTGCTATACACATGTTCTTCATCATGACAATAAGAGACATCTGTGTCTATTGAAGTGCTGATTCCTGCATAATAATCAATTCTTCTGTTGCGACCTTCCCATCTTTATCATAGGGTGAGTCAAAATTATCCAGAAATGCCCTAAAAACCTGTACTTCAGTCCGTTTTTGTATTTGGGGTGATGCTTTGCATTATACACCCCCCTGTAAGTATTCAATTGTTATGATACCATCTCTGGGCTTATATGACTTCCTAAATGCCTGTATGATGATCTCTTTTCTTGCATTCTACATGGGAGGTCTCAGTGTAACCAGAATTTACTCAGAATCAATTGTTCCACTGACATCTTAAACAAATATTTGGAAAATCTCTTCTGCTTCTTCCTTGTCTATCATAGCATAATCATTTAATCCTTTCACAAACTCTTTGAAATCGAGGGTCCTACTGTTGTCATCATCTATAAGCCAAAATACGCTGTCAAGTCCTTGCAGATGCCTGCAGATCCTCTCTCTAAACATTGCAGGGATAAGTCTTTCAATGGGGTCAGTTCTTCCTTCCAACCCTTTCTATTACCTTCTGTGAATTTGGGAGTGTGGCTGGAGCCCTTACCAGTTAAGACTGATGTTACGATCCGAGGTAATATTAAAATTTATTTTTGTTTTGGATCCGTGAAACAAAGTCCAACCATAGAAAATGGCTGGGTGTAAGCAGATTTTATTTGACAATTGACACAGGCAAAAATACAGAGCCAGGCAAAAGAGGGAGAGAGGAAAAGAAGATGTAAGAAACAGAGAGGAAAAAGTGGTAAGAAAGAATGAGAGAGAAAAACGCAGAAATAAAGAGTAAGAAAGGGGGAAGAATGAGAGAGAGAGAGTCACTGTGGAGGCGGGCTTGCGGAGCAGAGATGACTCATTATGAGTTAGCAACTAAGCTCAATTTTATTAAGCAAAGCGTTACATTTATATGGTCTTGGCGTCTTTGTGGCTCATGTTGATTGGTTGAGTGTTGCTGTCCACACACCTGTTGTCGCGTTGTGATTGGGTGCTGCTTATCATCCTTGTTCTGCTTTGCTGACCGCAGGCATCCTGTTTACAACTTTTTGTCTGCCGTAACTTTCTTCTTCTCAGGGACTCAGAACTGGTTAAATACAACAGTTTATGTGCTGTCTATGTGATGCTTTCCCATCCTGTTATTCTTCTTTTCTGCTGCCAACTCCCTTATCTTTTGCACATAGCTGATCTTTTAATAACCTTGCAGCTGGGCCTCAAGGCCCTTAGCTCACTCTGGCTAAAGCTCAATAGTCAGGATTGCTCACATGTCCGTTTTCTTCCAAAAAGTCTCCAACAGTTCCCCCTTTTTGTTTTTGAGCAATCCAAACTTGCTTCATTGCGTGAGATAACATGCTAGTGATACATCGCCATAAATAACATACTACTAATAAAAAAGCAATAATAACTAATATAATTGATAAGCCTTGTCTAATTAAATCTCTAAGCTATCTCCGTATCCCTAAGCGGTTTAAGCATTCATCTAACCCAGAATATGCAACAGTTAATTTTTTCATGTTATCTTAATCAATTGTATTTTGTTGTGAATCAACTCCGAATGAGTTCATATAACACATTCCATCAGTCTTCACAAACATGACCTAAAAGCTAACAATAAAAAGTCAGTGGCAGCACGATTTTGTAAAACTATGTGTCTGACACTATCAACATCTTTTAGCATCTGTGTTAAAATATCAGAAGATAAATTCATCTGCTTAGCAGTGCAACAGGCTAGTTTGTATATATCGCCAAGGGCTTTTACTGCTACTATGTGTGAAACAAATGAAGCAGCAAGAACCCTTTCTGCTGTAACCCACATTTGAAATTTGTCATAACGTTCTGCTGTGGTGTCTGCAGCAGGGCTCACTTTCTGAGCAGCAGCAGTGTCTTTGGGGGTAGAGACAGCAGCTGCAGCAGAAACACTGGCAATGCTCACCAGCCGTATCTGAGTTGTGCCCTTGCGTGAAGGGGGGCGAGAAGTGGCTGCGGAGGCAGGAGTGGGGGTGCTCTCTGTACCAGGGGCAGCCCTTATTCGCTGCAGCAACTCTCGGCCTCCAAAAAGGCATACTCATTCTCATGACTGTGCTTTTTCTCTTACTCCTCTTTCAGGTTCCTCTTTCAGTTTTTTTTTCAGCAGTTCCCGTAGTTGCTTCTCTCTGAGTCGCAGCTCTTCCTCTGGTTGTTGCTCTATAGCAGGCATTGCCGGTGTTGACAGGTGAAGTGGAGGATAGATTGATGGCAACTGTGGTCAAGAAGATAAATCAGGTGATGGAAGGGAGGAAGGCAGCGGTGGAGCAGCTGGGAGCCGCGCCAGGCGAGCTGGACGGGGGTCGGCATTCCGAAATTCCTCGCCCATGTTCTCCGGCTTCTCTCCCTCTGGGTCCTCCAACGATTTTGGTGGTGTTCTCGATCGCTTTTGGTTTTGCTTCTCGGTCCCATTTTTACTTTTCAGCAGAACCCTAGGGTCAAATGGCACAGGTGGCTGAGCTTGAATCAGTACAGCCCCCACAGGTGCTGGTGGGGGTTCTTTAGGTGTCACAAATAACTGTTTAGAGGTCAAGTCCATATTTTGAGCATTTGTCCGTACTGGTAGATCAGGCGTTAAGGCAGCGAACGCTGAGGCTGCTGCTGCCCTCTCACTTTTCATTTCTTTTAATGTGTCTCAAATCAGTCTCCATAACATGGCTAATTTTCCAGCCTCCTTAGATTGTTTGCTAATTTCATCCCATAGGGACTTTCCTATTTCTTCCCACGTTTCCAGCTCAAAAGCTATACCAACAGTGGGGATCAGGGCTCTCTCTTTAGCCCACTTGATGAGCTCATGGAGCTGTTTCAAATTACTAGGAATCCCTCTCTTGGAGAGGATATGCTGGAGGAGCTTAACTACTGCCTCTTCTTCTTTAAAGAGTGTAGACCCCATCTCCTCCCCGACCACTCACCTGATCAGGGTGAGATTCCTCCAGCAAGTGTGCTGCTACCAGCCATCGGGGCAACAAGCTGTTTTGGTCGGCTTTCCCGCTACCCTCTCATTCCATCTGTCTTCATCACTCCTGGGAAGCAACAGCAAGAGGGTCCCTGTTCCGGGCGCCATTTGCGGGAGAACAGTGGACAACAGGCAGATTAATGTAATCCAAGTATTGCCATTTATTGAGAGTAGCAGTAGCCCTTTTATACACACGCAAGCTGATAATATAAGCATATTGCTGATTGGTACAACACATTCTTCATATGCCACAGGGCATTATCTAACTGGTTAAATACAACAGTTTATGTGCTATGTGATGCTTTCCCATCCTGTTATTCTTCTGCTGCCAACTCCCTTATCTTTTGCCCGTAGTTGATCTTTTAATAACCTTGCAGCTGGGCCTCAAGGCCCTTAGCTCACTCTGGATAATGCTTAATAGTCAGGATTGCTCACATATCCGTTTTCTTCCAAAAAGTCTCCAACACTTCCCGAGTTGTCACCCCCTGCTCAGTTCTGGCCAGCCAGGTCCTCCACCTTAGCCAGGGCTATTCACTTTAAAGTTGCTCTTTTGAGACAATTGCAAATCAGTGAGGTCAGACTCTCACAGGGGGTCATTTCTGTCCAAGAATCAACAACAACCACCTTGATCATACCTCGAAGATATCTGTAGCTTCCTGTTCCAAGTTGTTCACTCTGTTAAAGATAGTAATAAATTCTGTTTTATGGGTCTTGCCATAAATCCACATGAAAACTTTGTCATTGGTGCCTATGGCCTGCACATCTTCAGTAACTACAGACACCTTGTAGTTTACTACTAGTCCAAAACCAAAGCAATTAAATCAGCAGAAAAGGTTAGATAACATTCCTGAGGGCTCAGGTTCAAAATTAAGTTACTTGTCTTAACATATGACCACATAGCCAACCATTTGCTCTTATCCAAAACAAATGTGAAATAATACGACTCTTCACTGAGGAAAAGCTAATAATAGCTAGCAGCAGCTATTATTTAAAGCTAATAGCTTTCCCTTTTAGAAGTATTAGGCCAGTGTGAGTGGGGTGCAAAATAGAGCCTTATAAGGGAATTTAATTTCAGTATTTACTAGAGTGGTCAAAGATTTAAAGAAAATGTAATTCAAGGGAGGGAATTACACAGAGCAAAGGAAAAATGTATCTTTTCTCAGGATCCCGAGGAAAATTTTAATCATAGCATAGAAAACAAATCTACTGATAAAAGTCAAATACAGTAGCAGATGGGGGTGCCCAAGTCCAGGGTCCCAGTGACAGTCCACAAAAGCCTTCAAGCTGCCAAGCCAGTCCTACTCAGGGAGGCACAAGAAGACAACCTGTCTTTATTAACAGCCTTCTCTGGTGAGAAGACAGAATACAGGAGGTGCAGCAGAGCAGGCCATTGATCAGGCTATCAGGCACCAACACACCAGAGAAGCTAAGTGGGACCTCTCTTAGGATCCATTTTATACTGAGCACCATGAGAAGGAATACTGTGATTGGTCCATTTGGATCACTTTCCTTCCCATAGCCACAGCTGCTCCTCCCTTCATTGTAACTACTATATCAACAGGCTGGCAGCAGCTGGTGGTGTCCCAAGCAGTTTCAGGTCAGTATAGCTGTAGGCAATTTTTATCCTGGTCCTCTCAAACCATGACAAGATACTTCTACAAGGCTCTGTATCTCAAGTTTAAAGGAGCTTGACCAGACTCTATGGCAGTCACATTTTAAACCTCCATTTTTCCAAGAAAAGAGATCATGAGAGCTCTGCTCACAGTAGATAAGCATCTGCTGTGATGCCCATCTGTCTGGAAAACAAACGTCATAGCCACAAGTTATTTCTGTAAATGGGCAGTTTCTTGAAAGAATTGACCTTCATTAACCAAAAATACTGGTAGCCTTTATTGCTAGCTGCCTTGATCACAGATTCATAAAATAATTTGGGTTTGAAGGGACCTCTAAAGGTTATCTAGTCCAACCCCACTGCAGTAAGCAGGGACACCCTCAACTAGATCAGGTTGCTCAGAGCCTCATCAAGCCTCACCTCGAATGTCTCCAGGGATGAGGCCTCAACTACCTCCCTGGGCAACCTGTTCCATTTTTCCACTACCCTCATGGTAAAGAACTTCTTTAGGAAATTTTTTTTTCCCTTTCCTTTTGATTACAACCTTTATAGCATCTAAGTTACTAAACCCACCAGTTTTTAGTGTTTGCTTACTCTAGTTTAACATCACTTTTCTATTCCTTACATGTGACGGATGAAAATTCACAGACCCCTTATGATGGGGAAGACAGAATCAGACTTTATGGTGCACCAGACTATTTATATGCTAGTACGCTGAGTTAGTAGCCAATCATGTATAGACCCTTATCCTCAAGTACCATATTATCTTGCCAGATATGTAGTTGGCATATTTCTACAGAAAACAAAGAAAAAATGTCACATAAATCTCTTCAAGTTCCTTCTTTCCCATGAGTGTCCTGCTTCTTGTTTCTCTGTTCTCTCTTTATCTCAGATTCTTGAGGCATATCACCAGTGTTTCTGCAATGTCGTTTTTTCTTCAACACAGCCGTTATGTTTATTCCTTGGTCCTTCAGTCCCACAGGTATCAGTCGCCCCTATACAGAATAAGAAATTCACAAAGTTTAGTTTGCTCTGTTGGGGATCAAGATGAACCAAGGCCATCACAGGAGGAAGAGGTAGAACCAGCCTGATCCCTAACCATGGGTTAGCTGCAAAACATGCAAATAGATTTCAGCCATTATCCAGATGAGCACATTGCCACCTGGCTGCTCCTATGCTGGAATAATGGGGCCATTAACCTGGAATTAGAGGGTAGGGAAGTCAAGCAATTTGGATCCATTTCTATGGAATGGGGGAGCATTGACAAAGCAGATAGGAAAGAGGTACAGGCTATCAGCCTCTAGAGGTGACACCTGCAAGGTGTTAAGGAAAGGTACACCTTTAAGGAAGATACTATGTGTAACCTAGGCAAGTGAAACACCATGGAGAGAGGTATCCAGTGCTTGAGGGAATTATATGTGCTGGAAGTGATTTATAGTGACCTGAATAATGCGCAGTTGAACAAAGATCCAGATGAAGTCCAGTGCACACAATCCATGTGGCAGAAGGTTTTACAGAACACACCATCATTGTATGCCAACTCATAGACAATATTGACCTTCAAAGACAGAGAGGAGCCAATGGTGGATGAAATGACTCATTGGCTCTGGACATACAAAGACAATGTCTCTTCCTCCTTTGTGGTGGCTGTGGAGAAACTGATAGACATCCTGTAATATATGATTGTAATATATGTTAATGAATTTGTATTCCTAACCAGTAAAATTCAAAATTAAACTGAGAAAGAAGTGATTATGGGGCTAGACAAAGCAATTGAGACATGTAATTTTCCACTAAAACAGTGTAAGCAATACAAGGCCCTAACGAGACTAACTTCTGTCTCAAAGATAATTAAAAGTGTAAGTCTTGTTCTTAAAACAAGGCACTGCCAAGGCCAACTAGGCACCAAAAGAATGTGAACATCTGCACAAAAAGAACATAAAGATGTCACAACCAGCAGATAAGGGGAAAGTTATGGCTAGGGTCTGATATTGCCCTGTAACAATATAATGAAGTCAGTGAAATCAAGAAAGGTGTTGCGGTGAGCCTTTCCCACACGGGGACACGGCTCTTCTCCGGAGCTCCCTTGCCGTCCCTCTCCTCAGGCGTCTTCATCTCTTCTCTGCTTCTGGGAGCATGCCTTTTATTTTGCCCTTCAGCCCCGCCCATTTCCGGCTGGGGCAGGCCCTAATTATTGGGCACAGCTGGGCCTAAGCTCCCAGTTCATTATCGGCAACACCTGGTGACTTGTGGTTCTCACTACATTTCCCCCCTTTTTGTTGTTTTGTTGAAAAATAAACTTCATTTTTTCAATAGGCCTTTTCAAACATTTCATTATTTTTCAACATTTACGATAATTTACAACTCATTTAAACATTTCATTCAAACATTTCATTATTTTTTAAATATTTCATTTCACAATAATTTACGGCCTCACATTCTTAATAATTTACAAACATTTTGAAACATTTCATTATTTTTCAACATTTTTTCGCCTTTTCTATTTTTTGTCATTTTCTTAATTTTACAATTTTCTTTGCCTTTGAGGAGGGAAAATTCGGGCTCTTACCGGCTTTTTTTGCCTTTTTAGCCTTTGTTATCAGCAGGAGATGAGGTCTCAGAACACCAGCTCAGTTTTCGCTGGTACTCGCCACCTCGGGATGCCTAGCCATGCAGAGGCTTCTCCGAGCATTCAGCGCACCAGTCTTATTGCGTGTCCCTAGGGCCCCGTTTCAGGACCGCACTGTCGCATGTCCCTGGGGGCTCCGTTTCAGGACCGCGTCGCGTGTCCCTGGGGGCTCCGTTTCAGGACCGCACTGTCGCGTGTCCCCGGGAGACTCCGTTTCAGGACCGCACTATTGCGTGTCCCTGGGAGACTCCGTTTCAGGACCGCATCGCGTGTCCCTGGGAGACTCCGTTTCAGGACCGCACTGTCGCGTGTCCCTGGGGGCTCCGTTTCAGGACCGCACTGACTTGATGCGCACTCAGAGCTCCGCTTCAGCATTCCTCGGGTTTGAGTTCCGCGCGCCAACTCGCTGCGCCTTTCGAGCCTTGTTCTTCTTGCCACTTTTCGGCTTCTCTCCTGCCTGGCTCGCCATTCCGGGCTGTTGTCTTGCCGTGCTGGGCTTCTACTCCGAGCTCTTCACGCCGCCTTCAGCATTTAAGCCTGGCCTTGTGGAGCTTCTCTCGTGGTTGCGTATTTGGAGCTCTTTATAGAGCGTCCCGCACCACCGTAGTAGCTCCATCTGACATGGTTGCGTATTTCGAAGCTCTTTATATCGCCTTCCGCATTTAAGCCAGGCTTTGTAGAGCTTCCCACAATCAACGTGGTCGTGTAGAGCTTTTTATATTACCTCAGCATTCACGGCTTGCTGTTGTTGCCCGCATTCTCCACCAGATGTTGCGGCGAGCCTTTCCCACACAGGGACACGGCTCTTCTCCGGAGCTCCCTTGCCATCCCTCTCCTCAGGCGTCTTCATCTCTTCTCTGCTTTTGGGAGCATGCCTTTTATTTTGCCCTTCAGCCCCGCCCATTTCCGGCTGGGGCAGGCCCTAATTATTGGGCACAGCTGGGCCTAAGCTCCCAGTTCATTATCGGCAACACCTGGTGACTTGTGGTTCTCACTACAGAAAGGTAAAAGATTCAAGCTTGAGGAAGACTTCTTACTTCATCCAAAGACCCCCTGACGACCCCTGGATATCTCCTCAAAAGAAGACTCCGCCCAGACTCCGCCTAGACTAAGCCTATCATGAATATTATAATGACATGATGTAATCCCTATGAATATGTATGTAAACCCACCTCCTTTTGAATATTCATAGAATTGTAGTCAATAAAAGGTAATTCTAGAGTTTTAGAGGTGTGTGTGTGTGAGTGGAGCAGAGACTCCCCATGCACTCAGCGCTGTTTTGCTCATTGCAATTTCAATTTTATTAATTAATTAAACCATTAACAGAATATTGAGTCTTGGTCATTTATAACAATCCTAACCGAGAAACTGTCCCAAGAGTTCCAGCGATTCAAGCATATTAAGGCACAGACCCAGATTCACTGAGACAATCTGAATCAAGGTTTATTAACTTGCAATCTGCATTTTATAGCTGAGCTTCCCCCCCGACCATTCTCTTGTATTCTTCCACAGCTTGCTTGTAATTTTCCAACTCCTTCTGTGCAGGCAAAGTTATTGTTCTTATCAGCACAAAGCACATCTGCTCTCCTTATCAAGCATAGCTCAGCTCTTCTCCCATGGCTTGTAGGGGATCAAAGGATCATTGCTTTTTCTCCAAGGGCTTCGCAGAGTTTCCATTCTCATAACATATTCACCACAAATATCTTCAGTTCCCCACCTGTACAAACCAAGATCTCCACTATTAGGAGCAAATGTTCCCCTGCTCAAGAGAGAAAGTATACACCACAGCTCACACTGTTTTTACCTGTGTTATCATGGAGAAAACATGAGAAAGTGGGTGTTATGGTTTGAGGCAGCAGAAACTAATTTTACTGCATTGATGTGATGACCTCTGATGGCCAAGCCTGAGCGAGACAGAAGATATTACTTAGGACTGCAAGGAGGTTCAGGGGCAGAACAGAGAAGGTTCGAGAAGGGTCCGATGGCCTTAGTATTCCCTCCCATTTTCTGCCATACTCTATAAAATGTCAGAAGTGTGGTAAAGTGAGGCCTTGCCTTCTTTCTCCTTCTGGCAGACATTTTGGAAGGAGGCTCCTGGCTTTCTGTCTTCAGCTTGCCATGTGCTCTGCAGAATCTGACTCCATCCCTTGCTGAGAGAAGTCCTGTCCCCTTTTACCGTGTTGGCTCTGCCATGAGGGACCTTTGTACTCTTATATCAGCTACCATTAGCATCAGGCTTTGTGTATATATATATATATATATATATATATATATTTGCAGACTTTTCATTACTTTCCTACTTGTTATTAAACCTTCCCTGTGCCATTAAACCTGTTCTAGTTTTAACTTCCAACCTTAAAGTCTCTCTTCCTTATTCCCCTTTTTATCTTCCCCTGGACGGGTGGGGGAAGTAATAAAGAACAATTCAGTTCTCTGTATTTTGGTTCACCCTGACCACTAAATGGAGACAGTGGGATGGAAAGCCTATCTCGGTCCTAAAAGAGTTGGTATGTGAGTTGAAAGGAAAAACAGCAATAAATGGGGGTTCTTCCGGGAGAATTGCTATTCCGTTTTCCAGTAATCAGTTCCCCAGAGAAAAGGGGTTGATTTCACTCTCAATCCTACGAGGACAACTTCTGAAGACCACACATACCACATGAACCCATTCATCAGTAATGCATACTATGATCATCATTAGATGGGTCCTGCCTCCAACAAGGTGGAGGAATGGGACAAGCAGGTTTACTGGTGTAATGTGGATACATTGAAAATAGAAAAAAAAAAAACAAAAAACCTCTTGATTCAGCAGTCCTCTGGCATCCCAGCTTAGTTTACTCTGTTAAAATGTGTCAAACTTGAATCAACAAAACCCTGGCTCCCCAGTTTCTGTTTACACTGTTTAAAATGTATTAAACTTATTTCCATCAGCAAAATCTCATGAACAGACCCCCTCCTTTGTCAGGACTATAAAGATAAAATGCTAATAAGCCGCCAGAGAGCTAATGCAAATTGGTAGCAAATACAAGAATTCCCGGAAACCTGAATACAAAGGGAAGACCCGCTTTTACCAATTTGCAACCTCTGGCAATAATTTGATGAAAGAAGGAACTTTTTACTATATAAAAGCCAGAGGAAAAAGGGGGAAATGAGAAGCGAGAGGAAAAGCAAAGAGGCACGAAGGCGGATGGAGCAGCAGGCCCCCAGCAAGGAACAAAGGCACCGACAGCCCTCAGTGGCTTTTCTTCGGAGGGTGAAAAACTTAATTGTTCTCTCTCTTTCCTTAATAGCCCTTTTCCCCTGGGGCGATTAATTTGTTTAAAAACCTGCTCTCCTTGTTTCTCTCCCACTATTAACCCCTTCCTAAGACTCCTTTCAAAAGTGGTGTCATTTTTCCCTGAAATAAACCATTGTAATTCGTTCAAGCCATAAATCTGGTTACTTTGCAATTTGTAGTACGTGCATATGCAGTGGGTAACATTTCCTCACAAACAAAATATAAAATATTAATAGTTACGGACCATGACAACTGGACTGTGTGGATTTGATGGCCTGGAACATCTGACCCCCAGGAGTATAAGGTTCTAGTGGACACTGATGCCCAATGCACCCTAATGCCATCAAAATTTAAAGGGGTGGGACTCATCTGTATTTCTGGAGTGCCTCAGAGTTTGACTGCTCCAGTAAACACACAGCCCTACCATATGCTATGCACTGATCCAGATGGCAGTGGAAAAGGATGAAGCTCTGAAACACCTGCAGTACATTGATGACACCAATGTATGACAATACAGCAGAAGTTGGTTTTGAGAAAAGGAAGAAAATAGTCCAAATCCTTCTAAAAGCTTGTTTTTCCATAAAACAAAGTATGATCAAGGGACAGGAGGCTTGTGGGTGATAGTGGATATGATACACCCAGTCAATAATGTGTTTCTTGGCCCAGGATATCATGAGGTTATTTTGGAAATTAGGCCCACTGTCTGACTCAATTGTTTCTAGGGTACCATGTTGAGACAAAATTTAACTTTCAAGGCCCAAGATGGTGTTTTGGGCACATAAGAAATAAAACCAAACAAAAAACCAAAACTTCAAATCACAACAGTATTTTTTTTAATCATTTTAGTGTACGATACAACTTTACACAGCATGTTAGAGGTTATTCTCAAGGAAAAAGGAGTCCAAACTTAAGTTACTGAAATAATTACTCACACAAACACCCTACCTACACAGGTGCTAAATGAAAAGAACAAGTTTCTTTTCCCCCTTTTTTTTCACTCCTTCATACCCTTGACTTGCAGAATGACGACTCTATAACTTGTAAAGTTACGTTCACTTGTAAAATTAAAGAGGTATGTTTTTATTCAGTGCCAGGTGCATGGGGGATTCTCCACCACAAACGTGCACACCAATACTGCAATCAAGCCTGCTATATACACTGAAGCTTTACATATTCATTAGATTTCGCAATACACCTATACATATGCATTACCTACTCCTGCTTCGTATTAAAATTAGTCCCAAGAAGTCATTTTCATAATCTCCTCCCCTCTGCGCCTGGGCAGTGCCTCTTGGTGGTGGTCTCCGGTGGTTGTGGGGATGAAGTAAAGTGAAGGTCTTCCCTGAGGGTAAACTTTTCACCTCTTCTTCTCTAGGCATGCACATTTCTTCAGCCCAGGTTGATTCGGCTGAATTGGCTAGGTTTTATCTTAAAGCCCAGCATGTTCTCCCCCCTTATCTCAAGGCTGTTAGACACATATTTTGCCCTTATAAGCTATAGCTACCCAAAACAAATACTAGCTTCTTTAAACAAGCATTCTGTGATAGTTTCTATAAGGTCAACATGACCCCTAAACAATTACTAACGTCTTTAAGAAGGCATTTTATATTAACCCTTATATCAACCTTACGGGATATGTTTCTATCCACCTGGTAGTTTCATCTGGGTCTAGGACAATTGGCCGCTGCCACCTGACCACCACCAAGTGGACACAGCCAGCTGGCTTCTGGAACCACTGCTGCCTACTCCCCAACCAGTCAAGTGACAGACGATCAGCAGATAGTACTCATTCAGAAACCCCGCACAGCCCAGTACTGCCTCTTCTTCCCCCTTTTGTGGAACCGTGCTGCTGTTTCCACCTGCGCAGCACCATGTGGTTGCTGCTCCCGATGAGGCTCCGTGCAGCCACTCCCCCCTGTTGTGCAGCACCTTTCTACCGATTCCCCCTGCACACAACAAGCTCCGCAAAGCCCTTGAACATCAGTGGGGGGGCTGCGTGGCACTCTGGGGGGCCCTGAGCACCTGGCAGCAAGCAGTCTCTTACAGACAGGAGGTGGAAGGGAGACCACCAGAAAGCCCATTCCTGCTCTTCCTGCAGTACTTATTACTTTAGAGGGAGGGGAAGTGGGCAAGCAGTAGGAGGAGTTGGGGGGGATAAGCCGGACACCCGAGCACTTCTTGGCAGGAGAGCCTGATATTTTGTCACGCAAGCCTTGCTGTTTTGAAACATAAAATTTAAAACATGCAAGCAGGTGGGAAGGAAGGTGGTAGGGAGAACTGTATGAGGGTTTTGTTTGGGAAGCGGGGAGACAGTCTTCCATAAACTTTTCTGATGTGAGTCCTTCCCATGGGCTGCAATTAATCACAAACTGTTCCAGCAATGTTCCCTTCTACAAGGTGCAGTCCTTCAGAAACAGACTGATCAAGCATAGGCTTCCCACGGAGTCACAGTCTTCTTTGGGCGCAGCCATCTCTCTGGAGTGGGGTCTTTCATGGGCTGCAGGTCCATATCTGCTGCAAGAGGACAGCCTACTGTCTCATCACAGGCTGCAGGGAATCTCTGCTCTGGTGGATCTGCTCCCTCTCCTTCTTCACTCACCTTAGTGCTTCTATAGATATTTCTCTCACATCCCCCTCCTCTCTTCTCTGCTGCAGGTTTTCCAGTGATTTCCCCCCCCCCCCCTTCTTAAATATGCTATTGCAGAGGTGATACCACCATTGCTGATTGGCTCAGTGTCAGACAGGGCTCAACCCAAGCAAATTAAGTACAGACTTTTAACTACACACTTGTTTACATAGATGATTGTATAATGGCTCATTTTTAAATGGCCCCTTTTCCTTGTCTTTATAAATTGTTATAAATGGTCCTCACAGAGTGAACCCAAACATTACTTGAAAGAATTTCTGTCCCCATTTCAGTACTAGTCAAAAGCATTAATTTTTCCAGCTGAAAGCAGACTGAACATTGAGGCACAGAAGTTACAGAGAATATGGTGGTTGGTGAAATCTTCTGTGAAGGAACAGTTCAGCAGACTTTAGAGAAGCTTAGACTTAGCTTAATGTCATTACTATAAAATTTTCAGTCAGTTCACTGTCATGAAAAGCAAATATTTGGCAATTTCTAAAGCAATTATTTGGGAGAAGGAAGTTTGTAGGTCATCCAGGTAATTTTCATTTTATTACAGAAATGAACTTCTATAAAAAGGCAAGTGATGAAGTAGCATAATGATAGATAAAAATTAGGATAAGGTGAAAAAACAGTGAAAAGGGAAAACTACCTTTCTGCACCTCAGATTTAACAAGAACACCACTGTGTGTAAGACACGTATTCTCATTACTATAAACTATGATACAGACAAAAGCACTTCATGGGGAAGGTCTAGAAGAATTGGCGGCCAACATTTAGCTGCTGCCACCACCACCTGGCTACTGCCAATTAGCAGACAAACATGTCAACACTTCCAACTCCCCGACGGGTCATCTGGCCCCAAATCAGCTGATGCTCGTTCAGCAGCCTCCTGCAGCACCATGCTGCTGCTTCTAACCACGCAGCAGATGGCGCACTTTCAGCACCCCTTCATGGCACCTCACCTGTAGTGCAACTTTCCTCTGCCCCCTTATCAAGTTAATTGCAAACATCTTGAATTATAAAGACTGTAAAGTAAGGTAAGACAGAAATACAGAAAGATATAGTGACAGGAAGGGCACACCAAATACCTTTATCAGTATGTTCAGTTGCCAAGGGAAGCTGCTCTGGAGTTGGCCTGATCTACAGCAGAGTGGCAGATTTTGGCACACAGTGGCTTTTCTTCAGGCAGGGAAATTCCAGGGAAGTGGATAGACCAGGAAGGATCCAGCAGCTCTCACAGGAGCCTCTGATGAGTCCTGGGCAATGGAAACCACCCCCACACTTATAAAGAGCAGCTTAGGTAGCAGTAGAGACCAGAGTGTGCTGTGTCAGCCATGGCAGGATGTGTCAGTGGGGCATAGTGACCCTACTAGCTCAAGAGGTGAGTTCAATTGGTGGTTATCACCCTCTCAGTAGGAGCCTAGTTATGGTATCCACCTGGAAGAAAACTCTGTCCTCTACACACGACACAATGTATGTAGTCACCCAGACAGAGCTCCCCAAAAAACATACAGGTGTCCAGGTCTCGGGCTGCAGGGAGTGAGAGACACATGCACCCCTGCAGGGCTATGATCTTAATTGCATCACGGAGACATGGTGGGATGACTCTTATGACTGAAGTCTTGGAATGGAATGATACAGGCTCTTTAGGAAGAAAAGGCAGGGATGACAGGGAGGGAGTGCCATCCTCTGAGTCAATGATAAGATGGAGTGCATGGAGCTTCAACTGGGGATGGATGAGGAGCTGACCTAGATTTTATGGGTCAGGATTAAAGGGAGGGCAAGGACAGGGGACATTATAGTAGGGGTCTAATACAGGCCACCTGACCAGGAAGATCGAGTGGATGAGACCCTTTATAGACAGATAGGAGTAGCTTCATGTTCACAAGCCCTGATTCTTATGGGGGATTTCAACCATCCTGATATCTTGGAGGGACAGTGCATCAGGGCATAAACAATCCAGGAGGTTCCTGGAATACATTATTGATAACCTCCTTCTCTAAGTGAGAAAGGAGCCAATGAGGAGAGGTTCTATGCTGGACCTTGTACTCACTGACAAGGAGGGTCTTGCCGTGAGCAACGAGGGAAGACAAGCAGGCAACCAATATGATTGATAAGCAAGCTTCACTTTATTGAGGGTTCAGGGTTACATTTATAGTGCTTCTGTTAATTATGCCTACTAGTAGGTTACTGATTGGTTAGTATATGATGACTACACTCTTAACTTTAACACTAATTGGTTAATTAATAGTAAGGATCACATACAGGTTACATAATGCTAATTCAATCCATAATACAGCTGTAACAGCTCTTTCTTCACTTCCTAACCTTCTGCACGTAACTCTTCTTTTGTAAACAATTCAGCTGCTTCAAGGTCTTTAGCTCAGCATAATTTACAGCTCGTGACCTTGCTCTTTAAGCCATTCTCCAACAGGTCTGGTGGGGAACGTAAAAGTCAAGGGCAGCTCTTGCTGCAGGTTCAAGATCCTTAGGGCAGCAAGGAGGGTGCACAGCAAGCTCACTACCCTGGATTTCAGGAGAGCAAACTTTGGCCTCCTCAGGGACCTGACTGGTAGAGTACCATGGGATAAATCTCTGGAGGGAAAAGGAGCCCAAGAAACCTGGTCACTATTCAAGGATCATCTCCTCCAAGCTCAGGAGAAAGTTCCTACCAATAAAGAGGAAGTCAGGCAAAAGCACCAGGAGGATGACCATGGATGGACAAGGAGCTCCAAGACAAACTCAAACTCAGAAAAGAAGCCTACAGAGGGTGGAAACAAGGACCAGAAGCCTAGGAGGAATACAAAGAAACTTCTCCAAGCAGCAAGGGATCATATTAGAAAAGCTAAAAATGTGAGCCCTCTCTGGAAGGAAATGGGAGATCTGGTTACCCTGGATATGAAGGTGGCTGAGGTATTCAATATTTTTGCCTCAGTCTTCACCAGCAAGTGCTCAAGCCACACCACCCAAGTCACAGAAGGAAAAGGCAGGGACTGGAAGAATGAAGAACCACCCATGGAAAGAGTAGATCAGGTTCATGACCTGGATTGGGCAACCCAGGGAAATTCAAATTGGACCCCTTTGCTTTCTAAACTGCTTCTCAGAGAAGCCTAGGCGCTGATGGATCTAATTCCCAGGGAGAGTGATTAAAATGTTATGGTTGGAGGAAATGCTAGACCTTCAGATAACTCTTGATCCCATTAAGGTGAAACAACACTCAAGGTCTATATTTGAACATTATTTTTATATTACAACGATAGAAAGAATACTTATAGTTCAATTATTATAAATGCTCAGTCTGTGCACTCATAAAGGCTGATATTTGATTACAAATTCACAATACATATATTTTCAATCTGAGTGACATGGGAAAATTGTGGTAGACCTTACATTACTTAATGATTTTAGGCAGGAAAAGACAGAGAGAAAAACAGAGACAGAGAGAGAATAGGAGATGAAAAGATAGATAGATAGATAGATAGATAGATAGATAACAGAAAAACACCAGTTCTGGATCCAGCACTGGTCTGGCAAATGGGGGAGTGTTGGGAGTTTTTGGAAGAAAACGGACATGTGAGCAATCCTGACTATTTAGCTTTAGCCAGAGTGAGCTAAGGGCCTCGAGGCCCAGCTGCAAGGTTATTAAAAGATCAGCTATGTGCAAAAGATAAGGGAGTTGGCAGCAGAAAAGAAGACTAACAGGATGGGAAAGCATCGCATAGACAGCACATAAACAGTTGTATTTCACCAGTTCTGAGCCCCTGAGAAAAAGAAAGTTATGGCAGATAAAAAGTTGCAAACAGGATGCCTGCGGTCAGCAAAGCAGGACAAGGACGATAAGCTGCACCCAATCGCAACGCAACAATAGGTGCGTGGACAGCAACACTCAACCAATCAACATGAGCCACGAAGATGCCAAGACTGTATAAATGTAACGCTTTGCTTAATAAAATTGAGCTTTGTTGCTAACTCATAATGAGTCGTCTCTTTGCTCCGCAAGCCCACCTCCACAGGGGAGGGTTCATAGAATCATAGAATCATAGAATTTCAGGGGTTGGAAGGGACATCTAGAGATCATCTAGTCCCAACCCCCCTGCCAAAGAAGGATCACCTAGGGCAGGCAATACAGGAATGCATCCGGGCAGGTTTTTAATATCTCCAGAGAAGGGGACTCCACAACCTCTCTGGGCATCCTGTTCCAGTGCTCCGGCACCCTCACAGTAAAGTTTCTTTTCATGTTGAGGTGGAACTTCCTATGTTCTAGCTTAAACTCATTATTACTTGTCCTATTACTGGGAACCACTGAAAAGAGATTGGCCCCTTCCTCTTGATACCCACCCCTCAGATATTTATAGACATTAAGATCCCCTCTCACACTTCTTTTCTCAAGGCTAAACATCCCCAGTATTCTGTCTTTCTTCATGGGAAAGATGTTCATGTCCCTTAATAATCCTTGTAGCTCTCCATTGGACTCTCTCCAGTAGATCCGTCTCCTGAACTGGGGAGCCCAAAAATAGATGGAGGCGTGGTCTCACCAGGGCAGAGTAGAAGCGGAGAAGAACCTCCTTAGATCTGCTGGACACACTTTTCTTAATGCACTCTCTTGGCCACACGGGCACATTGTTGACCCATGGAGAATTTACTGTCCACTAGGACTCCACGGTCTTTCTCCATGGAGCTGCTTTCCAGCAGGATGTCCCCTAATCTTTACTGGTGCCTGGTGTTATTCCTCTGCAGGTGCAGGACTCTACACTTGTCCTTATTGAACTTCATGAGCTTCACCTTTGCCCAGCTCTTTAGCTTGTCTAGATCTTGTTGGATAGCAGCACAGCCTTCTGGTGTATCAGCCACCCCTCCCAGTTTCATATCATCAGCAAACTTGCTGAGGGTACACTCTACTCCCTCATCCAGGTCGTTGATAAAGATATTGAACAAAAGTGGACCCAGTACTGATCCCTGGGGAACACCACTGGCCACAGGCCTCCAACTTGACTCTGCTGCTGATCAAAACCCTCTGAACTCTGTTGCTGAGCCAGTTATCTATCCACCTCACTGTCCAATCTTCTATCCCACATTTCTTGAGTTTTCCTACGAGGATGTTATGGGAGACAGTGTTGAGAGCTTTACTGAAGTCAAGGTATATGACATCCACTTCTCTCCTTCCATCTACCCATTTGGTCATGCCTTAGTAGAAGGATATCAGATTAGTCAATCAAGATTCCCCCCTTAGTAAAAGCATGTTGTCTACTCCTGAAAACTGATGATACCAAACTGTGTGCTGAAGTCAACAAGCTAGAGGGAATGGATGCCATCCAGAGGGACCTTGACAGGCTTGAGAAGTGGACTCGTGCAAACTGCATGAAGTTCAACAAGGCTAAGTGCAAGGTTCTGCACCTGGATCAAGGCAATCCCATGCACGAATGCAGGTTGGGAGGAGAAAGGATTGAGGAAAGCCCTGAGAAGGACTGGTGAAAGAGCTCAACAAGCCTCTCTCCATCATTTACCAATAGTCCTGGATCACTGGGAAGGTCCCAGATGATTGAAAGTTGGTGAATGTCACACCAATCCACAAAAAGGCCCGGAAGGAGGACCCAGGAAACTACAGGCCTGTCAGCCTGACCTCAGTGCCTGGCAAGGTTATGGAGCAGATCATCCTGGGGGCAATCACACAGCACCTACAGGATGGACAAGGGATCAGACCCAGCCAGCATGCGTTTAGGTAGGGCAGGTCCTGTCTGACCAACCTGATCTCCTTTTATGATCAGGTGACCCGCCTGGTGGATGAGGGGAAGGCTGTGGATGTAGTCTACCTGGACTTCAGAAAAGACTGACACATCTCCATTAGCATTCCCCTAAAAAAGCTGGCAGCTCACAGCTTAGACAGGAGCATTCTGTGCTGGGTTAGGAACTGGCTGGAGGGCCAGGCCCAGAGAGTGATGGTGAACGGTGCTGCATCCATTTGGTAGCTGGTCACTAGTGGTGTCCTCCAGGGATCCGTGTTGGGCCCAGTTCTGTTTAATATCTTCATTGATGATTTAGATGAGGGGATTGAGTCCACTATTAGCAAATTTGCAGATGAATTTAGACAAATTTGCAGTTGTTTAGTCTGGAGAAAAGGAGGCTCAGGGAAGACCTCATCACTCTCTACAACTACCTGAAAGGAGGTTGTAGCCAGGGGGGGGTGGGCGGTCTCTTGTCCCAGGCAACTATCAGTAAGACAGTAAGACAGTAGTGCATGGTATTAAGCTCTAAGGTTTAGGTTAGATATTAGGAAGAAATTCTTTACAGAGAAGGTAATCAGGCATTGGAATGGGATGCCCAGGGACGTGGTGGATTCTTTGTCCCTGGAGGTTTTTAAGAAGAGACTGGATGTGGCATTCAGGGCCATGGTCTAGTAACCACGTCAGTAGTGGTTCAAGGGTTGGACTTGATGATCTCAGAGGTCCTTTCCAACCCAGCTGATTGATTCTATGACTTGGGGGTGGTGGACCAGAAAGCAAAATGTGTCCTGGGCTGCATCAAAAGAAGCATAGACATGCGGACGAGGGAGGTGATTCTCCCCCTCTTCTCTGCTCTGTGAGACCCCACCTGGAGTACTGTGTTCAGTTCTTGAGTCCCCAACATAAGAAGGACATAAAGCTCCTTGAGCATGTCCGGAGGAGAGCCACTAAAATGATCAGAGGGCTGGAGCACCTCCCCCATGAAGGCAGGCTGAAGAAGTTGGGGTTGTTAAGCATGGAGAAGGGGAGGCTCCAAAGTGACCTTTTAGCAACCTTCCGATATCTGAAGGATACAAGAAAGCTGGGGTAGGGTTTTATACACAGTTGTGTAGTGAGAGGATGTCAGTTTAACGTTGGGCCAGCAATTAACCTAATGACAGGTGCTGTCTGTTAATCTCCCTCCCTAATAAAGAAAGGAGAGAGAATAAGGGAAAGAGAATTTTGGTTTGGAAACTAAACTACACAGCTTTAATGAAACAGTAATGATAAAAAAAAAATAATTATTAAATATATACAAATATATAGGAGAACAGCAGACAAGGCCTGTGTGGGACAGAGGAGTGCTGAAGACTCCCTGGCACTCACTGACCCTGAAGAAGAACAAAGAGCTGTAAATAACCTAAGGAATTTCCCATCTGCATGATGTTATGTCCTGGTACCAGGTGCCTCCGGTGGGAACAGATAGATAAGGTTTTATGTTAGTAGAAAGAGCACTTTGAGGTGTAAATTATAGATCAGTCAATGGATATCAGGATACTATATAAGTGTAACAAACCACTCAATAAACTGATTCTGATTGTGCACAGCAATTGGGGTCCATGCCTTCATGTCTTCCGTCATACGGCACTCCATGTGAGGATTTCAAGAGAAAATAAAGGACTCAGGAGATTTCTGCAACTCCAGGAAGACACCCCCTAGTGAGCTGAACGGGAAGGTGAGCAAAGACAGATTCGCCGCTTCTTTCTCTGCTCCCCCCGCGCCGTAGCCGCCGCAGCTCCCGGGACCTCTGCCGAGCCAGGGAGGGAGTGTTACTGTCTGTGGAATTCTTCCTTTCCTTCCGCTTTTTCTTTTCGCCCCCCCGCCTCCCCCCCCCCAGCATTGCGTTTTCCCTACGCTGTTCTCTCTTCTCCATGTACTGCTTGCTAGCTCAGTCGGCAGTGACTGTGACTTTCAATCTCAAGCACTGTGGGTCTGAGTACCATGTTGTTTTTTTCCCAATAATTGGCAATGTTATATTATTGATCTTAAATATTGGTTTTTTACCATTTATTTACATGAAGATGATTGTAAACATTTTGCATTTTTGGTTCCTTCTGTAAACTGTCAAGCTCCTATGGAAAGGTATGAGTGGGTAGCATTGCCACAGGGTATGAAAAACAGCCCTATAATTTGTCAATATGCTGTGCATTCAGCATGGAAACCAGTTCGTCAAGCTCATCCTAAGATTATGATCTCTCATTACATGGATAACATTTTGCTTTGTGCAAGTGATGAAGGTCAAATCCAAAAATGTTTACCTTTACTTACCAAATATCTGGAAAATTATGGCTTACAGATAGCTCCTGAAAAAAATCAGTCAGAATCACTCTGGAAATACCTGGGATGGAAACTAACAGAAATCTGGGCTTCCCCATAAAAATTGACAATTGAAAACAATATCCAAACTCTGAATGACTTGCAAAAAGTAATGGGAACAATAAACTGGATAAGACCTTTGCTTGGTGTCTCTACTGAAATATTATCTCCATTATTTGACTTACTAAAGGGTGACAGTAACCTTACATCACCTAGGCAATTGAATTCTGAGGCATCTCAAGAATTAGAAATTGTTATGACTAAAATTAGACAGTCTTCTGCACATCGTTATGATACAAGATTAATTCTTAGAGGTTTTGTGATAAACAACACTTTCCAGCAATTTGGTATACCAGGGCAATGGGATGGAAAAGATGTCTGGATGTTAGAATTGTAATTTTTGTCACATCATTCCACCAAAGCAATAAGATCTAGATTTGAAATGTTGTCTGAAGTGACTGCAAAATGGCAATTGCATGCTAGAGGTATTTTTGCACTGGATGTTGCTGTAATACACATCCCTATCACCAAACAGGATTTTGATACAGGTATTCAAATGTCACTGTCTTTTCAAATTGCCTTAGCAGATTACCTTGGAGAGATACAGTTCAACTTGCCGAATCACAAATTGTTAGTGTCCCTGCAAGAGTTAACAATCCAGCGTTCCTCTATTTTAACAACAGTACCGCTAGAGGGAGCTCCTACTCTGTTCCTGGATGGATCTGCACGCTCTCACAAAGCAGTGGAAGCTTGGCATGATTCTGCTTCAGACGAATGGCGGTCACATGTCGTGCTACAGGAAGAATCAGCACAGGTCGTAGAATTGCGTGCAGCGATAAAAGTTTTTCGATTATTTTCTTCAACAGATATTAATATTGTAGTTGATTCTCAGTATGTTTATGGAGTGCTAATCAGGATAGATGCTTGTTACCTTAAGCACATAGATAATAGGCCTATTTTCACACTGTTTTTAGAATTGTTGCAGTTGGTAAACACCCAAAATCACAATTTTGTCATGCATATCTGTTATATGCAATTACCAGGACCTATCACCGAGGCTGCACTCATTAGCAGCAATGGTGCAGGTGCCAAATGTATTGCAACAAGCACTCCTGATGCATAATTTCTATCATAATAATTATAGAAGTTTAGTGAAACAATTCAGCATCACAATAAGGCAAGCCAAAGACATTGTTCAAATGTGTCCTGTCAACTGGTCACACCTGCCCCCACCTCTCTGACAGCTGTTCCTAGGGGGCTGCAACACACCGAGGTGTGGCAAACAGATGTTACACTCATTCCTGAATTTGGTTGTTTTAAGTATGTACACATATCAATAGATACCTATTCTTATTTCATTGTGGCTACTGCTCATGCAGGTGAAAAGGCGAAGGCTACACTCCTACATTTTTTGAAAGCAATTGCTACAATCATAGAATCATAGAATCATAGAATCATAGAGGTTGGAAAGGACCTCGAAAGATCATCTAGTCCAACCCCCCCCTGCCAGAGCAGGGCCACCTAGAGTACATCGCATAGGAACGTGTCCAGGCGGGTTTTGAATGTCTCCAATGAAGGAGACTCCACAACCCCCCTGGGCAGCCTGTTCCAGGGCTCTGTCACCCTTACAGTAAAAAAATTTTTCCAGATATTCAACTTGAACCTCCTATGCTCCAATTTACACCCATTATCGCTTGTCCTATCACTGGTCACCACTGAGAAAAGCCTAACTCCATCTCCCTGACACTCACCCCTTACATATTTGAAAACATTGATGAGGTCGCCCCTCAGTCTCCTTTTCTCCAAACTAAAGAGACCCAGCTCCCTCAGCCTTTCCTCATAAGGGAGATGTTCCACTCCCTTAATCATCTTAGTAGCTCTGCGCTGGACTCTTTCAAGCACTTCCCTGTCCTTCTTGAACTGAGGGGCCCAGAACTGGACACAATACTCCAGGTGCGGCCTCACCAATGCAGAATAGAGGGGGAGGAGAACCTCTCTCGACCTACTAACCACACCCTTTCTAATGCACCCCAGGATGCCATTGGCCTTCTTGGCCACAAGGGCACATTGCTGGCTCATGGTCATCTTCTTGTCTACCAGGACCCCCAGGTCTCTTTCACCTACACTGCTCTGCAGCAGGTCAGCCCCCAACCTATACTGGGACATCGTGTTGTTCTTCCCCAAATGCAAACCTCTACACTTCCCCTTGTTGAATTTCATCATGTTTCTCCCTGCCCAACTCTCCAGCCTGTCTAAGTCTCTCTGAATGGCAGCACAGCCTTCTGGTGTGTCAGCCACTCCTCCCAGCTTAGTGTCATCAGCAAACTTGCTGAGGGTACATTCTATACCCTCATCCAAGTCGTTGATGAAGATATTGAACAACACCGGTCCCAGTACCGACCCCTGAGGGACTCCACTAGTCACACACCTCCAACCAGATTCTGCCCCATTGACTACAACTCTCTGACTCCTTCCTTTCAACCAGTTCCTGATCCACCTCACTACCTGATCACCAAATCCATACTTGATCAACTTATCTACAAGGATGCTGTGAGAGACGGTGTCAAATGCTTTACTGAAATCAAGATAAACCACATCTACCGCTCTTCCATCATCTATCCACCTAGTAATTTCCTCATAGAAGGCTATGAGGTTAGTCAAACATGATTTACCTTTGATAAAACCATGCTGACTGCTCTTGATGACCCCCATGTCCTTGATATGCCTGGAGATAGTGACAAGAACAAGTTGTTCCATCACCTTTCCAGGGATGGAGGTGAGGCTGACCGGTCTATAGTTACCCGGGTCCTCCTTGCCCTTCTTGTAGACTGGAGTGACATTTGCTATCCTCCAGTCCTCAGGCACCTCTCCTGTTACCCATGACTTACTGAAGATGATGGAGAGTGGCCTAGCAATGACCTCCGCCAGCTCCCTCAGCACCCTTGGATGCATTCCATCTGGACCCATCGACTTATGGATGTCCAGATTACTCAGCTGATCCCTAACCCAATCCTCATCTACTATGTCAAACTCCTCATCTATCTTGACTACTTCTGGGGCTAAATGAATCTGGGGCTCATGCGGAAACCCTGCAGGAGTAAAGACAGAGGCAAAGAAGGCGTTCAGCACCTCTGCCTTCTTTATATCCTCTGTCACCAGGGCTCTCAGCTCATTCCTCAGTGGGCCAATATTGCCTCTAGTGTTAGTTTTGCTGGCTATGTATTTGAAAAAGCCCTTTCTATTATCCTTAACCTGACTTGCAAGGTTAAGTTCCAAGGAGGCCTTAGCTTTCCTAATTGCCTCCCTACATCCTCTGACAACAGTCCTACATTCCTCCCAAGTGACCAGCCCCCCCTTCCATGATCTGTAGATTTTCCTTTTCCACTTAAGTTTTCCCAGCAGTTCCTTTTTTAACCATGCTGGTCTCCTAGCTCCCTTACTAGATTTCCTAACCATAGGGACGCTCTGATCCTGTGCTTGCAAATAGTGGTCCTTGAATATTGACCAGCTATCTTGAGCCCCTTTATCTTCTAACACCCTGTCCCATGGGATTTCTCTTAACAGTTGATTGAGGAGGCCAAAGTTTGCCCTGTGGAAGTCCAGGATTCTGGTCCTACTGGGTATTCTGTTCCTTCCACACAGGATCCTGAACTCTACCATCTCATGATCACTGCAGCCAAGGCTGCCATTGACCACCACTGCTTCAACAAGGCCCTCCTTGTTGGTTAGTACAAGATCCAGCAGCGCTCCTCTTCTAGTCGGCTTGTCCACCATTTGCATTAAGAAGTTATCATCAATGCACTGGAGGAATCTCCTAGACTGAAAGGCTGGCTGTGTGAGTCAACCAGCAGATATCGGGGTAGTTAAAATCTCCCATGAGGACTAGGGACTGAAGTTGTGAGGCTGCTTTCAGCTGCCTGTAGAAGGCCTCATCAACCTCCTCGCCTTGATCAGGAGGTCTGTAGTAGACCCCCACAACTGTATCACCCACACCAGCCTGCCCCTTAATTCTTACCCACAAACTTTCAACTTGCCCCTCATCAGCCCCTGCACAAAACTCAACACATTCTAGTTGCTCTCTCACATAAAGAGCAACTCCACCACCTCGCTTCCCTGCCCTATCTTTCCAAAAAAGCACATAACCATCCATGGCCACATTCCAGTCATGTGACCTATCCCACCATGTCTCTGTTATCGCTACCAGATCATAACCCTTAGCCTGTACACTGACCTCTAACTCTTCTTGCTTATTCCCCATGCTGCGTGCATTAGTATACAGACATTTCAGGAAACAAACAGAGCACACTGGTGGGACTAAATCCTCCCTAGACCACCTGCCTTCGGGCCCCGGTTCGTTCTTCTTGTGTTTGTCCCTAACAGACCCAGTTTTCTCCCCTTCCCCCTTCACATCTAGTTTAAAGCTCTCTCAATGAGCCCTGCTAAGTCCTGCCCCAAAAGCCTCTTCCCCCTCTGGGACAGGTGCATCCCACCTGCCACCACCAGGCCAGGTGTCTCATATAGCATCCCATGATCAAAAAAGCCAAAACCCTGTCTTTGGCACCAGTCTCTTAGCCACTCGTTGACCTGTAAACTCTTCCTATATACCTCCCCACCCATTCTTACAGGAGGGATGGAGGCAAACACTACTTGCGCTCCAGACCCCCTAACTAGCCGTCCCAGGGCCCTGAAGTCACTCTTCATTGCCCTTACATTTCTTGTGATAATTTCATCACTGCCAACCTGAAAAATCAGCAGTGGATAGTAATTAGAGGAACCCACAAGATTAGGGAGTTTCCTTTTAACATCTCTAATCCGAGCCCCAGGGAGGCAACAGACCTCCCTGTAGGCGGCAGGTGCCCGCCCCGCCTGTGCCAGCTGGGACTGGCCCAAATGCGCATGCCCGATTGAGGCAGGGTGTGGTTCCGGCAGGTCCCGAGCCAGGCGGATCGAACTTAGTTCTCTGATACTAATCCGAACCAGCACTAGCTCGACTGACTCTGTTCACGAACCGAGCTCGCGCCTGCAGCGAGATTCCTTTCACGTAACATCTGGTGGAGAATGCGGGCATCACTTTCGGTCTAAACTGTCTCCCTGAGCGTTTCGTCCGAAAGTGACCCTTCTCTACAGACCGTCCGATACCCCGAAAAATTCGGGTAAGAGAAACTTTTTTCTTCTCTTCGACATCGTCATCAGTAAATCCGATGATGGGATCCTATGTAAGCAAACCTACCGGCACCGCCGTTGCCGATCAGATTACAACCCAGGCGGAAACGCAGGAAAACCTCCGCTACCCGAGTCCCGAAACCGCCTGGGACCTCTGGGGGGAGGTGTACAATCTGCTGGCAAGTTTCCACTATAAGGAGACCAACGGCGACATTATTGGTGCGGACAACACCTGGCGAATCGTTTGCAATCTATTAGCTTGCATGAAAGCCGAAGTAGAAGTGGCAATTGTCACCGCCGCGGCCCCATTACGAAAGACCGAGGTATTTCCCCCGAAGGAAATGCCCACAGTAACCCCCTCGGCACCCCCCTTCGAGGGGGAGGAGCCCGGGAGGGCGCTGAGCGTAGCCCCGTCGGCGCCGCCCTCCGAGGGGGGGGAGCCCGGGACAGCGCCGAGCGTAGCTCCGTCGGCGCCGCCCCCGAGGGGGGGGAGCCCGGGACAGCGCCGAGCATAGCCCCGTCGGCGCCATCCCCGGAGGAAGGAAAAAACGAACAAGTGTATCTGGGGCTGACCACGGGCAAGCCTGCCATAAAGGGCATGTCCGGGAAGCCCCACCAAACCGTGGCCGAACTCCTATCGGATATCGGCCCGGAAGTCAAAACACCGGAAAATGATGGGGCGGAAACCGCGGCTGGTGGCACCCCCGGCTGCCGCGGAGAGCTACCCCTGCCGCCACACCCGGCCCCACGAAAGGCTGCAAAGATAAAAGCAGCCCCTCAACCAGCGGCAGCATCTGCGCTGGAAGACAAGATATCGGCCCTGCAAGACCAGGTCACTCGGGCCGTGCAACTAATAGAGAAGCGGGACATTGAACATCGCCCAGCTTTTCAGCAGTACAGGAACCCACCCACCCTGACGGACAACGAGGACGATGTCCCAACCCCGCCGCGGCAACTTCAAAACGCCCCGGGCGCTACTACTGGTCGCCCAGGGCGCTGGTCTGGCATCATCCGGGATGCCATTTTGCAGGGCGAGTGGCAGCCCACCACTGTGGCGTGCCCCGTGCTGCAGGACGCTAATGGACAGCCGGTGTTTGAACAACACTCATGGAAAACCCTGCAGCAGGCGAGGCAGATAATCAAAGAACAGGGGTTGAGGTCGGAGAGCAGCCGGGCCATCCTGGACTGGCTGTTCACCTCTGATGTAAACAGCCCATATGACTGTCGCAGTCTAAGTCAGTACCTACTAACCCCCTCCCAACAAATCATCTGGTTAAAGGAGTGGGAACGCCTCGCTGCGGCGGAAGTCAACTGCGCTAGGGCACCCGGAGATCCCCTAGCGGGCGTCACAGCGGACATGCTCACCGGCTCCGGGCGCTTTGCAGAGATCGATCTTCAGCTGCAATGCCCGCGCGAGGTCCACCACGCCGCGGCAAGACTGGCACGTCAGGCATTTTATGCAGTACCAGAACCGCACCCAGTACCATCATTTACCAACGTAAAGCAAGGGTTGAACGAACCCTATCAAAATTTTGTCGATCGACTGTGGCAATCTGTCACCGCTCAATCAGACCTGACGGTAGAGCAGCGTGAATCCATGTTTAGAATACTGGCATTCAAGAATGCAAATCCTAGATCAAAAGCCCTCTTCTCAACACTGCCGAAAACGGTGCCAGTATCAGAAATGCTGGACGTTGCCGCCAGGGCGTCTCAGCACCAGCAGCACCAGGGAATGGCTGGTGCCTTCACCGCCGCATTGGAACCAACCCATCAGCTCCTCGCGGCGGTAGTACAAAAACTGGGCAATAACGGAGGACGTGGCCGTCAAAACCGGCGAAATCGCCCGAACAGACAGAGGCAGTCCAGCCCGGTCTGTTCGCGATGCCACGCGAGGGGACACACCGGGCGAAACTGCTCTGCAGTCGTCTGGTGTAATCGTTGTCAGCGAGCGACACACAACAACGCAGCCTGCTGGTACCAAAAAAACGGCAGGGACAGCGCGAGGGCCCCCCGCGCCGGGATACAAGTAGCCGGGCCAACGCTGTATGCCGGCTCCCCGCCCCAGCAACCCGGGGAAGCCTCGGCATCGATTTACAATCTGCAGTAGACACCACGCTGCTGACCACGGCTGTCCACACGATACCAACAAACACGTATGGACCGGTAATCCATGAAAATTCTAACGTTGGTGCGCTTTTAGTAGGACGCTCTTCCTCAGGACTGGCAGGACTAGTAGTGCTCCCAGGGGTTATAGACGCCGACTCCACGGGGGAAATAAAGATAATGTGTTTTACACTAAACCCCCCCCTAGTAATTAAGGCAGGAACCCGTTTAGCACAGCTAGTCCCACTCCCAAAATTAGACCTAGGAAAGAACGTTAAAACAGAGAGAGGCGATCGGGCCTTTGGCTCATCTGGAGACACCCTGGTAACCCTGGCGCAACAGATGAGAACAAGGCCGATTATAAACATACAGATGGCGATCGGCAAAGAGGTAAAAACCCTCCCTGTAATGCTAGATACAGGGGCCGACATCACAATCATCAGTAAGAATATCTGGCCACGAAAATGGAAGCTTATTGCAGTTTCTGACGCTGTTCAGGGGATAGGTGGCGGTTCCACCCCCCTGCAAGCGCACCAACCAGTACAAATTAAATTTCCAGAAGGGCAAGTGGTAACTGTGAGACCATATGTGTTACCCTTGCCCAGTTAGCTCGGGGGGTTGGTCGGTCGGGACGTGATGAGCCAGATAGGAGCCATCCTCACTATCCCTGAACCCACCCAACCCTCCCAAAATTTTCAATAAGGGCCACTGCTGACATGCCGCTGACCTCCAGACTCCGCTGGAAGTCGGACACCCCTGTCTGGGTAGAGCAGTGGCCCCTTTCCAAGGAGCGGCTAGACATAGCAAATCGCCTGATAAAAGAACAGCTAGACGCTGGACACGTCCAGCCATCCGTGAGCCCGTGGAACACGCCCATCTTCGTGGTTCCAAAAAAGTCGGGCAAGTGGAGATTGATACAAGACTCTCTAGTCAGCTTAGGTTTACAAAACCCAGTTACCGAATTCTCCAAAGCCCAGAACAGCCATTCTCTATTTCATCAGAGCGCTAGGGCCTTGAAGCGCACGTTCGACATCACTTGGGAGGAGGCAAAAGGCATCGTCAAAGCTTGCCCCCAGTGCGCCCAGTTCGGCCCTACCCTGGGAATGGGTGTGAATCCACGCGGGCTTCAAGCCGGAGAAATCTGGCAGATGGACGTAACACACGTCCCGGAATTCAGAAGACTGAAATATGTCCATGTTACAATTGACACCTTCTCAGGCATGCTCTGGGCAACAGCTCAGTCGGGGGAGAAGGCGCTACACGTGGTCCGTCATCTGACCAACTGTTTCGCTGTCATGGGGATCCCTCAGGTAATAAAAACAGACAACGCGCCGGCCTACACAGGTGCAAAGCTTAAGCAATTTTTCGCTACCTGGGGAGTGAAACATATTACAGGAATCCCCCATTCGTCTACAGGGCAAGCGATTGTAGAAAGAGCCAATCACACCCTGAAGACATACCTACAGAAACAAAAGGACAGCGAAAATATGGACCCACAGATGCGGCTTAGTAAAACGCTCTTCACTCTAAATTTTCTGAGCCTAAGCCGCGACTCCCAAGAGCCACCCGTCCTTCTACATTACTCATCGCAGAAAGTCATCAGCATGCCTGAAGTCCAAATTTATTACAAGGAACCAACAACAGGTCAATGGATGGGGCCAAGACCATTGCTGTTCACCGGGAGAGGATACGGCTGTGTATCCACAGACTCTGGGCCTCTCTGGGTGCCCAGCAAATGGACACGCCCTGCCCCGACCAGACCAGCACTACCGGCTCTGAACAATGAGGCACCTCGCAACTAAGATCTTTGCGTATTTGTCATCTTTTCCCCGATAAAGACCTAAAAAAAAAAAAAAAAAAAAAAAAAAAAAAAAGGGGGAAATGTAGGCGGCAGGTGCCCGCCCCGCCTGTGCCAGCTGGGACTGGCCCAAATGCGCATGCCCGATTGAGGCAAGGTGTGGTTCTGGCAGGTCCCGAGCCAGGCGGATCGAACTTAGTTCTCTGATACTAATCCGAACCAGCACTAGCTCGACTGACTCTGTTCATGAACCGAGCTCGCGCCCGCAGCGAGATTCCTTTCACGTAACACCTCCCTGTGGGATGGGTCCGGTCTACAGATGGGCCCTTCTGTCCCCTTCAGAAGGGAGTCACCCACCACAACTACTCTCCTTTCCTTCTTGATTGAAGAAGTCCTAAGGACACGGGGTGACTGACGAGTCCTAGGTGGTTCACTAGGTAAGTCTACCTCTGTAACTACATTTTCCTGTCCCTGAATTTCCAAGGCCTCATACCTATTCTTCAAGGGCAATTGGGAGGGTGGAGGGGGTTGGGAGGATTTTTTTGTGCCCTTCCGAGGCCGGACCTCCTTCCATTCATTCATATCTCTTAAGTCCTCTCCTTCTGTCTGGTGACAGGAGGGGGGGGGGGGATCCATCACTTCCTCAACCTCTCCCATCTGCCCCTGCCTTAGGGTGTGATTCCACCAGTCTATTTCCCTCTCACATTCTCTAATGGTTCTCAGTCTCTCCACCTCCTCTGTCAGTTTAACCACCTGCCTGAGGAGATCATTTACTTGCTCACACCGCACACATGCGGTGTCACTGGTTCCCTTTGATACCAGTGCCAGGCACAGGCATTCACTGCAGCCAGAGACCTGCACTGCTGCATGCCTGCTTGGGAGCTCCGTCTGAGTCCCCACATTCTTTTTCACTATGGTTTTTGGCCGCGTTGTGACCATGATGTATCTAGCTACTAGTTGCTCCCTGCCTGCCCTCGCGCCTGCCCTCTGGAAGCTAGCTGCCGCTCTCTGCTCTGCGCTGCCGCGTGCTCAGAGGAGGCTGCCAAATGGCCGCTTTTTAAACCTTGCCGCCCTTCACAGCCCCGCCTCCTGCCACGTCAGCCTTCCTTATCCTTGCAGGATTCTCGCTCAGACTCGGGTCTCCTCGCTCTGCCCTGGCTTCACCGTCTCTGGGAAGCCCAACTCCTTCTCAAATCCTCTGCAATTTAAAGGCACAGCTCACACCGGTACCGGTGCCGCTGCTGTTCTCTGCTCTGCGCTGCCGCATGCTCAGAGGAGGCTGCCAAATGGCCGCTTTTTAAACCTTGCCGCCCTTCACAGCCCCACCTCCTGCCACGTCAGCCTTCCTTATCCTTGCAGGATTCTCGCTCAGACTCGGGTCTCCTCGCTCTGCCCTGGCTTCACCGTCTCTGGGAAGCCCAACTCCTTCTCAAATCCAATGGGTCTGCCATCTTGTTGTTAAAACTGAAAATGGTCCTGCATACGTATCTGCTGCTCTGTTGGAATTTTTTAAAGAATGGGGAATTACACACCATGCTGGCATACTTCATTCACCAACTGGGCAAAGTACAGTGGAAAGGTCCCATCTTACATTGAAGCATATGCTAAGTAAATTAGAAGGCACATTTAGATCAAAAGCTACACCCCATGAAAAATTAGCAAAAGCAACATTTGTACACAATTTCTTAAACAGAGGGGATGACAATTTCACAACAAATGAAAAAAGACATTAACAAAACTATTGATCTGGGGTCATGGTTATGGCTGTGTTTGTCTCTCTACAGGATCATATTGGCTTCCAGCAAAACGAATTCGACCTCATCATCAACACCAGCAACTAGAAACTAGCAGATTTGAATCCATGGATCATTTGGTCGATGTTGTTAGCATCTCTACCACTGACAACGATTGAAGCAGATGAAAAAGGCGGAGCAGTGTACTGAGCTCATCTGCTGAATCCACCACTATTTTGACCATTGACACAGTGGGACATATATCTTCCAATCACCAACAATGACACCACTTGGGTAGGTGGCATCTGGGTACAGCCAACAGTGAGTCTAATTGAGAGAAAATGTCACTTTGTTCAATGTTTCTTACACAGTAGATAATTGGCCTGTCTGTGTTACTAACACTAACAATCACACATTCCGTATCACATTTACTCAATGACATTAGCTGTATGTGTGACTGATAAGATTACTAACTTCACTAGTATTGATTTACCAGGAGTTACAGGTCAAGAGTGTAGTTTAACTCATAGAATTCATTATCCTCATTGTAAAGTAGTTAAGCAAATGAATGTACTTAGACACATTACTTGGGAACCATGCATGGGATTATTCCCCAGATGAGTAAGCTTGAACTATAAAGTGAAAGATACAGAAATCATAGATTGGGGACCCTATGGAACATTCATGAGGGTCAATTCTACAGAGTGGAACAACGATGGATGTTCTGGACCCATATTGCAAATGTATAGAAACCATTCTGGCAGCATGGTACAAGCTAATATATGGCAACCAGCATTGTCTTTTGTAAACAGAACTAAGGCTCATTTTATTCAAAACAAAGGCAATAATCCCGTGAAGTTTCGTGTATGGCTACTATCTGTACTAGACATCCTTATATATATGGGATTATTAATGTAGACAATTTAGATATTAGAGAGAAAATTAGTTGCTTTGAGTTAGCTTTTAGGAATATCACTTTTAAGACACGTATTCAGCCTGAAGATATAAGAAATAATTTTTTAGTGATGCTGTTCCGATGGAGGTCTGAACTGTGGTTTCCTGTGAATTTGACTAGGAGATGGGAAAGTGAAAATGGATTAGATCATATCATAAGAGTGTTACACAACAATGCAGGAGAGGTTAAGAGAAGGTCCAGGCAACTTATAGGATGGCTAATATTTGCCATTATATCAGCAATTGTCATTATCAGTTCCATGGCTGCTTCGGTCACAGCACTAACGACATCTATTCAAATGCTGCAGGAATTTAAACATGCACTGCTAAATGTGACTGAGGATATGAAAATGCAAACAGTAATAGATGAAATTCTGGTGAGACTGGATGCGCTAGAAGCTACTGTGATTTGTCTGGGTGAACAAGAGGCTGCATTGCAGACACATCTAATGTTACAGTGTGATTGGGGATATCATAAGCGAGATCTGTGTGTCACATCCTTAGAATGGAAAAGCTCATTACATGAGTGGGATGTTGTGAAAGCTCATCTGCAAGGAGCTTTTATGGGTCAGTTAAGCACCATCTACAGACCCTAAAACATCAGCTGGAACAACAAGTGCTACAACTACAGGATATACACACGGACAAGATATGGCAATTGCTGAATAATCATCTGAGTTGGTTAAATCCTAAACAATTGTAGTGAAATGAAGCAATCAGGTGTTGCTAATTACAAGGTGGGAGGCGTGAGCTTGTGTTAAGCCCACCTGTGCCCAATTGGGGCTTACCCCAGCTGCGCATGAGCAGGATTGGGCAACCAATAAAAGGTGAGCTTCCAAATGCATGCTTGGCTCACACTCAAACTCACAGCCTCGGCATTGCTCGGCTTTGTACTGCTTGTATAAGCACCGCGCTAACCTGATTGCGCCACTGGAGCTCAGCCCCTGTAATTAGCAACACCTGATTGCCTCATTTCACTACAACAATGGTTCACAGGATTGAATTTGAGGATCTGGGTACTGAGAGGTTTAATTATTTTAGCAGGAATGATAATTTTGGTAATTATTGGATTGATTGCTAAAGTGATCTTAAGCAACAGGAGGATGGAAGAAAAGATGGTTCATTTGGCTCTTTCAAATATAAAAATGGGGAACTGTATGAGAACAGCAGGGAAGGCCTGCATGGGATAGAGGAATGCTGCAGACTCCCTGGCACTCACTGACCCTGAAGAAGAACAAAGAGCTGTAAATAACCTAAGGAATTTCCCATCTGGATAATGTTATGTCCTGGTACCAGGTGCCTCTGGTGGGGACAGATAGATAAGATTTTATGTTAGTAGAAAGAGCACTTTGAGGTGTAAATTATAGATCAATCAATGGATATCAGGATACCATATAAGTGTAACAAACCACTCAATAAACTGATTCTGATTGTGCACAGCAAATAATCACAAAAGTAATACTACATTCCTCCCCACTTCCCCCCATTAATGCTCACGTCACCACCAAGGCTGCAGGGCAGCCCTGGGAAGTCCAGGCTGGACTCCTGGAATCAGCAGCAGTCGGGAGCTGGAGGCAGGAACAGAAGGATTCAGGCTGGCATGAATTGGGATCAAAGGCAGACGAACAGACAGAATCCTCCCAGGATGCTGGCCATGGATGAAGGAGAAGGAGGAAAGAAGGGGCTTGAACGTCATGATTCCTCAAATTTATACCAAGTATTACACGTATGGGATGGAATACTCAATTTGGTCAATTTTAGTCAGCTGTCTTGTCCAGTCCTCCCTAAAGGATGGTTGCAGGTGTGACCCGTTTACTCCTTTTCTCTTTCCAGAGCATAAGATGTTCCTCAGAACTGAGCAGTGTCCTTGGTTCTGCATACCATTCTCTAGCCGCAACTATAACCATCGAGTGCTATCATTCCTAGAAGTAGATACTGGCGGAGAAACTTGCTGTTAATTTCAGCAAGTACAGCTACTTACAAGAGACTTAGGTGAAAGCAAAATTATAAGAAAGAAAATTACTTCTATCCTGGCCCAAACCAGGACAATAAGATGATCATAGTAGGTTTTCTCTTCTCTCTTCTCTCTTCTCTCTTCTCTCTTCTCTTCTCTTCTCTTCTCTTCTCTTCTCTTCTCTTCTCTTCTCTTCTCTTCTCTTTTCTCTCTTCTCTTCCTCTTCCTCTTCCTCTTCCTCTTCCTCTTCCTCTTCCTCTTCCTCTTCCTCTTCTCTTCTCTTCTTTTTCTCTTTTCTCTTCTCTTCCTCTTCTCTTCTCTTCTCTTCTCTTCTCTTCTCTTCTCTTCTCTTCTCTTCTCTTCCTCTTCCTCTTCCTCTTCCTCTTCCTCTTCTCTTCTCTTCTCTTCTCTTCTCTTCTCTTCTCTTCTCTTCTTTTTCTCTTTTCTCTTCTCTTCCTCTTCTCTTCTCTTCTCTTCTCTTCTCTTCTCTTCTCTTCTCTTCTCTTCTCTTCTCTTCTCTTCTCTTCTCTTCTCTCTCTTCTCTTCCTCTTCCTCTTCCTCTTCCTCTTTCTCTTCTCTTCTCTTCTCTTCTCTTCTCTTCTCTTCTCTTCTCTTCTCTTCTCTTCTTTTCTCTTCTTCTTTTTTCTCTTTTCTCTTCTCTTCCTCTTCTTCTTCTTCTCTTCAGAATTGAAAATAATATTTCCCTCTAAATTTTTTTATCCTATTCTGAAATATCAAATTTAATACTACAGTATAAAAACTGGGGGTTTTCTTTGGCTGGTGTGCTAGCTGGCTTAAGGTCTTGCTGTGTGTCTGCCTGCCTGCCACTGCTGTTCTTTCTCATTTTTTCGCGGGAGATGGACAGCATTTACTAAGACAGGTCACCTACCTAGTCAAGGTTTTTCTACTTTAGTCTCTTTCCCTTATTCCCTCTGGGAAGGAAGTGGGAGTAACAGAGAGCATCTGTCACTGCCCAGCCACTGTCCAAACCGTGACACATAGTCAGGTAATTCCTGGGAGGAAAATTCAAGATGTATTTAAGTTCTGCAGAAATATTAAAACTTTCTTTGTTAACACTTTAATAGCCATTATAATTTGGGGACAAATAGAGTATTAAAAATTTACTTGATGAAATGAATGCTGAAGTTCCCATAACAGCCACTGCTGTAGACATCAACAGGAAAAATTAATTTCAATTCAGTCTTGTACAAAAAGACAGTATGAGGAACAACATGGTTATTTAATACTATTTCTACAGGTAAATACTTCTTGAGATTGACCTTTGTTATTCTAAGCAGGACAAGTTCTGGATCTGATTGAAGTTCATGGCAGAGTCAGCACTGTGGATAATATGCTCCTTGTATTGGGTCATAGAATTGTTCTGGTTGGAAAAGACCTTTGAAATCATCAAGTCCAACCATTAAACTAACTCTACCAAGTCTGGTGCTAAAGCATGTCTCTAAGCACCACATCTGCACACCTACGTGGTTTTTTAACAACTCCAGGGATGGTGATTCAACCACTTCCCTGGGCAGCCTGTTCCAGTCTTTGATAACTCTTTCTGTGAAGAAATTTCTTTTAATACCATCTAAACTTCTCCTGGCACAATTTGAGGCCATTTCCTCTTGTACTGTCACTTGTAATTACTGAGAAGATGCTGAACCCCACCTTGCTACAGCCTCCTTTCAGATAGTTGTAGAGAGCAATAAGGTCTCCCCTCAGCTTTCTTTTCTCCAGACTAAACAACCCGAGTTCCCTCAGATGCTCCTTATGAGACTTGTTTTCAAGACCCTTTACCGGCTTTGTTGCCTTTCTTTGGACTCACTCCAGCACCTCAATGTCTTTCTTGTAGTGAGAGGACCAAAACTCAACATAGTATTCAAGGTACTGCCTCACCAGTGTTGAATACAGGGGGACAATCACTTCTCCTGCTGGCCACACTATTTCTGATACAAGCCAGGATGCTGTTGGCCACCTTGGCCACTTGGGAACACTGCTGGCTCATATTCAGCTGTCTGTCAAACAGAACCCCCAGGCCCTTTTGGGCTGGGCAACTTTCCAGCCATCTTCCACAACCCTGTAGCATTGCATGGTGTTGTTGTGACCCAAGTGCAGGACATGAAACTTGGTCTTTTTGAACCTCATATGTAGGAAAAATCCACGGAGGCTTAAAGGATGACACGCAGTCACCAATATGGTTAAAGTGAAGTCGTTTATTAACAGTGGACACTCGCTTTATATAGAGCCTTTGTTTATATAATGATATCTTGCAGGTGGCCATATCTTGGACACAAATTCTGCTCTCACAGAACTTCTGCTGGCTTCCTCATTATCCTGTTATTTCTTCTTTTCTACTGCCAGCTCCCTGATCTTTTTCCCATAGCTCATCTTTCAGTAACCTTGCAACTGGGCCTCAAAGCCTCCAGCTTACTAAAACAGTCAGGATTACTCATATGCCTGTTTTTCTTCCAGACAGTTTGCCAACATATCCCTCTTTTTGTTTTTGAGCAATCCTGACTTATTTCATTATGTGAGATAACATGCTAATAATACGTTGCCATAAACATCATACTAATAATACGAAAGCATCAAAACCAATAATAACAAATATAATTGATAAACCTTGTCTAATTAAATCTCTAAGCTATCCCCATATCCTTAAGTGATTTAACCATTCATTTAACCCAATATATGCAACAGTTAATTTTTCATGTTATCTTAATCAATTGGTTTTGGTTGTGAATTGACTCTGAATGATCAGATAAATTCATGCAAATACACTGCATCAAAGTCTTCACAAACATAACCTAAAAGCTAACAATAAAAAGTCAGTGGCAGCACAATTTTGTAAAACTGCTTCTCTGACACTATCAACATCTTTTAGCATCTGTGTTAAAATACCAGAAGTTAAGTTCATCTACTTAGCAGTGCAACAGAATAGCACAATCAACAATCAACACATAGACAAGGGATCCCATAATCAACATATAAACAATCACATGAATTACAACATTAACAAGAACCTATTATCAATACAATATGAAAAGCACATTTCACACTGCAGTGGAAGGACTTAAATACCTTTTTAGTATGAGGAAGGTCTGGTGTCCACTGGTGCATAGAACCAAGAGGGTAGAGGAGGTTTATCTGACAAAAATTGGTCGGGGGGCCCCAAAAGCGTCCCCAGACCCCTCCCGGGTCACGGCACAGTGGAGTCCTGGTTTCCTTCATGGTTGCCAAATTGAGGCCCAAAAAGGCCTAATAAAATTGTTTAGAGACAGAATTCCAAGCCTTTAAACAGCAAAGGCACACTCTTCCCCCCTCCTATTTTCCCCCCCTTTTTTTTTTTTTTTTTTTTTTTTTTTACTGTGGTGTCTGCAGCAGGGCTCATTTTTTGAGCAGCAGCAGTGTCAGTGGGAGTAGAGACAGCAGCTGCAGCTGTAGCAGAAACACTGGCAATGCTCACCGGCCATATCTGAGCTATGCCCTTGTGTGAGGGGGGGCGAGAAGCGGCTGCGGAGGCAGGAGTGGGGGTGCTCTCTGTACCAGGAGCAGCTCTCACTCCCCGCCGCAACTCTCGGCCTCTGAAAAGGCATGCTCATTTTCATAAAATCTAGTGAAGTTAGCCTAAAATTAAATGAAGTGGTACAATTTCCCAAACCAAAACTCATATCACAAACAGCATCACTGTGAGTTCGCATTTGGAGGCATTTGTTTCCATGGACGAACCCATCTGGCCGGTACCCAACGCACTCCAGTACCTGTAAGTAAACACATATAACCTCGACCAGTTAGTTTCACCTCTGCCGGCCCTTCCCATTTTCCAGTGTTCACATTCTTGAATTCCACCAAAATTTTTTGGGAAGGTTCCGAAGCTTCAGAGTCTGCTAAAGCCTTTTGATGTATTAATATCGGAGGCTCTGTACGATCTCTTGTAAGGTGCAAAGAATTCATGACATATACAGCCTTACTTAAACAGTCCTGCGGAGGACTCCCTTCTGTTGGGGAATGTTAGAGAGGTTTGGAGAATGTTGGAGAATATTCCTGAATATTCTCGAAGAGGTAGGAGGTACGACCCCTTTGCTATGCCCAACCCCATGTTTGGGAGGCCAATTAGATCGGCCCATACTCCGGTGCTACCTGCACCAGGGATTCGCTGTGCTACAGGTAAACACACCGGGTGTCCAATAAAAAGTTATGTTGGTGGCTGGGGTGTGGTCACGGAAGCACTATATAAGCAAAAGTTGCTGCGCAATAAACCAGAAGTTCGTTTATCAACCATATTGGTTGCACGCATTTTCTTTGCCGCTCCCGCAACTGGCGCCCGAACCGTGCTACAGGCCCTGAACAATCAGAAAGTCTGAAGAGCCTTGAAAAAGTCTGAAAAGTTTCGAAATCAACAGGCAAATCCTGCGGAAGACCGATCTTCACTAGGGACGCCTGGTGGAGGACCGAACCATCGATAGCACCAATCACAGCTCGGCAGGTAAAACCGCTGAAACCAAAAAACTTGGCTGGGAACGGGGCTCCAAGAAAGCACCGAAAAAGCAATGTTTCGGATGGCAATAAATTCCTCTCGACGCAGGCGTAGAGAGGTGATTCGCAACTTAAAGAAAAATGAACGAGTTTGTTTGCTGCTGGGGAAGGGCTACCGGTTCTTAGTTATAAAAACTTGTAAAAAGCCCACAAAAGGCTCGCACAAAAAGCCCATAAAAGGCTCGGATTGAGGCTGCACCAAAATAATAAAGGGAGAGTTAAGCGCGCAGAAATTAGAGAACGAAGTAGCCCTAGACTTTTTATATTTCTATTTTATTCTAGACCTTTTTTATTAGTTTCTTATAGAAACGTGCCATAAGAGATGTGGATTTTACAAAAGATCCAGTGGCGCTTGTAGCATACGGCCGCACATATCAGTTTTTTACTGACCCTGCTAACTTATTTGATGAGAAAGAATAGAAAAGCTTAGGAGATATTTTGTGGTATAAGGGAATAGAAGAGGATAAGACAGCTCGTAAGTTAATGAAACCGTAGCATACAATGATTACTTGCTTGCACCGTTATCAGACAGAGAAGAAAATTGCCGCTGTAGCTTCGGCAACCTTAAAAAGGCAGCCGATACCAGATTTGCATCAATTAGGAGTTGATTACGATCCCTGTCCCCCAACGGGAGACGAAATAGTTGTACAGCTTGCTCAAAATTTCCAGTGAAGTTCCGACGCAACTCACTGCCCCCCCCCCCCCCCCCCCCTCCCTCTGATGTGGCCTGTGCCGGCCATCTTGAGCCATGTGGCTCGGGATGTGCGGACGGGACGGAAGTGACCGCTTGCAGAGCCGGAAGCGGACTGAATCAGAGTCTGGAAACCCTATGTCCCGTGTCATCCGGCGAGGGTGGCTCCAGGGCTGGTCCCGACCTCCATTGGGCCCCGCCTTCGGCCCCACCCCTACGCCGTACATCATCCGACGGGGACGTTCCCGGCCCGCAGCACCCCTCCTCCTCCCTCCCCTCTCCCTCCTCCTCCCAGCCCGCCCTCCCTCCCTCCTCCCTCCCCCCCCCCCCCCCCCTCCCCCCCTCCCTCCCCCGCCGCAAGCAGCCGCTTTTTAGAAATAAAAGCCTGCTGCACGGCACTACCGCACCTTAACGATTAATTGATCTCAAATGCATGAGCAAGCCCTTAATAATAAAGATTATGATTTTTCCTTAGTTTTAGATACCCTGCCACAAGTTTTCCCAATCATATATACAAAAGCTAATCACGGAAATGTGGAGTTGCAGTATCACTCTTTAAATTAGAAATTGCTAACACAATTAAGAGCTACCATAAATGAATGCGAGTTGCATGGTGAACCAGTTAAGCAAATGATAAGTTATATCTGGGGCTCAGGCCTGTTGCTCCCAGAGGATATAAAAGGAATTATGAGAATGATCATGACTCAATCACCTTTACTGTTATGGCGAGCCCACTCGCAAACATTATGTCACAGATTCGTAAACATTTCTAGAGAACAAAATGACCCCCTGTATGGGATAACAATAAATCAATTTATGAGTTGTGGACTATATGCTAATTTTGAGGCACAAGCAAGATTAGGCCTACATATAATAAGAGAGTTTATGAGATTTGCGAGAGAAGCTATAAGTAAAGTTAGAACTACATCAGTTGTCCCATCTCATATGTCAATTAAGCAAGGCACAGATGAGCCATTCTCACACTTTGTAGATAAACTCACTGATGCCATCAACCAGACTTGTGTACCAGATCAAATGAAAACTACATTGCTCCGTCAGTGTATCCTAGACAATAGCAATACTCCCACGAAAAATATAATTTCCTCCATGCCATCAGAAGCATCAATTGAGGAGATGCTGGAACAGTTATCTAGAGTACCAGTAGGGACTCAGGCAATGCTAATTGAGGCAATAAAAGATGTAGGGAAAGGTATGGTGCAAGCCCAGCAGCAAGCTCTTGCAGCCCAACAACAAGCCTTTATAGCCCAACAGCAAGCACAACAGCAAGCTCTTGCAATCCATCAGCAGCAAGCTCTTGCAATCCAGCACCAAGCCTTAGCAGCCTTAGCCCCGTTACGTCCTGCCGACGCCAGACAGCCGCAAAAGTCACGTGTGTTTCCACCCTTACAGGTACCTTGTAGGTTCCCAGCAAGCGGACTCAGCCAGCACCTGCTCCACCAAATTTGAAAGCATAAGCTCAAGAGCAGAGACAGCTGTATTAAGTGCTCAACATGTTCAAAGATAGTAACTGCCGTGTTGACTTCATCATAGGTTTCATTATCATTTTAAACTTTGATTGTTTTGCCTTCATGAACTTCGACCCTTGACAGAATGTCTGGGTTACCCTTGTGCGTCAGCTTAACACCACTCCCTTTTGTGCCAGTCTATGACACCAACCAAAAAAAAAAAAAACCACCCCAATCGCCTTTTGTTACATATTTGGTTGGTGTACCAGCCTCTGAAGAGACGTGGCCAATGTTTCAAGCAGCAATGAACCACACACAAGTGCAATTTCACACCAAGAGTCTATGTTCCACCAAGGCCAGTCTAGTTGCGTGCTTGAGTAACTACGACACTTGGGTTAGTCGTCTGCCCGCTGGGCCCTATCCCCAAGAATTAAGCCTTGTAGACTCTCTAAATGCCACTTATTGTCTCTGGATGAGTAGCTTGTCCACTGATTGCACAGAAGTCATGAGGAGACAATGCGTTACTACCAATGTTTTCCCAATGGGCAATTTCAGCCAGTGGTGCAACTACACCCTCCGTGGTGCTACTAACCCATCGCCTGGGACACAGCTTCCTAGGAAATTACCATCAGGGTACTTTTTAATTTGCGGAGATTGGGCATGGTTAGGTATACCATCCCGTCCCGTTGGAGGGCCTTGCACCATTGGTCAACTGAGCTTAGCTATGCCTCATGCACACCCGAACAGTACCCATCGTGTGCGGTGGAAGCGAGGCCTGGCCCAAATACTAGCGCAGAGATGTGATGATGATGTTAACCTTTGGTCCAAATGGCAGGTGATTGTTATTTCTATTTTTTGCCGGGAGCAGCTGCCGCTCGTGCACATCGGAACCTGAAGAAGTTGAGTTGTTGGGTGGTAAAGTATGCTAGTGATACCAGCAAGGTATTATCTGAATTAGCTGATGATTTATCTTCTGTACAACATGCAGTATTAGAAAATAGAGCTGCTATTGATTTTTGTTTTTAGCTCATGGCCATGGTTATGAAGATTTTGATGGTATGTGTGATATGAACTTGAGTGATCACTCTAAATCGATACATAAGTAGATACAACAGTTAGTAGAACATACTCAAAATATCAAGCAAGATGTAGTATTTTTCGGTATAGATGAATTAGTCAATTGGTTTGGCCTCACCAGATGGCCTCAAGGTTTATGTAAGATTGGTTTACTCGCACTTTGTATTATATTGATAATTGTAATGTGTTTTAGTTGTATGTAAGTAATACTTAAGAAGTTATTTGCCAAAGCTGTTAATATTATGAAAAAGATAAAGGTTTTGTTGAAGAATGGTTTGAGGTACAAGGACATGGACCTCTATTAAGTACTAAAAGGTTGTGAATAGTTACATAAAAAGTATATTAAGAAGTTATGAGATCACAAGAGAAAAAGAAAAAGAGAAAAAGAAAAAGAACATAGCACATAGTAAAATTAATACATACTGGTTTTTTTTAAAAAAAAAAAAAAAAAAAAAAAAATACAGACTTCGCCCGTTATGAATGTAGTAGTTGAATGTTGCAATTTTAATTTTAACACAATTCGGCAACTATGAAGGTCCTAGGACTCCGTTATGCTATGAGCCGGTGGGACCTGGAGACGCTTATAGGGGCCCCCCGACAACATTTCGTCGGATAAGTCTCTCCTATCCTTCTTTTGGCTCTCTGCACTAGTGGACGCCAGACCTTCCTAATATTGAACAGAGCTCTGTTAAAGAGTGTGTGAGTATGGATGATTGTATGAAACAGAGACATGTCATTAATGCGAAGTCGATTCTTACTTGATGAAGACAATGAAATCTGTTTGATAACTTGTTAACCAATTTGTTTGATTCATTAATAGAGTGGTTTGAATAGTTTTTAGATTATTTCAAAAGGGCATTACAACATTGAATGTATCAACCTGTTTGATTCATTAATTGAGTGGTTTGAGTAGTTTCTAGATTGTTTTAAAAGGGCACTATATTATTGAATGTATCCTTAAGTTTTGCACGTTTTTGTTATTTGCACTGTATTTGTTTGAAAATTAGCACTGCAAAAATTTAAACCAAACATGGGCTTGTGCAAAAAGAAAAGGGGGGATATGTTGGGGAATGTTAGAGAGGTTTGGAGAATGTTGGAGAATATTCCTGAATATTCTCGAAGAGATAGGAGGTACGACCCCTTTACTATGCCCAACCCCATGTTTGGGAGGCCAATTAGATCGGCCCATACTCCGGTGCTACCTGCACCAGGGATTCGCTGTGCTACAGGTAAACACACCGGGTGTCCAATAAAAAGTTATGTTGGTGGCTGGGGTGTGGTCACGGAAGCACTATATAAGCAAAAGTTGCTGCGCAATAAACCAGAAGTTCGTTTATCAACCATATTGGTTACACGCATTTTCTTTGCCGCTCCCGCACCCTTCCTCCCCCCGTTTTTGTTTCTCAAGGAGAGCCTTTAATACTGAATGGCAACGTTCCACTATTGCCTGACCCGTAGGGTTATGAGGGATACCAGTAACATGTTGGATGCCCCATCGTCCACAAAACTGTCGAAAGCGAGCAGAAGAATAAGCAGGGCCATTATCCATCTTGATGGACTGAGGTACTCCTAAAACAGCAAAGGATACATATAGATGTCTGATAACATGTTTTGTTGCCTCACCAGTCTGTGCGGAGGCCCAAATGGCCATAGAAAAGGTATCTATAACTACATGTACATATTTTAAACATCCAAACTGCTGTACATGAGTGACATCCATTTGCCACAGTTTCAGAGACTTCAAGCCTTTAGGATTGACTCCCATCCCAATACCAAGATCAAGTTTTTGGCAATCAGGGCAAGATTTCACAATTCCCTGGGCATCCCCCAGAGGTAAGTGAAATTGCCTCGCTAACATTTTAGCAGATTGATGGAAAAAGGCATGAGACTGTCGAGCTTGTGCAAAAATATCAACAGAAGGACCAGTCCATGCCGGTGCGACCAAATGGTCAGCTCGATTATTACCGATAGCCAACCCTCGATCACTAAGATGACTCCGGATATGAGTAATAAAGTAAGAATGTTCTCTTTCTGCTAAGAGTCTCAATAGCTTCTGCAATAACAAATACAAATGCTTATTCGAAATTTCCTTCAAAATTGCATGATACATCCTCAAGACAATACCTACTACATAAAGTGAGTCAGAGACTATATTAACAGGAGTGTTGTTCCGTGTTTCGAAAACCCAAATAACAGCGGTAAGTTCAAGGGTTTGCAAAGAGTCAAATGACTTCCCTTGGATTAAATGTTCTTTCCATTGTCCAGGTGTCTCCTCCCAGGTAACAACAGCTTTATGGGATTTTTTCCCAGCATCTGTAAAGACTGTTATACCGTCCACCGGATTATCAGACAAAAAACTACATGACTCCCACTGCATGTCAGACAAAAGTGGTAACAAGCGATACGAGGGGTAGGAATTCATGTCCCCACCAAACTGTGCCAAGGCTATCTGTAGGTCTGTTGAAGTTCGCAACAACCAAATCAAATAGCCCTGCATAAGGGGCAAAATGATCTGACCTGGGTCTACTCCAGCGATGTCTTGACATCGCGCTCTGCCCTTTATAACAATTTGAGATAAGACTGCAACCCTCGTTGTAATTGTTTTGCGTAAGCGGATTGAAAAAAAAATCCATTCTAAAATTCTTAAAGCTTGTTTTTTCGTTTCATCCCATTGAACTAATAACCGAAAGGGATGAACTCGATCCTGACCTGAATTTATTATCATTAACGTTATCGGCAACTCTTCTACAAAACGAGATGCATGACACGTCAAAATTTTCTCCTGAATAACAGTCAATGCCCTCTGGTGTATTGGTTGTAACTCTCTTCTATCAGTTACATTAGACGTGGTACCCAAAAGATCAATCAAAGGCTGTAAATCATCATTAGCAATCCCGCAAAGTGATCTCACCCATTGGATATCACCCACGTGTTTCTGTACATCACTTAGCATAGTAATTTCTGTTTTAAGGGCAACCTTCTGTGGTTGCACTGCACTCCCCGTGATTGTCCACCCCAGATATTTCCAAGGCTCATGCTTTTGTACCTTTTCTGGATCAATTTTTAAACCACATTGTTCTACAGTCTTCGTCACCCAAGCTAAAACATTGGTGTAATTGAGTGACCTTCCTGCAATCAAAATGTCATCCATATAATGATAGATAATCAACTCAGGAAACTGTGATCGTAAAGGCTGCAGGGCCCAAGCAACATAAATTTGACACATTGTCGGGGAGTTCTTCATTCCCTGCAGTAATACAACCCAATGATATCTTTGTGCTGGCTCAGCCTTATTAACAGAAGGGACTGAAAAGGCAAATCGCTCAGCATCTTCTGGATGCAAAGGAATTGTAAAGAAACAATCTTTTAAATCTGTTACCAACAGATCCCAATTTTCTGGTATCATTACTGGAAACGGTAGTCCTGGCTGTAACGCTCCCATAGTCTCCATGATCACATTGATGGCACGCAAATCATGCAATAAAAGCCACTTTCCAGATTTTTTAGGAATTGTAAATACAGGCGTATTCCATGGCGATGTAGACGGTACAATATGCCCAGCCATGAGTTGTTCTTGTACCAATTCCTTTACATGCTGCAGCCGGTCATTAGTTAGCGGCCACTGATCTATCCAGATAGGGTCGTCGGTAGACCACTTGATTTTTAGGATTGGCTGCCCCTCAGTGACCGCTACTAAAAAGGCTGTGTTACAAGTCTAGCATTCAATTGACCGAGGACATCTCTCCCTATTAACATAATAGGTACATGCATGACATAGGGTCTAACTGACGCTTGTGACCCATCAGTAAATTGTAAAGCAACTGGATCTTTACTAACTCTAGTCGTTTGCGTTCCTCCTACACCCATAATCCCTACTGGAGATGGTATGGTGGGCCATGTTAAGGGCCAATGCTGCTGAGAAATTATTGTAACATCTGCTCCTGTATCAATCATCATGTTCAATATAATAGTCTCATTCCATTTAGATCTAATAAGTACCTCTACCTCAGGTTTTCCTTTCATAATATCCATAGCAAAATAAACTTGTGGTACTCCAGTGGAGCCAAAACCTCCACTTCCTCTGTCCCTTTCACCTTTACACGGTACCTGTGACAAAAATGGTACTAATTGCGCAATTCTACTGCCTTTTGGAATGGATACCGGTGGAGTAATAGTATAATCCATGATTTTTACTAATCCAGTAGAGTCAGCATCGATAACACCAGGGACTACAAAAATACCCTGTCTAGATGTAGATGACCGTCCTAAAAGTAAAGCACACAAATTATGCCCCAAGGGTCCCTGAATATTCAATTCCACTAAATGTACGTCAGTATTTAACAATGTTACATCTACTGCGGTTTCCACGTCAACACCGGCGCTCCCGTGAGTGGCGGAGCTGACGGTGTCCAGGGCCCCTGAGCTCCCTGGGGTCCCTGAGCTCCCTGGAGTCCCTGAGCTCCCTGACCAGCGGACCATGCACCCTGAATTTGTGTCTTGGCGCGTGGGTAGTTCACGCTCGGCAGCCGGTTTCCCGATTGCTGGCACTCAGATGCATTGTGATTATTCCTATTGCAATTCGAACACCATTTCCGTTTGGATCCTGCAACTCTGCATTGCGCTTTATAATGACCCGCTTTACCACAATGAAAACATTTTATATCTTTCGGTGACTTGCCTTTTGGTGCTGTTGGCACCATACCTTTTAATGCAGCAGCCACGTAGGCGGCTTTTTCCGATTCCCGAGTGCGCTCCACGAGCTCAACCATATCTGCAACCTCAGCTGTCCGAGGCATCGTTCCTAAAATTCCTCTTGTCATTCGCATTATCAAAAGCTAAAACCTTAAACATAGGCTGTTTGGAATCCTCATCCAAATCAGGATGATTTTGGATTGCCCTGAACAGCTTATCAACAAAATCAGGAAAAGACTCATTTAAACCCTGTTTAACATGAGAAAAGGCGTGCAATCGACCTGGTTCTTGAAGTGATGTAAGTGCCTGCAAAGCAAGTCTTTGGGTTAATTGTAACACCTGTGGCGCAAATCGGGTTTGCAAAATACCATCAGCAAAAGGACCTTGACCCATTAGCATTTGCACCTGAATACCATACAAAGGGTCATTCTGTTGCTGTGGCTGAGATGCTTCATGACTGCATAATCTCTGTCATTCCCTAGAAAACAATAATAATGGGGAGGGGGAAAGCAAAATCTCAGTTAATTGAACTATATCTTGCGGTATCAACAAATCAGCTGTAAAAATGTATTTCAACATTTGTTGCACTATGGGAGACCTAATGCCATTTTGTTTTATTGCTGCTCTAGCTTTTTCTAATATTTTCCAATCGAAAGGGTCCCATTTCCGTGTCCCATCTGCTTGCACCGACACAGGGAACGCCGACAAATTAGGTACAAACTGGCCCTCTATTATTGCATCGTGTATGACTCCTCTCCATCTTTGTCCAGATCCTGATTCTCCTGGAGGGTCAGGAACCAGATTCCGCAAATTAGGTGGAATAATTGCTTCCGCACACAGAGGAGTCTGTGAAGAATTAAGCGGTACCAAGGCCGAAGATTCTGAACCCGAACGCTCCTCTGCTGGTTTAACTGTAAGATCCCTCAGTTTTTGAATAAGGCTGTTCAACAATGTTTCAACAGATCCTTCTCGTTCTGGGCTGATAAGAGGAGTACCCGACAATGGTGGACATTCTGCGCTCTGTAGGGCTTCTGATCGATTAGGACGCTGAGCTTCACTTAAGATACCAGACTCATTATTTAAATGAAGCTCTCTTAACTCATTCTCGCTCGGAGGGGGAAGCAAGTCGGGTTCTTCAGATGTGCTTTCTCCTGCACCCACATGTTCCAGCTGTCCGTGCGTTGTTCTGGTGCCAAAAAACCCCGGTAAGGGCGGCAGCGGGCTACTGGCAAAAGGATTCATTGGAGGCGCCGACGGCATTTCGCTAACAGGAGCCGCAGCGGCCGAGCAACCAGTCCTAGTAGTTTTACTTTTACTAGTCTTTTCTGGAGTCAATGCAGGGAAGGCAGAAGCGGCTGCCGCTCTTTCACTTTCCATCTCTTTTAAAGTTTCTCTAATCAATTTCCAGAGTGTCGCTAAGCGTCCTGCCTCCTTATCTCCATCGCTAATTTTATCCCATAGGGCAGTACCTATGGCTTCCCAAGTAGGTAACTCTAAAACGGTACCCATCGAGGGGATCAAGTCTCTATCCCGTGCCCATTTCAGTAATTCACGTAAGGTCCTGCCTTCGTATGATAAACCTCTCTTAGAGAGAATACATTGGAGGAACTTAACTACTGCCTCTTCTTCTTTAGAGAGTGTAGACCCCATCTCTTCCCCAGCCGCTCACCTTTTTCCTGGCGAGATTCTTCAGTTCCGAGGTACCTCTTTTGTTCCGTAGCCGGGCACCAGCTACATAGACTGCCGGGGCAGCAGTCTCCTTTCGACTGGCTTCTCTGCTCCTGCCGCACCGTTCCTTCGGTCAGCTTTTTCGCTACCCTCTCATCCCAGCTGTCTTCATCGCTCCTGGAAGCAACAGCGAGAGGGTCCCTGTTCGGGCGCCAAATGTAGGAAAAATCTGCGGAGGCTTAAAGGACGACACGCAGTCACCAATATGGTTAAAGTGAAGTCGTTTATTAACAGTGGACACTCGCTTTATATAGAGCCTTTGTTTATATAACGATATCTTGCAGGTGGCTATATCTTGGACACAAATTCTGTTCTCACAGAACTTCTGCTGGCTTCCTCATTTTCCTGTTATTTCTTCTTTTCTACTGCCAGCTCCCTTATCTTTTTCCCACAGCTCATCTTTCAGTAACCTTGCAACTGGGCCTCAAAGCCTCCAGCATACTAAAACAGTCAGGATTACTCATATGCCTGTTTTTCTTCCAGACAGTTTCCCAGCACTCATACAATTGGCCTTGGTCCATTGATCCAGCCTGTCCAGATCCCTCTGTAGAACCTTTCTACCCTCAGGCAGATCAACACTCCCTCTCAGCTTATTGTCATCTGCAATCTTACTGAGGGTGCCCTGGATTCCCTTGTCCAGATCATTGATAAAGATATCAAACAAGACAACTGGCCCCAACCCTGAGCCGTGAGGAACACCACTTGTGACCAGCTGACAAACAGATTGAACTCCATTCACCACAACTCTTTGGGCCTGGCCATTCAGCCAGTTTTTTACCTAGCAAAGTGTCACAGTTTAACACTGGCCTGGCAATTAAACCAAATGACAGATGCTCTTTATTAATCTCCCTCCCCTCCCTGATAAAGAAAGGAGAGAGAATAAGGGAGAGACTTATGGGTTGGAAACTAAACTACACAACTTCAGTGAAACAGTAATGATAAATAGGAAAAATTACTATATATATACAAATATACAGGAAAATTGACACCACGTTCCTCCCCCCTTTCCCCCAGTAACTCTCACGTCACCACCAAGGCTGCAGGACAGCCAGCCCTGGGAGAGTCCAGGCTGGACTCTTGTGGTCAGCAGCAGTTGGGAGCTGGAGGCAGGAACACACGGACTCAGGCTGGTATGGATCAGGACCACAGGCAGAGGAACGGATGGCAGGATGCCGAAGCAAACAGGGACAGGTGAAGAAGGGATAGCAGGAAGGGTTTGACCCTTGTGATCCCTCAAATTTATACTGAGTATGACATGTATGGGATGGAATACTCTGTTCGGTCAATTTTGGCCTTCTATCTTGTCCGTTCCTCCCCAAAGGGAGGGTTTGCAGGTGTAATCTTTACTCCTTTTCTCCTTCCAGAGGGGAAAATATTCCTCAGAACTGAGCAGTGTCCTTGGTTCTGCATACCAGTCTCTAGCTGTAACTATAAACATTGAGCGTTATCAGTCCTAGAAGCAGACACTGACTGAGAAACTTGCTGTTAATTTCAGCAAGTACAGCTACGTACAAGAGACTTAGCTGAAAGCAAAAGTACAAGACAGAAAATTACCTTTATCCTGGCCCAAACCAGGAGACAAAGCATACAGCTGTCTAAGCCATGAGCTGCCATTTTCTCCAAGAGAATGCTGTGGGAGACAGTGTCAAATGCTTTGCTAAAGTCTAGTTAAACAACATTCACACCTATTCCCTCATCTACTAAGAGAGTCACCTGAACATAGAATTAAATCAGGTTTTTCATGCAGGACATGCCTTTCACGAACCCATGCTGACTGGGCCTAATTGCCTGGTTGTCCTGCATCTGCTGTATGATGGCATTCAAAATAAATTGTTCCATTATCTTCCCTGGCACTGAGGTCAGGCTGACAGGCCTGTAGTTCCCTCCTTCCAGCCGTTATTGTAAATGGGTGTCACACTTGCCAAACTCCAGTCTACTGGGACCTCCCCGATTAGCCCAGACTACTGATAGAGGATGGAAAGCATCTTGTTGAGCACATCTGCCAGCTCCCTCAGTAGCCTTGGGTGGATCTCATCCAGCCCCATAGACTTGCATATGCTTAAGTGGTGCAGCACGTTGCTCACCATTTCCCCCTGTATTATGGGGGCTCCATTCTGCTCCACATCTTTGTCTTACAGCTCAGAGGGTTGGTTACCCAGCAAAAAACTGGTCCTGCTACTAAAGACTGATGCAAAGAAGGTATTAAGTACCTCATCCATTTCTTCATGCTTTGTCACTGTTTTCCCCCACATCCCATAAAGGATGGAGATTCTCCTTAGCCCTCCTTTTGTTGCTAATATATTTATAGAAACATTTTTTATTGTCTTGTATGGCAGTAGCCAGATTAAATTTTAGTTGGTCTTTGGATCTTCTAATTTTCTTCACTCATAGCCTCATAACATCTTTGTAGTCCTCCTGAGTGGCCTTCTTCATTTTACAAAGGCCGTAAACTCTCTCTCTTTCCCTAAGTTGCAACCAGCTCTCTCTATTCAGCCAGGCCAGTCTTCCCTGTCAACTCATCTTTCAGCATAGGGGGATGGCCTGTTCCTGTGCCTTTAAGATTTCCTTCTTGAAGAATGTCCAGACTTCCTGGACTCCTTTGCTCTTTATGACTTACTCCTAAGGGACTATGTTGACCATAGTTACCTGTGCACCTGGGACAGAACAACCCTGGTAGTAACGAGTGGCTGGAGAGCAGTGAAAGGGACATGGGGTCCTGGTTTATGGCAGACTGAATATGAGGCAGCAGTGTGCCCTGGAAGCCAGGAAGGCCAACCATGTACTGGGGTGCATTAAGCATAGCGTTGCCACCTGGTCAAGGGAGGTGATTGTCCTGCTCTATTCCGCAATAGTATAGTCTCACCTTGAGTACTGCATGCAGTTTTGGGCACCACGATATAAAAAAAGACATCAAGCTATTGGAGAGTGTCCAAAGGAGAGACACAAGGATGGTGAAGGGCCTGGAAGGGATGACTTATGAGAGGTGGCTGAGGTCACTTGGATTGTTCAGCTTGGAGAAAAGGAGTTTGAGGGGGACCTTATGGCAGTCTATGGCTTTCTCATGATGGGAAGACATGGGGCAGGTATTGATTTTTTCACTCCTGTGACCAAAAACAGGACTTGGGGAAAGTGATGACACACTGGAAGAGGTTGCCCGGAGAAGTTCTGTATGCCCCATTATCAGAAGTGTTCAAGGTCAGGTTGGATGGGGCTTTGAGAAACCTGATCTAGTGGGAGGTGTTCCTGCCCATGGCAAGGGGTTAGAACTAGATGATCTTAAAGGTCCCTTCCAACCCAAACCATTCTATGATTCTATGACATTAACAATCTTATTCAGTAAACCAGAGAAATACTTCTTCCCACTCACAGTTTACAGTCTGGACCCCAGCCCTGATTAGCTCCAAGGTTGTGGCTGACTACAGCATTTCAGTCATTAGAGAAAACCCGAGTTTCCTGTTTCCTGAGGGGATTCACACCAACAGATCCCACCTTGATACCAAGTGCTCAGGCTGTTGGGCTATTCTGATAAACATGGTATCTGTCCTTCTTTTTAAAATAATTTTACATTGAATGAGTCTCTTCCGTACTTGCAACAGGTGAAGATTTGAATTCTAGGCCCTGATCTCCTAGTTACTACTTAGTGTTTTGCAATCAAAGATATCACAAGCCTCTGAGCTGCAAATCCCCAGAAACTTGGAGAATGTTTCAAAGCAGTATCTTAAACTCTTTCATAGGCCACTGTTACTGACAGCATGATGGGCCTGATGGTTTTGATATAGCTGTCTTGATGTTCTTAGCAGGGTCTGAAATCAAAATATAATATAGAAATAATAATAATAATATAGGCAAAATATAATATAAAAACTGAATGTGTATTTATATGCAGACTGATTATTTGTGGGTCCATTAAATGAGTGGATTTGCCAGGAAATGTAAGAGATCTTAGCATTTAGACTCTTAGCATTAACAGTCAGCTGGGGTGGGCCTTCCTAATTTTGAATTTGTGTGTAATTTAGGTGACTTCATGGTATCTAGATATCTAAAACCTCCTTTGTGTCTTTCTCAAAACAACCAAAAGCAAGTTAACTAAAGTTGATTTGCCACAGACTTCAGTTTAATACAGTCAAGTCACTTCAATTGATTTCACAGAATCATTCTGATTGGAAAAGACCTTTAATATCATTGAGTCCAACCATAACTTAACTACCAACCTTTAATCTAACTCTACCAAGTTAATTGCTCAAACCATGTTCCTAAGCACCACATCTACGTGTCTTTTAAACACCTCTGGGGATGGTGGTTCAACCACCTCCCTGGGCAGCCTTTTCCAGTGTTCAATTACCCTTTCCTTGAAGAAGTTTCTTTTAATATCCAATCTACACCTCCCCTGGCACAACTTGAGGTTCCTATCACTTGTTACTAGGGAGATGCCTACCTTACTACAGCCTCCTTTCAGATAGTTGTAGAGAGCAAAAAGGTCTCCCCACAGCCTCCTTTCTCCAAACTGAACAACCCCAGTTTCCTCAGATGCTCCTCATAATATTTGTTCTCTAAAACAAGTCAAATTAATTTCAAATAAATTTCAAATCAAAATGTGATGCGAGAGGTGGTGACCTTAGGGGTTCAGCACGCAAGTCAAAGATGAGTCCTCACAGAGGTATAATCAATGCTTCCAGAAAAAGGTCTTTTATTACATACGAAAACCGCTTATATACTGTTACAGTGGTCACGCCCCCCTCCACCGCACTCCAAAACTACCTGCTACAGGTCACCCAGTGCCGTTCACATGCAGCAAAAGCAAATCCTATTGGTGCAGGGGTAGAAGCCACTTGTTTTTCACTTTGTGCCTTCTCCTAATCTAACGTCCAGGACAGGGTGTCCTTGTAACTCTGAACAGTCAAAACATGGGGTTGTGCATACAGCAGTGCCGCACGCCCCCGCCTTTCAGACCATCCCCCTACAAAAATGGAATAAAAGATATTTTACCTAAACTCAATACAAGATCATGTTAAATCATGGGGATAGGAAAGGTGCTACAGTCAAAGTAGATGGTTGTTTGTTATGCAGAAAAGAATTGTATAAGTCTAAACTAACCGACATTTTCGTGTTTAGGGATATAATAGTATTTATTTCATTATAATAGTATTTATTTCATTTAGGGATATAATAGTATTTTTCACATTATGGGTAAAATGGAATTGTTAAGGTATCTTTGATCAGTAATTCAATATTCTTAACTGATTTTTACTGATTATTATTAAACAAAACTCGAGTTGGTACAACCAAACCACAATACAGGATCTCCTATTGCATTAGAGTACATCTTTCTGAGACAAAATTTTATTTACTAAGGATATCTTTGTTTCAAAAAATGAACGGACTAAGAGGGCAGATTTAGGCCAAGAGGTTTAGTAATCACTCTGCTGTGCTTAGAGAGGATTTATCATAATGTGGCACACATGCAAGAACAGGTATATTAATTTTGCATTTATATTTTTATTTAAGATTAGTTACTGATATTTGAAATGTTGTGTTTCTTAGAAGCAAAACCTAAAAGCTGAAAAAGCATCAGGGTATTAAATTGTAGAATCCACATGACTTCTTCACTGATACTAATAAACACAGGAGAATCAGTATAATATATATCAGTATATTATCCAGCAGTAGCCAAAATTATGAAAGGAAGTCAAGATATTTAAACCTTTGCTTTTTCTGTCCCAAATATTGACTCTGAACCTGCACTGAATGACCTATTCAACTATCAGATCTTTGGCTTGTCTGAAAGAATTTCCACTGATGGTAAATTAGACTTCCTAAGGAAATTTATCACAATAGCACTGTGTAATTCCACCAGAAATGGCAATTACAATATTATTGTAAATTTAGTTGCAAGTAAAACTACAGTTACAGTATCTAGCATGGTTTATCAATAGTATAGTTTAGAAAGCTCCAAAGCCAGCCTATGTTAATGCTTCAGCACTCTCACTGCTGAAGGAACTGTAGTATTAATAATGCAATATTATGAGATGGCAAGGATGCTTACTTATGGAGAATTGACCAAGGAAAAAAAAAATACAGAGTACTTCAATTTTAACTAGAAAACTCCAAAAGCTGAATGTAAAACCAACCAAATCCCCCAAACACCTATTTTGTTTTCTAACCTATAGAAATACTCCACCACAATAAAGGGGGGGGGGGGGAATGAGACTAATTTCTGTACAAAGCCAGAAACCAAATATTACATTGGAAAACATTTTAAAAAATAACTTTCATCTGTAGGATAATACAAGCATTCCTTGAATTGTCTCCCCTCCTCCCCCTCCTTAGAACCTTCTTGACAAGAACTGTTCGCATGCAGAAGATCTTGAACTATAAGTTAAAGTAGAATAGCCTATTAGGAAATATTAGTATTGCAGACAATCAGCAGAAAATTAATTGTTTCAAGACCTGTACATACACTGAGGACAATAGCTGTGAAGAGTGAGAGATCTTGACACTGTAATATAGTAATGTTACTGCCTTTTTGTGTCGGGAAGAGCGCAGTGGACAACACTCAGATTAATATAATCCAAGTATTGCCGTTTATTGAGAGTAGCGGTAGCCCTTTTATACACAGTCAGGCTGATAACATAGCATAACATAAGCATATTGCTGATTGGTACAACGCATTCTTCATATGCCACAGGGCACTATCTAACTGGTTAAATACAACTGTTTATGTACTGTCTATGTGATGCTTTCCCATCCTGTTATTCTTCTTTTCTGCTGCCAACTCCCTTATCTTTTGCCCGTAGCTGATCTTTTAATAACCTTGCAGCTGGGCCTCAAGGCCCTTAGTTCACTCTGGCTAAAGCTAAATAGTCAGGATTGCTCACATGTCCATTTTCTTCCAAAGATTCTCCAACATTTTTGCAACAGGAAGCAGAGATGACTCCTTACCTCTTATTTTCTCAATTTGAAAGCCTTTCAGTGATGGTATAAGGTTAATGTGACTAGATCAATGAAAACTGTAAACTAATAGGAGAGTTATCTGGAGAAAGGCAATCTTTTTACAAAATAAATCCATAGTAATAAGCAAAGGAAACAGAAAAAAAGCTATAGGCCATTTCAAAGCCCTGACATGTTGAGGTACAGGCCAGATGTTTTCAGCATGTGCTTTTATTAAGCGGCATGATCTCCTAGATAATGGCTTCAGAACTGCCTGATATAACTCAAAAGACAGTTGAAATAATTAAAACAAACTAGCAACTAATTTCATAATAGCCAAACATACTTGAGTAACTTGCACCACACATTTCAACCTCTTCCAACACTAAAAATGTATGCAAGGTATACATCTTGAAAAGTATTGTGGAGATTTATGCAAAGGTTTCTTTATTTGCAGCTGTTTTTTCAACCAAGGGAAAACCTCCCTTCACCTCCTTTTGGCATCTGAAGGGTACCCCTTCATATCTGCTGCCCAGCTTCTGTGGCATGGTGGGAGCAGAAGGGGTTCCTGAGGTGGAGAGGTTTCTGCCTTTACAATGCTATCTTGAGATCTGAGCAAAACATCATGAAGGTGATGAGTGTAACAGGCATCCTTCATTCAGGATAAATTAATTCAATTGTGAAGCTTCTCTTGGAATGGGGTGATTTAAACAGTAGGAGTTGCTGTCTAAAACCACCAGCCTTACCCAGTGCTAATTGAAATTATATAATGATTTAGTTCGGCAACCAGCAGAGGTGGTGACAGCAAAAAACCGAGGTAGTCCCAGGGGCTAACAGCGAGAACGTGATGCACAGAGGAGAGTTCCTGAACTCAGGACACTCCGTACAGCTGCCCAGAACCACAGGAAGAAACCCACACTTCATTCTTTTCATCTTTGATTAAGAAGTTGGAATCTGGAGGTTTTTTGTTTTCTTTGCAGATCTCTCCCATTGACCATGCAAATTATCCTGGGGGAATACTTTGGGGAGTATTGGCTCTCAGGTGCTTCCAGGGTGGGTTTGCTGCAGTCGGGTGTGAAAGAAAAAGCCATGCATTTCCTCCTCACTTATTTTCCTGTCTTTTCTGAAAGGTTTCTCTACCTAGAAGCCCTGGAGAGTTACTTTTTCTTTTAATAGAAGCCCAAGCACACACAATTTCCATCTCCTTGCCCTGGGAGCTGCGTGCACATCTGAGGTGCTCAGATAAGAACATACTTTGATGGGCTCTGCAAGAGCCTAAATTAATTTAATTTCCCAAAGTCACTTTAGAAACTAATGAAAGGGAAGAGGCTAAACCTGGCAGGGCACTCGGAAGAGCAAATAGCATGCAGAACATGTTTAATATTGTCTTTTTTCAGTGGTTCTGGGGTGGAAGGCAGGCTGTTTCTTTTATCTGGTTGTTATTTAGGTAGGGATGTTAATTAACAACAAAAGGAGCTGCTATTTCTCTCTCAAGTGTGGGGATATATAATAGTTGTTAGCAATGTGTAGGAGGAGTTCTTGTGCTTATTTCACTTGGAAGGTAGGGCACAAATCCCTTTATCTTGGTGGTGGGTACAATGTAATGTGGCAGAACCTGGTGGGTGATTGACTCAATCACTTGTCTTTTCCCTAGTCATGTCTGATTCCTTGGATTTTTATATGCTGGGATACATGAATGCTTTAGAATGAAGGCTTTAGAATTTACTGCATCAGGAGCTCATGATTATAGTTGAAAACCTCCAAATAATGGCATGGGAGAAGGACAAGGAATTGGTGTCTTCTCTCAAATAGCCACTGTCCAAGAAATGCTTTGAGAAACATTGCAATGAAATAGTTAAATAAAACATGGACTTTTGATCCCAAACTTCCAGAAGATATATTTCTGGTAGATAAGGATAGATTCAAACCATTCAGATAAAAGAGCATCCTTAACAGACATGTGCTGAAGTTAACAGCTTTGACAACCATCAGCCCTTTTACCCCTGTAGCAAAGTTAAATCCCAGCAGTTTAGTGGCAAAATAGGGGAGAAACAAGAGGTGGTGATGCTGGGGAGAGAAGGAAATCAAAGAGGATTAAAGCAAAAGAGATTTTGCTGAGGGGATCCCTACCTGTTATCTAAGTTGTTTTCAACTTAATAACACTTCTCCCAGCTGATAGGATGAAGGGACAAACAAAAGAGCTTAAGTGCACTTGGAACAGCTTGAAAGGAATATTGTAAAGGCTTGAAAGAGGGAGAGAATATTAACTTCTTAGTTTGAAAACTAGAGGACCAAAGTGTTTTGATTGCTCCAAGTCAGCTTTACTGTCAGGTTGACAGTAAAATGACCCAGAAGGAACAAGCAGCACCTCTGAGCAGGCAGCTTTGATTTAGGGAGCTAAGTGGGAGAAGGAATCTTCCCAACATCTGCCCTCAGCTGGATTCATGGAGCACTCAAACAGGAGAGCTGAGCCAAAGGGAGCTGAGCATCCCTGAGGAGTTTCCTGGTGAGGAAGAAACCCAAGCCTGCATATTCTGTTCTGCTCTACACCATAGACTCAACTGAAAGCCTTGGAGACTCAACAGAAAGCAGTGAGCTTTGGAAGGAAGCTCACTTATTGGAAGGAAGCTCACTTGTTCAGCCAATCAGGTGTGGCAGGGGGCGAGTCCAGGAAAGCCGCCAGGAGATTTAAACGCCCCTGGGGAGTGCAGCAAATGAGGATGTGTTAAGTTAGTTTTTGTGGGCTGGGAGCTGCTGAGTAGCCATTTATGTGTGGTGTTGGCTACTTGGAGGAAGAAGACTGGTCCTAGCACCCACCAAAATGGATATAAGTACTCAGAGGGTGCCTCCACAGAAGGATGTGCCTATCCAGATCACAGACTGTTGGGAATGCCACAGCATTTCCATGGCTACTGGGGACAGCAGTGCTCATGGCTGTGTCTGATGTGAGCAGGCTGATGATCTGCCCTACCAGGTGGTAATGCTGCAGGATGAAGTAATGGAGCTTAAGGGAGGAGGTGAGCAGATTGAGGAGTATTGGGGAGGATGAGATGGAGTTAGATGAGTGTTTTAAGAGTCTGCTTGCCACTAAAATGACTCAGGAGGCAAATCTTATTAGTGGACCACTGGAGTCCTTAATGTCTCAGGATCCTCAGTTGTCCCAGGAAGCTTCTCAGCCATCCCAAGATAACTTACAGGAGCAGGGACAATGGGAACAGGTTCCAGCCCAATGCCACAAACTGGGTCGTTTTGTTACCTCGAGAACTTCACCGCCCTCAGTGGCATTGCAAAACAGGTATGGGGCCTTGCAGGAGGAAATAGCAAACAGTGCTGTGGGAAGCCCAAAAAGGCCTACAAAACTGTTTAGAGACAGAATTTTAAGCCTTTAAACAGCAAAGGTATTTATTTTCGGATCCGGGGAACTCCCAGCTCACTCTGGACAAAGAGTTCCCACGGTCAGGGAAAAGGGTTAGGTTATTTATACAGTTAAAGGGGAGGTTGCATCATCCTTACATACATAGTCATAAGATTGCAACATGTAATTATAATATTCATGAAAGGCAGAGTCTGGGCGGAGTAATCTTTTGGGGATATGTCTCGGGGTCTCTGGGGGTCTTCAGATGAAGTAACAAAGTCTTCCTCAGGGTTGAACTTTTTACCTTTCTTGATTCTTGCTGACTTCATTATATTGTTACAAGGTGATATCAGACCCTAGTCGTAACTTTCCCCTTATCTGCTGGTTGTGACATCTTTATGTTCTTTTTGCACAGATGTTCACGTTCCTTTGGTGCCTAGTTAGCCTTGGCAGTGTCTTGTTTTAAGAACAGGACCTACACTTTTAATTATCTTCGAGACAGAAGTTAGTCTCGTTAGGGCCTTGTTTTGTTCACACTGTTTTAGTGGAAAATTACAGAAGTTAATCCTGTCAGGGTCTTCCTCTGTTTCAGAGAGTACCCCATAGAGGCTGAAACTGCAATCAAGGCCAACTTGCCCTAAACCAATGATCTTGATGCATTCCAGAAAGGAATAAAGGGTCATTGTTGTGGCTGACTCCCTCTTGAGAGGTGCAGAAGGCCCAATATGCAGACCAGACCTACTTCATAGGGAAGTCTGCTGCCTCTCTGAGGCCAGGATAAGGCACATCATGAGTAAACTTCCGACCCTGGTGAGGCCTTCTGATTACTACCCACTTTTGGTGTTCCAGGTGGGTGGTGATGAATTGGTATCAAGAACTACAAAAGCAATCACAAGAGACTTCAGGGCCCTGGGACAACTACTTAAGGGATCAGGCATGCAACTTGTGTTTTCCCCCATCCTTCTAATGACAGTGATGGATGAAGGAACTAGCAGAAAGATCCAACAGATTAATTCATGGCTTATGGACTGGTGTCAATGGCAGGGCTTTGGGTTCTTTGATTATGGGTCAATATATACATCACCGAGTCTCCTGGCAAAAGATGGGGTACACCTATCTCAGTGTGGGAAAAGGATCTCCCAGCAGTTAGTGGCCCTCATTGAGAGAGTTTTAAACTAGACTTGAAGGGGAAGGGGGATAAAGCCAGGCTCACTGAGGATGAGCCAAGGAATGGCCTTCTGTCTTCCTTCCCACTTGAGGTGGGAATCTGTAATAAAGGGGATGTAGCTGGGTTTGTGCCAGTGTTGCAATGTATCAGTCTGAATGTAGACCAGGACTCCCATTCCCCTAGGGTAGGGTTGACAGGCTCAGCCCACAATCTGAAATGCCTGTACACAAATGCACGCAGCATGAGGAACAAACAGGAGGAGTTGGAGATCTATGTGAGGTCAAGGGGTTATGATCTAGTGGTGATTTCAGAGACAGTGTGACAGCTTACATGACTGGAATGTGGTCATGGCTGGTTATGTTCTCTTTAGGAAAGACAGGGCAACATAGTGAGAGCAACTTGAATGTATTGTTCTGTCCAGGGGTAGGTGAGGAGCAAGTTGAGAGTTTGTGGCTTAGAATTAATGGACAGGCTAATGTGGGGGATGCTGTGGTGGGTGTCTATTACAGGCCACCTGATCAGAATGAGGAAGTTGATGAAGCCTTATACAGGCAGTTGGTAGCGGCCTCGAGATCACAGGCCCTGGTTCTTCATGGGAGGTTTAACTACCCAGATATTTGCTGGGAGGCCTACTCAGCCAGCCTTTCACAGTCCAGGAGGTTCCTCCAGTGCACTGATGATAAACTCTTGATGCAGTTGGTGGAGGAGCCAACTAGGAGTGGAGCATTGCTGGATCTTGTCCTAACCAACAGGGAGGGCCTGGTTGAAGCAGTGAAGGTTGAGGGCAACCTTAGCTGAAGTGACCATGAGATTGTGGAGCTGAGCATCTTATGTGGTAGAAACAGGATTCCAAGTAGAATCCCAACCCTGAACTTCAGAAAGGCCAACTTTGCCCTCTTCAAACAACTGCTGAGGGAAATTCTATGGGACAGGATACTGGAAGGTAGGGGGACCCAGGATGGTTGGTTAATATTCAAGGACCACTTCTTCCAAGCTGTCCTGTTTGGGTGCAGGATAGAGCTAATTTTCTGTCTTGTACTTTTGCTTTCAGCTAAGTCTCTTGTAAGTAGCTGCGCTTGCTGAAATTAACAGCAAGTTTCTCAGACAGTGTCTGCTTCTAGGACTGATAATACTCGATGTTTATAGTTGCAGCTAGAGACTGGTATGCAGAACCAAGGACACTGATCAGTTCTGAGGAACATTTTGCCTTCCGGAAGAAGAAAAGGAGTAAAGAGATCAAACCTGCAACCCTCCCTTAGAGAGGAACGGACAAGATAGATGCCAGAATTGACCAAACAGAGTATTCCATCCCATACATGTCATACTCAGTATAAATTTGAGGGATCATGAGGGTCAAACCCCTTCCCTTCCTTTCCTTCCTTCTTCACCTGTTCTTGCTTGCTTTGGCATCCTGGGAGGATTCCATCCGTTCCTCTGCCTGTGGTCCTGATCCATACCAGCCTGAGTCCGCGTGTTCCTGCCTCCAGTTCCCGACTGCTGCTGACTCCAGGAGACCTCGAGTCTCTCCTGGAAATTTCTGCCAGAGGCTCCATGTAGGACGGTCACTCCCGGCTCCAGTGTAAAGCACATTTTTAATGTCTGGCGCTGTTCGAATTGGTCCAAGGGCCATTGCCTGCACAATCTCCTGTTTAATACTCTCAAAAGCAGGTTGTTGTTCTGAGCCCCATTTAAAGTCTTTCTTCTTTTGAGTAACCTTGTAGAGAGGTTTCACAATCTGATTATAAGCAGGAATATGCATCCTCCAGAAACCAACAGTTCCTAAGAAGGACTGAGTTTTCTTTTTAGTAGTTGGTGGGGCCATAGCTGTTATTTTGTTAATCACGTCCATTGGGATGTGGCGACATCCATCTTGCCACTTAACCCCCAGAAACTGTATCTCTTGCACAGGTCCCTTGACCTTACTTCTTTTAATAGCAAAACCAGCCTCTAGAAGGATTTCTATTATCTTCTTTCTCAAAGACTTCTTTTACTGTGTCACCCCACACAATGATGTCATCAATGTACTGTAGATGTTCTGGAGCTCCACCCTTTTCCAAGGTACCATGGCAGATAGTAGGGCTATGTTTCCACCCTTGGGGTAGTCAATTCCAAGTGTACTGGACACCTCTCCAGGCAAAAGCAAACTGTGGCCTGCATTCTGGTGCTATAGGAATAGCAAAAAATGCATTAGCAACGTCAATAGTAGCATACCACCTGGCTGCCTTTGACTCCAGCTCATACTGAAGTTCTAGTATGTCCAGCACAGCAGCACTTAGTGGTGGAGTAACCTCATTCAGGGCATGATAGTCCCCTGTCAGCCTCCACTCTCCATTAGGCTTTCGCACTGGCCATATAGGACTGTTGAAGGGTGAGTGAGTCTTGCTGATCACGCCTTGGCTCTCTAGTTCCCAGATCAGCTTGTGAATGGGGATCACAGCATCTCTGTTGATGCGATATTGTCTTCAATGCACTATTGAAGTAGCAGTTGGCACCCGCTGGTTTATAGTTCTCAGCAACCCCACTACAAAGGGTTTATCTGAAAGGCCAAACAAAGCATGCAGCCATTCATTCTCAGTCTTAATAGCTGCAATACCAAAGGACCACCGGTACCCTTTCGGGTCCTCGAAATCACCTCCCTTGAGGTAGTCTATGCCAAGGATGCACGGAGCATCTGGACCAGTCACTATATGGTGTTTATGCCACTTTATTCCAATGAGGCTCACATCAGCCTTCACAATAGTCAGTTCTTTGGATCCCCCCGTCACTCCGGAAATAGTGACGGATTCTATCCCTTTCTGATTTGATGGCATTAGGGGGCATTGTGCACCAGTGTGCACCAAGGCTTTATACTTTTGTGGCTCTCATGTGCCAGGCCATCAAATCCACACAGTCCAATAAGTTTGGTTGTCCCTCTCCTCCTCCTGGCTGGAGTCAGCTTACCTCTATGCTTGAGCACATACAATGTTGTCAGTATGTGCATTACTGGGGTTTGCATCCCCAGTACTCACACCTGATGTGCAGGGATCTTTAGTCACCAGCATATTTGAATTGGGTAACTCCGCACTGTAGTCTTGAGCAGCCGTCTTTTTAGAAGGACCTCCTTGTGTATTTGTCTTAGCAACTTACATACTCGGTCCTGTAGGACAGCAGTAGATTTCTGATCCCACTTTTTCATGTCCTCTCCATACTCACACAGGAGTGCCCATAGGATTCCTCTTACTGAGTTCTCTTTCTCTCGATTCTGTCTCATAGGAAGGCGTTTCCTCTTAATGTCTGCAATGCGATGTCCTCCTCTTATCTGAGGAAAAAAGGGTAAATGCAGTTTCTCAGCTGTTCCCTTTACAAATGAGACTCAGGCCCAACGAGGGGCTGTGACAGCATCTTCACACTCTCGTGCTGTTTTAATCACATCACCCACAGTTGCATCCACATCTGCAGGAACCCATAGCATTACTGATAGCGTATGGTTAAAAGGTGGTGGTGCAGCATGCACAAACCTTTGCATCATAGGCTTAGGGCATAGCATTTGATAAGGATCTTCAATGTTTTCATCAGTATAGATCATATCTCGTACAGCCAATTCTTCCAGATACCTGATAGCTTTTTCAAGTGTGGATGCTTTGACCTGTGGGCAGTCTATTTCCTCTTTATAGGGATATCTCTCCCCTACAGCTTACACGAGTCAACTCCATAGGCTGGTGGTTTCAGCTTTTTCCCCAAACATCTGATCAATACCTGCATCTTTGGCCAGGGATCCCAACTGTCTGGCTTCCCTCCGAGTTAATGTTATGGTAGCAGCCCCTTCCTTCCAGCATCGGAGTAACCAAGTGAGAAGTGGTTCACCTGAAAAATGGCTGTAGTCTTTTCTCAGAGTACGCAAGTCTCTCATGGAATAGGACTGAGCAGATTCTGAGTCTGAGTTCTCAGCTGACTCTGCTTTAGAGTCTCTTCTAGCTGCTCTAGGAGGAGAGGCAGTATCCTCTATTTCCTCTATCACCTGGTTGTCTCATTCAGACCTTGAAAGGTTAAGGCTAATTTCTGATTTCCATTGTTTTCCTTTTCTCCTAGTTACAGGGTCAACAAGTAGCTGTGTGGGCTGAGGGAGAGAGGCTGTGGTGTCTGCAGCAGTAGCAGCAGCAGGGCTCGCTTTATGAGCAGCAGCAGTGTCTGTGGGGTTAGAGACAGCAGCTGCAGCTGTAGCAGATACACTGGCAATGCTCGCCGGCCTTATCTGAGTTGTGCCCTTGCGTGAGGGGGGGTGAGAAGCGGCTGCGGAGGCAGGAGTGGGGGTGCTCTCTTTACGAGGTGTGCTCGTTCCCCTAGTTGTAGTTGTCTTATTCCTCACCAACATATGATAACACATGAGAATACTCCTGAGGACATCCTCCAACAGCCTCACCTCCAGTCAGCCTCACCGTAAGGTAATGGAACAACTCATTCTTGATGCTTTCTCCAGGCACCTCAAGGACAAGAGGCTTATCGGGAGCAGTCAACATGGTGTCATGGTTTAACACTGGCCCGGCAATTAAACCAAGTAACAGACGCTCTCTATTAATCTCTCTCTCCTCCCGGATAAGAAAGGAGAGATAATAAGGGAGAGAGACTTATGGGTTGGAAACTAAACTACACAGCTTTAATGAAACAGTAATGATAAATAGGAAAAATTACTAAATATATACAAATATACAAGAAAATGGGTACCACATTCCTCCCCCCTTTCCCCCAATAGCTCTCGCGTCACCACCGAGGCTGCAGGGCAGCTCTGGGAAAGTCCAGGCTGGACTCCTGGAGTCAGCAGCAGTTGGGAACTGGAGGCAGGAACACACAGATAAGGGCTGGCACGGATCAGGACCACAGGCAGACAAACGGACGGGATCCTTCCAGGATGCCGGGTGAAGGAAAGGAAGCAGGAAAGGCAGGAAGGGCAGGCAGCCGGAAGCTGGAAATCAGGAAATCTGGCTTGGCCCTCGTGATCCCTCAAATTTATACTGAGGATGACGTATATGGGATGGAATACTCTGTTTGGTCAATTCTGGCATCTATCTTGTCTGTTCCTCCCCAAAGGAGGGATGCAGGTGGGACCTCTTTATGTTTTCCTCAGAGCTGAGCAGTGTCCTTGGCTCTGCATACCTGTCTCTAGCAGTAACTATAAACATCAAGTGTTATCAGTCCTAGAAACACACACTGTCTGAGAAACTTGTTGTTAATTTCAGCAAGTGAAACTACTTACAAGAGACTTAGCTAAAAGCAGAAGTACAAGACAGAAAATCACCTTTATCCTGGCCCAAACCAGGACACATGGCTTTACTAAGGGGAAGTCATGTCTGACTAATCTGAATGCCTTCTATGAGGATATAAAAAGGTGGATGGATGATGGCAGAGCAGTAAACATAATTTATCTTGATTTCAGGAAGGCATTTGACACTGTCTCCCACAGCATCCTTGGAGCTAAATTGAAGAAGTGAGGCCTGGATGACTGTGTTGTGAGGTGGATTGGGAGCTAGTTGAATGATAGAAGCCAGAGAGTTGTAGTCAATGGAATGGAGTCTAGTTGGAAGTCTGTTTCTAGTGGAGTCCCTCAAGGATCAGTACTGGGGCCAGCACTATTCAATATATTTATTGATGACCTGGATGAGGGAAATGGCTACTGAGAGTGTGCTGCACAACTTTTCTGCTGGAGGGTCTCTGGTGAGGCCAGTCAGCTGATAAGGGGGCGGCACCCAGCCCAGCCCAGCCATGAGGAATTTAAGCAACTGCCCGGAGCGCCAGCAACCCAGAGCGCGGCGAACAGGAGCTGACAAACAGGAAATTGATACGGCAGTTAGCGAGGCAGTTGGCGCAGGCAGAGCAACCAGGAGGGGCACAGCCAACAATGGTTTAAAAAAAAACGAAAGCTGTTGCTGTTGAGACGAAGGGTGTGTCCACACTCAGGGAACCCCTTAAGAGGAACACGAGGATGGACATAGCTGTCCAGGCCTCTGGTTGTGCAGAGTGTTTAAGCCTGGTGTTAGGACCTGAGGACAGTGAGAATGGGGTCTGTGTGCGATGCGAGCAGGTGAATGACTTGCTGTGCATGGTGGTGGAGCTCAAGGAGGATGTGGAGAGACTAAGAAGTATTAGGGACAGTGGAAGGGAAATTGGCTGGTGGAGTCACACCCTTTTGACCCCGAAAGAATACCAGAAGGAGACAGTAAAGCCCTGCCCCTCCAGCCATCAGGCAGTTGACGCTAACAAGGGGGATGAGGGGGAATGGAAACAGGTCCGTCATCGGAGGGGTAAAAGAATCCCCTCCCAACCTCCACCACCCCCCCAGGTGCCCTTAGAGAACAGATATGAGGCCCTGGACTCAGAGAATCAGGTAGAGGACAGACAAGAGGAAGATCTGTCTGCAAGGTCTCCTGCTCGCCCCCTGTCTACCAGACGGGTTACAACTACAGCTACAAAGAAGAAAAGAAGGGTAGTTGTAGTTGGTGACTCCCTTCTGAGGGGAACTGAGGGCCCTGTATGTCGACTGGACCCATCCCACAGGGAGGTCTGCTGCCTTCCTGGTGCCCGGGTGAGAGATATTAGTAGGAGACTCCCTCAGCTAATCTGGCCCTCAGATTATTATCCACTGCTGGTAGTCCAGGCTGGCAGTGATGACATTAATGGAAGAAGTACCAGGGTGATTAAAAAGGACTTCAAGGCCCTGGGTCGATTAGTTCATGGGACAGGAGCACAGGTGGTGTTCGCCTCAGTTCCTTCAGTAGAGGGGATGAATGAGGAGAGGAATAGGAAAGCCTATCTCATCAATAGGTGGCTGAGGGATTGGTGCCACCGGAGGAACTTTGGGTTTTTTGACTATGGGCCAAATTTCAGCATACCAGGTGGGCTGCATCTATCTAACAGGGGAAAAAGGACTCTAGCCCATAAGTTGGCGGGGCTGATAAGGAGGGCTTTAAACTAGGTTTGAAGGGGGAAGGGGTTGAAACCAGGCTCTCCAGAAAGGAGCCCAAGGGTGGACAGCCCAAGTTAAGAGACAAACCAGCAGCCCAGCTGAAGTACATGTACACCAATGCACGCAGCATGGGCAACAAACAGGAGGAGCTGGAAGCCATCGTGCAGCAGGAAAGCTATGATGTAATCACTATCACGGAAACGTGGTGGGATGACTCTCATGACTGGAGTGCTGCCATGGGTGGCTACAGGCTCTTCAGAAGGGACAGGCAGGGTAGGAGAGGTGGAGGGGTACCCCTATGTCTTAGAGAGTCTCTTGACTCTGTAGAAGTTGAAGTCAGTAACAATAAGGTTAAGTGCCTGTGGGCCAGAATCAGGGGGAAGGCAAACAAGGCTGATATCCTGGTGGGAGTCTGTTACAGATCACCCAATCAGGAGGATGAGGGTGATGAATTATTCTACAAGCAGTTGGCAGATGTTTTAAAATCGTCAGCCCTTGTTCTCGTGGGTGACTTTAACCTGCCGGACATCTGCTGGGAACTCCACACAGCAGAGAGGAGGCAGTCTAGGAGATTCCTAGAGTGTATAGAAGATAATTTCCTGCTCCAGCTGGTAAATGAGCCTACCAGGGATGGAGCCCCACTTGACCTTCTTTTCACAAACAGGGAGGGGCTGGTGAGAGATGTAGTGGTCGGTGGACGTCTGGGACTCAGCAATCACGAAATAATAGAGTTTTCAATACTCAGGGATACAAGGAGGGTCGTCAATAAAACCTCTACGTTGGACTTCTGGAGGGCAGATTTTGGCCCATTCAGAAGACTAGTCCAGAGTATACCCTGGGAAACAGCCCTTGAAAACAAAGGGGTCCAGGAGGGATGGAAGTACTTCAAGGAGCAAGTTTTGAAAGCACAGGAGCAGGCTGTCCTGGTGTGTCGAAAAGCAAGCCGGCGGGGAAGACGACCGGTCTGGCTGAACAGGGAGATTTTGAAAGAAATTAGGGTAAAGAAGAGAGCCTACCGATTTTGGAAAAAAGGGCTAGCTACTCAGGAGGAATTTAGGAATATAGTTAGGTTGTGTAGAAAGAAAATTAGAGAGACAAAGGCACAACTTGAACTGAATCTCGCTACCTCTGTGAAGGATAACAAAAAGTCCTTCTACAGATACATCAATGGCAAAAGGAGGGGCAAGGAAAACATCCATTCTTTACTGGACGTGGGTGGGAATATAGTTGTCAAAGATGAAGAAAAGGCTGAGGTATTAACACCTTCTTTGCCTCAGTTTTCAACAGTAAGACAGGTTATCCTGAGGACAGCTGGCTTCTGGAGCTTATAGAAGGTGACAAGAATCTAAACAGCCCCCCTGTAATCCAGAAGGAAACAGTCAGTGACCTATTGAACTTCTTGGATCCCCACAAGTCTATGGGACCAGATGGGATCCACCCAAGGGTGATGAGAGAGCTGGCAGAAGAGCTCGCCAAGCCTCTCTCTATTATCTACCAACAGTCCTGGCTCACTGGGGACATTCCAGATGATTGGAAGTTGGCAAATGTCACACCAATCCACAAAAAGGGCCGGAAGGAGAACCCGGAAAACTACAGGCCCGTCAGCCTGACCTCAGTGCCTGGCAGGGTTATGGAACAGATCATCCTCAGTGTAATCACACAGCACCTGCAGGAGGGGCAAGGGATTAGACCCAGCCAGCACGGGTTTAGGAAAGGCAGGTCCTGTCTGACCAACCTGATCTCCTTTTATGATCAGGTGACCCACCTGGTGGATGAGGGGAAGGCTGTGGATGTGGTTTACCTGGACTTCAGCAAGGCCTTTGACACCGTCTCCCACAGCATACTCCTGAAAAAGCTGTCAGCCCACAGCTTGGACAGGGGCACTCTGCGCTGGGTTAGGAACTGGCTGGAGGGCTGGGCCCAGAGAGTGGTGGTGAATGGTTCTGCATCCAGTTGGCGGCCAGTCACTAGTGGTGTCCCCCAGGGATCAGTGTTGGGTCCAGTTCTATTTAATATCTTTATTGACGATTTAGATGAGGGGATTGAGTCCACCATTAGCAAATTTGCAGATGACACTAAGTTGGGGGGAAGGGTCGATCAGCTGGAAGGCAGGAGGGCTCTGCAGAGGGACCTGGACAGACTGGAGAGTTGGGCTGATTCCAACAGGATGAGGTTCAACAAGGCCAAGTGCCGGGTCCTGCACTTTGGCCACAACAACCCCATGCAGCGCTACAGGCTGGGGACAGAGTGGTTGGAGAGCAGCCAGACAGAGAGGGACCTGGGAGTCTGGATTGACAGGAAGCTGAACATGAGCCAACAGTCTGCCCAGGTAGCCATGAAGGCCAATGGCATTCTGGCCTGTATCAGGAACAGTGTGGCCAGCAGGTCCAAGGAAGTGATTCTGCCCCTGTACTCAGCACTGGTGAGGCCACACCTCGAGTACTGTGTCCAGTTCTGGGCCCCTCAGTTCAGGAAGGATATTGAGGTCCTGGAGTGGGTCCAAAGGAGGGCAACTAGGCTGGTGAAGGGACTCCAGCACAAGTCCTATGAGGTGAGGCTGAGGGAGCTGGGGGTGTTCAGCCTGGGGAAGAGGAGGCTCAGGGGAGACCCCATCACTCTCTCCAACTACCTGAAAGGAGGGTGTAGCCAGGTGGGGGTTGATCTCTTTTCCCAGGCAACCCTCAGCAAGACAAGAGGGCATGGTCTCAAATTGTGCCAGGGGAGGTTTAGGTTGGACATTAGAAAGAATTTCTTTACTGAGAGGGTGATCAAGCATTGGAATGGGCTGCCCCAGGAAGTGGTGGATTCTCTGTCCCTGGAGATATTTAAAAAGAGACTGGATGTGGCACTCAGTGCCATGGTCTAGTAACCGCAGCAGTAGTGGATCAAGGGTTGGACTTGATGATCTCTGAGGTCCCTTCCAACCCAGCCAATTCTGTGATTCTATGATTCTATTAATATAGTGTGCTATCAGCAAGTTTTCTGATGACACAGAACTGGGTGAAGTGGCTGACACCCCAGAAGGCTGTGTTGCCATTCAGAGGTACCTGGACAGACTCGGGAGTTGGGCTGAGAGAAATTTAATGAATTAAAACAAGGGAAAGTGTCAAGTCTTGCATCTGGGAAAGAACAACCCCAGGTACTAGTATAGGTTGGGGACTGAGTTGTTGGAGAGCAGCATAGGGGAAAGGGACCTGGGGGTGCAGGTGGATGGAAGGATGACCATGACCCAACAATGTGCCCTTGTGGCCAAGAAGACCAATGGCATCCTGGGGTGTATTAGAAGGGGGGTGGTTAGTAAGTCAAGAGAGGTTCTCCTACCCCTCAACTCTGCCTTGGTGAGGCAGCATCTGGAATAGCATGTCCAGTTCTAGGCCTCTCAGTTCAAGAAGGACCAGGAACTGCTTGAAAGAGTCCAGTGCAGAGCGACCAAGATGATGAAGGGTGTGGAACATCTCCCCTATGAGGAAAGGCTGAGGGAGCTGGGTCTCTTCAGCTTGGAGTAGAGGAGAATGAGGGGTGACCTCATCAATGTTTATAAATATGTAAGGTGCGAGTGCCGGGAGGAGGGAGTCAAGCTTTTCTCAGGGGTGACTAATAATAGGACAAGGGGCAATGGTTATAAACTGGAACATAGGAGGTTCCATATAAATGTAAGGAAAAATTTTTTCACTGTGAGGGTGACAGTGCACTGGAACAAGCTGCCCACGGAGGTTGTGGAGTCTCCTTCCATGGAGACATTCAAAATACACATGGACGTGTTCCTGTGTGACCTGCTATAGGTGACCCTGCTTTGGCAGAGGGGGTTGGAGTAGATCTTTTGAGGTCCCTTCCAACCCCTCACTTTCAATGAGTGTATGATTCTAATGAGAAGCTCAGTTTTGAGAGTGGTGGGTTTTACTTGGAATCAGGGAGGGCTGTGTTTCTTTCCAGGTAGCAGTGGACATGCAGGGTAGGGCCAGGAGCACTACCAAAGGACAAGCCAGTCCTCCCAGGGATGCAGCTGCAGTGTCACCCTGAGAAAGCCAAGGGACTGTGTTGAGGACAAGGAGATCATGAAAGGAAGGGCTGAAGGGTTGAGCAACAAACCTGGCCTTCTCACTTTGCAGAAAAATTACTTTGAAACAGTCAGCTTGTATCACAGAAATACCCGATTGTGAAGCTCTCAGCTTTTATATATTGGATGGAAATTCCTCAATAAAAAATACCATGGGTATGAAAATACCTTTCAGTTTGCAAAACTGACACCCTGTATCTTTTAAAGTGATTGTCCTGGTTTGGGCCAGGATAAAGGTGATTTTCTGTCTTGTACTTTTGCTTTTAGCTAAGTCTCTTGTAAGTAGTTGCACTTGCTGAAATTAAGAGCAAGTTTCTCAGACAGTGTGTGTTTCTAGGACTGATAACACTTGATGTTTATAGTTACTGCTAGAGACTGGTATGCAGAGCCAAGGACACTGCTCAGCTCTGAGGAAAACATAAAGAGGTCCCACCTGCATCCCTCCTTTGGGGAGGAACAGACAAGATAGATGCCAGAATTGACCAAACAGAGTATTCCATCCCATATACGTCATCCTCAGTATAAATTTGAGGGATCACGAGGGCCAAGCCAGATTTCCTGCTTCCAGCTTCCGGCTGCCTGCCTTTCCTGCCTTTCCTGCTTCCCTTCCTTCACCTCGGCATCCTGGAAGGATCCCGTCCGTTTGCCTGCCTGTGCTCCTGATCCGTGCCAGCCCTTATCTGTGTGTTCCTGCCTCCAGTTCCTGACTGCTGCCGACTCCAGGAGTCCAGCCTGGACTTTCCCAGAGCTGCCCTGCAGCCTCGGTGGTGACGTGAGAGCTATTGGGGGAAAGGGGGGAGGAATGTGGTATCCATTTTCTTGTATATTTGTATATATTTATTAATTTTTTCCTATTTATCATTACTGTTTCATTAAAGTTGTGTAGTTTAGTTTCCAACCCATAAGTCTCTCTCCCTTATTCTCTCTCCTTTCTTATAAGGGAGGAGAGAGAGATTAATAGAGAGCGTCTGTTACTCGGTTTAATTGCCGGGCCAGTGTTAAACCGTGACAGTGATTTAATCAACACTGCCTCAACATGCTGTTACAGAGAAGAGCTCTGGGTGCATGAGGCAAACACAGAGGCATTGCCACAACCCCTGGTGGCAATGCTGAAAACTGAATTTTACCCAGGGCCCTGTGTAAAACCTCAGCACACCAAGCCCATCACTACCAATGGTGGCTGAGGGGGAAGCCCCATCTGTCAGAAGAGAGGACGATGGAAGAGGTATTAAGCACAGGAGGAAGCTGGGCTGCCTGCTTTGGGCAGTGTCACTCCCTCCCTAGCTGTCCTCACCCCCTTGTCCCACGGACTTCCTCAGAGCCAGGCCTGAAGAGGACCTGGCTGAAATCCTGTGTATGTCAAAGCAGTGATTGAGATGAGGGGAGAGACGTTGTGGAGGAGTGAGTATAAAATGGAAATGGGGGGCAGAAAGAAGGCGGAGCAGAAGGCACCTGGTTGGACTATTGGAGGGGAGAGACCTATCTCTTTCCGGGGGGCAGGGTTAGAGCAGGGGGGGTTGGGGTGGGGAGAAAGTGGAACAAATTTATTTAATGAGCACCATAGCACAGGTGCGTTTTAAACTCTCTCGCCCTCAAAAAAGGTTATTATTATAACCCACCATGAAGCATGTTCCTGCAGCCTAACAACCACTGAGTTCCATCTTTGATGATAACAGTCAAATGGCTACCATGCAGCTGAGAGGGTTAAAAATTATTATATTATGGATTTTCAAGGAGCTCCCCTCAAAAGAAGAAAACCCGCCAAAACGAAACAAAAAGAAAACCAAACTAAAACCCAAGAGCAAACCCAAAGGGGCCATGGGGGTTTCACATTGGCACCATGGGACAGAAACCCTGAGGGCAAGTCAAAGACCAAAGCCTAAACACTGCTGCTGCCAACCAGGGTAGGGGAGTGCTAATTTCAGTGCTGCTCATGTGGGCCCATCACACAGGCCAGGAGTGGGCCTAGCAGCCCCCAATCTAGGACAGTTTGTTCAACTGCAGTAACAGGAACTCAATGTTCCTGCAGGGAAGGGATTTCTGAGAACAGAGAACGTGTCCTAAGATTATCCCATATCTTTCTGTCAGGAAGAGGGCAGTGGACAAGGCCCTTAGCTCATTCTGGCTAAAGCTAAATAGTCAGGATTGCTCATATGTCTGTTTTCTTCCAAAAACTCTCCCAACAATTCCCCCTTTTTTTTTTTGAGCAATCCAGACTTGCTTCATTGTGCGAGATAACATGCTAATGATACATCCCCATAAACAACATACTAACTATACAAAAGCAATAATAACTAACATAATTGATAAGCCTTGTCTAATTAAATGTCTAGGCTATCCCCCTATCCCTAAGCGGTTTAAGCATTCATCTAACCCAGTATATGCAACAGTAAATTTTTTCATGTGTCACGGTTTAACACTGGCCCGGCAATTAAACTGAGTAACAGACGCTCTCTATTAATCTCTCTCTCCTCCCTTATAAGAAAGGAGAGAGAATAAGGGAGAGAGACTTATGGGTTGGAAACTAAACTACACAACCTTAATGAAATAGTAATGATAAATAGGAAAAATTAATAAATATATACAAATATACAAGAAAATGGGTACCACATTCCTCCCCCCTTTCCCCCAATAGCTCTCACGTCACCACCGAGGCTGCAGGGCAGCCTTGGGAAAGTCCAGGCTGGACTCCTGGAGTCGGCAGCAGTCGGGAACTGGAAGCAGGAACACACAGATAAGGGCTGGCACGGATCAGGACCACAGGCAGACAAACGGACGGGATCCTTCCAGGATGCCGGGGTGAAGGAAAGGGAAGCAGGAAAGGCAGGAAGGGCAGGCAGCCGGAAGCTGGAAATCAGGAAATCTGGCTTGGCCCTCGTGATCCCTCAAATTTATACTGAGGATGACGTATATGGGATGGAATACTCTGTTTGGTCAATTCTGGCATCTATCTTGTCTGTTCCTCCCCAAAGGAGGGATGCAGGTGGGACCTCTTTATGTTTTCCTCAGAGCTGAGCAGTGTCCTTGGCTCTGCATACCAGTCTCTAGCAGTAACTATAAACATCAAGTGTTATCAGTCCTAGAAACACACACTGTCTGAGAAACTTGCTCTTAATTTCAGCAAGTGCAACTACTTACAACAGACTTAGCTAAAAACAAAAGTACAAGACAGAAAATCACCTTTATCCTGGCCCAAACCAGGACATTCCACCCCTTATTCCATACCATTTGCGTCATGCTCCAATCATTACTATCTCTTATCCCTAAACATATCTATACACAAATTATTACTGCCTCTCTGTGCTAAAATTCACTAAGTAATGAGACTATGATTGCTGATGCTCATCTATTGTAGCAGATTCTCAAAAGAAGGAGCAATTTTCACAGTTCATGTTCATGGTCCACAAGTTGCAGGTTGCAGATGTTAACTTCAAGGAAGTTACTGGGTGCCAGCCGATGGATCTAGTTCTGATTTCACCATCACAAAATCATCCTGAAAGACACTCACAGAACACTGTTAGTTTGTACAACAACTCACATAACAGTAGTTAAGGTGGGATACAAGTTCATGACTCCCAAAGAGTCCATGCATTACTGATTAAGCTAGACAAGCAGAAATTAGGAATTCTCACCTAGTGTTAGATTCCCTTGTGGTACACATTGTACTTCTCCATCTTTCATCATCACCCACCAAGTGTGTCCAGGCCCTTGAGCGAAAGCAACCCCACCAATGGGTTTGCCTTTGCCCGAGGCAGGATAAACACAAACTCTTTTCCCTAGCAGATTCTTTTCATGCACCACAGGCACTTTGTCCTCATCTACTGTGTGTAGAAGATCTGACTGAGCAGGACCAGCTCGATTGATGGAACCCCTGGTATTAACTAACCAGGTAGCTTTTGCCAAGTGTTTGTCCCAGTTTTTGAAAGTTCCACCACCCAATGCCTTTAAGGTAGTTTTTAACAGTCCATTGTACCTTTCAATTTTACCTGAGGCTGGTGCATGATAGGGGATATGGTATATCCACTCAATACCATGTTCTTTAGCCCAGTTATTGATAAGACTATTTTTGAAATGAGTTCCATTCTCTGACTCAATTCTTTCTGGTGTACCATGTCTCCACAAGACTTGTTTCTCTAGGCCCAGAATAGTGTTCCGGGCTGTGGCATGAGGCACAGGATATGTTTCCAGCCATCCTGTACTTGCCTCCACCATTGTAAGCACATAGCGCTTACCCTGGCGGGTTTGAGGCAGTGTGATGTAATCGACTTGCCAGGCCTCCCCATACCTATATTTTGACCATCTCCCTTCATACCACAGAGGTTTCAACCTCTTAGCTTGCTTAATTGCAGCACATATGTCACAGTCGTGGATAACCTGCGCAATAGCGTCCAAAGATAAATCCACCCCTCGGTCACGAGCCCATCGATATGTTCCATCCCTGCCTTGATGACCTGAAGCATTGTGGGCCCATTTGGCTAAAAACAGTTCACCTTTATGGTCCCAGTCCAGATCTATTTGGAACACTTGAGCAGCTTCATCTGCTCATTGGTTGTTTTGATGTTCCTCAGTAGCTCGATATGAAGGTACGTGGGCATCTACGTGACGTACTTTTACATCAAGTTTCTCTAACCTAGCAGCAATGTCTTTCCACAGTTCAGCAGCCCAGATAGGTTTATCTCTACGTTGCCAGTTGTTTTGTTTCCATTGCTTTAACCAACCCCATAAGGTGTTGGGAAACTGTCTGGAAAACTGTTGGGAAACAGACATGTGAGCAATCCTGACTCTTTAGCTTTAGCTAGAGTAAACTAAGGGCCTTGAGACCCAGTTGCAAGGTTACTGAAAGATGAGCTATGGGAAAAAGATAAGGGAGCTGGCAGTAGAAAAGAAGAATAACAGGATAATGAGGTAGCCAGCAAAAGTTCTGTGAGAACAGAATTTGTGTCCAAGATATAGCCACCTGCAAGATATCGTTATATAAACAAAGGCTCTATATAAAGCGAGTGTCCACTGTTAATAAACGACTTCACTTTAACCATATTGGTGACTGCGTGTCGTCCTTTAAGCCTCCGCGGATTTTTTTCCCACATTTGGCGCCCGAACAGGGACCCTCTCGCTGTTGCTTCCAGGAGCGATGAAGACAGCTGGGATGAGAGGGTAGCGAGAAAGCCGACCGAAGGAACGGTGCGGCAGGAGCGGAGAAGCCAGTCGAAAGGAGACTGCTGCCCCGGCGGTCTACGTAGCTGGTGCCCGGCTACGGAACAAAAGAGGTACCTCGAAACTGAAGAATCTTGCCAAGAAAAAGGTGAGCGGCTGGGGAGGAGATGGGGTCTACACTCTCTAAAGAAGAAGAGGCAGTAGTTAAGCTCCTCCAATGTATTCTCTCTAAGAGGTTTATCACACGAAGGCAGGACCTTACGTGAATTACTGAAATGGGCACGGGATAGAGACTTGATCCCCTCGATGGGTACCGTTTTTGAGTTACCTACTTGGGAAGCCATAGGTACTGCCCTATGGGATAAAATTAGCGATGGAGATAAGGAGGCACGACGCTTAGCGACACTCTGGAAATTCATTAGAGAAACCTTAAAAGAAATGAAAAGTGAAAGAGTAGCAGCCTCAGCGTTTGCTGCCTTAACACCTGATCTACCAATACTGATGAATGCTCAAAATATGGACTTGACCTCTAGGCAGTTTTTTGAGACACCTAAGGTGCCCCCACCAGCACCTGAAGGGACTATACTGATTCAAGCTCAGCCAACTCTGTCATTTGACCCTGGGGGGTCAGATGAAAAGCAAAAATGGGACTGAGAAGCAAAACGAAAAGCGACCGAAAACACCACCAGAATTGTCGGAGGACCCAGAGGGAGAGAAGCCGGAGAACACAGGCGAGGAACCTTGGAATGCAGACCCCCCCCTCCTGCCCGCCTGCCACGGCTCCCGAACACTCTGCCACCGCTGCCTTCCTCTCCACCTCCGATGCCTGATTTATCTTCTTGACCACAGTTGCCATCAATTAATCCTCTGCTTCACCTGTCAACACCATCAGTGCCTGCTATAGAGCAACAACCAAGGAAAGAACTGGGACTCGGAGACAAGCAACTCAGGGAACTGCTGAAGAAACTGAAAGAACTGGAGACCAAGGATGAGTATATCCCTGAAAAAACCCTAGTTTTTTGCTCCGGGGAACACCCTGAACAACCCAGGGGCACTAATTCATTTTTATCCCCTGACCTGTTCCCTATCCCTGCTCCTACTTCCCTTAACCCTTTAACACCCACTGCTCCACCTCTTCTAGATCCAACATGGGGAGGGGAGGGTGGTAGAGGGGATAGTGTGGGGGGGGGGAGAAAAGGTGGAATCAACAATTGCAATTTCATCATAAATGGCAAATGCTGTGTGAAAATGAAGCTGTGATTCCTAGACAGAACACCGATGCATTATACAGAGTGCAAGCACAAATGTTACTTGGTGCTTGTCCTTTTGTATGTGCAGATTCGCAGGCATGGTTTCAAACTGAAGTGTTACAACTTTCACAAGAATTGGTGTATAAAGCTTTGTAAACTGTTGTCAAGGTTTAACACTGGCCCGGCGATTAAACCGGGTGACAGATGCTCTCTATTAATCTCTCTCTCCTCCTTGATAAGAAAGGAGAGAGAATAAGGGAGAGAGACTTATGGGTTGGAGGCTAAACCAATCAACTTTAATGAAACAATAATGGTAAATAGGAAAAAAGAAAAGAAGAATGCTATATATATATATATATATATACACAAATATACAGAAGAATGAATATCAAAGTCCTTCCCCCTTTTCCCCCAACAGTTCTCACGCAAGCCGGGTGAAGGCAGGCAGGCAAGCAACTGGGCAGCAGGCAGGGCAGCAGGCGGGCAAACGGACTGGATGGGATCCTTTCCAGATGCCGGGTGAAGGCAGGCAGGCAGGCAACCGGGCAGCAGGCAACCGGGCAGCAGGCGGCAGGGCAGCAGGCGGCAGGGCAGCAGGCGGCAGGGCAGCAGGCGGCAGGGAGGGCAACCAGGGAGGCAGCCAGGAGCTTCTGCTGGTCTTTTATAGTGCCACAGGTGAAACCAATTGGCTGTTAAGGGGGGTGGTACCCAGCACTTCTGCTGATGATCTCAGGTGAGGCCGATCAGCTGGTGAGGGTGTGGCTCGGTCCTCGAGATCCCCCAACTCCATACCGAGGATGACGCACATGGGATGGAATACTCCATTCGAGAAACTTGCTGTCAACCCCAGCAAGTTCAACCATCGACAAGAAACTCAGAAGAATCACCTTTATCCTGGCCCAAACCAGGACACTCCACCCCTTATTCCATACCATTTGCATCATGCTCCAATCAGCAGAAATTAGGAATTCTCACCTAGTGTTAGATTCACCTGTGGCACACATTGTACTTCTCCATCTTTCATCATTACCCACCAAGTGTGTCCAGGCCCTTGAGCGAAAGCAACCCCACGAATGGGTTTGCCTTTGCCCGAGGCAGGATAAACCCAAACTGTTTTCCCTAGGAGATTCCTTTCATGCACCACAGGCACTTTGTCTCCATCTACTGTGTGTAGAAGATCTGACTGAGCAGGACCAGCTCGATTGATGGAACCCCTGGTATTAACTAACCAGGTAGCTTTTGCCAAATGCCTGTCCCAGTTCTTGAAAGTTCCACCACCCATTGCCTTTAAGGTAGTTTTTAACAGTCCATTGTACCTTTCAATTTTACCTGAGGCTGGTGCATGATAGGGGATATGGTATATCCACTCAATACCATGTTCTTTGGCCCAGTTATTGATAAGACTATTTTTGAAATGAGTTCCATTATCTGACTCAATTCTTTCTGGTGTACCATGTCTCCACAGGACTTGTTTCTCTAGGCCCAGAATAGTGTTCCGGGCTGTGGCATGAGGCACAGGATATGTTTCCAGCCATCCTGTACTTGCCTCCACCATTGTAAGCACATAGCGCTTACCCTGGCGGGTTTGAGGCAGTGTGATGTAATCGACTTGCCAGGCCTCCCCATACCTATACTTTGACCACCTCCCTTCATACCACAGAGGTTTCAGCCTTTTAGCTTGCTTAATTGCAGCACATATGTCACAATCGTGGATAACCTGGGCAATAGCGTCCAAAGATAAATCCACCCCTCGGTCACGAGCCCATCGATATGTTCCATCCCTGCCTTGATGACCTGAAGCATTGTGGGCCCATTTGGCTAAAAACAGTTCACCTTTATGGTCCCAGTCCAGGTCTATTTGGAACACTTGAGCAGCCTCATCTGCTCGCTGATTGTTTCGATGTTCCTCAGTAGCTCGATACGAAGGTACGTGGGCATCTACATGACGCACTTTTACATCAAGTTTCTCTAACCTTGCAGCAATGTCTTTCCACAGTTCAGCAGCCCAGATAGGTTTATCTCTACGTTGCCAGTTGTTTTGTTTCCACTGCTTTAACCAACCCCATAAGGCATTTGCTACCATCCATGAGTCAGTATAGAGATAAAGTCTCGGCCACTTTCCTTGTTCAGCAATGTCCAAAGCCAATTGGATGGCTTTTACCTCTGCAAATTGACTTGATTCACCATCTCCTTCATCTGTTTTTGCAACTAGTCGTGTAGGATTCCATACAGCAGCTTTCCACCTTCGATGGCCTCCTACCAGTCGACAGGATCCATCAGTGAAAAGAGCATATTGTTTTTCATCCTCTGGTAGTTGGTCATATGGTGGGGCTTCTTCAGCCCGTTTTACCACTTTTTCTGGTGGCATTCCAAAGTGTTTTCCTTCTGGCCAATGTGTTATTGCTTCTACAATTCCTGGACGATTGAATCTTCCTATCCTAGCTCTCTGTGAGAGTAAAGCAATCCACTTACTCCAGGTAGCATCGGTAGCATGATGGGAAGATTGTCTACCTGTATACATAAAACCCAGTACAGGTAATCGTGGCACCAGGAGGAGCTGTGCTTCAGTACCAATCACTTCTGAGGCAGCTCTAACTCCTTCATATGCGGCCAGTATCTCTTTTTCAGTGGCTGTGTAGTTGGCTTCGGAGCCTTTGTAGTTTCGACCCCAAAATCCAAGAGGTCGGCCTCGAGTCTCTCCTGGAGCTTTCTGCCAGAGGCTCCATGTAGGACCATCACCTCCATCTCCGGTGTAAAGAACATTCTTAATGTCTGGCCCTGTTCGAATTGGTCCAAGGGCCATTGCCTGCACAATCTCCTGTTTAATACTCTCAAAAGCAGCTTGTTGTTCTGAACCCCATTTAAAGTCTTTCTTCTTCCGGGTAACCTCGTAGAGAGGTTTCACAATCTGATTATAAAGAGGAATATGCATCCTCCAGAAACCAACAGTTCCTAAGAAGGACTGAGTTTCCTTTTTAGTAGTTGGTGGGGCCATAGCTGTTATTTTGTTAATCACGTCCATTGGGATGTGGCGACGTCCATCTTGCCACTTAACTCCCAGAAACTGGATCTCTTGTGCAGGTCCCTTGACCTTGCTCCTTTTGATAGCAAAACCAGCCTCTAGAAGGATTTCAATTATCTTCTTACCTTTCTCGTAGGCTTCCTTTGCTGTGTCACCCCACACAATGATGTCATCAATGTACTGTAGATGTTCTGGAGCTCCACCCTTTTCCAAGGCATCATGGATCAGTCCATGGCAGATGGTAGGACTGTGTTTCCACCCCTGGGGCAGTCGATTCCAAGTATACTGGATACCTCTCCAGGTGAAAGCAAACTGTGCCCTGCATTCTGGTGCTATAGGAATAGCAAAAAATGCATTAGCAATGTCAATAGTAGCATACCACCTGGCTGCCTTTGACTCCAGCTCATACTGAAGTTCTAGTATGTCCGGCACAGCAGCACTTAGTGGCGGAGTAACCTCATTCAGGGCACGATAGTCCACTGTCAGCCTCCACTCTCCATTAGGCTTCCTCACTGGCCATACAGGACTGTTGAAGGGTGAGTGAGTCTTGCTGATCACTCCTTGGCTCTCTAGTTGCCGGATCAGCTTGTGAATGGGGATCACAGCATCTCTGTTGACACGATATTGTCTTCGATGCACTATTGAAGTGGCAGTTGGCACCCGCTGGTTTATAGTTCTCAGCAAACCCACTACAAAGGATTTGTCTGAAAGGCCAAACAAAGCATGCAGGCATTCTCCATTCTCAGTCTTAATAGCTGCAGTACCGAAGGACCACCGGTACCCTTTTGGGTCCTCGAAATCACCTCCCTTGAGGTAGTCTATGCCAAGGATGCACGGAGCATCTGGACCAGTCACTATCGGGTGCTTATGCCATTTTATTCCAGTGAGGCTCACATCAGCCTTCACAATAGTCAGTTCTTTAGATCCCCCTGTCACTCCAGAAATAGTGACGGATTCTGTCCCTTTCTGATTTGATGGCATTAGGGTGCACTGTGCGCCAGTGTCCACCAAGGCTTTATACTTTTGTGGCTCTAATGTGCCAGGCCATCGAATCCACACAATCCAATAAATTCGGTTGTCCCTCTCCTCCACCTGGCTGGAGGCAGGGCACCTCTAAGCTTGAGCACATACAGCATTGTCAGTATGTGCATTACTGGAGTTTGCATCCCCAGTACTCACTCCTGATGTACAGGGATCTTGAGTCACCAACATATTTGAATTGGGTAACTCCACACTGGAGACTTGGGCAGCCATCTTTTTACAAGGACCTCCTTTCGCCTTCGTCTTAGTCAGCAACTTACATACTTGCTCCTCTAGGACAGCAGTAGGTTTCTAATCCCACTTTTTCATGTCCTCTCCATACTCACACAGGAGTGCCCATAGGATTCCTCTTACTGAATTCTGTTTCTCTCGATTCCGTCTCATAGGAGGGCGTCTCCGCTTAATGGCTGCAATGCGGGGTCCTCCGTCTGTCTGAGGAAAAAGGGGTGAATGCAATTTCTCAGATGTTCTCTTTATAGCTGAGACCCAGGCCCGACAAGGGGCTGTGACAGCATCTTCACACTCTCGTACTGTTTTAATCACATCACCCACAGTTGCATCCACATCTGCAGGAACCCATAGCATTACTGATAGTGTATGGTTAAAAGGTGGTGGTGCAGCATGCACAAACCTTTGCAGCATAGGTCTAGGGCACGGTACGTGATAAGGATCTTCAATGTCATCAGCATTATAGATCACGTCTCGTAGAGCCAATTCCTCCAGATACTTGAGAGCTTTTCCAAGTGTGGGTGCTTTGACCTGTGGGCAGTCTATTTCCTCTTTATAGGGATATCTCTCCCTTACAGCTGACAAGAGTTGCTTCCATAGGCTAGTGGTTCCAGCCTTTTCCCCAAATGCTCGATCAATACCTGCATCTCTGGCCAGGGATCCCAACTGTCTGGCTTCCTTCTGAGTTAATGTTATGGTAGCAGCCCCGTCCGTCCAGCATCGGAGTAACCAAGAGAGAAGTGGTTCACCTGGAAATCGGCTATAGTCTTTTCTCAGAGTACGCAAGTCTCTCATGGAATAGGACTGAACAGATTCTGAGTCTGAGTCCTCAGCTGACTCTGCTTTAGAGTCTCTTCTAGCTGCTCTACGAGGAGAGGCAGTATCCTCTATTTCCTCTATCACCTGGTCATCTTGTTCAGACTTGGAAGGGTTAAGGCTCATTTGTGATTTCCATTGTTTTACTTTTCTCCTAGTTACAGGGTCAACAAGTAACTGTGTGGGCTGAGGGGGAGAGGCTGTGGTATCTGCAGCAGTAGCCGCAGCAGGGCTCGTTTTCTGAGCAGCAGCAGTGTCTGTGGGGGTAGAGACAGCAGCTGCAGCTGTAGCAGAAACACTGGCGATGCTGGCCGGCCTTATCTGAGTTGTGCCTTTGTGTGAGGGGGGGCGAGAAGCGGCAGGAGTGGGGGTGCTCTCTTTATGAGATGTGCTCGTTCCCCTAGTTGTAGTTGTCTTATTCCTCACCAACATATGATAGTACATGAAAATATTCACAGACACCTGAACAACAATGGCTGCAAGAATCAGGAGGCTCAAAACTATAACAAGCATAATGCCATTTTGACAAGAATCCACTGAACTCAGCCCAAGAGAGGTATATTTCCTCAAAAGAAGGCTGAAAATGTAATTACTAACAAAGTTCTTAATCCTTGTATGAAACACCACTGTACCATGCACCATGATATACATCAATATTGAGGACCATATTGCAACGATGGTTCTAAAACAGCTCTTACGAAAGAAAAACCACATATTGACAGCAATTCCAGCTGCAAATAAACAGATTGCATACCCTAAGTACCAAAGGTATGGCATGATTGGTTTAATCTCCAACCCTGTGAAATTTCCAAAGGAAAAGGTCTGATTCCCACTCAACGAAGCCATTCTTCGACTGGAGTTGGAATTGAAACTATTCAGGCAAATTAGTCAAAATTTGAACTGGACTCGAGCCAATTAGTTCGTGCCCCACGTTGGGCGCCAATAAATCTGTCACGGTTTAACACTGGCCCGGCAATTAAACCGAGGAACAGACGCTCTCTATTAATCTCTCTCTCCTCCCGGATAAGAAAGGAGAGAGAATAAGGGAGAGAGACTTATGGGTTGGAAACTAAACTACACAACTTTAATGAAATAGTAATGATAAATAGGAAAAATTAATAAATATATACAAATATACAAGAAAAATGGATACCACATTCCTCCCCCCTTCCCCCCAATAGCTCTCACGTCACCACCGAGGCTGCAGGGCAGCTCTGGGAAAGTCCAGGCTGGACTCCTGGAGTCAGCAGCAATTGGGAACTGGAGGCAGGAACACACAGATAAGGGCTGGCACGGATCAGGAGCACAGGCAGGCAAACGGACGGGATCCTTCCAGCGTGCCGGGGTGAAGGAAAGGAAGCAGGAAAGGCAGGAAGGGCAGGCAGCCGGAAGCTGGAAATCAGGAAATCTGGCTTGGCCCTCGTGATCCCTCAAATTTATACTGAGGATGACGTATATGGGATGGAATACTCTGGTCAATTCTGGCATCTATCTTGTCTGTTCCTCCCCAAAGGAGGGATGCAGGTGGGATCTCTTTATGTTTTCCTCAGAGCTGAGCAGTGTCCTTGGCTCTGCATACCAGTCTCTAGCAGTAACTATAAACATCAAGTGTTAGCAGTCCTAGAAACACACATTGTCTGAGAAACTTGCTCTTAATTTCAGCAAGTGCAACTACTTACAAGAGACTTAGCTAAAAGCAAAAGTACAAGACAGAAAACCACCTTTATCCTGGCCCAAACCAGGACATCATGTTATCTTAATCAATTGTATTTGGTTTTGAATCAACATCTGTGTTAAAATATCAGAAGTTAAGTTCACTGCTTAGCAGCGCAACAGGCTAGTTTGTGTATATTGACAAGGGCTTTTCCTGCTGCTACGTGTGGTACAAATGTCCATATTTTGAGCATTCGTCGATAACTGTTTAGAGGTCAAGTCCATATTTTGAGCATTCATAGATAACTTACGGGCGTGAGTGGGCAACTCACTTCCAGCTCCTTCTGCAACTGCCAGGCAGGGCCAACTCCTGTCCGTGTTTCCTGACGATTTGCCGGGATGAGCACAAAAATGGAGACTGCAGCAAACACCAATATGGTTAAAGCACAGCTCCTGGATCTGTTTCGGATTACTATGAATCCCTCTCTTAGAGAGTATACTACCTAGTAATGGCACTGCCGCCTGTGCCTGCATTTCCCTCAGGTTTGCAGTGCCTATCCTATGGGGGTGAGTGGCCAGCTCACTTCCAGTTCCTGCCGCAACTTCCAAGCAGTGCCTACCCCGTCCACGTTTCCTGACGTCCAGATAAACCGTTGCCTGAAGCAACTACCAGCAAATCTGTGTCCCCGTTTGGGCACCATTTGTCAGGAAGAGCACAGTGGACAACACGCGAATTAATATAATCAAAGTATTGCCGTTTATTGAGAGCAGCAGTAGCCCTTTTATACACAGTCAGGCTGATAACATAATATAAGCATATTGCTGATTGGTATAACACATTCTTCGTATGCCACAGGGTGCTATCTAACTGGTTAAATACAACTGTTTATGTACTGTCTATGTGATGCTTTCCCATCATGTTATTCTTCTTTTCTGCTGCCAACTCCCTTATCTTTTGCCCATAGCTGATCTTTTAATAACCTTGCAGCTGGGCCTCAAGGCCCTTAGCTCACTCTGGCTAAAGCTAAATAGTCAGGATTGCTCACATGTCTGTTTTCTTCCAAAAACTCTCCCAACATCTTTCTCCTATCCCTCCTGCTGCCTGCGCCACGGCCTTAAAATGGCAATGCCACAGTTCTGAGCCGTCCCCAGTTTTGCCTGCCCCCCATGTACCCCCTCAGTGTGGGGTGGTGCCATGCCATGCCAGGAGGCCATCTGCAGGCTGGAGCGGTGGAAGGAGTGCTTTCCACACTATCCCATCACTTTCTGAGGAATCCTTGATACCTCTGCCTGGCCCCCTGCATGTACACATATTATAACCTTGTTCTTCCAGGAGACCATTTGCAGAGGAAAAAAAAAACAAAAAAACCCAAACACATGTTGCAAAGGAAATAACTTCTTGTTATTTTTCATGGGGGAAGGGAGAGGGAGGTGCACCCATGCTGGGGAAAGCCGCTGATGGAAAACATGCAGACCAATATGGGAATCTGGAATCGGTTCCAAAAGTACAGAAAGAAAAGATACTTTTAAGCACAGTGATCAGGAAAGAAAAGCTCTAGGGTCAGCCAACAGGAGCTAATAAGATTGCAAGGCTAGAGGTACCTGTTCAGATTAACACGTAAAATATGCTGAGCAGAGGTCGTAGAGAATGGTTACTGGTGGGAAACCAGTAGAAGCAACAGTTCTGCCATTTTATTGCCATCCCCACTTAATGAACTTAATAATAGTCAACAACAAAGGTGGCTGTAGAATTGTGTACATGCTCCATTGTACTTTATTGTAGCGAAATGAGGCAATCAGGTGTGGCTAATTATGAGGTGGGAGGCGTGAGCTTGTGCTAAGCCCACCTGTGCCCAATTAAGGCTTACCCCAGCTGCGCATGAGCAGGATTGGGCGACCAATAAAAGGTGAGCTTCCGAATGCATGCTTGGCTCAAGCTGGAACTCACAACCTCGGCATTGCTTGGCTTTGTACTGTTTGTATAAGCACCGCGCTAACTGACTGCGCCACTGGAGCTCACCCCCTCGTAATTAGCCACACCTGATTGCCTCATTTCGCTATACTTTATTATGCAGTGATATCCTAGTAACAGTATTTTCCCTCACACTTGGAAAGGTAGAAGGCTTAAAAGACCTCACTCCTTATTCAAAACTCATCATGAATTATGTAGCAGATAGTGGTTTAAGTTTTGAAGACTTTGGCCCAGATGAATCATAGAATCATAGAATCGGCTGGGTTGGAAGGGACCTCTGAGATCAAGTCCAACCCTTGATCCACTACTGCTGCGGTTACTAGACCATGGCACTGAGTGCCACATCCAGTCTCTTTTTAAATATCTCCAGGGACAGAGAATCCACCACTTCCTGGGGCAGCCCATTCCAATGCTTGATCACCCTCTCAGTAAAGAAATTCTTTCTAATGTCCAACCTAAACCTCCCCTGGCACAATTTGAGACCATGCCCTCTTGTCTTGCTGAGGGTTGCCTGGGAAAAGAGATCAACCCCCACCTGGCTACACCCTCCTTTCAGGTAGTTGGAGAGAGTGATGAGGTCTCCCCTGAGCCTCCTCTTCTCCAGGCTGAACACCCCCAGCTCCCTCAGCCTCACCTCATAGGACTTGTGCTGGAGTCCCTTCACCAGCCTAGTTGCCCTCCTTTGGACCCGCTCCAGGACCTCAATATCCTTCCTGAACTGAGGGGCCCAGAACTGGACATAGTGCTTTTTTGAACTAGTGCTTTGCCCTTGAAGCAAAAGAAGTTTAAAAGTTTAAGTAAGAAGAATGTAGGCAACAGATATAACAAGACATGCACAAACACCACCCGTGCCCCGTGGGCCTGGCCCTGGCCCCGACCCCTCCACCGCATCAGGGAAACACAGCCACCCTCCGGAGCTGCCACGGATGGGGAACTATCTGGTTAAGCCCCGCCGACCACCAGGACGGTGTAGATAAGGAGGGTTCAGAGTGGCTCGCCCCTTCCTGCCTGGGAGGATCGGCATCTGCAGACCCCAACGTACCTCTGCCAATGCCACCCACATTGCTGCAGTACCTTTGCCCCCAAGCAGGCTTTTGCTGTTATAAAAGTTAATCAAGGGGTGCCAGGTGATTGAGACTAAGAGATTAAGATATTAAGTATTACTTGCATTTGAGAATGGCCTTATGTGTTGTTTGTGTTTGAGATTTGTTTTTTGTTGTTGTTTTTTGTCATTTACCCTTGTCCTGGTTTGGGCCAGGATAAAGGTGATTTTCTGTCTTGTACTTTTGCTTTTAGCTAAGTCTCTTGTAAGTAGTTGCACTTGCTGAAATTAACAGCAAGTTTCTCAGACAGTGTGTGTTTCTAGGACTGATAACACGATGTTTATAGTTACTGCTAGAGACTGGTATGCAGAGCCAAGGACACTGCTCAGCTCTGAGGAAAACATAAAGAGGTCCCACCTGCATCCCTCCTTTGGGGAGGAACAGACAAGATAGATGCCAGAATTGACCAAACAGAGTATTCCATCCCATACATGTCATCCTCAGTATAAATTTGAGGGATCACGAGGGCCAAGCCAGATTTCCTGATTTCCAGCTTCCGGCTGCCTGCCCTTCCTGCCTTTCCTGCTTCCTTTCCTTCACCCCGGCACGCTGGAAGGATCCCATCCGTTTGTCTGCCTGTGGTCCTGATCCGTGCCAGCCCTTATCTGTGTGTTCCTGCTTCCAGTTCCCGACTGCTGCCGACTCCAGGAGTCCAGCCTGGACTTTCCCAAGGCTGCCCTGCAGCCTCGGTGGTGACGTGAGAGCTATTGAGGGGAAGGGGGGAAGAATGTGGTATCCATTTTCTTGTATATTTGTATATATTTAGTAATTTTTCCTATTTATCATTACTGTTTCATTAAAGCTGTGTAGTTTAGTTTCCAACCCATAAGTCTCTCTCCCTTATTCTCTCTCCTTTCTTTATCAGGGAGGAGAGAGAGATTAATAGAGAGCGTCTGTTACTCGGTTTAATTGCCTGGCCAGTGTTAAACCGTGACAACCCTTTTACGTGTGGAATTGCAATTCCTTGAATTGTATTGTGTTAAATGATTGTTTTGTAGTTGTAAAAACAAAAATGTGAGTGAGGTGAAATGCTGATCTGAAAATTCAAGGGTTTTTATGAGATTTTTATACAATGTGACAAGTCGTGTGAAGGAGATTGCCCACTGTCTAAGAAAACTGTGTGTTTTGCTCCCAAACCCCTTTATTTTAAAAACTAAAAAACAGCCAAATCTGTGAAGGCACAGTGTCCCGTCCCCCCCCCTCTCCGTCTACACATAAAAATCAGTCTACCTTAACCCCATCTTTCCCCCCTTCCCCTCCTCCTCCCCCCGCCTCCCTCCCACTCCTCTGGCCTCTGGTAGCTAGAGGGAGCTACCCTTCTAACTCTTTCATAGAATCTGGTTGCCTAGAGTATAAAGTTCTTTGTGAACAATATGGGTCAAATACATTTTAAAGAAATAAATATGATAGGTGCCACAGCAGCTACAAAGGACGAGGATTAAGATATTGATAAAGCAGAAATTGTGTTGCAACCTGAAATGTGGTCCCTTTTTTACTGACTTGTAACTCCTCCATGCCTCTAGCGCCTTGACTTTTGACTGCTTCTGTGTTGCATACAAGTATACAAAAAGATCTTAATGCTGCACTGCAGAATGGGGAGGAAGTTGTTTTGAAACTTTTGCAGACATTCCCTGTTATGGAGAATTTTGCTCTTAATAATCCTGGGCAGGTATTTCACTCACATAAAGCTATACCTTTAAAGACACTGAAAGAAACCAATAGGATGCAGCTATGTATAGTCCAACTATACCGTATGTGCTTACTATACTTAAACTCGTAGATGCTAAAATTATGTGAAAAAAAATTATGTCCTTTAAAATTATATAAAATTATGTCCTTTATGACTGAAATATACTGTCTCATACTGCACTAACCAGAAGTGACTATTTACTCTGAAAAATATATTATCATGATTTTTGCACAGATTAGACTCAAAGAAATCAACAAGCAAATGTAGCTATTACCTTTGCAATGTTGACAGGAATGAGACTTATTTTAGATATGCAAATGCAACTGTCCTGGGAGCTGCAGGCTTATCAACAATAACTACTGCAGATGTACAAGCTTGGGAAAAGTTGCCTGCAAAAGGAAAGGGCAATGCCAGTTTTGCAAAAAATTTACACTGGCAGGTTCTAAACAGACCATGACAATTACAGGACCTGCCCCAGCCCCCCCTCTCCCCCAAAAGAAAGGGGCAGCGATATCACTGACACCTCCACAAACAATCTTGACAATTCACAACTTCAAAGCCTCAGCAGGGCAAGCTCTGGCAGAGCAGGACTGGACCTCCATGCTGCCTTATGATGTGTACTAACTGCTGGGATGGGGATTAAAAAAAATTGCTACCACTATTACGGGGCTCCTTTCTATTGGTACAGTAGGCTTTATAGTAGGCTGTAGCGGGTATTCAGCAAAAGAGCTGCTTGTAATCTCTAAGGCAGTAGATGAGGATTTTTGTGTACTATAATGATTTTGGCATTGTAGGCAGCGGTTGCCGGGACTTGCCGGGTGGTGGGCCCGGACGGTGCTCGCCCCGCCTGTGCCCAGTTGGGGCTGGCCCAGGTGCGCATGCCCGGGTTCGGCAGGGGGTGGTTCCGGAAGAGGTTCCAGAGCCAGGCGGACCGAAGTTAGCTCTCTGATACTAATCCGAACCAACACTAGCTCGATTGACTCTGCTCGCGAACCGAGCTCGCGCCCACGGCGAGATTCGTCTCACGCAACAGGCATTATCTCAACAACTCATCGAGATTGCAGAGTAATCTAGAATTGCACAAATTGCTATTGCACTACGGTGTTTATTGATGGTTCTAGTAATGATAAGGCTGATATTATTCTCTGGAACTGGGAAGTTGTGTAGAACATACCATGTATACCTCGGCACAATAAGTACAATTATTTGCATTTAACCCTGTTTTTGAGAATTTCCCTCAGCCTATTAATATCCTAAATGATAGTAGCATATGTTTGTCAAAATATTGAAACAGCTTGGATAAAATATATTTCTAACAGTGATCTTTTGCAGCTTTTCTTTTGTTTACAGATGCTTGTACATATGTGTTAGGTACCTTTTTTTTTATTTATTACTCATATTCGTGCACATTCCTCTTTACCAGGACCTCTGTCAGCAGGAAATGCTACAGCAGATAGTCAGATATAAGCATTTTTAGCAGGTTCTGAGACTCCTCTGCCCATTCGCTGTGCCATGGTAAGTCACCATTTATTCCATCAGAATACAAGGAGCCTTCACAAGTATTTCCACATTACTCGAGAAAAGGCACGACACATTGTGAGAAGTTGTTCTGCCTGTGGTCCCTATCTTCCTGTACCTCACCCTGCAGTTACCCCTAGAGGTCTACAAACTAATGATTTGTGGCAGATGGATGTCACATATGTTTCCTCAATCTTATGTCCATCTCTGTATTGATGCCTATTCAGGTTTTCTTTTTGCTTCTGTCTTAACAGGAGACACTGTTTGTCACGTTGTAACACACTTATTGGCTGCTTTTTCTGTAATGGGCATGCCACATGCCATTAACAGTCATAATGCCTCGGTATACACTAATGTCTCTTTTGCTCAATTTTGTCACTCTCATGATATTGCCCTAACTACAGGTACTTCTTTTAATCCTAGGAGACAGTTGCTCTTTGAATGCTGCTATCAGGACTTTAAAAATATGCTGCAAAAACAAAAAAGGGGGAGATTGGCTGAATTCCCCACATAGAAAATTGAAAATGCAGATAAACCCATTTGAGTTCCAGAAAAGAATGCCTGAACCTGTGATGACAGGAGCCTTACTACAAGTAACCAAGAGCTTCCGCCAACTGACCCCTGCAGCCAAACAAACAATGGAGATTTCAAAGACCTCCATGCCAGAATACACGGAGGAAAAGAACTGTTAACATGGTGTCCTGGTTTGGGCCAGGATAAAGGTGATTTTCTGTCTTGTACTTTTGCTTTCAGCTAAGTCTCTTGTAAGTAGTTGCACTTGCTGAAATTAACAGCAAGTTTCTCAGACAGTGTGTGTTTCTAGGACTGATAACACTCGATGTTTATAGTTACTGCTAGAGACTGGTATGCAGAGCCAAGGACACTGCTCAGCTCTGATGAAAACTTTTACCCTCCAGAAGGAAGAAAGGTCCCACCTGCATCCCTCCTTTGGGGAGGAACGGACAAGATAGATGCCAGAATTGACCAAACAGAGTATTCCATCCCATATACGTCATACTCAGTATAAATTTGAGGGATCACGAGGGCCAAGCCATCAATTTCCTGCTTCCGGTTGCCTGCCTTTCCTGCTTCCCTTCCTTCACCCGGCATCCTGGAAGGATTCCATCCGTTCGTCTGACTGTGGTCCTGATCCGTGCCAGCCCATATCTGTGTGTTCCTGCTTCCAGTTCCCGATTGCTGCCGACTCCAGGAGTCCAGCCTGGACTTTCCCAAGGCTGCCCTGCAGCCTCGGTGGTGACGTGAGAGCTATTGGGGGGAAGGGGGGAGGAATGTGGTATCCATTTTCTTGTATATTTGTATATATTTAGTAATTTTTCCTATTTATCATTACTGTTTCATTAAAGCTGTGTAGTTTAGTTTCCAACCCATAAGTCTCTCTCCCTTATTCTCTCTCCTTTCTTTATCAGGGAGGAGAGAGAGATTAATAGAGAGCGTCTGTTACTCGGTTTAATTGCCGGGCCAGTGTTAAACCGAGACACATGGAGAAAAAGCAAAGCAATGATAGGTCGTGCAGTAGAAATGTTAAAAAAAAAAAAAGAAAAAAATAATCAAGGTCATCCAGTGAAACCTGATCTGGTGTATTTTATCAGTGAAATGTTTCTTAAATGTATATGTATGGAAAGCAAGCTATAGCTAATCTGACACTGTTGCATTCACTTATGAATTATACCTTGCATTCTTTTGTATTACTATTGTCTAATATCTTATTATTATCAATTATAAGTAAGCCTTCTGTGTAATCATCAAAAATCCTATATACTTGTCCTGGTTTGGGCCAGGATAAAGGTGATTTTTCTGAGTTTCTTGTAGATGGTTGAACTTGCTGAGGTTGACAGCAAGTTTCTCAAATGGAGTATTCCATCCCATGTGCGTCATCCTCGGTATGGAGTTGGGGGATCTCGAGGACCGAGCCACACCCTTACCAGCTGATTGGCCTCACCTGAGATCATCAGCAGAAGTGCTGGGTACCACCCCCCTTAACAGCTAATTGGTCTCACCTGTGGCACTATGAAAGACCAGCAGAAGCTCCTGGCTGCCTCCCTGGCTGGCTGCTTATGGCCCTGCTTGCTGCCCTGCCTGGTTGCCTCCCTGGCTGCCCTGCCTGCTGCCCTGCCTGCTGCCCGGTTGCCTGCCTGCCTGCCTGCCTGTCTTCACCCGGCATCTTGGAAGGATCCCATCCAGTCCATTTGCCCGCCTGCTGCCCTGCCTGCTGCCCAGTTGCTTGCCTGCCTGCCTTCACCCGGCTTGCATGAGAATTGTTGGGGGAAAAGGGGGAAGGACTCTGATATTCATTCTCCTGTATATTTGTGTATATATATATATAGCATTTTCCTTTTCTTTTTTCCTATTTACCATTATTGTTTCATTGAAGTTGATTGGTTTAGCCTCCAACCCATAAGTCTCTCTCCCTTATTCTCTCTCCTGTCTTATCAAGGAGGAGAGAGAGATTAATAGAGAGCATCTGTCACCCGGTTTAATCGCCGGGCCAGTGTTAAACCTTGACAATACTCTATTTGTATTTATCATTTATCAAAAGTAATTAACTTGATGTTAAAGAAATTCCACCAACCATGCCTTGGACTTTGGCCCAGTCTCGGTCATCGCTGGTCAGGAAATGAACCAGATGTTTCTGCACAAGGTAATATTCAAGTCGCCTTGACTTGTTGGTTGTTTAGTATATAAGGCTGGGCCCAATTGCAGCAACTTTGGATGCCTCACCTACGGGTGGACGCACCGCGTAGGATTTTCCCTCTTACCAGGAAGGGTTTTCCAAATCCTCGCTGCAACCGGGGCTCCCCAGTGACTGCAGATCTGGATAATGGTAATGTATGCAAGTGGTGATGTATAATAGAGGTTAGGTGTTTAATGTGAAATGAAGAACTTAACATTAGGCTTAAAACCCCCCCACCAGTGTTCACATGAATGCACACCAGGAGTCAACAATGTATTGGCCCCACATGACAAGATACTGTCCAAGGGTCTCCTACCACAATCAAGGGCAAGACTGGGTTGTCCTCTGTGTTTTCTACCAAGAAGAACTTATAGCTCCGCTGCTGGCTGCAACCCAGTAGGCATTGAGTGGTGGGGGACACATGCCATACCAGACTTTGATGTGAGGGATGGCTTCCTCTGTTATAAGAGGACCATCTAGGACGGGAGGACAGGCCTAAGTAACTGGCATCAGTGATGAGTATAACCTGGTGTTGCTTCAGCAAAAGCTTTGGGTACGCTTAGTTGCCTTGCATGTTTTATGGCAAAAAGAGTTAATGAAACATCAGCAATTTTAACGGCTTTAGCTAAATGATGTAGATAGTGTTAGGCATGCAACTTTGCAAAATAGAGCTGCCATAGATTTTTTTTTACTAGCTCATGGTCATAGTTGTGAAGATTTTGGTGGAATGTGTTGTATAGTTTTGAATGACAGTTCTAGGTCTATCCACAAATGTATCCAGAAATTAATGGACACCACCAAGAAGGTCACAGAAGACAGCGGATTATTTGGTCTGGACCATCTGCTGAATAGATGGGGGCATTACAGGATGGCTAAGAAGTCTATTGTGAATGGGTCTTTTGTGTGTTTTCCTGGTTGTCATGATGATGGTGCTATGTTTATTCTCCTGTTTGCAAAGGGCCCTGCAACGGACTATAAATATGGCTTTTATTGTAGAAAAAACAAAAAGGGGGAGATGTAGCAGATGTTTAGATGGAACCTCATTTGTTTCAGCTTGTGCCCATTGCCTCATCTTGTCTCTGGGCACCAATGGAAAGAGCCTGGCTCCGTCCTCTTTGCACCTTCCCTTTAGATATTTGTACAGACTGATAAGATTCCCCATGAGCCTTCTCTTCTCTAGACTAAACCGTCCAGGCCGGTCATTTCCTCATAGAAGCTCACCAAGTTGGTCAAGCATGACTTCAGCTTGGTGAATCCATGTTAAATATTCCCAGTCATCTTCTGTGCCTGGAAATGGTTCCCAGGGTTAGGTGCTCCATCACTTTCCCAGGGACTGAGGTGAGGCTGACTGTTCTATAGTTATCTGGGTCCTCCTTCCTGCCCTTCTTGAAGATAGGAGGGATGTTTGCCTTCCTCCAGCCTTTGGACACTTCTCCAATCACCACAATCAATCAAAGATTATTAAATGTGGCCTTGCAATGGCATCTACCAGGTATCTCAGCACTCGTGGGTGCATCTCATCAGGGATGCATGGACTTATGTATGCCTTGGCATGTCTTCTTGATGTAAACACTTTAAAAATATGAAATTATCTCTTGAATCCAGCATTTTTTCTACTCTTTTAAAAATATATCAAACCTATTTTCAATTAACAGATTTTTACCCCAAACTTAACTAGTTTCTCTTTTGTATCATACCTGGCAGGCGCCTAAAGATAAGAATGCTAATCAGAATGTCTCCTGGTATGCTGTCAAGACAAATAAATTTAGCAAGGTAACAAGGACTGAAGTATTACAATAATTTAAAGAGAAGTTCTCGGGATGGCAAATCTCTGCCAGTGTGTGACAGTGATTTATGAAAAGACAGAACCCTTGTTGCTGTATAAAAACTCAAAGAGAAAAGGAGATGTTGCCTTTTCCTCTCTTCCCCCCCCCCCCCCCCCCATCCTCTCTCTCCACTTTGGATTCAGCTACAGGACAGCACCAGCAGGAAAAAAGAAGAGAACAGCAGCCAAAGAGGAACGGCGGGTCCTACACCATCGCCCCCCTCCAGACAGAGACCAGGGCCTGCGGACAGTGATAAAACTTAATTGCTCTTTTCCTTTCCTTTTCCTTTCCTTTTCTTTCCTTTTCCTTTCCTTTTCCTTTCCTTTTCCTTTCCTTTTCCTTTCCTTTTCCTTTCCTTTTCCTTTCCTTTTCCTTTCCTTTTCCTTTTCCTTTTCCTTTCCTTTCCTTTCCTCCCTTTCCTCCCCTTTCCTCCCCTTTCCTCCCTTTCCTCCCCTTTCCTCCCCTTTCCTCCCCTTTCCTCCCCTTTCCTCCCCTTTCCTCCCCTTTCCTCCCCCCTTTCCTCCCCTTTCCTCCCCTTTCCTCCCCTTTCCTCCCCTTTCCTCCCCTCCCCTTCCCCTCCCCTCCCCTCCCCTCCCCTCCCCTCCCCCTCCCCTCCCCTCCCCTCCCCTCCCCTCCCCTCCCCTCCCCTCCCCTCCCTCCCTCCCTCCCCATCCCCTCCCTCCCCTCCCCTCCCCTCCCCTCCCCTCCCCTTTCCTCCCCTTTCCTCCCCTTTCCTCCCCTTTCCTCCCTTATCCTCCCCTTTCCTCCCCCTTTCCTCCCCTCCCTCCCCTCCCCTCCCCTCCCTCCTCCCCTCCCCTCCCTCCCCTCCCCTCCCCTCCCCTCCCCTCCCCTCCCTCCCCTCCCCTCCCTCCCTCCCCTCCCCTCCCCTCCCCTCCCCTCCCTCCCCTCCCCTCCCCTCCCCTCCCCTCCCCTCCCCTCCCCTCCCCTCCCCTCCCCTCTCCTCCCCTCTCCTCCCCTCTCCTCCCCTCTCCTCCCCTCTCCTCCCCTCTCCTCCCCTCTCCTCCCTCTCCTCCCCTCTCCTCCCCTCTCCTCCCCTCTCCTCCCCTCTCCTCCCTCTCCTCCCCTTTCCTCCCCTTTCCTCCCCTTTCCTCCCCTCCCCTCCCCTCCCCTCCCCTCCCCCTCCCCTCCCCTCCCCTCCCCTCCCCTCCCCTCCCCTCCCCTCTCCTCCCCTCTCCTCCCCTCTCCTCCCCTCTCCTCCCCTTTCCTCCCCCTTTCCTCCCTTTCCTCCCCTTTCCTCCCCTTTCCTCCCCTTTTCCTCCCCTTTCCTCCCCTTTCCTCCCCTTTCCTCCCCTTTCCTCCCCTCCCCTCCCCTCCCCTCCCCTCCCCTCCCCTCCCCTCCCCTCCCCTCCCCTCCCCTCCCCTCCCCTCCCCTCCCCTCCCCTCCCCTCTCCCCTCCCCTCCCCTCAGAAAGGTGGTGGGATCAATAGCTCAACTGAAGTGCATCTACACTGGGCAACAAACAGGAGGATCTGGAAGCCATTGTGCATCAAGAAAACTATGATATAGTGTGTCACAACCCACAAGGTGAGTGCGACACTGTCACATCTCACAAAGTAAGCACAGCTACCCAGAGGTGGGGGCCCCAACCAAATATCACATCCTACACAGTAGGCATGGGTAGAGTTCTCCAGAGTTAGGGGTCGACCCCAGGAAATTCAGACTACACCCCCTTTCTCTCTAAACTCCTTCAGAGATGAGTTTAGGTGCAGCTGGATCCAATCCTCAATTAATATCTTTAACAACCCATTTGGCAAGATTAAATTTGGGAATTCTCTGTATGGTACTCTAAGAGTAAGATTATTACCCAGGAGGCTTATACAAAGCACAACTTTACTTAAAAGTGATTAAGATTATAAAGCATGTCAAAAACCACACCATGATATTACTCACAAATCAACAGATTACAACTAGCAGAATTAGAAATTATGGTACTTTCAAAGCAACAGATTACAAATAGCAGAATTTAGCAAAATGGTACTTTCAAAGCAATGGATTTCAATTCAGCAAAACAAGGAAACTGTCAAAACAAAAGATTACAACTAACAAATTTTAATAAAGCAACAGGTTGTAAAACTTAACAAAGTTAGAAACTGCATTACCCTTATGTGCCGAGATAAGGTTAGAAACAGAGAGAGAGAAATATAAAGAAAAGATAGGAAAGATATGACCACCCTTGGATCCACCAACAATCTTGGTAGGAAGTTGTGGTCCTTGGATAGCGGGTGCACACCCAGCATTTCAAGTGTTCCTTATTTATGCTACCTAGCCCTACCTTTTTGGGGGAGGCTTGGCCTATCTGCACATGCACTCTCTTCAGTGGCCTTACATGGGGCATAGACAAGGTGACACTCTGCCTCCGCAGGGTACAGCTTGCCTGCCCCTGTCCCTTATTGAATAAAGACAGTGTCCTTCCTATCTGGGTGGCCACCAAAGATGGCTCCCCTTGCAAGGACAGTATCCAGCTTATCAGGATGGCCACTGAAGGAAGTGCTGCTCTTGCAAGATCAGGGCCCAGTTCATCAGGGTGACCACCCAAATGAGGGCCTCTCCATGTGAGAACAGAGTCCAGGTGGCTTATCAAATGAGGACCCCATTCTAGGACAATGTCCATTTTGTCAGGGCAGCTTTGACACAATTATCCATTTAGGGACTATACAATTTGCCATCACACAAACATGGTGGGATGACTCACAAAACTGGAGTGCTGTAATGGATGGCTACAAACTCTTCAGAAGACAGAGACAAAGCAGGAGAAGTGGTGAGGTGGGTCTGTATGTTAGGGGATATTTTGATTGAGTAGAGCTTGATGATGGAGACAATAGAATTGAGTGTTTATGGGTAAGAATTAGGGGGAAAGCCAATGTTACAGATCCGAGTTATTATTTATATTTTGTTTGCGAGGAAATTTCAGCCACTACTCATAGACGACGCGTGAATTTACAAAAATAACCAGGCTTTATGATTTAAACAAGTTAAAAGGATTTATTTAGGATTTATACAATTAGTTACTTTGGAGAGAAGAGTCGTTAAGAGGAAAGAAGGAGGGTAATTAAGATGTTATCACCGTCCGCCGGCCTTGGCCTCTGGCTGTGGTCGGGTGCGTAGGGTCTGTCGCTCCTGCCGCTTCTCTGTCCCGTAGCTGAAGCCCAAGTGCCGAGAGAGGGGGGGTCTAGAAGAAAGCCGCCTCGCCACTTTCCGCTTGGGCCTTCAGAGCTGCTTGCCGCCTTTTTGCGCCGAGCTGGCTGGAGTTTGTAGTCACAGGAGCTGGCTTCCACGTGTCCTTCTGAGCTGCTGGCTCCTCCGAGCTACTGGCTGCTCTGAGCTGCTGGCTGGCTTTTCGGTTCTTTTTGGGCGATTTTTATACAGGAAAAGAAAAGGGGTCCCTTTTTTGCATAAGTCCCTGATACATACAGGTTTCCAGACTTCCCGGAGATGAGTCATCCTTATCTTTTAGTCTTTTTGGGTGTCCTGCTACCTTCATTGTTTCCATCATGCACCAGGAGACGACCTGATAAGCAGTCTTATCTTTTAGGTGTATGTCAGGCATATGGTGAGGTAAACATATGTTAATTGACAAAATGTTGCAACATAGCAGGGAGAAAGAAAAAAAAAAAAAAGATTGATTCAAGAGACATAATTTTGTATTTTTAACGTGTTTACATCATTTCACCCCGTGGCTCTTGAGTCAGGATTTTTTTTTTTTTTTTTTTTTATGTATATATATATATATATACACACATCCCTATATATACACACATCCCATTTGGTGTGGTTGTGTCGTGGAGTCACTAAGAGATCCCTTTAATTTGTTCATTGCCGAGTAACTAGCCCCTGTATCTATCCTGAATTCCATCGGTTCCCCTCCGACTTCTAAAATAACCTTCAGGTCCCTATCTAGTCAGCTCTGATTCTGGCAATTCCCCATCATAAAGGCTTGAGCGACACCTTGTGGATTTCCCGTGAACGGATTCAATCCGCCTCCTACCCTGTTGCCGAGATTCGCTCCATTGCCCGGGAAGCCTCCCCCCATCGGGGCTCCCTGATTAAGTGGGCACTCATTTTTCCAGTGTCCCAGTCCTTTACAAAAGGCACACTGGTTAGGTCCTAACCTTCCGCGTCCCCCTGCACTCTGGTTCCCAAAACCCCCAAAGCCTTCACCCATCGGAACACCGCCTCTCCCCCTGCTGCAACCGCGACCTCTATTATTTCCATTGTTTCCACCCGCCGCTTGCTGCAAGACCGCCAGCATGCTTGCCTGCTGTTTCTTTGTTGTCTCCTTTTCCCTATTATTGTATACCTTCCATGCAACCTCCAATAACTTCTCCAGATTCCGTGTATCTTCTCCCTCCAGCTTCTGCAACTTTTTCCTAATATCCTCCTGAGATTGACCCATAAAAATCAACGCCAGCTGCATTTTTCCCGATTCAGCTTCCACATCCAAATCCGTGTACCTCCGCGCTGTCTCTTTTAGCCTTTCTAAAAATGCCGATGGGGATTCCCCCTTATCCTGCCTCACAGAATACAACTTAGACCAAATCATCGTTTTTGGAATCCCCTCACGGACCCCTTCTACCAGTAAATCCTGGTAGTTTTTTAACGGTCTGTATCCCGCCGATGAATTGGGATTCCATTCGGGGTCCTCCCTTGGTACCAAATCATTTACCGAACCTTGTGCTACCTGCATTCTAATCAATTCCCTTGCCCGATTCGTCATTGCCCTAAACACCATCTCCTTTTCTGTAGAATCCATAATAGTGTCTAACAACACCTGCAAATCATTCCAATCAGGATTTTGAGTCTTTATTACCATTTTCACAACCCGAGCCACTTTCTCAGGATTTTCCCTGTACGCCCCCGCTGATTGCTTCCATATCATTAAATCGTGCGGCGAAAAAGGAACCTTTATCATCACCTTTCCTCCATCTGCTCCTACTGCCTCCCACAGCAGAGCCATCAACTGAGGCTGCAACAAACCGCCTTCTCTCCCCAACCTCCCCCTCCGAGTCTGTTCCGCAAGCGGCGTTCTCGGCTGATCAACCCCCTCCCCCCCCTGCTCTACATCCTCCTTGGGTGAGAAAGGAAGAGGGGCTCTAACCGGATTTACCGGGGAAGCCTCAGGGGGTGGGGGCGGCGGCGCACTTGGGGGCACCAACAAAGACACATCCTCCTCCTCCTCCGAGGACCGTATTTTACGCTCTTTACAACCAGCACACTCATCACTTTCTACTTCCCTGGTTTTTAACTCCGACAATCCACAAGCTTTTTGCCACTCAGGTTTTCCTTTTAGATGATAGAACAGATCCAAATACTGTACTTCATCCCATTTTTCATTCTCCCGCAAGAAACTCATCATAGGACCTAATATCTCAGGAGTTATTGTACCATTCCGCGGCCACTGCATTCCCTCTGTTTCATATTCAGGCCATACATGATTACAATAATCAATCAACGTCTTCTTCCGCAATTCCTGCCTAAAATTACCCTCTTTCCAATGTTTTAACAGACAACCGAGAGGCGAATCCTCAGGAACATCCTTTTCGTTACAAGACAGAGCTCTAAAAGTTTTAAACGGTAGCATGCTGACACCCGAACTTGCGCACCCACACACACAAAACGCTGACACTCGTATTCGCGCGCACTCACACACACAAAACCAATATACGGCCGATTACCAAATACCTATACCAAATACCAAATACCAACCAAATACCAAACTTGCCTATACTCGTCGCCGCGAGTGGCAAGTGCTGGATCTGCACAGCTTTCTACTTGCCGTGTCTTACGACCAGCGCCTAGGCTTCCAACCAACCAAATACCAAATACCAAATACCAACCAACCTATAAGGAATAAAGCACCTTCGGGCTTACCTTATGGTCGTCTGTCGGGCGCGGGGTCGGGCACGGTTTGATGTCTCCTCCAGGAATCACCTGGTGCCGGCTTGGAGTGGATCAGCACGTGAACCACCCCAGCCGCCCCCGGAGTCCCATCTGGGTCGCCAGAAAACTGTTGCCCGTAGTCAAGACACAAACCAACAGAGTGTCAGTTTATGCGGTGCTTTATTCGGGGCCCGGGAAACCTGAGGACTAGCGTCCCAAGTCAGGATTCCAACGATCCCCGTTTTCGGTTCAGCTTTTATACCCTTTTTACAATGAAACCTTCATGCGGAATTTCAGTTGTGAAACAGTTACATACATCATGCAGATAACAATAGAGAAACATCCACGAACCACAAATCTCATACTTTTTCAATTTAAGATATTGTTTTGACTGTCTCCCACCATCAACCCCCCTTACATGCGTAATAACCCTTATCTTCAATGTCAGTTTACTTTTCTTCATGTTCATGCTCGACTAATCCCTTTTGATAAGCTGTTCCCCTCTTCCCAGCACATTCCTTGTTGATAAACTGTTCCCCTCTTCTCAGCACATTAACACTTTCCTTGTCAGTTCCCTGCTTTTCTGTCCTGCTTGACCAGTCCAAACCTTAGCATAACTACTTCTAAATTTTCACCTCCCCCGCCACCTGCAACAATGCGGTGACGATGTCGATGGTGGCAACCACGGCGCTGAGGTCCCTGCGGGCCATCTGCAGGCAGTGTCCCACCGCCTCCTCCTGGGCCCGGCCCAGGGCCCCCCTTTTTACTCCCCTTGCAGTGAGGAGGGGGAGCTGAGGATACCCACAGCTGACCATGATCAATTGTAAGCTGCCTCTGGCCGTTTGGCTCTTTAGCAGCCCCAACAGTCACAGGAGAAGTCTGCAGTAGTGATGATACATTTTCCTTTAAATCTGCTACCACCCCATCAGGCAGATAGTATTGCTATACGGAGGGTAGAGGCACAGATATCTTTAACAAACAGTAATTTTCACTGTGGGGCAGTCTACTATGCTGTCCTTTATTTTGCAATTACTGAACGTTAGCACGCCATTGTCATTAGGATAATAGACTTTGTTTGGGATGCTAATGAGTTTCTTTGCTCTGAGAGCCTTAGTAAAACTTAACTTGGAGAGATTACTGCAGACATCTAGAATACTTTTCTCATTTACAGTTTTCAGGCAGTGGATGCTAGAAGAAAAACAACAGATGATACTCCACACCAAGTTTGCTTTTAAGTACCCCCAAGAGAGTCAGCTCCACTTTTCTAGGACAAGCCTCCAAAATACATCACAGTCCTTATCTCCTTCAGTGCCGTGCTGACTGTCTCCCAAACCCATGGCGCGACTGATGTTATCATGATGTGATCATGGTGTTATAAATTACTTTACCTAGGCTAAAGAGGTGGCCAGCCTCCCAGCCAGCAGTAAGTAATTTCTTCCAGTGTCAGTTTCAGAGTAGCCAATTCTGAAACTGTACACCAGGGGTGTTTCGTTTTGATGTCCTAGGATTACTGATGTCTGTAGTCACGTTAATTCAACCTCATTCTGTCCTACTACACAAAACCTAATTACACAAAGGACCAAAAGAAAAGAAAACATTGGTTTACAGCACACAGGGTAAAAGATAACTTAAACCTTATTCCACACAGAGTATCCAGTTTGTGCTAATTTTGTGCTGTTTATCATTCATGTCAGTTGCCACCCACGAGTTTGAATTCAGTGGATTTTGCAAAATGAGTTTAATTCTACCTATGTTAGGTAAATTCACACAAACGGCTTGGCCTGGCTGCAAGGTTCCTCTGAAGTTCCTGGGAGGCTGCTTCTCAGTGTTGTTATCTTGATTAGGCGACAGGGGAAAGAATGCTGTCATTCTGGGACAGCCATTCACACCCCACCTATTATTGACCGTGGCAATAGCATAATTGAGTCTCTCATGCCAGTTGCTCTCCTGAGGCCTAATGAATTTTTTAAGTAAACCGTTTGTTCGTTCAACAATGCCATTTGCCTGGGGATGATAGGGAATATGAAATGCCCAGTTAATATTTTCACTTTTTGCCCATTGCTGGATCAGGTGAGAAGTGAAATGAGTACCATTATCAGACTGAATACTGGTAGGTTTAGGCAGAATTCCAAAAATTTTCTTCAGGAAGGATACAGTGTTTTCTCCATTTGCTTTTGCATACGATTCTGCACAAGTTAACCCAGAGATAACCTCCACAATAACAATAACATACTGTTTATTCCCTGACCTTCGGAAGGGTCCTATATAATCTATCTGCCAAGTAGACCATAATGTTTTACCATCTCTGAGATGTAAATTGTCAGCAGTCAGAGGATGTTCTCCCAACCGAATTTTACACAAATCACATGAGGAAATTATTGTTTTACATTGTTCTCGTGATACAGACCAACCACGAGATTGTGCTTCTTTATACAAATCAAAAATACCAGAATGACCCCTTTTGCAATGAAGCCATTCTAATATTTTTCCCCATTCTTGGACTTCACCTGGATTGAGAGCATCTCTGATTTCAATGACATTAATTCTTGCCAATTCATCAACTTGGTTATTTGCTGGCTTCATCTTTTAAATTGGATTGGTGGGAAGGTACCCAGCCTACATGAAAATTGGGATTTTGTTTTGCAAGTTGTAGAATTTCCTTCCACTTCTCTGTATGCCATACAGGCACTCTATTAATTTCCCAGTTATTGTTTTCCCAAAATGTCACCCATTCTACACAGCCTTTAAAGACAGCAAAAGAATCTGTATAGATATATACAGGTTCCTTAGTGGCTTTTTCTTTTACAAATACATTCAAAACAGCATCCAGTTCGCCTGCTTGTGCACTTCCTTCACCTTGATTTAGTATTTGTTCACCTGTGGAAGGTTTAATTGCAGAAGATTTAAAAAAACATACTTTTCTTTCCCTTCGGGAAGAAGCATCGGTGAACCAGGCTGTAGTCATATCACTTTTGTATTCGGGGGCTTCTTTAATAGGGCTAGGAGTTTCCATTATTAAATCTTTTTCATCTGTGGATTCAATTGGTTCTTGAATTTTTAGAAGTTTATCAGGGCCTTCCTCAATTTGAAAAAGTTCAGCGAAATATTCAATTTGGCTACACCATTTTCTAATTGTGCCTTTCTGAGAAATTCCTTCAGGAGGTGGCTTTCCAGACAATACCTGGTTAATCACCTTAAAATGCCCTTGCAGGATTACCTTTTGTTTTTTAATTATCTTGCTTATCTCCTTAAGCGCGGTACTAACTGTGAGCAGACCCTTTTCCAGGACCGAATACCGCCTCTCTGAGTCCTTTAATGACTGAGAATAAAACAATATGGGTCTGGTGACTCCAGCTGGACCCCGTTGCCAAAAGTGATAAGATAACGCACTGGAAGAAGAACCCCATTCGATTGTTATCAGGTCCTCTGGGTGAAGAGGTCCCAGGGTTTGAAAGGTCTGTGCCTCTAGGAGTAAGAGTTTTAATGCCTCATCCTGAGTTTGAGTCCACTCCCAGTGGCGGTGTTTCTTTAACAAGTCATATAATGGCTTAGCAATGATTGACAGGTCAGGTATGTACTTTTGCCCATGTTGCGAAGTTCCCATAATTTCTTGTAATTCCTTTTTATTTGTGGGTGCCTTTATTTCTCCTAGGTGAGAGAGAGTATCATTAGGGATATTCCATGTCCCGCCTTTCCATTTGATTCCTAGAAATTTTGTTTCTTGGGAGGGAGGTTGCCTTTTATCCTCAGGAATTTCTGTTTGCAAGCTCGTTAAGTGCCCAATTATGGCATCATAAGCTGCTCTCACTGCTTGCTCATTTTGACCACCTATCAGCATATCATCAATGTATTGATAGATTTTTACATTTGCGTTGTTTATTATTTCTGGAATATTTTCCAGCTCATGTGCAAGAGCATGGTGGGCAAGCGTGGGAGAATGTTTGTAGCCCTGAGGCAACCTGGTGAAAGTATACTGTATTCCATCCCAAGTAAAAGCAAAATATTTTTGATCCTCAGAATCAATGGGAATTTGGAAAAAAATGTCTTTTACATCAAGAAAAGCAAGCACTGGGGGTGCTGCTTCCTGTATTTCTAGCACCAGATCTGCAATGTTTGGAACAGCTGCAGTTAATTTCTCAGTACCAGCATTCAATTTTCTATAATCTACGGTCATTCTCCACTTACCATTTGGTAATCAATACTTACCATTTTGGCACAATGATACCTCTTTGTTTCAGGTCAGAAATTACTTCTCTTATATCCTCTTTTGCTGCTACAAGAATAGGGTACTGTTTAACATTTCTCATTTTGCTTTGGGGGAGGCGTGGGGCAGTTTGTAACAGTCTAACTTTGTGTGGGGGTGCCAAAATTCCAAAACCAGCTGTTCTCGTCTCTCCAGGACCGACCAATCAATACGTCCATTCCTAAAAGATTATAAGGAATGTCAGCTACTATCATTTGGGTTCGAATTAACTCCTCGTCTCCCGGTAGCTTTAGGGAAATGTTAACAGTTTTTTGTAAAACAGGCTTTCCCAAAGCACCGCTCACGAATATTGGTTTCAGAGAAGAATCAATGCCACATTTTTTTGCCACATCAGATTTTAGTGTGTGTCAAAGTTTAACACTGGCCCAGCAATTAAACCGAGTAACAGATGCTCTCTATTAATCCCCCTCTCCTCCCTGATAAAAAAAGGAGAGAATAAGGGAGAGAGACTTATGGGTTGGAAACTAAACCACACTGCTTTAATTAAACAGTAATGATAAATAGGAAAAATTACTAAATATATACAAATATACAGGAAAATTAATACCACGTTCCTCCCCCTTTTCCCCCAATAATTCTCACATCACCACCGAGGCTGCAGGGCAGCCCTGGGAAAGTCCAGGCTGTACTCCTGGAGTTGGCAGCAGTCGGGAGCTGGAGGCAAGAACACACAGATATGGGCTGGCACGGATCAGGACCACAGGCAGACGAATGGACGGAATCCTTCCAGGATGCCGAAGCAAACAGGGACAGGTGAAGGAAGGGAAGACAGGAAGGGCAGGAAGCTGGCTTGACCCTTGTGATCCCTCAAATTTATACAGAGTATGACATGTATGGGATGGAATACTCTGTTTGGTCAATTCTGGCATCTATCTTGTCCGTTCCTCCCCAAAGGAGGCTGCAGGTGGGACCTCTTTACTCCTGGAGGGTAAAATGTTCCTCAGAGCTGAGCAGTGTCCTTGGCTCTGCATACCAGTCTCTAGCTGTAACTATAAACATCGAGTGTTATCAGTCCTAGAAGCAGACACTGTCTGAGAAACTTGCTGTTAATTTCAGCAAGTGCAGCTACTTACAAGAGACTTAGCTGAAAGCAAAAGTACAAGACAGAAAATCACCTTTATCCTGGCCCAAACCAGGACAGTGTGGAGATCTGTGCACCAGTGTCTACTACAAATGTTACATGGTAGCAATTTGGCCCAACAGTACAAGTAAGCTGTAAATCACCATTTTTTATTCAAGACCAATCTTAGCACATTTTGCCAGTCTTTTGGAGGACTGGATATTTTAGGATTTGATTGATTATTATTTGTGGACCAATCTTTTTGATTTGTAGGGATGGTTTCCCACAGTTTATTCAGGGGGGTCAGTAGAATTTACTGAACTGGGATCAGGACCTTTCTCCTCTCTGCCGTTTTTTTTGCTTTCTTTTTATTAGCAGAGAGAGGGCTTTTTAGTTCCCCGAATTATGGGAATTTCCAGATCTTTGCCCTGAATTTGACCTGGTGGGCCTTTCCTCTCTTAAGGCTTTTAGATGGCCATAAGTAAAATTGTGACTTAAGAGTAAGGGAGGAATGCCTTTTCACTTAGCTTCCTCTTTATGCTTCACAAAAGGCCCCAGTTCACCCCGCGGCAAATTGTTTCTGTCTCAGGGGGTTCTATTCTGACAGTTATTATTATTTCTTTGTCTGCCCCCCCTATTTACAACTGTCCATTCACCCCGTGATTTCTCCTGCTGGTGAGGAGGAATTTGGGGAGGCATGGCAGCTGCAGCGGCATAAGTCAATTTTTGATTATCATTATCATTTGCTGGAGTTTGAAGCGTTTTTACAGATGTACAGTTGTCTTCGGGTGCCACATATATGCATCCAAATTCTGTCAATTCTGTCTGTATGCAGATCAGACCAAGTGTAGTCTGTGCCTAATAGTGAATTTCAATTGAATTTTCAGTTCTAGCCTTGATCTGCAGGGCTAGATTTTGCAATTGTGCAGGTAGCCCTCGGATGAGAATATCCATTCTTTCAGGTCTTACCTGTTGCGGGAGGTGGCGACCTTAGGGGTTCGGTGCGGAAGTCAAAGATGAGTCCTCACAGAGGTATAGTCAATGCTTCCAGAAAAAAGGACTTTTATTACGTACGAAAACCACTTATATACTGTTACAGTGGTCACGCCCCCCTCCACCGCACTCCAAAACTACCTGCTACAGGTCACCTGGTGCCGTTCACATGCAGCAAAAGCAAATCCTGTTGGTGCAGGGGTAGAAGCCACTTGTTTTTCACTTTGTGCCTTCTCCTAAGCTAACGTCCAGGACAGGGTGTCCTTGTAACTCTGAACAGTCAAAACATGGGGTTGTGCATACAGCAGCTCCGCACGCCCCTGCCTTTCAGACCATCCCCCTACACATCCCCATTTTTTTTCTTTTGCACAAGCCATGTTTGATTAATGGTTTTGCAATGCTAGCTTTCAAGCAAAAAAAGAATACAAACAACAAGCAATATACAGAACCCATACACTAACAATCTAACACCTTCTTTAAGCAACCCAGAAATCTACCCGGGTAACAAGCCAAACAAATTGGTCAACAGGTTATCAAACAGATCTTGCCCCTACGTGCCGTCGTCGTCGATGGATTCAGGCCTGTCCCTTGGGCATACAGTCATGGCGGGGCGTGTCCATTTACTGGGTACCCAAAGAAGTCCGGAATCTGTGGAGACACAACTATAACCTTTTCCAGTAAATAATAACGGCTTAGGTCCTACCCATTGACCTGTAGAGGGATCTTTATAGGTAATCTGTGTTAAAATACCAGAAGTTAAGTTCATCTGCTTAGCAGTGCAGCAGAATAGCACAATCAACAATCAACATATATAGCACAATCAACAATCAAGATATAGACGAGGGATCCCATAATCAACATATAAACGATCACATGAATTACAACATTAACAAAAGCCTGTTATCAATACAATACAATACGAAAAGCACATTTCACACTGCAGTGGAAGGACTTAAATACCTTTTTAGTATGAGGAAGGTCTGGTGTCCACTGGAGCGTAGAGCCAAGGGGGTAGAGGAGGCTTATCTGACAAAAATTCGTCGGGGGGCCCCAAAAGCGTCCCCAGACCCCTCCCAGGTCACGGCACAGTGGAGTCCTAGTTTCCTCCATGGGTGCCCAATTGAGGCCCAAAAAGGCCTAATAAAATTGTTTAGAGACAGAATTCCAAGCCTTTACACCAGCAAAGGCACACACCTCTCTCCCCCCCCCCCTTTTTTTTTTTTTCTTTTTTCTCTGCTGTGGCGTCTGCAGCAGGGCTCATTTTCTGAGCAGCAGCAGTGTCTGTGGGGGTAGAGACAGCAGCTGCAGCTGTAACAGATACGCTGGCGATGTGATCATGCACAGTTTGCAAAGCTTTATACGCCAATTCTTGTGAAAGTTGTAACACTTCAGTTTGAAACCATGCCTGCAAATCTGCACACTGAGCTATTGTGAGTATCTTTTTGGCATTGATCACACCATACTGTGACAGAGCAAGCTTTTCTCATATGGCCTTTGGTCCCGCATTGATAACAGACAGGAGTGGATCTCTCGGATGAACCTCCTCTGTTGCCTATTTCTCGTACAACAGCTGCGAGAAGTCTTTGGGTAGGCTCCATGGCAGCGGCAAAGGCACCAGCCATGCCCTGACTTTGTTGCGTCTGAACTGCCCTGGCAGCAATCTCAAGCATTTCTGAAACATCAGCAGTTTTCGGCAGAGTGAAAAACAACACATTCATCTTTGGTTTGCATTTTCAAATACTAATAATTTAAGCATGGACACTTTTTGTTCTGGATCTAGGTCAGATTGGACCATGATAGATTGATGAACTCAATCAACAAATTGCTGAAATGGTTCAGTCATTCCTTGCTTGATAGAGGTAAATGAGGGAAGCGGAGTGGCCTCTGGCACAGCATAGAAGGCCTGTTGTGCTAATCGTGCAGCGGTGTGGTGGAGTACTGCGGGAGCGGCAAAGAAAATGCGTGCAACCAATATGGTTGATAAACGAACTTCGGGTTTATTGCGCAACAACTTTCGCTTATATAGTGCTTCCGTGACCACACCCCCGCCACCAACATAACTTTTTATTGGACACCCGGTGTGTTTACCTGTAGCACAGCGAATCCCTGGTGCAGGTAGCACCGGAGTATGGGCCGATCTAATTGGCCTCCCAAACATGGGGTTGGGCATAGTAAATGGGTCGCACCCCCTATCTCTTCGAGAACATTCAGGAATATTCTCCAACATTCTCCAAACCTCTCTAACATTCCACAACAGAGTACGGCTGGAAAGTGAAGCTGAACCTGGACATCCCCAAAGCATCCCGAACCTATGAACATTTCAGTGGTCACCCCTAATAACGGGTCCCCAGGTGCTCAAGGACGGTTCGCTTCTAAGTGAGCCAGGCGCTCCCACTCCTTGACCAAAATGATTTGTTGGGAGGGGGTGAGCAGATACCTGGCCAAATTGCGACAACTGTGGGGGCTATTGGTGTCAGAGGTAAAGAGCCAGTCCAGAGCGGCCCTTCCACTTTCCGTCTTTATTCCTCCATCTTTTAAAGTCTTTTTGACTTGCTGTAAAAATTTCCAGGCATGTTGCTCATAGTGGGGTGCCCCGTTATTATCAAGCAAAATAGGACAAGCAATGGTGCTGGCTTCCCAATCCCCTTCGAGAATGGCATCGCGAACAAAGCTGGACCACCTTTCGGACCGGGGTTTGTCGGCACCTTTAATGCCTTGTGTGATTTGCCGTGTTCGCGGCAGAATTGAAACGTCATCTTCATCTTCAGAGAAAGCGGACGGGTAGTTAATCCAACCCAGCTCCTTTGGTCAGTGGCCGCGCACAGCTAGGGGCGGTTTCTGCTGACGACTGGACCCGCCCATTTCGGGAGAAAAGGCTTGTGGCGCTTCCACGGGGGGTAGTGCTAGGGGCATCTTCCACTGACGACCGGGCCCGCTCATTTCGGGGGAAGGGGTGGTCGGCACTTCTGCATTCTGCTTCACTCCGCTTCCGGTGCTCGGAGCGGGCACTTCCGTTTCTTTCTCCACTCTGAAATCAGATACCAAGTTACGATTGGGGCCGCCCATTTCGGGAGGGGAAGCTGTCTGCACTTCCGCTTCTTTCTGCATTTCACTTCCGGCGCTCGGAGCAGACACTTTCGCTCGCTTCTCCGCCCCGAGATCAGATAAGAAGTCGTTTACAGATCGATGTGCCTTTCCAGACATGTCTTTAACAGCAAAACTTTTGTGCCCTAATCCTAAGAACACTCTCCAGGATGCACCACGCTCAGAAGGGGCAGGAAGCGGAGGCGCCGTAGGACCGATGTTTGATTCCACCTCTGGCCTAAGTATTGCTACGGAGCCGCAACTTTAGCCTCTGCCTTCGTTTCTATTAATACATTAATTACACTTCTCCATGTTCCTTCTAAGCCAGTTATATGCTTACTTTTCCCTTGAGAATGGAGGTCCCACATCAAATCACCAACCTCCAGCCAGTGTTCCCATGCGAACAATTCAGGCGGAGCGGAGAAGTGTCCCTGCTCCTGAGCCCACGTTATTAGCTTATCTAGAAGCTTTTGATTGACTGATTCGCCTCGCTTAGCGAGGATACCTATTAAGAGTCTTTTTGCTGCAACTAATTCGGCTTCCATTTTTTCAATAAGCCTTTCCGGACACTGATTCGGCTTTCTTTTTTTCAATAAGCCAATGATAGAGAGAAGGTAGCGACCCTTCCTACCTGACTCGGGCTCTTTCCAGCTCTGGTCAACTCTATCCCGCCTCTTCAGCCTCTTTGTCGGTGCTATTGTTCCGCCAATCTCGGCTCCCCTCTTCCTGGTTCGCCTAATCACGGGCTAGACCTTGTCCGTCGTCATGGCTACTGGTGCTGCCCACTTTCTCCACCATTTGTTGCGGGAGTTGGCGACCTTAGGGGTTCGGCGCAGAAGTCAAAGATGAGTCCTCACAGAGGTATAGTTGATGCTTCCAGAAAAAGGACTTTTATTATGTACGAAAACCGCTTATATACTGTTACAGTGGTCACGCCCCCCTCCACCGCACTCCAAAACTACCTGCTACAGGTCACCCGGTGCCGTTCACACGCAGCAAAAGCAAATCCTATTGGTGCAGGTGTTTTTCACTTTGTGCCTTCTCCTAATCTAACGTCCAGGACAGGGTGTCCTTGTAACTCTGAACAGTCAAAACATGGGGTTGTGCATACAGCAGCTCCGCATGCCCCTGCCTTTTAGACCATCCCCCTACACTTACCCTTAGCATAAGCGGGTCACCCTGGTTAATTATTAGAACATGGTCATATATCATCTGGATCACACTGGCTTTGTGAACGTTGTCCATTAGCTGGGTGAGACCCCCCTGCAATACGTGGGGTTCTCCCCTTGCTATGGGGTCAGTGAAGACTGCACAGAGGCCTTCTCGCTCATTACAGCAAGCTGATGGACCTTTTTCTCCAATTTATCAAATCTCAGCCCCAGATTTTATAAAGGTGCTGACCAAATGGTGTAATTCTGCCATTTCTTCCTCGGGCGGGTTAGCAGCCAGAGGGGGGGGGGTGTGTCTGGATGTTGGCAGCTTTTGGCTGCGGCTCTGTTTCTAAAATAGAGGCAGCTTTTCCCCTTTTTGGATGCAAAATGCACCTTTTTCCTTATATGGCCTTTCAGGAGAGACGCGCTCCCCCTCATCTGTTGTATATTCAGATGTAGATGGGGGGTGCTCTAGCATCGGATTAGGGTTAGCACCAATTTCAGAATTTTGCTCTCCAGACTCCTCAACTTTGTCAAATTTTATGAAGTCTCCAAATTCTACTAACGTGCCACTTTGTATATTATCCATTTTTTGGTGAAATTCTTCTTTCTCCTGCCAAATTATAGCAGCCAGGATAAAAAAGGCACAGGCATTTGAAAAGTCTGTACTGAGTTTTTTCACTTGTTTTTTTGATTCTTTGTCAAGAGAGGTACGATTGTCTAAAATTTTTAAAGATTTAACAATGACGTCAAAGTCTCCCTTTTTATAATTTTGGTAAATCAGATCATAAAGATTTTCCTTCGGGGTATATTTATGAGTTGTTAGGTGCTCCCAGAAGTACGAAACAGAGCATATTCACAAAATTCCTCCTTCTTATGGAGGGAAAAAGTCTGGTTTTGGACCCCACTGGTACTGGCAAAACCAGCCTTAGAATTCATTTGGTTTTATTTTGTTTTAAAACTAATTTGAATTTTAAAATTTAAATTCCTTTAAGATTTAGTTTTGCAGTTCTGGTGCCAGACGAAGAGCAGGCTCTGATATTTTCCTCAAATATCTTTTCCGTGACGCCAATTAAAGATGTTACGATCCGAGCTGTTATTTTATATTTTGATTGCGAGGAAAAATCAGCCACTACTCATAGACGTCACGCGAATTTACAAAAATAACAGGCTTTATAATTTAAGCAAATTACAAAGATTTATTTCAGGGAAAGGAGACAATAACACCACCTTTAAAAGAAAAAACAAGTTTTCAAGAGAAGAGATTTTACATAAATTAGTCACTAATTTATGGGGAGAGAGTTGTTAAAGAAAAAAGGAAAGGAAAGGAAAGGAAAGGAAAGGAAAGGAAAGGAAAGGAAAGGAAAGGAAAGGAAAGGAAAGGAAAGGAAAGGAAAGGAAAGGAAAGGAAAGGAAAGGAAAGGAAAGGAAAGGAAAGGAAAGGAAAGGAAAGGAAAGGAAAGGAAAGGAAAGGAAAGGAAAGGAAAGGAAAGGAAAGGAAAAGGAAAAGGAAAAGAATTAAATTTTATCACCGTCCAAAGGCCCTGGTCTCTGGCCGGGGGAGCAGTGGCGTAGGACCCACCATTCCTCCTTGGCTGATGTTCTCTGCTTTTTTTTTTCCTGCTGGTTCCGTCCTGTAGCTGAAGCCGAAGTGGTGAGAGAGGAAGGAGGAGGGAAAGAGAGCCAGCATCTTCTCCTTTTCTCTTTGAGTTTTTATACAGCAAAAAGGGTCCTTCAGTCACTGTTACCTTTCTAAATTTATTATCTTTGTCTTGACAGCGTACCAGGAGACCTTCTGATTAGCATTCTTATCTTTAGGCTCCTGCCATGAATGATACAAAAGAGGAGCTAGTTAAGTTTGGGGTAAAAACCTGTTAATTGAAAATCTGTTTGTTATATTTTTAAAAGAGTAGAAAAAATGCTGATTCAAGAGACATATTTCATATTTTCAAAGTTTTTACATCACCTCTCTCTGGTGATCAGCCATAGTACATGAGGAAATGGAATGAAACTACATCAGGGGAAAGTTTATTTTGAACATTAGGAAAAGGCGCTTCACTGAGAGGGTGATTGGTCACTGGAACAAGCTCCCCATGGTTTGGTCACAGCACCAAACTTCTCAGAGTTCAAGGAGCATCTGGACTTAGCTCTTAGTCATATGATTTAGTTTTAGGTAGTCCTGTGAGGAGCAGGGAGTTGTACTCGATCCTTATGGGTCCTTTCTAACCTCTGATATTCTATGATTTTCAATACTCACCACTCTGATAGCGCAAGACTACAACCAAATCCATGGAATTATACTCAGAATCTTTTTCCGTGGTTGGATCAGCACCACTTTCTGTGTAAAATAGGAAAAGAAACAAACTCACATTTCTGACAATACGAACTGAACTAATAATATATCATTACTGAGAATTCAGTTTGGACAGTATGCTTACCAAGAAAAATTTTTACACGTTTCACATGGTTCCCATGCACTGCATATAGTACAGTTGTGCCTCCATTCTGCAAAAGCAGAGAAAAGCCTTAGATGCTTAATGATTGAGTAGTCTGCAATTGTAATTCCTTTACACACTAATATACTTCTTTGTACCAGTAAGAGACTTCACAGGTTTTATAAAAATCAGATTCTCAGGTTTGGTTCTTCACAAGTTCCATCTTTTTTCGTCTACTGTTTAGACTGTAAGCTCACCCTTCTAATAAGGGCTAAGCATTACTCTCAGTCTCTTTTTAATCAAGAAGTCAGAACTAGTAGGGCCATTTTCTCATTCTGTTAAAGAGCATCCTATGCAAGTTTGAAAAATCTTGGATATTCCAGAAGGAGAACAATTTTTAAACCCAAGCCAGTGCTGTGCCCTGTTTCAAATTTCTGACCAAAGCACACTCTGATGTAAATTCAAGCTAGAGACTTACACAGTCATACTCGTTGACATCAACTCCACAGTCAAGCAGCATTTTGACAATATCTGTGTATCCTTTACTGAAAGACAGTGAGAGGGCACCTTTCTTCCCCTTTCCCCAAAATCTGAGGATCTGTATCATGAAATAATGCTAAAAAAAAAATCAAATTAACTACACTTTTTTAAGTGAGGTTTTATACAGAACTTAACTTTAAAACTTTCAAATGTATGGCAGCATTGACAAACTTAGGAAGGCAAAATGAACCAAAAGTAAATCAAGACATTTAAAATTCATTCTGGAAGAGAAATTCTAGTACTTCTGCTTGCCCATGAGCTGCAGCCAACACCAAAGTAGTAAATCCTTCTTCATCCTTATGATTGATTACTTTTTCTGTTTAAAGAAAAATATAAAATTTAGTAATACCTTTCACTGATGCACTGGGAGAGAATGCTGCTTGAAAAACTCAGGATTTACGTTCTTTATTTTACTTTAGAAAGTTTTTTTTTCAATTGAGTGAGCCACCCAGTCTTATAAAGAATAAGCTTGTAAACCAATATAGATAGTATAACTCCATCCCAAAGTTCATGTAGTGAATATAGTGTTCTATGGAAACAATCAAGGTCTACTTCTAGTGCATCTGGAAGAAGGAAAAAATTTTTTAAAAACATTTTTTAGAATAGAAATATTGAAAAAATCCCATGCTTATCATAGCACCATAATAAACATTTTTAACCATCACTGACATTTCAGGATCAATTCGCTTTCCATATACACAGCTCATTACAAAGTATATAGACTGGGCTACTTATAATCTGCTTTCCAGTAAACTTTTCAACAAAGATGCACTGAAATCAAGACGCATTACTAATAATACAATATGAATATACTATTAGCAGTACTTGGCTCCATATATTATTTAGAGTTGAAAATTTGTATATGTATGTCGTGGTTTAGGCCTAGCTGACAACAAAGAATCACATGGCTGCTCGCTCACTCACTCACTCACTCACTCACTCACTCACTCACTCCTCCCCCCACTGTGGGATGGGGAGGAAAAATATGATTAGAAGTTTGTGAGTAGAGACAAGGACAGGGAGGGTTGATTCACCAATTATTGTCAAGGGCAAAACAGACTCGACTGAAGGAAAAAATCAATTTAATTTGTCACAAATCAAATCAGAGCAGGACAATGAGAAACAAGCCAGATCTTAGAAAAACCTTCCCTTACCTCTCCCTTCTTCCTGGGCTCACACTGTTCTTTTAAAAGCAGTGTCTGTTACCTGGTGTGCACTGAGCCAATCCAGTCACAGAGTCAAGATATTTGTTTTAGGATCCAGGAATGTCAGACGCCCCTCCCAAGTTTGCTGATGATACCCTCTATCCCCACATCCAAGTCATTGACAAATATATTGAATAAGACTGGACCCAGTGTAGGAGAACAGCAGAGGAGCAGCTGCATGGGATGGAGGAGTCTTGTGAACTGCCTGATATTCCCTGACCCTGAGGGGAACAAAGAGCTCTAAATAACCTAAGGAATTTGCCATCTGGATGATGTTATGTCCTGGTACCCGGTGCCTTCGGTGGGTAGATAAGTTTTTATGTTAGTAGAAAGAGCACTTTGAGGTGCAAATTGTAGATCAATCAATAGATATCGGGATACTATATAAATGTAGCAAGCCACACAATAAACTGATTCTGATTGTACAGCAATCAGTGTCTGTGCTTCATGTGTTCCATCATATGGTGCTCTGTATGAGGAATTCCAGAAGAAAGTGAAGGACTCAGAAGAATTCTGTTCAATTCCAGGAAGACACCCCCCAGTAAGCCAAACGGGAAGGTGAGCAAGGATGCATCCATCCTCAAGGAAAGGCAATTGAGGATTGTGGCCAGGGGAAGAACTGAGATGGGTCAGTCAGCAACCTGATCCCAGCAGCTTCATCATGACGTTTTGCTGCATATAGTGAGGGAACAGGGGTTCAAAATAAGCCCCCAGAAATTGACTTTGTTATTACTATGGATACATCGTAACTGTCCATGGTATCCATAATTACAAAGTTATGGAATGGCAAAAAGTGGGTGATGAAATGACAAAGGCGCAGGTCAAGATTTTTCACCCCGTGATTTAATAGCATGGAGAATGCTAATGACTGCTATGAGCTCGTATGAAGATTATGATCTCTCATTATATGGATGATATTTTGCTTTGTGCAAATGATAAAAGTCAAATTCAAAAATGTTTACTTACCAAATGTCTGGAAAATTATGGCTTTCAGATAGCTCCTGAAAAAATTCAGTCAGAACCACCCTGGAAATACCTGGGATGGAAACTAACAGAAATCTGGGTTTCCCCACAAAAATTGACAATTGAAAACAATATCCAAACTCTGAATGATCTGCAACAATTATTAGGGACAATAAACTGGATAAGACCTTTGCTTGGTATCTCTACTGAGACGCTATCCCCATTATTTGATTTATTAAATGGCAATAGCAATCTTACATCACCTAGGCAATTGAATCCTGAGGCATCTCAAGCACTAGAAACTGTTATGACTAAAGTTAAACAGTCTTTTGCACATTGTTATGATCCAAAATTAATTCTCAGAGGTTTTGTGATAAACAACACTTTCCAGCTGTTTGGTATACTAGGGCAATGGGATGGAAAAGATGTCTGGATGTTGAAATGGCAATTTTTGTCACATCATTCTGCCAAAACAGTATGGTCTAGATTTGAAATGTTATCTGAAGCGATTGCAAAACTGCAATTGTGCTAGAGGTATTTTTGCATTAGATGTTGCTGTAATACGTATCCCTATCACCAAACAGGATTTTGATACAGCTGTTCAAATGTCACTGCCTTTTCAAATGGCAGATTACCTTGGAGAGATACAGTTCAATTTGCTGAGACACAAATTTTTACAGTCACTGCATGAATTAACCATACAATGTTTTACTATTTTAATAGCAGTACCAGTAAAGGAAGCTCCTACCCTGTTCCTGGATGGATCTGCATGCTCTCACAAGGCGATGATAGTATGGCATGAATCTACATCAATGAGGTGTGGCAATCAGATATTACACACATTGCTGAATTCAGTCGTCTTAAGTATGTGCATGTATCAATAGATACATATTCTCATTTCATGGTAGCTACTGCTCATGCAGGTGAAAAAGCAAAGGACACACCCCTACATTTTTTGAAAGCAATTGCTACTATGGGTCTGCCATCTGTTGTTAAAACTGATAATGGGCCTGCATATGTATCTGCAGCTCTTTTGGATTTTTTTTAAGAATGGGGAATTACACATCATACTGGCATACCTCATTCACCAATGGGCAAAGTATAGTGGAAAGGTACCATCTTATGTTGAAGAGTGTGCTAAGTAAATTAAAAGGCACGTTTAGATCAAATGCTACGCCCCATGAAAAATTAGCAAAGGCAATGTTTGTACTCAATTACTTAAATAGAAGGGATGACAATTACACACCAAATGAAACAAGGCAGATTATTAAAACAGAAGTGCATCCTCAAGTCTGGTATAAGGACATCCATTCAGATAAATGGTTAGGTCCAGTACCATTACTGACGTGGGGTTGTGGTTATGGCTGTGTTTCTCTCTCTACAGGACCATACTGGCTTCCAGCAAAGCGGATTCGCCCTCATCATTAACTGCCACCACCACCTAACAACTAGCAGAGATGAATCCATGGATCATTTGGTCGATGTGGTTAGCGTCTCTACCACTGAAAACAATCAAAGCAGATAAAAAAGGTGGAGCAGTGTACTGAGGTCATCTGCTGAATCCACCACTATTTTGACCAATGACATGGTGGGATGCATCTTTTCCAATCACCAACAATGATACCGCTTGGGCAGGTGGCATCTGGGTACAGCCGACAGTGAATCAATTGAGAGAAAATGTCACTTTGTATAATGTCTCTTACACAGTAGATAATTGGCCTGTCTGTGTTACCAATGCTAACAATCACACATTCTGTATTCCATTCATTCCTCAACAACATATATTAGCTGTACGTGTGACTGATAAGATTACTAATTACACTAGTATTGATTTACCAGGTGTTACAGGACAAGAATATAGTTTGACTCATAGAATTCATTATCCTTATTGTAAAGTTGCTAAGCAAATGAATGTAATCACGCACATTACTTGGGAACCATGAATGGGATTATTTCCTAGATGAATAAACCTGAATTATAGAGTGAAACATACAGAAATCATAGATTGGGGACCCTATGGAACATTCATGAGGGTCGATTCTACTGAATGGAACAACGATGGATATTCTGGACCCATAGTGCAAATGTATCGAAACCATTCTGGCAGTACGGTCCAAGCTAAAATATGGCGACCAGCATTGTCTTTTGTAAAGAGAACTAAGGCTCAGCTTACTCAAAACAAAGGCAATAATCCTGTGGTTTTCCATGTCTATGATCACTCTATGGCTGCTATCTGTACTACTCATCCTTATGTATATGGATTTACTAATGTAGACAATTTAGATATTAGAGAGAAAAGTAGTTACTTTGAATTAGCTTTTAAGAATATCAATTTTAAGACATGTATTCAGCCTGAAGATATAAGAAATAATTTTTTAATTATACCGTTCCGACGGAGGTCTGAACTGTGGTTTCCTGTGAACTTGACCAGGACATGGGAAAGTGAAAATGGATTTGATCATATCATAAGAGTGTTACACAGCAATGCAGGAGAGCTTAAGAGAAGGACCAGGCGATTTATAGGTTGTTGGGAGTTTTTGGAAGAAAACGGACATGTGAGCAATCCTGACTATTTAGCTTTAGCCAGAGTGAGCTAAGGGCCTTGAGGCCCAGCTGCAAGGTTATTAAAAGATCGGCTATGGGCAAAAGATAAGGGAGTTGTCAGCAGAAAAGAAGAATAACAGGATGGGAAAGCATCGCATAGACAGCACATAAACAGTTGTATTTAACCAGTTCGATAGTGCCCTGTGGCTTTTGAAGAATGTGTTGTACCAATCAGCAATATGCTTATATTATGCTATCAGCCTGACTGTGTATAAAAGAGCTACTGCTACTCTCAATAAACGGCAATACTTTGATTATATTAATCTGCATTTTGTCCACTGCGCTCTTCCCAACACTTGGGACATAAGATAAATTTGCATTTTGATGTGTAAAAGAGGTCCTGTCTCATGAGGAAGGTGTGCTTGATTTGTTGGGAGTCCACTGAGTCCAGCTTTGGGCAAACCTGCAATGAACAGTCTTCTTCCTAAACATAGTCTCTTTGCCTTTTGGGAGATAACATAATATGGTAACAGGGTGGATTGAAAACTGGCTCAAAGATAAAGCTCAGAGGATTGTCATTCATGGCCTAGAGTCTAGTTGGAGGTCCGTAACAAGTGGTGTTTCCCAGAGGTCAGTACAAGGTCCAGTCCTGTTCAATATATTCATCAATGACCTAGACAAAGGACTGGATAGAGTGTACCCTTGGAAAAGTTTGCTGATGATGCAGAACTGGCAGAGGTGGCTGCCATCCAGCGTGACCTGGACAGGCTGGAGAATTGGGCAGAGAAACTGTATGAGGTTCAATAAGGGCAAGTGTAGGTTACTACACCTAGGGAGGAACAACCCCAGGCACCAGTACAGGTTAGGGGTTGACCTGCTAGAAAGCACCTCTGTGGAAAAAGACCTATGAGTCCTGGTGGAGAACAGTATGACTGTGAGCCAGCAATGTGCCCTTGTGGCCAAAAAGGCCAATGTCATCCTTGGGTACATCAAGCAAGATTGTGGCCCACAGGTCAAGGGAGGTTATCCTTCCCCTCTACTCTGCCCTAGTGAGGCCACAACTGGAATACTGTGTCCAGTTCTGGGCTCCCTGGTTCAAGAAGGACAGGGAACTGCTATAGAGGGTACAGCAAAGGGCTAAAAATATAATTAGGGGACTTGAGCATCTCTCTTACAAGGAAAGGCTTAGAGACCTGGGTCTGTTTATCTTGGAGAAGACTGAGAGGGGATCTTATCAATGCTTATAAATGCCTAAAGGGCGGGTGTCAGGAAGATGGGACCAGACTCTTTTCAGTTGTGTCCAGCGACAGGACGAGGGGTGATGGGCACAAACTGGAACACAGGAGGTTCAACCTAAACATGAGGAAGAACTTTTTTTGGGGGGGTAACAGAGTATTGGAACAGGCTGCTCAGAGAGGTTGTGGAGTCTCATTCTCTGGAGACATTCAAAACCTGCCTGGATGCCATCCTGTGCAACCTACTCTAGGTTATCCTGCTCTAGCAGGGGGGATGGACTATATGATCTTCAGAGGTCCCTTCTAATACCTAATATTCTGTGATTCTGTGTAGTTGCATCAGTACTTTTGTTTTGTAAACCAAGTCTAAAATAATTTCAAGCACTTTTGAACTTCGTAATTTTTTAACACAAAGAATGCTTTTGTAAATAGCAAAAAACTCAGGTTCACTGATGATTATTCTGAGGCATTTTAATTAAAACATATATTTTTGTGGGTCAGGATGAAATAATTAGTTAAAAGACATTTGAAAAACAAGCTTTTTAAATCACCCTTGTGTGTGCAGACATAAAACCAACGTTATTTTCTAAGTGGAAGCAGAAAACTGCAGGTTTGTCATTGAATCACAACCGAGTTGAAAACGTTATCATAAACTTGCATCTGAATCATATATCAATGGGTTTGTTTGAGATGTGAAACTTACTGGATGTTTCTGAAACCACCTTCATTTTTCAAGGCAAAGGTGACTATAAATGCAAAATTTTGCAAAGACATTTACCTTTGTTATGGTGTAACCCCAGCCTGCAACTAAGCATCAGACAGCTGCTTACTCGCTCCCCTCACAGTGGGATAGGGGAGAGAATTAGTAGGAGATGCACTTCAGTAGCAATCACTTCCAAAGCAGCTCTAATGCCTTCATATGCTGCCAATACATCTTTTTCAGCTGGAGTATAGTTGTCCTTGGAGTCTTTGTACCCTTGATTCCAGAATCCTAGGGGTCAACCTCGAGTCTCCTCTGATGCTTTCTGCCAGAGGCTCCAGGTAGGGCTAGTGTCCCTGGCTGTGGTGTAAAGCACATTTTTAATGTCTGGTCATGTTCTGATTGGTCCAAGGGCTACTGCATGCATAATCTCTCATTTAATATCTTCAAAAGCTGTTTGTTTTTCAAGGCCCCATTTAAAATCATTCTTTTGGGTCATTTCATAGAGAGGTTTTACAATCTGACTGTAACGGGGAACATGCATTCTCCAGAAACCCACAATGCCTAAAAGGGACTGAGTTTCCTTTTAGTTAGCTGGTGAGAACATAGCAGTTATTTTGTTAATTACATCCATTGAGATCTGGTGACACCCAGCTTGCCACTTAATTCCCAGGAACTGTATCTCTTGTGCAAGTCCCTCGACCTTGCCTTTTTTTATAGCAAACCCAGCTTTCAAAAGAATTTGGATTATTTTCTCCCCTATCTCAAAGACTTCTTACACTGTGTTACCTCACACAATGATGTTGTCAGTGCATTGTATATGATACGGATTTCCATCCTTTTCCAGTGGAGTCTGAATCAGTCTGTGGCAGATAATAGGACTGTGTTTCCACCCCTGGACACCCCTCCAGATGATAGAAAACTGTGGCCTACATTCTAGTGCTAAAGGAATAGAGAAAAACACATTAACAGTGTCAGTTGTGGCATACCACCTGGCTGCCTTTGACTTCATTTTGTACTGAAGTTCTAGCATGTCCATCATGGCAGCACTCAGCAGTTACATAACCTCATTCAGGCCATAATAGTCTACTGTTTATCTCCATTCTCCATTAGGCTTTTGTACTGGCCTTATAGGATTGCTAAATCATAGAATGCCAGGCTAAACAAAACCTCAAGAATTGTCTGGTCCAACCTTTCTAGGTAGGAACATGGTTTAGATTAGATGTCCTAGCACTATGTCAAGATGTGTCTTCCAGTATTGGGGGAATACACGACTTCCTGGGGAGATTATTATAATGTCCGACTGCTCTCATACTGAAAAATTTTCTTCTGGTGTCCAGTCAGGCTTTCCCTAGGAGTAACTTGTACCCATTACCCCTCGTCTTTTCCATGTGACTCCTTGAAAAAAGGGAGTCTCCATCTTCTTGGTAGCCACCCTTTAAGTATTGAAATATGGTGATGAGGTCTCCTCTAAGCCTTCTTTTCTCAAGGCTGAACAAACCCTGTTTTCTCAGCCTTTCTTAGTGTGGCAAGATTCCTTTTTTGTGTCCCTTCTCTGGACTCTGGATTCTCTCAAGCCTGTCTGCATATTTTTTGTATAGTGGGGACCAGAACTGAACACAGTATTCTGGTTGTGGCCTAACAAGCACTGTGTAGAGTGGAAAAAGAGTGAGCAAGTCCTGCTGATCACTTCTTGGCTCTTCTGTTGACAGATCAGCTTATGGATGGGGATGAGGGAGTCTTGATTGCTGTGATATTGTCATCAATGCACTGTTGAAGTAGCAATTGGACCTTGCTGTTCTTTAACTTTCAGCAACGCCACAACAGAAGGGTCATCTGAAATACCTGGCAAAGTAGGGAGCTGTTCAGTGTCCTCAGTTTCTACCAATACCCTTTTGGGTCCTTAAAATGCCCTCTTTTGAAGCAGTCGATGCCAAGGATGCACAGAGCATTTGGGCCAGTCACTATAAGGTACTTTTTCCACTTTTTCCCAGTGAGGCTCACTTGAGCATCCAATATAGTCAGTTCTTGAGATCCCCATCACTCCAGAAATAGTGATGGATTCTGCCCCTTTATGACTTGATGGCATCAGGGTGCACTGTGCACCAATGTCCACCAAGGGTTTATACTTTTTTGGTTCTAACATTCCAGGCCATCAAATCCACACAGTCCAATAAACTCGGTTGTCCCCTCTCCTCCACCTGGCTGGAGGCAGGGTACCTCTAATTTTGAGCATACTACCCACTATCAACAAATGGGTTCACACAGAAACTCACATACTCATGCCTGTAGGACAGTGGTAGATTTTTTTATCTCACCTCTTTGTGTCCTCTTGTCATGGTTTAACACTGGCCCGGCAATTAAATCAAGTAACAGATGCTCTCTATTAATCTCTCCTCCCTGATAAAGAAAGGAGAGAGAATAAGGGAGAGAGACTTATGGGTTGGAAACTAAACTACACGACTTTAATGAAACAGTAATGATAAATAGGAAAAATTACTAAATATTTACAAATATACAGGAAAATTGATCCCACGTTCCTTCCTCCTTTTTCCCCCAGTAACTCTCATGTCACCACCAAGGCTGCAGGGCAGCCCTGGGAAAGTCCAGGCTGGACTCCTGGAGTTGGCAGCAGTTGGGAGCTGGAGGCAGGAACACACAGATATGGGCTGGCACGGATCAGGAACACAGGCAGACGAACAGACGGAATCTTCCCAGGATGCCGAAGAAAACAGGGAACGGGCAAAGAAAGGGAAGCAGGAAAGGCAGGAAGGGCAGGAAACACAGGAAGCAGGAAGCTCACTTGACCCTTGTGATCCCTCAAATTTATACTGAGTATGACATGTATGGGATGGAATACTCTGTTTGGTCAATTCTGGCATCTATCTTGTCCGTTCCTCCCCAAAGGAGGGCTGCTCTCCATAATAATGCAGAGATACCACAGAACGCTTTGTAGTGGGTTCCATTTCTCTTGAGCTGATCTCATATGAGGGCATCTCTTCCTAATGGCTGCAATAGGTCCCTCTCTAGGGGAAGAGTGAGGTCTATTCTCCATACTATTTAGTCTTTCAGTCAAACTTTCCATGGCCAAGACACAGGCCTGTAGGGGATGAGAGATACTGTCTTCATACTGTCAGGCTTTATTAGCCACTTCATGCTCAGAAGGACCTGTTCCCTGATCTACTCGAGAAGGTCCCTTTCCATTACCTGCTCAAGAAGGACCCTGTCCCTCTGTCAGAAGAATACTCTTCCTGACCTTTACCCTCTTTTAGGGATTTCATGTTGGGATAAGGGGAGCAAACTGACTTCTTTTTTAGGGCTTGCTGACTAGTCACAGGGTCAAACTCCCACCAGTACAGACTGAGTGGAAGTATCTGTGGCAATAGCAGCAGTGCTCGCTTTCTGAGCTGCACCAGCAGTGCTTACTTTCTGAGTTGGAGTAGCAGCAGTGCCTGCCACACTGGGGTTGCAGCTGCTGTAGCAGTAATGGAAGTGCATGTTGCAGGGGTTGCAGTAGCAGCAGTGCTCACTTTATGAGTTGAGGTGGTTGCATTATATCTCCACCAATGATTTACCAATTTAACTAGATACTCTGCCTGAAAAACATAAATAAAATTCAGTAATAAATACAGAAAAGTAATTTATAAAAGAATGCTATTTTTATAAGAATCTGGTGGAATCAGCTGGGCAGAGAAAGGAGAAGTATAATTTCCCAAGGTAAAACCGAAAATGGAATCAATAACACTGTTCGCTAGGTGGTGCCCGAGGCCCATTCCATGTACCACTCCTACAAATATCAAGAGCACGAGGAAACAGCATATCCCAACGATGACTCTCGCCCAATGCTGACTGTCGATATACCACAAAACAAGGAAAACGGCAACTAGACAACAACACGCCATAAACCCTACATGCCAACTGTGTCCTGGGCAGCATCAAAAGAAGAGTAGCCAGCCAGTCGAGAAAGGTGATTCTCCCCCTCTACTCTGCTCTTGTGAGACCCCACCTGGAGCTCTGTATCCAGTTCTGGAGTCCCCAACATAAGGACATAGAGCTCCTTGAGTGTGTCCAGAGGAGAGCCTCTAAAATGACCAAAGGGCTGGAGCACCTCCCATATGAAGCCAGGCTGAGGAAGTTGGGGTTGTTCAGCCTGGAAAAGAGGAGGCTCCGAGGTGACCTCATAGTGACTTTCCAAAATCTGAAGGTCTGGTCTACAAGAAAGATGGGGTAAGGCTTTTTGCACAGGTGTATAGTGAGAGGACAAGAGGCAATGATTTAAAACTTGAAGAGGGGAGATGTGGAAAGTCCGTGGAGGCTTAAGGACGACACGTAGTCACCAATATGGTTAAAATGAAGTCGTTTATTAACAATTCACACTCGCTTTATATAGAACCCTTGTTTATACAATGATATCTTGCAGGTGGCTATTATCTTGGCCACAAATCCTGTTCTCACAGAATTTCTGCTGGCTACATCATTATCTTGTTATTCTTCTTTTCTCTTGCCAGCTCCCTTATCTTTTTCCCATAACTCACTCTAGCTAAAACTAAATAGTCAGGATTGCTCATGTCTGTTTTCTTCCAGTTTCCCAACATATCCCCCTTTTTGTTTTTGAGCAATCCTGACTTACTTCATTATGCAAGATAACATGCTAATGATACATTGCCATAAACAACATACTAATAATACAAAAGCAATAATAACATACTAATAATCAAAACCAATAATAACAAATATAATTGATAAACCTTGTCTAATTAAATCTCTAAGCTATCCCCATATCCTTAAGTGATTTAACCATTCATTTAACCCAGTATATGCAACAGTTAATTTTTCATGTTATCTTAATCAATCGTTTTTGGTTGTGAATTGACTCTGAATGATCAGATAAATTCATGCAAATACACTCCATCAAAGTCTTCACAAACATAACCTAAAAGCTAATAATAAAAAGTCAGTGGCAGCATGATATTGTAAAACTCCATGTCTGACACTATCAACCTCTTTTAGCATCTTCTGTGTTAAAACACCAGAAGTTAAGTTCATCTGCTTAGCAGTGCAACAGGATAGCACAATCAACAATCAAGATATAGACGAGGGATCCCATAATCAACATATCTGTTATCAATACAATACAAAAAGCACATTTCACACTGCAGTGGAAGGACTTAAATACCTTTTTAGTATGAGGAAGGTCTGGTGTCCACTGGTGCATAGAACCAAGGGGGTAGAGGAGGCTTATCTGACAAAAATTGGTCGGGGGGCCCCAAAAGCATCCCCAGACCCCTCCTGGGTCACGGCACAGTGGAGTCCTGGTTTCCTTCATGGTTGCCAAATTGAGGCCCAAAAAGGCCTAATAAAATTGTTTAGAGACAGAATTCCAAGCCTTTAAACAGCAAAGGCACACTCTCCCCCCCCTATTTCCCCCCCCCCCTTTTTTTTTTTTTTTTTTTTTTCTCTGCTGTGGTGTCTGCAGCAGGGTTCATTTTTTGAGCAGCAGCAGTGTCAGTGGGGGTAGAGACAGCAGCTGCAGCTGTAACAGATACGCTGGCAAGGCTCACCGGCCGTATCTGAGTTATGCTCTTGTGTGAGGGGGGGCGAGAAGCGGCTGCAGAGGCAGGAGTGTGGGTGCTCTCTGTACCAGGAGCAGCTCTCATTCTCCGCAGCAACTCTCGGCCTCTGAAAAGGCATACTCATTCTCATAACTCTATGGCAACCAAATGGTCAGCTCGGTTATTACCGATGGCCAACCCTTGGTCACTAAGATGACTCCGGATATGAGTAATAAAGTAAGAATGTTCTCTTTCTGCTAAGAGTCTCGATAGCTTCTGCAATAACAAATACAAATGCTTATTCGAAATTTCCTTCAAAATTGCATGATACATCCTCAAAACAATACCTACTACATAAAGTGAGTCAGAGACTATATTAATAGGAGTGTTATTCCATGTTTCAAAAACCCAAATAACAGCAGTAAGTTCAAGGGTTTGCAGAGAGTCAAATGACTTCCCTTGAATTAAATGTTCTTTCCATTGTCCAGGCGTCTCCTCCCAGGTAACAACAGCTTTATGGGATTTTTTCCCGGCATCCGTAAAGACCGTTATGCCGTCCACCGGACTGTCAGATAAAAAAACTACATGACTCCCACTGCATGTCAGACAAAAGTGGTAACAAGCGATATGAGGGGTAAGAATTCGTTATTTCCTCACCAAACTGTGCTAAGGCTATTTGTAGGTCTGTTGAAGTTCGCAACAACCAAATCAAATAGTCCTGCATAAGGGGCAGAATGATCTGACCTGGGTCTACTACAGCGATGTCTTGACAGCGCGCTTTGCCCTTTATAACAATTTGAGATAAGACTGCAACCCTCGTTGTAATCGTTTTTCGTAAGCGGATTGACAAAAAAATCCATTCTAAAATTCTTAAAGCTTGTTTTTTCTTTTCATCCCATTGAACTAATAGCCCAAAGGGATGAACTCGATCTTGACCTGAATTTATTATCATTAACGTTATCGGCAACTCTTCTACAAAACGAGATGCATGACACGTCAAAATTTTCTCCTGAATAACAGTCAATGCCTTTTGGTGTATTGGTTGTAACTCTCTTTTATCAGTTACATTAGATGTGGTACCTAAAAGATCAATCAAAGGCTGTAAATCATCATTAGTAATCCCGCAAAGTGACCTCACCCATTGGATATCACCCATGAGTTTCTGTACATCACTTAGCGTAGTAAGTTCTGTTTTAAGGGCAACCTTCTGCGGTCGCACTGCACTCCCCGTGATTGTCCACCCCAGATATTTCCAAGGCTCATGCTTTTGTACCTTTTCTGGAGCAATTTTTAAACCACATTGTTCTACAGTCTTTGTCACCTGAGCTAAAACATCGTTGTAATTGAGTGACCTTCCTGCAATCAAAATGTCATCCATATAATGATAGATAATCAACTCAGGAAACTGTGATCGTAAAGGCTGCAGGGCCCAAGCAACATAAATTTGACACATTGTCGGGGAGTTCTTCATTCCCTGCGGTAATACAACCCAATGATATCTTTGTGCTGGATCAGCCTTATTAACAGAAGGAACTGAAAAGGCAAATTGTTCAACATCTTCTGGATGCAAAGGAATTGTAAAGAAACAATCCTTTAAATCTATTACCAATAGATCCCAATTTTCTGGTATCATTACTGGAGACGGTAGTCCTGGCTGTAACACTCCCAAAATCTCCATGATCGCATTGATGGCACGCAAATCATGCAATAAAAGCCACTTTCCAGATTTTTTAGGAATTGTAAATACAGGCGTATTCCATGGCGATGTAGACGGTACAATATGCCCAGCCATGAGTTGTTCTTGTACCAATTCCTTTACATGCTGCAGCCGGTCATTAGTTAGCGGCCACTGATCTATCCAGATAGGGTCGTCGGTAGACCACTTGATTTTTAGGATTGGCTGCCCCTCAGTGACCGCTACTAAAAAGGCTGTGTTACAAGTCTAGCATTCAATTGACCGAGGACATCTCTCCCTATTAACATAATAGGTACATGCATGACATAGGGTCTAACTGACGCTTGTGACCCATCAGTAAATTGTAAAGCAACTGGATCTTTACTAACTCTAGTCGTTTGCGTTCCTCCTACACCCATAATCCCTACTGGAGATGGTATGGTGGGCCATGTTAAGGGCCAATGCTGCTGAGAAATTATTGTAACATCTGCTCCTGTATCAATCATCATGTTCAATTTAATAGTCTCATTCCATTTAGATCTAATAAGTACCTCTACCTCAGGTTTTCCTTTCATAATTGAAAAAGAGAAAGATCCTGACAGGATTAACTCCTGTAAGGAGAGGAGAGCAGGTCAAGGTGTTTGTGTGAATCTACTTTATGTAGAATTAAAACTTGTAATATGTTAGTATTCATAACCAGTAAAATTTAGGGTTAAACTGAGAAAGAAGTGAACAAAGCAGCTGAGACGTAATTTTCCACTAGAACAATGTAACCAAACACAAGGCCAGAACGAGATTAGCTTCTGTCTCGAAGATAATTAAAAGTGTAGGTCTTGTTCTTAAAACAAGACACGGCCAAGACCATTTAGGCGCCAGCTGGGCACCAAAGATTGTGAACATCTTCACATGAAGGACATAAAGGATGTCACCACCAACAAATAAGAAGAAAGTTATGGATAGAGTCTGATATTGCCTTGTAACAATATAATGAAGTCAGCAAGAATTGAGAATGTAATGATGTTGTAACCTCCCCTTTTACTGCATAAATACCCTAACCCTTTCCCTTAACCCTCGGAACTTTTTGTCGAGCGAGAGCTGGGAGTTCCCCGGATCCGCAAATAAATACCTTTGCTGTTTAAAGGCTTAAAACTCTGTCTCTAAACAGTTTTATTAGGCCTTTTTGGGCTTCATAATATCCATAGCAAAATAAACTTGTGGTACTCCAGTGGAGTCAAAGCCTCCACTTCCTCTGTCCCTTTCACCTCCACACCATACCTGTGACAAAAATGGTACTAATTGCGCTATTCTACTGCCTTTTGGAATGGATACCGGTGGGGTAATAGTATAAACCATGATTTTTACTAATCCAGTAGAGTCAGCATCAATCACACCAGGAACTACAAAAATACCCTGTCTAGACGTAGATGACCGCAATGTTACATCTACTGCGGTTTCCACGTCAACACCGGCGCTCCCGTGAGTGGCGGAGCTGACGGTGTCTAGGGCCCCTGGGGTTCCTGAGTCCCCTGACCAGCAATCCATGCTCCCTGAATCTGTGTCTTGGCGAGCGGGTAGTTCGCGCTCGGCAGCCGGTTTCCCGATTGCCGGCACTCAGATGCATTGTTATTATTTCTATTGCAATTCGAACACCATTTCCGTTTGGGTCCTGCAACTCTGCATTGCGCTCTATAATGACCCATTTTACCACACATAAAACATTTTTTATCTTTCGGTGACTTGCAGTTTGGTGCTGTTCGCACCATACCTTTTAACGCAGCGGCCATATTGGCGGCTTTTTCCGATTGCCGAGTGCGCTCCACGAGCTCAATCATATCTGCAAACTCAGCTGTTCGGGGCAATGGTCCTAAAATTTGTCTTGTTTTGTCATTCGCATTATCAAAAGCTAAAACCTTAAACATACGCTGTTTGGAATCTTCATCCAAATCAGGATGATCTTGGATTGCCCTGAACAGCTTATCAACAAAATCAGGAAAAGACTCATTTAAACCCTGTTTAACATGAGAAAAGGCATGCGATCGACCTGGTTCTTGAATCGATATCAGTGCCTGCAAAGCAAGTCTTTGGGTTAACTGCAACACCTGTGGCGCAAATCAGGTTTGCAAAGTACCATCAGCAAAAGGACCTTGACCCATTAGCATTTGCACCTGAATACCATACAAAGGGTCATTCTGCTGCCGTGGCTGAGATGCTTCATGACTGCATAATCTCTGCCATTCCCTAAAAAGCAACAATAATTGAGAAGGGGAAAGCAAAATCTCAGTTAATTGAACTATATCTTGCGGTATCAACAAATCAGCTGTAAAAATGTATTTCAACATTTGTTGTGTTATGGGAGACCTAATGCCATTTTGATTTGTTGCTGCTCTAGCTTTTTCTAATATTTTCCAATCAAAAGGGTCCCATTTCCGTGTCCCATCTGCTTGCACCGACACAGGGAACGCCGACAAATTAGGTACAAACTGCCCCTCTATTATTGCATCGCGTATGACTCCTCTCCATCTTTGTCCAGATTCTGATTCTCCTGGAGACTCAGGAACCGGATTCCGCAAATTAGGTGGAATAATTGCTTCCGCAGACGGAGGAGTCTGTGGAGAATTAAGCGGTACCAAGGCCGAAGATTCTGAACCCAAACGCTCTTCTGCTGGTTTAACTGTAAGATCCCCCAGTTTTTGAATAAGGCTGTTTAACAATGTTTCAACAGATCCTTCTGTTCCGGGCTGATAAGAGGAGTACCCAACAATGGTGGACATTCTGCGCTCTGTAGGGCTTCTGATCGATTAGGACGCTGAGCTTCACTTAAAATACCAGACTCATTATTTAAATGAAGTTCTCTTAACTCATCCTCGCTCGGAGGGGGAGGCAGGTCAGGTTCTTTAGATGTGCTTTCTCCTGCACCCGCATGTTGCAGCTGTCCGCGCTGTTGTGGTGCTAAAAAACCCCGGTAAGGGCGGCAGCGGGCTACTGGCAAAAGGATTCATTGGAGGCGCCGACAGCATTTCGCTAACAGGAGCTGCAGGGGCCGAGCAACCAGTCCTAGTATTTTTACTTTTACTGGTCTTTTCTGGAATCAATGCAGCGAAGGCAGAAGCGGCTGCCGCTCTTTTACTTTCCATCTCTTTTAAGGTTTCTTTAATCAATTTCCAGAGTGTCGCTAAGCGTCCTGCCTCCTTATCTCCATCGCTAATTTTATCCCATAGGGCAGTACCTATGGCTTCCCAAGTAGGTAACTCAAAAACGGTACCCATCGAGGGGATCAAGTCTCTATCCCGTGCCCATTTCAGTAATTCACGTAAGGTCCTGCCTTCGTGTGATAAACCTCTCTTAGAGAGAATACATTAGAGGAGCTTAACTACTGCCTCTTCTTCTTTAGAGATTGTAGACCCCACCTCCTCCCCAGCCGCTCACCTTTTTCCTGGCAAGATTCTTCAATTCCAAGGTACCTCTTTTGTTCCGTAGCCGGGCACCAGCTACGCAGACCGCCAGGGCAGCAGTCTCCTTTCGACTGGCTTCTCCGCTCCTGCTGCACCATTCCTTCGGTCGGCTTTCTCGCTACCCTCTCATTCCAGCTGTCTTCATTGCTCCTGGAAGCAACAGCGAGAGGGTCCGTGTTTTGGGTGCCAAATATGGAAAATCCGTGGAGGCTTAAGGACAACACGCAGTCACCAATATGGTTAAAGTGAAGTTGTTTATTAACAGTGGACACTCGCTTTATATAGAACCCTTGTTTATGCAATGATATCTTGCAGGTGGCTATTATCTTGGCCACAAAACCTGTTCTCACAGAATTTATGCTGACTACATCATTATCTTGTTCTTCTTTTCTGTTGCCAGCTCTCTTATCTTTTTCCCATAACTCACTCTAGCTAAAACTAAATAGTCAGGATTGCTCATGTCTGTTTTCTTCCAGTTTCCCAACAGGGAGACTTAGGTTAGACTATACCAAGAAACTCTTTCCTGTAAGTGTGGTGAGATGCTGAAACAGGTTGCCCAAGGAAGTTGTGGCTGCCCACAAGTTTTCAAGGCCAAGTTGGATGGGGCCTTGAGCAACCTGGTCTAGTGAAAGGTGTCCCTGCCCATGTAGAACTAGTTCCATGTAGGTGGAACTAGATGTTCTTTAAGGTCCCTTCTAACCCTAGTGTATAGCATACAGTGCTTTAAGCTTTGGAAACTTTGGCCTAAATGAGCTAGTGCTTTACCCTTGAAGCAAAAGAAGTTAACAACTTTAAGTAAGAAGAATGTAGATAACAGACATTACAAGACCTTGGCAAAGAATAGAGTAGCACATATTTTGCTGATTAGGAAGATTACATTAACCAATTAGAGGAGGCTCTGCATTGGGTGGACAGCTTGTTACAACCAATAGGCTTTGGATTTCCAGCACGTGAACAGTTCATAATAACCAATTATAAAAAGTGTATGTACTTGTGAACAGATAATAAGAGTATCAAAGTAAGTAGAATTCATCAATAAAACACTGATGTTCAAAAGACCCCAGAGGGTAAGTCATTCTGTGACACAGCACTAGTGTCATATTTTAGTATGGGGAACTAAATAAGGTGGGCTTTCAGACTCTGAGAAGGGCAGAACACAGAGGGGTATATTCCCTCCCATTTTCTGCCCATACTCTAGAAAGGTCAGGCAGGCCAGCAGCTCCCTCTCTTTTGCTTGCTCCTTGCTTCGCTGCTGTTCCCCTGTGCTGCTTTACCATCTGCTCACCACGTGCTCTTCAGAGTCCACATCAATCAGGTGCTGGGAAGAGCTGTGGATTTGGATCGAGTCAGCCCTGCTGCAAGGCACCTATCACTCACACGCTCAGGCACCTATTCCTGCCAGCATCAAGACGGGGTTGTATATATATTTGTAAATATTTGTATACATTTTTATACATTTGTATTTTTTTTCTTTATCCCCTATGTTACTACCTTTCCCTTGTTCTAGTAAATCTGTTTCTGAAATATGTTCATCTGATTCATGTCAATCTCTTACATACCGTTGTATAAACACAAGCCTAAGATGTATATAGTTTCTTTGTTTTGAGAAGGCCGCGTGACAAACATTACCGGTTTGAACCAATTCGGCTGCTCTGCTGCTGGCCACGTTGTGCTGTGTAAAAGAAGCCTATAAAGCTCATGTGTAAAGTTTGGGATCGTCCTGGGGGCGAGCCGAGGAGAAGACCTTAAGAGGTGAAGAGGGCATACCCTGAAGAAGATATGCCTGTTCCTGGAATTCGTTTGCAAAGACCAACCTTTTCTATGAATATGCATTAGTACGTCACATGGTGGGGAAAAAAGAGGGAGGAGACTTTGGGAGAAAAATGCATAAAATGGAGGAACGGAATCTGCTGTGCGTGCATCTGGGTGGGCAGAGACTCCTGGCGCACCCAGCGCTGTTTGCTTGCTTTTATTCGCTTAATAAATTACAAACTTTGATTGCAATCCTGTTTGGGTCTCATTTATCTCAAATTTCCAATTTATTAAATTTTTCAACTTTAAGTCTCTTATCTTTATTCCACTTTTAGAATCATAAATTTTTCAGTGTTGGAAAGGACCTTTAAGATCATCTAGTTCCAACCTCCTGCCATGGGTAGGGACACCTCCCACTAGATCAGGTTGCTCAGAGCCCTGTCCAGCCTGGCCTTGAACGCTTCCAGGGATGGGGCTTCCACCACCTCTCTGGGCAACCTGTTCCAGTGTCTCACCACCCTCATGGTGAAGAACTTCTTCCTAACGTTAAAAATGACCAAGACTCAATATTCTGTTAACAGTTTAATTAATTAATAAAATTGAAATTGCAGTGAGCAAAACAGCGCTGGGTGCATGGGGAGTCTCCGCCCCACTCACACTCACACCTCTAAAACTCTAGAATTACCTTATATGGATTACAATTCTATGAATATTAAAAAGGGGTGGGGTTTAAATACATATTCATAGGTATTACATCATGTTATTACAATATTCATTATAGACAAAGTCTGGGCAGAGTCTGGGCGGAGTCTAGGCAGAGTCCAGGCGGAGTCCTCTCTTGGGGAGATATCAGGGGGGTCGTCAGGGGGTCTTTGGATGAAGTAAGAAGTCTTCCTCAAACTTGAACTCTTTACCTTTCTTGTTTTCGCCGACTTCATTATCTTGTTACAGAGCAAAATTAGACCCTAGCCATAATTTTTCCTTATCTGCTGGTTGTGGCATTTTTATGTTGTCTCTGTGCAGATGTTTGCATTCTTTTGGTGCCTAGTTAGCCATGGCAGTGCCTTGTTTTAAGACAATTATCGCCGAGACAGAAGTTAGTCTCGTTAAGGCCTGATGATTTATGACCATGCTCTGGTGATCAATCAGGAAGACCCACTTATGCTAAAGGTAAAACCTGAGAGAATGGATATTCTCATCAGAGGGCTACCTATGCAACAGCAAAATCTAGCCCTACAGATCTAGGCTAGAATCGAAAATTCGAATGCAAATTTGTTATTAGGCACAGACTACACTTGGTCTGATCTGCTAACTGAATTGACAGAATTTGGGTGTAAATATGTGGCACCCAAAGCTGATTCTACATCTGTAAGAATTCTTCAGACCACAGCAAATTATAATGATAGTAAAAACTTGACTTATGCTGCTGCGGTTTCCAGGCCTCCCCAAATTCCTCCTCATCAGCAGGAGGAATCACAGGGTGACTGGACAGTTGTAAATAGGGGAGGCAGACGGAGAAATAATCATAATAATAATTGTCAAAATAGACCCTCCCAAGACAGAAATAATTCACCACAGGGTGAACTGGGACCTTTTGCAAAGCTTAAAGAGGAAGCTAAGCGAAAAGGCATCCCTCCTTCACTCTTAAGTCATAATTTTACTTATGGCCATCTAAAAGCCTTAGTAGAGGGATGGCCTGCCAGGTCAAATTCAGGGGAAAGATCTGGAAATTCCCATAATTGGGGAAACTAAAAGGACCTCTCTCTGCTACTAAAAAGAAAACAAAAAGACGGCAGAGAGAGGAGACAGGTCCTGACCCCAGTTCAGTAAATTTTACTGACCCCCTGAATAAACCTTGGAAAACCATCCCTACAAATCAAAATGATTGGTCCGAAAATAATGAACAATCAAATTCTAAAATATCAAGTCCTCCAAAAGACTGGCAAAATGTGCTAAGATTGGTCTTGAATAAAAATGGGGATTTAGAACTTACGTGCGCTGTTGGGCCAAAATGCTACCCTATAACATTTGTGGTAGACACTGGTGCACAGATCTCCACACTAAAATCTGATGTGGCCAAGAAATGTGGTATTAATTCTTCTCTGAAACCAATATTCGTTAGTGGTGCTTTGGGAAAGCCTGTTTTACAGAAAACAGCTAAAGTTTCCCTCAAGCTACCGGGAGACGAGGAGTTAATTCGAACCCAAATGATAGTAGCTGACATTCCTTACAATCTATTAGGAATGGATGTATATTGGTCGGTCCTGGAGAGAGGAGAACAGTCGTTTTTGGAATTTTGGCACCCCCACTCTTGAAGTTAGACTGTTAAAAACTGCCCCTCACCTCCCCAAAAGCAAAATTACAAACGTTAAACAATATTCTATTCCCATAGCAGCTAAAGAGGGTATCAGAGAAGTTATTTCTGACCTAAAACAAAGAGGCATAATTGTGCCTTGCCATTCGCCTTATAATTCCCTGATTTGGCCCATAAGAAAACCAAATGGTAAGTGGAGAATGACTGTAGATTATAGAAAGTTGAATGCGGGTACTGAGAAATTAACTGCAGCTGTCCCAAACATTGCAGATCTGGTGCTAGAAATCCAGGAGGCAGCACACCCAGTGCTTGCCTCTCTCGATGTGAAAGATATGTTTTTCTGTTGTGGAATGTTAGAGAGGTTTGGAGAATGTTGGAGAATATTCCTGAATATTCTCGAAGAGATAGGAGGTACGACCCCTTTGCTATGCCCAACCCCATGTTTGGGAGGCCAATTAGATCGGCCCATACTCCGGTGCTACCTGCACCAGGGATTCGCTGTGCTACAGGTAAACACACCGGGTGTCCAATAAAAAGTTATGTTGGTGGCTGGGGTGTGGTCACAGAAGCACTATATAAGCGAAAGTTGCTGCGCAATAAACCCGAAGTTCGTTTATCAACCATATTGGTTGCACGCATTTTCTTTGCCGCTCCCGCAACTGGCGCCCGAACCGTGCAAAGGCCCTGAACAATCAGAAAGTCTGAAGAGCCTTGAAAAAGTCTGAAAAGTTTCGAAATCAACAGGCAAATCCTGCGGAAGACCGATCTTCACTAGGGACGCCTGGTGGAGGACCGAACCATCGATAGCACCAATCACAGCTCGGCAGGTAAAACCGCTGAAACCAAAAAACTTGGCTGGGAACGGGGCTCCAGGAAAGCACCGAAAAAGCAACGTTTCGGATGGCAATAAATTCCTCTCGACGCAGGCGTAGAGAGGTGATTCACAACTTAAAGAAAAATGAACGAGTTTGTTTGCTGCTGGGGAAGGGCTACCGGTTCTTAGTTATAAAAAGTTGTAAAAAGCCCACAAAAGGCTCGGATTAAGGCTGCACCAAAATAATAAAGGGATAGTCAAGCGCGCAGAAAATAGAGAACGAAGTACCCCTAGACTTTCTATATTTCTATTCTATTCTAGACCTTTTTAATTAGTTTCTTACAGAAACGTGCCATAAAAGATGGGGATTTTAGAAAAGATCCGGCTTGTAGCATACGGCCGCACATATCAGTTTTTTACTGACCCTGCTAACTTATTTGATGAGAAAGAATAGAAAAGCTTAGGAGATATTTTGTGATATAAGGTAATAGAAGAGGATAAGACAGCTCGTAAGTTAATGAAACCGTAGCATACAATGATTACTCGCTTGCACCGTTATCACACAGAGAAGAAAATCGCCGCTGTAGCTTCGGCAACCTTAAAAGGGCAGCCGATACCAGATTTGCATCAATTAGAAGTTGATTACGACCCCTGTCCCCCAACGGGAGACGAAATAGTTGTACAGCTTGCTCAAAATTTCCAGTGAAGTTCCGACGCAACCCGCTGCCCCCCCCCCCCCCCTCCGTCTGATGTGGCCTGTGCCGGCCATCTTGAGCCATGTGGCTCGGGATGTGCGGACGGGACGGAACTGACCGCTTGCAGAGCCTGAAGCGGACTGAATCAGAGTCCGGAAACCCTATGTCCCGCGTCATCCGGCGAGGGTGGCTCCAGGGCTGGTCCCGACCTCCATTGGGCCCCACCTTCGGCCCCGCCCCTACGCCACACGTCATCCGACGGGGACGTTCCCGGCCCGCAGCACCCCTCCTCCTCCCTCCCCTCTCCCTCCTCCCCCCAGCCCGCCCTCCCTCCTTCCCCCCCCCTCCCCCCCCCCCCCCCCCCCCCCCGCCGCAAGCAGCCGCTTTTCAGAAATAAAAGCCTGCTGCACGGCACTACCGCACCTTAACGATTAATTGATCACAAATGCATGAGCAGGCCCTTAATAATAAAGATTATGATTTTTTCCTCAGTTTTAGATACCCTGCCACAAGTTTTCCCGATCATATATACAAAAGCTAATCACAGAAATGTGGAGTTGGAGTATCACTCTTTAAATTAGAAATTTCTAACACCATTAAGAGCTACCATAAATGAATGCGAGTTGCATGGTGAACCAGTTAAGCAAATGATAAGTTATATCTGGGGCTCAGGACTGTTGCTCCCAGAGGACATAAAAGGAATTATGAGAATGATCATGACTCAATCACCTTTACTGTTATGGCAAGCCCACTGGCAAACATTATGTCACAGATTCGTAAACATTTCTAGAGAACAAAATGATCCCCTGTATGGGATAACAATAAATCAATTTATGGGTTGTGGACCATATGCTAATTTTGAGGCACAAGCAAGATTAGGCCCACATATAATAAGAGAGTTCATGAGATTTGCGAGAGAAGCTATGAGTAAAGTTAGAACTACACCAGTTGTCCCATCTCATATGTCAATTAAGCAAGGCACAGATGAGCCATTCTCACAGTTTGTAGATAAACTCACTGATGCCATCAACCAGGCTTGTGTACCAGATCAAATGAAAACTACGTTGCTCCGTCAGTGTATCCTAGACAATAGCAATACTCCCACGAAAAATATAATTTCCTCCATGCCATCAGAAGTATCAATTGAGGAGATGCTGGAACGGTTATCTAGAGTACCAGTAGGAACTCAGGCAATGCTAATTGAGGCAATAAAAGATGTAGGGAAAGATATGGTGCAAGCCCAGCAGCAAGCTCTTGCAGCCCAACAACAAGCCTTTTTAGCCCAACAGCAAGCACACCAGCAAGCTCTCACAATCCAGCACCAAGCCTTAGCAGCCTTAGCCCCGTTACGTCCTGCCGACGCCAGACAGCCGCAATGATCAACCGAAAAATGTTTTCGCTGTGGACACACTGGACATCTTCGAAGGCATTGTCACAAAGCCACAGTCTGGTGTCAACACTGTAATACGAACACTCATGCTACCGAAGTCTGCAGATACCAGGGAAATGGATCGAGGAGCGCGAGGAGCCACGGCACAAAGACCCCAACTGCGGCTCTAGTGTGGACCCCTTTGAACAACAGCAACCAGCCACTTCCACTCCCCTCCAGCAACCAGCCACTTCCACTCCCTTCCAACAATCAGCTACCTCCACCTACCTCCAGCAATCATCCACCCGCACTTCCTTTCAGCAACCAGCCATCCCTACCTCCCTTCGACAGCCAGCCAATTTCCACTTCCCTTCAACAACAACTCCAGCCACCCACCTCCCTCCAACCAGCAACCAGTGGAAGCCTTGGGCTGGACCTGGCAACTGCAGTAGATGTGACTCGCAGTGATATCAAGCCCCAAAAGATCCCTACGGGTATCACCAATCCAGTGAAATGTCAAGAAAAACCATGTGGACCCCTTTTATTAGGACAGTCGTCTGCTGGACTTAAGAGTTTGTTTGTCTTGCCAGGAGTAATAGACAGTGACTATACTAGAAAAATTTGTATTGTAGATATGACTTGGACACCACCTATGGTAATTCTAAAAGGAACTCGAATTGCCCAGCTAGTCCTGACACAACAATTAACTGATGCAGCAGCCGTCTCTTCGATTCATCACCATCATGCCCACAAATGTACAGGCCCTTGTTGGTCGAGACATACTAAGTCAGATCGGAGCACGCCTGATCACAAGAGACCATTTTTATTGGCAGTCACTCCTTGGGCTTTCCCGATCCCATTGACATGGTTATCATCACAGCCAATATGGATCGAGCAGTGGCCGCTGAAGCGAGAAAGCCTCAGACGAGCACACATCTTAGTACAAGAACAGCTAAAGCAAGGGCACATACAACCATCAACTAGCCCTTGGAATACTCCAATCTTCGTAATTAAAAAGAAGTCTGACAGGTACCGTTTACTACATGATTTACGTGCAGTTAATTCCCAGATGGAAGCAATGGGAGCTTTTCAGCCCAGAATGCCTAACCCTGCGATGCTTCCAGAGCGTTGGCATCTACTTATAGTAGACCTAAAAGACTGCTTCTTCATCATACACATACACCCACAAGACACAAAGCAATTTGCATTTACACTCCTAACCCTTAACAGAGAAGCCCCTGCTTCACGATTTGAGTGCGCAGTGCTCCCACAGGGCATGGAAAACAGCCCAACTTTGTGTCAATTGTTTGTAGATGCAGCATTATTGCCAGTACGGCAAGCATGGCCAGATGCCTTAATTTATCATTACATGGATGACATCCTAATAGCACAACAAGACCCATTTACCGAGCAGCAAGAGCATTTTTTAACACAACAGCTAAGTCACCAGGGATTCCAAATAGCACCTGAAAAGATACAACGTACGCCACCATGGAAGTACCTAGGATGGCATATTACTGAGTCACAAGTTAGACCTCAAAAAGCTGCTCTCCATTTGACTCTTAATACCTTACATGATGTACAACGATTCCTAGGTGATGTTCAATGGTTACGCCCTGTGATCGATATAACAAACGATCACCTAGAACCGTTACGACCACTCCTTAAAGGTACCGACCCTGCCTCCCCTGTTGCTCTTTCAACGGCTCAACAACAGGCCATAGCTGAAATTGGCCTGACAATATCTCAGCGCTCCATGGATCGCCATGATGTAAACTTACCCATAGACCTAACCATCCTTACGGGTAAACAACATTTACTCGGAGCTCTCACGCAGTCCAAAAAGAAAAAGGGGGAGACTAGGTCTGCTGATATCCGTGTCTTAGAATGGATCTTCGGACCATTACAGCCAAAAACTACAATCCAAACAAAGACTGAGGTATTGGCCCTTCTAATTCGTAAAGGCCGAACCCGTATCACACAAATTACTGGAGATGAACCTAGTACAATTTATCTTCCAATGAAGCAAGAAGAGTTGGACTGGTATTTGCAGCACTCTCCAGACCTACAGTCAAGTCTCCTAGAAGCACCGCAAGCCATTGATCTCTCCCCGTTGCGGTCTACTGTGTTAAAGTGGATGTCCCTGCATGAATGGATTCCTGTTCCAAAACGATCTGAGGAACCCCTTCAAAATGCACTAACGGTTTTTACCGATGCAGGAAAACGTTCACAACCAGCCGCAGTGACTTGGCAAGATAAGGAGCAATGGTGCCATGAACTCCTGTCCTCACAAGAGGACGATACCCTACAGACTCTAGAGTTGGCAGCCATTGTTTACGCCTTTTCACGTTGGTTGAATGTGCGTCTTAATTTTGTTACAGACTCCCTATATGCTGTGGGAGTTGTACAACGAATTGAGGACGCATATCTCAAGGACGTCACAAACCGCCGACTAAATGACTTATTTCGTCAGCTGCGGGCTGCCATCCAACAGAGAGACCAGCCTTATGCTATCATTCATATTCGGAGTCGCCAATGGTCTGACGGCCTAGGAGAAGGCAATGCCCGAACAGACAGATTGGTTTCGCTATCTGTACCCATGGACGAATTTTCTAAGGCAAGGAATGCGTATGCTACCTTCCACCAGAACGCCAGAGGACTCCATCGTCACTTCCAGATTTCCATGGACAAGGCCAGAGGCATTGTAAAAGCCTGCCCACAGCGTAACCAAAAGGGACTTGGTCTCGGCCTCAGAGTTAATCCCTGAGGTCTTGGTCCAAATGAAAGATGGCAAGTGGATGTCACTCATGTACCAGAATTTGGAAGGCTTAAACATGTTCATGTTACTATTGATACTTATAGTCATTTTATCTGGGCTACAGCTCAGTCTGGTGAGAAAGCGTTGCAAGTGATGCGACATCTCATCCTTTGTTTCGCTGTCATGGGTGTGCCAGAGCAGATAAAGACTGATAGTAAACCGGCATATACTAGCGACAAGTTAGCTCGATTTTTTCAACAGTGGGGAATCAGGCACATTACAGGCATTCCCCGCTCACCAACAGGTCAAGCTATAGTAGAGAGGGCAAATCAAACATTAAAAGACTACCTGACGAAATTCACAGATTTACAAGACCCACAGGAGCGATTATTCAAAGACTCTATTTGTCTTGAATTATCTGTGTATATTCGGGGACCAAGAGATAGCCCAACAAGCTGACCCTTCAGAAGCCCCACTGTATGTGACCTACAGAGACCCCACCACGGGTATATGGCAAGGACCAGCAGAGGTTAAATATTCAGGCAAAAGTCACGTGTGTTTCCACCCTTACAGGTACCTTGTAGGTTCCCAGCAAGCGGACTCAGCCAGCACCTGCTCCACCGAATTTGAAAGCATAAGCTCAAGAGCAGAGACAGCCGTATTAAGTGCTCAACATGTTCAAAGATAGGAACTGCCGTGTCGACTTCATCATAGGTTTCATTATCGTTTTAAACTTTGATTGTTTTGCCTTCCTGAACTTCGACCCTTGACAGAATGTCTGGGTTACCCTTGCGCGTCAGCTTAACACCACTTCCTTTTGTGCCAGTCTATGACACCAACAACAACAAAAAACAAAAAACAAGCAAAAAAAAACCACCTCTGAAGAGACGTGGCCAATGTTTCAAGCAGCAATGAACCACACACAAGTGCAATTTCACACCGAGAGTCTATGTTCCACCAAGGCCAGTCCTGTTGCGTGCTTAAGTGACTACGACACTTGGGTTAGTCGTCTGCCCGCTGGGCCCAATCCCCAAGAATTAAGCCTTATAGACTCTCTAAATGCCACTTATTGTCTCTGGATGAGTAGCTTGTCCACTGATTGCACAGAAGTCATGAGGAGACAATATGTTACTACCAATGTTTTCCCAACGGGCAATTTCAGCCAGTGGTGCAACTACACCCTCCGTGGTGCTACTAACCCATCGCCTGGGACACAGCTTCCTAGGAAATTACCAGCAGGGTACTTTTTAATTTGCGGAGATTGGGCATGGTTAGATATACCATCTCGTCCCGTTGGAGGGCCTTGCACCATTGGTCAACTGAGCTTAGCTATGCCTCACGCACACCCGAACAGTACCCGTCGTGTGCGGTGGAAGCGAGGCCTGGCCCAAATACTAGCGCAGGGATGTGATGATAATGTTAACCTTTGGTCCAAATGGCAGGTGATTGTTATTTCTATTTTTTGCCGGGAGCAGCTGCCGCTCGTGCACATCGGAACCTGAAGAAGTTGAGTTGCTGGGTGGTAAAGTATGCTAGTGATACCAGCAAGGTATTATCTGAATTAGCTGATGATTTATCTTCTGTACAACATGCAGTATTAGAAAATAGAGCTGCTATTGATTTTTTTGTTTTTAGCTCATGGCCATGGTTATGAAGATTTTGATGGTATGTGTGATATGAACTTGAGTGATCACTCTAAATCGATACATAAGTAGATACAACAGTTAGTAGAACATACTCAAAATATTGAGCAAGATGTAGTATTTTTCGGTATAGATGAATTAGTCAATTGGTTTGGCCTCACCAGATGGCCTCAAGGTTTATGTAAGATTGGTTTATTCGTACTTTGTATTATATTGATAACTGTAATGTGTCTTAGTTGTATGTTAGCAATACTTAAGAAGTTATTTGCCAAAGCTGTTAATATTATGAAAAAGGTAAAGGTTTTGTTGAAGAATGGTTTGAGGTACAAGGACATGGACCTCTATTAAGTACTAAAAGGTTATGAATACAATTACATAACAAGTATATTAAGAAGTTACAAGATCAATCAAAAAAAAAAAAAAAAAAAAAAAACCCCACAAAAAACAAAAACATACTTCGCCCGTTATGAATGTAGTAATTGAATGTTGCAATCTTAAATTTAACACAATTCGGCAACTATGAAGGTCCTAGGACTCCGTTATGCTATGAGCCGGTGGGACCTGGAGACGCTTATAGGGGCCCCCCAACAACATTTCGTCGGATAAGTCTCTCCTATCCTTCTTTTGGCTCTCTGCACTAGTGGACGCCAGACCTTCCTAATATTGAACAGAGCTCTGTTAAAGAGTGTGTGAGTATGAATGATTGTATGAAACAGAGACATGTCATTAATGTGAAGTCGATTCTTACTTGATTAAGACAATGAAAGCTGTTTGATAAATTGTTAACCAATTTGTTTGATTCATTAATAGAGTGGTTTGAATAGTCTTTAGATTATTTCAAAAGGGCATTACAACATTGAATGTATCAACCTGTTTGATTCATTAATTGAGTGGTTTGAGTAGTTTCTAGATTGTTTTAAAAGGGCATTATATTATTGAATGTATCCTTAAGTTTTGCACGTTTTTGTTATTTGCACTGTATTTGTTTGAAAATTAGCACTGCAAAAATTTAAACCAAAAATGGGCTTGTGCAAAAAGAAAAGGGGGGATATGTTGTGGAATGTTAGAGAGGTTTGGAGAATGTTGGAGAATATTCCTGAATATTCTCGAAGAGGTAGGAGGTACGACCCCTTTGCTATGCCCAACCCCATGTTTGGGAGGCCAATTAGATCGGCCCATACTCTGGTGCTACCTGCACCAGGGATTCGCTGTGCTACAGGTAAACACACCGGGTGTCCAATAAAAAGTTATGTTGGTGGCTGGGGTGTGGTCACAGAAGCACTATATAAGCGAAAGTTGCTGCGCAATAAACCCGAAGTTCGTTTATCAACCATATTGGTTGCACGCATTTTCTTTGCCGCTCCCGCAAATAGGTACAGAGAATGCCCTTGTTCCAGATGGGCAAATTATACTCAAGGGAAAACCTATATATACAAAGGAGGATCAAAAACTTATAACTGACATAGGGGGTGAACATAGTGATGATGGATAGGCTTATAGCCCATAAAAGAAAATTATAGTCCCTTCCCCAATGTTGTGGGTCCTGGTAAGAATAGAACACAAAAAGACTCATTAGGGAACAGAAACTTTGTATAAACATCTTCTTAAGAGCATAATAGGAAGAAATCTGTATACAAGAGTCAGGCAGGTGGTACAACAATGTGATGTCTGTCTTAAAACAAATCCTAAAGTTATCCCAAAACAAGAAGTAGGTCAAATTGGGAAGGGAAATGGACCTGGACAACACTGGCAGATTGATTTCACAGAACTGCCAAAGAAAGGGAGCTATAAACACTTATTAGTAATGACAGATACCTTTTCAGGCTGGCTGGAGGCATTTCCCACTAGGACTGAAAATCCCAGGGAGGCGGTCAAAGCACAATTACAAGAAATAATACTACGTTTCAGAATACCAGCAATCATATAATCAGATAGGGGACCTCATTTTATTTCAAAAATAGTACAAGAGGTTAGTTGATGTTTAGGGATAGACTGGGAATTGCATACCCCTTTACAGGCCTCAATCGAGCAGCAAGGTGGAAAAGATAAACCACCTGATTAAGTTGCAAATGGTAAAATTGGGCCAAGAGGCTAATTTGCCCAGAGCTCGGTCATTACCTTTGACATTTTTGAATTAGGACCAGACCCAGAACTAAAGAAGGGTTAAATCCATGTGAAATAATGTATGGGAGACCCTACATTGCTGCAGGAACAGGAACATTGACTCAATTTGGGGAGGAAATATTAACTAATTATGTAATAAGTTTACAGAAACAACTGTGGGAAATATAGAAATTGGTTCTGGGGAACTAGAGTCCAAGGTCTCAATAGGCCCATACATGATGTTAAACCTGGTGATTATGTGTATGTTAGATTTTTTTCAGATTCTCCAAACCTATTGCTTTTCCTCATTAGTGACGAGGATTTCTAAAAATGCCTGGATATCCCTCCCCCCCTCAAGGTGGGGTTATATAATATCATAATTGTTTTGAGTAGCTCATACACTTCCTCTGGATTAGCTTGATATGGCCCCACAGACTGTTTCCAATTTAACAGGTTCCACACTGTAAAAGGGACATGCCCATAAACAAGTTGTCCCTCCACTCCAACTGCCTGCCTTAAAGGGGCTTCAACAGGGGGACGATGTCCCCTCATTCTCCCAGACACCAGATTGAAATCCAGATGTCTCTGTAAGGCCTCTCTACCCTCAAGGGAATCCACAGCTCCTTCTAGTTTAGTATCCAGTATCATTGGTAAACTTACTTAATGTACATTGGATTCCTGTTTCCAGATAATTTAGAAAAACAGTAAAGAGCACTGGCCCTAAAATTGTGCCCTGGGGATCCCCACTGGTGACTGTCCACCAGCCTGATGTAACCCCCTTTACTGTAACTCTTTGAGCTCAACCCATCAGTCAATTGCTCACCCAACGTATTATGGACTTGTCTAGCTGTATGCTGGACATCTTGTCCAGAAGGATTATTTTAGAGATAGTATAAAAAGCTTTAAAAAAAAAAAATTAAATCCCCACATCTACTGGCTTCCATTGGTCAACTCGATGTGTGACTTCATCATAAAAGGAAATTAAGTTGGTTAAACAGAACTTTCCCCTCATGAACCCATGAGGCTATGACCAGTGACTGGATTGTCTCTCAGCTGTTTTTCATTAAGTCCCAGAATAACTTTCTCCATAATTTTACCAGGCACTGAAGTGAGACTGGCAGCCCTGTAATTACCAGGGTTTTCCTTCTTATCCTTCTTGAAAATTGGGACAACATTTGCCAGCTTCCAGTCGACTGGGTCTCCCATAACCATTGAAAAATAATGGAGAGGTGTCTCACAATGACCTGGGATGAATCCCATCGAGCCCCATAGATTTATGTGCATCCAGCTGGATCAGCAAGTATCAAACAATCTCAGACTCAGCTGGGAGTTTATCATTCTCCCCAGTCACAGTCTTTCAACACAGGGCTCTGGGGGGTCCCAGAGCCCATCACCAGTGTTAAAGATAGAGGCAAAGGCGGCATTAAATGTCTTTGCTTTGTCTACGTCCGTATTTGTGAGGTGACCGACCTCATCAAGTAACAGACCAATGTTAGCTCTGGCCTGCTTTTTGCTGTTAACATATTTTTTAAAACCCCCTATTTTTTGTTCTTCACAGTACTGGCCAGCTTGAACGCTAACAGAGCTTTGTCTGCACGAATTTCCACCCTACAGTGGTAAACAGCATCTCTGTAGTCCTCCCATGTCACTTGTCTTTCCTTCCAGTGTTCCTACACTTTTCTGCCTAAGTTCTTGTCCTGGTTTAACATAATTTTTTCAGCTCAGAGAAACACTAGTTTTGAGAAGCTGCAGAGTCCAATTCTGTGAGAAGAAAAGAGATAAGATGCATTGTTTTAATTTATACCCAGCTCTGGTACGCAAGTTTCTGTAGTGACCAAGGTCAAAAGTAGCTTTAAACTATCACAAAATCATAGAATTGTCACAGTTGGAAAAGACTTCCAAGATCACCATGTCCAACTGTCAACATTCCCCCAGAATAAAATATATAGCAATATCTTTATCACCCACTAGAGCATGTCCTGAAATTTACACGTTTTTTAAATATCTCCAGGGATGGTGACTCCACCACCTCCCTGGGCAGGCTGTTCCAGTGCCTAACTACTCTCTCAGTACAGAAATTATTCCTCAGACCAAGTCTAAACCTCCCTTGGTGCAACTTCAGGCTATTCCCTCTAGTCTTATCATTATTCACTTGAGAGAAGAGGCCAGCACCCATCTCCCTGCAACCTCCTTTCAGGTAGTTGTTGGTGAGCAATAAGGTCTTCTCTCAGCCTCCTCTTCTCATATTCAGCTGGCTGTCAACCAGCACCCTCAGGTCTTTTTCTGCTTGGCAACTTTCCAGACACTCTTCTGCAAGCCTGCAGTGTTTCATGGGGTTGTCGTGACCAAAGTGTAGGACCTGGCGCTTGTCTTTGTTAAACCTCATTTTATTGACCTTGGCCCACTGGTCCACCTGTCCAGGTCCCTTTGCAGAGCCTTCCTACCCTCAAGCAGATCAACACTCCCACCCAACTTGGTATCATCTGCAAACTTACTAAGGAAGCACTTGATCCCCTCATCTAGAACATGAACAAAGATAGTGAAAAAGACTGCCCTCAAAACTGAGCCCTGGGAAACAACACTGGTGACTGGCCACCATCTGGATTTAACTCCATTGACTACAACTCTCTGGGCCTGGCCATGTAGCCAGTTTTTAACCCAACAAAGAATATATGTGTCTATGCCATGAGCCGCCAGCTTCTCTAGGAGAATGCTAAGGAAGATGGTGTCAAAGGCTTTACTGAAGTCCAGGTAGACAACGTCCACAGCTTTCCCCTTGTCCACTAGGAAGGTCATGTGGTCATAGAAGGAGACCAGGTAGGTCAGGCAGGACCTGCCTTTCCTGAACCCATACTGGCTAGGCCTGATCCCCTGGCTGCCCTGCACTTGCCATGTGATCGCAATCAATATGAACTGCTCCATAATTTTTCCAGGCACTGAGGTTAGGCTGACAGGCCTATTGTTTCCCGGATCCTCACTCCAGTCCTTCTTGTAGATGGGTGTCACAACGGCAAGCCTTCAGTCATCTGGAACCTCCCCTGTTAACCAAGACTATCAGTAGATGATGGATAGAGGCTCGGTGAGCTCCTCTGACAGCTCCCTCAATACTCTTGGGTAGATCTCATCCGGCCCCATAGACTTCTGAGTGTCCGGGTCAAGTTAACTGGATTATGGGGGGATTGTGCTGCTCTCTGCCCTCATTTCCAGCTCAGGGGGCTGAATACCCCTGACATACAGTGACTGGTCAACCTAATGAAGACAGGCAAAGAAGGCATTCAGTATTTCAGCCTTTTCCTCATCCTTGGTTGCAATGTTTCCCTCTGCATCCAATAAGGGATGGAGATTCTCCCTGTCTCTCTTTTTGTTATTGATGTACTTGTAAAAACCTTTTTGTTGTCCTTAATGGCAGTAGCCAGATTGAGCTCCAGCTGGGCTTTTGCCTTCCTAATTTTTTCTCTACATGACCTAACTAGATCCATGTACTCATCCTGAGATGCCTGTCCCTTCTTCCAAAGGAGGTAAACTCTCCTTTTTCCCTAAGTCCCAGCAAAAGCTTGTTGTTCAGCCAGGCCAGTTGTCTTCCCTTCCATTTTGTCTTATGGCGCATGGGGACAGCCTGCTCCTGCACTTTTAAGATTTCCTTCTTGAACAATTTCCAGCTTTCCTGGACCCCTTTGTCCTTTAGGACTGCCTCCCAAGGCACTCTCTCAACCAGTGTCCTGAACAGTCCAAAGTCTGCCCTCCAGAAGTCCATGGTGAAGGTTTTGCTAACTGACCTCTTCACTTTACCTAGTATTGAGAACTTCACCATTTTGTGTTTGTTAAGCCCAAGATGTCCCCCAGCCACTATGTTGCAAGTAGTGAAAGAAATAGAAATTTAGAAGTAGTTATGCTAAGGTTTGGACTGGTCAAGCAGGCCAGAAAAACAGGCCCTGGGAACGGGACTTGGAAACTAGCAAGGAATGTGCTGAGAAGAGGGGAACAGTTTATCAACAAGGAATGTGCTGGGAAGAAGGGAACAGCTTATCAAAGGGGATTAGTCGAGCATATAGAACATGAAGAAAAGTAAACTGTCATTGAAGATAAGGGTTATTACGCATGTAAGGGGGGTTGGTGGTGGAAGTCAGTTAAAACAATATCTTAAACAAGTATGAGAGATTTGTGGTTTGTGGATGTCTATCTACTGTTATCTGCATGTAACTGTTTTGTAACTGAAGTACATGAAATTCCGCACGAAGGCTCATTGTAAAAGGGTATAAAAGCTGAACCAAAAGTGAGGATCTTCGGAATCCTGACTTGGGACGCTAGTCCTCAGGTTTCCTGGGCCCTGAATAAAGCACCGCATAAACTGACACTCTGTTGGTTTGTGTCTTGACTACGGGCAACAACTACATCCCCCACCAGTCCTTCCCTGTTTGTGAACAGCTGATCTATCAAGGCACCTCCTCTGGTAGGCTTGCTTACCAGCTTTGTCAGGAAGTTATCTTTCATACACTTCAGGAACCTCCTAGCCTGTCTTCTTTCTGCTACGTTATACTTCCAGCAGACATCTGGTAGGCTGAAGTCCCCCACCAGAACAAGGGCTAGCAATTGTGAGACCTCTGCCAGACACTTGTAGAATGCCTCATCTGCCTCCTCATCCTGGTTGGGCAGTCTATAACAGACACCCAACAGGATGTCCTCCTTATTTGCCTTCCCCCTCATCCTTACCCATAAACACTCAACCTTATAATCCCTATCATCATCAAGCTCTATGCAATCAAAACACTCCTGTGGGAGAACATGGTGACTGGATGCTGCATACTGAATAGCATCTGCTGAAGCAGGTTGTGATAGCAGAGGAATGCTTAGCTTCTAACGAGAAGTTATAAAACTGTCAAGAATCAGACTAACCATGATTTGTTACCCAGCTGCTTGTAAAGTAGAAAAGTAAGCTAGAATAACAAGGTCATAGATAAAAAGCTGCTTGTCTGTGTGAAAAGAAGCAGAAAACTGCTGGACTGGATGGACATGACTGAAAACAGTCACCGGTATGTTTGGTGCATGCTTGCATACAGACAGATAAGAACATCAAACATCTGGGATAAACAAAGAGGGATGGATAGGTATCAAAAGGGATGGCTGTCACTGAATAAAGGAGGACGAGTCAGAAAACAGCTTGATCCCTTTGCTGCTTCACTTCTCAGTCTTTTCTTTATGCTGTATCTGGACCAGAGGTGCAGGGAAACAGCTGCCAGTGGTGACCCCGATGGTGGAACGGCAAGCAGCCTGACGGAGTGGTAAGTCTGGACAAATTTAATTCATGCTGTAGTTTTGGGCAAAGGGAAAACCAAAAAGGGATTTCTGGGGGCTGTTTACCATGGGACAAGCTTCCACAAAAGAGCAGCAGTTATGTGTGTTGCAACAAATCTTACGAGCTGCTAATTTTATGTGGACAGCGCAGACAGCGCCAGCTAGCCATTGAAGAGTTTGGTGCGAGCCGGGCATGAGCGGGTAAGCACGAGGCAGCAGCGGCAGCAACGACTGAGGTAAACCAAGGTGAGGGCAGAGCTCTGAACTGCCAGCCTGGTCCAGGAGTCATGATGGAGAAGAAGATCATGCTCCCAGCACCCACCAAAATGGATGTGGGTACTCAGAGAGTGCCACCACAGAAGGAGGTGGCTATCCAGGTCACAGACTGTTGGGAATGCCACAGCCTTTTGATGGCAACAGGGGACAGCACTGACCATGGCTGTGTCCAGTGTGAGAAGGTTGATGACCTGCTCTACCAGGTGGCACAGCTGCAGGATGAAGTGATGGAGGTAACAAGAAGAGCTTCAAATATACCAGTAGTAAAAGGCAGAATAGGAAAAATGTGGGCCCACTGCTGAATGAGGCAGGAACCCTGATAACAGAGGATGCAGAGAAGGCAGAGTTGCTGAATTCCTTCTTTGTTTCTTCTTTACTCCTAGGACCAGCCCTTGTGAACTCCAGACTCTGGACATAAGAGAGAAAGCCTGAAGGAGGGAAGACTTTCCACTAGTCAATGAAGACTGGGTTAGAGGTCAGTTATGGAAATTGAATATACACAAGTCCATAGGCACTGATGGGATACACCCAAGAGTGTTGAGAGAGATGGCTGACATACCTGGGATAAACAAAGGGGGGTGGATAGGTATAAAAGGGATGGCTGTAACTGAATAAAGAAGGATGAGTCAGAAAATGGCTTGATCCCTTTGCTGCTTTACTTCTCAATCTTTTCTTTATGCCGTATCTGGAATGGAGTTGCAGGGAAACAGCTGCACACTCCCTAATGTATAGAGCCACCTCATCTCCTCTCCTTCACTGTCTATTCTTCCTGAAGAGCTTATAGCCATCCATTGCAGCATTCAAGTCATGGCAGTCACCCCACCATGTTTCTGTGATGGCGACTACATCATAGCTGTCCTGCCGCACAATGGCTTGCAGCTCTTCCTGTTTGTTGCCCATGCTGTGTGTATTGGTGTACATGCACTTCAGATGAACTACCAGTTTTGCCCCTCGAATCACCATGCCACCCCTAGGCTCATCTCTAGTGGTTCTGGTTTTCCCTCCTCCCCCCTTCAAACCTAGTTTAACGCTCTCTTGATGAGCCAAAAAATCTTCTTCCCTCTCATGGATAATTCTGCTTCATCGTGCACCACCAGGTCTGGTGCCATGTAAACATCCCCATGATCAAAAAAGCCCCAAAATTCAACCTATGGCACCAGCCTCTAATCCACCTGTGGATCAGGTGCACGTTCCTGTTCCTTTCAGCATTACCTGCCACTGAAGGAATTGAGCAAAAATATTATATGGGAAACCATAACCAGCTAAAAGCATAGAAGCTCAAAGTGATCAAATGATATTAAGGGAGAAGGAATGTTAAGGAATTATTTGCTGTCTCTTTCACACGTCTTATCATCCTTAGACAGGTATCTCAATTGGTGAGCTCCTTTTCCTCTGGGTTTGCTGGTGCATAATTTTCAACCTGGAGATTCTCATCTAAGCCACACTAAGCCACTCAAATTAAGCCTGATCAGGTTCTATAAATTCAATTTGTTGCCTTGTATTTGCAGTTATTCTCCCAGAATCTCTGTGGGATCAAGCTCTGGAAAGAAATAATTGGAAGTGTAGCCACTTCTAAAACCTAGCTGAAGGAAGAAGAGGAAATGGCACTTTATCCCTTTTTGTACAGAAAGTGTTTAATAGCTAGAACCTGCTCTTTCATGAGTTTATCCATGGTGTCCTGGTTTGGGCCAGGATAAAGGTGATTTTCTGTCTTGTACTTTTGCTTTCAGCTAAGTCTCTTGTAAGTAGTTGCACTTGCTGAAATTAACAGCAAGTTTCTCAGACAGTGTCTGCTTCTAGGACTGATAACACTTGATGTTTATAGTTACTGCTAGAGACTGGTATGCAGAGCCAAGGACACTGCTCAGCTCTGAGGAAAACTTTTACCCTCCAGGAGGATAAAGAGGTCCCACCTACAGCCCTCTCTTGGGGAGGACCGGACAAGATAGATGCCAGAATTGACCAAACAGAGTATTCCATCCCATATACGTCATCCTCAGTATAAATTTGAGGGATCACAAGGGCCAAGCCAGATTTCCTGCTTCCAGCTTCTGGCTGCCTGCCCTTCCTGCCTTTCCTGCTTCCCTTCCTTCACCCAGCATCCTGGAAGGATTCCATCCGTTCGTCTGCCTGTGGTCCTGATCTGTGCCAGCCCATATCTGTGTGTTCCTGCCTCCAGTTCCCGACTGCTGCCGACTCCAGGAGTCCAGCCTGGACTTTCCCAGGGCTGCCCTGCAGCCTCGATGGTGACGTGAGAGTTATTGGGGGGAGAGGGGGGAGGAACGTGGTATTCATTTTCTTGTATATTTGTATATATTTAGTAATTTTTCCTATTTATCATTACTGTTTCATTAAAGTTGTGTAGTTTAGTTTCCAACCCATCAGTCTCTCTCCCTTATTCTCTCTCCTTTCTTTATCAGGGAGGAGAGAGAGATTAATAGAGAGCGTCTGTTACTCGGTTTAATTGCTGGGCCAGTGTTAAACCGTGACACGTGGCCACACACTTCAAGGTGCTCCAGCATGATCTCATGCACAGACACAAATGCTTCAAGGTGTACCTGCTTCAGCACGGACCTATCCTTGGGACACAATCATTTCAGAGCTATACCTGCTGTAGTACAGACATAACCACAGCCACAGACACTTCAGGGTGTCCTGCTCCCATGTGGATCAGTGCCCTTGCAGAACAGGTATGTGACTCTAGGAGGATCTGGTTGTGAGCAAGATCGAGGGCTCACAAAAGCCAAAAGCACCACCAAGGCCAACTCTCCTCAGGACAGCCATCAAAACTGACACTGAAAAGAAATCTCAACGGGTCATTGTAGTAGGTGACTCCCTGCTGAGGGGAGTGGAGGGCCCCATATGCAGACCAAACCTGCTTCATAGGGAGGTCTACTGTCTCCCTGGTGCCCTGGTAAAGGATGTTGTAGGCAAAATTTCCACCCTTGTGAGTACTTCAGATTATTACCCACTTCTGGTCTTTCAGGTGGGTAGGGATGACGTAATAATGAGAGGCACACAATCAATTAAGAGAGACTTCAGGGCCTTGGGGCAACTGGTGAAGGGATCAGGAGCTCAAGTTGTGTTCTCCTCCATCCCTCTGACATCAGCAATGAATGAAAGAACATGTAGGAAGAGCCAAAAAGTCAATTCATGGCTCTGGGACTGGTGTTGTCAACAGGGCTTTGGGTTCTATGATCATGTCTTGGTATGCGAGGCACCAGAGCCACGAGTCCCAGAGGGGGAAAAGGATTCTGGGGTAGGAGTTGGCAGGGGTCATTGATAGGGCTTTAAACTAGATTTGAAGGGGGAAGAGGTTAATCATCTCATGCTTGCCTGTAACAAAAAGTGGGGCAGCACACCAGGGAAAGAGGGGTGGAGTGCTAGTAAGGGCTCTCAATTTGTTGCCCTGAGGCAAGCCAGGGAGGATGCACCAAGACACCCCAAAGGAGTCAAGGGGGATTCACCTAAGAGGGTGACACAGCCAGCCCAGCTGAAGTGCCTCTATGCGAATTCATGCAGCTTGGGCAACAAACAGGATGAATTACAGGGCACTGTGCTGCTGTAAAGCTATGACATAGTGGCTATTACAGAAACTTGGTGGGATGATTCCCATGACTGGAATGTAGAGATAGACTGGTTCAAGCTCTTTAGGAAGGATAGGCAGGGTAGGAGGGGATGAGGTATTGCTCTCTATATTAGAGACCAACTGGAATCAATGGAGCTCCACCTGGGGAAGGACGACAAACTGAGTATATATGGGTTAAGCCTAAAGGGAAGAAAGGAGGTGATGTTACAGTAGGGGTCGGCTACAGGCCACATGACCAGTAGAACTAAGCAGATGTGGCCTTCCATAGGCAGATAGATGAGGCTGTGCGTTCACAGGCCCTGGTCCTCGTGGGTGATTTCAACCACCCTGACATCTGCTGGAGGGACAACACAGCAAGGCATCAGCAATCCGGGGTGTTCCTGGAATGCATAGATGATAACTTTCACCTCCAAATGGTAGACGAACCAACAAAAAAAGGTGCTATGCTGGACCTTGTTCTCACCAACAGGGAAGGGCTGTTGACAACTGTGAGGCTCAGGAACAACCTTGCCTACAGTGATCATGAAGCACTTGAATTTAAGATTCTCAGGGCATATAGGAAGAGGCATTCCAAGCTTACTACCCTGGACTTTAGGTGTGCAGACTTTGATTGCTTCAGGGATCTGCTGGACAAAGTACTGTGGGACAAAGCCCTGAAGGGAAGGGGGGCCCAGGGACAACTGGTTAGTATTCAAAGATCACCTTCTCCGTGTCCAGGAGCAAAGTATACCAACAAAGAGGAATGCTAGGAGACCTGCCTGGATGAACAAGGAGCTCCAGGACACACTGTCACACAAAAAGAAACTCTACAAGGAATGGAAGAAAAGACAGCTAGAATAGGGGGCACATGAAGAAGCTGTCCAAGCAGCAAGAGACCTGGGTAGAAAAGCCAAAGCTCAGTTAGAACTAAATCTAGCCAGGGACATTAAGGGGAATACAAAAATTTCTATAGGTAGATTAAGAGCAAAAGAAAGACTAGGGAATGTGTGGGCCCCCTCAGAAAGGAAACAGGTGAACTAATTACAAGTGATATGGAAAAGGCTGAGGTTCTCAATGACTTCTTGACCTCAGTCTTCACTGGCAAGGGCTCCAGCCACACTCCTGAAGTCATGGATGACAATGGCAAAGGTTGGAAGGATGAACTGCCAATTTTAAGTGAAGATCAGGTTTGTGACTATCTGAAGAACCTGAAAGTGCACAAGCCCCTGGGACCCGATGGGATACACCCACATGTACTGAGGGACCTGGCAGATGGCAGATGTGGTTGCTAAACCGCTATTATATTCCAAAAGTCATGGCAGTCTGGTGAAGTCCCCACTTCCTGGAAAAGGGGAAATGAAGCCCAAAAAGGCCAGCAAAACTGCTTAGAGACAGAGTTTTGAGCCTTTAAACAGCAAAGGTATTTATTTTCGGATCCGGGGAACTCCCAGCTCGCACTGGACAGAGTTCCACCGGTCAGGGGAAAGGGTTAGGCTATTTATACAGTTAAAGGGGGAGGTTACATACATATTCATAAGATTGCAACATATAATTATAATATTCATGACAGGCGGAGTCTGGGCAGAGTTCTCTCTTGGGGAGATATCGGGGGGTTGTCAGGGGGTCTTTGGATGAAGTAAGTCTTCCTCAAATTTGAACGCTTTATCTTTCTTGCTTTCGATGACTTCATTCTCTTGTTACAGAGCAAAATTAGACCCTAGCCATAATTTTTCCCTTATCTACTGGTTGTGGCATTTTTATGTTGTCTTTGTGCAGATGTTCGCATTCTTTTGGTGCCTAGTTAGCCTTGGCAGTGCTTTGTTTTAAGAACAAGACCTACACTTTTACTTATCTTGAGACAGAAGTTAATCCCTTTGGTGCCTAGTTGGCCTTGACAGTGTCTTGTTTTTAAAAGCAAGATCTGTACTTTTAATTATCTTTGAGACAGAAGATGTTCACACTGCTTCAGTGGAAAGTTAGAGGAATTAATCCTGTCAGGAGTTAACCCTGTCAGGGTCTTTGTTTCATTTCCCCCCTTTCCATAGAATTTACGAATTCTTTCGTCAAGTTCCAAGGAGAGGTTTCAGTGGATGTGAATCATTGCCCACATAACTTGGATCCTTTTGACTATATTATTCAATTTGTAATATAGCCACAAATTTAAGAGGAATAACAAGAGTATTACCGCTATTATGGCTAATATAGGGTGTATTAGGTAATGAAATACTCGTGTAGCTGAAGGGGAGTATCCTGTAAAGACATCCCACCAATGATGCTTCCCTACTTGTTCTATCTTTGTCAATACCTCTTTTATACCTGTTGAACCATGTGTTACTTGCCAAATCATATGCTGAGTGGTTCTATTTACTTCATGAACTAATTGTTCTATATCTGTGTGCATAAGCATTGCTTTGAAAAGATTAATGTTCATGCCTATCTGTAAATTTGGTATATCATGATAGAAAGTATATTCAGCTTTGATCAATTGCATAGTGGTTATACGAGCAGTATAATCAAAATCACATCCTACAATTCTAGTAAAGTTACACACACAAAGATTAGTACCCTTTGCTATTTCATGACAATGATCAATAAAAATACTAATACATAGTGTTCTAATACATGCACAGCCATTCCCTACATAGTAAACTTGTGATTGGTTATTATTATGGGGTGACATTTCAAAGTTACATACACTATTCTCATTATCTAAGCACAAATGTTCATTTTCTATAACTGCATTTTCACAAACATATCCTAGTTGTTCTTTAGGAATACAGGCCTCCGTACTGACTGATTGCCACTTATTCCTGGAGTAATCAAAACTTGCCCAAACATTGTGGCCTATGGGGCGGATTATAACATTTTGGTGCATAGTTCCTAAGGTCAGGACAGGAAAAATTATTTTCTCTTTGGCAGCACTGATAGTGAGCACATAGGCTTCAATTTGCTCACTCTGTGAGCTATAGGTAAAATTTACAAATTGCCACCATGCCTGGTGACTTTTCTCGAATTGGGTTGTAGAGCTGTTTCTTACTATAATTTCTTTTATCTCTTGGGGTAATATTCCAGATATTCCTTCTCTCAGAATCCCTGCAGCTACTGATTGTACCCATTGCTATGTTTGAGTGCACTGAATGGTGAGTGCAATCTCTTTAATTTTCTTCAGTGAATATGTACTGCAGTGAAGGTGGTTAGTAACACTTGACCTTCCCACTTCTCTTGCAGAGGTTTTCCTAAAAGATTCTGAACATATACCCAATCACCAGGATTAAAAGGATACAATTTGCAATCAGGTTGTTTAGGTTGGTGATCCATCACCACTGTGGCATTCTTATCAAAGTACTTCCCCACAGCTATAACATAATCATACACATATTGATTACCTAACTGATCTACAGCCTCGCTATTTACAATCTGCATTGCATAAGGTCTCCCATATAAGATTTCAAACGGACTCAGTTTTTCTTTTGAACGAGGCTTCACTCTCAGCCTAATTAGAGCAATAGGTAAGGCTTGGTACCACTGCAGGTTGGTTTCCTGGCATATTTTAGCAATCTTGTTGTTTAATAAGGTGATTCATCTTTTCTACTTGTCCACTAGTTTGAGGTCTATAAGGCGTGTGCAATTGCCATTTGATTTGCAGTACCTTACTTATTGCTCGTACAATTTTAGCACAAAAGTGCGAGCCTCTGTCCGAGGAGATGCTCCTAGGCACTCCAAACCTCAGCATGATTTCATTAAACAAGACTTTAGTTACTTCTCTTTCTTTGTTTGTTCTGCATGGGAATGCTTCAGGCCACCCAGAAAATCTATCTATCAGAACCAAGAGGTACTTATACCCCTTTTCCTTGGGAGTTCAGAAAAATCAATCTGCCATACTTCCCTCTGTCTATTACTCCATGGCATACTTTAGTTCCCATGTTTGGATTATCGGGATGTGACCTGTTTCACTGCTGTGAATAGTTTTGGCCCTGCTATTCTAATTTTTAGATGCTGATAGAGAGGATCTAATCCCCAGTGGGCCTTGTTGTGTTCTGTTTTTACAAATTGCCATACTGATTTTTCTGGCAGTACTAGTTGTCCTGTTACGAGCTGACCCCATCCATTATCTAACATTTTACCTTTATTTCTTCCTATCCACTTATGGTCTCATTCCTGGTACTCTGGTTGAAAATTAGTATCTAGTTCTTCTGGTACCATAGTCAATGCTACTAAATCCTTGGTCCTTGCAGCAGCTAATTTAGCTTCTGCATCGGCTATTCTGTTACCTCTTTCTGGAAAGGTGTTACCTCTCAGGTGCCCCCTGCAATGCATTATGGCCACTTGGGTTGGGAGCTGAACAGCCGCCAGCAACTATAGGATTTCTTCTGCATGTTTTATGGCTTTTCCTTGAGATCTGGGCGACTGGAGTACACCGCTTCAATGGTTTCTAGACAGTCATGCTCAATTGGTTCTGCTGATATTCTTCCTTCTAGGAATGAGGCTGGGTTGACAACATTAGTCACTTGAATGGTTATATCATCTGATTCGGCTAAAATCACCCGGTACTTCAGGAACCGGGAGGGTGACAGCCAATGGCCACCTTTCTGTTCCAGTTCCGCTGATACGGTGTTGCAAGACGAACCTCTCTTAGGGCACGGAGCTCCAAGGTCCAAACAGGTATTCCAGCAGAAACTCACAAACAGTGCTCTGAGTCTATTGCCCTCAGAGTTGACAAGCCTGGCTTGGTGCTATTGCTCCAGAATCGGCTAGCCTCTCTGCTTGCTTGCTCAAGAATGAGCAGAGCTTGTGCTCCAGGCTTCACCTTTTATTGGCCCCCTAATCCTGCTCATGCGCAGTAGGGGCCTGCCCTAATCAGGCACAGGTGGGCTTAACACAAGCTCATGCCCACTACTTGGCAATTAGTGGCACCTGGTTGCCTCATTTCACTACAATACTGTGTGGGACACTAACACAGTCCTTTTCTGGCCCATAGTAAGCTTTCTGGCCCCTTCTATGTTTATAATTACTGCAGCCACCGCCTTCAGGCATGTGGGCCATCCTTTACTTACTTTGTCTAGTTGCTTAGAGAAGTAAGCCATGGCTCTTTTGTATGGTCCCAGTTGTTGAGCTAAGACTCCTAGGGCCATTCCCTGGCGCTCATGCGAGAACAGCCAAAATGGTTTTGTTACATTGGGCAGGACCAATGCTGGAGCTTTCATCAGCTCTTGTTTCAGTCATCTAAAGGCTGCTTCTGCTTCAAGAGTCCAGACTAGAATAATTTTAGATTGTTTTAACAAATCATAGAGGGGTTTAGCAAGTATCCCGTACTGATATATCCACAGGTGACACCAACCTGTCATTCCTAAGAAGGCTCGCAGGTCTCTCACCGTTTCAGGCCGGGGCATCTAGCAGATGGCTTTCCTCGATGTTCCCAGGGATTGCTGTCCTCCAGAGATCTCGTATCCTAGGTAGACCACTGTTGTAGAATGTTAGAGAGGCTTGGAGAATGTTGGAGAATATTCCTGAATATTCTCGAAGAGATAGGAGGTGCGGCCCCTTTACTATGCCCAACCCCATGTTTGGGAGGCCAATTAGATCGGCCCATACTCCGGTGCTACCTGCACCAGGGATTCGCTGTGCTACAGGTAAACACACCGGGTGTCCAATAAAAAGTTATGTTGGTGGCGGGGGTGTGGTCACGGAAGCACTATATAAGCGAAAGTTGCTGCGCAATAAACCAGAAGTTCGTTTATCAACCATATTGGTTGCACGCATTTTCTTTGCCGCTCCCGCAGACCACCTTTTCTTGCACCAGCTGTGCTTTCTGTTGGGAGACTCGATAATCATTTAAACACAAGAAATTTAACGAGATTGTCCACTCAACACATTGTTCTTCTGCTTCAGTTGCTATCAGTAAGTCATCTACATATTGCAGAAGAATGCCCTCTCCCTGTGGTCGTTCCCACTGTTCCAATTCTTTAGCCAATTGATTTCCAAATATTGTAGGACTATTTTTGTAACCTTGACGTAACACCATCCAGGTTAGTTGTGTCTTCCTCCCTTTACTAACAAACCCCCATTCAAAGGCAAAAATCTTTCGGCTTTCTGGGGCTAAGGTAAGTCAGAAAAATGCATCTTTCAAATCTAACACTGTAAACCAGTTTGGTCAAGAGCATATAAGGGTTAGCTACTACTGGATGTAGAGTCTTAGTAACATCATTTACAGCTCTTAAATCCTGTACCAGTCTATAAGTCCCATTCAGTTTTTTAACTGGTAAGATTGGGGCGTTGAAATGTGTTATCATTGGCTCGATTTCTTTCCTATCCTCTAGTCTCAGGGAATATTGTCTTTTGATCACTGGTTTAGCCCCTGGTATCAATTCAATAATGATGGGGGCAGCTTGTCTTGATTTTCCAGGTACGTCAGTTGCCCAGACCCACGGATATGTTTTATTGGTGATTCGTTCGATGTTATGATTACCAGGTTCTGGTTTAAAACAACTGATGGTTAAAATTAGGGCAGCTATCAATTATTCTTCGTATACCTGGAATTCAAACTTATCTTTATCAAACCTTATTATGGCTCCTAAATTCTCTAACAAGTCTCTCCCTAGCAGAGGTTTTGGAGAATTGGGTAAATATAAAAACTGATGAATCCCCATCTGTTTCCCAATTTTGTATTTAAGAGGTTTCAAAAAGAAAGCCTTTTCTGGTTGGCCTGCCGCCCCCACAACTTGTATAAATTCATCAGTTTTTGGTATTAATTCTTGATTTAAAGCTGAATATGTAGCCCCAGTGTCAATTAAAAAATCCAATTCCATTTTACCTTCCCCTAGCTCTATTTTAACCAGTGAGTCTGCAAGGGAACGACTCACCGGTCCCCCTCAGTTACCATCACTATGCGCAACAGTAGCCTCCCCAAGTTCCTCTTTCATCTCCCGATTCTAGGGAGCTACTGCTGCCTTTCTGTTGTGATACTGGCAGCGGTACTCCATATCCTGATGCAAAAGGCTGATATTCTTGGAGGCTAATGGCACTTTCTGTTTCATTGTCTTTTCCTTTCAGCTTAAGGCATCATTTTCCTATGCTACAAGCATCACAACAGCGTTCCTTTAACTTGCTGGTTTTCTGATCCCATTTTAGTGCTAAAACAAAGGGATCTTGAGGTGATACATTTATTCCACAATCTTTTGCCATTCCGGCTTATTCCTTAAGGTAAAGAACACGTCTGCATACATTGCTTCATCCCACTTTTCCATTCTACGAAGAAACAGCAGAAGTTGTAGGATGGTATTATAGTTTAAACTTCTGCCTGGTGGCCATTTTTTCCATCATCTAGTTTATACAGAGGCCACCAATCTTGGCAATATTTCACAAGTGTCTTTTTCCTCATATTTCCCCCTGGAATTCCACCTAGTTCTTTCCAATGCTTTAAAATGAGTCCCAAGGGGGTTTTGGTATTAATTTCCTTACTTTGTTCAGCCCCCATTATACGCACTTGAGATGTTACAACTGAAGGGGGCTCTTTCTAAGTTACCAAATTCTATTCAGATTTCAACACTTTACTTAGCTTATTTGTTCCAACAAATCACACCAATCGCTTCGTCCGTCTCTGGCTGGCCCCCTCGCGGCTGACATGGAAACGCAAATCAGGACTCCGCACTCGCTTCGCAATTATATTGCGTCCCAGTCACTCACTTTCATTCACACATGCATACTTTACACAAGTAAAATTTACACAGAATTTTACACGTTGCTCTACCGCCTAGGGTCACAAGATGTCGCTATAGACCGCGAATACCTGCCGGTGTCACAGCAGCCCCCCGACCCCCCTCGAAGATAAAGCTATAAAACTTTTCTTCGATAGGGACGCGTAACCACTCGAAACACTTAAATCACTTACAAGCGGCGCAACAGAATAGCACAATCAACAATCAACATATAAGCAAGGGATCCCAGAATCAACGATCACAGCATTAACAGAAGTCCATTATCAATACCATACAATTCTCCTGGGGACTCAAACCCCGAAAGGGACTTGAACCCTTCTCCTTGAGAATCAGGGTTAACCGGACTTGAACCGCTTAACCCTGAAAAGTATTTCACACTGCAGCAGAAGGACTTAAATTCTCCTGGGGACTCAAACCCCGGAAGGGACTCGAACCCTTCTCTTTGAGAATCAGAGTTGACCGAATCAGAGAGGCTGGGTGCCACATTTAACAATAGGCCAGCAATTAAACAAATGACAGATGCCCTCTATTCACTGTCCCCTTCCCCAATAGGGAAGAATGAGAGAGAATAAGGGAGAGAGACTTATGGGTTGGAAACTAAACTACACAGCTTTAATGAAAGAGTAGTGATGAAAAGGAAAAAAATATTAAATATATATACAAATACATACAAAAACAATATCGTGTTCCTCCCCCTTTCTCCCCAATAGTGCTCATGTCACCACCTAGGCTACAGGGTAGGCCCTGGAAAAGTCCCAGGCTGGGCTCCTGGAGTCAGCAGCAGATGAGAGCTGGAGGCAGGAACACATGGATTCAGGGATGCATGGACTGGAATCAAATTAGACAAATGGACGGAATCCTCCTGGAGCGCCGGCCATGGATGAAGAGAGCTTGATCCTTGTGATACCTCAAATTTATGCCAAGTATGACGTGTATGGGATGGAATAATCTGGTAAATTTTGGTCATTTATCTTGTCTGCTCCTCCATGAAGGAGGGTTGCAGATGTGACCTCTTTACTCCTTTTCTCCTTCCAGAGGGCAAAATGTTCCTCAGAGCTGAGCAGTGTCCTTGGCTCTGCATACCAGTCTCTAGCTGTAACTATAAACATCGAGAGTTATCAGTCCCAGAAACAGACACTGTCTGAGAAACTTGCTGTTAATTTCAGCAAGTGCAGCTACTTACAAGAGGTGAAAGTAAGTAGCTGATGACTTAACTGTCATCCATCTGAACTTCTGCAAGGCCTTTGACACAGTCCCCCACAATATCCTACTCACAAAGTTGGAGAGATATGGATTTGATGGGTGGACAGTTCAGTGGATAAGAAATTGGCAGGATGGCCACATCCAGAGGGTAGTAGTCAATGGCTTGAAGTCCAGATGGAGGCCAGTGACAAGTGTTGTCCCTCAGGGCTCCATACTGGGACCTGTACTACTTCATATTTTTATCAGTGATATAGACAGCAGGATCAAGTGCACCATCAGCAAGTTTGCAGATGACACCAAGCTCAGTGGTGCTGTTAAAAAAACAGAGGGACCAGATGTCATCCAGAAGACCTGGACAAACTGGAGAGGTGGGACCAGGTGAACCTCATGAGGTTCAACAAGACCAAGTGCAGGATCCTGCACCTGGGTCAGGATAATTCCCATTATCAGCACAGGCTGGGGATGAGTTTTTAGAAAGCAGCCCTGCAGAAAAGGACTTGGGGGTGCTGGTGGATGAAAAGCTGGACATCAGCCAACAGTGCCCACTTGCAGCCCAGAAGGCAAATTGCATCCAGAGCTGCATCAAAAGAAGCATGGCAAGCAGATCAAGAGAGGTGATTCTGCCACTTTGTTCTCTGATAAGACCTCACCTGGAGTACTGCATCCAGCTTTGAAGTCCTCAATACAGGAAGGACATGGACCTGATGGAGCAGGTACAGAGGAGGGCTATGAAAATTATCAGGGGGCTGGAACACCTCTCCTATGAAGACAGGCTGAGGGAGCTGAGGTTGTTCAGCCTGGAGAAGAGAAGGCTTCAGGGAGACCTAATAGCAACCTTCCAGTATCTGAAGGGGGCCTACAGGAACACTGGACTGTTTGCAAGGGCTTACAGTAATAGGACAAGGTGCAATGGTTTTAAATTAGAGAAAAGTAGATTTAGATTGGATTTTAGAAAAAAATTCTTTACGATGAGCTGGTAGTGGAAAAATATAATATGTTGCCCAGGGAGGTAGTTGAGGCCTCATCCCAAGAGATATTCAAGGTGAGGCTTGGAGAGACTGAGCAACCTGATCTAGTTGAGGGTGTTCCTGCTTACTGCAAGGGGGTTGGACTAAATGACCTTTAGAGGTCCCTTCCAAATCAAATTATTCTATGATTCTAAAATTACAAGAAAAGTTGGTTCTGTCCCAGCTCAAACCAGGACACTCCATACAGTACATAGTACAACACTGTAATATATGAGATGAAAACAACACCGCACTTAAGTTCCATCTCCCTGGGCTCCTATTCAATGCTTTTATATTTCGTATCACTTCAAAAGCTAAAAATTATTTAGCGAGTTGTTGGGAAACTGTCTGGAAGAAAACAGACATGTGAGCAATCCTGACTATTTAGCTTTAGCTAGAGTAAGCTAAGGGCCTTGAGGCCCAGTTGCAAGGTTACTGAAAGATGAGCTGTGGGAAAAAGATAAGGGAGCTGGCAACAGAAAAGAAGAACAATAGGATAATGATGTAGCCAGCAGAAGTTCTGTGAGAACAAGATTTGTGGCCAAGATATAGCCACCTGCAAGATATCATTATATAAACAAGGGTTCTATATAAAGCGAGTGTGAATTGTTAATGAACGACTTCACTTTAACCATATTGGTGACTACGTGTTATCCTTAAGCCTCCACGGATTTTCTACAGTGAGTGTTATGCCTAGGCTTTCAGAGATGGTATCTTTTCCCTTCATATCTCTCATACCTTTGCTCCTGTACCCCCTAATGCTGTTATTTTCCTTCATTAGATTACCAATATACATGTATATTTTTCCAAATAACTTAGTCCTGTAGCATCTACATTAAATATGATAACATTATTATTCCCCGTTGATGTTCCATATACTTCTGCTTTCTTGACTGTTGAATACAGCATCCTTTTGAACAAATGTTTCCTAAATAGACTCTGAATATCAGGCAGATTTCCTTCACTGCCTGAAAAAAAACATCTAATGTGCATTCTTTGTGGTCACTAGTTATCATGAGAAATATGTCTTCACTTTATCCTCTTCTCAACGTACCCTGCTATTACTTATGCAGTACTGGCCATCTCTTTCAGGAAAGCTTTTCCACTGACCCTTTGACAACAACTTTTCTCATTCTTCTGCCGTTAAGCTTTCACATAATTTAGGAGCCAATTTTAATGAGTAACCACTTTAATGGGCTTTTTCCATTCCTATACTGCTTCTGTACAGCTAATGAACTTTGTTTTAGCAACATATATTCTTTGATGATTTTGAGATCCCTTTTTCAGAACTGAAAGAATGCTTGCTGGGCTCACACTGTTTCAGTATTACAGGCTTTTGATCCCCTTCATTTCTCAATAGTTCTTCAGCTACAAGTAAATCCAGTTTTACATTTATATTTTCCATGATGCAGTTACATAAAAAGGACAAGAGAAAACAAGCCAATAGTATTGTAGCATTCTAAAATACTTTTTCTCTGATGCAGTTTGTTTTTGAAGGTATGCTGTTTGTTCCATGAAATGTAACCAAATTTTGAGTCCCTTAAACTATATTTCTTTAACTGCTTCAGTTGATTCCCAATAGAATTTGGTGATATGGTTTTCAGCATAATTTGTCTTTAAGATCTCTCATTAGGGAATATGAGATCATACCTCCAGCCCAGTTGATCCTAGGCTGACAGCTGGGACTGCACTTTCTACAACTTCCATTTGGAATAATCTTTCTGTGATTCATTTCCATGTAAGTATTCGAGTCTATTAAAACATGTTTGCAACCATCAATTGGCCTTGTAATTCTGAAATCTTTATTTTATATTGATGGCAGATTATGATAAATCTGAAGCTGAAGTGTTGATTGCTTTTACTTTCAACAGCCCACATTGACTCAGATTTTTTGTTGCATTTTATTTTTTGTTTGGTTGGTTTTAGTTTTTTGGGGTTTTTTTCATCTTGGCTTTATTCCCTCTTCACAGACTGTTAGAGGTTGGAAGGGACCTCAAAAGATCATAGAGTCAACAGCCCCTGCCAGAGCAAGATCACCTAGTGTAGGTCACATAGGAATGCATCCAGGCAGGTTCTGAATGTCTCCAGGAGACTCCACAACCTCACTGGGGAGCCTGTTCCAGTGTTCTCTCATTCTCACAGTGAAAAAGCTTTTTCTTATGTTTACACAGAACCTCCTATGCTCCAACTCGCACCCATTACCCCTTGCCCTATCATTGGTCATCACAGAGAAGAGTCTGTCCTCCTGACACTCACCCTCTTGCTACAGGTACATTGCCAATTTCATCTTGGAATAAATTTATAAGCTTTGTTTTTAGTTCAGAATGAACTCTGTCCTCTCCAAATCCCTCCCTAGATTCCCCCTCCCCCCTGAATCTGGTTTGTTCCTTTCCTTCTTTTTTGAGTAAACCAGATTCACTCTTCCAATTTTACATGCTAAACACAATTTCCCTAGCCCCTTCCATCCTTTATGACTTTTTGAACATCCTCTAATTTTTGGCTGTGATGCTAGTCTGCTGGGAGGCACAGGCTGCTCTTCAACAGCACCTTTTGAATCATCACTTAAGACCTTTTATCACCACCAGATAAAGTAATTTTGGGTTTATTATTCATTCTGATAACAAAAGTCTCAAATTTAAAAATTAAATAAATCTTCTATACAAATTAACACTCAGGGTAGCAAAGAAATATCGTGAGAGCAAATCACATTTAAACACAAACAAAAAGCACAAGGCTTGGCAAAGCCTTGGCTCTGGAAATTACTAACATGGGAGCCTTAACATTAATGAAAACAGAAAGATAAATTAAGTATTAACACAACCTTACAGAAACAACAAAGGGAACAGTTTATTGAGGATATTCCAGAGAAGAACCAATTTAAAAGGCATTAAAATACAGGATGAGATGGCAAGCTCAGTAATATTTCTACTGACACTAGGAGGCCCATTCTGTTTCGGTGCAGTGATGATGGGGGCAGGATCATGGAGCTACATGGCTTCCCCTCTCACATTGCTCAGTGAGCAGGTACTGCACTGATAGGAGCACCAAGCTGTCTTCCCCATAAATCTGCTTCTGCACCCTGCTATGCAACAGACCTCCAAACCCTGCAGACTGTTTAGCTTTCTGCATAGCAAAAGTGGTCACTGGAGCCACACACAAGTTCCCAATAACCATGAGATTAGCCCCACCAGACTCCTCAACTCCTCAGAATGGGCAAAACAAAATACCTCAGTGATGCAAAATAACACTACAGGAGAAGAGCGTGTTCAATAGTGAGCAGAAAGCAGTTCCACATGGGTACTTCAAAAACAAAAGAAGATGCAAAGTAAAAGCAAAACAAAAACCAAAACTGAGGTGGAAGAATAGCAAAAGGAAACGTGAACTGCTATATAGGCTCTATAATTATATACATGGCGCAAGAGGAGGTTGGGAGGGAGGGGGAGGAGCGGAGCTGATAAGAAGAAAAATCGTGGACATGGAGACGAGGTTGGAGTTACATAAACAAGAAAGAACATACAAGGTTTCAATATTTTATAGAAAGCAAATTAAAATACCAGAACGGGTACGGATCCATCACACTACCAGGTAAGGCTGCAAGCGACGGAAGGAGATGGAAGGTGGGGGAAGCAGGGAATGACCGAACCCGGCCTGGGGGTCAACGTAGGCTTTACCTTGCACCTCGGCTCAGCCACACAAATCGTTTTTACGGACCACAGCGTATTTATGGAATTCCAGCATCCCCTACAAGCAGGGAAATTTTTACTCCTTACCTCACGCCCCTGACTCCTCCCACGGCGGAGGAGGTAGAAGAGGCCCCGCCCCTCTAGGTACCTCCACCGCGGAGGGCGCCCTCTCTTGGCTTAGGAGGTGGCATCGTGGTTGTACCTGCCATTCCGGTCGCCATCTCGCTTCGTCCAGTGTGCTGTGCTTGGTCCCGCGCCCGCAGCCCTCATCTTTCCTTCTTGCTCCGGCACCGCCGCTTCCACCCCAAGAAGGTACAAAGGAAACGATGAGAGTTATTGGTGTAGGGAGAGGAATTTGTTGCGCTGCCGAGGGCTGCAGGTTGGTGGGCGGCGGTGATGGGGACAAGGCAAAGTCCGAAGGGAGCTGAGCCTACTAACCTTGGCGGCACTGCGTACGAGCAGACTTCCGCCCCCCCGCCCCACACCTCCATCAGGGCTTGGGCGTGCTCCTGCTGGGAATGTGAGTGTGGTGAGGGGCAGCTGTGGAGCCCCTTGTGCCCACCTACCCAACTGTCGGACTTGGGGTGTTGTGGCCTGCGTGGCCGGGTGCTTCCTGACTCACCTTCCATGGGCGCTCTTCTTTCTGCAGATGAAAGAAACGATCATGAACCAAGAAAAGCTCGCCAAGCTCCAGGCCCAAGTGCGCATCGGTGGCAAGGTAGGAATCGTCTCCCCTTCCTGCGCTCTCGGGGTTGTGTGTTTCTGTCCACACAGTGGTCTTAGGGCACGGGATCTTGAAAACTCGCATGGGGAGCAGCCCTAAGAACTCGGCTTGGCTGGACCGTCCCCGGGGGAAGCTGCAGGCATCTCCAATCAGTTCAGTATAAGCAGAATGTATAGGAGCTGACTCTCCATCCTTTTCTGTTTGAGTTCTATTATAGCTGACTTGAAGCCTATATTTTCGTATAGGCTATATTAGAAGACACATAAGACTTGAAGTAAGTAAATAAAAGACTACTTTTACAGCAAGTGCTCTTAGGAATAGTTTTCATAACAGATTAGAGGGCTGTGTTCCAAATTCTTGTCACAAATCTTTAAGATGGGCATGGCTGTTTTTTTTCCTTTTAGAGCAAAACTGCAGTTTCTGTACTTGTCATACTCCTATGTATTGTAGAATAACATGCTTGGAACACCTTTTTATTTTATTATGACATATGAATATGAGCTTTTGTGTTTACTATCTGGAAGTAAAAAAGTATGCTGAATATAGTTGTATGCTAGTAAGCATTTTAATTAAAGTTTCAATTTTAAGGCAAGAATTTGTTAGTATTTTTTATATATATGAGGAAATGTACACACAATATTTTAGAATACAAGTTATTCAATAGAACTCCTGCTGACAGAAGTTCCAGTAGCTTTCATTCCTACGTTGAAGTTTTTGTCTTTAGCTGGAGATTTAGACAACCTTAAATCAGGTTTAATCCAGTAATTAACTGGCTTGGTGATTTTTGTGTATTCCTTGTATGGACTGCTAGTTAAACAGAGAACTGCTGGATTATATTGATGACTATGTGCATGTTACCTGTGTGTGCATTGACTATAGAGATTTTTAGCATTTGTCACTGGGTTTTTTTGGTTTTTTTCTCCCTTGTGGGAAAAGGTTGCACATGGCTGGAAGATTTTCATGGCACTGCAAGGCTGCAGGCCTTAAAAATAGGCTAAATGTTATATTTAGGTGAAGGGCTATTGTAGTACTTCATTATGTGAAAGTTGATATTTTTGTGTAGGATGTTGATACAGCTCAACATCATGTTGTTTCTTCCGAACCTTTTTAGGAGACTGGCAGATGGCTCTATAGTGTTCCATTTGTAGCCTGCTGTAGCCACTTCCCTTTAATGTAAAGGTAGAGTGAACAGTGTGTCTCAGCATGATCAGGATGGAATTTGCTTACTAAAACCCTGTAATCTTCAGAAGCTTAAATCTGTGGAGATGAAAGCAACAACTGCTCATTTAAATTACATCCATATGGTCTGGTTTGATATCTGTACTTAATATGGGTAAAAAGGGGATACGTGTTCCTACCTTTGATTCAAGACATCCTTTTTTGAAATTTACTGAAAGGTCTTTTTTCCAGGGAGACTTAACATAACCCAAACAAATCCTTTCTAGACAAACAGCTAAACTCTTGAGCTGTAGTCTTCCAAATGTTACTTTCATGTGAATCTGTCTATTAACATTTATTCTTATTTGTAACTGGATTATGTTAGAGGTGTTAGTGTCCATCCATTTATACAGCTGGGCAGCAAAACATTTCCTTATTGCTAGCATGTGTGTAGCACATGGACAACTGGAGTAGGAGAACTTAGATTAGTAGTTACAGTGTGTAAGAAAGGAGCTTGGTTTCACCTGTTCCTAAACATTTTACCGTCAAATTTTACTGAAGCCTTATATTTGTGCAAGGAAGTATAAAATGACACTTTCTTTTTCATAGTTACAGATATTTTCTAATATGGGCAAATTGTTTCCCTTGAGAAATCTAGAACTCTGTGACTGTAGGGGAACTTAATCTTTTCTTATTTTGCTTTCTAAACAGGGTTGGTCTGGAATACTATGTTGAACTATTTATATTTTATTTAATATATTTATAAAAAATTTTTTTGAAAATTAGTGTTCTTAAATTGATATGTGTAAATCCATCAGATGGAGACGTCTAATTGAAATAAAAAATTATTGGTTTGGGTTTTTTCATATTCACTTGTGGATTATATGTTTAACTTTGTCTCAGACTCTTTATTATCAAATTTTGAGTACAACTTTAGAAAGATGACCTAAGGAAAAACTAATGGGATTAAATTACTGAAAACTGCTCAGTCTTCAGTTTTATGTCTATGGTAACAGACAAGGATAAGCATGCAATTTTTCTTTTCTAAGTGGGATGCTGCAGAATTCCTATAAGAATTGTGGAATGAAGGTTCTCTGGTGCATGGCTTCCTAAAATCTCACACTTCTTGCAAATGTGGAAAGCTTGCTTTATAGCAAGGGAAAGATTGCTGCAGTACATTTGGAGAGAGGGGTGGGGTTGTGTGTGCTGTGACACAGAAATAGAACTTTGTATACCAAGTTGATTTATAGATGGCTGCAGAGTTGTTACATGGTCATGAGGATTAGAGTTTGTAAAGAACTATTTTAATACTAATTTTTAACTTTTTTTTGTGTTTTTGCAAAGGGTACTGCCTGTAGAAAGAAGAAGGTTATTCATAGAACAGCTACAGCAGATGACAAGAAACTTCAGTTTTCTTTGAAGAAACTGGGTGTCAACAGTATTTCTGGAATTGAAGAGGTAATCCCTTCAAAGGGAAAAATTATTTTCTATATAGAAATATGAAATGTATCAAACATAGATTTCTGGTAAGTAACATCTTAAACTTATCTGTAAATCATCCACAGATCTTCATTGAGCTTTAGGAATAGATGTTCAGCTAGTTTCCTGTTAGACTGAAAAATCATGCTAAACTGCTTGAAATAATGGATTTTTTTGTCTTTCAGGTAAATATGTTTACCAACCAAGGAACAGTCATTCACTTCAATAATCCTAAAGTTCAGGCATCTCTGGCTGCTAACACTTTCACTATCACTAGACACGCTGAGACAAAGCAGCTAACAGAAATGCTTCCTAGTGTTGTGGAATGTTAGAGAGGTTTGGAGAATGTTGGAGAATATTCCTGAATATTCTCGAAGAGATAGGAGGTACGACCCCTTTGCTATGCCCAACCCCATGTTTGGGAGGCCAATTAGATCGGCCCATACTCCGGTGCTACCTGCACCAGGGATTCGCTGTGCTACAGGTAAACACACCGGGTGTCCAATAAAAGGTTATGTTGGTGGCAGGGGTGTGGTCACGGAAGCACTATATAAGCGAAAGTTGCTGCGCAATAAAGCAGAAGTTCGTTTATCAACCATATTGGTTGCACGCATTTTCTTTGCCGCTCCCGCAACTGGCGCCCGAACTGTGCTACAGGCCCTGAACAATCAGAAAGTCTGAAGAGCCTTGAAAAAGTCTGAAAAGTTTCAAAATCAACAGGCAAATCCTGCGGAAGACCGATCTTCACTAGGGACGCCTGGTGGAGGACCGAACCATCGATAGCACCAATCACAGCTCGGCAGGTAAAACCGCTGAAACCAAAAAACTTGGCTGGGAACGGGGCTCCAGGAAAGCACCGAAAAAGCAACGTTTCGGATGGCAATAAATTCCTCTCGACGCAGGCGTAGAGAGGTGATTCACAACTTAAAGAAAAATGAACCAGCTCGTTCGCTGCTGGGGAAGGGCTACCGGTTCTTAGTTATAAAACGTTGTAAAAAGCCCACAAAAGGCTCGCACAAAAAGACCATAAAAGGCTCGGATTAAGGCTGCACCAAAATAATAAAGGGATAGTTAAGCGCGCAGAAAATAGAGAACGAAGTACCCCTAGACTTTCTATATTTCTATTCTATTCTAGACCTTTTTAATTAGTTTCTTACAGAAACGTGCCATAAAAGATGGGGATTTTAGAAAAGATCCGGCGGCGCTTGTAGCATACGGCCGCACATATCAGTTTTTTACTGACCCTGCTAACTTATTTGATGAGAAAGAATAGAAAAGCTTAGGAGATATTTTGTAGTATAAGGTAATAGAAGAGGATAAGACAGCTTGTAAGTTAATGAAACCGTAGCATACAATGATTACTTGCTTGCACCGTTATCACACAGAGAAGAAAATCGCCGCTGTAGCTTCAGCAACCTTAAAAGGGCAGCCGATACCAGATTTGCATCAATTAGGAGTTGATTACGATCCCTGTCCCCCAACGGGAGACGAAATAGTTGTACAGCTTGCTCAAAATTTCCAGTGAAGTTCCGACGCAACCCGCTGCCCCCCCCCCCCCCCTCCGTCTGATGTGGCCTGTGCCGGCCATCTTGAGCCATGTGGCTTGGGATGTGCGGACGGGACGGAACTGACCACTTGCAGAGCCAGAAGCGGACTGAATCAGAGTCCGGAAACCCTATGTCCCGCGTCATCCGGCGAGGGTGGCTCCAGGGCTGGTCCCGACCTCCATTGGGCCCCGCCTTCGGCCCCACCCCTACGCCGTACATCATCCGACGGGGACGGCCCGCAGCACCCCTCCTCCTCCCTCCCCTCTCCCTCCTCCTCCCAGCCCTCCCTCCCTCCCTCCCTCCCCCCCCCCCCGCCGCAAGCAGCCGCTTTTCAGAAATAAAAGCCTGCTGCACGGCACTACCGCACCTTAACGATTAATTGATCACAAATGCATGAGCAGGCCCTTAATAATAAAGATTATGATTTATCCTCAGTTTTAGATACCCTGCCACAAGTTTTCCCGATCATATATACAAAAGCTAATCACAGAAATGTGGAGTTGGAGTATCACTCTTTAAATTAGAAATTGCTAACACAACTAAGAGCTACTGTAAATGAATGCGAGTTGCATGGTGAACCAGTTAAGCAAATGATAAGTTATATCTGGGGCTCAGGACTGTTGCTCCCAGAGGATATAAAAGGAATTATGAGAATGATCATGACTCAATCACCTTTACTGTTATGGCGAGCCCACTGGCAAACATTATGTCACAGGTTCGTAAACATTTCTAGAGAACAAAATGACCCCCTGTATGGGATAACAATAAATCAATTTATGGGTTGTGGACTATATGCTAATTTTGAGGCACAAGCAAGATTAGGCCCACATATAATAAGAGAGTTCATGAGATTTGCGAGAGAAGCTATGAGTAAAGTTAGAACTACACCAGTTGTCCCATCTCATATGTCAATTAAGCAAGGCACAGATGAGCCATTCTCACAGTTTGTAGATAAACTCACTGATGCCATCAACCAGGCTTGTGTACCAGATCAAATGAAAGCCATATTGCTCCGTCAGTGTATCCTAGACAATAGCAATACTCCCACGAAAAATATAATTTCCTCCATGCCATCAGAAGCATCAATTGAGGAGATGCTGGAACAGTTATCTAGAGTACCAGTAGGGACTCGGGCAATGTTAATTGAGGCAATACAAGACGTAGGGAAAGGTATGGTGCAAGCCCAGCAGCAAGCTCTTGCAGCCCAACAACAAGCCTTTTTAGTCCAACAGCAAGCACAGCAGCAAGCTCTTGCAATCCAGCACCAAGCCTTAGCAGCCTTAGCCCTGTTACGTCCTGCCGACACCAGACAGCCGCAACGATCAACTGACAAATGTTTTCGCTGTGGACACACTGGATATCTTCGAAGGCATTGTCACAAAGCCACAGTATGGTGTCAACACTGTAACACGAACACTTATGCTACCGAAGTCTGCAGATACCAGGGAAACGGATCGAGGAGCGCGAGGAGCCACGGCACAAAGACCCCAACTGCGGCTCTAGTGTGGACCCTTTCGAACAACAGCAACCAGCCACTTCCACTCCCCTCCAGCAACCAGCCACTTCCACTCCCTTCCAACAATCAGCTACCCCCACCTACCTCCAGCAATCATCCACCCGCACTTCCTTTCAGCAACCAGCCATCCCTACCTCCCTTCGACAACCAGCCAATTTCCACTTCCCTTCAACAACAACTCCAGCCACCCACCTCCCTCCAACCAGCAACCAGTGGAAGCCTCGGGCTGGACCTGGCAACCGCAGTAGATGTGACTCGCAGTAACATCAAGCGCCAAAAGATCCCTACGGGTATCACCGATCCAGTGAAATATCAAGAAAAACCATGTGGACCTCTTTTATTAGGACAGTTGTCTGCTGGACTTAAGGGTTTGTTTGTCTTGCCAGGAGTAATAGACAGTGACTATACTAGAAAAATTTGTATTGTAGATATGACTTGGACACCACCTATGGTAATTCTAAAAGGAACTCGAATTGCCCAGCTAGTCCTGACACAACAATTAACTGATGCAGCAGCCGTTTCTTCGATTCATCACCATCATGCCCACAAACGTACAGGCCCTTGTTGGCCGAGACGTACTAAGTCAGATCGGAGCACGCCTGATCACAAGAGACCATTTTTATTGGCAGTCACTCCTTGGGCTTTCCCGATCCCATTGACATGGTTATCATCACAGCCAATATGGATCGAGCAGTGGCCGCTGAAGCGAGAAAGCCTCAGACGAGCACACATCTTAGTACAAGAACAGCTAAAGCAAGGGCACATACAACCATCAACTAGCCCTTGGAATACTCCAATCTTCGTAATTAAAAAGAAGTCTGACAGGTACCGTTTACTACATGATTTACGTGCAGTTAATTCCCAGATGGAAGCAATGGGAGCTTTTCAGCCCGGAATGCCTAACCCTGCGATGCTTCCAGAGCGTTGGCATCTACTTATAGTAGACCTAAAAGACTGCTTCTTCATTGTTGCGGCGAGCCTTCTTTCTTTCGGGGACTCAGTTCTTCTCCGGGAGCTCTTTCCTGCTGTTCCTCTCCTCAGGCGTCTTCATCTGCTTCTGACCCTGCTTCTGGGAGCATGCCTTTTACCTAGCCCTTCAGCCCCGCCCATTTCCGGCTGGGGCAGGCCCTAATTAGTGGGCACACCTGGGCTTAAGCTCCCAGTTCATTATCAGTGACACCTGAGGACTTGTGGTTTTCTCTACATTTCCCCCCTTTTTGTTGTTTGTTGAAAAAAAAAAAAAATAAACTTCATTTTTTCAATAGGCCTTTTCAAACATTTCATTCAAACATTTCATTACAATAATTTACAAATATTTCATTTCACATAATAATTTACAAACATTTTTACGGCCTTACATTCTTAATAGTTTACAAACATTTTTACAATAATTTATAAAGTAGACGCTTCGGGCCCCACAGGACACTCAGCTAAGAGCATCGAGGGGGCGCCGGATAAACGTTTAATTATTTTCATTATTTTTCAATAAATATATATTTTTTCTCTTAGCCTTTATGGAGGGAAAGTTCAGGCTCTTACCGGCCTTTTTGCTTTGGTCTTTATTATCAGCAGGAGATGAGGTCTCATGAGCACCAGCTCAGCTTTCGCTGGTACTCGCCACCTCGGAATGCCTGGCCATGCAGAGACTTCTCCGAGCATTCAGCGCACCAGTCTTATCGCGTGTCCCTAGGGCCCCGTTTTCAGGACCGCACTATCACGTGTCCCTGGGGGCTCCGTTTCAGGACCGCGTTATCGCGTGTCCCTGGGAGGCTCCGTTTCAGGACCACGCTGACTTGATGCGCACTCAGAGCTCCGCTTCAGCTTCAGCATTCCTCGGGCTTGAGTTCCACGCGCCAACTTGCTGCGCCTTTCGAGCCTCATTCTTTTCTCCCGCCTGGCTCGCCATACCAGGCTGTTGTATCTTGCCGTGCTGGGCTTCTATTTTGAGCTTCTACACGCTGCCTTCCGCATTTAAGCCTGGCCTTGTGGAGCTTGTTCCCGTGGTTGCGTTTTTGGAGCTCTTTTCTAGAGCATCCCGCACCACTGTGGTGTCTCCATCTGACGTGGTTGCGTATTTCGAAGCTCTTTTTACCGCCTTTCGCATTTAAGCCAGGCTTTGTAGAGCTTCCCGCACCAACGTGGTCGTGTAGAGCTTCTTTTTTACCTCAGCATTTACTGCTTGCTCTTGTTGCCCGCATTCTCCACCAGATGTTGCGGCGAGCTTTCTTTCGGGGACTCAGTTCTTCTCCAGGAGCTCTTTCCTGCTGTTCCTCTCCTCAGGCGTCTTCATCTGCTTCTGACCCTGCTTCTGGGAGCATGCCTTTTACCTAGCCCTTCAGCCCCGCCCATTTCCGGCTGGGGCAGGCCCTAATTAGTGGGCACACCTGGGCTTAAGCTCCCAGGTCATTATCAGTGACACCTGAGGACTTGTGGTTTTCTCTACACTTCATCATACACATACACCCACAAGACACAAAGCAATTTGCATTTACACTCCCAGCCCTTAACAGAGAAGCCCCTGCTTCACAATTTGAGTGCGCAGTGCTCCCACAGGGCATGGAAAACAGCCCAACTTTGTGTCAATTGTTTGTAGATGCAGCATTATTGCCAGTACAGCAAGCATGGCCAGATGCCTTAATTTATCATTACACGGATGACATCCTAATAGCACAACAAGACCCATTTACCGAGCAGCAAGAGCATTTTTTAACACAACAGCTAAGTCACCAGGGACTCCAATTAGCACCTGAAAAGATACAACGTACGCCACCATGGAAGTACCTAGGATGCCATATTACTGAGTCACAAGCTAGACCTCAAAAAGCTGCTCTCCATTTGATTCTTAATACCTTACATGTTGTACAACGATTCCTAGGTGATGTTCAATGGTTACGCCCTGTGATCGGTATAACAAACGATCATCTAGAACCATTACGACCACTTCTTAAAGGCATCGATCCTGCCTCCCCTGTTACTCTTTTGGCAGCTCAACAACAGGCCATAACTGAAATTGGCCTGACAATATCTCAGCGCTCCGTGGATCGCCGTGATGTAAACTTACCCATAGACCTAACCATCCTTACGGGTAAACAACATTTACTTGGAGCTCTCACGCAGTCCAAAAAGAAAAAGGGGGAGACTAGGTCTGCTGATATCCGTGTGTTAGAATGGATCTTCGGACCACTACAGCCAAAAACTACAATCCAAACAAAGATTGAGGTATTGGCCCTTCTAATTTGTAAAGGCCGAACCCGTATTATACAAATTACTGGAGATGAACCTAGCACAATTTATCTTCCAATGAAGCAAGGAGAGTTGGACTGGTATTTGCAGCACTCTCCAGACCTACAGTCAAGTCTCCTAGAAGCACCGCAAGCCATTGATCTCTCCCCGTTGCGGTCTACTGTGTTAAAGTGGATGTCCCTGCATGAATGGATTCCTGTTCCAAAACGATCTGAGGAACCCCTTCAAAATGCACTAACGGTTTTTACAGATGCAGGAAAACGTTCACAACCAGCCGCAGTGACTTGGCAAGATAAGGAGCAATGGTGCCACGAACTCCTGTCCTCACAAGAGGACGATACCCTACAGACTCTAGAGTTGGCAGCCATTGTTTACGCCTTTTCACGTTGGCTGAATGTGCGTCTTAATGTTGTCTTAGATTCCCTTTATGCTGTGGGAGTTGTACAGCGAATTGAGGACGCATATCTCAAGGACGTCACAAACCGCCGACTAAATGACTTATTTCGTCAGCTGCGGGCTGCCATCCAACAGAGAGACCAGCCTTATGCTATCATTCATATTCGGAGTCACCAATGGTCTGACGGCCTAGGAGAAGGCAATGCCCGAACAGACAGATTGGTTTCGCTATCCGTACCCATGGACGAATTTACTAAGGCAAGGAATGCGCATGCTACCTTCCACCAGAACGCCAGAGGACTCCATCGTCACTTCCAGATTTCCATGGACGAGGCCAGAGGCATTGTAAAAGCCTGCCCACAGTGTAAGCAAAAGGGACTTGGTCTCGGCCTCAGAGTTAATCCCCGAGGTCTTGGTCCAAATGAAAGATGGCAAGTGGATGTCACTCATGTACCAGAATTTGGAAGGCTTAAACACGTTCATGTTACTATTGATACTTATAGTCATTTTATCTGGGCTACAGCTCAGTCTGGTGAGAAAGCGTTGCAGGTGATGCGACATCTCATCCTTTGTTTCGCTGTCATGGGTGTGCCAGAGCAGATAAAGACTGATAGTAAACCGGCATATACTAGGGGCAAGTTAGCTCGATTTTTTCAGCAGTGGGGAATCAGGCACATTAGAGGCATTCCCCGCTCGCCAACAGGTCAAGCTATAGTAGAGAGGGCAAATCAAACATTAAAAGACTACCTGACGAAATTCACAGATTTACAAGACCCACAGGAGCGATTATTCAAAGACTCTCTTTGTCTTGAATTATCTGTGTATATTCGGGGACCAAAAGTTAGCGCCAGCATATATTCATGGGACAATAGCCCAACAAGCTGACCCTTCAGAAGCCCCACTGTATGTGACCTACAGAGACCCCACCACGGGTATATGGCAAGGACCAGCAGAGGTTAAATATTCAGGCAAAAGTCACGTGTGTTTCCACCCTTACAGGTACCTTGTAGGTTCCCAGCAAGCGGACTCAGCCAGCACCTGCTCCACCGAATTTGAAAGCATAAACTCAAGAGCAGAGACAGCCGTATTAAGTGCTCAACATGTTCAAAGATAGGAACTGCCGTGTCGACTTCATCATAGGTTTCATTATCGTTTTAAACTTTGATTGTTTTGCCTTCCTGAACTTCGACCCTTGACAGAATGTCTGGGTTACCCTTGCGCGTCAGCTTAACACCACTTCCTTTTGTGCCAGTCTATGACACCAACAACAACAAAAAACAAAAAACAAACAACAAAAAAACAAAAAAACCACAAAAAACAAAAAAAAAAACCAAAAAAAAAAACCAAAAACAAAACACCCAATCGCCTTTTGTTACGTATTTAGTTGGTGTACCAGCCTCTGAAGAGATGTGGCCAATGTTTCAAGCAGCAATGAACCACACACAAGTGCAATTTCACACCGAGAGTCTATGTTCCACCAAGGCCAGTCTAGTTGCGTGCTTAAGTGACTACGACACTTGGGTTAGTCCCGCTGGGCCCAATCCCCAAGAATTAAGCCTTATAGACTCTCTAAATGCCACTTATTGTCTCTGGATGAGTAGCTTGTCCACTGATTGCACAGAAGTCATGAGGAGACAATGCGCTACTACCAATGTTTTCCCAATGGGCAATTTCAGCCAATGGTGCAACTACACCCTCCGTGGTGCTACTAACCCATCACCTGGGACACAGCTTCCTAGGGAATTACCATCAGGGTACTTTTTAATTTGCGGAGATTGGGCATGGTTAGGTATACCATCCCGTCCCGTTGGAGGGCCTTGCACCATTGGTCAACTGAGCTTAGCTATGCCTCACGCACACCCGAACAGTACCCATCGTGTGCGGTAGAAGCGAGGCCTGGCCCAAATACTAGCGCAGGAATGTGATGATAATGTTAACCTTTGGTCCAAATGGCAGGTGATCGTTCTATTTTTTGCCGGGAGCAGCTGCCGCTCGTGCACATCGGAACCTGAAGAAGTTGAGTTGTTGGGTGGTAAAGTATGCTAGTGATACCAGCAAGGTATTATCTGAATTAGCTGATGATTTATCTTCTGTACAACATGCAGTATTAGAAAATAGAGCTGCTATTGATTTTTTGTTTTTAGCTCATGGCCATGGTTATGAAGATTTTGATGGTATGTGTGATATGAACTTGAGTGATCACTCTAAATCGATACATAAGTAGATACAACAGTTAGTAGAACATACTCAAAATATCAAGCAAGATGTAGTATTTTTCGGTATAGATGAAGTAGTCAATTGGTTTGGCCTCACCAGATGGCCTCAAGGTTTATGTAAGATTGGTTTACTTGTACTTTGTATTATATTGATAACTGTAATGTGTCTTAGTTGTATGTTAGCGATACTTAATAAGTTATTTTCCAAAGCTGTTAATATTATGAAAAAGATAAAGGTTTTGTTGAAGAATGGTTTGAGGTACAAGGACATGGACCTCTATTAAGTACTAAAAGGTTGTGAATAGTTACATAACAAGTATATTAAGAAGTTACAAGATCAATCAAAAAAAAAAAAAAGAGAAAAGAAAAGGAGAAAAAGAAAAAGAGAAAAGAAAAAGGACATAGCACATAGTAAAATTAATACATACTGCTTTAACATACCTACTTCGTTAAAGCTAGGTAGAGTTACGCTGGGAGAGTGAGGTTTTAAAAATGTATTTTGAGTATGTTTGTTTTGACTCTTTTGACTCTTTCGATGGCAACATAAGCAATGGGAGAGGGACTTGAGGACAAACATCTTGCTACTGCTTTGCTTCCTCAGATGTGTGGCGAAGGTATTTCTTGCATAGGCTTTTTGAGAGCTAAGAGGAAATTAGATAGTATTTTTAAGGAAATATGTTAGAATTTCTGTGTGTGGAGAACAGTGCAGAGAACAAGACTGGCATGATCATTAAGCTATATACATGAACTCTCTATTCCATCCTTAAATTAGTGAAAGAACCTGAACACTTGTTCTCCCTAAATCTGTGTGGGAAAAGTAGAGTAGGGACTTAAGTATGTGGTGACTGGACAAGGTGCTACTGATACAAAATGAGAATTTGTAGTGAGATAGGCTTGTTGATACTGGGAACATTCTTTGTGTTCTGCATATAGGATCTTCATACTTACTTCCTACTTCTTGTGGTAGTTATGAACTTGATTGTTTCATTTCTTTTCTTTCTGTGCTTTGCCGACAGTAAAGATAGACTCTATTTCCATTCCTAAAGCTGATGATGCTTCATTTCTGTCAACTTCCCACTGAAAAAATCTTGCTAGAAATAGTCTTCAGGAGGTGAGGTAAACTGCTTCTTTCCCCATGGAGCTCAGGTTCCTCCTTCCTGGTGTCACCACTGGGGCTTCCTTGTGGTAGTAGCGGGGCCTGAAAGAAAGAAAACTTGAAGGATTTAAAATGATCTTTTTAGATTGCTCTTCTTATAACAAGGTATGTTCTGGATAAGCTAAATTGTGCAGTTTTGGTATTGTGGAGTCTTGTTTAAAGTTCTTGCTTTGTATGACCTGGTAAATGGCTATTTCTTTCCACTTTGGGTAGATGCCAGAGTAGTTGCACAAACCTTTCATTCATTGTTGTCTGCTAGATTTGGAAATCTTACATCAGTGTGAAGTGGCTGTGATGATTGCATTTGCAGCTGTTAAAGTAAACATGATAAAATGGAGGTGGTAGGATAAACTGTCTCATACTCTCTATGTAGTACAGCTAAGAATAGCAGTAAAAGTAGTGGCACAGGGACTTGAGATATCTATTCTTAGCATTATACTGCTGCAGTTTCACAGATTCTTGTTGGTCTGCTACAATGGATATGATTAAGTTTCATTAGCTCTGGAAAATATAATGGGAATAGTTGAGAAGCTACTGAGTTGGTAGAGATGGGGACCAGGACATGCGATTATCTTGACCATCTAAGTATAAAATTATGCATCCAGTTCCATATTCTGACTTTATCAGGGAACAATAAGTACCTCTAGTCATGAGTGTCTACCTGCAGCTCCACAATTACACCATACTTTCCCTTGAAGGCCTAGGAATAAGATTTCCTTGTAACTAGCTAATGTTGAAAAATATGTAAGATCCACTGAGTAGTCAATAAACCAAGCTGCTTTTAAGAAAAATGGGTAAAATCAGTCTGTGCTTTTAGATGAAAATTATTATCACACAAGGCATTCTATATAACTAGAACCAAGATGGCGACTAGTAAACTGGTTTAGCATGCATCTTCTCATTTTCCAGATGGACTGTTTGAGCATTATTGGAAACAAAGGGTTAATTGTAGATTTTTATTCAGCAAGGGAACTGGATAGAGCATTGCATTGATAATGTTTTCAAAAAACACAAAAGCAAAACAGCTTTGTAATCAAGATGCTTATGGCAAGCTTGCCTGATGCTTTTGAACTGTTTGCTCTTGCAGCTGTGGATGAAAAAGCCCTACTTGCTACTGGTGATGATGATGAAGTTCCAGGTAAGAATAAGCATGCAATGGAGGAAAAGGAAGTTAATTTTGCTGAGACATAGTATGTGCAGCATAAGATTAGGACAAGGATGGTAAGAATATTAACTAATCATCACTGTTATAGACTTTCTGTGGACATGTTTTTCAGACACCATGTGAAACTTAGATATGGACCGTTGGTTTTGGCTAACATTTTTGTCCTATGTAGGAGTAATAGCTATGGCCAAGAAAATTAGTTAATATTCAATAAGAAGACTGCTAAGACATTACCCTTTCAGTATCACCTTGTCCAGCTGTGGGCGAAGTTAAATGCTCTTAGATGGTTCATTTTAAAGCACAGTTCTAAAACTTGTTTATACAAGAACAGTGAAGCATGAAGATCTTAAATGTTATTTGGTCTCTATTTTATAAGCTTTTTTTTTTCTTTGTAATTACTTCATATGAAGTACAACTTTAGGGAGGGGGAAATTGGCTAAGCAGAATTTGGTTAAACTTAAATTTCCACATTTCTCTTTTTCTAGATCTTGTCGAAAACTTTGATGAAGCTTCAAAGAATGAGGCAAACTGAACTAAGTGACACTTTCTGAATAAAGATAAAACTTGAAAAAGCTACATGGATGTTATAAATGACCGAGACTCAATATTCTGTTAATGGCTTAATTTAATTAATAAAATTGCAATAAGCAAAACAGCGCTGGGTGCGTGGGGAGTCTCCGCTCCACTCACTCGCACACACACACACACTTAAAGCTCTGGAATTACCTTTTATTGATTAGAATTCTATGCATATTCAAAAGAAGGTGGGTTTACATACATATTCATAGGATTACATCATGCCATTATAATATTCATGATAGTTGGAGTCTGGGCAGAGTCTGGGCGGAGTCTTCTTTTGGGGAGATATCTGGGTGTCGTCAGGAGGTCTTTGGATGAAGTAAGAGGTCTTCCTCAAGCTTGAACTTTTTACCTTTCTTGATTTCGCTGACTTCATTATGTTGTTACAAGACAATATCAGACCCTGGCCATAATTTTCCTCTTATCTGCTGGTTATGACATCTTTATGTTCTTGTGCAGATGTTCACATTCATTTTGTGCCTAGTTAGCCTTGGCAGTGTCTTATTTTAAGAACAGGATCTACGCTTTTAATTATCTTCGAGATAGAAGTTAGTCTCATTAGGGCCTTGTTTTGTTCACACTGTTTCAGGGGAAAAATTACATGTCTCAACTGCTTTGCTTAGCCCCACATTCACTTCTTACTCAGTTTAATTCTTTTCCTGAATTTTACTGGTTAGGAATACAAATTCATCAACATACATTACAATGGAGCTGCTATTTTATATTGTGACTATTATTTGATTTTTATTTCCTGATGAGATCTCAAGTTTTATAATATTTGCAAACTCCTTGAACCTGCAGCTTTTTCAGTTATTGCCTTTAGACAATATTAATTTTGTTGTTTGCTTCAACAAGCCTATGCTTTGAAATAAATCGGATTGCTAATGAATCTCTCCCTTGACACAATTTTTGGGTAACTTGCAGACAAGCAAACCCCCATCTTTAAAGAACTTTGGCATAACCATAAAAAAAATAAACTTTTTGGTGTGGCTTTTTGTCAGAAAAGCTGTAAGAAAATTTGCCATAACTATTAAAAAGCCATAAAACGTTTTGCTTTTCTGCAGAGCATCTCTCTTTCGCTGTGTCAGAAAACTGGCTTCTAAAAAATTTTTGCTGCATAATGGAGCATTGTAGACTTAATCAGTGAATTCCCAGCATTAGCAATGTTAATACATACACTATTCCTAAGACAATTCATAATGTACAGAATTTAAGAAAAGCATTCTAGAATTTATTTATGGTTGTATGGACAGAATTAATTGTGTGATTGCTTAAAATTAGGTTGAATTGAAACTTGTTTTGCTTAGCTTAGCACAAGTGACTTGAGCGCTGAGGCCTTAGGCTGCAAATATTAACTGAACTTTAGTTGAACTTCTCTTAGTCAAAATGGAGAAGTACTGGGAGAAGCCTTGCATAATGAGAGAGAAAAAAAAATACTCCCAAAACAGAACAAAACAAAACCAATGAAACAGAAACCATTCCGTCTGAACAATGGAAGACATGAGACCCAAGTGCAGGTACGATGAGAGGATGATAAAACTGCATGAGGAGATAAAATTTGAAAGATGTTACTCCAATCATCATGTAGCTATTTCATATCTGCACCTAGACTCCTCTCTGAGAAGGGGGTTCAGTCTCAACCTCATGATTCAGTGGGAGAATCTTTCTGGACTTGTGCAACTTCCATGTCGGACAGAGCCAATGCCACTCGGCTTCAGGAGGACAGACCTGCCACTGACCAAAGCTGATCCCATCAGTGATGGTGGTAGTGCCTCTGTGATAATATTTAAGAAGGATGGGAGAAACTCCTGCATAATGGTGTCTGAAACAGAGGAGTTGAGAATAGGGGAGAGAAATAACTGCAGACACCAAGGTCAGGTAAGAAGGGGGCGGGGGGCGGGGGGCGGGCTTCAGGTGCTGTAGAAGAGATTCCCCTGCAGCCCATTGAGAACCCCATGCCAGAGCAGGTGGACATGACTCCATGGAGAGCCTCCACTGGAGCAGGCTCCTGGTAGAACCCATGACCCTTGGAGAGGGGAACCCAAGCCAGAGCAAGTTTTCTGGCAGGACTTGTGGCTACAGGGGGACTTACGCTGAAACAGTCTGTTTGTGAAGGACTGCACTCTGTGGAAAAGTATCCACAATGGAGATGTCTGTGAAGTACTGTCCCTGGTGTGTGGGACCCATGCTGGAGCAGGGGAAGAGCTTGTGGAGGAAGGAGCAGCAGAGACAAAGCATGACCTGACTGAATAAAGCATGATCTGACTGCAATTCCCATCCACCTTGCAATGCTTGGGAGAAAGAGGGAGAGAAGTCAGGAGTTGAGCCTGGGAAGAAGGGAGGTGTGGGGGGAATGTGTTTTAAGGTTTGTTCTTATTTCTTAATACCCTGTTGTTAATTGTCAATAGATTAAATAATTTCATAGAATCATAAAATAGTTTGCCAGCTTTGCCCTCCCAAAATTTCTACTTCATATCAAGTGCTTATTCTGTTATATTCACTGTTGGATTTGAGCTATAAATAAGTTTTTGAGAGTTCCATTTCTTTATAAGCTTTTTATAATATGCTTGCAAACAGTAAGAGTGCACTGAATTTCACTGCACCTATTCAAATAAGCCACACGTCACCTGCCAGCATGAAATGCATTCAAGTTTCAACTTACGCTGCTTGGGTAGGGCTTCTGCCAATCTCCTCAGGCTGGACAAACTGCCAGCTCCGAGCTGATTTAAGATGCTAGGAAGCATTTCTGTTAGCTGCTTTGTCTCAGCATGTCCAGTGATAGTGAAAGTGTTAGCAGCCAGAGATGCCTGAGCTTTAGGATTATTGAAGTGAATGACTGTTCCTTGGTTGGTAAACATATTTACCTGCAAGACAAAAAAATCCATTATTTCAAGCAGTTTCAGCACACCCCCCCCCTTCCCTCTGGTGTATTGCTGAGCATGATGTCATATGGTCTGAAATATCCTTTTGGTCAGTTGGGGTCAGTTGTCCCAGCTGTGTCCTCTTCCACCTTGTTGTACACCCCCAGCTGTTGGGAGAGTTTTTGGAAGAAAACGGACGTGTGAGCAATCCTGACTACTTAGCATTAGCCAGAGTGAGCTAAGGGCCTTGAGGCCCAGCTGCAAGGTTATTAAAAGATCAGCTATGGGTAAAAAGGGAACTGGCAGCAGAAAAGAAGAATAACAGGATGGAAAAGCATCACATAGCCAGCACATAAACAGTTGTATTTAACCAGTTAGATAGCGCCCTGTAGCATATGAAAAATATGTTGTACCAATCAGCAATATGCTTATATTATGTTATCAGCCTGACATAATATAAGCATATTGCTGATTGGTACAAAAGACTTTGTGAAGGTCTGAAGCATTTGGCTATTATTATTACATCAAACTGTGCTAGGCAACATGCTTTGTGAGTAAGAGTTCATGACATCTGTGATTACATGCTGCACAGTCAATCTGGCAAAAAAAAATTAGTTAATCAAAAAAAGCAACTTGTTTACTAACAGTCTGAAATACAGTATACTTTCATTGAACTTCAAGAGTAAAATATTTTATTAACAGTCCTGTAAGAAATTCCATTGGCAAGTGCTTTTGTCAGAAGACTTGGAGAGAGTCAACTTGGAGTTAGATTTTGATTGAAAATTTTCAAATTCTTCAGGTCCCATGCTGTGCCATTCTTCATGGCATGCCGTGGCAAGGAAACACTGTGCTGCCTTGAGAATCATGGGTGTGGTTCAAAGGTAACTCCTAATGTCTTCTCCATGCCATCAGAGGGTAAAGAAATTGTTCACTTAAACAAAATCAGCAGGCGGACATTTCAAAACATTAATTAACCCTGAATGAGAGTCTTTAAAAATTTTACTACTCTAAACAAAGAAAACTGTGACATGGGGTTGGGGTCTTTTACTCCTAGAACTGTTATACTGAGAAGTATTTATACCAAGAGAAACAAAAATCCATCGTTGTGCTTCAGAGAAACACAAAGTATGTGAAGCATGAATAATCATCAGTTCTCTCTCCTTTCTTGATGCTGATTTTTCCAGTGAATAAAGCTTTTTTCTTTGCACAGATTCCCCCTCATCCACTCCCCCCTTTCCTCCCCAGTTTGCTAGCTCTAAGTTTTCCTCAGGATGCCTGAATCATAGTTTAAGAAATACTGCTGGCTGGTCACAGAATCACAGAATCACAGAATTGTCATGGTTGGAAAAGATCTCTAAGATCAACATGTACAACTGTCAACCCCCCCCAAAAAAAAATCCGACTAGAGCACATCCTGAAGTGCCTCATCTACATGCTACCTCCTTCCTGGGGCAGCCCATTCCAGTGCCTGACTTCTCTTTCAGTAAAGAAATTCTTTGTAATATCTAATCTAAACCTCCCCTGGGGCAGCTTCAGGCCATTTCCTCTAGTCCTATCATTATTTATGTGAAAGAAGTGTAAATTGAATCAAAAGATGACCATCTTCACTTTTGTACTCATTTTTGTGGGATGCATGTTGATAACTATGTGACAATTGCTTGAAATTCTATAGAAAAAAGATGGAAGTAACTTTTCCTTTTGCTGTCTTAATCTATGTTCCTCTGCTTTTCCGTCTTCCCAAATAATCTGAAAGTGCATTTTCTAGGATACATTTTCAGGTAATTTATAGGAAATAAACGGACTAACTAATTCTTTTCTATTAATTCAATGCTGTCAATTTTTTTTTTTTTGTTCAAGAAAAAATATGAAGCAGATATTGAATGTTCATATCCTGATTTGAGCCAGGATGGAAACAATTTTCTTTCTAGCAATTTTTCCTTTTCAGGTAAATCTTTTCTTAGTAAAAACATTTACTAAAATTAACATGTTTTCCAATCAATGTCTGCTTCTAGGACTGATGACACTCAATGTTTATAGTTACTGCTAGAGAATGGTGTGCAGATCCAAGGTCACTGCCTGGTTCTGCTAAACTTCTTGTGCACGTTAAACAAAAGGGAGGAAAATGGGTTACACCTGCAACCCTCCTGTGGGGAGGAACAGACTGGATAAGTGACCCAAAATTGACCAAAGTATTCCCATATGTGTCACACTCTGTATAAATCTGAGGGATTATTAGGGTCAAGCTCTCTTTGTCCATGGCTGGTGTCCTGGGAGGACTCTGCGTAATTAGCAACACCTGATTGCCTCATTTCACTACAACTCTGTATATTCTGCTTTTCATCCTGATATGTGCATTCCTGAATCTATGTGTTCCTGAATCCAGTTCCTGTCTGATGCTGAGTTCAGTCTGGGACTTTCCCAGGGTCTGCCCTACAGCCTCGGTGGTGAATTGAGCATTACTGGGGAGGGAGTTCAATATTGGTTTTGTGTATATTTTTATATATTGTCCTGGTTTGGGCCAGGATAAAGGTGATTTTCTGTCTTGTACTTTTGCTTTCAGCTAAGTCTCTTGTAAGTAGTTGCACTTGCTGAAATTAACAGCAAGTTTCTCAGACAGTGTCTGCTTCTAGGACTGATAACGCTCAATGTTTATAGTTACTGCTAGAGACTGGTATGCAGAGCCAAGGACACTGCTCAGCTCTGAGAAACATTTCACCCTCCGGAAGGAGAAAAGGAGTAAAGAGGTCCCACCTGAAACCGTCCCTTAGGGAGGAACGGACAAGATAGAAGGCCAAAATTGGCCAAACAGAGTATTCCATACCATACACATTATACTTAGTACAAATTTGAGGGATCACAAGGGTCAAACTTCTTCCTGCTTCTCCTTCTTCGCCTGTTCCTGTTTGCTTCGGCATCCTGGGAGTATTCTGTCCGTCTGCCTGTGGTCCTGATCCGTGCCAGCCCATATCTGTGTGTTCCTGCCTCCAGCTCCCAACTGCTGCTGAATCCAGGAGTCCAGCCTGGACTTCCCAGGGCTTCCCTGCAGCCTTGGTGGTTACGTGAGAGTTACTGGGGGAAAGGGGGGTGGAATGTGGTATCAATTTTCCTGTATATTTGTGTATATTTAGGGTTTTTTTTTTCTTTTTATCATTACTGTTTCACTGAAGTTGTGTAGTTTAGTTTCCAACCCATAAGTCTCTCTCCCTTATTCTCTCTCCTTTCTTTATCAGGGAGGGGAGTTAATAGAGAGCATCTGTTATTCAGTTTAATTGCTGGGCCAGCATTAAACCGTGACAATCTGGCAGGTTAAAGTCACCCATGAGAACAAGGGATGGTGATTTTGAGACATCTGAGAGCTGCATGTAGAATAATTTATCACTCTCATCATCCTGGTGTGGTGGTCTATTACAGACTCTCAGGAGGATGCCAGCCTTATTGGCCTTCCCCCTGAGTTTGACCCACAGGTACTCAACCTTATTGTTACTGACCTTGAGTTCTACAGATTCAAGAGACTCTCTAACATATAGAGCCACCCCTCCACCTTTCCTTCCTTGTCTGTCCCTTCTAAAGGGCTTGTAGCCATCCATGGCAGCACTCCAATCATGCTAGTCAAGCTTATTCCACCTCTTATTCCATACCATTTGCCTCATGCTCCAATCATTACTATCTCTTATTCCTAAATACACCTATACACAAATTATTATTATCTCTCTATACTAAAAGCCACTAAGTAATTCAGTCTGTGGTTGAAGATGTTCATCTTTCTAACTTCCTTTATCAACTCTGCTCCAGGGCATGGTGCCCCACGTCTGCCTCCTTATCTATCCACTATACATCTTTACATAGCTTAGCAATTACAAAAGGATTTTGAAAGTACCTTTTCACAGATATTGCATGTCCCTTCCTTATCCACTTCGATTTTCACAGAGAACCCTAAATCATAATTTTCATACCCCAAATATTTTTCATGAACTTCGCAGCTTAACTCCATCTTCTAAAAGCCAAATGAGTTATTGTTGAGAATAAACAGAAATGTTCCACGATTTCATATAGTAGATATTTACTTGGCAATCTTCTTAATGTATGTTTGGGAAGCCAATGATTCTAGACAGCTAAACCAGCAAGTCAAATGATAACGAAATGACAGTTTCACACTTATGTTACAGTTACACAGGTATGTTCCATATCTCAAAATGCAGAGCAGCTGCAAATACAGGTTCAATATCTGGTAAGTTCTGGCTGTTCTGTGAGTAAAAGCACACCATGAAGCTACTGATGCTCACAGTAAAATACAGGCAATGGTGAGAAAGCACAGCACAAGGACTTTGCAGACACGAAAAGGATATGCAGAAGACATGAGAGGCCAGGGACACATGATCAAAGCAATTGATAACAACTTCTCCACTCATTCTGTGAAAGGAAGGAAATACAAGCCAGAGACTGACACACTGAAATCTGCCAGGATAAAGGTGATTTTCTTTATCAGGGAGGAGAGGGGGATTAATAGAGAGCATCTGTTATTCAGTTTAATTGCCGGGCCAGTTTTAAACCGTGACAACCTGTACAGATGTGTGTGGAAAGCAAGCTCCTTTGTTTTCTCTGGCAGAAGCAGAGTTAAGGCTATGGAGACCTCTATGGAGGTTAGTCTCTTCAAGACTCCCCATCTCGCCCTGAGGCTTTGGTCAGGTGGTCTCACCTGTCCTAGAATGAGGTTGTGTCCTGGGACACAGGTACCACGGTGATGGACAGAGACCCTGGAGCTACCTGTAGAGCCACAAAGAGGACTGGAGGGGGTGGAGCAATGTGTACTGCAATGGATGGCTCCTGCCAAGACTATCTTGCTCCAGGCGAGGAGGCCTACTGGGCTCAGGCACTCTCTCCTAGCTTGGCTCAGTCTAGGCTTTCCACATTGAACATAGTGGAGCACAGTGATCCTGCAGCCACCAAGGTAACTGTTACAGGCTAGATCAGTAACCAAAGTGGCACTCATCACTTTTTCACCCCATTTCAAGCCAGGCTGTAGTGCAGATACATCACTATGACCTACCAAAATCTGCACGCTGGTTCTGCTACTATGTCACACTAATGAAGGCAGGGTTAAAACTAGCAATATAGTTATTTCATTACCCCACAAAGAGACCATTACTTATCGCTCTTCTTTTGGTACTGTCATGGTTTAACACTGGCCCGGCAATTAAACCGAGTAACAGACGCTCTCTATTAATCTCTCTCTCCTCCCTGATAAAGAAAGGAGAGAGAATAAGGGAGAAAGACTTATGGGTTGGAAACTAAACTACACAACTTTAATGAAACAGTAATGATAAATAGGAAAAAATACTAAATATTGTTGGAGAATGCCTTGGTAAACAAACGTGGCAAGGACACAGCGTCCTTGGAGGTTTTGTTACAGAGTTTGAAAAAGTAAGATAGCAAGTAAAAAAGGTTTGGGTCTGGGTGGAAAATCCCCAAGTGGGGGGGAGCGTGCAAATGTAACTTTTTTGTAGTAGCCAATCAGTAACTGACTCGTAGGCATAATTAACAGAAACAGTATAAATGGAACCCTGAACCCTCAATAAAGTTGAAGCTTGTTTATCAATCACATTGATTGGCCACTTGTCTTCCCTCGTCGTTCCCGACAAAATATATACAAATATACAGGAAAATTGATACCACGTTCCTTCCCCCCTTCTCCCCTAATAACTCATATCACCACTGAGGCTGCAGGGCAGCCCTGGGAAAGTCCAGGCTGGACTCCTGGAGTCGGCAGCAGTCGGGAACTGGAGGCAGGAACACACAGATATGGGCTGGCACGGATCAGGACCACAGGCAGACGAACGGACGGAATCCTTCCAGGATGCTGGGTGAAGGAAGGGAAGCAGGAAAGGCAGGAAGGGCAGGCAGCCGGAAGCTGGAAGCAGGAAATCTGGCTTGGCCCTCGTGATCCCTCAAATTTATACTGAGGATGACGTATATGGGATGGAATACTCTGTTTGGTCAATTCTGGCATCTATCTTGTCCATTCCTCCCCAAAGGAGGCTGCAGGTGGGACCTCTTTATCCCTTCTGGAGGGTAAAAGTTTTCCTCAGAGCTGAGCAGTGTCCTTGGCTCTGCATACCAGTCTCTAGCAGTAACTATAAACATCAAGTGTTATCAGTCCTAGAAGCAGACACTGTCTGAGAAACTTGCTGTTAATTTCAGCAAGTGCAGCTACTTACAAGAGACTTAGCTAAAAGCAAAAGTACAAGACAGAAAATCACCTTTATCCTGGCCCAAACCAGGATAGGTACTTAGGGAAGGGGAGTCGGTGGCTCAGGATGCGGTATTGTCTGATCATTCTTTCAGAGAGCAACTCTGTCTTTTTCTCCGTTTACTGGGAAACCCTTTTCTTGGGTATGCGCTGTTTATTTTTTTATTCCAGTTTTGGGACTGGGTTTATATGCTGGCGAGAAGCGGCAGGAGTGGGTGTTCTGGGCAAGCCCTGCTACTGTGAGGGCACTTGGAGCACCAATATCCTGCCCTCTGGCAGTCTCTGAGCCCTGGTGGACTTGAGAACTCTGCAGGGAAATTAAAGGGATATAGGCTCCTCAGGGCGGCCCCTAAAGGTGAATCACACAGATCATTCTACTTGCTACACTGTGCCAGGATGACCTGGGTACCTTTGTGCTGACAAGTACAAAAGGTGTGCTGCTTGTGTCTGTATGTGCATTTCAGCTGAGACACTTAACTTACTGAATGCATATATTCTGCATAAGAGACCTTAGGAGGTCACTAGTGATATTTAATTGATATTAGAGTACATTAGCAAAAATGATGCTATGGTTACTTTTTCTTGTATAGAGTTTGCAATTGCATTTTTTGTTGATTAAAATAAGTTCCTTAAGAGGGCTAGAAGTCCTCTGAAGAAGTCCTCCGCTTCACTTGCCTTATATATCTCCTTTGCTGTAGTCCTACATTTGGAATGCATAAATAGGAACTGATTTTAGTGGGTCTCTGACAGGTTGCTCATAGGCTTAGGAGGGAATTTGTGCTGTAATCTAACTTCCAGTAATCTCCAATAATGGGGTTTTGTGAGGATACTGCACCCAAAAAAATAACTTACTAATAAGTAATATAGCTCGACATGTAGAAGGAATAGCCTTTAAAAGGAGATATATTTTTTTTCTCATATGAAAAAGGATTTTAACTTTGTCTTAGTAAGATCATGCTTATTCACCATTAGCTCATGTTTGCTTTTAGATTCATAGAATGGCAGAGGTTGGAAAGGACCTCTGGAGATCATCAAGTCCAACCCCCCTGCCAAAGAGGGCAGGTCACACAGAAATGCAGCCAGACAGGTCTTGAAAGTCTCTAGAGAAGGAGACTCCAAAACCTCACTGGGCAGCCTGTTCCAGTGTCACCCTCACAGTGAAAAAGCTTTTCCTTATGTTTACATGGAACTTCCTATGCTCCAGCTTGTACACATTGCCCCTTGTCCTGTCATTGGACATCACGGAGAAGATCCTGGCTCTGTGTTCCTGACACTCGCCCTTTACATAGTTATAAACATTAATGAGGTCAACCCTCAGTCTCCTCCAAGCTAAAGAGACCCAGCTCCCTCAGCCTCTCCTCATAAGGGAGATGTTCTGCCGCACGAAGGACGGGGAAACAGTTTGATGCAAACTAACTCCGTTTATTTGTACTCTTACACACAGTTATATACCTTTTTCTTATCTCGCATAACATATGGAATTACCTGATTGATTAGTTACAGTTAGCATGTTACTACGCGATTAGTTACATGGGAAGGAGATAACAACCTCTGTTTTACACCACTCATCTGTTTTCCAGGAGATCTTGCAAGCAAGGGGGTCTGTAGAAAGTCCCGTGCTTATCTAGCATACCCGGGGCTATGTTCACTCCATGGTTTGAGTGATAACCAGCCTGTCTCCATCAATTGTTCTGTGCTATCAATACATGCTGCCTTTATACCTACATCTCCCCCCTTCTGTTGCACAAGAAAAATTTTAGAAACAGTTCTATCAAGTATTCGCTGGATACATTGAAAAAGACAAGGCAATAACAAAAGCAAAATCAGAATTACAAACCCAGTATAACAAAGAATTTTAACAAAAGGTAAAAGCCATCCTGTAAGTCCCATATCATGAAGCCAGGTTGTGAAAGCATCGCCGAGGGGGTTTATTTGTTGCTGAATCTTCTGTGTGTGACGCTTCAACTGCATGATGCTGGCGTGAATGCTGTCACTATGATCAGAGAGATTCATACAGCACATGCCTTCAAATTCCTGACAGCCATGGCCCTGGGCTAACAATAAAAAATCTATAGCAGTGCGATTTTGCAATAAAGCGTGTCGCAAACTATTTTAATCCATTAAAAGGTTATCTAAAATTTCAGTAGTAATATTTGCTTGCTTTTCAGCCCAACATGCTAATCTAGCGAGGTTAGTAAGCACGTTTCCTGCGGCAGCACCAGGAGTAAAAAGAGCTAAAGCAGTTCTAGCAGCTACATTTAAAAGTTTAACATTATCATCACACTGCGGTGTGAGGCCAAGACTTCTTGCGTTACGAGCATGATATATAGGGTTAACTATCTGCCTTAATTCAGCATAGCGAGGAGCAAAAAGGGTTAATGAGCCTAGATAGCAAGGTCCACCTACCGCATTAGGTGGAATGCCTTGCCAGGCCCTATCACCGCAGATCAGAAACACTGTGGGGGGCAAAGCCTTAGCAGTTTTTCTAACCCAAATAAGTTTAATGTTAGCTTTTGGGTTATGTGTTTTCCCTATCACCGGCATTGGCTTGGACCCTTTGTACCCACAATATCCTGATCCCAGTCTATAATCTCCAGATGTAGGACTGATGTCCGGCCAGGTATCAGGGTATGCCCTAGCAGCATACTTAGGACCAAAGACTATACAAGTAGGTGTCCAGTTTCCTGATACATTGCCGACTGCCTGGGACCCCAATAGATTTAATTCTTGTGGATCCCAGGGGAGTGACTTTGTCAGCCCCAAAATCAGTTCTGCTGAACAATTTCCAAGTGAAGGGCTTGCTTCGCAAGATCCAGTTGAAAAGTCAGCAAACAGAGAAACATTAAAACCTGGGATACCTATGAGGCAGGTACGAAAAGGATCTGTAGCGGAGGCCATGGCAATGCAAAAATCAGTGGTGCCAGTTTCATTTGCCCATGTTACCCACATGTTTTGCCTTGGCGAGATTTCTAATACAGCATAACAATATACAAACAATTGCAACATACAAAGCCATTTGTATAGCATTTTGAGTGTGCTGAGAGATCTGTGCTACTTTGCTTTTAGCGGGTATCGTGCAGGGTGGTGTAGGCGTCCAAGCCATTATTTTTATTTCTAATGCATCGTTGTCGATAACTCCTGGTAAAACAAAAAGACCACTAAAAGTAATTGACGACCGTCCCACAATAAGACCCATAGTCCCGGACGGAAGTGGCCCTTGAAACAAAGTTTCGATTAGATATACAGAGGTGTCGGCAAGAGTCACTGTGAACCGGGTCGATAAATCCAGTCCGGCGCTCCCTGCTGTTGCTCTTGTAAGAGCGAGGTCATTTGCTGTGGCACATTGAGAGCTGGATATTGCTGTATCGGGTGTGCTTGAAAAAACTGCTGAGCCGATGGGGTTTGAGACGACAGAGGAACTTGTGTCTGCGCGCGGCTCCGCCCCGCGCTGCGATAATAGTTTCCCTGCGACTGTAACGGTTGCCCCTGGTTACTGAATTTGGAATGGCGGTGGCTTATCAAGTGCCGACCCTTTTTGCATTTGCTGCACACGGGGATATTTTGAAGATTTCTTTGTTTTTGACAATGCTTTTGCAGATGACCGACTTGGCCACACCTATAACATACTGGGGCATTTTTAAATTTGTGTGCCGGCCCCTGAACCGAGGCAAAGGCAGCCGCCATTGTCTCGTATTTTAATCGGTGGTACCGAAACGATTGCAAGCTTCCATCATTTCTACCAGGGTAGGGGCAGATCTTGGCAGAGACTTAAGGAGCTTTTTGCAATCGACATTAGCATTTTCCACAGCCAATTTTAGTAGCAGAATATTTCTGGCATCAACATTATCTATCTGCTTTTCCAGTGCTTGCTGTAATTTGGATATGAATTCCATATAGGGCTCTTTCGGTCCTTGTATTATGCTTGCAAAAGCTTTCTGAGGTTTGCTAACATCTGGAATTTTCAAAAAAGCCCTTTTAGCCTCCTGGGTGGTATCTAGCAGGGAATTTCTTGGAATTTCTCGTGCCTGGGCTGCAGGATCGGTAAACTGCCCAGTCCCCATGAGGTGGTCTACTGTTAAAGCCTGCAGCGCTGGGTTATCCCCTGCCGCATACCGCTGAATTAGTTTTTCCACCCCGTGCTTCCAGTTAGACTCCCAGAGCACATATTGTGAGGGATTTAGCAACAAGCGGGCTAAGGTTTTTAAATCATATGGCGTAAAGACATGACCTTCACAGACCGACTCCAGCAACCCCGCGAAATAATGAGATCCGAGTCCGTTTTCCGCAGCTACCCTGCGTAGCTCTTTAGTGATGGAAAAATTGAGAGCCGACCACTGGGGATCTCCCCTCGCTGGATATATTACGGGAGCGACAAAGGGATTGCTTTTTTCGTGCCGTCGCTGTGCAGGGCGTGGGGGCACACTGATAGCTATAGCCATGTCAATTTCTCCCGCATCTAAAGCCTGCTTTTTAATAGCAGCCCATACCGCGTATGGATCGTGATCATCAGGAAACAGATCTGGCTCTCCCCCCGGATCGAAAGGATCGGACTCGAACAGATCGTCGCTCGGCAAATCCGGTCTGGTTACTTTGGCTACAGTTCTGACAGGGGGAGTGTCTTTCTGCGCTCTTCCCTCTGGTAGCGGAGGGGCGCTGGGAACTGCAGAAGCGGCAGAAGGAGTGTCTGCTCGTCTCGATTCCCGCGCTTTAACCCCTTCAAATACCGTTCGCCAGGAAAAAAGGAGTTTGATCGCTTCCTGATCCCCTCGCGTGCTCAGGTCCCATAAACGGACCCCTGCTTTATCCCACAGTTCAGATTTAAAGATAGTAACAGCAGTAACATCTGGGAATTTATCACGAACCCATTTTAACATGAACTTACGTTCATGATCCGAGATTTCTTTCTGTTGCTTAAGCAACAGTTCTCTCATAAGTCTATAAACGTCCTTTTCTTCATGGGAACTCTGACTACCCATATCAACGTTTCTCCGATCTCACCTGCCAGTCGCGAGGAGGTGCAAAATGGGGTGGCCACCCACTTCCAGGCTTCCTTTCAGCCTAATATTCGAAGTTATCGGAGACTGCGGCCGGATGCTTCTTTCAGCAACTCCTACCCGGCGTTACGTTGGGTTCCCCGGCGTCACGTCCAGCATCACGTCGGGGTCACCATTTGCCGCACGAAGGACGGGGAAACAGTTTGATGCAAACTAACTCCGTTTATTTGTACTCTTACACACAGTTATATACCTTTTTCTTATCTCGCATAACATATGGAATTACCTGATTGATTAGTTACAGTTAGCATGTTACTACGCGATTAGTTACATGGGAAGGAGATAACAACCTCTGTTTTACACCACTCATCTGTTTTCCAGGAGATCTTGCAAGCAAGGGGGTCTGTAGAAAGTCCCGTGCTTATCTAGCATACCCGGGGCTATGTTCACTCCATGGTTTGAGTGATAACCAGCCTGTCTCCATCAATTGTTCTGTGCTATCAATACATGCTGCCTTTATACCTACAATGTTCCACTCCCTTAATCATCTTTGTGGCTCTGTGTTGGACTCTCTCAAGCAGTTCCCGGTCCTTCTTGAACTTAGGGGCCCAGAACTGGACACAATATTCCAGATGCAGCCTCACCAGGGCAGAGTAGAGTGGGAGGAGAACCTCTCTTGACCTTCTAAACACACCCCTTCTAATACACCCTAGGATGCCATTGGCCTTCTTGGCCACAAGGGCACATTGCTGGTTCGTGGTCATCCTTCCATCCACCTGCACCCCCAGGTCCTTTTCCCCTATGCTGCTCTCCAACAGCTCAGTCGCCAACCTATAGTGGTACCTGGGGTTGTTCTTTCCCAGATGCAAGACTCTACACTTGCTCTTGTATTTAATTAAATTTTTCCCTGCCCAACTCTCCAGACTGTCTAGGTCTCACTGATTGGGAGCACAGCCTTCTGGGGTGTCAGCCTGTCCTCCCAGTTTTGTCATCAGCAAAATTGCTAACAGTGCACTCTGTTCCCTCATCCAGGTTGTTAACAAATATAATGAATAGTACTGGTCCTAGTACCGACCCCTAGGGGACTCCACTAGATACAGGCCTCCAACTAGACTCTGTCCTACTGACTACAACTCTCTGACTTCTTTCCTTTAACCAGTTCACAATCCACCTCACTACTCAGTCATCCAGACCAGACTTCCTTGGTTTAGATGTGAGGATGCTGTGGGAGGGAGGCAGTGTCAAATGCTTTACTGAAATCAAGATAAACCACATCCACTGCACTACCATCATCTATCGACCTGATTATGTCCTCATAAAAGTCTATCAGGTTGGTTAAACATAACTTCCTCTTGGTAAAACCATGTTGAGTGCTCCTAATGACCCTCTTGTCCTTGATATGCCTAGAGACAGCACTGAGTATAAGTTGTTCCATCACCTTTCCAGGGATGCAGGTGAGGCTAACTGGTCTGTAGTTACCCGGGTCCTCCTTCTTACTCTTTTTGAAGACTGGAGTGACATTTGCTTTCCTCCATTCCTCAGGCACCTCTCCTGTTCTCCGCTACTTACCAAAGATGATGGAGAGTGGTCTAGCAATGACTTCTGCCAACTCCCTCAGCACCTGTGGGTGCATCCCATCAGGACCCATGGATTTATGGATGCCCAGATTCATTAACTGATCCCTAACCCAGTCCTCATCAACCAAGGCAAACTCCTCCTTTATTCTGACTTCCTCTGGGGCCTCAGGGGTCTGGGGCTCTGGAGGACAGTCTCCAGCAGTATAGACAGAGACAAGGAAGGCATTCAGTAACTCTTCCAAAGTAACTCTTCTTATGAACAACTGGGCCAAAGAACATGGTATTGAGTGGGTATACCATATTGCCTATCATGTACCAGCCTTGGGGAAAATTGAATGTTACAATGGACTGTTAAAAACTACCCTGAAAGCAATGGGTGGCAAAACCTTTAAAAAATGAGACAACCATTTGGTGCAAGCCACCTGGTTAGTTAACACCAGTGGATCCATGAATTGAGTTGGTCCTGCTCAATCAGACCTTCTACATACAATGGAAGGGCATAAAATCCCTGTGGTTCATGAAAGGAATCTTGAGTTTTTCCTGGTTTGGGCAAAGGCAAACTCATTCCTGGGGTTGTTTTTGCTCAAGGGCTTGGACATACTTGGTGGGTAATGACGGAAGATGGAGAAGTACGTGTACCACAAGGGAATCTAACTCTGGATGAAAATTTAAGGAATTAAGTAATTTTACTTGACTAGCTCAGTCAGTAGAGCATGGGATTTTTGGTCCCAGGATCATGGGTTCAAGCCCCACATATGTTAATTGCTACATAATACTAACAGTGTTCAAAAAGTGTTTTTCAGGATAACATCATGGTGATTAAACCAGAGCTAGATTCAATGAGTGGCATCCAGTAGCTTCCTCAAGGTTGACATCTGTAATCCACAACCTGTGGGCCTTCATGGGACTGTCTCCAGTATGTGAGCCCTGCCAACTCCTGGCGAAGAACCCTTTTTCCCCTTGTGAACAGTTCCACTCCCTGTCTTGCCAGCAAGCCCGGTGCCATGTAAACATCCCCGTGATCAAAGAAATCAATTAAGTGTTATGAACTGACCACGAGCCCCATTTCCCACAACCCCTGCACTGGTCAGTGGGGGAGGAGGCAGAAAAGTTGAAAGTAGATTGAGCCTGGGAAGAAGGAAAGGGGGAATAGGTGGTTTTAGGTTATTTATATCTCACTATCCTATTCTGTTATTAGTTGGCAAAAAATTAAATTAATCTTTCCCAAGTTGAGTCTGGTTTTCCCATGGCAGTAGTTGGTAAGTGATCTCCCTGTCCTTATATTAACCCATGATCTTTTTCATCATATTTTTTCCCCTGTCCTAATGAGGAGGGGGAGTGATAGAGCATCTTGGTCAACACCTGGTGGCCAGACAAGGTCAACCCATCCCCTCTCCGTACTCTCTCTCACTCCTCTTTCTCATCTCCCATCTCTTTTGTCTCTCATCTCTCAGCTCTCTCTTATACCTTGTCTCTCATGTGTCTTATGTGTCTCATCTCTTCTTTCTCCTCTCTGTCCTCTCTCCTTTTTCTCCCCTCTGGTTCTGTCACCCCCCAGTCTCTCATGTCTCTCTCCTGTCTCTCTTCCCTCGTCTCATGGCTCTCTCACATCACATGAGTATCTTGTTACTCTCATCTCTCACTTCTCATCTATCTCATCTCTGCCATGGCCCTTTCACATCTCTCTCATGTTCTGTTCTCCTCTTTCCCTCATCTTTCCCAGCTTCTCTCTCAAGGCTGTCTCATCTGTCCCATCTCTATCTCTCCACTCCCCCTTCTCTCTTTCCTCTCTCCTGTCTGTACAATCTCTCCCCTCTTTCCCCTGTCACCTCTTACAACACTCGTTTTTCTCATACTTCTACCTCCTCTACTGTCTCTCTCCACTCTCTATAATGTGTCTCCCCTCTCCTGTGTCTCATGTTTCGTTGTATTTCGTTCATCTCATCTCTCACACCTCTCTTGCCTCTCATTCATCTGTGTCTCTTGTCCCCTCTTGCCCCTCTCATCACTCTCATCTCTCTGCCCTCCTTGTTCTTCTCATCTATCACCTTTGCCTCTCCTCTCCTCTCTTGTCTGTCTCACATCTTGTTGCTCTGTGTCTCTGTCATCGCACATCTCTCACTTCTTCCATTTCTCATTGGCCTATTGTCTCTTTTCCTTCTCTCATTCTTCTCATCACTCAACTTCCTGGGCAACCTGTTCCAGGGCTCAGTCACCCTCACAGTAAGTTTCCTTATGTTGAAACAGAACATCCCTGTGTTTCAGGCTGTACCAATTGTCTTCCTGTCTGCGAGCATCACTGAAAAGAGACTGGCTCTGTCTTTGTACCTTCCCTTCAGGTATTTATATACATTGATGAGATCCCCATTGAGCCTTCTCTTCTCCAGGCTAAACAGTCCCAGATCTCTCAGTCTTTTCTCATAGAAGAGATGCTCTGGTCCCTTTATCATCTTCATAGCCCTTCACTGGACTCTGTCCAGTATCCCCATGCCACCTCCCTCGACTTGCTGGGAATACTTTGCCTAATGATGCCCAGGATACCTTCTTTGCAGCTAGTCTGGGACAATATACCGCCGCCATCTTCCCGCCTGCACCTTCAGTGTGGCTGATTCTATCCTCAGATCGGCAGATGGAGCTCGTCCAGCGGCCCCGCGCTACCGCTCCCCCGCCGCGCCCCGCCCTCCCCAGTGCTGCACCGACATCAGCGGGAGCTCTACAGGGAGCGCTGACAGCGAGCGGTCTGTCAGGGGAGGGGTAAAGGGGAGACCGCCAGCGATCTGGGGCGGAAGCCGGGCACTTAAGCACTGCACTGCCCAGCGAGAGACCTTGCCCTTTTTTTAAAAAAAGCCCTGCTGTTTTGAAACATAAGAATTAAAACTTTGTCCAGCTGTGGAATAATTGCAATAACTCCTAGAAATGACCCAGACTATATTTGTACTTTTTAGGTAAAGGTACAGCATTGGGAGCTAGTGACTACCTGTCATGGTTTAACACTGGCCTGGCAATTAAACCGAATAACAGATGCTCTCTATTAATCCCCCTCTCCTCCCTGATAAAGAAAGGAGAGAGAATAAGGGAGAGAGACTTATGGGTTGGAAACTAAACTACACAACTTTAATGAAACAGTAATGATAAATAGGAAAAATTACTAATTATTTACAAATATACAGGAAAATTGATACCACGTTCCTCCCCCCTTTCCCCCAATAACTCTCACGTCACCACCGAGGCTGCAGGGAAGCCCTGGGAAAGTCCAGGTTGGACTCCTGGAGTCGGGAGCCATCAGGAGCTGGAGGCAGGAACACACAGATTCAGGCTGGTATGGATCAGGACCACAGGCAGACGAACGGATGGAATCCTCCCAGGATGCCGAAGCAAAACAGGGAACAGCTGAAGAAGGGGAAGCAGGAAGGGGTTTGACCCTCATGATCCCTCAAATTTATACTGAGTATGATGTGTATGGGATGGAATACTCTGTTTGGTCATTTCTGGCATCTATCTTGTCCATTCCTCCCCAAAGGAGGCTGCAGGTGGGACCTCTTTATCCCTTCTGGAGGGTAAAAGTTTTCCTCAGAGCTGAGCAGTGTCCTTGGCTCTGCATACCAGTCTCTAGCTGTAACTATAAACATTGAGTGTTATCAGTCCCAGAAGCAGACACTGACTGAGAAACTTGCTGTTAATTTCAGCAAGTGCAACTACTTACAAGAGACTTAGCTGAAAGCAAAAGTACAAGACAGAAAATCACCTTTATCCTGGCCCAAACCAGGACATTCCACCCCTTATTCCATACCATTTGCCTCATGCTCCAATCATTACTATCTCTTATTCCTAAATACACCTATACACAAATTATTATTATCTCTCTATACTAAAAGCCACTAAGTAATTCAGTCTGTGATTGAAGATGTGTAGTGAAATGAGGCAACCAGGTGCCACTAATTGCCAGGTAGTGGGCGTGAGCTTGTGTTAAGCCCACCTGTGCCTGATTAGGGCGGGCCCCTACTGCGCATGAGCAGGATTAGGGGGCCAGTAAAGCTCACTCCCGAGGAAGCCAGGGAGGAGGCTAGCCACTTTTGGAGCAATAGCACTGATCCAGGCTAGTCAGCCCTGAGAGCAATAGACTCAGAGCACTATTTGTGAGTTTCTGCTGGAACACCTGGTTGGACCTTGGAGCGCCGTGCCCTAAAAGAGGTTCGTCTTGCTACAAAGATGTTCATCTATTGTAGCAGATTCTTAAAACAAGGAGCAATCATCACAGTTCATGTCCATGGTCCACAAGTTGCCGGTTGCAGATGTTAACTTCAAGGAAGTTACTGGATGCCAGTCGATGAACCTAGTTTTGGTTTCATCACCACAAAATCATCCTGAAAAACACTCACAGAATACTTAGTTTATGCAATAATTCACATAACAGTAGTTAAGGTGGGATACAATTTCATGGCTCCAAAAGATTCCATGCTCTACTGATTAAGCTAGCCAAGCAAAAATTAGGAATTCCCACCTAGTGTTAGATTCCCTTGTGGTACACATTGTACTTCTCCATCTTTCATCATCACCCACCAAGTGTGTCCAGGCCCTTGAGCGAAAGCAACCCCACCAATGGGTTTGCCTTTGCCCGAGGCAGGATAAACCCAAAACTGTTTTCCCTAGCAGATTCTTTTCATGCACCACAGGCACTTTGTCCCCATCTACTGTGTGTAGAAGATCTGACTGAGCAGGACCAGCTTGATTGATGGAACCCCTGGTGTTAACTAACCAGGTAGCTTTTGCCAAGTGCTTGTCCCAGGTTCCACCACCCATTGCCTTTAAGGTAGTTTTTAACAGTCCATTGTACCTTTCAATTTTCCCTGAGGCTGGTGCATGATAAGGGATATGGTATATCCACTCAATACCATGTTCTTTGGCCCAGTTATTGTGGAAAATCCACGGAGGCTTAAGGACAACACATAGTCACCAATGTGGTTAAAGTGAAGTTGTCCATTAACAATTCACACTCGCTTTATATAGAACCCTTGTTTATATAACGTTATCTTGCAGGTGGCTATATCTTGGCCACAAATCCTTTTCTCACAGAACTTCTGCTGGCTACATCATTATCCTGTTATTCTTCTTTTCTGCTGCCAGCTCTCTTATCTTTTTCCCATAACTCATCTTTCAGTAACCTTGCAACTGGGCCTCAAGGCCCTTAGTTTACTCTAGCTAAAGCTAAATAGTCAGGATTGCTCACATGTCTGTTTTCTTCCAAACGGTTTCCCAACATATCCCCCTTTTGGTTTTTGAGCAATCCTGACTTACTTCATTATGATAGATAACATGCTAATGATACATTGCCATAAACAACATACTAATAATACAAAAGCAATAATAACATACTAATAATCAAAACTAATAATAACAAATTGATAAACCTTGTCTAATTAAATCTCTAAGCTATCCCCATATCCTTAAGTGATTTAACCATTCATTTAACCCAGTGTATGCAACAGTTAATTTTTCATGTTATCTTAATCAATCGCTTTTGGTTGTGAATTGACTCTAAATGATCAGATAAATTCATGCAAATACACTCCATCAAAGTCTTCACAAACATAACCTAAAAGCTAATAATAAGTCAGTGGCAGCACGATATTGTAAAACTGCATGTCTGACACTATCAACCTCTTTTAGCATCTGTGTTAAAATACCAGAAGTTAATCTGCTTAGCAGTGCAACAGGATAGCACAATCAACAATCAAGATATAGACGAGGGATCCCATAATCAACATATCTGTTATCAATACAATATGAAAAGCACATTTCACACTGCAGTGGAAGGACTTAAATACCTTTTTAGTATAAGGAAGGTCTGGTGTCCACTGGCGCGTAGAGCCAAGGGGGTAGTGTTGTGTGGGACGAATCTCGCCGTGGGCGCGAGCTCGGTTCGCGAACAGAGTCAGTCGAGCTAGTGCTGGTTCGGATTAGTATCAGAGAACTAACTTCGATCCGCCTGACTCCACTATTAGGGATCCACTATTAGGGATCCACTATTAGGGATAACTGCCGAGATGCTCACGGGCTCAGGACGCTATGCAGATGTCCAAATCCAGCTCCAGTTCCCGACTGTGCTCCACCACGTCGCTGCGCACCTAGCCCGCCAAGCCTTCTATGTGGTCCCAGAGCCTACTCCAGTCCCTTCATTTACTGCCATCAAGCAAGGGATGAATGAGCCTTTTCAACATTTTGTTGACAGACTCTGGCAATCTATCATGGCTCAATCCAAGCTGGGAGCAGAGCAAAAGGAATCCATGTTCAAGCTACTGGCGTTTGAAAACGCAAATCCGAGAATGAAGTCACTGTTCTCCACTTTACCAAAAACGGCTGATGTCTCGGAGATGCTAGAGGTAGCTGCCAGGGCCACCCAAACACAACAAAACCAAGGCATGGCCAGTGCCTTTGCCGCCGCCCTGGAACCCACTCAAAGGCTCCTCGCGGCAGTTGCGCAGAAACTAGACAGAAAGGGAAAATCGATACAGAAGGAGAAATTGATCAAGAAAATCCACCCCTGTCTGTTTTCGATGTGGAGCCACAGGCCACTCAGCAAGAGCTTGCTCAGCCACAGTGTGGTGTGACCGATGCCAGAGAGACAACCACAACAACCTGGCATGCAGATTTGCAAAAAACGAAAGGCGCAGTGCGCAAGGCCCCCACGCCATGGCACAAGTAGCCGGGCCAGCGCTTTACACCAGCTCCCCGCCCCAGCCACAAGGGGAAGCCTGGGCATTGATGTGCCCTCAGCAATAGACGTCACCCTCATGACGACACAGGTACACCGGATACCGACGGGAATATATGGACCAACATACCAAGAAGATAGCACAATTGGAGCCTTACTAATGGGCCGTTCTTCCAGGGACTTATTGCAGGACTTATTGTGCTCCCAGGAGTTATAGATGTGGATTATACAGGGGAGATCATGATTACTTGTTTTACATTAATGCCCCCCCTGATAATCAAAGCAGGAACCCGTCTAGCACAACTGGTCCTCCTCCCAAAAATGAATCTGGGAAAGAACGCCCCCGTGGCACGAGGAAGTCAAGGCTTTGGATCTTCTGGAAGCACTCTGGTAACCTTAGTGCAACAGATGAAGACAAGGCCCATCATAATTGTAAAGTTGACTCTGGAAAAGAGGTCAAGACCCTTTCCATGATGATGGACACCGGGGCTGATGTTACAATAATCAACCTGTTACGTGAAAGGAATCTCGCTGCGGGCGCGAGCTCGGTTCGCGAACAGAGTCAGTCGAGCTAGTGCTGGTTCGGATTAGTATCAGAGAACTAACTTCGATCCGCCTGACTCTGGGACCTGCTGGAACCACACCCTGCCTAAATCGGGCATGCGCATCTGGGCTAGCCTCAGCTGGCACAGGCGGGACGGGCACCGTTTGGGCACCTGCCGCCTACATCAACCTTAATGTGTGGCCTCGTCATTGGAAACTTATCACTGCCCACGATGCCATCCAGGGAATAGGTGGTGGTTCCACCCCCCTTCAGGCCCTTAAACCCGTGCAATTACAGTTTCCCGAAGGACAAGCGGTGACTGTACATCCCTATGTGTTGCCATTACCGGGACAACTTGGAGGGTTGGTTGGCAGGGAAGTTATGAGCCAACTAGGGGCTGTTCTCTCCATCCCTGAACCCATCCAACCCCCTCAACATTTTCAATAAGGCCACTGCAGAAGTGCCGCCAACTCCCAGACTGCAATGGAAGACAGACACCCCTGTCTGGGTGGAGCAGTGGCCCCTATCCAAAGAGCGGCTAGAAATCGCCAACCGCCTGGTAAAGGAGCAGCTGGACGCAGGACACATCCAGCCGTCTGTCAGTCCTTGGAACGTGCCCATCTTCGTAGTTCCAAAGAAGACAGGAAAATGGCGATTACTGCACGACTTGTGCAAGGTCAACAACCAGATGTGGCCGATAGGCGCCCTCCAACCTGGGAGGACAGTTGAACTCAGTGATCTTAGAGGTCTTTTCCAACCATGACAGTTTTGTGATTCTGTGAGATTATTTGATCCCTGGCACTCATCCCTCATCACAACATTCCCCTGCTCCAGCATGGGTCCTTCCCATGGGCTGCAGTTCTCCAAGGACTGCTCCAGTATGAGCATGGGCTGCACGGGAATCTCTGCTCCGGTGCCTGGTCACCTCTTCCCTTTCCTTCATCATTGACCTCTGTGTCTGCAGAGTCTCACATATTCTCACTCCTCTCTCACATCTGCAAAATGTATTTATCCCTTCTGAAATATGTTATCACATAGGTCCTACCAGCGTCACAAATTGTCTCAGCTTTGGCCAGTGGCAGGTCTGTCTTGGGGCTGGCTGAAATTGACTCTGTGTGATATGGGGGCAGCCCCTGATCTTTTCTCATAGAGGCCACCCCTGAAGCACCCCCCATTACCAAAAACCAATCCTGTAACATAGATGCAATCATCCCCATTTTGCTTTCATGGGCCAATGAATTGGCCAAATGACTTTAAATGGGGCTCAGAACAACAAGCTGCTTTTGAAAAAATTAAACAGGAGATTGTGCAGGCAATAGCCCTTGGACCAATTCGAACAGGGCCAGACATTAAAAATGTGCTCTACACGGGAGCCGGGAGTGATGGTCCTACATGGAGCTTTTGGCAGAAAGCTCCAGGAGAGACTCAAGGTTGGCCTCTAGGATTTTGGGGTCAAAACTACAAAGGCTCCGAAGCCAACTACACAGCCACTGAAAAAGAGATACTGGCCGCATACAAAGGAGTTAGAGCTGCTTCAGAAGTGATTGGTACTAAAGCACAGCTCCTCCTGGTGCCACGATTACCTGTACTGGGTTTTATGTACACAGGTAGAGAATCTTCCCTTCATCATGCTACCGATGCTACCTGGAGTAAATGGATTGCTTTACTCTCACAGAGAGCTAGGATAGGAAGACTCAATCGTCCAGGAATTGTAGAAGCAATAACACATTGGCCAGAAGGCAAATACTTTGGAATGCCACCAGAAAAAGTGGTAAAACGGGCTGAAGAAGCCCCACCATACGACCAACTAGCAGAGAACGAGAAAAAATATGCTCTTTTCACTGATGGTTCCTGTCCTCTGGTAGGAGGCCATCGAAGGTAGAAAGCTGCCGTATGGAATCCTACACGACTAGTTGGAAAAACAGATGAAGGAGATGCTGAATCAAGTCAATTTGCAAAGATGAAAGCCATCCAATTGGCTGTGGACATTGCTAAACAAGAAAAGTGGACGAGACTTTATCTCTATACTGACTCATGGATGGTAGCAAATGCCTTATGGGGTTCGTTAAAGCAGTGGAAGCAAAACAACTGGCAACGTAGAGATAAACCTATCTGGGCTGCTGAACTGTGGAAAGACATTGCTGCTAGGTTAGAGAAACTTGATGTAAAAGTGTGTCATGTAGATGCCCACGTACCTTCATATCGAGCTACTGAGGAACATCGAAACAACCAACGAGCAGATGAGGCTGCTCAAGTGTTCCAAATAGATCTGGACTGGGACCATAAAGGTGAACTGTTTTTAGCCAAATGGGCCCACAATGCTTCAGGTCATCAAGGCAGGGATGGAACATATCGATGGGCTCGTGACCGAGGGGTGGATTGATCTTTGGACGCTATTGCGCAGGTTATCCATGACTGTGACATATGTGCTGCAATTAAGCAAGCTAAAAGGTTGAAACCTCTGTGGTATGAAGGGAGATGGTCAAAATATAGGTGTGGGGAGGCCTGGCAAGTCGATTACATCACACTGCCTCAAACCCGCCAGGGTAAGCGCTATGTGCTTACAATGGTGGAAGCAAGTACAGGATGGCTGGAAACATATCCTGTGCCTCATGCCACAGCCCGGAACACCGTTCTGGGCCTAGAGAAACAAGTCTTGAGGAGACATGGTATGCCAGAAAGAATTGAGTCCAATAATGGAACTCATTTCAAAAATAATCTTATAAATAACTTGTTGGGAAACTGTTTGGAAGAAAACAAACATGTGAGCAATCCTGACTATTTAGCTTTAGCTAGAGTAAGCTAAGGGCCTTGAGGCCCAGTTGCAAGGTTACTGAAAGATGAGTTATGAGAAAAAGATAAGGGAGCTGGCAGCACAAAGGAAGAATAACAGGATAATGAGGTAGCCAGCAGAAATTCTGTGAGAACAGGATTTGTGGCCAAGATATAGCCACCTGCAAGATATCGTTATATAAACAAGGGTTCTATATAAAGCAAGTGTGAATTGTTAATGGATGACTTCACTTTAACCACATTGGTGACTATGTGTTGTCCTTAAGCCTCCGTGGATTTTCCACATTTGGCGCCCGAAACACGGACCCTCTTGCTGTTGCTTCCAGGAGCGATGAAGACAGCTGGAATGAGAGGGTAGCAAGAAAGCCGACCGAAGGAATGGTGCGGCAGGAGCGGGGAAGCCAGTCGAAAGGAGACTGCTGCCCCGGCGTTCTGTGTAGCTGGTGCCCGGCTACGGAACGAAAGAGGTACCTCGGAATTGAAGAATCTCGCCAGGAAAAAGGTGAGCGGCTGGGGAGGAGATGGGGTCTACACTCTCTAAAGAAAAAGAGGCAGTAGTTAAGCTCCTCCAATGTATTCTCTCTAAGAGAGGTTTATCATATGAAGGCAGGACCTTACGAGAATTACTGAAATGGGCACAGGATAGAGAGTTGATCCCCTCAATGGGTACCGTTTTTGAGTTACCTACTTTGGAACCCATAGGTACTGCCCTATGGGATAAAATTAGTGATGGAGATAAGGAGGCAGGACGCTTAGTGACACTCTGGAAATTGATTAGAGAAACCTTAAAAGAGATGGAAAGTGAAAGAGTAGCAGCCTCAGCGTTTGCTGCCTTAACACCTGATCTACCAATACCGATGGATGCTCAAAATATGGACTTGACCTCTAGGCAGTTATTTGAGACACCTAAGGTGCCCCCACCAGCACCTGAAGGGACTATACTGATTCATGCTCAGCCAACTGTGCCATTTGACCCTGGGGGGGTCGGATGAAAAGCAAAAATGGGACTGAGAAGCAAAACCAAAAGCGACCGAAAACACCACCAGAATCATCGGAGGATCCAGAGGGAGAGAAGCCGGAGAACACAGGCGAGGAACCTTGGAATGCAGACCCCCCCCTCCTGCCCGCCTGCCATGGCTCCTGGCCACTCTGCCACTGCTGCCTTCCTCTCCACCTCTGATGCCTGATTTATCTTCTTGACCACAGTTGCCATCAATTAATCCTCTGCTTCACCTGTCAACACCATCAGTGCCTGCTATAGAGCAACAACCAAGGAAAGAACTTGGACTCGGAGACAAGCAACTCAGGGAACTGCTGAAGAAACTGAAAGAACTGGAGACCAAGGATGAGTATACCCCTGAAAAAACCCTAGTTTTTTGCTCCGGGGAACACCCTGAACAACCCAGGGGCACTAATCCATTTTTACCCCCTGATCTGTTCCCTATTCCTGCTCCTACTTCCCTTAACCCTTTAACACCCACTGCTCCACCTCTTCCAGATCCAACATGGGGAGGGGAGGGTGGTGGGGGGGATAGTTGGCGGGGGGGTGGGAGTATGTATCCAGTAACTAGGCGGAAGGGAATTATTCAAAATGCTATAGTTGAAGGAGAAATGGTTCCCAATATGGGTCCAATGGCTTTTTCAGTGATTGTGGGACCAGGAGGAGGAGGTCAAAGGGTCACATTAGATTGGAAAATGATAAAAGAAGCCAAAGGTGCCATTATGCAGTATGGTTTAAAATCGTCATTTGCTCAATCTATTTTGCAACATCTTTTTACTGCTCAATTGTTGACACCATATGACACAAAAATGCTCATTGATACTCTGGTAACTCCTTCTCAACAACTGCAATATCATCACAAATGGCAAATGCTGTGTGAAAATGCAGCTGTGATTCCTAGACAGAACACCGATGCATTATACGGAGTGCAAGCACAAATGTTACTCGGTGCTGGTCCTTTTGTACGTGCAGATTTCCAGGCAGGGTTTCAAACTGAAGTGTTACAACTTTCACAAGACATGGTGTATAAAGCTTTGCAAACTGTGCATGATCCTGCACGAGCAACTCCCTCTTTTACAAATATTAAACAGGGGGGAGCAGAGCCATATCCAAAATTTGTGGATCACTTATATTCAGTGGTAATATTACATCCCAATTTGACAGAAGAGATGAAAACAAATTTTTTTATATGTCAGCATATGACAATGCTAATGAAAAAAACTAAACGTGCATTAGGACTACTCCCAAAAGGTGCTACAGCAGCCCAATTGTTAGAAGCTTCTGAGCAAATGCTAGAAGCAGATAAAGCTGCTTAAGGACCATCATTGCAATATGGTTCTCAATATTGGTTTATATTGTGGTGCATGGTGCACTGGTGTTTCATACCGAGATAAAAAACAAAACAAACAACTTGGTTGGTAATTACACTTGAGTTTTGGTTTGGGAAATTGTACCACTTTATTTAATTTTAGGCTAACTTCACCAGATTTTAGTAGCAATAGCATTTCATTTTTGAATCTTCTAGTGATTGTTGTTAATTTTTCTCATATATTGATGAGGAGTAAAGAAAAAAAAAAACAGAGTTATGAGAATGAGTATGCCTTTTCAGAGGCCGAGAGTTGCTGCGGAGAGTGAGAGCTGCTCCTCATACAGAGAGCACCCCCACTCCTGCCTCCGCAGCCGCTTCTCGCCCCCCCCTCACACAAGGGCACAACTCAGATACAGCCGGTGAGCATTGCCAGCGTATCTGTTACAGCTGCAGCTGCTGTCTCTACCCCCACTGACACTGCTGCTGCTCAAAAAATGAGCCCTGCTGCAGACACCACAGAAAAAAAAAAAAAAAAAGGGGGTGGGGGGAGAGTGTGCCTTTGCTGTTTAAAGGCTTGGAATTCTGTCTCTAAACAATTTTATTAGGCCTTTTTGGGCCTCAATTTGGCAACCATGAAGGAAACCAGGACTCCACTGTGCCATGACCCGGGAGGGGTCTGGGGACGCTTTTGGGGCCCCCCGACGAATATTTGTCAGATAAGCCTCCTCTACCATGTAGGCAGCAGGTGCCAGGACGGTGCTCGCCCCGCCTGTGCCCAGCTGGGACTGGCCCAGGTGCGCATGCCCGATTTCGGCAGGGTGTGGTTCCAGCAGGTCCCAGAGTCAGGCGGATCGAAGTTAGTTCTCTGATACTAATCCGAACCAGCACTAGCTCGACTGACTCTGTTCGCGAACCGAGCTCGCGCCCACGGCGAGATTCGTCCCACACAACACTACCCCCTTGGCTCTACGCGCCAGTGGACACCAGACCTTCCTTATACTAAAAAGGTATTTAAGTCCTTCCACTGCAGTGTGAAATGTGCTTTTCATATTGTATTGATAACAGATATGTTGATTATGGGATCCCTCGTCTATATCTTGATTGTTGATTGTGCTATCCTGTTGCACTGCTAAGCAGATTAACTTCTGGTATTTTAACACAGATGCTAAAAGAGGTTGATAGTGTCAGACATGCAGTTTTACAATATCGTGCTGCCACTGACTTATTATTAGCTTTTAGGTTATGTTTGTGAAGACTTTGATGGAGTGTATTTGCATGAATTTATCTGATCATTTAGAGTCAATTCACAACCAAAAGCGATTGATTAAGATAACATGAAAAATTAACTGTTGCATACACTGGGTTAAATGAATGGTTAAATCACTTAAGGATATGGGGATAGCTTAGAGATTTAATTAGACAAGGTTTATCAATTTGTTATTATTAGTTTTGATTATTAGTATGTTATTATTGCTTTTGTATTATTAGTATGTTGTTTATGGCAATGTATCATTAGCATGTTATCTATCATAATGAAGTAAGTCAGGATTGCTCAAAAACCAAAAGGGGGATATGTTGGGAAACCGTTTGGAAGAAAACAGACATGTGAGCAATCCTGACTATTTAGCTTTAGCTAGAGTAAACTAAGGGCCTTGAGGCCCAGTTGCAAGGTTACTGAAAGATGAGTTATGGGAAAAAGATAAGAGAGCTGGCAGCAGAAAAGAAGAATAACAGGATAATGATGTAGCCAGCAGAAGTTCTGTGAGAAAAGGATTTGTGGCCAAGATATAGCCACCTGCAAGATAACGTTATATAAACAAGGGTTCTATATAAAGCGAGTGTGAATTGTTAATGGACAACTTCACTTTAACCACATTGGTGACTATGTGTTGTCCTTAAGCCTCCGTGGATTTTCCACAATAACTGGGCCAAAGAACATGGTATTGAGTGGATATACCATATCCCTTATCATGCACCAGCCTCAGGGAAAATTGAAAGGTACAATGGACTGTTAAAAACTACCTTAAAGGCAATGGGTGGTGGAACCTGGGACAAGCACTTGGCAAAAGCTACCTGGTTAGTTAACACCAGGGGTTCCATCAATCAAGCTGGTCCTGCTCAGTCAGATCTTCTACACACAGTAGATGGGGACAAAGTGCCTGTGGTGCATGAAAAGAATCTGCTAGGGAAAACAGTTTTGGGTTTATCCTGCCTCGGGCAAAGGCAAACCCATTGGTGGGGTTGCTTTCGCTCAAGGGCCTGGACACACTTGGTGGGTGATGATGAAAGATGGAGAAGTACAATGTGTACCACAAGGGAATCTAACACTAGGTGGGAATTCCTAATTTTTGCTTGGCTAGCTTAATCAGTAGAGCATGGAATCTTTTGGAGCCATGAAATTGTATCCCACCTTAACTACTGTTATGTGAATTATTGCATAAACTAAGTATTCTGTGAGTGTTTTTCAGGATGATTTTGTGGTGATGAAACCAAAACTAGGTTCATCGACTGGCATCCAGTAACTTCCTTGAAGTTAACATCTGCAACCGGCAACTTGTGGACCATGGACATGAACTGTGATGATTGCTCCTTGTTTTAAGAATCTGCTACAATAGATGAACATCTTTGTAGCAAGACGAACCTCTTTTAGGGCACGGCGCTCCAAGGTCCAACCAGGTGTTCCAGCAGAAACTCACAAATAGTGCTCTGAGTCTATTGCTCTCAGGGCTGACTAGCCTGGATCAGTGCTATTGCTCCAAAAGTGGCTAGCCTCCTCCCTGGCTTCCTCGGGAGTGAGCTTTACTGGCCCCCTAATCCTGCTCATGCGCAGTAGGGGCCCGCCCTAATCAGGCACAGGTGGGCTTAACACAAGCTCACGCCCACTACCTGGCAATTAGTGGCACCTGGTTGCCTCATTTCACTACACATCTTCAATCACAGACTGAATTACTTAGTGGCTTTTAGTATAGAGAGATAATAATAATTTGTGTATAGGTGTATTTAGGAATAAGAGATAGTAATGATTGGAGCATGAGGCAAATGGTATGGAATAAGGGGTGGAATGTCCTGGTTTGGGCCAGGATAAAGGTGATTTTCTGTCTTGTACTTTTGCTTTCAGCTAAGTCTCTTGTAAGTAGTTGCACTTGCTGAAATTAACAGCAAGTTTCTCAGTCAGTGTCTGCTTCTGGGACTGATAACACTCAATGTTTATAGTTACAGCTAGAGACTGGTATGCAGAGCCAAGGACACTGCTCAGCTCTGAGGAAAACTTTTACCCTCCAGAAGGGATAAAGAGGTCCCACCTGCAGCCTCCTTTGGGGAGGAATGGACAAGATAGATGCCAGAAATGACCAAACAGAGTATTCCATCCCATACACATCATACTCAGTATAAATTTGAGGGATCATGAGGGTCAAACCCCTTCCTGCTTCCCCTTCTTCAGCTGTTCCCTGTTTTGCTTCGGCATCCTGGGAGGATTCCATCCGTTCGTCTGCCTGTGGTCCTGATCCATACCAGCCTGAATCTGTGTGTTCCTGCCTCCAGCTCCTGATGGCTCCCGACTCCAGGAGTCCAACCTGGACTTTCCCAGGGCTTCCCTGCAGCCTCGGTGGTGACGTGAGAGTTATTGGGGGAAAGGGGGGAGGAACGTGGTATCAATTTTCCTGTATATTTGTAAATAATTAGTAATTTTTCCTATTTATCATTACTGTTTCATTAAAGTTGTGTAGTTTAGTTTCCAACCCATAAGTCTCTCTCCCTTATTCTCTCTCCTTTCTTTATCAGGGAGGAGAGGGGGATTAATAGAGAGCATCTGTTATTCGGTTTAATTGCCAGGCCAGTGTTAAACCATGACAGGTAGTCACTAGCTCCCAATGCTGTACCTTTACCTAAAAAGTACAAATATAGTCTGGGTCATTTCTAGGAGTTATTGCAATTATTCCACAGCTGGACAAAGTTTTAATTCTTATGTTTCAAAACAGCAGGGCTTTTTTTAAAAAAAGGGCAAGGTCTCTCGCTGGGCAGTGCAGTGCTTAAGTGCCCGGCTTCCGCCCCAGATCGCTGGCGGTCTCCCCTTTACCCCTCCCCTGACAGACCGCTCGCTGTCAGCGCTCCCTGTAGAGCTCCCGCTGATGTCGGTGCAGCACTGGGGAGGGCGGGGCGCGGTGGGGGAGCGGTAGCGCGGGGCCGCTGGACGAGCTCCATCTGCCGATCTGAGGATAGAATCAGCCACACTGAAGGTGCAGGCGGGAAGATGGCGGCGGTATATTGTCCCAGACTAGCTGCAAAGAAGGTATCCTGGGCATCATTAGGCAAAGTATTCCCAGCAAGTCGAGGGAGGTGGCATGGGGATACTGGACAGAGTCCAGTGAAGGGCTATGAAGATGATAAAGGGACCAGAGCATCTCTTCTATGAGAAAAGACTGAGAGATCTGGGACTGTTTAGCCTGGAGAAGAGAAGGCTCAATGGGGATCTCATCAATGTATATAAATACCTGAAGGGAAGGTACAAAGACAGAGCCAGTCTCTTTTCAGTGATGCTCGCAGACAGGAAGACAATTGGTACAGCCTGAAACACAGGGATGTTCTGTTTCAACATAAGGAAACTTACTGTGAGGGTGACTGAGCCCTGGAACAGGTTGCCCAGGAAGTTGAGTGATGAGAAGAATGAGAGAAGGAAAAGAGACAATAGGCCAATGAGAAATGGAAGAAGTGAGAGATGTGCGATGACAGAGACACAGAGCAACAAGATGTGAGACAGACAAGAGAGGAGAGGAGAGGCAAAGGTGATAGATGAGAAGAACAAGGAGGGCAGAGAGATGAGAGTGATGAGAGGGGCAAGAGGGGACAAGAGACACAGATGAATGAGAGGCAAGAGAGGTGTGAGAGATGAGATGAACGAAATACAACGAAACATGAGACACAGGAGAGGGGAGACACATTATAGAGAGTGGAGAGAGACAGTAGAGGAGGTAGAAGTATGAGAAAAACGAGTGTTGTAAGAGGTGACAGGGGAAAGAGGGGAGAGATTGTACAGACAGGAGAGAGGAAAGAGAGAAGGGGGAGTGGAGAGATAGAGATGGGACAGATGAGACAGCCTTGAGAGAGAAGCTGGGAAAGATGAGGGAAAGAGGAGAACAGAACATGAGAGAGATGTGAAAGGGCCATGGCAGAGATGAGATAGATGAGAAGTGAGAGATGAGAGTAACAAGATACTCATGTGATGTGAGAGAGCCATGAGACGAGGGAAGAGAGACAGGAGAGAGACATGAGAGACTGGGGGGTGACAGAACCAGAGGGGAGAAAAAGGAGAGAGGACAGAGAGGAGAAAGAAGAGATGAGACACATAAGACACATGAGAGACAAGGTATAAGAGAGAGCTGAGAGATGAGAGACAAAAGAGATGGGAGATGAGAAAGAGGAGTGAGAGAGAGTACGGAGAGGGGATGGGTTGACCTTGTCTGGCCACCAGGTGTTGACCAAGATGCTCTATCACTCCCCCTCCTCATTAGGACAGGGGAAAAAATATGATGAAAAAGATCATGGGTTAATATAAGGACAGGGAGATCACTTACCAACTACTGCCATGGGAAAACCAGACTCAACTTGGGAAAGATTAATTTAATTTTTTGCCAACTAATAACAGAATAGGATAGTGAGATATAAATAACCTAAAACCACCTATTCCCCCTTTCCTTCTTCCCAGGCTCAATCTACTTTCAACTTTTCTGCCTCCTCCCCCACTGACCAGTGCAGGGGTTGTGGGAAATGGGGCTCGTGGTCAGTTCATAACACTTAATTGATTTCTTTGATCACGGGGATGTTTACATGGCACCGGGCTTGCTGGCAAGACAGGGAGTGGAACTGTTCACAAGGGGAAAAAGGGTTCTTCGCCAGGAGTTGGCAGGGCTCACATACTGGAGACAGTCCCATGAAGGCCCACAGGTTGTGGATTACAGATGTCAACCTTGAGGAAGCTACTGGATGCCACTCATTGAATCTAGCTCTGGTTTAATCACCATGATGTTATCCTGAAAAACACTTTTTGAACACTGTTAGTATTATGTAGCAATTAACATATGTGGGGCTTGAACCCATGATCCTGGGACCAAAAATCCCATGCTCTACTGACTGAGCTAGTCAAGTAAAATTACTTAATTCCTTAAATTTTCATCCAGAGTTAGATTCCCTTGTGGTACACGTACTTCTCCATCTTCCGTCATTACCCACCAAGTATGTCCAAGCCCTTGAGCAAAAACAACCCCAGGAATGAGTTTGCCTTTGCCCAAACCAGGAAAAACTCAAGATTCCTTTCATGAACCACAGGGATTTTATGCCCTTCCATTGTATGTAGAAGGTCTGATTGAGCAGGACCAACTCAATTCATGGATCCACTGGTGTTAACTAACCAGGTGGCTTGCACCAAATGGTTGTCTCATTTTTTAAAGGTTTTGCCACCCATTGCTTTCAGGGTAGTTTTTAACAGTCCATTGTAACATTCAATTTTCCCCAAGGCTGGTACATGATAGGCAATATGGTATACCCACTCAATACCATGTTCTTTGGCCCAGTTGTTCATAAGAAGAGTTACTTTGGAAGAGTTACTGAATGCCTTCCTTGTCTCTGTCTATACTGCTGGAGACTGTCCTCCAGAGCCCCAGACCCCTGAGGCCCCAGAGGAAGTCAGAATAAAGGAGGAGTTTGCCTTGGTTGATGAGGACTGGGTTAGGGATCAGTTAATGAATCTGGGCATCCATAAATCCATGGGTCCTGATGGGATGCACCCACAGGTGCTGAGGGAGTTGGCAGAAGTCATTGCTAGACCACTCTCCATCATCTTTGGTAAGTAGCGGAGAACAGGAGAGGTGCCTGAGGAATGGAGGAAAGCAAATGTCACTCCAGTCTTCAAAAAGAGTAAGAAGGAGGACCCGGGTAACTACAGACCAGTTAGCCTCACCTGCATCCCTGGAAAGGTGATGGAACAACTTATACTCAGTGCTGTCTCTAGGCATATCAAGGACAAGAGGGTCATTAGGAGCACTCAACATGGTTTTACCAAGAGGAAGTTATGTTTAACCAACCTGATAGACTTTTATGAGGACATAATCAGGTCGATAGATGATGGTAGTGCAGTGGATGTGGTTTATCTTGATTTCAGTAAAGCATTTGACACTGCCTCCCTCCCACAGCATCCTCACATCTAAACCAAGGAAGTCTGGTCTGGATGACTGAGTAGTGAGGTGGATTGTGAACTGGTTAAAGGAAAGAAGTCAGAGAGTTGTAGTCAGTAGGACAGAGTCTAGTTGGAGGCCTGTATCTAGTGGAGTCCCCTAGGGGTCGGTACTAGGACCAGTACTATTCATTATATTTGTTAACAACCTGGATGAGGGAACAGAGTGCACTGTTAGCAATTTTGCTGATGACAAAACTGGGAGGACAGGCTGACACCCCAGAAGGCTGTGCTCCCAATCAGTGAGACCTAGACAGTCTGGAGAGTTGGGCAGGGAAAAATTTAATTAAATACAAGAGCAAGTGTAGAGTCTTGCATCTGGGAAAGAACAACCCCAGGTACCACTATAGGTTGGCGACTGAGCTGTTGGAGAGCAGCATAGGGGAAAAGGACCTGGGGGTGCAGGTGGATGGAAGGATGACCACGAACCAGCAATGTGCCCTTGTGGCCAAGAAGGCCAATGGCATCCTAGGGTGTATTAGAAGGGGTGTGTTTAGAAGGTCAAGAGAGGTTCTCCTCCCACTCTACTCTGCCCTGGTGAGGCTGCATCTGGAATATTGTGTCCAGTTCTGGGCCCCTAAGTTCAAGAAGGACCGGGAACTGCTTGAGAGAGTCCAACACAGAGCCACAAAGATGATTAAGGGAGTGGAACATTGTAGGTATAAAGGCAGCATGTATTGATAGCACAGAACAATTGATGGAGACAGGCTGGTTATCACTCAAACCATGGAGTGAACATAGCCCCGGGTATGCTAGATAAGCACGGGACTTTCTACAGACCCCCTTGCTTGCAAGATCTCCTGGAAAACAGATGAGTGGTGTAAAACAGAGGTTGTTATCTCCTTCCCATGTAACTAATCGCGTAGTAACATGCTAACTGTAACTAATCAATCAGGTAATTCCATATGTTATGCGAGATAAGAAAAAGGTATATAACTGTGTGTAAGAGTACAAATAAACGGAGTTAGTTTGCATCAAACTGTTTCCCCGTCCTTCGTGCGGCAAATGGTGACCCCGACGTGATGCTGGACGTGACGCCGGGGAACCCAACGTAACGCCGGGTAGGAGTTGCTGAAAGAAGCATCCGGCCGCAGTCTCCGATAACTTCGAATATTAGGCTGAAAGGAAGCCTGGAAGTGGGTGGCCACCCCATTTTGCACCTCCTCGCGACTGGCAGGTGAGATCGGAGAAACGTTGATATGGGTAGTCAGAGTTCCCATGAAGAAAAGGACGTTTATAGACTTATGAGAGAACTGTTGCTTAAGCAACAGAAAGAAATCTCGGATCATGAACGTAAGTTCATGTTAAAATGGGTTCGTGATAAATTCCCAGATGTTACTGCTGTTACTATCTTTAAATCTGAACTGTGGGATAAAGCAGGGGTCCGTTTATGGGACCTGAGCACGCGAGGGGATCAGGAAGCGATCAAACTCCTTTTTTCCTGGCGAACGGTATTTGAAGGGGTTAAAGCGCGGGAATCGAGACGAGCAGACACTCCTTCTGCCGCTTCTGCAGTTCCCAGCGCCCCTCCGCTACCAGAGGGAAGAGCGCAGAAAGACACTCCCCCTGTCAGAACTGTAGCCAAAGTAACCAGACCGGATTTGCCGAGCGACGATCTGTTCGAGTCCGATCCTTTCGATCCGGGGGGAGAGCCAGATCTGTTTCCTGATGATCACGATCCATACGCGGTATGGGCTGCTATTAAAAAGCAGGCTTTAGATGCGGGAGAAATTGACATGGCTATAGCTATCAGTGTGCCCCCACGCCCTGCACAGCGACGGCACGAAAAAAGCAATCCCTTTGTCGCTCCCGTAATATATCCAGCGAGGGGAGATCCCCAGTGGTCGGCTCTCAATTTTTCCATCACTAAAGAGCTACGCAGGGTAGCTGCGGAAAACGGACTCGGATCTCATTATTTCGCGGGGTTGCTGGAGTCGGTCTGTGAAGGTCATGTCTTTACGCCATATGATTTAAAAACCTTAGCCCGCTTGTTGCTAAATCCCTCACAATATGTGCTCTGGGAGTCTAACTGGAAGCACGGGGTGGAAAAACTAATTCAGCGGTATGCGGCAGGGGATAACCCAGCGCTGCAGGCTTTAACAGTAGACCACCTCATGGGGACTGGGCAGTTTACCGATCCTGCAGCCCAGGCACGAGAAATTCCAAGAAATTCCCTGCTAGATACCACCCAGGAGGCTAAAAGGGCTTTTTTGAAAATTCCAGATGTTAGCAAACCTCAGAAAGCTTTTGCAAGCATAATACAAGGACCGAAAGAGCCCTATATGGAATTCATATCCAAATTACAGCAAGCACTGGAAAAGCAGATAGATAATGTTGATGCCAGAAATATTCTGCTACTAAAATTGGCTGTGGAAAATGCTAATGTCGATTGCAAAAAGCTCCTTAAGTCTCTGCCAAGATCTGCCCCTACCCTGGTAGAAATGATGGAAGCTTGCAATCGTTTCGGTACCACCGATTAAAATACGAGACAATGGCGGCTGCCTTTGCCTCGGTTCAGGGGCCGGCACACAAATTTAAAAATGCCCCAGTATGTTATAGGTGTGGCCAAGTCGGTCATCTGCAAAAGCATTGTCAAAAACAAAGAAATCTTCAAAATATCCCCGTGTGCAGCAAATGCAAAAAGGGTCGGCACTTGATAAGCCACCGCCATTCCAAATTCAGTAACCAGGGGCAACCGTTACAGTCGCAGGGAAACTATTATCGCAGCGCGGGGCGGAGCCGCGCGCAGACACAAGTTCCTCTGTCGTCTCAAACCCCATCGGCTCAGCAGTTTTTTCAAGCACACCCGATACAGCAATATCCAGCTCTCAATGTGCCACAGCAAATGACCTCGCTCTTACAAGAGCAACAGCAGGGAGCGCCGGACTGGATTTATCGACCCGGTTCACAGTGACTCTTGCCGACACCTCTGTATATCTAATCGAAACTTTGTTTCAAGGGCCACTTCCGTCCGGGACTATGGGTCTTATTGTGGGACGGTCGTCAATTACTTTTAGTGGTCTTTTTGTTTTACCAGGAGTTATCGACAACGATGCATTAGAAATAAAAATAATGGCTTGGACGCCTACACCACCCTGCACGATACCCGCTAAAAGCAAAGTAGCACAGATCTCTCAGCACACTCAAAATGCTATACAAATGGCTTTGTATGTTGCAATTGTTTGTATATTGTTATGCTGTATTAGAAATCTCGCCAAGGCAAAACATGTGGGTAACATGGGCAAATGAAACTGGCACCACTGATTTTTGCATTGCCATGGCCTCCGCTACAGATCCTTTTCGTACCTGCCTCATAGGTATCCCAGGTTTTAATGTTTCTCTGTTTGCTGACTTTTCAACTGGATCTTGCGAAGCAAGCCCTTCACTTGGAAATTGTTCAGCAGAACTGATTTTGGGGCTGACAAAGTCACTCCCCTGGGATCCACAAGAATTAAATCTATTGGGGTCCCAGGCAGTCGGCAATGTATCAGGAAACTGGACACCTACTTGTATAGTCTTTGGTCCTAAGTATGCTGCTAGGGCATACCCTGATACCTGGCCGGACATCAGTCCTACATCTGGAGATTATAGACTGGGATCAGGATATTGTGGGTACAAAGGGTCCAAGCCAATGCCGGTGATAGGGAAAACACATAACCCAAAAGCTAACATTAAACTTATTTGGGTTAGAAAAACTGCTAAGGCTTTGCCCCCCACAGTGTTTCTGATCTGCGGTGATAGGGCCTGGCAAGGCATTCCACCTAATGCGGTAGGTGGACCTTGCTATCTAGGCTCATTAACCCTTTTTGCTCCTCGCTATGCTGAATTAAGGCAGATAGTTAACCCTATATATCATGCTCGTAACGCAAGAAGTCTTGGCCTCACACCGCAGTGTGATGATAATGTTAAACTTTTAAATGTAGCTGCTAGAACTGCTTTAGCTCTTTTTACTCCTGGTGCTGCCGCAGGAAACGTGCTTACTAACCTCGCTAGATTAGCATGTTGGGCTGAAAAGCAAGCAAATATTACTACTGAAATTTTAGATAACCTTTTAATGGATTAAAATAGTTTGCGACACGCTTTATTGCAAAATCGCACTGCTATAGATTTTTTATTGTTAGCCCAGGGCCATGGCTGTCAGGAATTTGAAGGCATGTGCTGTATGAATCTCTCTGATCATAGTGACAGCATTCACGCCAGCATCATGCAGTTGAAGCGTCACACACAGAAGATTCAGCAACAAATAAACCCCCTCGGCGATGCTTTCACAACCTGGCTTCATGATATGGGACTTACAGGATGGCTTTTACCTTTTGTTAAAATTCTTTGTTATACTGGGTTTGTAATTCTGATTTTGCTTTTGTTATTGCCTTGTCTTTTTCAATGTATCCAGCGAATACTTGATAGAACTGTTTCTAAAATTTTTCTTGTGCAACAGAAGGGGGGAGATGTAGGTATAAAGGCAGCATGTATTGATAGCACAGAACAATTGATGGAGACAGGCTGGTTATCACTCAAACCATGGAGTGAACATAGCCCCGGGTATGCTAGATAAGCACGGGACTTTCTACAGACCCCCTTGCTTGCAAGATCTCCTGGAAAACAGATGAGTGGTGTAAAACAGAGGTTGTTATCTCCTTCCCATGTAACTAATCGCGTAGTAACATGCTAACTGTAACTAATCAATCAGGTAATTCCATATGTTATGCGAGATAAGAAAAAGGTATATAACTGTGTGTAAGAGTACAAATAAACGGAGTTAGTTTGCATCAAACTGTTTCCCCGTCCTTCGTGCGGCAGAACATCTCCCTTATGAGGAGAGGCTGAGGGAGCTGGGTCTCTTTAGCTTGGAGGAGACTGAGGGTTGACCTCATTAATGTTTATAACTATGTAAAGGGCGAGTGTCAGGAACACAGAGCCAGGATCTTCTCCGTGATGTCCAATGACAGGACAAGGGGCAATGTGTACAAGCTGGAGCATAGGAAGTTCCATGTAAACATAAGGAAAAGCTTTTTCACTGTGAGGGTGACACTGGAACAGGCTGCCCAGTGAGGTTTTGGAGTCTCCTTCTCTAGAGACTTTCAAGACCTGTCTGGCTGCATTTCTGTGTGACCTGCCCTCTTTGGCAGGGGGGTTGGACTTGATGATCTCCAGAGGTCCTTTCCAACCTCTGCCATTCTATGAATCTAAAAGCAAACATGAGCTAATGGTGAATAAGCATGATCTTACTAAGACAAAGTTAAAATCCTTTTTCATATGAGAAAAAAAATATATCTCCTTTTAAAGGCTATTCCTTCTACATGTCGAGCTATATTACTTATTAGTAAGTTATTTTTTTGGGTGCAGTATCCTCACAAAACCCCATTATTGGAGATTACTGGAAGTTAGATTACAGCACAAATTCCCTCCTAAGCCTATGAGCAACCTGTCAGAGACCCACTAAAATCAGTTCCTATTTATGCATTCCAAATGTAGGACTACAGCAAAGGAGATATATAAGGCAAGTGAAGCGGAGGACTTCTTCAGAGGACTTCTAGCCCTCTTAAGGAACTTATTTTAATCAACAAAAAATGCAATTGCAAACTCTATACAAGAAAAAGTAACCATAGCATCATTTTTGCTAATGTACTCTAATATCAATTAAATATCACTAGTGACCTCCTAAGGTCTCTTATGCAGAATATATGCATTCAGTAAGTTAAGTGTCTCAGCTGAAATGCACATACAGACACAAGCAGCACACCTTTTGTACTTGTCAGCACAAAGGTACCCAGGTCATCCTGGCACAGTGTAGCAAGTAGAATGATCTGTGTGATTCACCTTTAGGGGCCGCCCTGAGGAGCCTATATCCCTTTAATTTCCCTGCAGAGTTCTCAAGTCCACCAGGGCTCAGAGACTGCCAGAGGGCAGGATATTGGTGCTCCAAGTGCCCTCACAGTAGCAGGGCTTGCCCAGAACACCCACTCCTGCCGCTTCTCGCCAGCATATAAACCCAGTCCCAAAACTGGAATAAAAAAATAAACAGCGCATACCCAAGAAAAGGGTTTCCCAGTAAACGGAGAAAAAGACAGAGTTGCTCTCTGAAAGAATGATCAGACAATACCGCATCCTGAGCCACCGACTCCCCTTCCCTAAGTACCTATCCTGGTTTGGGCCAGGATAAAGGTGATTTTCTGTCTTGTACTTTTGCTTTTAGCTAAGTCTCTTGTAAGTAGCTGCACTTGCTGAAATTAACAGCAAGTTTCTCAGACAGTGTCTGCTTCTAGGACTGATAACACTTGATGTTTATAGTTACTGCTAGAGACTGGTATGCAGAGCCAAGGACACTGCTCAGCTCTGAGGAAAACTTTTACCCTCCAGAAGGGATAAAGAGGTCCCACCTGCAGCCTCCTTTGGGGAGGAATGGACAAGATAGATGCCAGAATTGACCAAACAGAGTATTCCATCCCATATACGTCATCCTCAGTATAAATTTGAGGGATCACGAGGGCCAAGCCAGATTTCCTGCTTCCAGCTTCCGGCTGCCTGCCCTTCCTGCCTTTCCTGCTTCCCTTCCTTCACCCAGCATCCTGGAAGGATTCCGTCCGTTCGTCTGCCTGTGGTCCTGATCCGTGCCAGCCCATATCTGTGTGTTCCTGCCTCCAGTTCCCGACTGCTGCCGACTCCAGGAGTCCAGCCTGGACTTTCCCAGGGCTGCCCTGCAGCCTCAGTGGTGATATGAGTTATTAGGGGAGAAGGGGGGAAGGAACGTGGTATCAATTTTCCTGTATATTTGTATATATTTTGTCGGGAACGACGAGGGAAGACAAGTGGCCAATCAATGTGATTGATAAACAAGCTTCAACTTTATTGAGGGTTCAGGGTTCCATTTATACTGTTTCTGTTAATTATGCCTACGAGTCAGTTACTGATTGGCTACTACAAAAAAGTTACATTTGCACGCTCCCCCCCACTTGGGGATTTTCCACCCAGACCCAAACCTTTTTTACTTGCTATCTTACTTTTTCAAACTCTGTAACAAAACCTCCAAGGACGCTGTGTCCTTGCCACGTTTGTTTACCAAGGCATTCTCCAACAATATTTAGTATTTTTTCCTATTTATCATTACTGTTTCATTAAAGTTGTGTAGTTTAGTTTCCAACCCATAAGTCTCTCTCCCTTATTCTCTCTCCTTTCTTTATCAGGGAGGAGAGAGAGATTAATAGAGAGCGTCTGTTACTCGGTTTAATTGCCGGGCCAGTGTTAAACCATGACAGTACCAAAAGAAGAGCGATAAGTAATGGTCTCTTTGTGGGGTAATGAAATAACTATATTGCTAGTTTTAACCCTGCCTTCATTAGTGTGACATAGTAGCAGAACCAGCGTGCAGATTTTGGTAGGTCATAGTGATGTATCTGCACTACAGCCTGGCTTGAAATGGGGTGAAAAAGTGATGAGTGCCACTTTGGTTACTGATCTAGCCTGTAACAGTTACCTTGGTGGCTGCAGGATCACTGTGCTCCACTATGTTCAATGTGGAAAGCCTAGACTGAGCCAAGCTAGGAGAGAGTGCCTGAGCCCAGTAGGCCTCCTCGCCTGGAGCAAGATAGTCTTGGCAGGAGCCATCCATTGCAGTACACATTGCTCCACCCCCTCCAGTCCTCTTTGTGGCTCTACAGGTAGCTCCAGGGTCTCTGTCCATCACCGTGGTACCTGTGTCCCAGGACACAACCTCATTCTAGGACAGGTGAGACCACCTGACCAAAGCCTCAGGGCGAGATGGGGAGTCTTGAAGAGACTAACCTCCATAGAGGTCTCCATAGCCTTAACTCTGCTTCTGCCAGAGAAAACAAAGGAGCTTGCTTTCCACACACATCTGTACAGGTTGTCACGGTTTAAAACTGGCCCGGCAATTAAACTGAATAACAGATGCTCTCTATTAATCCCCCTCTCCTCCCTGATAAAGAAAATCACCTTTATCCTGGCAGATTTCAGTGTGTCAGTCTCTGGCTTGTATTTCCTTCCTTTCACAGAATGAGTGGAGAAGTTGTTATCAATTGCTTTGATCATGTGTCCCTGGCCTCTCATGTCTTCTGCATATCCTTTTCGTGTCTGCAAAGTCCTTGTGCTGTGCTTTCTCACCATTGCCTGTATTTTACTGTGAGCATCAGTAGCTTCATGGTGTGCTTTTACTCACAGAACAGCCAGAACTTACCAGATATTGAACCTGTATTTGCAGCTGCTCTGCATTTTGAGATATGGAACATACCTGTGTAACTGTAACATAAGTGTGAAACTGTCATTTCGTTATCATTTGACTTGCTGGTTTAGCTGTCTAGAATCATTGGCTTCCCAAACATACATTAAGAAGATTGCCAAGTAAATATCTACTATATGAAATCGTGGAACATTTCTGTTTATTCTCAACAATAACTCATTTGGCTTTTAGAAGATGGAGTTAAGCTGCGAAGTTCATGAAAAATATTTGGGGTATGAAAATTATGATTTAGGGTTCTCTGTGAAAATCGAAGTGGATAAGGAAGGGACATGCAATATCTGTGAAAAGGTACTTTCAAAATCCTTTTGTAATTGCTAAGCTATGTAAAGATGTATAGTGGATAGATAAGGAGGCAGACGTGGGGCACCATGCCCTGGAGCAGAGTTGATAAAGGAAGTTAGAAAGATGAACATCTTCAACCACAGACTGAATTACTTAGTGGCTTTTAGTATAGAGAGATAATAATAATTTGTGTATAGGTGTATTTAGGAATAAGAGATAGTAATGATTGGAGCATGAGGCAAATGGTATGGAATAAGAGGTGGAATAAGCTTGACTAGCATGATTGGAGTGCTGCCATGGATGGCTACAAGCCCTTTAGAAGGGACAGACAAGGAAGGAAAGGTGGAGGGGTGGCTCTATATGTTAGAGAGTCTCTTGAATCTGTAGAACTCAAGGTCAGTAACAATAAGGTTGAGTACCTGTGGGTCAAACTCAGGGGGAAGGCCAATAAGGCTGGCATCCTCCTGAGAGTCTGTAATAGACCACCACACCAGGATGATGAGAGTGATAAATTATTCTACATGCAGCTCTCAGATGTCTCAAAATCACCATCCCTTGTTCTCATGGGTGACTTTAACCTGCCAGATTGTCACGGTTTAATGCTGGCCCAGCAATTAAACTGAATAACAGATGCTCTCTATTAACTCCCCTCCCTGATAAAGAAAGGAGAGAGAATAAGGGAGAGAGACTTATGGGTTGGAAACTAAACTACACAACTTCAGTGAAACAGTAATGATAAAAAGAAAAAAAAAACCCTAAATATACACAAATATACAGGAAAATTGATACCACATTCCACCCCCCTTTCCCCCAGTAACTCTCACGTAACCACCAAGGCTGCAGGGAAGCCCTGGGAAGTCCAGGCTGGACTCCTGGATTCAGCAGCAGTTGGGAGCTGGAGGCAGGAACACACAGATATGGGCTGGCACGGATCAGGACCACAGGCAGACGGACAGAATACTCCCAGGATGCCGAAGCAAACAGGAACAGGCGAAGAAGGAGAAGCAGGAAGAAGTTTGACCCTTGTGATCCCTCAAATTTGTACTAAGTATAATGTGTATGGTATGGAATACTCTGTTTGGCCAATTTTGGCCTTCTATCTTGTCCGTTCCTCCCTAAGGGACGGTTTCAGGTGGGACCTCTTTACTCCTTTTCTCCTTCCGGAGGGTGAAATGTTTCTCAGAGCTGAGCAGTGTCCTTGGCTCTGCATACCAGTCTCTAGCAGTAACTATAAACATTGAGCGTTATCAGTCCTAGAAGCAGACACTGTCTGAGAAACTTGCTGTTAATTTCAGCAAGTGCAACTACTTACAAGAGACTTAGCTGAAAGCAAAAGTACAAGACAGAAAATCACCTTTATCCTGGCCCAAACCAGGACAATATATAAAAATATACACAAAACCAATATTGAACTCCCTCCCCAGTAATGCTCAATTCACCACCGAGGCTGTAGGGCAGACCCTGGGAAAGTCCCAGACTGAACTCAGCATCAGACAGGAACTGGATTCAGGAACACATAGATTCAGGAATGCACATATCAGGATGAAAAGCAGAATATACAGAGTTGTAGTGAAATGAGGCAATCAGGTGTTGCTAATTACGCAGAGTCCTCCCAGGACACCAGCCATGGACAAAGAGAGCTTGACCCTAATAATCCCTCAGATTTATACAGAGTGTGACACATATGGGAATACTTTGGTCAATTTTGGGTCACTTATCCAGTCTGTTCCTCCCCACAGGAGGGTTGCAGGTGTAACCCATTTTCCTCCCTTTTGTTTAACGTGCACAAGAAGTTTAGCAGAACCAGGCAGTGACCTTGGATCTGCACACCATTCTCTAGCAGTAACTATAAACATTGAGTGTCATCAGTCCTAGAAGCAGACATTGATTGGAAAACATGTTAATTTTAGTAAATGTTTTTACTAAGAAAAGATTTACCTGAAAAGGAAAAATTGCTAGAAAGAAAATTGTTTCCATCCTGGCTCAAATCAGGATATGAACATTCAATATCTGCTTCATATTTTTTCTTGAACAAAAAAAAAAAAATTGACAGCATTGAATTAATAGAAAAGAATTAGTTAGTCCGTTTATTTCCTATAAATTACCTGAAAATGTATCCTAGAAAATGCACTTTCAGATTATTTGGGAAGACGGAAAAGCAGAGGAACATAGATTAAGACAGCAAAAGGAAAAGTTACTTCCATCTTTTTTCTATAGAATTTCAAGCAATTGTCACATAGTTATCAACATGCATCCCACAAAAATGAGTACAAAAGTGAAGATGGTCATCTTTTGATTCAATTTACACTTCTTTCACATAAATAATGATAGGACTAGAGGAAATGGCCTGAAGCTGCCCCAGGGGAGGTTTAGATTAGATATTACAAAGAATTTCTTTACTGAAAGAGAAGTCAGGCACTGGAATGGGCTGCCCCAGGAAGGAGGTAGCATGTAGATGAGGCACTTCAGGATGTGCTCTAGTCGGATTTTTTTTTGGGGGGGGTTGACAGTTGTACATGTTGATCTTAGAGATCTTTTCCAACCATGACAATTCTGTGATTCTGTGATTCTGTGACCAGCCAGCAGTATTTCTTAAACTATGATTCAGGCATCCTGAGGAAAACTTAGAGCTAGCAAACTGGGGAGGAAAGGGGGGAGTGGATGAGGGGGAATCTGTGCAAAGAAAAAAGCTTTATTCACTGGAAAAATCAGCATCAAGAAAGGAGAGAGAACTGATGATTATTCATGCTTCACATACTTTGTGTTTCTCTGAAGCACAACGATGGATTTTTGTTTCTCTTGGTATAAATACTTCTCAGTATAACAGTTCTAGGAGTAAAAGACCCCAACCCCATGTCACAGTTTTCTTTGTTTAGAGTAGTAAAATTTTTAAAGACTCTCATTCAGGGTTAATTAATGTTTTGAAATGTCCGCCTGCTGATTTTGTTTAAGTGAACAATTTCTTTACCCTCTGATGGCATGGAGAAGACATTAGGAGTTACCTTTGAACCACACCCATGATTCTCAAGGCAGCACAGTGTTTCCTTGCCACGGCATGCCATGAAGAATGGCACAGCATGGGACCTGAAGAATTTGAAAATTTTCAATCAAAATCTAACTCCAAGTTGACTCTCTCCAAGTCTTCTGACAAAAGCACTTGCCAATGGAATTTCTTACAGGACTGTTAATAAAATATTTTACTCTTGAAGTTCAATGAAAGTATACTGTATTTCAGACTGTTAGTAAACAAGTTGCTTTTTTTGATTAACTAATTTTTTTTTGCCAGATTGACTGTGCAGCATGTAATCACAGATGTCATGAACTCTTACTCACAAAGCATGTTGCCTAGCACAGTTTGATGTAATAATAATAGCCAAATGCTTCAGACCTTCACAAAGTCTTTTGTACCAATCAGCAATATGCTTATATTATGTCAGGCTGATAACATAATATAAGCATATTGCTGATTGGTACAACATATTTTTCATATGCTACAGGGCGCTATCTAACTGGTTAAATACAACTGTTTATGTGCTGGCTATGTGATGCTTTTCCATCCTGTTATTCTTCTTTTCTGCTGCCAGTTCCCTTTTTACCCATAGCTGATCTTTTAATAACCTTGCAGCTGGGCCTCAAGGCCCTTAGCTCACTCTGGCTAATGCTAAGTAGTCAGGATTGCTCACACGTCCGTTTTCTTCCAAAAACTCTCCCAACAGCTGGGGGTGTACAACAAGGTGGAAGAGGACACAGCTGGGACAACTGACCCCAACTGACCAAAAGGATATTTCAGACCATATGACATCATGCTCAGCAATACACCAGAGGGAAGGGGGGGGGTGTGCTGAAACTGCTTGAAATAATGGATTTTTTTGTCTTGCAGGTAAATATGTTTACCAACCAAGGAACAGTCATTCACTTCAATAATCCTAAAGCTCAGGCATCTCTGGCTGCTAACACTTTCACTATCACTGGACATGCTGAGACAAAGCAGCTAACAGAAATGCTTCCTAGCATCTTAAATCAGCTCGGAGCTGGCAGTTTGTCCAGCCTGAGGAGATTGGCAGAAGCCCTACCCAAGCAGCGTAAGTTGAAACTTGAATGCATTTCATGCTGGCAGGTGACGTGTGGCTTATTTGAATAGGTGCAGTGAAATTCAGTGCACTCTTACTGTTTGCAAGCATATTATAAAAAGCTTATAAAGAAATGGAACTCTCAAAAACTTATTTATAGCTCAAATCCAACAGTGAATATAACAGAATAAGCACTTGATATGAAGTAGAAATTTTGGGAGGGCAAAGCTGGCAAACTATTTTATGATTCTATGAAATTATTTAATCTATTGACAATTAACAACAGGGTATTAAGAAATAAGAACAAACCTTAAAACACATTCCCCCCACACCTCCCTTCTTCCCAGGCTCAACTCCTGACTTCTCTCCCTCTTTCTCCCAAGCATTGCAAGGTGGATGGGAATTGCAGTCAGATCATGCTTTATTCAGTCAGGTCATGCTTTGTCTCTGCTGCTCCTTCCTCCACAAGCTCTTCCCCTGCTCCAGCATGGGTCCCACACACCAGGGACAGTACTTCACAGACATCTCCATTGTGGATACTTTTCCACAGAGTGCAGTCCTTCACAAACAGACTGTTTCAGCGTAAGTCCCCCTGTAGCCACAAGTCCTGCCAGAAAACTTGCTCTGGCTTGGGTTCCCCTCTCCAAGGGTCATGGGTTCTACCAGGAGCCTGCTCCAGTGGAGGCTCTCCATGGAGTCATGTCCACCTGCTCTGGCATGGGGTTCTCAATGGGCTGCAGGGGAATCTCTTCTACAGCACCTGAAGCCCGCCCCCCGCCCCCCGCCCCCTTCTTACCTGACCTTGGTGTCTGCAGTTATTTCTCTCCCCTATTCTCAACTCCTCTGTTTCAGACACCATTATGCAGGAGTTTCTCCCATCCTTCTTAAATATTATCACAGAGGCACTACCACCATCACTGATGGGATCAGCTTTGGTCAGTGGCAGGTCTGTCCTCCTGAAGCCGAGTGGCATTGGCTCTGTCCGACATGGAAGTTGCACAAGTCCAGAAAGATTCTCCCACTGAATCATGAGGTTGAGACTGAACCCCCTTCTCAGAGAGGAGTCTAGGTGCAGATATGAAATAGCTACATGATGATTGGAGTAACATCTTTCAAATTTTATCTCCTCATGCAGTTTTATCATCCTCTCATCGTACCTGCACTTGGGTCTCATGTCTTCCATTGTTCAGACGGAATGGTTTCTGTTTCATTGGTTTTGTTTTGTTCTGTTTTGGGAGTATTTTTTTTTCTCTCTCATTATGCAAGGCTTCTCCCAGTACTTCTCCATTTTGACTAAGAGAAGTTCAACTAAAGTTCAGTTAATATTTGCAGCCTAAGGCCTCAGCGCTCAAGTCACTTGTGCTAAGCTAAGCAAAACAAGTTTCAATTCAACCTAATTTTAAGCAATCACACAATTAATTCTGTCCATACAACCATAAATAAATTCTAGAATGCTTTTCTTAAATTCTGTACATTATGAATTGTCTTAGGAATAGTGTATGTATTAACATTGCTAATGCTGGGAATTCACTGATTAAGTCTACAATGCTCCATTATGCAGCAAAAATTTTTTAGAAGCCAGTTTTCTGACACAGCGAAAGAGAGATGCTCTGCAGAAAAGCAAAACGTTTTATGGCTTTTTAATAGTTATGGCAAATTTTCTTACAGCTTTTCTGACAAAAAGCCACACCAAAAAGTTTATTTTTTTTATGGTTATGCCAAAGTTCTTTAAAGATGGGGGTTTGCTTGTCTGCAAGTTACCCAAAAATTGTGTCAAGGGAGAGATTCATTAGCAATCCGATTTATTTCAAAGCATAGGCTTGTTGAAGCAAACAACAAAATTAATATTGTCTAAAGGCAATAACTGAAAAAGCTGCAGGTTCAAGGAGTTTGCAAATATTATAAAACTTGAGATCTCATCAGGAAATAAAAATCAAATAATAGTCACAATATAAAATAGCAGCTCCATTGTAATGTATGTTGATGAATTTGTATTCCTAACCAGTAAAATTCAGGAAAAGAATTAAACTGAGTAAGAAGTGAATGTGGGGCTAAGCAAAGCAGTTGAGACGTAATTTTTCCCCTGAAACAGTGTGAACAAAACAAGGCCCTAATGAGACTAACTTCTATCTCGAAGATAATTAAAAGCGTAGATCCTGTTCTTAAAATAAGACACTGCCAAGGCTAACTAGGCACAAAATGAATGTGAACATCTGCACAAGAACATAAAGATGTCATAACCAGCAGATAAGAGGAAAATTATGGCCAGGGTCTGATATTGTCTTGTAACAACATAATGAAGTCAGCGAAATCAAGAAAGGTAAAAAGTTCAAGCTTGAGGAAGACCTCTTACTTCATCCAAAGACCTCCTGACGACACCCAGATATCTCCCCAAAAGAAGACTCCGCCCAGACTCTGCCCAGACTCCAACTATCATGAATATTATAATGGCATGATGTAATCCTATGAATATGTATGTAAACCCACCTTCTTTTGAATATGCATAGAATTCTAATCAATAAAAGGTAATTCCAGAGCTTTAAGTGTGTGTGTGTGTGCGAGTGAGTGGAGCGGAGACTCCCCACGCACCCAGCGCTGTTTTGCTTATTGCAATTTTATTAATTAAATTAAGCCATTAACAGAATATTGAGTCTCGGTCATTTATAACATCCATGTAGCTTTTTCAAGTTTTATCTTTATTCAGAAAGTGTCACTTAGTTCAGTTTGCCTCATTCTTTGAAGCTTCATCAAAGTTTTCGACAAGATCTAGAAAAAGAGAAATGTGGAAATTTAAGTTTAACCAAATTCTGCTTAGCCAATTTCCCCCTCCCTAAAGTTGTACTTCATATGAAGTAATTACAAAGAAAAAAAAAAGCTTATAAAATAGAGATCAAATAACATTTAAGATCTTCATGCTTCACTGTTCTTGTATAAACAAGTTTTAGAACTGTGCTTTAAAATGAACCATCTAAGAGCATTTAACTTCGCCCACAGCTGGACAAGGTGATACTGAAAGGGTAATGTCTTAGCAGTCTTCTTATTGAATATTAACTAATTTTCTTGGCCATAGCTATTACTCCTACATAGGACAAAAATGTTAGCCAAAACCAACGGTCCATATCTAAGTTTCACATGGTGTCTGAAAAACATGTCCACAGAAAGTCTATAACAGTGATGATTAGTTAATATTCTTACCATCCTTGTCCTAATCTTATGCTGCACATATGTTTGGGGTTTTTTTTTTGGGGTTTTTTTTTTCCTTGCACGGCACTGAAAAGTATTGAAACCCAATAGTGATTGTTCCCACCATATTTCTAATTTGAAGATGAGGTATTCAGATTGTTCAGTGGTAAAATTTATTGTTACTTTTGAACTTTTTTACAAATCTGAACCATTAAAAGAAAATCCCCTTGAGACAAGGAACAGGAAAGGACAGGAAAGTTTGGATTATTAATATTCCTCTGTGGTATTGGCCATCTGTTGGTATTATGTACTTAGATATGTCATCATTATTAAGAAATAGTAAGTATTTACATCCCTTGATCATGAAATTGCATCTGTGCAAACAGGCAATTTATTTAAATATTCCTGCTAATCTATGTCCTTTACATTTTTTCCCCCATTCTTTACATGCTGACTTAGCTTCTTCTGGTTCTGGTTGGCAGAAATATTTGTAAAGAATTCCTAAATGCCATTAGAATTAATAACTTAGTTGTTTTTCTTAGGTTCAGAATTAGCTTTTGTTCTGGCATTATCTGGCTTTTAAAACTGTCTTAGTAAAACTTGCTGGCATAGATGTAGGTGACCTGAAATTGCTCCTCTCTGTGACAACCTGTGCTTTGGACGAATAGGAATATCCCTCAAGTCTCATATATTGCATGCCTGAGATTATTATATTTGATATCTTTAAACCAGAGTGAGCCACATTATCTATAAATGTTTTGGGTTTATTTTTTAATACTGCTCTCACCATTTTTGTTTATGTTAAAATTTATTATTTAGGTTCTGTTATAGTCTCAACCATTCTATGATTCTTCATTTTCATTAATAATCTGGCTGATGGAGCAGAGTGTACCCTCATCAAGTTTGCTGATGACACAAAACTGGGAGGAGTGGCTTGTAGACCTGAAATGGTTCCTAGGGTTGAGATGAGGGGCTGTGGGTAGCAACATCTGCACATCCTCGCCCCCTTCTACTGACTTACAACAATCCTTACTATAAGATTTCATTCTTGCATACATAACGGCGTCTTTCACATTTGTACCACATTTCCTGTGAATTTCTGGCCTTCCATACAGAGTTATAAAAGCATCCACATATACCACTTCATCCCACTTATTCATGCTACAGCAATACAACATCAATTGCAATATAGTGTAATAATTCAAGGATCCATTTTGTGGCCACATTTCCCCATATTCAAGCTTATAATTTGTCCACCAGTGATTACAATACAGTTCCATTTTATCTTTTGTCATCAAGTCATTCCCAAATATTTTCCAGTTTTTCAGGATGCATCTGAGAGGAGAGTCAGGAGGTATCTCTCTGGAAGTAGTCATTCCCATACTGACACTGTAAAAGAATTTCTGTAACCACAGTTTCGAACACTCAGCTTGTCGGCAAAGGCAAGGCAAATAAACCCACTTTCCTTGCTGCACATCTATGTGTGAAACTTCCCCAATTAACCAATTACGCTTTAAGCTACTGCTGCAAACTTTAACACCTTAAGCAGAGATGGTACCAATAAATCAACTACTGAAAGCGGATATTACACACACTAACAAATATCTCTTTTATAGTGTTGCACCCTTGAGTCACTTCCCACCTGACACTGGAGAGAATCTGCCAGAGTTCCCCAATCAACAGGTTGGTGCGCACTGGAACCCAAGGCAGTCCAGTTCAACATCAAGAGGCAAGACAATCTGCGTAAGGTTCTATGGCAGTTTCATTTGGGTCACCAGAAATGTTCCGAAAGCAGGGTCCATCACCCAGTGTGCAATAAGCTGATACACACAGAGAGTTCAGATGTCTGCTTTAATTTGTATCTACACTGTCCTGTTTTGGGCCAGGATAGAGCTAATTTTCTGTCTTGTACTTTTGCTTTCAGCTAAGTTTCTTGTAAGTAGCTGCACTTGCTGAAATTAACATCAAGTTTCTCAGTCAGTGTCTGCTTCTAGGACTGATAACACTTGATGTTTATAGTTACAGCTAGAGACTGGTATGCAGAACCAAGGCCACTGCTCAGTTCTGAGGAACATCTTATGCTCTGGAAAGAGAAAAGGAATAAAGGGGTCACACCTGCAGCCCTCCTTTAGGGAGGAGCAGACAAGATAAATGACCAAAATTGACCAGAGTATCCCATCCCATACACGTCATACTAGGTATAAATTTGAGGGACCACAAGGGTCAAACCCCTTCTCCTTCCTTAGGCCTTCCTCTTTACCCTTTGCCTTCGCCCTTCTTCTTCACCTGTTCCTGTTTGCTTTGGCATCCAGGTACGATTTTGTCTGTTTGTCTGCCTGTGGTCCTGATCCGTACCTACCTGAGTCCGTGTGTTCCTGCCTCCAGCTCCTGACTGCTGCCAACTCCAGGAGTCCAGCCTGGACTTTCCCAGGGCTGCCCTGCAGCCTCGGTGGTGACGTGAGCATTATTGGGGGAAGGGGGGCAGAACATGGTATCGTTTTTCTGTATATTTGTAAATATTTAATTTTTTTTTTTCCTATTTGTCTTTACTGTTTCATTAAATTTGTGTGTTTTAGTTTCCAACCCATAAGTCTCTCTCCCTTATTCTCTCTCCTTTCTTTATCGGGGAGGAGAGGGGGATTAATAGAAAGCATCTGTCATTCGGTTAATTGCCAGCCCAGGATTAAACCGTGGCACTGTGCAAAGATGGGTGCTAGATGGTAAATCCACAAAGCTAGCACACCTTTCCAAAACACAGCATTTCTTTTATACATAGAAATATGAAAAATTGCATTATCTCCAATTATAGTCTATCACTCATATACATGATTGGTTAACTGATTCTTTGCTTCTACTTAAAGCGGCAGTACTTATAATTTTCACCACACATGCTCAAAGGGTAAGTGGCTCTTCGTTAGTAGGCATCCCTCTAGTCTATGGGGGGGTATTTTAGTGTACTAATAGTATGTTAATGAAATAACTCCAATTAGTCGGTTTTCTATTATGTGTTTCACTTAGTGCTCAAGGCTATGGTTAGTGTCTTCCTTTCTAATCCTTTTCATACTAAGATAAATTATGAAATACTCCTTTTTATCCATCATGTAGGTCTGTTTCTCAAGGATGGGCTGCTGATTCCTAGGGATTTTTTTTCTCTAATATTTGCTATATAAGTGTTTTGCAAGATCTATTCTTATTCTACCTGTCTCTGTACTCTTTCATGTTATTTTCTTAAAGTTTTACTTATTTTAATTAATAGTCTTCATCAGCTGATACACCAGAGGGTTGTGCTGCCATCCAGAGGGACATGGACAGGCTGGAGGAATGGGCTGACAGGAACCTCCTGCAGTTCAACAAAGGGAAGGAACAAACCCAGCCACCAATACATGGTGGAAAGCAGTTTGGCAGAAAAGGACCTGGGGGTCCTGATGGATGCCAAGTTGAACATGAGACAATAACGTGCCCTTGCGGCAAAGAGAGCAAAAAGTACCCTGGGCTGCATTAGGAGCATTGCCAGCAGGTCAAGGGAGGTGAACCTGTCCTTCTGCTCAGCACTAGTGAGTGCAGCTCAGCATCTTGCATCCTTGTTTTTAGGGCAGTCAGCAAATAATAGAAGAAGGCTTCAGAAACTGAAAGAACCAGATGCAGGGGAATTAGATAAGTTGGTTGAAGAAGCATTGAGAGTTTTTAGAAATTGGGAAGAGACAAGAGAGGGCAACAGCCATTGTGGATGCTTTGGAACAAAATGGGGTGATAAACTAAGGAGGGTTTAGAGGACAAGGAAGGGGGAAACCCCTTGAAAACAGAGGTGGTACAATGTAGAATAGGTATGTCAGGGGATCTACCTCCTAGGGTCTGGTACAAGCAATGAGCCCTTGATAAATTTACATTTAGGACCCCAGAAGAAAGAGTTTACTTTCTTAGTGGTCTCAGGAGCAGAATGTACATGTGTTATTTGAGTACTACCGCAGTGTAGGACTGGGAAAAATAAGACTGCAGTGGTCAGGGCAAAGGGGGAAGGATTAAGAGTTTCAGTAATAAAGAATGTGATAATACAAGGGAACCTTGTATTATCAATAAAACTGCCAATGCAATTGACCTTTTGACTCAATAATCTCAACAGATGCACACTGCAGTTTTCCAACACCACATGTCATCGTTTGAACATGAGGAACTAAAGGAGGGATTTCAGACTCTGAGAGGGGTGGAACACAAAGGGAGGGGTCTATTTCCTCCCATTTTGTGTCCATACTCTATAAAAGTTGGGAATGCTAGCAGCTCCTTCTCTTTTTCTTTCCGCTTGCTGCTGGCTGCACTGCTGTTCCCCTTTGCTTCTTTACCACCAGCTCGCCATGTGCTCATCAGAGCCCATATCTATCAAGTTGTAAATATATATCTTTGTATATATTTGTATTCATTGTTACTTTATCCCTTATGTTAGGATCCTAAATGCGGGAGCGGCAAAGAAAATGCGTGCAACCAATATGGTTGATAAACGAACTTCTGCTTTATTGCGCAGCAACTTTCGCTTATATAGTGCTTCCGTGACCACACCCCCGCCACCAACATAACTTTTTATTGGACACCCGGTGTGTTTACCTGTAGCACAGCGAATCCCTGGTGCAGGTAGCACCGGAGTATGGGCCGATCTAATTGGCCCTCCAAACATGGGGTTGGGCATAGTAAAGGGGTCGCACCCCCTATCTCTTCGAGAATATTCAGGAATATTCTCCAACGTTCTCCAAACCTCTCTAACATTCCACAACACCTAAATGCTGTAAATATCCAGGCACAGTCATGTAGACTTCACTACCTCTTTACCTTCAGCAGCTCCAGAAACTGTGTTTCAGACTAGCATACATCTATTCTGGCTGTCTGGAGATGCTAAACTTGGCCTTCTTGCTTGCTTCAGAAAGATGGACAGTAACAGTGGTTGAGCTGGGAAGGCTTCTTCTTCCTGATCTACAGAACTGGGCTTCTGCCACTGCTTCCAATGAAGTGTGAGGGTTGCAGGAGGCCTCTGTTGCTGTTGGGAGGGGGCTCCTACTCATAGGAGCATCTATTGTTGCTCTCCTATCTTCTCCATGACAAAGGAGTTTGTGTTTCTTTTACTAGGTGTATTCAGTCTACCAGCTATAAATTAACAAGTTAAATGACTGTTGTTGGTTGACTCCGGGCACCGGCTAAGCACTCACACAGCATATCAATCACTCTCCCCTGCCCCACCCGAAACGGACAGGTGAGAGTATAGGAAGAGCAAAAGCAAGAACACTCATGGATCAAAATAAAGACAGTTTAATATATGAAGGAAAGAGGGAAAAAAAACCCAAAAAAACAAGTGGTGCAAAGGCAATCTCTCACCACCTCTCACAAGCAGACTGATGCCCAGCCAGTCTCAAAACAATGGCCGCATTGGAAGCCAAAAAAAGCCCCACTCCCCTTCTGGAGCCCCACTCCCCACTCCGGGTATGCACATTTCTTCAGTCTTCAGTCAAGCAGACAATACGTTCTGTTTCTTATCTCAAGGTCGCCTTAGTTATCAGTTTAGCACATATATTTCCCTTATAAGGTGATGACTACCTAAACAATTTCTTAGCTTCTATTAAACAAGCATTCTGTTTTAGCTTCTATCAGGTCAATGTGACCCCTAGACAATTACTAGCAGGCATTTTAACCCTTACATCAATGGTCCCATCTCCCAGCCATGATACTTTTTTATACTGTTAAAACAGTGATTTCTGCGGGAATGAGTTCGGTTGGGAATTTGATTGGGGAGTTTGGGGGCTCTTGGATCAATACGTTCACTGAGCAAAATGATTCTGCTCCTTTCTGTGGCAAGCTTGACTCACCAGAATTTGGAGGCCTCGGTGATGGTTGGTATTACTTATTTTTGTTATTGCTGTGCTTGAATGTGTTCCAGAGGTGGTTCAATGTTCGATATTTGTGCGGGAAAACTGCTCCCGCTGCTACTGCTCCCGCTGCCGCCGCTCCCGCCACTGCTCCTGCTGCCACTCTCGCCGCCGCCAGCGACACCTCCCCCACTGGCTCGAAACCAGCCCTTCTCGCCCCTGTCACAACCCGCAGAAAGCATCTAAACAAGTCGGACCACGCGGTGAGGGGTGATGATAATACAGGGACAGAGACAACAGAAAACCCTGATTAGCGAGAGAGTTGGCCCGAGGCAGGATAATTGTCCAATCTATGTCTCTGAAAGAGATACAAAACTTAAGAAAGGATTATGCTTTCGATGATGGTGAATCACTGACTGCATGGATGCTGCGGTGCTGGGACAAGGGAGCAGATATGGTAGACCTGGAGGGCAGAGAGGCCCGGCAGCTGGGATTATTACGCAGAGATGGGGGCAGTGATAAGTTAATTGGGAGAAAAGCCAGTACTTATAGTCTTTGATAATGCCTTTTGTCTGCAGTAAAAAGTTGATATCCTTATAACAAGGACACTGAATGTCTCCCTTTTAGGTGGAGCACCTATGGAAAGAGGCATCAAATATCTGAGGGAGCTGACAATTCGGGAGGTCATCTATGGTGATGGGGAAACACCTGAGGATCCTGACCAGATGCCACGAAGAAGGCCTCCGTTTAAAAAGCTCACATATCCTGTGTGCCCCTCCTATGTACTCCCATATTTTGGAGGGAAGGGTCTTTGGGAGAGATGATGAACCACCACCAACTGTCAGTGAATTTATTAGCCAGCTAAGACAGTATGAAGACAATGTCTCAAACCCCTTACAGGCTCGTGTCTCAGCTGTGGAAAAAATGGCTGGTGTTACAAATGACCGAGACTCAATATTCTGTTAATGGTTTAATTTAATTAATAAAATTGCAATAAGCAAAACACCACTGGGTGCGTGGGGAGTCTCCGCTCCACTCACACGCACACACTTAAAGCTCTGGAATTACCTTTTATTGATTACAATTCTATGCATATTCAAAAGAAGGTTGGTTTACATACATATTCATAGGATTATATAATTCGTTATAATATTCATGATAGGCGGAGTCTGGGAAGTCTTTTGGGGAGATATATGGGGGTCGTCAGGGGTCTTTGGATGAAGTAAGAAGTCTTCTCAGGCATGCTCTGGGCAACAGCTCAGTCGGGGGAGAAGGCGCTACACGTGGTCCATCATCTGACCAACTGTTTCGCTGTCATGGGGATCCCTCAGGTAATAAAAACAGACAACGCGCCGGCCTACACAGGCGCAAAGCTTAAGCAATTTTTCGCTACCTGGGGAGCGAAACATATTACAGGAATCCCCCATTCGTCTACAGGGCAAGCGATTGTAGAAAGAGCCAATCGCACCCTGAAGACATACCTACAGAAACAAAAAGACAGCGAAAATATGGACCCACAGACGCGGCTTAGTAAAGCGCTCTTCACTCTAAATTTTCTGAGCCTAAGCCGCGACTCCCAAGAGCCACCCGTCCTTCTACATTACTCGTCGCAGAAAGTCATCAGCATGCCTGAAGTCCAAATTTATTACAAAGAACCAACAACAGGTCAATGGATGGGGCCAAGACCATCGCTGTTCACCGGGAGAGGATACAGCTGTGTATCCACAGACTCTGGGCCTCTCTGGGTGCCCAGCAAACGGACACGCCCTGCCCCGACCAGACCAGCACCACCGGCTCTGAACAACGAGGCACCTTGCAACTAAGATCTTTGCATATTTGTCATCTTTTCCCCCATAAAGACCCAAAAAAAAAAAAAAAAAAAAAAGGGGGGAAATGTAGGCAGCAGGTGCCCAGACGGTGCCCTCCCCGCCTGTGCCAGCTGGGGCTAGCCCAGATGCACATGCCCGATTTAGGCAGGGTGTGGTTCCAGCAGGTCCCAGAGCCAGGCGGATCGAACTTAGTTCTCTGATACTAATCCGAACCAGCACTAGCTCGACTGACTCTGTTCACGAACCGAGCTCGCGCCCGCAGCGAGATTCCTTTCACGTAACATATATGTGCTCTGTGTGTATGCTTACTAGGAATACATCTTCAGCCTCACTGTTGGTTGGACCCAGAGACATGGAGCTGTGGCAGCCTCATCTGATGGATCCTCAGGTTGATGGATATGTCCTGATTTCCACTAACAGATTTAACAGGTTGGCCCCTGCTTTAAGCAGGAAGATGGAACAAAGATCCAGACCTTTAAAAGTACCTTCCAACCTAAAGTATTTTGTCATTCTCCACTTCCTTTTCTGCTCGTTTAAGAGTACATGTAGGCAAAGTTTTCAGAAGAATGTTAAATTTAGCAATATTACAAACAAACTTGTCAAATAGAACTGTTAAAAATTCCTCTCTCTGTATTCACTAATCCTTCATTTCAAACATAATTAAATGCATTTCTTGACAAGACAGGGAGAAAGCCTGATTCCATTGAAGTAAACAGAAGTTTTCCTCTTGATTTTCAATGGAACTCTGATTTGCTTTCAGCTCCCACAACTTCTTTCCAGAGTGGATCTGAGAGCAACAAAGATCCTTTTTTCAATAGACTAACAGCATGTCAGTAAAGTTGTGTTATTCTTATCCCTTAAAGTAAAGAACATGTCTGCATACATTGCTTCATCCCACTTTTCCATTCTACGGAGAAACAGCAGAAGTTGTAGGATGGTATTATAGTTTAAACTCCCCCCCGGTGGCCATTTTTGTCCATCATCTAATTTATACAGAGGCCACCAATCCTGACAATATTTCACAAGTGTCTTTTTCTTTATATTTCCCCCTGGAATTCCACCTAACTCCTTCCAATGCTTTAAAATGCATCCCAAGGGGGTTTTAGCATTAATTTCCTTACTCTGTTCAGTCCCCATTATGCCTACTCCAGAGGTTACAACTGGGGGGGGGCCTTTCTGGATTACCAAATTCTATTCAGATTTCAGCAATTTACAATTTCAACACCTTACTCAATTTATTCTAGCATTCAAGAGCACTTCCTATTCTGTTTTAACAATCCACAATCACACCACTCGCTTCGTCCATCTCTGGCCAGCCCCCTCGCGGGTGACACGGAAACGCAAATCGGGACTCCGCACTCGCTTGGCAATTAAATTGGGTCTCAGTCACTCACTTTCACACACACATACGCACTTTCAGTCAGAACTTTGCACAGGTAAAATTTCACACAGAACCTTACACGTTGCTTTACCGCCTATGGTCACAAGATGCCGCTATAAACCACGGATACTGCCGGTGCTGCGGCAAAAGACTCCCCGCAACCCCCCCCCCCCGAAGATAAAGCTATAAAACTTTTCTTCAACAGGGACGGGTAATCACTCAAAACACTTAACTCTCTTAAAAGCGGCGCAACAAACACTTAAAACACTTAATTCTCTTAAAAGCGGCGCAACAAGATAGCACAATCAACAACCAACATATAAGCGAGGGATCCCAGAATCAACGACCACAGCATTAACAGAAGCCTGTTGTCAATACCGTACAATTCTCCTGGGGACTCAAACCCCGGAAGGGACTCGAACCCTTCTCCTTGAGAATCAGGGTTAACCGGACTCGAACCGCTTAACCCTGAAAAGGGACTCAGACCTGGCTCGGACTCGAACCTGCCAATCTGGGGGCGTCCCCCGCGTCCCTGCAAATCCTGGGGGACTCTAACCCCCGTAAATCCTGGGAGGACTCGAACCTCCCTTTCCCTGGAGGCCTCAAAACCAAAACAAATATATATAAATACCTTTTCAGTTTGAGGAAGGTCTGGTGTCCATCGGCGCGTAGGAGCCAAGGGAGTAAGGGAGGCTTATCCGACAGAATTTGTCGGGGGGTGCCCCAAAAGCGTCCCCAGATCCCCTGGATCACGGCACGACGGAGTCCAGTCCTGCCGCGGTCGCCAAATTGAAGCCCAAAAAGGCCTAATAAAACTGTTTAGAGACAGTTGGATCTGAGAGCAACAAAGATCCTTTTTTCAATAGACTAACAGCATGTCAGTAAAGTTGTGTTATTCTTCATGCCAGTACCAAAATATCAGTGGTCTGATCTCACTGAGCTAACAAGGAAGGGATGCTTATGAGAGCATAAGAAAAGCTGAAGACAGCTGACTGCATTACTTCAGCTGTTGAACTACTGAGGAAGCCCTAAGATTTCTCAGCCTTTCATACACACATAGCAGAATCAATATCTATTGGGTTGGTCTTTTTGAAGCTTCCTACATAAAATTATAGTGATAATAAGAGTTCCACTCAACTGGACACTATTAAATGGTGCTCTTGTTAAGGATGCCAAAAATAAAAAATTCTGCTGATTCTGTTTTCCACAAAACTTGTGTTCTGGGTTGATGTGGTGTCATTTTTGGTAGCAGGGAAGGGGTCCCCTCCCCCAAGGATAGCTCATGTAATTAGCTGGAATAGCTCTCCCTGCTCCAAGATGTCTGGCCTTGCATTAAGATGTCTGCTCCCAGATGCCTGGTACCAGTCCCATGGGAATTGTGGGACAATTGGGGTTGTGGGTTAAACTCCCACTGGAATATTGGCATTGTCTGTATTTTTGATTTTTTGTTGTCTGTTGTAATATTGCTCAGCTGTTATTTTAAGTGTGGAATTGCAATTCCTTGTCTTGTATTGTGGTAAATGAATGATTTGTAGTTGTGAAAGTGTGAGTGAGTGAGTGAGTGAGACGTATCATTGATCCGAAGTGAGTGTGGAGTCTGGATCTGCGGTTCTTTTATCCTGCAAGGGAAACAGCCAGAGAAAGACAAAGCATAAACTGTGTGGAAATACTGAAAGTGTGGTATGTATGCTACCCCTTTCATCCAGGAAATGAATGTTGTCTGATGTATTATCTGAAGTGTAGAAACTGTGAAAAAGTTTTTGAAGTTTACTGTGAATTGGATTTTACTTGCCCTAAGTGTAAACTTTGGTCTAATTGGGACAATCAGTGGTCAAAGGTCAAAGTTGTTAAATTTTATTATGGGTTTGGAGGTGAATGAAGTAACTGTAATATACCAATTACTGATGTTTTGTTGTTGCAAGATAAGTGAGATGAGGTGCTGTATGTGGATGCCTTTTTATTTTTTATGGGGGGGCAGAGATTCAAACAAAGTGTGGTATTAAGGAGGATTAAAACTAGTAAGAAAGATTGTCGTAAGTTGGTGAAAGGGTATGAGGATGTGGAAGACGTGCAGCTGTTGGTACCCTCAGCTCCCCTTCCCCACCGCAAGGGGAGTGAAAGGGGGGGCAAGTAGGCAATCGGAGGAAATGGATTCCAGTCTGGGGGCAGGGAGAAGGAGGGGACAGTGTCCTGCTGTTCAAAGCCCCTTTAAGACAAGTGTTCAGGACAGAGGGACAACTTATTTATGTTCATGTCCCTTTTACAGTGTCAGACCTGTTAAACTGAAAACAGTCTATGGGGTCTTATTGGACTAATCCAGAGGGGATGTACGGGCTACTCAAAAGAATCATAACACATAAACCCACTGGGGGGGGATATCCAGGCACTTTTAGAGACCCTCCTCACTATATCAGCAATTAATTAAATTAATTTTTTTTTCCCATTATTTTATGTACTGAATTTTCTCTTACTGTAGTATGCTGTAGGTTTTATCCATCTTGCTTCATTCACAGAATATTGTGATCAGTGAGGATGAGGTCAGGAGAAAAAATCATAGACCAGTCACAGAATCACAGAATTATCAGAGTTGGAAGGGACCTCTAGAGAACATCTAGTCCAACTCTCCCACTAAAGCAGGATCACCTAGAGCACATTATACAGGACCGCATCTAGGTGTGTTTTGAATATCTCCAGAGAAGAGGACTGCACAATCTCCCTGGGAGCAGATTTTTCCTGTAGGATTGCAGCCTGTGGAAGAACTCATGCTGGAGCAGGAGGAAAGAGCAGCAGATAGGAACTGTTATGGACTGAGTGCAACCTTGCATTCCCCATGGCTTCCATACCACAGGTTCTTATCCATAACCACAGGTTCTTATCCATACTGAAGCCCAAAAAGGCCTAATAAAACTGTTTAGAGACAGAGTTTTAAGCCTTTAAACAGCAAAGGTATTTATTTGCAGATCCGGGGAACTCCCAGCTCTCGCTGGACAAAGAGTTCCGAGGGTTAAGGGAAAGGGTTAGGGTATTTATACAGTAAAAGTGGAGGTTACAACATCGTTACATTCTCAATTCTTGCTGACTTCATTATATTGTTACAAGGCAATATCAGACCCTATCCATAACTTTCTTCTTGTCTGTTGGTGGTGACATCTTTTATGTTCTTCTTGTGCAGATGTTTACATTCTGTGATGCCCAGCTGGTGCCTAAATGGCCTTGGCAGTGTCTTGTTTTAAGAACAAGACCTACACTTTTAATTATCTTCGAGACAGAAGTTAATCCCGTTCTGGCCTTGTGTTTGGTTACATTGTTCTAGTGGAAAATGACATGTCTCAGCTGCTTTGTTCACTTCTTTCTCAGTTTAACCCTGAATTTTACTGGTTATGAATACAAATTCATTAGCATATATTACAAGTTTTAATTCTACATAAAGTAAGTTCACACAAACAGCTTGGCCTGATCTCCTCTCCTTACAGGAGTTAATCCTGTCAGGATCTTTCTCTTTTTCAGGAATACAAATTCATCAACATACATTACACCGGGGAGTTCAAAACCACAGCTGCAGAGTTAAAAATCTCTTTTGAGAAGCTGCATGATAAGTTATACAAGATAGAGATGGAGAGTAACACTCATTTTTCTCCTGAATGGATTAAAAAATAGGCGCTATCCTAGGAGACCAGCTCAGGGTAGGCAGAACTCTACACGGAGACCTCTGTGGTCGACCCTGTGTAACCTTTGCAAAAACATGAATATATGGGATGGCAAACCCACTGCTACCCTGCGTGCAAGAGTACAGGAGCTGCAAGGTAATACCACTGGGGGTAGTGTTTCCAGAAGGATGGATGCTCCAATCTCCCAAGAAACACCCATTGCTGGCCCCAGCAGATGGATCTTCAGTCCAACTGTGAATCAAGGAAGTAACAGTGAGAGTCCGGTTTGCCACACAAACCCTTCTGTTCAGCGTGGGCACTGTACTCAACATTAGAGGGGCTTTGCCTCTGGCCAGGTGGAGAAGAGGGATAACTGAGTTCACTGGACAGTGTGGATTCGGTGGACTGGCACAGCAGAATCACAGAGATACAGAGCCCTGGTAGACACTGGTGCACAGTGCACCTTGCTACCGTTGAATCACATAAGAGAAGATTCTATTACCATCTCTGGAGTCACAGGAGGGTCTCAAGAAGTGACTGCAGTGGAGGCTGAAATGAGCCTGACTAGAAATGACTGGGAGACCCACTGTATAGTGACTGGCCCAGATGCTCCGTGCATCCTTGGTATAGACTTACTCCAGAAAGAGTATTTCAAGGACTCAAAAGCGTATAAGTGGGCCTTTGGTGTAGCAGCTGTGGAAACTGAGGGCACTGACCAACTGTCTGCCTTGCCTGGTCTTTCGGATGACCCTTCTTTGGTAAGTCTGATGAGGGTAGAGGAACAGCAGGTACCAACTGCTTCTATCACAGTACATTGTTGGCAGTACCGTACCAACAGAGACTCCCTCCTCCCCATACAAAATCTTATTTGCCAATTAGAGGTCCAAGGGGTGATCAGCAAGCCTCGCTCACCTTTCAACAGTCCTATATGGCCAGTACGGAAGCCTGATGGAGAATGGAGATTAACTGTGGTCTACTGTGGTCTAAAGGAAGTTACACCACCAATGAGTGCTGCTGTTCCAGATATGTTGGAGCTTCAGTACGAAATGGAGTCTAAGGCATCCAAGTGGTATGCAACTATTGACATTGCTAATGTTTTTTTCCATTCGCATAGCAGCAGAGTGCAGGCCCCAATTTACTTTCACCTGGAGGGGCATCAACAACCAACTGCCTCAGGGGTGGAAGCATAGTCCCACCATCTGCCATGCACTAATCCACACTGAACTGGAGAAGGGTGAAGCTCCAGACCATCTGTAATACATTGACGATGTTGTATGGGGTAATACATCTGAAGAAATCTTTGAAAAAGGCAGGAAAGTAATCTGCACACTACTAGAAGCTGGTTTTGCTATAAAGAGAAACAAGGTCAAGGGACCTGCCAGACAGATCCAGTTCCTGGGAGTTAGATAGGAAGATGGGTGCTGGCACATCCCTATAGATGTGGTCAGCAAAATTGCAACCATGTCTTCATCCACTAATAAGAAAGAGATGCAGACCTTCTTGGATATGGTGGGATTTTGGAGGATGCACATTCCTGGGTACACTCAGATTGTAAAACCCCTTTATAATGTCACCTGAAAGAAAAAAGGTTTTACGTGGGGCCCTGAACAGCAACAGTCCTTTGAGCAGATAAAATGAGAGTCCATGCAGTGTCCTTGGGATATTAAAAATGTGCTCTACACTGCAGACAGTGATAATGGTCCCATCTAGAGCCTCTTGAAGAAAGCACCTAATGAGGCTCAAGGTCGACCCCTAAGGTTTTGGAGTCAGCACTATAAAGGTTCAGAGGCCAATTACACTCCAAGTGAAAGAGAAATATTGGCTGCTTATGAAAGAGTTCAAGCCGCTTCAGAAGTGATTGGTACTGAGGCAACGCTCCTCCTGGTACCCTGTCTGCCAGTTCTGAACTGGATGTTTAAGGGGAGGATCTCATTTATGCACAATGCCAATGATGCTATCTGTAGTAAGTGGATTGCCTTGATAACACAGTGAGGTCGAATAGGGGGCCCTGATCATCCAGGCATTGTGGAGGTGATTACAAACTGGCCAGACGGTAAAGATTTTGGAATGCCAACAGATGAGATAGTAAACCCTGCTGAGGAAGCACCTCCATATAATGAACTTTCTGATGATGATAAGTTTGCTTTCTTCACCGATGTATCTTCCTGTCTTGTAGGAAGTCAGCAGAGATGAAAAGCTGCAGTTTGGAGTCCTACAAAATGAAACGCTCAAGCAACTGAGGGGGATGGTGAATCTATCCAGTCTGCAGAGCTGTCCCTGGACATTGCTGAACGGGAAAAGTGACCAGTGCTTTACCTCTACACTGACTCATGGATGGCAGCAAATGCCTTGTGGGGGTTGCTGAAGGGATGGAAACGGGACAACTGGCAGCGCAGAGGGAAGCCTATCAAGCCGGTCCTGCTCAATCAGACCTTCTACATACAGTGGATAGAGATAAAGTCCCTGTTGTGTACGAAAGGAATCTATTGGGAAAAACTGTTTGGCTCTATCCTGCTTTGCGCAAAGACAAACCCATCTGTGAGACTGTCTCCACTCAAGGTCCAGGACACACTTGGTGGGTTATGCAGGAGGAAGTACATTGTGTACCACAGGGGAACTTAACTCTAGCCAAGAGCATTTAGTTTCACTTTGTATAGTTTTAATTGTTATATAATAGTAATTAGTTGTATTAATTGTTTTTTCCCCAGGATAATGCAGTGGAGCCCAAGAGTCTCAGGAAGAGCTTGCAGCACGTGAGAGCATGAACCCTGACAGACCCTGTACCGTCTGTCTTGCTTTGAGAAACTGCCATGATGAGAATCTGCAGCCTGGACTTAACAAAAGTCTTGTTTAAAACAGGGCATTGCTGGGTGAATGAGTATGGAGAGAAATGGAATGGAATAAGGGGCGGAATGTCTTCATTTGAACGTTAGGCACTTAAAGAAAGAGAGCTTTCAGACTCTGAGAAGGGTGGAATGCAAAGGGAGGGATCTATTCCCTCCCATATCCTGCCATACTCTATAAAGATTGGGAAAGTCAGCAGCTCTGCACTCTTTCCGCTTGCTGCTGGCTGCACTGCTGTCTTTTACCACCAGATCGCCATGTGCTCATCAGAGCCTATATCTATCGGGTTGTATATATATATCTTTGTGTATATTTGTATTCTTTGTTACTTTATCCCTTATGTTATTGCCTTTCCCCTGTGCTAGTGCATCTGTCTCCAATTGTTTTCAATTTCCAACTTCAGGTCTCCTCTCTATTTGTGGGGTGCAAATAGTGACAGTTTCCTATAACATCCTCGTGAGCAAGCTCACGAATTGTGGGATAGAAGAATCTGTAGTGATATGGATTAAGAACTGGCTGCGTAATAGAGCCCAAATGGTGGTGATCAATGGCGCAGAATCCAGCTGGAGACCTGTGACTAGTGGAGTCCCCCAAGTATCAGTGCTGGGTCCAGTCCTGTTCAACATCTTTATCAGTGACCTTGATGATGGGACGGAGTGTCTTCTCAGCAAGTTTGCTGATGACACAAAGCTAAGAGGACAGGCTGACACCCCAGAAGGCTGTGCTGCCATTCAGAGGGACCTAGACAGACTGGAGAGTTGGGCAGGGAAAAATTTAATGAATTACAAAAAGGGCAAGTGTAAAGTCTTGCATCTGGGAAAGAACAACCCCAGGTACCACTATAGGTTGGCAACTGAGCTGTTGGAGAGCAGCATAGGGGAAAAGGACCTGGGGGTGCAGGTGGATGGAAGGATGACCATGAGCCAGCAATGTGTCCTTGTAGCTAAGAGGGCCAATGGCATCCTAGAATGTATTAGAAGGGGTGTGGCTAGTTGGTCCAGAGAGGTTCTCATATACACATTGGAAGGAGGTTTATTGATTTACAGGCTTTCAGGGAAAGGACACCACGTACCTGTGGGAAAAAAATCCGCGGAGGCTTAAAGGACGACACGCAGTCACCAATATGGTTAAAGTGAAGTCGTTTATTAACAGTGGACACTCGCTTTATATAGAGCCTTTGTTTATATAATGATATCTTGCAGGTGGCTGTATCTTGGACACAAATTCTGTTCTCACAGAACTTCTGCTGGCTACCTCATTATCCTGTTATTCTTCTTTTCTACTGCCAGCTCCCTTATCTTTTTCCCATAGCTCATCTTTCAGTAACCTTGCAACTGGGTCTTAAGGCCCTTAGTTTACTCTAGCTAAAGCTAAAGAGTCAGGATTGCTCACATGTCTGTTTTCTTCCAGACAGTTTCCCAACATATCCCCCTTTTTGTTTTTGAGCAAGCCTGACTTACTTCATCACGGGAAATAACATGTTAATAATACATTGCCATAAACAACATACTAATAATACGAAAGCATCAAAACCAATAATAACAAATATAATTGATAAACCTTGTCTAATTAAATCTCTAAGCTATCCCTATATCCTTAAGTGATTTAACCATTCATTTAACCCAATATATGCAACAGTTAATTTTTCATGTTATCTTAATCAATTGTTTTTGGTTGTGAATTGACTCTAAATGATCAGATAAATTCATGCAAATACACTCCATCAAAGTCTTCACAAACATAACCTAAAAGCTAATAATAAAAAGTCAATGGCAGCATGATATTATAAAACTGCATGTCTGACACTATCAACATCTTTTAGCATCTGTGTTAAAATACCAGAAGTTAAGTTCATCTACTTAGCAGTGCAACAGAATAGCACAATCAACAATCAACACATAGACAAGGGATCCCATAATCAACATATAAACGATCACATGAATTACAACATTAACAAGAACCTATTATCAATACAATATGAAAAGCACATTTAACACTGCAATGGAAGGACTTAAATACCTTTTTATTATGAGGAAGGTCTGGTGTCCACTGGTGCATAGAACCAAGAGGGTAGAGGAGTCTTATCCGACAAAAATTGGTCAGGGGGCCCCAAAAGCATCCCCAGACCCCTCCCGGGTCACGGCACAGTGGAGTCCTGGTTTCCTCCATGGATGCCAAATTGAGGCTCAAAAAGGCCTAATAAACAAAGACAGCAAAGGCACGCACTTTCCCCCCCCCCTTTTTTTTTTTTTTTTTTTTTTTTTTTGCTGTGGTGTCTGCATCAGGGCTCATTTTTTGAGCAGCAGCAGTGTCAGTGGGGGTAGAGACAGCAGCTGCAACAGATACACTGGCAATGCTCACCGGCCACATCTGAGTTGTGCCCTTGTGTGCGGGGGGGGCGAGAAGCGGCTGCAGAGGCAGGAGTGGGGGTGCTCTCTGTACGAGGAGCAGCTCTCACTCCCCGCAGCAACTCTCGGGCTCTGAAAAGGCATACTCATTCTCATAAAATCTAATGAAGTTAGCCTAAAATTAAAAGAAGTGGTACAATTTCCCAAACCAAAACTCAAGTGTAATTACCAAGTTTTTTTTTGTTGTTGTTGTTGTTGTTTTGGTTTTTTTTTTTTGTTTGTTTGTTTTTTGTCTCTGTATGAAACACCAGTGGACCATGCACCACAATATAAATCAATATTGAGAACCATATTGCAATGATGGTCCTTAAGCAGCTTTATCTGCTTCTAGCATTTGCTCAGAAGCTTCTAACAATTGGGCTGCTGTAGCACCTTTTGGGAGTAGTCCTAATGCACGTTTAGTTTTTTTCATTAGCATTGTCATATGCTGACATATAAAAAATTTTGTTTTCATCTCTTCTGTCAAGTCGGGATGTGATATTACCACTGAATATAAGAGATCCACAAATTTTTGATATCGCTCTGCTCCCCCGTTTAATATTTGTAAAAGAGGGAGTTGCTTGTGCAGGATCATGCACAGTTTACAAAGCTTTATACGCCAATTCTTGCGAAAGTTGTAACACTTCAGTTTGAAACCATGCCTGCACATACAAAAGGACAAGCACCAAGTAACATTTGTGCTTGCACTCTGTATAATGCATCGGTGTTCTGTCTAGGAATCACAGCTTCATTTTCACACAGCATCTGCCATTTATGATGAAATTGCAATTGTTGATTCCACCTTTTCCCCCCCCCCCACTATCCCCTCTACCACCCTCCCCTCCCCATGTTGGATCTAGAAGAGGTGGAGCAGTGGGTGTTAAAGGGTTAAGGGAAGTAGGAGCAGGGATAGGGAACTGATCAGGGGATAAAAATGGATTAGTGCCCCTGGGTTGTTTAGGGTATTCTCCGGAGCAAAAAACTAGGGTTTTTTCAGGGGTATACTCATCCTTGGTCTCCAGTTCTTTCAGCTTCTTCAGCAGTTCCCTGAGTTGCTTGTCTCTGAGTCCCAGTTCTTTCCTTGGTTGTTGTTCTATAGCAGACACTGATGGTGTTGACAGGTGAAGCAGAGGATTAATTGATGGCAACTGTGGTCAAGAAGATAAATCAGGCATCGGAGGTGGAGAGGAAGGCAGCGGTGGCAGAGTGTTCGGGAGCCGTGGCAGGCGGGCAGGAGGGGGGGGTCTGCATTCCAAGGTTCCTCGCCTGTGTTCTCCGGCTTCTCTCCCTCTGGGTCCTCCGACGATTTTGGTGGTGTTTTCGGTCGCTTTTCGTTTTGCTTCTCAGTCCCATTTTTACTTTTCATCTGACCCTCCAGGGTCAAATGGCACAGTTGGCTGAGCTTGAATCAGTATAGTCCCTTCAGGTGCTGGTGGGGGCACCTTAGGTGTCTCAAATAACTGCCTAGAGGTCAAGTCCATATTTTGAGCATTCATCGGTATTGGTAGATCAGGTGTTAAGGCAGCAAACGCTGAGGCTGCTACTCTTTCACTTTCCATCTCTGTTAAGGTTTCTCTAATCAATTTCCAGAGTGTCGCTAAGCGTCGTGCCTCCTTATCTCCATCGTTAATTTTATTCCATAGAGCAGCACCTATGGCTTCCCAAGTAGGTAACTCTAAAACGGTACCCATCGAGGGGATCAAGTCTCTATCCCGTGCCCATTTCAGTAATTCACGTAAGGTCCTGCCTTCGTGTGATAAACCTCTCTTAGAGAGAATACATTGGAGGAGCTTAACTACTGCCTCTTCTTCTTTAGAGAGTGTAGACCCCATCTCCTCCCCAGCCGCTCACCTTTTTCTTGGCAATATTCTTCAATTTCGAGGTACCTCTTTCGTTCCGTAGCCGGGCACCAGCTACATAGACCGCCGGGGCAGCAGTCTCCTTTCGACTGGCTTCTCCGCTCCTGCCGCACCGTTCCTTCGGTCGGCTTTCTCGCTACCCTCTCATTCCAGCTGTCTTCATCGCTCCTGGAAGCAACAGCGAGAGGGTCCCTGTTCGGGCGCCAAATGTGGGAAAAAAATCCGCGGAGGCTTAAAGGACGACACGCAGTCACCAATATGGTTAAAGTGAAGTCGTTTATTAACAGTGGACACTCGCTTTATATAGAGCCTTTGTTTATATAATGATATCTTGCAGGTGGCTGTATCTTGGACACAAATTCTGTTCTCACAGAACTTCTGCTGGCTACCTCATTATCCTGTTATTCTTCTTTTCTACTGCCAGCTCCCTTATCTTTTTCCCATAGCTCATCTTTCAGTAACCTTGCAACTGGGTCTTAAGGCCCTTAGTTTACTCTAGCTAAAGCTAAAGAGTCAGGATTGCTCACATGTCTGTTTTCTTCCAGACAGTTTCCCAACACGTACCAAATATGCATCAAGTGACCACGTGCACTAACTTGCTTCAGAGTCCTGCCAACAGTACCTGTCTCCATGTGTGTGGTAACGCTTACTTGCATTAATGTAGGATACAACAGATAAAAAGAGGAATAGAAGCCCCTCCTGTACCTGCAGATCTTAGAGCATCTGTGTCAGTAAGGTTCTGGAGGACAGAATGTACCTGAGATCCTCCAGGACCATTTGGCCACACTGATGACCTCTTTCCATAGCTAGTTTAAATGCTTTCCCTCCCCTGAATCACATAACACATGCTGCCATTGGAAATAGGGAGAAAGAACTCAGGACTCCATATTGTACTCCCAAATCTAGAACAATATGTTTTTTCTGTCACAGAAATCCCGGTGATAGAGTTGTGAAATTGTTGGTATCGTCTCTCAGCCCAATCAGCCCAACTTGTCATTGTTGTATCTGAGAGGCAGAACAGTATAACTGTGAGGACACTGCTGTTCAGTGTGTCACATAAGGGGAGAAATAGTTTTATAGGACATATGAATGTCATAAGCAGTCAGTTACTAGATAGTAAATATAGACAATCTAATTGCCATTAGGTTGGGAGGCAGAAGAGGTAAAAGCATCTGTGGACCACTGAAGACAGTGCTGTCACTGTAAGGCTTTTACAGGAAAAAAATGTTACTGTAGCAATCTTTACAGCTGTGAGTTCCTTCTATGATATTCCTTCTGGAAAGCAAACTACCTTTAAGAGTCTTAAAATACCTTAGTAAGCTTGGGACAGACATTGGACATATTCTACACCTGTTAATTCAAAACACTGGATTTATGAGAAAGTACAGGTTCATGATATTTCTTACACTAGTTCTTACTGAAGACATTCTGTTTACACCATCATCCACACAGGTATCCATGAACGCAGTGATATCCCAAGCGTGCTGTTACCACTGAATGGCACTTTGTGAATCCTTGGGGTGATATTCAAGTCAGTCATAAGGATCTTTCTCTCTCTCTCTCAAGTAAACAAACATTTAAGGCAGAAGCATGCCAAGATGTGAAAAAAAGTAGATTTCCACAGCAACCTTGGGAATAAGAAAGGCTAACAAAGTACATAATCTCAGCTTTCTGATTAAAGGCTTTAGCTTCTAAAAGTCTAGAATAGGCAAATAGTACCTTTCTTTGGCGTAAGCAGCAACTGGGATAATTTCCCCAAAAGTCTTTGGAGGTTTGTTTACTGAAGCAAAGTAATAAATGGCTTTCTGATCTTTGCATTTTGTTTGTTTGTTGTTTTTAAGAACTCCCTGAAGAGGGATGGAGACATTAATTTTTGTTGAAATGAACCGTGTATACTCCAAGATTCATCAGTGTAACACGGTATTACTCCAGATACCTAAAATCTTAGTTGTCTCCTTTTAGTTTGTAAAGTCTCTCCTAAGAGTCTGAAAACTGATCTGAGGTTTTTCTACACATCAAGCTGAGTCTGATGCAGATGACCATTCCACAGCTTGTGGAGCACAGGATCTGATGTAGCAAGTGAGAGGGCTGCTGCTAATGCAGTCTACCTAAGAAAATGGTCATTATGGCTGACCTTGGCTTTCTCTAGTAACTCAACACACACCTACCCAAACTCATTTGAGAGAAAGGAAAGGAAGGATGGGAGGAATTGTAAGAAACCCCTCAAGGCTATGCAAAAGTTCTGCAAAAGTACATTTCTGACAAGCAGAATAGTTTTCCTTTCTAGCCATCCCTACATATATTCCTGAACCAATTTCATTGGTCCTCTCTCATCCCTGAAGAGAGTAGTGTCCTGCAGCCAGCTGCTCCCAGCTCTCTCTTCCACTCGAATAGCACAAAGGAGCTGCACAGCCCCTTGCTCTGTGTTTACCAGTCAACTGTGCTTTACATCAAAAAACATCCCCCTCTACTCTGCCCTGGTGAGGCCGTATCTGGAAGATTGTGTCCAGTTCTTAGCCCCTAAGTTCAAGGACAGGGAACTGCTTGAATGAGTCCAGCACAGAGGAACCAAGATGATGAAGATTGTGGAACATCTCCCTTATGAGGAAAGGCTGAGGGAACTGGCTGTCTTTAGCTTGGAGAAGAAGAAACTGAGGTGTGACCTCATTATATTTATAAATATGTAAAGGGAGAGAGCCAGGAGGATGGTGCCAGGCTCTTCTCAATTATGCCCAATGATAGGACAAGAGGCAATGGATATAAACTTGAACATAGGAGGTTCCATATTGTCAAGGTTTAACACTGGCCCGGCGATTAAACCGGGTGACAGATGCTCTCTATTAATCTCTCTCTCCTCCTTGATAAGAAAGGAGAGAGAATAAGGGAGAGAGACTTATGGGTTGGAGGCTAAACCAATCAACTTTAATGAAACAATAATGGTAAATAGGGAAAAAAAGAAAAATGCTATATATATATATATATATATATATACACAAATATACAGGAGAATGAATATCAGAGTCCTTCCCCCTTTTCCCCCAACAATTCTCACGCAAGCCAGGTGAAGGCAGGCAGGCAAGCAACTGGGCAGCAGGCAGGGCAGCAGGCGGGCAAATGGACTGGATGGGATCCTTCCAAGATGCCGGGTGAAGGCAGGCAGGCAGGCAACCGGGCAGCAGGCAACCGGGCAGCAGGCAACCGGGCAGCAGGCAACCGGGCAGCAGGCAACCGGGCAGGGCAGCAAGCAGGGCCACAAGCAGCCAGCCAGGGAGGCAGCCAGGAGCTTCTGCTGGTCTTTTATAGTGCCACAGGTGAGACCAATTAGCTGTTAAGGGGGGTGGTACCCAGCACTTCTGCTGATGATCTCAGGTGAGGCCAATCAGCTGGTAAGGGTGTGGCTCGGTCCTCGTGATCCCCCAACTCCATACCGAGGATGACGCACATGGGATGGAATACTCCATTTGAGAAACTTGCTGTCAACCTCAGCAAGTTCAACCATCCACAAGAAACAGAAAAATCACCTTTATCCTGGCCCAAACCAGGACACTCCACCCCTTATTCCATACCATTTGCGTCATGCTCCAATCAGCAGAAATTAGGAATTCTCACCTAGTGTTAGATTCGCCTGTGGCACACATTGTACTTCTCCATCTTTCATCATTACCCACCAAGTGTGTCCAGGCCCTTGAGCGAAAGCAACCCCACAAATGGGTTTGCCTTTGCCCGAGGCAGGATAAACCCAAACTGTTTTCCCTAGGAGATTCCTTTCATGCACCACAGGCACTTTGTCTCCATCTACTGTGTGTAGAAGATCTGACTGAGCAGGACCAGCTCGATTGATGGAACCCCTGGTATTAACTAACCAGGTAGCTTTTGCCAAATGCCTGTCCCAGTTCTTGAAAGTTCCACCACCCATTGCCTTTAAGGTAATCTTTAACAGTCCATTGTACCTTTCAATTTTACCTGAGGCTGGTGCATGATAGGGGATATGGTATACCCACTCAATACCATGTTCTTTGGCCCAGTTATTGATAAGACTATTTTTGAAATGAGTTCCATTATCTGACTCAATTCTTTCTGGTGTACCATGTCTCCACAGGACTTGTTTCTCTAGGCCCAGAATAGTGTTCCGGGCTGTGGCATGAGGCACAGGATATGATTCCAGCCATCCTGTACTTGCCTCCACCATTGTAAGCACATAGCGCTTACTCTGGCGGGTTTGAGGCAGCGTGATGTAATCGACTTGCCAGGCCTCCCCATACCTATACTTTGACCACCTCCCTTCATACCACAGAGGTTTCAGCCTTTTAGCTTGCTTAATTGCAGCACATATGTCACAATCGTGGATAACCTGCGCAATAGCGTCCAAAGATAAATCCACCCCTCGGTCACAAGCCCATCGATATGTTCCATCCCTGCCTTGATGACCTGAAGCATTGTGGGCCCATTTGGCTAAAAACAGTTCACCTTTATGGTCCCAGTCCAGATCTATTTGGAACACTTGAGCAGCCTCATCTGCTCGCTGATTGTTTCGATGTTCCTCAGTAGCTCGATACAAAGGTACGTGGGCATCTACATGACGCACTTTTACATCAAGTTTCTCTAACCTTGCAGCAATGTCTTTCCACAGTTCAGCAGCCCAGATAGGTTTATCTCTACGTTGCCAGTTGTTTTGTTTCCACTGCTTTAACCAACCCCATAAGGCATTTGCTACCATCCATGAGTCAGTATAGAGATAAAGTCTCGGCCACTTTCCTTGTTCAGCAATGTCCAAAGCCAATTGGATGGCTTTTACCTCTGCAAATTGACTTGATTCACCATCTCCTTCATCTGTTTTTGCAACTAGTCGTGTAGGATTCCATACAGCAGCTTTCCACCTTCGATGGCCTCCTACCAGTCGACAGGATCCATCAGTGAAAAGAGCATATTGTTTTTCATCCTCTGGTAGTTGGTCATATGGTGGGGCTTCTTCAGCCCGTTTTACCACTTTTTCTGGTGGCATTCCAAAGTGTTTTCCTTCTGGCCAATGTGTTATTGCTTCTACAATTCCTGGACGATTGAATCTTCCTATCCTAGCTCTCTGTGAGAGTAAAGCAATCCATTTACTCCAGGTAGCATCGGTAGCACGATGGGAAGATTGTCTACCTGTATACATAAAACCCAGTACAGGTAATCGTGGCACCAGGAGGAGCTGTGCTTCAGTACCAATCACTTCTGAAGCAGCTCTAACTCCTTCGTATGCGGCCAGTATCTCTTTTTCAGTGGCTGTGTAGTTGGCTTCGGAGCCTTTGTAGTTTCGACCCCAAAATCCAAGAGGTCGGCCTCGAGTCTCTCCTGGAGCTTTCTGCCAGAGGCTCCATGTAGGACCATCACCTCCATCTCCGGTGTAAAGAACATTCTTAATGTCTGGCCCTGTTCGAATTGGTCCAAGGGCCATTGCCTGCACAATCTCCTGTTTAATACTCTCAAAAGCAGCTTGTTGTTCTGAACCCCATTTAAAGTCTTTCTTCTTCCGGGTAACCTCATAGAGAGGTTTCACAATCTGATTATAAAGAGGAATATGCATCCTCCAGAAACCAACAGTTCCTAAGAAGGACTGAGTTTCCTTTTTAGTAGTTGGTGGGGCCATAGCTGTTATTTTGTTAATCACGTCCATTGGGATGTGGCGACGTCCATCTTGCCACTTAACTCCCAGAAACTGGATCTCTTGTGCAGGTCCCTTGACCTTGCTCCTTTTAATGGCAAAACCAGCCTCTAGAAGGATTTCAATTATCTTCTTACCTTTCTCGTAGGCTTCCTTTGCTGTGTCACCCCACACAATGATGTCATCAATGTACTGTAGATGTTCTGGAGCTCCACCCTTTTCCAAGGCATCATGGATCAGTCCATGGCAGATGGTAGGACTGTGTTTCCACCCCTGGGGCAGTCGATTCCAAGTATACTGGATACCTCTCCAGGTGAAAGCAAACTGTGCCCTGCATTCTGGTGCTATAGGAATAGCAAAAAATGCATTAGCAATGTCAATAGTAGCATACCACCTGGCTGCCTTTGACTCCAGCTCATACTGAAGTTCTAGTATGTCTGGTACAGCAGCACTTAGTGGTGGAGTAACCTCATTCAGGGCACGATAGTCCACTGTCAGCCTCCACTCTCCATTAGGCTTCCTCACCGGCCATACAGGACTGTTGAAGGGTGAGTGAGTCTTGCTGATCACTCCTTGGCTCTCTAGTTGCCGGATCAGCTTGTGAATGGGGATCACAGCATCTCTGTTGACACGATATTGTCTTCGATGCACTATTGAAGTGGCAGTTGGCACCCGCTGGTTTATAGTTCTCAGCAAACCCACTACAAAGGATTTGTCTGAAAGGCCAAACAAAGCATGCAGCCATTCTCCATTCTCAGTCTTAATAGCTGCAGTACCGAAGGACCACCGGTACCCTTTCGGGTCCTCGAAATCACCTCCCTTGAGGTAGTCTATGCCAAGGATGCACGGAGCATCTGGACCAGTCACTATCGGGTGTTTATGCCACTTTATTCCAGTGAGGCTCACATCAGCCTTCACAATAGTCAGTTCTTTAGATCCCCCTGTCACTCCAGAAATAGTGACAGAGTCTGTCCCCTTCTGATTCGATGGCATTAGTGTGCATTGTGCACCAGTGTCCACCAAGGCTTTATACTTTTGTGGCTCTAATGTGCCAGGCCATCGAATCCACACAATCCAATAAATTCGGTTGTCCCTTTCCTCCACCTGGCTGGAGGCAGGGCACCTCTAAGCTTGAGCACATACAGCATTGTCAGTATGCGCATTACTAGAGTTTGCATCCCCAGTACTCACTCCTGATGTACAGGGATCTTGAGTCACCAACATATTTGAATTGGGTAACTCCACACTGGAGACTTGGGCAGCCATCTTTTTAGAAGGACCTCCTTTCGCCTTCGTCTTATTCAGCAACTTACGTACGTGCTCCTCTAGGACAGTAGTAGGCTTCTGATCAAACTTTTTCATGTCCTCTCCATACTCCCTCAGGAGTGCCCATAGGATTCCTCTTGCTGAAGTCTGTTTCTCTTGATTCCGTCTCATAGGAGGGTGTCTCTTCTTAATGGCTGCAGTGTGGGGTTCTCCTTCTGTCTGAGGAAAAAGGGATGGATACAGTTTCTCAGATTGTCCCTTTATAGCTGAGACCCAGGCCCGACAAGGGGCTGTGACAGCATCTTCACATTCTCGTACTGTTTTAATCACATCACCCACAGTTGCAGCCACATCTGCAGGAACCCATAGCATTACTGATAGTGTATGGTTAAAAGGTGGTGGTGCAGCATGCACAAACCTTTGCATCATGGGTTTAGGGCAAGGTACGTGATAAGGATCTTCAATGTCATCAGCATTATAGATCACGTCTCGTACAGCCAATTCTTCCAGATACCTGATGGCTTTTTCAAGTTTGTGTGCTTTGACCTGTGGGCAGTCTATTTCCTCTTTGTAGGGATATCTCTCCCTTACAGCTGCCAAGAGTCGTTTCCATAGGCTGGTGGTTCCAACCTTTTCCCCAAATGCCCGATCAATACCTGCATCTTTGGCCAGGGATCCCAACTGTCTGGCTTCCTTCTGAGTTAATGTTATGGTAGCAGCCCCTTCCGTCCAGCATCGGAGTAACCAAGAGAGAAGTGGTTCACCTGAAAAACGGCTGTAGTCTTTTCTCAGAGTACGCAAGTCTCTCATGGAATAGGACTGAGCTGATTCTGAGTCTGAGTCCTCCTCAGTTGACTCTGCCTTAGAGTCTCTTCTAGCTGCTCTGTGAGGAGAGGCAGTATCCTCTATCTCCTCTATCACTTGATCGTCTCCTTCAGACTTGGAGGGGTGAAGGCTCGTTTCTGATTTCCATTGTTTTCCTTTTCTCTTAGTTACAGGGGCAACAAGTAGCTGTGTGGGCTGAGGGGGAGAGGCTGTGGTATCTGCAGCAGTAGCAGCAGCAGGGCTCGTTTTCTGAGCAGCAGCAGTGTCCGTGGGGGTAGAGACAGGAGCTGCAGCTGTAGCAGAAACACTGGCAACACTGGCCGGCCTTATCTGAGTTGTGCCCTTGCGTGAGAGGGGGCAAGAAGCGGCTGCAGAAGCAGGAGTGGGGGTGCTCTCTGTACGAGGAGCAGCTCTCACTCTACGGACAACAACTCTCGGCCTCCGTAAAGGCATGCTCACCCTCATTACTGTGGTTTTTCTATTACCCCTCACCAATATATGGGTAAAATTAACAATACCCACGAGAAGATTGAGAAATGAAATGCTATTGTTACTAAAATCTGGGGGAGTCAGCCCAAAATACGATGGGATAGTATAACTTCCCAAATTAAAACTGGGAGTGTAATTACCAATCAAATTTTCTACCTCTGTATGAAATACTACTACACAATGCACCATTATATATAACAGTATTGAGGACCATATCGCAACAGTGGTTCTCAAGCAGCTCTTATGAAAAATAAACCACAAAGTAGCAGCAATTCCAGCTGCAAAAAGACAGACTGCATACCCTAAATACCAAAGGTATGGAATGATTGGTTTAATCTCCAACCCTGTGAAATTTCCAAGGAACGAGATCTGATTCCAGCTCAGCAATGCCATTTTTTTCTGCTGGAGTTGGAACTCAAACTATTCAGGCAAATTAGTAGAAATTTAAATTGGACTCGAGCCAATTAGCTCGGGCCCCACGTTGGGCGCCAATAAATCTGTCAAGGTTTAACACTGGCCCGGCGATTAAACCGGGTGACAGATGCTCTCTATTAATCTCTCTCTCCTCCTTGATAAGAAAGGAGAGAGAATAAGGGAGAGAGACTTATGGGTTGGAGGCTAAACCAATCAACTTTAATGAAACAATAATGGTAAATAGGGAAAAAAAGAAAAATGCTATATATATATATATATATATATACACAAATATACAGGAGAATGAATATCAGAGTCCTTCCCCCTTTTCCCCCAACAATTCTCACGCAAGCCGGGTGAAGGCAGGCAGGCAAGCAACTGGGCAGCAGGCAGGGCAGCAGGCGGGCAAACGGACTGGATGGGATCTTTCCAAGATGCCGGGTGAAGGCAGGCAGGCAGGCAACCGGGCAGCAGGCAACCGGGCAGCAGGCAACCGGGCAGCAGGCAACCGGGCAGCAGGCAGGGCAGCAGGGGAGGCAACCAGGCAGGGCAGCAAGCAGGGCCACAAGCAGCCAGCCAGGGAGGCAGCCAGGAGCTTCTGCTGGTCTTTTATAGTGCCACAGGTGAGACCAATTAGCTGTTAAGGGGGGTGGTACCCAGCACTTCTGCTGATGATCTCAGGTGAGGCCGATCAGCTGGTAAGGGTGTGGCTCGGTCCTCGAGATCCCCCAACTCCATACCGAGGATGACGCACATGGGATGGAATACTCCATTTGAGAAACTTGCTGTCAACCTCAGCAAGTTCAACCATCCACAAGAAACAGAAAAATCACCTTTATCCTGGCCCAAACCAGGACACATATAAACATGAGGAATCATTTTTTTACTGTGCAGGTGACAGAGCACTGAAACAGGCTGCCCAGGCAGATTGTGGAGTGTCCTTCTCTGGATACATTCATAACCCACCTGGATGTGTTCCTGTGTGACCTGCTGTAGGTGACCCTGCTTTGGCAGGGGGGTTTGACTTGAAGATCTTTCAGGGTCCCTTCCAACCCCTAACTTTCTGTGATTCTGTGATTCTGTAATACTTTCTTATTAGTTGCGATAGCTTTCCAAAATGTCAGTTGTATCAACTGATATGGATGTGCTTATGTTTTGTTATGGATATACATATGCATGCAGATTCTAGGACAACAGATTAAAGACTTTACTCTTCCTGATGTTAACCTGATTGGAGAGCACTCTGATGCTGCAGAGCTTGGGAGAATGCTTCATCTTATTTTGGGATGTGCTACCTCCTCTACCTCCTTCTTCTCTGACTTCAGTATCTGCAGGGTTGTTTTTCACATTTTTTTCCTCACTCACAGGCAGTGTTTTGGCCTTTCTTAAATATGTTTTTTCAGAGGTGCCACCAGCTTCTCTGATTGGCTCATCTTTGACCCTTGGTGGGTCTGTTGCTAAGCCAGCTGGAGCAGACTGTGTACAGCACAAGACAGACCCTTCTTCTCATGGACAGCTTCTTCTCATAGATGCCACTCCTGCAGCTCCCCTCCTCCCGCTATCAAAACCTTGTCACATAAATGCAATGCAATTTTAAAGAAAGAAATAGTGTTTCATCTCTTGCATAGATGTCCTGATAATGCTGTACACTAAACATCTTGGACTCAGGAGGAGTGTTGCTAGCAGGTCGAGGGAGGTGATCCTTCCTCTTTATTCAGTAATGGTGAGGCCACATCCGGAGTCTTGTGTCCAGTTCTGGGCTCCTCAGTACAAGTGAGATACGGAGCTTACTGCAGAGTCCAATTAAGGGCCAAAGGGATGATTAAGGGACTGGAACATCTCTCCTGTGAGGAAAGGCTGAGATCTGGGAGTGTTTACCAAAGAGGGGGAAGAGAAGAGAAGAGAAGAGAAGAGAAGAGAAGAGAAGAGAAGAGAAAGAGAGAAGAGAAGAGAAGAGAAGAGAAGAGAAGAGAAGAGAAGAGAAGAGAAGAGAGAAGAGAGAAGAGAATCATAGAATTGGCTGGGTTGGAAGGGACCTCAGAGATCATCAAGTCCAACCCTTGATCCACTACTGCTGCAGTTACTAGACCATGGCACTGAGTGCCACATCCAGTCTCTTTTTAAATGTCTCCAGGGATGGAGAATCCACTATTTCCTGGGGCAGCCCAATTCCAATGCTTGATCACCCCTCTCGGTAAAGAAATTCTTTCTAATGTCCAACCTAAACCTCCCCCGGCACAACTTAAGACCGTGCCCTCTTGTCTTGCTGAGAGTTGCCTGGGAAAAGAGACCAACCCCCACCTGGCTACAACCTCCTTTCAGGTAGTTGTAGAGAGTGATGAGGCCTCCTCTTCTCCAGGCTGAACAGCCCTAGCTCCCTCAGCCTGTCCTCATAGGATCTGTGCTCGAGTCCTTTCACCAGCCTAGTTGCCCTCCTTTGGACCCGCTCCAGGACCTCAATATTCTTCCTAAACTGAGGGGCCCAGAACTGGACACAGAACTCGAGGTGTGGCCTCACCAGCACTGAGTACAAGGGCAGAATCACTTCCTTGACCTGCTGGCGACGCTGTTCCTGATACAGGCCAGGATGCCATTGGCCTTCTTGGCTACCTGGGCACACTGTTGGCTCATGTTCAGCTTCCTGTCAATCCAAACTCCAAGGTCCCTCTCTGTCTGGCTGCTCTCCAACCACTCTGTCCCCAGCCTGTAGCGCTGCATGGGGTTGTTGCGGCCAAAGTGCAGGACCAGGTACTTGGCCTTGTTGAACCTCATCCCGTTGGAATCAGCCCAACTCTCCAGTCTGTCCAGGTCCCTCTGCAGAGCCCTCCTGCCTTCCAGCTGATCGACACTTCCCCCCAGCTTAGTGTCATCTGCAAATTTGCTGATGATGGACTCAATCCCCTCATCTAAATCATCAATAAAGATATTGAACAGAACTGGGCCCAACACTGATCCCTGGGGGACACCACTAGTGACCGGCCGCCGACTGGATGCAGCACCGTTCACCACCACTCTCTGGGCCCGGCCCTCCAGCCAGTTCCTAACCCAGCGCAGAGTGCCCCTGTCCAAGCTGTGGGCTGACAGCTTTTTCAGGGGTATGCTGTGGGAGACGGTGTCAAAGGCCTTGCTGAAGTCCAGGTAGACCACATCCACAGCCTTCCCCTCATCCACCAGGCGGGGTCACCTGATCATAAAAGGAGATCAGGTTGGTCAGACAGGACCTGCCCTTCCTAAACCCGTGCTGGCCTGGTCTAATCCCCTTGCCCATCCTGCAGGTGCTGTGTGATTACACTGAGGATGATCTGTTCCATAACCCTGCCAGGCACTGAGGTCAGGCTGACGGGCCTGTAGTTTTCCGGGTTCTCCTTCCGGCCCTTTTTGTGGATTGGCGTGACATTCGCCAACTTCCAGTCATCTGGGATGTCCCCAATGAGCCAGGACTGTTGGTAGATGATAGAGAGAGGCTTGGCGAGCTCTTCTGCCAGTTCTCTCACCACCCTTGGTGGATCCCATCTGGTCCCATAGACTTGTGGGGGATCCAAGCAGTTCAATAGATCACTGACTGTTTCCTTTTGGATTACAGGGAGGCTGTTTAGATTCTTGTCACCTTCTATAAGCTCCAGAAACCAGCTGTCCTCAGGGTAACCTGTCTTACTGTTGAAAACTGAGGCAAAAGAAAGTGTTAAATACCTCAGCCTTTTCTTCATCTTTGATGACTATATTCCCGCCGAAGAGAAAGAGAAAAGAGAAAAGAGAAAAGAAAAAGAAGGAAAGAGAAAAGAGAAAGAGAAAAGAGAAAAGAAAGAGAAAAGAGAAAAGAGGAAAAGAGAAAAGAGAAAAGGGAGGAAAAGAGGAAAAGAGAAAAGAGAAGAAAAGAGAAAAGAGAAAAGAGAAAAGAGAAAAGAGAAAGAGAAGAAGAGAAGAAGAGAAGAGAGAAGAGAGAAGAGAGAAGAGAGAAGAGAGAAGAGAGAAGAGAACGAGAGAAGAGAGAAGAGAGAAGAGAGAAGAGAGAAA